>NC_079313.1:51187573-52421739 GCF_029931775.1 Euleptes europaea
GGATTGGCATATCTCCCCCCCCCACCCGCACATCCTGAAGATGAGTTATTTCTTTTCCTTTTTAAAAAAGAAGAAGAAGAGTTGGTTTTTATATGCCGATTTTCTCTACCACTTAAGGAAGATTCAAACTGGTTTACAATCACCTTCCCTTCCCCTCCTGACAACAGACACCCTGTGAGGTAGATGGGGCTGAGAGAGCTCTAAAAGAGCTGTGACTAGCCCAAGGTTACCCACCTGGCTTCATGTGTAGGAGTGGGGAAACCAACCCGGTTCCCCAGATTAGCATCCACCACTCATGTGGAGGAGTGGGGAATCAAACCCAGTTCTCCAGATTATCCACCACTCCAAACCACTGCTCTTTTTTTTATATATAATTTTTTTATTAAATTTTTAATAAAACATACACAAAAGAAAAAAAAACATAAAATACAAACAAAACAACCAAACAGAAATACAAAGAGCACTAATTATCTAATAATTAAAAGATACATTCTCTTAATATATATCTCCATAGTGCCCTGAGTCCCAACCCCCACCTCAGTGCCCATCACCATTGGACTTCCGTTGGGGTGTTATGACACTACATTAAAAAAAAAAATTCTCATCTTATAGTTAATTAAGAATCACATAATACTACAATTCGTTAAGTACAGTTTCAAAATCCGTTTTTGCCGATTTATCCCAATATGCGGCGGCCTTTGACCATATAGATTTAAAATCCTCCATATCTTTATCATGTAGAAAAGCTGTAAGTTTGGCCATCCGCATATACAACCATAGTTTTTCTCTCCATTCTTTAATTGAAGGTTTATTTATTTGCTTCCATTTTTTAGCAATTGTGATTCTTGCCGCAGCAAAACTATATTGACATATGACTCTGTCACCTAGATCTAAATCTTGTTTTGAAATACCCAATAAACAAAAAGCGGGATCTCTCTTAATTTTGGACTTAATCAAATTATTTGTTTCATTCAAAACTAATCTCCAAAACCTCCTAATTTTTTTACAAAACCACCAAACATGCATAAATAAATGTATTTATGCAAACCACTGCTCTTAACCACTACACCACACTGGCAATAAAATATGCCTAGATTGCTGGAGAACTGAAGCAATAGTCTTAGCAGGTTCTCTGAATTCCTAGCTTTCATTCTTTTAAAAGTAAGTCTCTAGCCCTTTCCCTTGTATCTCCATGAGGGAAGAAGATAGAAATATGTTTTAATGAAAGCTGGGAATACAGAGAACAAGCTGAGACTGTTGCTTTAACACTCCAACAATCTAGCAATATTTTATTGAAGTTTTTTAAAAAAAAAAAACTGACCAGAAAGCAATGTGTCTATGAAACTGACCAGATCGCTGGAAAGATAGTGAAAAAATGCCTATGGTATCCACCTCTGATGAGTTTCATGGTCACCTCGCTTTTTGGTCAATTTCATAGCAGCAAAGATGACCAGAAGAGCCTTGCTGTGTGCAGGCAGATTCCTCAGCATTTGATCGCTAATATTGCACATTAAAAAAATATATTAAAGGAGCGAAGAAGCCCCAGGCAAAGGGGAGGGGAAAGGAAGGAGGGGTGTGTGGAATCAGTTGGGGAGGTTGGATGTGGGTGTGAGTGGGCCTCAATGGGAGGCAAAAAAAAAACCCACCCCTGAGCAGAGCATTTTTGCGCATTGATTGAAACTGACTCAGAATTGGCTTGAGAAAAAAACCTTGCATTAAAAGTCCTTGTGGGGAAAAAAAAGCCGGAGAAAAGCTGAGGAAAAATCGAAGCTACTTCTTAGGGGGCAAAACACAGGTGGAAAAGAAAAAAAGTCAAAGTATTTGGGGGGCAAAACTGACATAAACCACATGTGTGGAATAGGCCACTGTCTCTCCTCCTTCTTCCATCAGTGGAACATCCATATCCTACAACACATAAAACTTAGGCATTTTTGCATGGTTATTTTTGACCAATGAAATGCTTTTGACTGTTTTTTGCACATTTGAATTTCTTGTTATTGGTTGATAATGATGTTGTCATAATCTAGTGTACTGTACTGTAACTGACAGCCCACGACTATGCATGTTTCCTTAGAAGCTAGAACTGCAGAGTGTAATGGGTCTCACACTCAAGTGTGAAAAGGTTAGTGATCTTAGCACAAATCTCTACGTACAATGATTCCAAGGAGCAGAGTGTGGGGAAGATGAATTGAATGCAGTGCTGGAAGAGATAGTGATGATGAGACAGAATATACTCCCTGGCCAAGAAATCACCCAAGCAATGCTTGGTAAAGAAGTCAAGATCAAAAAAGAGTTAGCAAAATGAGATGTTGATCTTCTTCTCTTCTGATTAAGTCCAAAGTATTGCCAAAAATCCACAGCATCTCAAAACATGAAATGCATGGGGCAGGGTCTGATGATGTTATGGGGCAGTGTCTGGTCTGCTTAGTTTCAATCAAGGTGGATGTAAGTTTTTTCGAGTTGTGCACCCCTCAGCAAAAGCAACAGAATCCTGTGGCACCTTAAAAATTAAAAACCACTCTAATTCATTGCAAACAGCATAATCTTATGCATGTTTACTCAGAAGTAAGTAGTGTTGCCTTCGAGCTTTCACCCAGAAATGTATGCATAGGATTGCAATGTCAGCCCCTTTGAAAGCTCTAGGGTGCAAGTAAATCACTTCAACTTGTCTGATTCATTTCAGTTGAACATCCAGCTTGATCCTATGCATACTTATTCAGAAATAAGTCCCACTTTATTCAATGGGACTTACTTCAAAGTAACTGCATAGGGTTGCTAATACAAGCAGATCTTAATGTGATGGTTTAAACTCATGCTAGAAAAAAATAATTTTAACAGCTCGTTGAAATCAAGGAAAGCTTTAGAAACTCAGCATGAAGGGCTTGACATCTTCTTTACTGCATTGTTGTGCATAGATACTATAACTCATATGCTATTGCTCAGAAATCATTGCAGTGCACAGGAGCAGAAGCGGCATGAAACCTGATGCAATTTCAGCCTTAGCTTCTCTATTGTGGATTTTAAAAGGACCTCGAAAAGAAGTTTAATATACCCTTTGTGTAGATCCCCTGCCATAAAGTTCACCGGCCCAGATAAGTATATTCAAAATAGGCTTTCATTAGTCCAAAATAACATACAGCAAAGCAGGTCAAGAGGGATTAAAATGTATTCTAGCCTAAGATTTGTCTTTAAGAAAATGAAAAAACGTGAAAAGATAATGCTGTGGGTCCGTCTGTCTGGATAAAGTTGTTATCAAAAGACATTGCTAGCTTAAGCAAGCTCGTCAACACAGACCAAAGCGCACTTATGGTCCAGGAGTAGCACATTACTCCCCAAGAAGCCCCTTTGAACTTGCAGGGTAAGAAAATACTTAGCGTGAATAAGGGTGGCAAATTCAGCCTTGTGGTGAGCACAGGGCCATTCTGCAAAGCACCTTATCAGCACTTAAATGGGGCTGATTAATATTTAGACTCTCATTAAAGAAAGACTGTCCCAAAAAGTATGGTTATTTCCCAGCTAAAGAACAGTCTCATCACACTAAAATCACAAGTGTCTAGGATTTTAGGCTGAAATTCCACAGCTTGTGTTCACTCAGCACTTACTAGACAGAGTTCTAATGCAGCCATAGCACTACAGGCAAACAAGAGATGCTGAAGTATTTTAGGGTTTTCAATCCGGCACTAGGTTGAAACAGGGCCAGCATTGTTCTACCCAGGGGCATAGACTTTCCAATTTCCCTGGGGAAGGGGCTGAGGCTGGGCCAGAGGCACTGCTATGACATCATAGGGAGGAGCCAGTGACATCATTGGGAGGGGCCTCCTTTGCCACTGTCTATGGAGGCCGGGGCATGGGGGATTTAGGGAGGGACTCCCCAGAAATGTAGGGGGGCTTCCCAGAAATGTAGGGGGGCTTCAACAAATGATCTTCAGACAGCTGAAATACAACTTTAACTTTTAATTAACAATGCAAACTGTTTCTTTATTTACATTTTTAAAATTACAGTAAAATCAAATATTCTGCTAATCGCCTATTACCCCTTCTGCTGCTTTCATCAGCATCCTCTCCTGCCATATCCCACCTATTCTTCCCAATTTCCCTTCACCTCCCCACCCCAATAGATGGCATGTGTTAGTATGATTAGTGGTAAATCTATACACATTGCATCATCTGGATACAACCCACTCGTTAAGATGAAACAATTCAAAATACCCTGTACTTAAATGAATGTGTTTGGTCTAACTGAGGTTCTTTGAATGAACTCATTAGCTATAACATTGAAATCAATTTCCTGAGAGATCTGTTTATGTCCATGAAGAAGAGCCATGTGATTGAGCCTTGCCTGTCTCATGCTTGACTATAGAAAGGTCTTTTTTCTATGAAGGCATGAGAATGACTTTTCTGAGGCGCAGGAGGAAACAGGAATGGTAAGGGCTATTCTGATAAGTTTAGCTAATTCTGGTAGTAGCTGTTGCAGACATTTTCCTTCTCCACTGAATAGATCAATCACATCACAAAGAGCTAAAAGTATGAATGTCCTCTCCCTTACAATATCCAAAAACATATCCCGATGAACCTGTAGTTAGGCTATATCCATGTCAGTTTTGTAAAAGTTTCAAATGTATGTATTATCCTCCTCTCCTATGGCAAAACTTTTCAATTTTGCTCATGTGTTGGGACTCATCTGAAGAAAAGCAATTGTGTAAACTGCTGTAGATATTATCAATGACTTCATAAAAGATTTTCCTATAGAAATCCTTAGGAGATTGAAAATGGTGAGAATCACACCCGGCATCAACACGTCGTGCAGGCTTTCTGCACCTAGGAACAGTAGGAATCTCTAAATCTAAGTCTTTTGCTGACATGACTGTCTGTGACCAGAACTGTTCAAAGTTGCTCCACAGTAGCTTGGTACTCTCCTTTGCAGAAGCAAGAAGAAGCTCTGCTTGATTGAACTGTAGATTACATTTTTGAAGAGCAGTCTTTAATATGTCCAAATGACCAAACACAAGCAGCAGTAACTGTAGCATGAAGTAAGTAGCAAATCTCAACAAGCTTTGTGCATATCCATCTGCTTTTGCCCCAGGATCTCCTCTCTCCTCAGAAGATTTCATGCTGGCCATAATTAGACAAGGAATAGAGAATAAAACTTCTGCTATCATACCACCCTTATACAAATCTGTGGTGAGACGACACGAATACTTTGTACAGTTCTGGTCACCAACCTAAAGCAGGATATTGCAGAGCTTGAGAAGGTGCAGAAAAGAGCAACCAAAATGATTAAGAGCTAGAGCAATGGCCCTATGAGGAGCAGTTAAAACGCTTAGGGCTGTTTAGCTTGGAAAGAAGGCCGATAAGGGGAGACATGACAGAAGTCTATAAATTATGCATGGTATGGAGAAAGTAGATAGGTAGAACCTTTTCTCCCTCTCACATAATACTAGAACACAGGGTTATCTGCTGAAGCTGAAGGGTGAAAGATTCAAAACAGATAAAAGGAAGTATTTCGTCACAGAACACATAGTTAAATTGTGGAACTCCCTGCCCCAGGATGTGGTGATTGCTGCCAACTTGGAAGGCTTTAAGAAGGGAGTGGACATGTTCATGGAGGATAGAGTTATCCATGGCTACTAGTCAAAATGAACACTAGTCATGATGCATGCCTATTCTCTCCAGTACCAGAGGAGCATGCCTATTATATTAGGTTTTGTGGAACACAGGCAAGATGCTACTGCAGTCATCTTGTTTGTGGGCTTCCTAGAGGCACCTGGTTGGCCACTGTGTGAAGAGACTGCTGGACTTGATGGGCCTTGGTCTGATCCAGCATGGCTTCTCTTATGTTATTTTCTTATTAAGCATTCTCAAAGAACTGAATCAACTCCCTATAACTTGAAGCCACTGACTGTAAGGAAGCTGCTTTAACAGTCCACTAAGTGGGGCAAAAGTGTTTCAGATTTATGTTCTCTGCCTGCTGAAAGCGTTTAAACAAAGCAAAACATTTTGGAGAAGTTTTCACAAAGGTGATCATGTCAGATAACTCACCAAGGAAATTTCTACACATAGTAACATTGTCTGTCTGACATATCATGCACCACTAAGTTCACAACATGTGCAAAACAATGAATATATACTGCTCTTGGCTCCTCCGCCTTTACAAGAGCCTGTACACCACTAAGATTTCCAGCAACATTAGATGCTCCATCATAGCATTGGCCACGACATCTTTCAAGAGAAAGATCAAAGTGACAGAGTACATTCTTCAAAATAAAAAAGAGAGTTTTAGCAGGTTTCAGTTTCATAAAACCCAAAAAAGAATTCCTCTACAAACATATCCTCTGTAGCAATGCGAAAGCCAAATGAAACCTGTCCTTGTGTGGTGATATCTGTGGTCTCATCAACAATTATATTGTAATAAACAGCTGCTTTAATCTCTCTCCTTAGTGTACGTAGAGCATTGTGAGCCATGATCTCAAACATTTCATTCACAATGGTAGGTGAAATCCATTTGTAGTTTGTACAATTCAACCATGATTTCAGCTGTGGAACATCTGCAGCATGTAGCAGCAAGAGCTGTTTCAGGTTTGACTCTTCCTCGTCATGACTGCATATTGCAATGCCCTGACAGGCAAGGTACCTTACTGATGCTAAAATTGTCAGCAGTGCCTTTCTAGCATCTTGCATTTGCTTCTGCTAGCCTTCTGAAAACTTGCTCTGTACATTTACTCCCGCTTGAACAGAGACTATAGCTTGGACAGCTGCACAGTGCAAGTCAGAATTCTGATGGGTCTGAAATCTAAACAGTGACTTCTTCCAGTTTGAAAAGCCATTTTGAACAAAAGTTTCATGTGCATCCTTGTCTCTTGATGTGTTTGGAAGAGGAACATTCATGTCATTTGCTGCTAAGCGACAGATGTCACAATATGTTTTTTTCCATTGCCACATCATAAGAGAGCCATTCATAGGTTCTTTTCCAAGTATCTTGGTACTGTTGGCCTGGCTTTTGCTTCACATTGGAAGCACTCTTCTCTGAAGAGTGAAGTGTCACAATCCAGCATTGGTTGTAGGTCAATAATACGTTAGACTGGTTTGAGTTGTGAGCTGTTTGATCAGCAGAGGTGTTCTATTGTCATTTTCTTTGGGTTTGTCTTGTAGCAAGCTGTGCCTGGGTATCATTCTGGCCTTTCCAATCATCTTTTTTACCATATCAGCAGGATATTGTAGTTGCAAAAATGCTCATTGTAGCTCCTTCAAGTGAATATCTCTGTCTGAGGGGTTGGAGCAGATGCAACTTTAGCGTAGGGCTTGGCTATAGATGATGGACTGTTTGATATGGTTGGGGTGGTACCTGGAGGCATGTAGATATGTTTGCTGATCTGTCAGTTTCCAGTATAATGTGGTGCTTGTGTGTCGCTTATGTATCCATACTGTGATGTTCAGGAAGTTTATTTCTTGTTCAGAGAAATTTATATTTAGATTGATGGTGGGGTAGAAGTTGTTGAAAGCCTGGTGAAAGCTTTTGAGGGCTTCTTTGCCATGAGTCCAGGCAAATAAATTGTTATCAGTGAATCTCAAGTAAAGGATAGTTGCCAATGGGTAGAGGCTCAGAAAATGCTGCTCTAGATCTGCCATGAAAATGTTGGCATGCTGTGGAGCCACGCGGGTGCCCACAGCTGTGCCACTGATTTGAAGGTACAACTCCTCACCAAAACTGAAGTAGTTGTGGATGAGAACAAACCTGCAGAGTTCAGTGGCAAGATCCTTTGTTTGGGCCGTGGGAACAGGTCTTTTAAGGTAGTGTATAAATTATTAATAAACACACAAATACATACTAGCAAAGCCCCAAAGAATCATGGAAATTGTAACATGATACAACAGGAAGGTAGAACAAGACTGTTTCACCTTCCATTGTAACTGAGCCCCTCATGTGGGCACTGGTTGACCGGGCATGTTGAGTGACCCCAGGCCAAGTTCAGGGGGGCTTGAGCCTCTCAGCCCCTTATAGTTTATGCCTATGGTTCTATCTATACATGGGTGAAAATGGAGTAACTCTGACGGAGGACAGAGAGAAAGCAGAAAGGCTCAATGTCTATTTTTCCTCATTTTTTTAACCTGAAAAAGACAATGGGCTCATCTAGAGATGATAGTAGGCAAGGTACGGCATCTGTGCTGCTGGTTGACATGACCAGAGAGGTGGTTGAGAAGCACCTGGCTGCATTGTATGAGTATAAATCCCCCGGGCCAGATGGTATGCACCCAAGAGTGCTCAAAGAACTTACTAGAGAGCTTTCAGAGCCTTTGTCCATCATCTTCGAGACCCCTTGGAGGACAGGAGATGTGCCACAAGACAGGAGGAGGGAAAACGCTATCCCAATTTTCAAAAAAGGGAGGAGGAATGACCCTGGAAACTATAGGCCAGTCAGTTTGACCTCTATCCCAGAGATGATACTGGAACAGATATTAAAGGGATCAATCTGTGAGCATCTGAAGGACAACTCGGTGATCTGGGGGGAGTCAACATGGATTTGTCCCCAACAGATCCTGCCTGACCAACCTCTTTTCGTTCTTTGATTGAGTGACGAGCTTACTAGATTGAGGGAATGCTGTTGTTGTTTACCTAGATTTCAGTAAGGCTTTTGACAGGGTTCCCCAAGATAAGAACGTAAGAAAGGCCCTGCTGGATCAGACCAAGGCCCATCAAGTCCAGCAGTCTGTTCACACAGTGGCCAACCAGGTGCCTTTAGGAAGCCACAAACAAGACGAGTGCAGCAGCACCATCCTGCCTGTGTTCCACCGCACCCAAAATAATAGGCATGCTCCTCTGATACTAGAGAGAATAGGTATGCAGCATGACCAGTATCCATTCTAACTAATAGCCATGAATACCCCTCTCCTCCATGAATATGTCTACTCCCCTTTTAAAGCCCTCCAAGCTGGCAGCCATCACCACATCCTGGGGCAGGGAGTTCCACAATTTAACTATGCATTGTGTGAAAAAATATTTCTTTTTATCTGTTTTGAATCTCTTTTTTTAAATAATTTTTTATTATTTTCCAAAATTATTAATAAAAAGGTTTAACAGTAACATATATTGAATAGAAAAAGAATTGACGTCCCCTGCTTCTCCCTCCATCCTGCAATAGACTTGTAATCTCTTTTGCATAAATTTCTAACCCTAATACCATTGTTTAATTATTATTAATCATTGTTTAATGATTATTATTTAATGATTATTATCATTAATCACTTAATTATTATATTTTCTATAACAAAACCAAAAAAAGGGAAAAAAAGAATTCAATTAATAACATCATATAAGAAGGAGAAAAAAGAAAAAAAGATTTAAAAAGAAAGAAAGAAAAATATTAAATCTCCCTAATAAAAGATGGATTAGTATAGTAAGCAGCATATAATTATTTCTAGTGAAAATTAGTTAATTTGTAAATCCTCCATTTCTCCCTAGCACTCCTTTATTGCATGTCATTTCTAGTAGATTAATATTTTATGTAATTCCATTTCCATTATAATCCTTTTAGTCAGTTACTTGTCAATTTTAACCAGCAGGAACAAACCAGACTCTTTTAAATTAGTCTCTTTATCCTGAATTTCCAGCATTTCTGCCTTTTCCACATTTGAAGTAATTGACGCAAGGCATCCTTGGATATTGTTGGTAAATTCTTTTCTGCAGATGGAGCATAGAAGATCCATGTTGCATTGTCTTCCATTCCAAATTCAAAGAAGGGAATCTTGACCGACCCAGTTTTTCTATTCCTCAAATCCTCCAAGCAGCTGTTGTAAAATCCATCAGATATATCCAGGTAGCACATGTCGAAATCGGTCACTTTGAGAAGATCATCAAATGGATCCAGATGGTGAAAATGAAACTCAGTCTCTTTCCAGTCCATTATTATACACTGAGTTGCTGCAGATTGCTTTGTAAAATTCCCCATGTCATTTACAAGATCCCTTTGTTCTTTGTCTCTCTTGTCAGCCAAAAAATATTTTGGTGCTTCCTCTGATCTCATTGAGGTGAATGAGGCTTTTATTTCTTTGGTTTCTTCTAAAATAATGTCCAGTTTCTGAATAAGACCTTGAAATGAGGTGTTCATCAAATCCATGAATTGTTCCATCTGTTGAATCATATTTGCCATGAATGCCATTGTTGCACCTCCAAACTTTCCTTTTAAAGTTCAGTTAGTGAAATCCAGGCAAATTCAAGATGAGTAACAGGGAGGTACTACAGGAACCAAAGTCATAAACCTTCCTTCTTTGTAGTCAGAGGCTTAGGAATCATTTACTGGTTACACACTGATATCAAACTTCTGGTTCCAAGTGACTTTCTCGCGATGCTAAACTGTTGCCAGGAAGGACGTGGCAGGAAGCTTTTATTTAATTAAAAAGACTGCCCTTGAATTGGGGGGAACCTCCACTCTTCCCTCCCCTTAATACGTAATAGTTCCTGATTGGCAATTAAAGCGTCTTTCAAAAATCTTAGCTGTTATGTCTTCCCACTGATCAAGTTGATAAAGCTCCTGGCAAGTTATTGATGATTTTAAAAAGTCATTTAAAGGTTGAGTGGGGAGAGACAGATTCAACAGAAAAGCTTAAGAATTTCCTGGGACTTCCAGATCCAGGTAGAACAAAAGAGGTCTTTCAAACTTACTCAGATGTCAGAAGAGCAGGTATAATTACTTATATAGTTGCCAGATGTAGATAGGTAGGGAGGAGTGAAGCCAATTAAAATTCCAAGAAGCGGCTTCGGCGATGTAGTACTCCTTAGCGGGCGGAACTGCTACTGGGTCTCCAAGTCGTAAATCTCAGAGATTCCAGGAGTTAACCGTATAACGAGGCTGCAGGAGATTTCCTGACACCCGTTCCACTGTTTAGGAATTGGGGGGGGGGACGATAGCTCCCTTATTTACGACGTTCTTGGTTCCCCTTCCCGGAGCTCCGGGGGAGGCAACGGCTCCACTCCGCTGCCCTAGCGGAAGTCCTGTTTTGAATCTCTCGCTCTCCAGCTTTAGCAGATGACCCCGTGTTCTAGTATTATGGGAGAGGGAGAAAAACCTCTCCCTGTCCACTCTCTCCAAACCATGCATAATTTTAATAGACCTCTATCATGTCTCCCCTTAGCCGCCTTCTTTCCAAGCTAAACAGCCCTAAGCATCCTAACCGCTCCCCATAGGACAGTTGCTCTAGTCCCTTAATCATTTTGGTTGCTCTTTTCTGCACCTTCTCAAGCTCTGTAATATCCATTTTTAGGTGTGGTGACCAGAACTGTACACAGTATTCCAAGTGTGCTCTCACCATAGATTTGTACAAGGGCAGTATGATATCAGCAGTTTTATTCTCTATTCCTCGTCTAATTATGGCCAGCATGGAATTTGCCTTTTTTACAGCAGCCGCACACTGGGTTGACATCTTCATTGAGCTATCCATTACCACCCCAAGATCCCTTTCTTGGTCTGTTGCTGCCAGCACAGATCCCATCAGTGTATATGTGAAGTTGGGATTTTTTGCCCCAATATGCATCACTTTACACTTGCTCACATTGAATTTCATTTGCCATTTTAATGCCCATTCTTCCAGTACGCAGAGATCCTTATGGAGCTCTTCACAGTCTGATTTTGTTTTAACAACCCTAAATAATTTGGTGTCATCTGCAAACTTGGCTACTTCACTGTTTAACACCATTTCACTGCTTGCCCGTTTCAAAGCTACGCCACCCTTCCCCCCCACACACACACAATGGGGCAAGAAAATGATAGATGTTCTGATGGATAACTAGAGGACTGTGGACTGGACCCTAAGATAATTAGGTGGGTAAGGAACTGGTTGGAGAACTGCACTCAAAGCATAGCTGTCAATGGCATTTTATCTGAATGGAGGGAGGCGTCCAGTGGGGTGCCACAGGGTTCAGTTCTGGGTCCAGTGCTTTTCAATATTTTTATAAATGATCTGGATGAGGGTGTGGAGGGACTACTCATTAAATTTGCAGATGACCCAAATTGGGAGGAGCAGCAAACACACCAGAAGATAGAGATAGAATTCAATGAGAAATGAACACACTGGAAAAGTGGGCAGATGTGAACAAGATACAGTTCAACAAGGGTAAGTGCCAAGTTCAACATCTGGGTAACAAAAATGAGGGATATGCATACTGGAATGGGGATACACTTCTGGGTAGCAGTGTGTGTAAACAAGATCTTGGGGTACAGGTGGACCATAAGTTAAATATGATCAGCCAGTGTGATGCAGCAACAAAAAAGGTAATGCGATCTTGGGGTGCATCAACAGAGGCGTAACATCCAGATTGCAAGATGTCATAGTTCCTCTGTACACAGCATTGGTCAGGCCACACCTGGAGTATTGTGTGCAGTTCTGGAAGCCTCAGTTCAAAAAGAATGTTGGCAGAATGGAGCGGGTGCAGAGGAGAGCCACGAGGATGATCAGGGGCCTGGAGACAAATCCCTATGAGGAAAGGCTGAGGGGGTTGGGAATGTTTAGTTTGGAGAAGAGGAGGCTGAGGGGGGACATATTGCTCTCTTTAAGTATTTGAAGGACTGTCACTTAGAGGAGGGCAGGGAGCTGTTACTGTTGGCAGCAGAGGATAGGACTTGCAATAATGGATTTAAATTGCAGGCAGAGAGGTACCGGCTGGATATTAGGAAAAAGTTTTTCCTAAAATCCAGATTTGTTCAATAGTGGAATAAGCTACCTAGGGAGGTGGTGAGCTCCCCCTCACTGGCAGTCTTTAAGCAGAGTCTGGACAAACAATTGTCAGGGATGCTCTAGGCTGATCCTGCATTGAGCAGGGGGTTGGACTAGATGGCCTGTATAGCCCTTTCCAACTCTATGATTCTACCTGCCTAGGGTTGCCAGGTGGGAATAATTAAATAATACTAATTTTTAAAAGAAGTATTATTGTCCTACCAGCACCTGAAATGGCTGAGAATCTTGTTTGCTTCCTCTCTTCGTTTGTGGTATTATATGATCTGGGTGATGTTAATGAATCTATTTGAGTGTTCTGTGTAAAAAGGATACCCCACAACTGGGTGGGCTCATTGCTGATAGCAACACAAGAAGGCAAACTTAGATAACAAAAATTACACATGAATAGATGGTTAAATGCCCCCATGCCCATCCCAATCAATTTGTGTGTGTGTGTTAAGTGCTGTCAAGGCAGCCCTATCTCACTATTTAGAAGTAGTTTTTCTTTAAAAACAACAACACCCAAATGTCTAGAGATCCTGAGCAAGAATATTCCACACCACAGCTTGTTAAATCTTAAGTCTGAGCAAGACCTAAGTTTGGATGATTCCAGAAAGTTCATTAGAATGACCTGTCATGGACAGGGAAGTAAAAATTGCCCTGGAGCATAGGGTTGCCAACCTCCAGGTTGTGGCTGGAGATTTCCCACTATTACATCTGATCTCCAGGCAACAGAGATCTGTTCGCCTGGAGAAAAGAGGGACTCTATGACATTTTACGCCATTGAAGTCCCTCCCCTTCCCAAACCCCACCCTCCTTAAGCTCCACCCCAAAACCTCCAGGTATTTCCCAACCCAGAGCTGGCAACTCTACTGGAGCGACCCAGGCTGAATGGCCCCTACAGTGCTAAGCAGAGCCACTGGGACCTGGCTCTGTTTGCTCTGGGTTGCCAGCTGCCCTCCAGGGCAGTAGCCCACTGGGAACTTTCCTTGTAAGTTTAATAAGTTTGCCTTTGAGAACTAATGCAAAACATAATTTACAGCATGGTGTAGTGGTTAAAGTTTTGGAGTAGGCTCTGGTAGGCCCACATTTGAATCCCCATTCTGCCATGGAAGCTCGCTGGGTGACCTTTTGGCCAGTCATACACCCAGCCTAACCTACCTCACAGGGTTGTTGTGAGGATAAAATGGAGGAGAGGAAAACAATGCGAGCCACTTTGGGACCCCACTGGGGAGAAAGGCGGGACATAAATAAAGGTTCTTTGTGTTGCAATGAGATGTCTGAATGTTACATTAATTTCAAATTCTTCGTCCTCCTTCTAGGTGAACTTATGAAGTTTCCTTGTGCTAAAGGTAGAATTTCCAACTTCTGGGTGGGGCCTGGAAATCACCCAGAATAACAACTGACCTCCAGATTACAGATACCAGTTCCGCTGAAGAAAATGGTTGTTTTGGATTAGATTTGCCAACCTCCAGTTGGTGGTTGGAGATTTCCCACTATTACATCTGATCTCCAGGCAACAGAGATCAGTTCACCTAGAGAAAAAGGCCGCCTTGGAAGGTGAACTCTATAGCATTATACCCCACTGAGGTCTTTCCCCTCCCCAAACCCCACCCTCCTCAGCCTCCATCCCCCAAATCTCCAGGTATTTCCCAACCTGGAGCTGGCATCCCTAGCTCTGGCTAGTGGACTCTATGGCATTGTACTTCTCTGAAGTCCCTTCCAGCTCCAAATCCTGCCTTCCCCAGGTTCCACCCCCAAATCTCCAAGAATTTCCCAATCCAAAGATGGCAACCCTCACTAAAGGGTTAAAATTCACAAATCTCCGGGAAATCTGTGATCAGATCCTTCCAGTTAGCACTCATTCATAACCCCCTTAAAAAATAATGAATTTTGTCTAGATGTTGGGTAACATGGGTTTTTGTGCTTCTGACCAGAGCCACGAATCTGTCTTTTCGTGCTTTATTTTTAAGCAGAATGCACAAAATTTGCCAGCCACAAATATGGGTTATTTCCATTAAAACAAAACTGAAGAACATTACTTATACAACAAGAGCTGGATAAAAATTAATAGTAATGAGTTAATTATTGTGCCAGCTGCCTACAAAAAAGGAAAAGGGGGATAGGTCCTGCAGGCAAAGACCTTCTGCCTTTTCGCCTGCTGGAAAAAAATCCCCATGTTAGAAAGCATAAAACAAAACTTTGGTGTGTTTTGTTTAGACATATATTACATGCCATCTTTATATGGCCCACAGCAAAGTCTCTCCCCAGCTTTTAAATTTGCCATATCCAGCCAAATCTCCCTCCACTTTCATATTTATAACACATTTTGCTTGCTTTAAAAAGGTGAAAAACAATCACCCAGAGGAATAGACAGTTGTTGAGTCATTCTGCCCTTGCTATGGAAAAAGGACCATCTGCAACTTTTAAATAATGTCTGACTCCTGTTTAGAATTTCCAGCCCTTTGGATATCAAGCCTGTGTTTGTCTGCCTGATTGATTCCCTTTTTAATGAACTGGGAAAGCTTGAACACTCAGACCTGAAATCTGTACCTCCCCACCTCCCTTTTCATATGCCCCTGCAGTCACTGAATTATATTTCAAATCATTACAGGATTAATACATCTGGCCTAAAATATCTTTCCCCCTGAACTTCATCAATACAAAGTTGTATACGACTCTTGCTCCTGCTATTTCAATTTCACACCGGATCTCCCTGCTTTACCTGTAAAGCATTGCTATGGTATCAGTTCTTCAGAACTGCCAACACTGCTGATGTCTAAAACCTGTGAATGTCAAAGCACTGCATAAGCTTAGAGTATTTAAGAGCCCATCTCGAGCCTTTGCTATGTACCGCATCAGCATACTAAATTGGCAGTCCAGGCACAGCTTTATTGGAAGTAATGAAATAAGATAATCCATGAAAGCCCCTTAAATGGAGGGGAGTGATTCTGGGGTGCTTTCATCTGAGTTCATAGCACAAGAATTTTATTATTATATTATTTTTGCTATTAAGCCATTAACTGCTTGAACTTATGCAAGTTTACTCAGAAGTAAGTACTAGTTTAACAGGACTTACTTTCAAGTAAATGTGCATATTATTGCAGCCTATCGTTTGGGCAAAATATATGGGAGAGGGAGAGAGAGGGGGGGAGAAAGAAAGAAAGAAAGAAAGAAAGAAAGAAAGAAAGAAAGAAAGAAAGAAAGAAAGAAAGAAAGAAAGAAAGAAAGAAAGAAAGAAAGAAAGAAAGAAAGAAAGAAAGAAAGAATCCATTGATGTAGATCATACACACTCTTCCTTTTTAAAGGATCTTTTTAAAAACAACATTAAAATGATTTATCCAACTGAAAACCTATAATTGTTTATAAAAATCCTTCTGCACAAGCTGCTGCATAGGAAAGTTATGCACTTGTTTATAACTGTGCATCAATTCCTCAATATATTTCTCTTTGGAACAAGATACATATAAAATTCTTACTGAGCTTAATGTTGCAGCAAATAACGCAGATATAGTAAGCATGCAGGATTTATCGTTTTCTGTAATGTCGTATCACATATTCTAAATATATATATGCCAAATGATATATACATGTTCACGTGCAAACCAAATGAAAATATATTTACTCCAAGAAGTGATGGATTGTGTTTGCTTTCATTATTCTACCCAGTGAGGAGGAGAATCTGAGATCAAGCACAGTCTGGATCAAGAGGTGCTGAGGGGCAACAGTGCCTAAGAAATAACATACACAACTATTTTAACATCTTCAAAGACAATCCTTTCCCTCCACTTTCTATGATTTGCTTTTCTCTAACAAAGAAGCTGAGGATTTACAACCAGAACAGCTGAAGTAGGACTCCAGCATATTCTCTTCAATGTAGGCAATGACCAGGCAGAGACCACATTACAGCTATCGTATACCCTCTGTTCATAATATAATTCTTCTTATAGTCCACTGGGTCAACAGCTGGGCCTGAATTTTTCAGTAAACCCGGAAATAAGCCGAATACCAATATTTACCGGTATGAGTATTCAGTTTATTTTGTGTTTACCGGGGGGGAGGGGAATCGGGCCCAATAAACCTGAACCCGGAATTTACCGGTTTTTTTTTTTTTTTTTTTGCACAACCCTAATGCGGTCTCTGACTTCTGCTTTTCTATCTGAAACAATTGGAGGCTGAGAAAAACAAGCTGCAAAATGATTTAATTCAGAATGATAGGTCTTTCATCTTCGGTGTTGGACACACAGATTACTTTAACCAGAGGAACTCTTTTAAATTTCCATGTGGGGATAGGGTTACCAATAGCTATTTGGCCTTTTCAGGAATTGCCTATTCGGCTTCAGGCAGATTCCCATGTTTTGGTATTCGGTCGACCCAAAACCCGAATATTGCTGAAACGGCTAATTTTGGGTTTAATTTCAGTTCAGGAATATTGATATGCACACAACCCTAGATTGCATACAAAAGGACGAGCTGACTATGAGCCCCTTCTATCATACTCCTCCATCACAGTGATTCTGGAGGCGAAACGAAATCTCAGCCTCCCTTTTGCTGTGTGGCGACCTTTAGGGGAAGGGATCTGGGCTCAGAGTTAGTATGTGAATATGGTCATTTTGGAGGAGAAGAGAAAGACAAAATTCCTTTTAATTCCAAGGTGACCATCAAGGGAGGGATTTTCCATCACCACCCACATACCTGGTCAAGGCTGGTGACTGCACACTGGAAGTTCTTATGAGCCTCCTGTGATCATTTCTGGTTTGGGGATGGAGGGTGGGATGGGACTTTATTTTATCCTGATCATCGTACCATTGGTGGAACCTCTCAAACTCCCAGAGTGTCTGAACTAACCACTAGGGTTGTGAATATCAATAAACCTGAACTGAAAATAAACCCAAAATTAGCTGATTGGGTAAATTTCAATATTTAGGTTTACCAGATACCAAAACCTGGGGATAAAGCCGAAGCTGAATAGGCGATTCTCAAAAACGCCGAATAGATATTTGGCTTTTCAGGTTCGGCTATTCACCTTTGCTCTGTGCTTTCTCCCCTTTTTTCTTTTTCGACTGGTTTTATTAGGGCCCTTCTGAGATAGGGTTATTTAAAAGATGAGGCTCACCCAGTCCCCTCCAACTAAAAGAGCCGGCTTCAACAATCACCCACCAGGCTTCCAAAGATTTCTTCATCCACGTGGATGAGCAATCTCCTTCAGACAGCCCCCATGGTCATGACTTCAGTCAGCTCTGATATCACCACCACCACTCCATGAAAACCTGCTTTCCAAAAGAAGGTTGCCCTGAGTAGAGGCTTTGTTTCCCCGCACCATGACCGTCTCTTGGAATCAGATTTTTCATGACCACAATAAAGGACTGCTCACAGGATGTCATTTGCCACCAAAATGAATGTTTCAGTGCCTTATTTCTCTTGCATTTAAGCCTTTTCCCTCCATTTGGAAGCTAATTTGCATGGACATCATGCAAAGTGACCCAGAAACGAAGGCAGCCCCCAGACTTTGAGGTGCCAGCCAGGCAATTGGCTCTTTCCATCAGTCCTTGGCAATGCTGAACTTTTGAACCTGAAAACCAATGGACAGCTCTGCTCACAAATGCCTGGAGGATGGGGGCGACCCCTTTGAAGGCCCATAAAATTGGCCCCGTCCCAAAGTTCACCAAACTTTGGTGACTTTCTAAAGAGAGTCCCTTGCAGCCACGCTGCAAATTTGGGGACTCTATCTCCAAAAATGCCCCCCAGGAGCTTCAAAAAATTCCCATAGACAATAATGGGCCCGAATTTTTCAGTAAACCCCAAAATAATTCGAATACTGAAATTTACCACTATAGGTATTCGGCTTATTTTGGGTTTACTGAAAAAAATCGGGCCCAATAAACCCAAACCCAAAATTTACCAAAAAAATTTTTTTACAACTCTACTAACTACTGTAGGAGCCCCATGGGGCAGAGTGGTAAACTGCAGCACTGCAGTCCAAGCTCTGCTCACGACCTGAGTTTGATCCCAACGGAAGTTGGTTTCAGGTAGCCAGCTCAAGGTTGACTCAGCCTTCCATCCTTCTGAGGTCTGTAAAATGAGTACCCAGCTTGCTGGGTGTAAAGGGAAGATGACTGGGGAAGGCACTGGCAAACCACCCTTGCAAAAAAAGTCTGCCTAACATCGAGATGTGATGTCACCCCATGGGTCAGGAATGACCTAGTGCTTGCACAGGGCACCTTTACCTTTTACTAATTACTATATCAATATCTAATGTGTGCATGTGGATCTATCAATTACATGTTGACTTCTGATTTTTTATAAGGAAAACTAGCCTAGCAGTTCAGTCAGTCTTGTAAGAAATATGTGCAAGGGACTTGTGGGTGGCAGACAATTAATGGTGTCCAAAACCGAGGTAGTAATCCCAGTCCAAGTCTGCAGTGATTCTGTATGATTCTCAAGACCCTTGTGTTTGTTTAACTCTCAAAAGTGCTGGAAGATCCACAGTGATGCTGACTTTTTCTCTGCTTGCTTATCATCATGCCCCAGATACCTTGCAACACTCCATTCAGATGATGTGGGAATCCCAAGAGATGTGGGGGTACCACTTTTACATTATACGTTGCTTTTAATTGTTTTCAAATAAAGGGGAGAAAGTAATTCTTGTGCCCCATTTTAAAAGATACACCATTTTACCCTCTCAAAACACAGTTGTGTGGGAGGGGAAGAATTATAATTTGTATTTTTAATAAACACTCCAGCAAGTCGGTTTTAGCAGCTTAACTCTCTCCCCCACTCCATTTTCAACATCTTTTTGAACCACAGCAATTAAACAGAAAATAGAAACAGAAAAATGGGGGGGGGGCAGAATCAGCTCTGCTTCCTGTATGGATGTAATTAAAGGTATGATCTGTTTCATTTAAATACTCCACCGAACACTCTCCTTAAAGCAACAAATATGAACAGTTAGTTCATTTGCAAGTATATTTTTTCCCAACCTTCAAAAGAGGCTGACTGATGAAGCAAGAATTATAATTTTGAAATATGTCATGTACACAAATACCTAGTTAGCTGTACCTCTTTGGATTGGCTGATGCTGGAGGGTCTAAAACTGACTGAGTGGAGTAAGTCAGAGGGAGATTTCTTATAATAACCTGAAGTCTTTCAGTATTAAAGCACCAAAGTTGTTTATGAAATCACTGAATTGGACAGTTCAGTATACAAGCATGATAGATGGCTCAGTAAGTACACACTTGCAGTATTTGCTACTGTACAGTTTTTCTGTTTTAGAAGGAACAAAAACCCTCCCTACCTTAATTCCATGGGTGAGACCCAGACTGTATGCACAGAATGCTATTGCCGACACTATGCAGTGTTTGAGTACCAAGAGCACAGACCTGGCCTTTCCCAGTTATTATAGAACAGCTTGTTCTTTGCATTCCACTGATGACAAAGAGATACAGCTGTACAAGTGGTGCACTTGCACTGGGCTAGGGTTTATTGCCTTCATTTACAGTGCATCCCTCAGTAGAGTTAGACCTAATTCCATTGGAGTCAATGGCCTTAGAAGGGTGTAACTTTCCTGAGGACTGCACTGCTAGATACTTTTTTCATAATCTACAAGGGATTTGCATTGAAGTTCAGTGGAATATGTGCACATGACCATCTCACAGACCTTTTTAAAAAAAATGTAGCCCTGCCACTTCAGCTCATAGAATGGCTGAAGATTCACAACACAATTGTACTGCTGAAACTAAGAAGGGTTACCCAGTGAGCAGCTTAGATGGGAGACTACCTGGCAAACACTTAAACCATGCTGACTTGTATCCTGCCAGTTGTTGCCAACAATGGAACAATACTTCTGTCATTGGAAGATGTGGACGATTTCTATGGATTCTCCATTTTCACAGCAAACCCCACTTTGCCTGCTGTAGTGTTCCTACAGTTCCTACTGCAGACCTCCAATTCACCCCTCACACTGTTTATGGAGGTCCCAACTTTGCCCCAGAAGCAGTATTTTGGAGCGATTAGGAGTTGTAGAAGGAGAAAGAAGGCAGGGAAGTTTAGTAACATATATGCAAGGCAAGATCTGGCCCAGTGTGGCCCTACAGGAAACTACATGAGTGAGCAGTGGTTTGAACTCATGCCAGCACTTTGGTTGTTGAGGGGTTGTGGCTCAATAGTAGAGTATCTGCTAGACATGCAGAAGATCCAAGTTCATTTACCAGAATATCCAGTAAAAAAGGACCTGGTAGTAGCTGGTATGAAAGACCTCAGCCTGAGACGCTGAAGAGCCACGACTAGTATGAACAGACTGTATTGACCTTGATGGACCAAGGGTCTGATTCAGTATAGGGAGACTTCATGTTTCTATTTGGCTCTTCAGTGGCTATTCTTGGGTGACCTTCTTTGCTGCATTCTGAATGAAATCCCATTTAGTACAATGGGACTTACATGAAATTCTTTAAAAGTTTGCAAAGCAAAATAGTAACTTTAACTATAAAGGTAATCTGTGAACCAAATTAGATGATGCACTGTAACAATATTTAGACATTACCAGAGCTTGTTCACATATCTTACCTTCAAAATGTCAAGGAGGGGGATACAGAGTATATCTTTTTCTCTTTCTCTATGTAGAAATAATGGGAGTATTTGAAATATAACATTTATTCTTGCATATTGTGCTTTTGGATCCAATCAGCTGCAGAAAGATGTATACCATATGTACACAGGCAATTGTGGTATGGTGTGTCTATCCAATGAGAACTATTAACACTCCTTAACACAGCTGTGCAGCACTGATACTAGACTAGGAAGGTAGCACTAATCTCTGGTTGCTCAAGCAGCAGCTTAGTAAATTTTAGGAATAGAAATACTGGGAAAAGGACTGAGATGGCAACATCAAACTTCATTTCTAAAATCTAATGCCGATGACCAATCAAGGCTTTAACCATACAAAAAACTTTATTTATTCTGTCCTAGGAGTCTTAGTTTATGGTAACTCTGTGGCAACTAACAGTTCCTTGAAATACTTCCTTCTCAATTCAATTCACATCTAATTCTACCTAACATTTAACCAGAAGTTAAAACACCTGTGTGGTGTTAAGAGAATATCAGGGTATATTAGGGTGCTGCATACAGGCAGCCTAAGCCACAGCTCAGTGAAACAGGAGGACATGGATTTAAGTTAAATGGCATCCCCAATCCAATAAATCAGTACAATTCTATATACATTCATCTATCTAGTTCATTTTTACTTTACCTTTCACCCAAGGAGCTCAGAGTGGCTTCCATAGTTCTGACTTCTCCAACAACCCTGTGAGGCAGGTTAGGCTGAATGTGTGTCACCCAACAAGCTTTATCACAGAGTGGGGATTTGAACCCAGATGTCCTAGATCCTAGTCCAGCACTAGGATCCTAACCAGTTTTATTTATTTACATCATTTATATCCAGCCTTTCTCCCTGATGTGGACCAAAGGTGACTTACTTTGTTCTCTCCTCCATTTAGCTTCATGACATCCCCTGTAAAATAGGCTAGGCGGAGAGTGTGGGACTGGTCCAAGGTCACCCAGCAACTTCCATGGCAGAGTGAGGATTCGAAGCTGGATCTCCCAGATCCTAGTCCTAGTAATCACTATACCTCAGTTCCACACACTATACCATGCTTGCTTTCTCCTGGCTACATAGAAACTTCTCATTTCAATGGAATTTATTTCCAAGTCAGCATGCATAGGATCAAGGTATAAAAGTGCAAGCCCTTTTGTAGCTCAGGCTGAACGGGTCCAAAAGATTGTAATGTTACTTCTAATTTTAAGAAAACCTTGCAACTCTTGAATATGCTCAATGGCCATTTCAGAAAATGTCCTGATTTTATTTAAACATTGCCTTAGATCAGACATGTTCTAGCCTCACATTGAACTGGAATTAAAAGAAAAGAGTCATGTTCATAATGCTTTAACAAGTCAGGACCTGTGGCACATTTCTGGCATCGAGGACAGTGGGTTTGCCGTCCATTTTAACCGCCAGCCTGATGTCAAAAGCATTCTCTCTAGAAAGCAGACATTTCCCTGGTAGATGTTAGCAAAAGCATTCCCCACCCCCATGTCCCAAGCAGGATACTAATTTTATGCCCTGTAAGTTAAACTTGCAAAGATCAGTCCGGACTTGTTTTTGCTCTTAGTTTGTTCATGATGAGATCAGTATGCTCCATTGAGAGCTCACATTCTTTCACTTGACAAAAGACATAGGTGAAAGTGTCACAGTTTTACTGTTAAGCAGAGCTCAGATGCTGCAAAGATAACAAGAACTGTTCAGTGCTGCTTGCCTACGCTCTGCAAGTGTGTTAATTTAAAATGGCTGCTTGGTAATACTTTAATTGCAGTTTCATGGCAACAAATTGCCACTTAACTGTAATAAATTTTCTTGTGGCTTAGCTGGACTAACAATGCAGGCATGCACCTGAAAGAAAAGAGACAATAAGAAAGCCAGGACTTTATGTTCTATGGTGTCAGGTAGAGTGGAACAAACCACACAATGCTGTCGGTTCCATAAAGAAGTCTGTAGATGCCACAGTCTCACTTCTGGTCTTTTCTGGGAGAGAGAGCTTTCTAAAAAATGCATTTCCCAGAGATTAGTGAATCGCACTAATTAAGAATTTTAAAAATCTGAGTAATCAATACAAAAACTCATGTAACAGCAAAACTTGTGCAAGAATTACATGTTAGCATTTAACCTAAACATTAGTAATTATTCATGTTAACACAAGCAACGCCCCATTCTTAATGCTGTTAATAGTCTAAAGGTTTAATAATTTCCTACTTTTATTTTTGTGTAACAGTCTTCTTTTACACAAGATACTGCCTAGCCTAACCTGTTAGTGTTTAAAGTGAAAAATCATGAAGGATTGGGAAGATAGTATCTTATGAATTTCGTTTGAAAAGGCTTAAATGCCCCAGTGCTTGCTGGGATGAGTAGATCTTGTATCTAGACAGTTGGAGAGGGTAAAAATATTAAAACCTTTTTGGAGGGTAATCTTTTTCACAAAGTGGTTTCATTAGCAAGAGCAACAATTTATCACTGAGGCATTTCTACATGATATAAGCCGAGCATTGTTCATGAGGACAATTCCAGATTGCAAACATAGCCTTTTATTTCTTTAACGGAAATTATTTTTGAAAGTGCATGGTAGCAGCTTTTGGTGAAGGACAAGGTATGGGAAGTAAGGTGGTCAGCCAGCAGCATGCAAATGGAAGGAGTTTGGGTGGGCAGCTCGTGGGGGGCACCACTGGGCAACAGCGTTACCTCATTTCTAAGGAAAACCTGAAAGTGATGTTACATTGCTCTAGGAATCACAGGAAACCAAAGTTTCTGGTCATCCTAGAGAGAAGTAGTATCACTTGAGGGCTTCCTCAGAAGGGACCTAATGCCATCACTCAATGGTGATTTTAATTTTTTCCCCTCCTGCCATCCACCAGAGTTCCAATGGGCAATGGGAGCTGGGTTAGGAGATCTCTTACCCTCTGTGGGCATGTGGCAAGCCTAACCTGGAAGGCCTACATCTACTTACACTGTATATCTATATGTATGGGCATGTTACATGGATTCTGAAGCTTTACTATTGAAAATGCATAGAATTCGTATGAACAAGTTATGAACAAGTGTTTGTTTTGTTTAAGAAACTAGAGGGAACCTAAGTAGTTTTTCACGCTACAGCAAATCTGCATCCTTCTAGCTTTCTTTCTCTCAATCACACACACACACACCATTAGCACCTGTTTTATTGTTTGATATGCCTCCAGTTTCAAGAGTGTTTTACCTCAGGCAAGAATACTAGTTAAATATGTTCCATTGTATTTTCATAGCCCCATCAGTTCTCCTCCAATTTAGTACATCAAAGCAAAGGCTTCATCACTTGCATGTGGATTATACGAACATGAGTGACATTTGTAATCTTACAGGTCTGCAATTTAAGAAATGCTTTTAAGCTTGCTATTAAATAGGTAGCTGTGCTTTAAGAACCAGTCACATAATAGTTTATTTAAAGTCTTTAATGAACTTCAGCCTCTTCATCACTAAATGCCACACTATATTACTTACTGAAAAATTATTAGCCATCATCTTAGTACTACTAGGTTATATTAGACAACTGTAAACCTGGCATGTACAGCTTTAACAGCAGCAGGATGAGTGCTTATAGCCTGAATAAATTTTAAAAGGCTATCTCCAGCAGCACTGATGGAAGCTTTATATCCCTCAGAAGATCTTCTCAAAGGAATTCAGACAGCATAATTCACAGAACACTAATGCTAGCCTGAACACTTTAAAGGGGCATATTTTTAGGGTTCACAGCTGGAACTATCTAAAGTTGCTCTTTATCTCATTGTTTGGTCTCTGGGTTATGATCAGAACCCCTTTTCTTTACACAGGAAGTGCTCAGCAGAGAAATATTTATTTGCTAATGCACAGAAGAGATCATCATATACATATGGTATTTTTCTTCTTACAACACAAGCAGCTTACAAATGTGTATTTGCTTATTCAAGATGAAGGATAATGGCTTCAGGCTACATGAATATACTTGTTTTCTTCCCCCTCCTTTGGGTCAAAGTCAATTAGTGACTTTCAATTAAGCACAAATGATAGACTAGCACGACATTTTAACTGTAGCTTATGAACCCCCTTCAAACCAGAATCCCAGTGATTTGTAGTTTGAAAACTAGGGGAGTAGCATGGAGCATTAGCTATAGTTTGGTGGTTCAGAGGCCACACTGATGTATGGTTTGGAATGTGGTGCAGTGGACAGGTGTCAGATTTGGATGTGGGAGATCCAGGTCTGAATCCCCACTCTGCCATGGAAGCTTGCTAGGTGACCTTGGGCCAGTCACACACACTCAGGCTACTGCACAGGGTTTTTGACAGGAGAAAACTGAAGAGAGAACACTGTAAACCACCTGGATCCTCACTGGGGAGTAACACAGGGTATATATGAAATAAACTCTCTAGTTACTCATCAACTTTGACCTGGGAGAGGGAGCAGTGAGTGAGCATAGGGTTTGTCACACAGCAGCACAAACCAATGAAATTAATAATGTAACGCTGTGGTTATAACAATGTTCTAAAATGGGTTTTTTTAAAAGTATACATCAATACCTACTTCAGTGCATTTAAACATCTTTTATTCTAGAATTCACTAGCTTTCCTTTTGTAAACAGTGATCTTTTATTTATTTATTGAGATTTACAGTAAGCTCCACTGCCTATTTTCTTTTCCTAGCAAGAAGTAGAATAGTAGTTTCTCACCTCATTTTTTTTGTTAATGCTACCTAATAAAGTAGCTTTAAAAAAATCATATTAAATGCCTTCCTTCAGCTTGCATGGGTGCAGGATCCCACAAGATTACATCAGAGATGCATTGACACATGACTCCAACACACCCCGAAGCTCAATGAGACTCTGAATGTACTCATTCATCATAGGGCTCTAAACACCAGTTGCTTCCTCCATTGTCTATTGGGTGGTATCTGTGAAATCATCGTATCCCGTAACTGTGTACTACTAATGTAGGCTTCCAGGCAACATTCAGAACCATTGCTGCTATTACCATGTTAAACAGATATCTATAAGCCACATGTGCTAATGCTCTTGAGCATTACTCTAGGAAACAAAGTTGTATTCATGCCCAAACGTGATACTATTTAGAAGAGTCAGCTTATTCCGAGTTCATTATGCTCCTTTAAAGATGCACTATAGTGCAGCCTTCTCCACTGCAGCAAGAATTTTTCAGAGCTGGCTCTCCATTCCTCTACAGAAATCTAGTAGTTCCATATTAACTTTTAAGGAAGACATTTACAATGCTGCTACTGGAAAACTTGATGATTACCCATGACTTGAGTTTTGCTCCCTCTAAAACATGTACCTAGACAATACTCATTCCCAGATGCATCCTTGAATTCACACAATACTAAGATTAATGCTTAAAAAGACACATTCACGCGCACATTGTTAAAATCTAAGTAACTTAGACTGAGAAGAGCCACAAAGTTAATCACAATGAGCGTTCAGCTAATGAAATGTAGCTGTTATTTGAATAAGGACGTGAAACATTAGACAATGCTGATTCTGTGCCTCTTTCTGAAGTGACATTAGTGTTAAGATCTATGAATTCCTTATTGACAGAAAGCAGGAAATAGGAATTTTGAGATTAAACTCATGGAAGTTGAAATATAAGACTTCATGGGCAAAAGACTTTTTGCCACATCACATTCAAGTCCAAACTCAATTAAAGACATTTTCATTTTAAGTTTTTATTATTTAAATACACCATACTAGAGCAAATGTCTCTGAAAGTATCACAAATAAAAGATTTTTTTCTTCATTCAGCAAATTAAGAATAGGTGAAAATTTCTACACAATAGCTGCTATGAGCTTTTTTTTTCCTTTTTCTTTTTTGCCATGGGAAGTAGCAACATTAGACAAAAACACTTACATGCATACATACATTGTATTTTACAGAGATACAATAAAAGTCATTTGTGATAGAATATCACAAGAGCCCCATCCTTCCTTTTAAGCTCATGTTTTGTTTTGAAACACATTTCCTTACAACACTTAAATTATACAAAGAGCAAAGAGAATGTTGTTAAGGTAAAACACAGGGTACAAATTCCGGCCAGTGCCCTGCTAATTGTTAATGAGGGTAGAAAGCAGACTTGAAGGCTTATTTTAATTAGCTTCATTAGTCATTTTCCCCACCCCCTCCCCACCCAAAGTTGCCGTCCTCCTCTGGTGGAGTCTTTTTCTCTCTCCATTTTCTCTACAGTCTCCCATTAGCCCAGATTCATGGAGTCCTTAATGTTCGCTTTCAGTCATTTTAATACACCAATAAATGTGGGAAGGGCAACCAAGAGTAAAGAAGGTGCAATGGCATGAAGCTGGCATTGATGCTAGCTACAAAGGTGACTTGTCTACTGGAGACATGGGATCCATCTGTGATGAACAAAGTTTGAGATGAAGGCACGCATTCTGCAGTACTCTGACCTCTTAGCAGACCTGCAAGAAATTAAAAAAAAAAATGGGCATCTTAACCAAAATGCTTCTTTTGAGTCAAATGTGACCACTCTAGCTTTCTCCTGATTTGTTAATTTTATTAGGTTACTTTCCAACTGTGACTCAATGAAAGGTTTACTCTGTAACAATTGTACAAGCCCCTAAAGTGCTCGGATAGAGAAAAAAAACAGACCACAAAAATAATCGTATATCGTTTTGACAGCAAAATATACTTTCACAAAAGGGAGAAAGGCTTCTGGTGGGAAATCCTCTGCTCAATTTTGGTTTTGGTTTTTTTTGGGACAGGGATGAAATAATATGCCTTGCCTTTGAAGCACCAAGTAAAGTGATCTTCTAAATTAGGAAAATTCTGTCTAAAGCAAATAAGATACCCTCCCCTTAGGCAACGCTAGTTAACATGCTGCATAGCACAAAAGCTAAATATAGACATTTTGGAATATTTTCCTCCCATTTAAGATTCCTCATCTGCTATGTTAGTTAATGTTACATAAACACTGTAATATATAAAGCCAAACATGTGCCTCCACAGTGATGTGTTAATGAATTGTGATAATTAAAAATGCCTAGCTCGACAGAAATCTAGCTTCCATGGATAAAGTAGAAACGATCGACAGTCTTCAAATGCAATCTGTTTGCAATTACCAAAATGAAATAATATATATTAGATTTTTATGGTTTTTAAATGACATTTTGAGCTTCCTGGGAAGTTTTTTTTTTTTACCCTTTCCCCCAAGTTACTAAAAGCCTGAGGTCTATTAGTAACTGCAACCCCCCACTTTCAAGCTAATTAAAGTGGTGGAAGCTTGGAGGTTTAATTCCCTAGAGCTGATGCTCAGTGTGAGAAAGGTAATTTGTCTGTCCAGAACAAAGATTAGGTAGCAGCCAGCAAGCATATTTAATAAATGAGCATCAAGTGTCCTCTACTATGGACACAGACAATACCAATTATGTAAGTACAAGGGAATTGCTGAGTGATATGTAAACTAGAAGATTCTTTGCAAAAGAAAGAATAGCAAAACGTAATCTAACTCATACTTTATTTAAAAGTATAGGATCTGGAGCCAAGTGAATGCTCTGATCACCACCAACGAAAGGAAAACTTATACTTCGTACAAAGGATTGAGAAGAGCTGAGAAGAATACTGTCACTATGAAGGAACTAGTGAAATGTTCCTCAGTTGCAAAGTAATACAATCTGTCCAGATAGCAGAAATCTCAATTAAACCTTCAGCCCATCCCATGAAGGACAGCCCTTCAGATGCTGTTTTCATATTCCCAGCCCAGTAAGGGGGTTATTCTGGCTGTAATATGGATACAGTTTAAGAAGCCGTTTTTCAAGCATGATTTAAAGAAGTGGAAAATCAGGGCTGAGCAGCAGCTTGGTATGAACAGCATGCCTTTGTAAGAAACAAGGTGACCAGAAGAGTGGGCCAAGCAAACCTCTTCCTCTGAAGCAATTGTTACTTACAAGTAACTAACTGTGATGCCAGTAAAAGCATTCTACACAGAGCACAAAAAGCCAATATCATCTAAAAAAAAAAAACATGCAATCAAGGACCACGGGAAGCTCCACAGAGATATGCTGCTTTGGTCCCTTTTCTGGATGGTATATGCCATCACTATCTTCTAGATTTGGCAGCTTACTAATGGCATCATGTTTCATACTGGATCCAACTTGCTAGTTGAACAGTACTAACACCTAGCCATCAGGCAGGAAACTATGCAAACTAGGAAGAAAGTAAGCTAATTTGCACTGACACACCAACCTCCATTAGTGTAATTCCAGCTCACTTTTAACTTCTACTAAAATGACAAGTCATTGGGCAGCATAGAGTATGGTCTGTTACTGTGAGTGGGCTGTTATAGGGCTTAACTACTCTTCTAAGCAACAGCACTGTGTTGGGTATTGTAGGGTCACAGAATGGAAGCAACCCCTGCACCAAGGGCTTACCAGTCAAGTAAGCCGGAAAAGTCAAAAAGAAGTCACTGTAGCCAAGAGGAGAGATAAAAAGTGGGTACTATGAACACATCCAACAGTCTTTTTTAATATCAGCCTTCCATGGCCTCAGTAGAACCAGTTGAAACTGACTACAGTAACAAACTTCTCAGAGGAAAGTGTTTGTTAGCTTGAAAACATGCAGTAACAAGAAGACATGACCCTCCTGATTCCAAGACTCCGGAATTTCTCAAAGTCCCTAGGCTTTTCTCATGGCACCCTACAACAGGTAACAGGCAAGAAGCCCCCTCTCTTCATACAGTGGCCATCCAAGAGCCATCCACTGAAAAATTATCACATTTCTTCCTCACTATTTCTTTATCCACTCCATAATATACCATATTTAATGACAAGAGATAGAAGCGTGAGCCCATGCACTGAGCTGTAAGTAGGATAGAGTAAGTAGGATAGAGTAGCCTGCATGGATCCGCTTTTATTTCCACTTTCCTCTGCTCTTATGTCCACTGCTGCCATAACTGCGGCCACCATATTTTTCCGAGCAAGACCCAGATAGAACAAAAACAGTAGGAGCATTAAAGAAATCATAGAAGACAAAAAGATTGAACTCAAAAGGTAAGCATCTGGTTGCCAAACCATATTTAGAGAAGGTGGCCATCCTAAACTCACTTACATTGAAATAAGCACTACTGAATTGAGTGGAATTTCTGAGCAACATGCAGAGGGTAAGGTTGCAGGTGCCATTAACTGTATATAGGTGCTACTTAAAAGCACTATATGGTTGACCACTATTAAGTAAATGGGAATTCTCAGCAGAAAACATGATTGTAGCAATGCACCACCGTTCACGCACGACATTCATGTTTTCCTTAACAGATTTAGTCCTCCAAAAGCAGACAAGGCTCTTTCGGATGCTGCAAAATGCATGAGCTGCCTGGGGGATTTTAAAAAAGGCTTTTGTCTTTAAAATTTCTACTAACAGATAAATGTTATTTTTTGCTATCCTTAGAACAGACGTTAATGAAGTTCCTATTGTAAATCCATAAAGAATTACCAAGTGAAGTGTGCACTTTGTTTCAATGCAATAACTCAGTGCTGTGTGATTGCCTGGGTTAATGATGAAAAAGTCAAATATACTATCAGAGCTGATGGAAAAATCCATCACCTATCTGAAATTAAAATTCATCTGTGGTCAATAAGATTTAATATCCATGCAAGTGGCGCTGTAAAGAGTAAATGAATCAATGTCATCAATACATAATCAGTATGAAATATGATGTGAATAAAATTATGTGCAAGACTTGTGCATTCAGTATTTTCTGGACCAGTGTGGAATGAACACTCCCTTAACTGAAGGTTGACAGTAATTATTATAAATTAGGCAAAGCAGTAATCAAAATGCACTCACTTGCATAGCTTTGGGTCTTATTAGGGAGATTAAAATAGATCTAATACACTGTCCAGTTCCAGACGTACAAGACAATTGTTGATCAGAATTGCTTCCTACTATACCACTCTGAAAAAGCCACCATAACTTCAACACCAACAGCCAAAGCAAACAAACATGTTTAAACAGAGCTAACAGGAAGTGAAATCATTTTTCTTGAAATCAAGCCAACTCATTCAAACCCATATCCAATACGGCAAGTACTTCTGTAATGCTACAGCAATGACTTTAAGTATCATATAGTTAGCTTACTTTAGTTTAAGATGCTACACTTTTGCCTCAGAGACTCCATTTGCCTCCCACAATAACCTCCTCCCTTCTGTTTCAAAATGATAGATACAAAATTTCTGCTGCAATAAATACAGCCTGCCTAAGAGTCACTTTAATTCTCAAGTACCCACAAGTTTAGAGCTACATTCTGCTAACTACATTCAGTGAAGTACAAAAGACATCCAGTATTAGGCAGAACAGAAATTAATCTTGATTTAGCTCTAATAACGACTATTAGTAATTTTCAGTATTCACCTTCTGGTCTGGCAGTAGTGGATTGCTCTGAAGTGAATTCAAATGGCCATTGATGAGAGCTGTAGGTCTATCATGTTCACAGAATAAACTGCCATTGATGTAGTGAAACCTGTCTCCAGGGACCAGGCGGTTCCGGCAGGTGGAGCACGTAAAACACTGAAAATACATCAAGAAAAGAAAAATTAAAACCTGGACACAGTTACAGGCCTAAGCACCAAAGCATTATAATTTGAGTTTACAGCAAGGTTAAAGCAACACATGGATTTATCCTATGCCTGGCATTATGTCCAAATACAGGATGCTGCACCTTTACAACTCAGTTGAGTTCAGATACACAGTGCCACTAATCACGAGGATGACATAAATATGCATCGCATAAAGCCTTTTCATCTATGATTGAGACCATTTCTGAATTCACATCAGTTTCAGATTTCATTCCAATGCTGGTCCATGAAGAGGAGCAACACTAAGGGAGGGGAGAGTGTCAGAAAGAGAAGTTCACATACCTTAAGATGATAGACATTCCCTTGCGCCCGCATAACCAGCTCACTAGCAGGAATTGACTGCCCACAGGCACTGCAAGCGCCACTATTTCCAAATAACCTGAAAACAAAGATAAGTACTTATGATTTCATATGCGAGACAATTACAGTTAATGAAGCTAGCAGTTTAAGCTTCTAAAATCCTCTTTTGAAACTTCCTTCATGTACTGTGGGATGTGGCCATTTTTAAACAAATACATGCAAAACAGCCACAGAATCATCCCATACTTGTCATAAATGAGGTGCGCAGGATGCAATACAATACCGACTTGCTTCTAGCAACACAAACCAATTCTGTACAACACTTTTAATCAGATTATTGGGTTTGTCATAAAAAAGGGACAGAATTCATGACTGGAGTTTAAATGCATTGTGTCCTTGAAATTATATGAAGAACTTTTTTTGTACTTTAATCATATCTTGGGAGATGAGTCATCAAAAGGGTTAAGAGGATTTGATTGTATATCTAAGACGACATCATGCTCAGTGTATTGAAACTCCAGTAAACCTCCATCAGAGCAGAGTTTCCATTAGAAACTTTCGGCTATCCAGGTTGATATATAATGTGTATGGGTTAACCTTTTCAATCATGGTGTCAACACTTTAGATTTGCCTCTGCTCATCTCTTTCATCCTAACCTTCTCTCTCTCTCTTGATAATGAAATGCTTGCTCCAACTTCCCTCTATCTGCTCCTGAGTCCACAATTTAGATTACTTCATCTCTGCTAGCAACAAACTGAATGAAATTTCGATTTGAGCAGAAAGTAATTTACCGGGATCTGGACCCATTTGTCATCATATCTCTCTGGGTGTTTGCTGTATCACTGCAGTTTTCCTATGCAATCAAATGAGACCACAACATCTGCCATGGGGGGGGGAAGTAGAAGAGAGGAGAAGCAAAGGAGGAGGGAGATAGAAGAGAGGACTGGAGGAAATGTATACACATAATTCTCCTAATGCATTTAAAGGCACAACACACTGATCTGAGATATAATGCTTTAATGAATATTGATCCCCCAGTTATATACAATGTGTTTGTTAGAATTAAGGGGGGCACACACACACACACACACAGCTCCTCTTCACATCCACAGCTATTTCTAATGATGAACCCATAACCATTTCATAGTAAAGAAGAATTCTGAACCAGCCAGCAGGTTCACACAGATCCAATTCCCTCAATATGGCATAACCAAAACAAAATGGCAACAGAATTCACAAAATTAATAAATGGTAAGGATTTGTATTGGCCTTTTTGTCCAACACAGAAATCATGAGATTGTATCTGTGAATCTGGAGTATGTGTTACTACAGAAAATGCTGTAATCTGAATGTTAGCTGCAAGCTCGTGTTTTAGGGGGGGGAGAGAATAATTGCTTTCAGTTTTCCAGAATCCGTGCTTGCAGAGGGAGGCTTGTCATGTTCAAACTACTAATTTGCTGTCGCCACTTTATTGAAAATAGCCTGTAAGTTGTTATTAAATGTATCGACTGAACGAAAGGGAGAGTAGTAAAACTGCCCCTTAAGATGGCTTTTAATAGGAAGCCTGAGAAACAAATTTTGCAGCAGCATCGATTTGAAGAGTTCAATCAAAACTCCATTTCAAAACTAATTAGTCTGAGATCTGCAACACACTGACACTTTCTTGCGAGTCAGAATGGGTACAAAGGGAAAGCTGAACTAATACACTGCCAAGACCCTCCAGCCTAAAAAGGACTGAGCTGTCTAGAAAACCGTAAAGCAACAGTATTTGAGTATTCTCAGTCAGGAGGACCACCTCAAAGTACTTACAAAACTACTGTGACTGCATCCCAATTCAACTGTGTGCCTTATTTCCAAACTCGATTATTTATCAATGGCCATGGTCTATAAGGATGTAAAGAAGCTTCAGGCAGGGCTTCTCTGGCCATAGCTCTACAAATTGACTCAAAGTGGCAACAAAAAAATTACAACTTATTGCTAAGTATGGAAGGTCTCATAGCTGAAATAAATGAATGAACAAATGCTCCTTTATCCTGCAGGTGTATGTACACACATACCTTTAGAAAAGCAAAGGGGGGAATCAAACATCCCCTTGTGGAAGAAGACAGGGGAGTTAAGATGCACAACTCTATTTTTCCTTAAAATGTTCCTGTTTTATTTTGAAATTTTCCTTCAATAGACCATTTGAGAATTATACAATCCTCCACAAACACAGGCTGTTGTACATCTCAAATCTCAGTTAAAGCAGATTTCTAGCACTGCAACAGAAACAGAAAATTACACAACTCTTGATTCTGTATCCATTCAGATTTCTAGAAGACAGGGTACAGTTCGGGGGGGGAGAGACTCTACAGATCTTCATTACTTTGCGGAGTTAGGCAACTCCTACAGCAGACATCCGTACTTCATAGATTACTTTTTTTTAAAAGTCTAATTTGACCTTTTTTTTTTCTTCTCCCAAGGATGGGAATATTTTTATTTTGCAAAAACTTCGACAGAAATTTCTTTCTTTGGACAATGCTGTTTGACTAAAGGAGACACCGATCCCAGTTAACTAAGTTCTTACTGAAAGAGTTGTTTTTACATGGGTTCTGCAAGAGAGGAGAGTTAATTAGCTAATCAAGGAGACTGTCCAGGACAGTATTTAATTTAAAATGCTGGAGGCTTTAGGTGCTCAATTAAGTAGCTATCGGTCGCAGACTGGACTTTAATGGGCTCTTTTCTCTTTAACTCCAGAGAAGGGGGGGAGAGATACCCCAGGTCAGGCTAATTAAAGCCAGGGGACTCTTTAATTGTGATGACAGAAGTGGTTTCAGTTTCCTCTCTTTGGGTCTTGGAGTCCAAAGAGGTTGTTAATATTTCAACATTTGGGCAACACAATCAATCACCAACCCTGAGATCTTCCATATATGGATGACAGGAGAAAACTACGTTTTGCGGCAAGATGCTCTACCATGCTAAATTAATCACAGCAGCTCTGCTTCCAGTATTTACCCCCACACACACACACACCTTGTCACAACATTAAGGGGCAGTGATGGTGAGATGGGAGAGGGAAAAGGTGGTCACACCAGACTGCTCAAAAATTCAGCTGGAACACCTCTTATACTACAAAAGCATCATATACAAAAAAATGTATATGCAATACTTGTAGGAAACCAAACAGCCAGCCCCTTCATTCCATTTCCTCCAGATACACAGAAAGGAGGAAGAGTACAAAACTCACACTAGTACCCAAACACAACCAGTCTTCCTATCTGAAAGAAATGTATATCCAAAGCAACTGATCCAGAAGAGGTTGGTTTTCCAGCAAATTTCCTATCTTGGACCCAAGTTCTGGACCAGCTGTATCAGAAGCAACAAAGGCTGCACAGGAAAATTATGCCTGGAGCCAAGTCCATTAAAGTTACTTCAGCATAACTACAGCCCAAGCACCTTAAAAGCACCAGAAGCTATTGATACTTGAAAGGGGGAGGAAGGTGGCTGTGGAAGTGCTGCATTAGAGAAGGGGGAAGAGAAAAAAATATCAGCCAAATTACGCTTGGTTAATTCAGAGTAACAGATCTGCCCCCAAGTGAATTGGAGGCCTTGAATTAATTCTGTTATGACAAATCAAGATAAACGTTCCCCCTAAATTGCATGCGATTTAATTAATTTTTGAGATCCTGGATTTTTTTTTCCAAGCTAATAGTTCACATGCTCCTGTGCTGTCATTGTGCTTGAGTGGGCAGACTTCAAAGTGATATTAAATAACCAACTATTAGATTTACCTAGCACGTCCTATTGGAAAAATGCCATTTAATTACCTAGCCTGTTCAATTAAAGGGACAGCATTCCCTGAATATAGCAGCTTGCTGTTGATTACCAGAAAAATGAACTCGTTGCCTGCGGCACTCCCCCTCCTCAAATGGCTCATACTGCGGACAGCCACGTGAATGGCAATGAGTAACAAGGAGAAAGGAGAGCATCTTGTTGGAATGGGAATCAAGCGCCTGCCCTGGCATGTCAAAAACCCAGGGCCACAAGCATTAGAGATGGGGAGGGGTGGGGAGGCTCTAAACAAATGCTCTAGTCCACTCATAATCCTTACTATTCAGTCCAGCTATTCAAAAAGACCACCTCCTTCCAAAACACCCTATACCTCAGCAATTCCTCCCTCCCAAAAAAAAGAAGTAGATTCTAGGTGAGACATATGAATGAATCATACCAATACACAGTTGTGAGGAAAAGGGTATTCAGGCACTAGCCCTTTAAGGAAAGCTAGTTTACATTCTCTCTCTGCCCCCCCCCCCCCACAAGCCTATTCTCTGTCTCTTCCTCTCCAAGGCCAATTTTGTTAATTAAATGTTTTGTTTGCGACACAGCTCTTATTCATTTCGGACACGTCATTCCAGGCAGATCTAAACCAGGGATGAGATCTCATTAGATAAAACCTATCAGAACTAAGAGAAAATGGAGGAGACACTAATTAAAGCTCTTAATTGTGCAGATTCACTGCCAGGCTGCTGCTTTATCTGGAATCTCATGGCTGGGAGGACTGCCTATCACCCTCCTCCTCCATTCTGAAAAAGGAATTTTGCTTAAGGTACTCAGGTTAGGGGTAAGGGGCCAGAGAAAAGTCAATGATTTTAATCTCCTTACACAGACACACACCCCTCTGCTGCCAATGAGACCTGCAGCAGTGTATAGCCATATTGGGTAAGGCTGGTTGTGCAAAGCTACGTCTCAGCATCAGACAGTTCAAAAGCTCCTTAATAGAACTGGTCTGGGGTCTAACATAGGCTTGGAGCAGCCAGTCCCCTTCACCTCAGAGGCTGGATGATCAGTTTTCCTCTCAGAGGTATTATACATGTTCTGCTGTGGCATCTATTTTAGATCATCTTTGAAATTTCTAGGAGGAACGTAAACAAAATTAGGACTTGGGAAGAGTTTTCTCTAGGCGCCTTCCCCCAAACCACTCCTGATATAAACTGCAGAAGACTGCTGAATTGGTAGCATCTCCCATGTCTGTCAGTAGGCTGGGACATGCAATTACTGATGCCTGAAAGTCATCAGGGTCATTTATGGAGTTTACAGTTAAGTCCGTCATCCTGCATCCTAAGGATGAGATGGGCTTCTAAAAGCGCACACCTTGACATAAGAATCTTCATTTAACTGGACAAGCTGCTTAGTTCTAGAAAAAAGGGCAGGCAATGGAACCAGATTAGTTCCAATTTACTATGTGATAAGGCACCCTATTTATAAAAACATAGCAAGTTTACACAAAAACCTAGAGGTAGAGATTCCAATAATCTGGCCTGAATTTGCCTTAGGGGGTACAGTAGACTACTTCTCTTTTTAATTAATAATGATCAGAAGAGGTTTGTTTGATGGTTTTAGTAGAGAGACAAAATCTGTACTGTTCCCAGAATGGGAACAGTAGTGTCAATTTTTCCACTTCAAACAAACCCCTTTTTCTAACCGTTCTGCTCTATTTAATTAGAATTCTGCCTTGCTTATGCAGTTGCTTCAGACAGGGATTAAGAACACATCACTGTAAGCCTGAACATACTGATTTTCTAGAATTTACGTTTCAAAAATCCAAACACTTAGCAAAATTAATATCGCTTAAAATCCCTTAAAACCCTTCTATAGCTATTTTGTTCCTGTAGCCTATTTAGTTGATTGAAAGTACCATCATCAAACAGAGTAAACGACACATTAGAACAAGCAAACACCCCTTAGTGCCATCCTTTAAAAATAGAGATGCATCCAAGGTAAAAACAGAATAACTAAAATCCAGTATAGTGCTATAACCAGTTATTCCACATTCACACAAAAAAGTCCAACTACATTTCTTTTTCAAATCTACTGTTAAACATAAAGATAAAGGCTACCCAGACAACATCCCTTATGCCTTTAATTCACATTTTTTTCTATGCCAAAAATGTGGGAGGGGGACATTTAATTACTGGTTGCTCAACTAGAACACCTTCTCAAAGCATTCATGTGCATCAGTCTATCAAGCCATTTACTCAAATTAAATGTGTAATCCTTCAAAATGCCTCCTTAGTTTAAAAGAGCTTGAGTACACCTGAAAAGATCCATGGGCGCCAAACCTCTAAGATTCTTTTCATTAACTGCACCAAAAAACCCTCAGTATGACAGAGAAAATTTTACTCAGTGCAAAAGGGATGGAGATTACACCATTGCAACGCCATAGGACATAGTGAAAAGTTTAGATGAACACCCACACCTCCTTTTCCTTCTGCACAGAAAAAGGATCAAAAGTCAGCCGAAAGCCGCCCTTCAACAACATGGAGAACGCACAGAACTTGGGGGGTGGCAAGAGGCAGTTTCAGCTGGCCATTAGTTAATCAATTCTTTCACAATGAGCACAGAGAATGAGTCACTCCATTTTCACTGCTCATTATTTGCATAAGCACCTTTCAATCAGAAACTACAAAGGAGATATTTCATTGTTTAGGCTTTGCACCACAGCCCCAGTGAAACCTGTACTTGCCCTTCTTCCTCTCAAAACTCTACACCCTTCTCCTCCATCTACGCAACAGCCTCTGGTAGCTGGGAAGTCCCTTCTAGATCAGTATCCCCTTAGAAGTTACATTCATTCACACCTTCCCTCTGGGGCCAGCTATCCAACTCGCCCGGCGTACTCCAGACAAGGAATTGTTTCAATACATTCTGTTTCTGGTTTCAATACATTCTGTTTCTAGTTTCAATACATTCTGTTTCTAGTTTTCAAACTACTACCTGCAGTAGTTTCTGGCCCAAGCGCTCCTCTTTTTCATGGGGAGGAATGGAACAACAGCACACACAGGCTCACATGCATGCACCCATGTACTCCCCCACCCTCCATCTCTCTCACCTGATGTAGTCGTTTCTGCACAGGATCATGCCGCTCTTCGTGTAGCAAGACGTACCAATTTCTCCCAGCTGGGCCTGGCAGCAGGAACATTTCAGGCACCGACTATGCCAATAGCCATCCATGGCATAGAGCAAGAAGCGATCGGCAATCTTCCCCCCGCAGCCTGCGCATCTCTTCCACGAGAGGGAGCCGCTGGTGACCGGGGGAGGCTGTGAGCTGCTGCCTGGGTTCACCATGGTCTGAATAAGAAAAACAGAAAGAGGGTTAATATTCTGTACAGAACCCTCTTGCAGCGTCTCTTCCTAAAGCAGTCTTATGTAGAGAAGGGTGGGGGAGGAAAGAGTGGGAGAGCATCTACTTGTTTACTTTTCAGGCTCTTTGTTCTGGGTTAATTAGCCACCTCCCCTCTCTGGCTCATAAGTAGTGCCCAATGACAGTTTCAGCTTGCAATATTACTGTCAAACTTTGAGCCTCCCCCCTTCCGCTTTGTTTGCCGACCCAGAAGTACACACACCTGGAGTCTCACAGTCTACATGGGCCCTCCCAATATAAATTGTGGGCCCGACAACACTAAAAAGGGAAGAAAAGTTGCCTGGGTGAAGCCATGTTCCCTAACCACAAGCCTTAGGAAGCACGGCTGCAACTCACAAGTTGGGAACAGTTCAAGGGATTTAGTTTTCTTTTACAGGAGAAACTCTGGAAAGAGAGAGACAGAGAGAGCGGGCAAAGAGAGAGAAAAGTCCTTAAAGGTTGTGAAACTGGTTTTTCAAGATCTCCTTTTTCATGCCATTGTTATCTACAGGAGTCCCAACCACAATTGTCCCCATTAAAAAAAAAGATCAAATGAAGTGCTCCCCCCATACTTTACGGAATAATAATAGATCACTGAACTTCAAGAAGCCTGTTAACTTCCTATACAAACACAATCTACTTTTGTCTTACTAATCTGCCCTTGATCAGCAATTTAAATGCTAAACGCTTTGTTGTCCTAAAAAAGAGAGGGAGAGAAGAAAAAAGTTTGTGATAAGAGTCACAGGACAACCAAGTGTGCCCCGCTCAGGAAGCAGCTAGCATGGCTGCCTCTAAGACAGCCATTTAAAACACGCACTCAAAACCTAGAAATATGTTTCTTACTTTCTAATAAATGATTTATACAAGCAAGGCAATGGGGAGATTAATATTGGACCAATTCATAAAGCTGACTCCAGCCAATTAATTTGTTCTGCCTCCAATCCATGGTCCAACAGATTGGTGCCCCTTCAATCACGCACGCTATAAAAAGATCAAGTTATTTACTGCCAATTAGGTGGAATGTTTTTTTGCCTTTGTCCTTTGTAAGCTCTATGTTCTCAACCTAAGGCATCTGGCTACTTGCTCAAACTCATACTTCTAAAGAGACAGGACAAACCTCCCCCCACAATCATTTGCCTAACTTGGTTACAACCACAGCACCAAGTCCCTTAAAATAGGCCAATCTGGGAGGTGGGGTTAAGAAACAGAAAAGAAAACAGCATTTCCTCCAAAATAACTCCTGATCATATGTTCAGTTGACCACACAATAAACCAGACCGCAAACGGCACCAATTAGGGCTGTAACTAAAAACCCTGAGACTTGGGAAAGAGAAACCACTCTAAAAGCCATTAGCATTGCATTTCTCTGAATGCATCATATACCTTTATGTAAATTGATTTCTGATGCATTTAACTTAGGAATGGCCTTTTGTTACTGTTTCCAGCACTATGAATCTGCATTTCTTTAGGGTTTTTTTTTTAATTTACAACCCCCCACCACCAGATTTCAAATTATGTAAATCCCTTTCAGATCTTTCACAAGACCAACTTAAAAAACCCGCACACCATCTTAACCCCTAGCCTTTGTTGAAAGGTAAATATTATATATAAGGAAACGTTACCCTGACAGAAGCACCCAGTAACCCCATTAAGCTAAAGCTCTTAAGGACAAGCAATACCTTAATGCTGATTAAATCTAAAAGAGATGAATCAAGAGGACTGACCAGAAAGTGACTCCCCTGATAAGCAAGGACGGGCCCTCATCAAGTTTCATTTGGAGTTGGGGGGGGGGAGAGAGAAGGAAAGCTTTTAACTTAAATAGGCTTACTCTGGTAATTACACAGCCAAGCAATTTAGGTCCTGGAACAGAGGCAATGAAACAGAAAGGAGCGAGCTGGCAGCTAGAGGCAAAACACACACCCCCTCCCTCCTTTTAACAACGTCTCTGGTGATTTTAATGGAGACCAAGGGAGGGACAAGCGCACAGCTTGCAATTTGTAGCGCGCACACACAAAAAAATGGATGCTTAATTCGGGGCTTGGTTTTAATTAGGTTGATTCATCAGATTTCCCCCGAACAAAAAAAGAGAGAGAGAAAAGAGAGAGAGAAAGAACAGCGAAAACCGCTCACTGAAGATTTCTTTTCTCCCTCCAGGCTGCCACTGTTTCAAAATACTGTTTGCTACAAAGAAAAAGTGAGCGATCGCGCGTCCCACCTCCCTCCATCGACTCGCAAGCCATACCGGGGTGGGTGGGTGGGGGGGTGCGTGGGGGGCGCAGAAGCAGCTCGGGGCAGGAGCAGCCTTTTGTACGGCGCCGCCGCTGCGGACCAGGAGTTACGCGGCGGCGGATCGTGTTTACTTCCAAGCCCGGACGGCCAGGGGGAGAAGGGCGAGACGAGAGAGGGCGCGCCAAGCGAACCAGAGGCAAAGCAGGAAAGGGGGGGAGAGGGAAGCGAGAGAGAGAGGAGTCCTCGGCTTACCTGTTTCCCCTCGATGGTGCAAGAGGCCGTGGCTAACGTGGCGGCGGGGGTCTGGAGAGCGACCGGGAGGAGAGAAAAGGGGGGGGGGAGAAAGGCTTTCCTGGAAGGCGGCTTCCTCTCCACAAATCACAACCGCAAGAATGGCAGCCCCAACGCGCTGGCGGGGCGACGGCGGACCTTCAAGCCCCGGGAAGGCAAAGCAGCCCGGCTGCCGCGGTTGCGACTGCTGGCCGGGCAACGTCTGGCTCGGTCCCGCCGCCTCGAGGGGAGCCGCAGAGCTCGGCCGCCGCGGACGGCGAGGGCTGCCAAGGCGAGGGCGGCTGCAGCCGCGGGCTTAAGTTTGGGGCGGACGGGGCCGCGCTCCGGGGCTCTCGCCCGCTGCCCTCCGCCCGCGCGGCTCCCCAAGGCTGCTGCCCGCGGACGAGCCCGAGAGGAGGAGGGCGAAGCCCCGCGCCTGGAGGAAGGGGGAGCCGGGAGCGGAGGCGCTGGCCGGGGGCTGGAGGCGGCGGCGTCGGCGGCAGGACGCGCGCAGGAGGCCCCTCTGGCGGCTCCGCGCCTGCCTCTTCCCCATGTGTTACTGACAGAGCAAAACCCCAACGAGCCCGCAGCTCGCCCTGCGCGCGTCACGGCGCCTCTCGCCCAATCCGCCTGCGGTTTGTTCAGGCGGAATAATAAAACCTGCCAATCCCGAGGAGGACAAAGGAATGGGGAGGGGGGGAGAGAGAGAGAGGGGAGGGGGAGAGAGAGAGGGGGGAGGGGGAGAGAGAGAGGAGGGGGGGGGTGGGACGCGGCGCAGGCTGGAGTGGGCGAGCAGGCGCTGCCGGGGCGGGGGGGGGGGGGGGTGGCTGCTGCCCCGGCCATTCTGCTCCCGGGGTGGGCTTAGAGCCCCTCTGCGCGCCTCGGTCTGGGCAGGGGCCGGGGGAAGCGGCGGCGAGGGGCTGCCGTCCAAGGCCGCGCTCCTCCTCCTCCTCCGCGCGCGCTTCCCAGGGAGGAAGCCGTCGGGAAACCCACCGGGACGGGCTGGTTCCGTATTGCCGGGCTGCGAGCGCCAGAGGACCGCGTCGGGGTTTCCTTCTGCGTGCAAAGTGAATCAAACCAAACCAGGCCGCGCGTTTACTTGGCGCTAAGCCTGTTAAAACTCGGGAAGACCTGCTGCGGTGGAAGTGTGCGCCGTTTCCAAGCGCGCGTGAAACTTTAGACACGGATCATTCAGATACTCAAAGGGGGGGGCGTTTTGTATAGAGACGCCTTATTGGGAGTAACATTTTGGCCATGTCATGAGACCACAAGAGTCACCGGAAAAGACAGTCATGCTAGGAAAAGTGGAGGGCAGCAGGAAAAGAGGAAGACCCAACAAGAGATGGATGGACCCAATAAAGGAAGCCACAGCCCTCAATTGGCAAGATCTCAGCAAGGCTGTCAAAGACAGGACGTTTGGGAGGACTTTCCTTCATAGGGTCGCCATGAGTCGGAAGCGACTTGATGGCACTTAACACACACACATTGGGAGAAAACCGTGTTGCAACTTATTTTAGCTCCCATGCGTCGAATTGCTGTAAGAGGCTTGTTGGATAGGCAGGTATGACTTTGGATCTGCTGAAAGAGCCTTGTACTCCCCCCCCCCCAAACTCTCTTTCCACCATGACCGACGTTCTTACTGTGGCAGTTTTCACTATCAAAGATTCTTTACAGTTCTTACCTCGGTTCTGCTCGCAGCCACCCTGTAAAGCAGATAATGCTCAAGAATGGAGGCTTGACCGGAAATTCACATCTTTGGACCCGAGTCCTAATTTCCCCACCAAGTTATACAGTTTGATTCCCTTTCAAAAAGGGGAACTTGAGTCTTAAGAGGTGTTGGGTGATGCTGTGGAGGCCAGATGTTGCTGCACTGTAACAAGGCCGCGCTTTTCAATTGTCCTTCCTGACTCTAGGCTTAAGCCACCAGTTGTGCCATTTCCAGGTGGACGGGTGGGTTGTTTTGTATCAAACGTGCTGATTCAAGATGGTTTCCACAAGCCAGGAAAGACTCCACTATTCCCTGGGCTGATTTCTGCTAGTCCAAACAGACTGGTGTTGGCACAGTGAAAAGGAGCAAATGTATCAAAACCTTGGTCCTTTTTATATGCTGTGTTCTAGTTTAGCTCTTTCTACTTCTGCTTTAGAGCTACAGCACAGATGGGGGAAACTAACATGTTGGGAAGTTAATCTAGACGGCGTGATGACTAGCTTGTAAGCTAAGTCAAGGATAGGAGAACCAAGGTTTTAAATAATGTATTTTACTTCAGTGCAGAGTAACTCTCCTGTGCCCAAGTAAGTGTCAATTGCCGCTGCTGTATGAGTGGCTCTGCTTTCCTACTTTTTCTTATCATCTTTTCATGGTTGAGTTTCTGTGCCTTTAACAGTTGTGCAAAAGGCATACATTCATTATGTGCACCTTTTCCCAGCATAAAGATGGGAGGGAAAGTCAAACCTGTCAAAATTGTGCCTCCTGTACTCTGCACAAAAGGGGAAGTCCTAGATCTTGGGGTATCTCCCAACTTTACTGCCCGATATCCTTCTGTTAAGCCTTGCCTACAGATATGTCAAAATTACTAGCTAACCAAATGTTTTATTAGCCCACATGCTCACAGTCATTGGTGGCATAAAAGAAACCGCTTTTATCAAACTTGCTGATCATTGGAGCTCATTTTGCGTTACCCCAGGTGACCAGATGAGTGGCTGATTTGACTGTGAAAGCCTGAGGACCCAAGGTCTGAACAAAGCTCTGTCATAAAACTCCAAGAGTTCTCTGTGGCCATTTACCCCTCCCCTCCGGGTTTTGTTAATTTGTATTTAGAGCTGCTTCTCTAGACCATTTTATTGATAATGAATAAGTATTACTCTTTCCATTGAAGGAGAGCATGAAGAGGGTGCAGATCATCAAGGCAGCAATCCTCAAACCACTTACTCCAAGGCAGGCTGGTTGAGGTCAATGGAACAGGACGACTCCAGAGTGCAGCTGGGAGTATTATCACTGATTATGCTGATATTTAGGTAATACAGGGTCAGGCTTCATCTGGATTTTTTTCCTCGGGATTTTCAGAGAGCACTTGGGACTCGGTCCTCTGCTCATACACTTGCCACTTCACCAGCTCCTCATGTGGTGTACTACTTAGGACAAAATTTGATCCTTTGATTGAAAAAGTTTTTTTTAAAAAAAAAATTGTGAGCGGCATCCCACTCATCAAAACAGTGGCCATTGATTTTTAAGTACTCCTTCTTGAAATCAATGGGGAGTTCAGCTAAAAAATTAATGCTACTGTAACTCGGTGTTATTAATACCCCATAAAATTTTTAAAGAGGAATATGTTTTACATTCGACTGGCAGTTAACAGCGCATTGTGCCATTTAAAAAAGCAATACCATAGCTCTTTAAAACAAACAACTGAGCAAACTTGAACAGAGTGACGACCCGTTAAAGGAATTAAATATCCACAGTGTAAAATTCTAATGGAAAAATGAAATATTAATTCCATGCTTAGGCCAGTTTGAGGCCCCATGCTTAGAAAAGTTATAGGCGTCCTCAAAAGTTGGGGGGGGGGGTTGGCAGAGGGGAACTTTGGATATACACAATGCTGTATTTTCATGTAGCAGATAATGGGAGTCTTGTCAGTTTAATGGTCTGCCCTGTGGGTTCCTATTTCATGGTATATCTGTCACACAAAAGAGACATTGAAATTTATATCGGATTTAAAGACTATTGAAGAATTAGGTAATAGCTGAAGGTTGTAGAATTTTCCACTTTAATGCAGGCCGTTGTTAATTTCCAAGGAGAGAGAAGTGCCAAGGATGAAACCCAGAGCACTCTGCTTTAGAAGGGCTCGGTGGGCAAATTCCTGTCGCCATCCCATGTTCCAGACAATACAGGATTATTCCTATATTTTTAGCCAACTCAAATGTTCTACACAGCGAGAACATGTACTACTAGATAAGCATAATAAAAGTGCAAACCCACCCTTTAAAAAAAATTGTATTAGTTGTGTTAGATTGATATAGTTACTGTAAAATATTTTAAAAGTTCCAATGCTGTTGTTGTTTTTGACATTTCATTTTAATAAATCCTAGAATGAGCCTTTGAATCTTGCTGAGTATTTTGTCCAGTTCTTGAATATATGAAGTAGCACCTTGGTTGACCCACACCTGAAAGCCCCTCATCCTTGAAAACCATCCTAGAAGGTGGTGGCTAGTAAACAATGAACAAGACAGGACATGCACTCAGGGGCTCTCTTAAATAGTTCTTCACATGTTCTATGACTGAGCCCTGTGTCAAGCAAATCTTAACACTGAAATATTTACAATTATCTTTGGCATAGATACAATAATCCTGCCCTATAGATGTATTTTATCTTTCTCCAAGGAGTTTTTGGACAGCTCCCATGTGTTATCTTCACACGACAAACTGAGAAGAAGACACTAACCCGTGGTGACCCAGTGAGCTTTATGTAGAAATTTGAACCCAGGTCTCCCCAGTCCTCGTCCAGCACACTAATTCGTACAGCATACTGACACACACCTGCACTTTTTCTCTGTAGACAGATTGCTCAGACAGTATTATAACACTGTGATTCTTTCCACTACCTTTTCAGAGATACAGTTTAACAAAAGCAAACAATAAATCATACGTCATGTGAAGACCAAAGTACGTGTAAGGTTGACCATGCTGTGGCATGATGTTTTCAAACATGATGTTGTCCCTTACATCACACAGGCCCACTGGAGGAAATCGCCTTAAAAAGCAATTGGGCAGGGGTGGTACAGAGAGAGGAAAGGTATAGGCCACCCCAAATCAAGGGGATTTGGCAGCAACCTGATCTTAACACCCAGGTCTGCAGTTGTCATGTGTGGTGTTGTTCAGCAGAGCCTCTTGACTGTGCAGATTCTGGCTTGAACAGAAGAAAGCATCTGAGATATGTGAGAAGGTTGGTCCTTAGGATCATCTCGGGAAGCCCAGAGAGCATGGATTGACCCCTTCATACTGCAGAAACAAGCTTTGGCTAGCTAGAGGCAGTTTAATATTTTGATAAAGCAAAGCCACATCGGGTTCTTTGAGCCTGAATTGTATCAATTGAAAACAGTTGCCAATTGCTCTAAACAAGGGAATGGCAGGATCTGTCCAGAAGCAATCGCAGCAGCTTATTGTTCCAAAGCAGCTCATGTGCACTCTCACAACCAATACACAATTGCCTCGGCATTATAAAGATACAACTGTATTTGCCTGTCTCAGTATCTGCCCCAAGCCGCTCCAGTGCTGGCCTAAAATGACATGTGAAAGTAATCAGAGTGTGGAATGACTGTGCAATGAGGGACCAGCTACAAGGCTGGGTGGATACTGAAAACAGCGGAGTATATTGTAAAGCTGTGGCTGTAAAAGCAGCCTGCAAAGTAATGTGTTAACATATGTTAGCAGGAAGATTTTAGCCAGCGATAGTTCTTTACAGATGATAATGTGAAGACTAGCATTACCCCTTTTGAAAATGCAAGAAAATAAATGGTTGCAGTTCACAGTAATAAAAATCCAGGTGTACTTGAGCCACAGCGCCACCTGTGGGTGTCCTCTATTTCTGCAACTTTGGCCTTAAACTGGAATGAAAGAAAAGTTCAGTGAGAAGTCATAATTCGGAGAGAGAAACAATAAAAATCATCTGGCTGAAAATCGTAATGGGTAACAAACTATTTCCCTAGATTGATTCAGTGCATCCCACAGATGCTGGTTTCAGAAGAAGCGTGAGTAAGAGTCTTGTTGGCGGATGTAAATTTACTCGTGACACAGAGAGTGGCCTCCTTCTTCACTGTAGCATTCAAACTAAGGAAAGGTTTTTAGCACGCCTGATAGAGGCAAACTGTGGCTTGATATGGTCTGTAATATGCTGCTATTTCCCATGTTTCTAACACCAAAAATAAAAGTTTTCCCCAAAGAAATAAAAGAAAATAGTTGGTAGTTTATGCATACTTATGTCAAGCTGCTTATATACTTAAAGTTGCCTCCAACAAATGCATTATAGCCATGTGTTCAACAAGTGCAGCTTTCTCCCTCACTCCAATGCCATGAGAGCCCCTGTCAGAAGAAAAAAAGTTACTCTCTATATAGGTAATAACAAGTAGGACTTCTACCCATTTTCTTTTAAACTGGCCCTGATACTGTGTCTTTTTTTCCATTGCAGCCTGACATGCAGTATATTAATTACTCCAAACCCAAGCTGAACAATCTCCATTAATATAGCCTAATCCAAATTGAAAAGGAAGGGGAAATGGTTGCCTGCTACAGTTTATTATTAACTACTAACCAGTTTGTCTGCCGGAAGGACAGGATATTGAGGAAGGAGCAGCAGCCATTGGGCACCCCTGTTTCCTCCATCCACTCTTTCCTTCTGAGTTTTGCTTCTCCAACAGGAGTTGGAAAGTAAATAAGCTGCATCTCATTGTTCTGTCTATACCTTTTTGTCCTGCCTTTCCTCCAAAGAGCTCAAGGTGGTGTATGTGGTTCTGACCTCCTCACAACAATCCTGCGAGGTAGGTTAGACCAAAAGAGAGTAACTGGTCCAAGGTCATCCAGTGAATTTCATGTAGATTTGAACCCGTGTTTCCCAGATCCAAGTCTGGTACTCTTACCTTCTGAACTGCTTTCCTGAGCCCCGTGGTGCAGTGTGTTAAGCTGCAGTACTGCAGTCAAAAGCTCTGCTCACGACCTGAGTTCGATCCCGACAGAAGTCGGTTTTAGGTAGCCGGCTCAAAGTTGACTCAGCCTTCCATCCTTCTGAGGTTGGCCAAATGAGATCCCAGCTCGCTGGGGGTAAAGGGAAGATGACTGGGGAAGGCACTGGCAAACAACCCCGCAAACAAAGTCTGCCTTGGAAACGTCGGGGTGTGACGTCACCCCATGGGTCAGGAATGACCCAGTGCTTGCACAGGGGACCTTTACCTTTTAAAGGCCTAGAGCCTCTCTCAAGCCACAGTGCACATGACAATAGATTTATTACTTTAAATGCAGGTCTACCCCAATGGTATGTAAGGTGGGATGTGACCTAAAGCACAAATAAGCCATGTGGATGAGGTGCTGAACTCTCCAAGTATTTGTTGCTGTCATTTTTCATAACAGCTGGGTTTACTTCCAGAAGTCCAACAGGCAGGAATTACTTCAGAGGTCAGGGTGTGAGGGGGAAACAGTATGGGAGGGGGGAGATTCAGCATGAGCAAACTGGATTTTTTTTTTGTACATCATGTTGGCTTATGTATGTTGCACATGTATTTGCTATGGGGAGTGTAATTAGCACAAGTAGACAGTGTGTATGTCACATCATTTTTGAGCATATGTATTATTTTGTGGTTAATAATAACAACTTTGGTACACTGCAGGTTCATTTGTGGTTTGGATTACTGTTAGAATATTGAGGTATTTTCTTATATAAGTGTGAGCCTACGTGCTGTTTGAGTTATCAACTGACAGCCCATTCCTGAGCTGAGGCATACGGGGGACGGCGGGGAAGAGGCGCAGCGGCCGTTTCCCTGACGCCGTTTCACGGCTTTTTGTTTTTTTGTTTAACTGGAGCTTTTCGCCCGATTGAAAACAGCGAGGCTGCAACTGCTAAATAGCAGGCACAGCAACGCTGTTCTGGCCGCCGGCGCAAGTGGCCGAAAGGGGATATGGAGCCAACTAGCCGCCGGTTCCTCCCCCCGGTCCGCCCCTGGAACACCCCCTGCGCCGGCGCGGCATCTTCACGCAGTTGCCGGCACCGGTGGAGTGGGGAGGTGCAGTCCTGCGGCGCTCACCCGCCAGTGGGACTGGCCTCGCCGCCAGCGTAAGTACGTGTAAACACGCGATTACACGTACTTATGCTGGCAGCGAGGTCACGCCGCCTCCTATTGACTTTTGGCCCAATTCTCAGGAATGGGCTGTAAGTTATTTGCAGCATAGGTTTTGGTTTTTTGATTAACCACCTGGAGGTTGGCAGTGACAAGCCTGCTCCATTTTTAGAAGTTCCAAATGTTTTGGGTTAATGCACGGTACACATTATAATGATATCATATATAGTTCCTGACATAAATCATTTCTTAACAAAATTGTTTTTGATAAATTACTATTTCTTCAAGCCTGACGTGACTTCAGACAATCTCAGCAGCAAAATCTGATGTCAGTTGTTTCAACATTCATAAAGAAATGCTGAAATAATTTTGAAGATGTTCAGATTACAAAATGACAATAGTTTTCTGTTGTTAAATTTAAGATTGCATTAGCCGTAAGAGACCTCTCCCCTATTCTCTATAGGATCTCCTAAAGATACTTCCAAAGTTGTATTCCAACTCACTTTCTTGCTGCAATCTGCTACAAGCTCAGAAAATATGCCCAGTGCAGCTAATAAAGCACAACATCCAGGAATAATTTGTTCCACAGGAGGAATAAAAAGTTAAACAACTTTGGCTTTCTAAATGTTTCTGCCAAGTAAGTTTAAAAAATTTAAAGAGGATATTAGCATGGTACCCAAATGAATACATACTCATCTATTGGTTCATTCAGATTGTTTCTTTTTCTCCCTGCCCAGATAAATATTTAGGACAGCATTAAAATTCCTTCTTACCACTTGTGTCCCACAGTCAATTCTCAAGCATCATTAGAATATCTGCCTGTTATCAGCCAAGTAAGGGAATGAATTATTTAATGTAACTTTGCCAGCAAGAGTAGAGATGACACCCTGGTGAAGTTTTGATAATTTCAAAGCACTATAATGTACAGAAGGGATTGAAGTGTCGTCTCACCTCCTTTGCACCTATTAGTAAGTAGGACACATTGATTGCCTGCTTGTGTAACATTAAAGCACAGGTTTGGAACACAGGACTTCTACCAGGTTTAATGGCAAGTCACAAGTAACAGTTATAAAGGAGGGTAGAATATCTCAATGTATCAGTTTGGCAATTGTTATACACACTTTCATTGCATCATGTGAATCCTACTTTGTATGTCAAAAGACTACAAGTCATGAATAGAATAGAATCATGGAGATGGAAGGGACCACCAGGGTCATCTAGTCCAAAGATTCTTAAACTGTGGGTCATGACCCTATATGGAGTTGTGTAACTGAATGTGGGGGTTGCGGAAAATTTGATATATTATCAGTAAACGTTTGATTTGTATACCTATTTTATATACCTGGGGTCACGTAAAAATTTCTCAGGCAAAAAGGGGTCAAGAATGGGAAAAGTTTAAGAAGGCCTGATCTAGTCCAATCCCTGCACAATGCAGTAAATTCACAACTACCTCCCCCCACACCCCCAATGACCCCTACTCCATGCCCAAAAGATGGCCAAGATGCCCTCCCTCTCATGATCCGCCTAAGGTCATAGAACCAGCATTGCTGACAGATGGCCATCTAGCCTCTGCTGAAAAACCTCCAGGGAAGGAGAGTTTACAACCTCCCGAGGAAGCCTGTTCCACTGAGGAACTGCTCTGTTAGAAAATTTTTCCTAATGTCTAGATGGAAACTCTTTTGATTTAATTTCAGCCCATTGGTTCTGGTCCGACCTTCAGGGGCAACAGAAAACAACTCGGCACCATCCTCTACATGACAGCCCTTCAAGTACTTGAAGATGGTTATCTTATCACCTCTCAGTTTCCTCCTCTTCAGGCTAAACATACTTAGCTCCATCAACCTTTCCTCATAGGACTTGGACTCCAGATCCTTCACCATCTTTGTTGCCCTCCTCTGGACATGTTTCAGCTTGTCTACATCCTTTTTAAATTCTGGTGCCCAAAACTGAACACAATACTCTAGGTAAGGTCTAACCAGAACAGAGTAAAACTATATCATCACTTTGCGTGATCTGGACACTATACTTCTGTTGATACAGCCCAAGATCGCATTTGCTTTTTTAGCCACTGCATCACACTGCTGATTCATGTTCAGTGTTTGGTCTACTAAGACCCCAAGATCCTTTTCGCACACACTACTGCTAAGACAAGTCTCCCCCATCCTATAATTATGCATTTGATTTTTCCTACCTAAATTCAGAACTTTACATTTATCTCTGTTGAAGTGCATTTTATTAGTTTTAGACCAATTCTCCAGCCTGTCAAGTTCATCCTGTATCCTGGCTCTGTCTTCTAATGTATTTGCTACCCCTTCCAATTTAGTATCATCTGCAAATTTAATAAGCATCCCCTCTATTCCTTCATCCAAATCATTTATAAAGATGTTGAACAACACTGGGCCCAGGACAGATCCCTGAGGCACTCCACTAGTCACTCCTCCAAGTGGATGAGGAACCAATAACAAGCACTCTTTGGGTACGATCTGTCAACCAGTTACAGATCCACCTAACTGTAATAGTATCTAGATCACATTTTCCCACTTTGTCAACAAGAATATTACAAAGAACCTTATCAAAAGACTTACTGAAATCAAGATAAACTATGACTACAGCAGTCCCCTGATCCAGCAAGGTAGTAACTTTCTCAAAAAAGAAGATAAGATTAATCTGACATGACTTGTTCTTGAGAAACCCGTGCTGGCTCTTAGTAATGAGACCCATCTTTTCTAAATGCTCAAGGACTGACTGTTTGATGATTTGTTCGAAAACCTTTTCCCGGTATAAACGTCAAACTGATGGGTCAGTAGTTACCCGGATTCTCCTTTTTCCTCTTCTTGAAGATGGGGACAACATTTGCCTACCTGCAATCTTTTGGCACCTCACCTGTTCTCCAAGAATTCTCAAAAATAATGGACAGAGGCTCAGAAATTACATCTGCAAGTTCTTTTGGACGCAATTCATCTGGCTTTGAGGACTTTGTTTCATTTAAAGAAACTAGGTGCTTGCGCACTACCCAAATGCCAATCCTAGGTTGCAAATCCCTTCCCTCATCATGTGTTCTGTTTTTGCCATGTTGAGCACCGTTTCTCTCGTAAGAAAAGACTGAGGAAAAGTAGGAATTGAGCAGTTCTTCCCGGTCTTCATCTCCTATTACAATTTCACTTTCCAGTTCCCTCAATAGGCTTACCATGTCCTTGTTCTTATTTTACTCAGTACATAGGAAAAGAACCCTTTGTTGTGTTTACCATCTCTCGCTAGCATAAGCTCATACTGAGCTTTAGCTTTCCTGACACTCTCCCTACAACCACTGGTTATTTGTTTATATTCCTCTTTGGTTATAAGGCCCTCCTTCCACTTCCTAAATGAGTCTTTTTTATTTCTCAAATCTTTAGAAAGCTGTTTATGGAGCCACCCTGGCCTCTTTAGGCTCCTCCCATTTTTCCTTCTCATAGGAATGGTTTGTGATTGCACCTTCAGTATTTCATTTTTAAGAAACTCCCACCCTTCTTGAACTTCTTTCTCCTTAAGTATTTCTGACCATGGGATTTTACCCAGCATAAGTTTAAGTTTGGTAAAATTTGCTTTCCTAAAGTCCAACCTATATGTCTGACTATGAACAGTTTCTCCTTTTCCCAAGATTGAAAATTCCAAGATTACATGGTCACTACTACCCAGGGTGCCTACTACTTTAACCTCATCAACCAGTTCTTCCCTGTTGGTGAGAATCAAGTATAAGGTAGCAGATCCCCTTCTCTCCCTGTCTACTTTCTGGAATATGAAGCTGTCAGCAAGACAAGATAGGAATTTATTGGATCTTGCATTTTTAGCAGAGTTAGACTTCCAACAGATATCCGGGTAATTAAAATCTCCCATGACCACTATGTCCCATCTCTTTGAGAACTTTGTAATCTGGTCTAGGAAAGTCTCATCCAAGTCCTTTGCCTGGTTTGGTGGTCGACAGCAGACCCCCACCATAATATCACTATTATTTCTTACTCCATTTATTTTTACCCATAGACTCTCGATGGAACTTCCATGCTCAAATCCATGTATTTCTTCACAACTATACACATCTTTAACATTTAATGCTACTCCTCCCCACTCCTTATCTGTCTATTCCTTTTAAACAAGTTGTACCCCTCAATCTTAATATTCCAGTTGTGAGTCACATCCCACCAAGTTTCAGTAATGCCTATTAGGTAAAAAACCTCAGCCCTGCCCCTGCTGCGCACGCCCAACAACCAGTTGGCTGGTGAGCCAAGTCAGAAGCAGCAAGGCTGGCTCGGAGCTTGGCGCAGCTCTTCTGGCCAGGTGGGGGTTGGCCACCCTGGTTTTCTTCCCTCCATCGGCTTCTGGGCCCTCTTCAGCGGTGGCCTGTCCCGGATGTCATCCCTGAGCTGGGCTTGCGGGAAAGAGAGGAGGTATGGGTGGAGCAGCCAAGTGGAGCATGGCTGTCTTGAAGCATCTCCAGCTGGCCCCTGTGTTCTCAAGGTGAGTGGCCTAGCGCGGGGAGGGCCCGAGACACCCCAGCTTGAGGTCATCGCAGGACACAATGCATGGATGAGACGATGGTATAGAGAGGAGGGTGTCAAGGAGGCGCATTCCTTGACAAAGGGCTTTAGATTTGTTAGGAACTGGGCAACATTTTGGGATAAACCAGGCCTGTACAAAAGAGATGGGCTCCACTTGAACCAGGATGGAACTAGGCTGCTGGCACATACCATTAAAAAGGTGACAGAGCAGCTTTTAAACTGAACCTAGGGAGAAAGCCGACAGGAGCTGAGAAGCATTTGGTTAAGGCAGACTGATTGCCCACACAGGGATAGGGTAGACATGAAAGGGAATGGTAAAGTAAAGTGGGATAGCCATTTAAGGATGCCCAAGGGCACATGCCAGGCAAGTCGAAAGAGAGTGACAGTGTGGAGGTGTAATGCTAATGCAAGGAGCCTCCAAGCAAAAATGGGGGAGTTGGAGGGCTTGCTTTTAAGGGAAAACATAGATATAGTGAGCATCACAGAAACCTGGTGGAAGGGAGAGAACCAATGGGATATGGTAATTCCTGGATACAAACTCTATAGAAATGACAGGGAAGGGCATATTGGGGGAGGGTGTTGCTATGTACATCAAGGAGGGCATAGTGTCTAATAAACTAGAAACTATAAAAAGGGCCGACTCATCCACAGAATCCTTGTGGGTGACAATTCTGGTCCCCAAAGGTAATTTAGTACTGGGGACATTCTATCGGACCCCTGACCAAAAGGCTCAGGGTGATCAAGAGATGGAGAATGACTGTGAGCTGACTGAAAAATAGGAAGTAGAGAGTAGGAATCAATGGTCAGTTCTCACAATGGAGGGATGTGAGCAGTGGGGTCCCTCAGGGATCTGTGTAGGGACCGGTGCTTTCAACCTGTTCATCAATGAGCTGGAGTTGGGGGTGAACAGTGAGGTGGCCAAGTTTGCAGGTGACACCAAATTATGCATCACTTTAGGATGATTGAAACAAAATCAGCCTGTGAAGAGCTCCAAAAGGATCTCTTCAAACTGGAGGAATGGGCATCAAATGGCAAATGAGATTCAATGTGAGCAAGTGTAAAGTGATGCATATTGGGGCTAAAAATCCCAACTTCACATATACACTGATGGGATCTGTGCTGGCAGCAACAGACCAAGAAGGGGATCTTGGGATTGTAGTGGATAGCTCGATGAAGATGTCCACCCAGTGTGTGGCTGCTGGTCACCATACCTAAAAAAGGATATTGCAGAGCTTGAGAAGGTGCAGAAAAGAGCAATCAAGGGGGCTAGAGCAACTGCCCTATGAGGAGCAGTTAAAACGCTTGAGGCTGTAGCTTGGAAAGAAGGTGGTTAAGGAGAGACATGATAGAGGTCTATAAAATTATGCATGGTAAGGAGAGAGTGGACAGGGAGAAGCTTTTCTCTTAGTCTCATAATACTAGAACACAGGGTATCTGCTGAAGCTGGAGGGTGAGAGATTCAAAACATGTAAAAGGAAGTATTTCTTCACACAACACATAGTTAAATTGTGGAACTCCCTGCACCAGGATGTGGTGATGGCTACCAACTTGGAAGGCTTTAAGAGGGGAGTGGGCATGTTCATGGAGGATAGGGCTATCCATGGCTACTAGTCAAAATGAATACTAGTCATGATGCATACCTATTCTAGTATCAGAGGAGCATGCCTATTATATCAGGAGCTGTGGAACACAGGCAGGATGGTGCTGCTGCAGTCGTCTTGTTTGTGGGCTTCCTAGAGGCACCTGGTTGGCCACTGGGTGAACAGACTGCTGGACCTAATGGGCCTTGGTCTGATCCAGCATGGTTTTTCTTATGTTCTTATGAAAATTAAAAGTTAATATTAATGAGGAAAATATTATTTGAGACTTATAGTTTGTATTTACTTACTACATTTTTATTCTCCCCATTCCTTCAGGGAAGCTCAGAGTGGCTTATTTTCTTATTTCATACCTTTTAAAGCCACCTTTTCATCTAACTTAGGATCCCCAAGGCAGCAAATGATAACAATATTAAAAAGAGGTAGAAGTTTATAAAAACAACTAATACAGAATACATAATCAAATACGGGAGGAAGGGACAATGAGAATCACTGAGGGGGATGGCTCCCTCCATTGCATTCTGACAACATTCCCTATGTGGATGGTAAACTTGAGAGATCATGACTGGCCCAAGGTCATACAGTGAATTTTATGGCAGAGGAGGGATTTGAGGGGGGGGGATCTCCTAGCTCAAAACTCTAACCACTGGCTCTCTGTTCTGGTTTCCTGCTGTTGAATAAACACTGTGGCAAATTTGTGGTATTCATAGAAAGACCGCACCAGGCCCAAGCCAAGAGATTTGTTTTCAAAGTGCATGTCATGGATCTCTTGCAATTGCTTTGTGTATTTCTATTTTATTACATGACTGATGGGAATGAAATTATTTTGTCTTGATATATGTTAGTGAGGAAAAGGGACAGTTGCTCATCTTACTGTTCCTGAATAGCTGCCCTCTGCTTGGCTTAAGAAAAGAGATTTATGCTGTGGTTCATCCAATCAGAAAACAGCTAATCCATTTAAGCACAGCCTGTATTTTCTGTTCAGTATAATAGTATTTCTATTAAGAAAGTGAGGCCTCATATTTCTGGTATCTATGTAGCCTCAAATTATGGTATCTTATAAGCAAAAGAGAAGTAACTGTGTACTTACTATAGTTCCCTCGTTTCACATGGCATCTCTAACTTGTGGCTTTGACTTAGAAAGACCCAGGGCTACAATCCTATGCAATTTATTTGGGGGAGGGTAAACCCACCTGAAAACAGTTGGGAGTCTTTTTTTTTCTTTACTCTGTGCCTTTAACAGTTTGAGCTGCAAGTGATCGTCATTATCTCCACTGATTTCTCCAGATTCAGATGCTGCTCAGGGTACAAGAGCATCCCAAACCTTTTAGATAAATACTTGCCATGCTGATAATGATGTGCAGTTTTCAGATGGTAAACAGCTTAGGCCAAATGTACCTGCTCATCACTAGGACACACCAGCAATAACAATAATCCACAACAGTCAATCTACTATGAGGAACAGATTTATCTCTTTTAGCAAGGGGTGGATATATTAATATACCATTTACATTCCAAGGCCAGGCCCTAGAGCAGAAACAGGTAGCAGAGCTCAGACCTGGCTCCCATTAAGCCCTGGTTCAGAGCCAAGCAGCATGAAAAAATGCACATCAGACTAGTCAGGCCATTTCAGCAGAAGAGTGAATCCCAATGGAGGGATTTTGTGGTACTTTTAATAAAGCAGAATTACTAGAACTATATATGTATGTGGGCTGCTTCATCTGCATGGAGGTGATTCCCTGTTGTGCACTCACTGCCACTACCTATGCAGAAGCATTTGCAGCTGCAATAGAGCATCTACATGGGGAGATGCTCTGATTTCGCTCCATTCCTCCTCACACTGGCCACCCCCCCCACCATGCCACCAGGTTACTTGGAGGGTGGGAGAACCTGTTAAAAAATCACTGGTGGTATGAGGGGGGAATGGCAGATGCAAAGAAAAGGGTACCAATGTGGATAGATTGATACAAAAACTCTGCACCTTCCCGTCCACATAGGGGGCAAATCTGTTGCAACCTTTCTGGAAAGATCATACCAATGCTGCTTTTGTAAAGAACAGATCAAATCAAGTGAAATCACAAAAGGGAATTAGGGTTGTGCATATCGATAAAACAGAACTAAAAATAAATCCAAAATTAGCTGTTTCGGCTTCATTCGGGTTTCGGGTTTACTGAATGCCAAAACCTAGAAAGCAACCCGAAGCCAAATACCCACTTCCCAAAAAAGCCAAATAGATATTCAGTTTTTCGGGTTTCGGCTAGTCACCTTCTGCAGAGTCTTTTGTGGCCCTTGTTATGTTTAAAGGAGAGCTAGCTCCTGTCTTCATATTCCTGCCCCCTAGCTGGTTTCCAGGCCAGCAAGATGGAGGGATCAGGCATCTTGGAGTGGCCAATTGGAAGGCTGATGGCTGCAAAGCCAGCTGGTGCAGTCTACCTTCATTTTTTGCAACAGATGACAACCTAGAGAAGGGGAGGGAGGAGGGCCAGGAATTTTCAGTGGCCAATAGGTACCCAGGTAAGGAAGAACAGTGTTCTTTGGCCAATCACAGAAGGTGTTTTTTGGCTGGAATTATTTTCAAACTTTTCTGTGCTTGGCCAAAGACTATAAAAGCAGGTCTGGTTCCCAGACCAGGCTATTCCTCAGAGGTTTGAGAGTGTTTGGTGGCAAAGCTTGGCTTTGGCTCCTGCTGCCTGGTTCTCCCTCTGCATTCCTGGATCCTGGTGCCTCATGCTGACCTGCTAGATTACCACCTCTATGGAGGAGGGGGCAACCCCTTTGGAACCACATAAAATTGGACCCCCTGACCCAATCTTCACCAGACTTTGGGGTTCGTCCCTTCAAGCTACACTGCAAATTTGGGGACTCTATCTCCAAAAACTCCCCCACAGGAGCTTTAGAAAAAATCCCCATAGACCTTAATGGGCCTGAATTTTTCAGTAAACCCAAAAATAAACTGAATACTGATATTTACCGGTATGGGTATTTGGCTTATTTTGGGTTTACAAAAAAAAAAAAAAAAAAAAAAATTGGGCCCAATAAACCCGAACCTGAAATTTACCGAAATTTATTTTTTGCACAATCCTAAAGGGAATGATTGGAAGACAACTGGCCGATGCAATCAGGTGGAAGCTTCCAAGGCCACTTCCTCCACATCTTTAGATTCAAGCCAAGCAAAACACTTATGTGAAGCGACTATGGAATGACCTCATATGAGAAAGAAAAATCCCACAATGATCAATGCTACATGTTGCAGCAACAAAAGCACAAAGCACTGTCTGAGAACTATTGGGAGGGTTGTGGTAAAAATTACTCATAGACTGACCTCTCTCTCTAAGCCAGGCTGGCCTGGTAGGGGATTTTGGAATGGATCTTGTCTTTTCAAGTCAGCAGCTGCATTTTAATCTAGAGAATGTGTTCTTGATGTATTTTAGAGTGGTTTTATATGTGCTTTGCAATCTGTTATCATATGAGCTTTCAGAACAGAGCAGGCTATGTATTTAACTAACTAACAAATTGTGGCCCTAATTCATTCCATGTTTGTCAGATGGACACTAGTCCTGGAGAGTAAAAGTAGCTCACTGTGCAGTTGTTAAGAAGCTTCATGTGATTGCTTAAAAAAAACCTTGTGTCATGTGCCTCAGCTAATCATAAAGCAGCTTACTTGGAATGCAATTTTTTAAAAAATAGAGTCCTGTGTTTTTGAAAGCAATCTGGTTTCTGATTGGTTTGAGGTCTGCTTTAACTTTAATCAGTAATTAAGGGTCAGCCATCCAGTAAACTCATTAGTTTACACCAATTATGTTGGGTATAGTAACTAATGATTCCTAGGATCATGCCATGTATTTCCAAGCTTTCAAAGGATAATTATGGTGTAAATCAGATAGAGCGTAAATCTTTTCCATACGTTTTGGTTGGTAATTGAGAAATAAAATGGTTTCCAAATGTATTTCTCTCTCCCTCTCTCCACTTTTTGTTCTGCAGTAGATTTCTCCCGGGACTCTTTAAAGCATGTGGAAAAGGTGATGTCAACAACACTTATATATGCTGGGCAAACAGAGACAAGCCTAATTAACAGAGATACAAAAGAAAATCTTGCCCCTTTCAGATGGTCATCCTGACACGAAACATAGACATCATACCAGAATCTTGGGGATTTCAGGGAATAGCTGGACTTTCATAAGACGGGGGTCTTGAAAATCCTCTCTGCACAACATGGAACGGTGTTGCCAGCGTGCCTGCTTTTAAGATGATTTAGTCTCTGGAGCATTTTCCTTTGAAGTCTAATATGTAGTTCCGTGTCTGCAGAACATTTTCAATGCATTAAACAAATTAGTCTCTGGTTACAAAACTTTTTCTACATTTGCTAGTTGCCATTTAACTAGATCCATTATGTGTCAACAAAGTTGATGGTGGGGTGGCTCATTTGAGAGGAATGAACTTTTGGAATGACTAATAAATAAAACAGCCTCTCTCACCCTCAGTGTTTATTTGAAAGCAATCTTCTTTAAAAAGACATTAATATCCCTCAAATTATTATTAGAATAATTGCTTTTACTCTTCTCAGAGTGCACATTTCCCCCCTCATGTCCCTTCAGTGCAGACAGTTTTTCAGTCAGATAGTAACTTCCTATTATTTGTCCCTGATCCACCACCCCCTGCCCTGCAAAATGAAGAATAGGAATTATACACTTTTCACTAAGGAATAATTAATATGTCTCAAGTATTAGAACTGAGAATTGCAGTGTGACTTTGAATGGTACCCTCTAAGGAGCAGCATTGTTTGTTCTCTCCAGTCTTTAATGAGCTTTAGTAAATGGCCAGGAAAAATTACCTTCTTTCTGTAATATTAGAGAAGTGAAGAATGAAGGAAGCTATAGAATCCTTAGGAGAAAAGAAGGAACAGCATGAACACCCCATTTTTACCACTGCACTTTCTAAGGATTACGTTTTTCTGTTTGGACTTAGGTCCCAGGATATATTTCCCCCCTCTGCACAGTTAAAACATATAGAATTCTTTAATGTTTTGTTTTATGAAACAAGAAACACTTTTTCCAGTGCTTTCCCCAATACACTGACAGGGATCTGGCTTATATTGGGGGACAATTATATTTATTAGTATGGCAGGGAGTCTTTCTGGCTCTTTCATCAAAATAAGCTTATAAAGGTCACATATTTCCATCTTGAGAAGGCATATGCTGCCATGTTTCTGGTTTTGAATGGACTATTCTCCTTGGCAAAGCAAAATGAATTAATATTTGTATTTACCTGTTGACTACAGAAGAGTCTTGGCCCAAGAACCCCTTGCCATTTACCTAAGGTGCTTGCATGCATACATGGAGTGATTTCAGATTTCCCATCTAAACAGCCGTGATCCATCCACCGCTACTCAGGAGTGTCCCCCTGGCCTTCAACTGAGTCTTTTCAGGAGCATGAGGGACTGAAGTGGGAAGGCAGGGCAGTTGTGAAAAGCCTCAGTGCATGTGTGGAACACCTCCCATTGGCTCCTGGTCATTGGCTATGCACATCTGGAAAGCATTTCCATTCACACTAGGGTTCCTTGGATTTCTACTAATTCCCCAGCTACAGTTCCCATGCCATGCTGCAGACCTTTTTTTTGGCGGCGGGGGGTGGACACAAAAAGTTGCAGCTAAAGGAAGAAACAAGAGAGACTCCTTAAAGAAGGAACTTCTGCTCTCAACATTTTTTGTCATCCAAACAATTATTTTTCCACAATTTTTATATGTAACATTGCTTGATTAATTTTTAATGTTTTGTTTTTCCATTGATAAAACTTAATAGCAAAGTCATAAAGAATTATAAACATAATAAACCACTACATTGTAAAGGCCCAGGGCAGGTAAAATAGATCAAAACAAAACAAAAATCCGGTCCAATTAAAAGTCCTATCAATAAAATATGCCATGAACACCCTGCAACCTAGGCCTTCCTTCTCAAACCTAATCCAAATAGGGTTTATGACACTTGGATTTAATGGATGTGCAGAAGAAGAAAGAGGGGTTTTTATATATAAGGGACTCCCCCAGAATGCTTTGCTCTATATCCTGATATTGTACATTAAGGCTATCCACCAATGAGCACTTGCAGGGCTCTACTATATGATCAGATTTTCTGACATCTATATAACTAATGCCCTGACCTGGATAGCCCAGGCTAGACTTATTGTCAGGTCTCAGAGGTTAAGCAGGGCTAGCCCTGGTTAGTATTTGGATAGGAGACCGCCAAGGAGTACCATGGTTGCTATGCAGAAGCAGTCAATGGCAAACCACTTCTGAATGTCTGTTGCCTTGAAAACCCTACAGGGTCGCCATAAGTCAGCTGTAATTTGATGGATGTGTGTGTGTGTGTAAATCTGCAGCTCAGGGCCACGCTTGCACTAAATAGATTTACCTGTAAACTTGGGGGACTCCCTAGGTTTGCAGAAAAATCTGAATTTTTAAAAAAAAATACATTGGGGGGCTTAAATCCCCCAAAACACATCTATTGTCTGTGCATGTACCCACAACAAATCTACCTACTCCAGCAGTGGCTGCAATGGTAGGGCTGACAGGTAGGGTTACCAACCTCCAGGTACTAGCTGGAGATCTCCTGCTATTACAACTGATCTCCAGCTGATAGAGATCAGTTCCCCTGGAGAAAATGGTCGCTTTGGCCATTGGACTCTATGGCATTAAAATCTCTCTCCTCCCCAAACCCCGCCCTCCTCAGGCTCTGCCCCAAAAACCTCCCGCCGGTGGCAAAGAGGGACCTGGCAACCCTATTGAGAGGAGCCAATGGTAGGGTTGACAGAGGAGACCAGACACCGCACCAGGCTCTCTGGCACTGGAGGCAATGTGGATGCAGGAGTTGTGGTGTTGGGCCCCCTGGGAGCAGAGGCAATATGGGGAGCTGGAGCTGTATTGGGCTCACCGGCAGTTTAGGCCACAGTGGGTGGGAGACATGGCTGGCCCAGAGGCAGAGGCTAGGTCCTGGGCTGGGCTTGCTGGGGAAGCCTGAGTGGCTTCAGGCTCACTGGCACTGGAAGCAATGGGGGGCTGAAAATGCAGTGAGCCCAGCAGCAGAGACAGGGAGCTGTGCTGGGTTAATCAGGGACAGAAGTGCCACAGAGTCCACCCTCCAAAAGCAGCCATTTTCTCCAGGTGAACTGATCTTTGACACCTGGAGATAGGGTTGCCAACCTCTAGGTAGTAGCTGGAGATCTCCCGTTATTACAATTGAACCCCAGCCGATAGAGGTCAGTTCACCTGGAGAAAATGGCTGCTTTGGCAATTGGACTCTATGGCAATGAAATCCTTTCCCTCCCCAAACCCCACCCTCCTCAGGCTCTGCCCCAAAAATCTCCAGGTATTTCCCAGCCCAGAGCTGGCAACCCTACGTGGAGACCACTTGTAACAGCAGGAGATCTCCAGTCACCACCTGGAGGTTGTTTAAAAACCAAACAGGGCAGGCTCACAACTACAAGAATATCAAACGTGTATTAAATGTCACAACAAGTGCAAAATATCAACAAACAGTACAGTGTGATAAGAATATATACAGTGCTATACAATATGTACAAGCTCTTTAACAAATAGGCACACTGGCTGTTTCTTAAGTCAGACGTGAAGCAGAGTCCACTTCGTCAGGTGAGTAAAAGTCACTTCCAAATGAAGGATATTGCCGCAACAACAACGCGGACAAGAAGCAACAAGGCAACAAGGAAACGCTTTTCCGGGTATTTTTTGGCGTTTTCACCATCAAAGCTTCATCAGCCTGAAATAATTAAAATAAATAACAATTGCAATCTCAAAAGCTAACTATAAATATATTCATAACTTGCATTGCAAATTCTCACCTCAAGCACAGAAGAGAAAGAAACTCCCCGTGGAACTCGTCCAGGTTGCTAGGGAAGGTTGCGTATTCACTTAGGTGGTTAGTTAACCATCCTAATTTCCATATATTATTTGCTATTTTTACTATTTTTATGTTGGTTTTTTAGTATATGCTCCCCTTCAAAAAGGGGCTGCAATGCAATGTTTCAACCCAAAGTGTAGTCTTGCAGATATATTTCCTGTTGACGTCATGTGGTATGTTGGTCGTCAAAATTTAAAGGGACAAGATCTCTTTACAAAAAACAAGATAAGTCTGTTTCATTGTTTAATCCTTAAGGCGCTATTGAATTAAACAGATGGATAAAGCACATTTCATGCTGGAGAAGAATCTTTTGTACATTGGTAGAGTTATGGGGATGATCCTTAAAGGTCCAAAGGACAAAAAATCTTAAGTCGTTTTCGGAGTGTTTCTGCTCTAAAAAACGACTAGCCATTTTTTAGAGCAAAAACACTCCGAAAACGACTTAAGATTAAAAATAGAAAATTAACCTAGTCTAAGTTATAACCTTTAACATTTTGCACATTAAGTTCATTTTTGCAATAAACAATCCACGCCTCCCACTCCTTAACAAATTCATCATTATCTTTTTGATTTACTAACTCAGTCAATTTTGCCATTTCTGCTAGTTCAAACATTTTATGAATCCAATCAGTTTTGTCCGGTATTTCAGTCATTTTCCATTTAGCTGCATAGACCATTCTCGCAGCTGTGGTGGCATAGAGTAAAAAGGTCCGTTGTGTTATAATATAGTCCGGTATAATGCTTAACAACATCATCTCTGAAGTTTTAGGGATATTATGTTGTAGAATTAACCTTAGCTCATTGTATATCATATCCCAAAGGTTTTTAGCTTTATCACAAAGCCACCAAACATGATGAAAAGAGCCAACTTTATCCTGACATTTCCAGCAGTTTGGTGACATTGTACTGTACATTGCAGACAATTTTTTCGGTGTCAGGTACCATCTGTAAATCATTTTGTAGATATTTTCCCTTATCGATTGGGGCCCATCTTGTTCTTAACCAGGATTAAGAATAGCTGGAGAGAACTTTCGTCAGGGAAATGGTGCAAGGCAATATTGGGCCACTTTGCAGCTGTTTTTAAGGAACTGCACAGTTATTATTGAAGAAGATGACACAGCAGATGCTTCCTGGCAACTGGGGGTGGGGGAGCCAGACAGAAGTGTAGCATTTGCTTCTGTCTCCATATGGATGTGCAGCACTGCTTGTGGTTACAGAGGTGCAAGCGAACATTTGCTTCTGTTTGTCCCCATGGCAGTGCTGCCAATCAGCAGAAGGGGAGAAATGTTTCATTTGCCTCAAGCCCCTGCCCAGTCCGCAGTGCTGACTGTTTATATGCCAGTATGTGCAAGCAATACATTCTCTTAGGCCTAACACTTAAAAGAACAGAATGGCAACAAACTCTACTTAGATAGAATCAAGTCAATGCCCTCCTCAATCTAGTGAACCAGACGTGTTATTGTTGTAAATAACACTTTGGAAAGACAGCACAATCCTCCCAATCCTCCCCAGTGGTGAGATCTCTGAGTAACTGTAGACCTTGTCAAACAATATAATTATACCTAATGGGAGCAAGCATGCTACCTACCATGTGTAGTCACCATGTTGTATGAATGGGGCAACCCATGTATTTACATACATCTTTGGCATGTGTGAATTGTCCACTGGAGTTTTCAGGATTTGTGTTCACAGTACAGCACAACATTTATGTTGCCCCTGTCCACGCAACACAGTGACAACGCATATCAGGACAATTGTGGGTAGCACATGCTCCTGTTACGCATGGTAGGTGAACTGCTGATGAACACCACTACAATGTCTGAACAGGACTAATATGTCAGTTTCATAACTGTTGAGTTACTCTCTACTCCTCCCTGACCTTCCTGAAACCAGCCTTCCAGAATAATTGACAGGCCTGAAGATTTCTGAATATTATCAGCTGCCATTAATTTTTCAATTCAGATTAGTTATAATATACTAATGGGGCATTTTTGGTTATTGTTTTGATTAGTTTGTATCTGAATGCACACACCTACCATCCAGTCCTGCATCCCGTTTCCCACAGTGGTTTACCTGGTGTCTCACAAAGGCCACAAGCAGGCCCAGGAGGAACAGTCCTCCCCCCCACTTGATCCTAGAATCCAGCTTCCATAAACCACCAGCTGGATTGGGGCAATATCCACAGGGGCTTCAAGTAGGGTAAAGAAATGCTGCATGCCTTTATCTTTAATAATTGTATTGCAGATGTCGTCACCCATCACTTATCAACATACGCCATTTTTATAGTGTGCTTTTCACTTAGAAACTGTTAATTTTAAGCAGCTCAGTTGTTTTATGCCCTGGCTGGGTTTTTACTGCTGGGTTTTAATTAACAACTTCTAATGTTTTCTTGTTTTCATTACAGTTTATTCTGTAAGCTGCCTAAATAAATAAATAATAATGAATCATGCAGGGAATGGCTAAGCAGGTATTAAAGGGGAAAGAGCTGGTCCTCCTTTGTATCCAGTCGTCCTGTGGATCATTGTCACGCAAATACATGGAAGCTGCAATATTGCAGAGGTATTTATTTAATTCATTTATACCCTGCCTTTCTCCCCGGGGGGACTTAACACGGCCTTGTCCTTGCCTCCATTTTATCCTCATAACAACCCTGTGAGGTAGGTTAGGCTGAGAGTCTGTGACTGGCTCAAGGGCACCCGAGGTATGCCACAAGGGTACATACCAAGGATACAAACAGTACAGCACGCCATGTGCTCCAAAACTGACATATCACCTGAACAGAAACACAAATACACTTCACCGATGAGTAAGACATACCATCTTTTTGTGCTAAACAGTAATTATACAGAATGGTTCTCAGATGTAGCACTGCTTAGCTTCTGGAGCTGCAAAATATCCGGCTTGATTCAGACTAGAAGAAGCACACAGAAGCTTTCTTTCCTCCTACTGTGATTTGCTAAGTTATTTCTCCCAAGTTGCCTGTGAACATCCGCAGTGTCATTATTTGAGATTGTTATACTATTAGCTTTAAAATTTTATAAGCCATACAGCAGCACAGGTGTCAGCCTGAAAAGTTAAGGAGGGTTAATAAAGAAATGCTGGAGAAAATCTGAGTGGTTTTTTTCGAAAAGAAATAAACTGTCACATACATGCAAATAAAATCTGGAGCTCCTAAAAGGATTGACTCAAGGTTCCTTTTACTCTTCCAAAAGTTTTGCTTTTGGCCTAGGAACAAAGCACATGAATTTTCCATTTATACAGCACATGTTCACTTTATAGCAATACTGTTTTTATAATGCTATTTTTAAAATTCTGCAAAAGGAGAAGGAGCATGAAAAAAGACTGCTTCCATCACTCTGCTGGGCCAGTTGTCACCTGTTCTTCCTCTCAGACTCTACCAGGTGCCAGCCATTAGAAGGGAATGGAGATGGCCGCTGAGCAGCAACCTGAATGCTGTGGTTGTTACTCTTGTTATCCTTTAGATCCTTAGCCTTGTTGAGTCTATAGGCACTGCCAGGACTTTGACAAAAAAAAGGGTATAAATATAAAATGGGGGTCATGGAGGTTGGGGCCAGTAACAAAATGCCTTCCATTTCAACGGGTCAATCACAAAACATTAAAAAATTCTACTAAGCTCAAAGAAAAACACCCTCCTATGATAAAGTAGCTGCTTCCAAATGAGTTCTCCCTGAAAATGTGATACTGCCTCCCTGAAAATGTGACACAGCTTTCTGAAAAACCTATTTCAAGAAGGAGGAGAAAAGCCAGAATCAGCTGTTTGCTTCCAGGAAAAAATGCTGTTTAGTTTTTAAGGAATTGGGAAGGTTTGCTTCCTGTACATCTACTGGAAGAGGTTACCAACCCCAGAGAAACAAGAAAGTTTGTCTCTGCGGCCAAGCCAAGGATGCACAAATTGTGACCTATGTTTGATCTCAGAGGTAAAGCTACATTTTGTATCTTTGCTCTGCTGCAAAGCTCTCTGGATAATCTTGGCCACTCACTATCATCATCATCATTATCATCATCTATATTCCAATAGCCAAGTCAGCCAAATATGAGAATACCTAATCTAGCGATAGGAGCTGTGAACGGGCAAACCTGACAAACACTCCAAAGTTGCAGAAAAATCTGAAATCTAAAAAAAAAAAAAAAAACTCTGGGGGTGTTAAATACCCCAAAATTATTAACAGTGTGATGTACTTTTAAGCAATGGAGTCCCTCAGTGGCCACTGCTAGGCAACCACAAATTTCAGGCTTGGTTCTGTCAGTAAAAGCCAGTTGGGGGGCAGGGCCCTTTCTATGCCTATTTTAGCCTTTCGGGGAGGACTCATTGGGGCCAGGCCTGGCTAAGGTTGCCAGCTTCAGATTGGGAAATTCCTGGAGATTTTGTGGTGAAGTTTGAGGAGGGCAGGGTTTGAGAAGGGGAGAGGCCTTGGCTGGATATATTGCCATAGGGTTCACCCTCCAAGGCAGCCATTTTCTCCAGGGGGTCAGCTCTATTGTCTGGGGATCAGCTGTAATTCTGGGAGATCTCCAGGTGCCACGTGGAGGTTGGCAATCTGAGGCCTGGCAGCAGCCACTGAGTGACTTGATACCACCTGAGTTACATGACTCAACTAGGCCTAGGGAAAGGGGAGAGGCTATGGGGGCTTTCAGGAAAGTTAAAGAGAAAATAGTAGGGGATAATTAAATGAGATCCCCTCCTGCAAATCCTTGTGGGTTCTCGCTTGTGCGTGTATAGATATATACTATTAATTAATCAATTTAAAAGTAACTGTAATATGCTGAGCTGATCACTATAAAGGTAGATCACATGTTAGTCTGTCTATTGCAGTAGAAAAGAGAAAGAGTCCAGTAGCACCTTGAAGACTAACAACTTTTCTGGCAGGGTATGAGCTTTCATGAGTCTTCAGATACAGCTAGAATGTGAGTCCATCTATCCTTAAGAAGAGAAAATTCACATACCCAATGGCAATAGCATGTAAATGTCAATGCCAGGTAAATGACATTAGCAGGTGTGATTGGATCAGGTGTGATATGCAGAGGGGTAGTAGGCATGGAGAAATCAGCATTGGTAATGAGGCAGAAATCACAGGTCCCTATTCAATCCCAGAGAATGAGCTTCATTATTAGTTGTAATTCAGCAGTCTCTCTAATCGCCCTTTGAAATCCCTTTGTAAGAGAACTGCTACTCTTAAGTCAGCAACTGAATGTCCTGGAGGGTTAAAATGTTCATCCACTGGTTTCTGAATGTTGTGGTTTCTGGTGTCAGATTTATGTTCATTTAATCTTTGTCTCAGGGGCTAACCTGTTTGTCCAATGTAAAGAATGGAAGGGCATAGCTGGCGTGTGATGGCATAAATCACATTAGAAGATGAGCAGGAGTATGATCCTGAGATAGTATGGCTGACATTGCTGGGACCACGATTCAACGAAATCATGGGTGAATCATGGGAAAGGGGTGAAGCTATGGGGGAGAGGTGCCAATGTATACCAACATTTTCATGGATCTAGAATAGCGTTTTCTGAACTCCTACACATTGGCACCTCTCCTTTATTTGTGATTCATTGATGACATTTTTTTTGTCTGGACGCATGGCAAAGAAGCCCTTGAATGATTTCTCCAGGCTTTCAACAACCTCCACCCCCCATCAATTTATGAATTACTCTGAACAAGAAATAAACTTCCTGGACACCACAGTATTGATACACAAGGTACACACAAGCACCACATACCAGAAACTCACAGATCAGCAAACATATCTACTTGCCTCCAGCTACCACTCCAACCATATCAAACAGTCCATTGTCTATAGCCAAGTCCTACGCTATAGGCACATTTGCTCCAACCCTCAGACAGAGATATTCACTTGAAGGAGCTACAGCAAGCTACAGCAATATCCTGCTGATATGGTAAAAAAAAGATGATTGGAAAGGCCAGAATGATACTCAGGCACAGCTTGCTACAAGACAAGGCTAAAGAAAATGACAATAGAACATCTCTGGTGATCACTTACAGGTCACTACTAACGCCAGTCCAACATATTATTAATGACCTACAACCAATGCTGGATTGTGACATTTCCCTGTTTGGTCAGCGATAGGATTGTGTATATCGATAAACCCGAACTGAAAATAAACCCGAAATTAGCCGTTTCGGCTTCATTCGGGTTTTGGGTTTACTGAACACCAAAACCTTGGAAGCAGCCTGAAGCCGAATACGCAACTTCTCGAAAAAAGCCAAATAGAGATTTGGTTTTTTGGGTTTTCGCTAATTGCCTTCTGCAGTCTTTTGTGGCCCTTGTTATGTTTAAAGGAGAGCTATCCAATTTGGATCTTGCTGGCTTTCACCTGAAAGGAGGGGGTGATTTGATTCACTGTTTTGCAGGGGGGCTGCTTTGTTGTTGTTGTCATAGTTCTCATTGTTGCCTTAAGAGAGAGGTTTTTTCTGGCAGTTTTGTGTCTGTGTTCTCTGGTCTGCATAAGGTTCTGGTTGATTTATTGAGTCTAGCACACTCTCTTGGAAGGTTTGTTGTTCAGCCATAGAGACACTACTAGCTTTAATAAGGGCCTGTTAGGAACTTGTTGGGTTACATGTCCCTCAATTTTAAACCATAGCTGTAGAATTAGGCTTTTGTTAGGCCTTAAAAAGAGTGAAGGATATTGATTTCCAAATACTTAAATAAATAGCTTAGCAATTTATTTGTGGCCTCTGTACTGGGTTCTGTTGAGGCCGGCTGAGGTTAGAGTTACAGTTCCACGGTTAAGGAAGCAGTTCCTTGTAGGAAAAACTCCTCCTGGTTCCTTGGGAATTCATCGGCGGAGCGCAGAGTTAGATAGGGTTTAATAAACTCAGTGCAGGTACTTCCCATTTTTAAAAAGTTTCCTAATTCCATCTCCAGGACAGTGAGAAGTTAAATTTGGACAGGTGTAGACCAGGAACTCATAACCAGGTAGTTGTTTAAAAAACAAACAAACAACAAATTATTAATTCAAGGTTAGGCTAGGGCCTCTTCCCACCCTCCAAAAAACTTAGTTTTCTTTGGGGAGGGTCCATAAAAAGTTTTCAGAGCAGGGACTGATCGTAGTGCAGGAAAGGTAGCTAGGCCCTTAATTTCCCTGCATTACAGATAGCCACAGTTTGGCCCAGGGGAACAGCTCAGAAGGGCCCTGGGGGCAAAGTGAAGGAGAAGACTAGAGGGATGGAGGGGAGCGGGAGGGCTACGGCTCCCCCCAACCTGAGTGGAGACCAGCTCCCGAGCTGCCATCTGCCTGCCCCCCCCCCAGCCTCTGGATGGAGTGGTGCGATGAAGAATCCATGCAGGATTCTCTTTGTCGAGGAGGCCTCTAGAGCTGCCCCACCAGCACAGGTGACTGCAGGAGCTGGCACTGGGTGGGGGGTCCATTGCTCAGGCTGTCCCTCTTCCTGCTGCTGCTGCTGTTGACCATTCCCAGCAGCAGCAGGAGGAGAAGCAGCCTGGGCTGTCTTTTGGGCTGAGCTTCATGGGCGCAAATCTTTCAGAGCTCACCCCAAGGTCCAGGAAAGTGGTGGAGGAGCTTGCAGAGGTGCTGGCCCTACCATCACCTTTGCCTCCTTCACATCCCAGCAGTCCTTCCAAGGGGAGTCAGGAGGAGAGGGTGGAGGAGGTGCAAGAGGAAGAGATGGAGGTGCACCCAAAGGTGCAGCCATCTTAACCCCTTTGACCGCTGCCATCTCCTCCTGCGTCCCCTAGACACAGTGTGTCTGCCCCGGCTCCTCAAAGAAGGGGCCTCCAGTGGTGCCTGTAGCTGCTCAGCAGCATGGGTGCCCCCTCACATCCTCGGTCTGGAAGCACTTCCAGGTGGTGGAGGATCCACGCTACACACAGTGCCAGCTGTGTAGGGCCTGGATTAGTGGAGGGAGAGACCTTAATCATTTCTTGACCTTCTGACTCCGGAACCATCTGACAAAGCACCACCAGTCAGTGCTTCTTCAAGGGGAGAGAGAGGCTGGTGTGCCAGTGGCCAATGGGGCCAGGAGCCAGTCAAGGGAAAAGTCAATCACTACCCTCACCTCCTGCTCTCCTTGCTGCATGCAGTGCAGGTTCTCCAGTAGGGTAGGGCCAAGCAACTCTGTCCGGGATGCTTGGTGAGGGTGGCACTACCATGTTTCCCCGAAAATAAGACACTGTCTTATATTTATTTTTCCTCAAGAAGACACACTATTTTCAGGGGTTGTCTTATTTTTATTAAGTATGGTACAACAATCTACATTTATTCAAAGATAGTTAAGTCGTCCGAATTCGTCCGAATAAAACCATTAAAAACACAATTGCGCCTTTCTGCGGCTCCGGGGGGGGGCATTTTTGGGGGTAGAGGTCCCAAACTTTCAGCGTAGCTTGAGGGGACCCTTCTTGCAAGAACCCCCAAGTTTTGTAAAGATTGGGTCAGGGGAGGTGAGATATGGGCCCCGAAAGGGGTCCCCCCTCCTTAATGTTCATCTATGACAAAGGGGGTTTGCAATTAGCAGAGCTTGCCACCCACGCCCAAAGCTCCCAGCCCCGACAAACAGCTGAGCTGCGGGGAGCAAGGGGGGTGCAGGTCTGAAGAAGTTTGCAAACCATGCAAAGCAACACATTTGCAGCCATGCAAACCATGCAAAGCAACACATTTGCAACCATACAAACCATGCAAAGCAACATGTTTGCAACCATGCAAACCACGCAAAGCAACACGTTTGCAACCATGCAAAGCAACACCTGACACCTGGGAGTTTGCAAACCATGGAAAGGGACAGAGGCAGCTAGCTATGCATAAGGAGCAGGAGGGAGTGGAATTTCCCCTTTTGCATCGGACTCAGGACCAGGCAAATGCATTCTTTAAGTCACAATTTGAAAACCAGTCTTGTGCAAGCATCAAAATAGACCTAACCGATCTTATGAATGAGGGAAAACCTGAGGACACACAACTGAAGCCCCCCCCTCAAACCAGGGAGAGAGAGACTCAGGGAGCACACCCCCCCCCCCCCGCAGAACAGGCAAAAGCCCCCTTTGGCTTCCCCCACCCACCCACAGAAACTGCTCCCTCCCCACACACACACAGATTCTGCTTTCCCCACACACACACACACACACAGGAGAAAAATTATAGAGAAAAGCCCCAAAATGGGTCTTACTGTGGATGTCTTCTGTTCCTGGAATGGGCATGGCAGGGTGAAACGGGCGGGGCTACAGGACGAGTGGTCTGAGGCCGAGGAAACTCTCCGGGAACAGCGAACTGGCGGGAAGTCTTGGTACGCTGCATAGCCATGCCTATCACTATGTCTTATTTTCGGGGTATGGCTTATACTGCGCAAATGCTTAGAAATCCTGCTATGGCTTATTTTATGGGTTTGTCTTATTTTCGGGGAAACACGGTAGTAGGGTGTCAAGAGGTGGGATTAAGGCAGCAGCGAGAAGGGGCCACTCATCTCATCAGCAAGATGATTGACCTTGATGGGCTGCCCTTCAGCACTGTAGAGAAAGTCAGCTTCCAAAGGGTGCTCCGTGAATTGGCTCCCTGGTACACATCCCCTGCTTGCACCATGATGAGCAGGGCCGTGATACCCTCATTGTACAGGGCTGCCAGGGAGTATGTGAAGGCACAGATTTCCTGCACTGCTGGGAGAATGGTGCACTTCACATCCGACATCTGGAGTAGGCTGCAGTCGCAGCATGGGTACCTCTCCCTAACTGCACACTGGTGACAACCCGACAAGGTTCTGTGGGTGTTAGCCAAAATGCCCGGTTAGAAATTATTATATGGGGGAATTAGCATTCAATAACCGGCACTGGACATAACTTAAGCAGGATGCAACCTTTGTCTACCACAGTCCATACCATGACCAGAAAATGAGGCAGAAGCAATGGAATTAGGTTTAAAAGAATTTTACTCAAACTATATGTTCACACATGCATACAAAAATAACATACACGCACACAACATACAGAGTCTAAGAATCAAAGGTGTTAGAGTAGAGACATTTGCCAATGTGGCAGGCCCCCTGAAGACGGGTAATACTGCACCTGGTCCAGAAGCAGATTTCTGAAGTTCCATGTGGCTAAAGGAGGGGGAAGGGGTAGGGATTCCCGTGGCTTAACCAGTGAGGCTGGGGAGCTGTGTGGTCTGGCATTGCTACCCAGACCGACAGAATAACAGTGAGCATGTGAGGGGGAGAGAGAGAGCTGGCGTATGGATGAGAGTGAGCCCAGATATACTCTCTCTCTCTGGGGTGGGGGAAGTTGGGTTTTCCCCCTCGTGATTCCCAGTGTGAACAAAAGGTGATAGTGACTCTAATGGTCGGCTACTGGGGTGGGGCAGGGGGGTGATTGAGACGGGCTAACTAGAACCTATGGGCTTTGCACAATTCCGGGAGGTCCGGGAGACAATCGTTGATGGGTTTATTGAGTTTGACACAAAGGCGCGAACAGCTGCGTCCGGGGTGAATCACTTCCTTGTTGCCTAAGGAGCGATCTCTGGCCGCTGCTATCTTGGAGGCTTCCGATGAGTCGTTAGTCATGCAGATGGAGAGGGGTGGGGAATGACTGCGTATGTGTCAGGTCTTCTCTTGTGCAATGACAGCTGCTGGAGACATGATCTGGGCACACAGAGAGAAAATGGATTCCCTCTGGTTCTTCCTTCTTGCTAGTGCGGGTGCCTCTGTCCATAACGTCTGGGCTTGACTCCCGTCTAATGGCGGTGACACATGTCTCCAGGTAGCACAGGCTTGGAGGAGGGCCACTGCTTGGCTACATGGGTGTGGGGAGCAGCGCTAGGCAGGGTGAGGGCCGATAGGCCAGCTATTGCCAGGCTCTGCTCCACACCAAGCAGTTCGATGTGGCACACACGTCGGACAACATCACCACCGCCATCAGACACTAGTTAGCTTCCTGGGTAGGCAGGGCACCACCATGGGCTTCAAGGTGATGGATGGAGGTAAAAACATCAGGGCAGTGGCAGCAGCATTGGGCCTTGAGGCACAGGTTTACTGTGCGGCCCATGTTCTCCACCTTGTGGGGAGGATTGCCCTGGGCCTGGGCTCTTCAGAGGAATCCAGACTGGATGCTGTGATTTGTGATTTCCAGCATATCACCATGAAATGCCGGCATCTCACAACTCACTTCTCACAAAGTTTGAAGGACACATTTCTGCTGTGTGAGAAGCAGACCCAGAAAGGCTTGCCAGAGCACCACCTTAAGGGTGATGTCAGAACTAGCTGGAACTCCACCCACACCATGCTTGAGCAGAGGAGAGCCCTCAACACATTGTTCTGTGAGAGCGATGTGTTGCGGCAAGAGAGCCACCTCAACCAGGACGACTGGTTGACTATCTCTCAAGTCATGGAAGTCCTGCAGCCTTTTAAGGACTACACACAGTTGCTCTCATCTGACATGGCAACGCTGGCTCTGCTCATTCGCATGACACACGTGCTTCATGAGAGGATGGCTGAGTTTCTGGAGCCAGCCAAAGGACGTGAAGACTACATTCCAGCAGTGCGCACGCTGGTGCAGAGGCTGCAAAACACTGTGACAACCCATTTTCAGCCTCTCACCCAGCAGCCGGTCTACATGTTGGTGACCATGTGTGACCCGCACATCAGGGTCCATAAAATTCACAGACAGTTACAATTTGAGAAAGAATTGGTATAAACAGTTTTACAGATGGTAAATAACTCCAGTGGACATTAAAAACATGAACAAAGATGCTGATAATCGATGCTGGAAATGTAAAAGGAAGGATGGGACTTATTTTCATACCTGGTGGTCGTGTAAGAAAGTGAAGCAATTTTGGATAGACATACATCAAGAAATGCAAAAGGTCTTGAAAACTGACTTTTCTCTAGACCCAGAGGTAATGTTATTAGGAATATTGCCGACAGGATTGGATAAGAACAACAGAGAACTTTTTAATTATATGTTAACGGTAGCCAGAGAGGTATTAGCAGCAATGTGGAAACAAGATGAAATCCCAGAGATTGAAAGATGGCAAGAGAAAATGGCTGAATATGCGGTGATGGCCGAGCTGATGCATCTGCTGAATAAAAGGCCCTTAGGAGAGTTGCAAAATTTTGGAGAATCTACTGCTATATAGAAATTATAGAAGTGTTTTATAAGAGCTGAAAAAGATGCTGCTAGAGTAGAGTAAATATAATAATTGCATTAATGAAAAGCTTTTTAAAGAGAATATTAATGAATCAGTATTGGGAGGGGGGAAAGCAAGTTCAAAATAAAAAAAATAGAAACAGTTATACAGGGTTAGCAGGATTGTAGTGAACTTTCAGTATAGTTTTTGTAATCAGGGTTGTATCAATAATTATTTGGACTGTTTTATATGGTATGCAAGGTACAAGCACTCTTTAGAAGAGGGGGAAATTGCTGTATGTATGTTGTGTGTATGTAAAGTCTGTGTTAATAAATTAAATAAAAAGAATTTTTTAAAAAAGGGCAGCATCACCAAGCAGGTCGACCAGCTGGTGCACTGGAGAGACAAGCTCTCCTAGCGTGTGCAGCAAATGCAATCCCAAAGGGGGACCTTGCCAGTGGAGGAGGAGGCGGGGGACCCAAGCAGCTCTTCTGCTGCTTGTCCCCCACCTCCCCCAACCTGCCATGTCCCCCCCAGGGCAACCACCGAGATGAGCCTGGAGATGGAGCTCATCAGGCGGGCACTCAGCCTTCTGGGAGGACGAGGCACATGAGAAAGGGCACGGGGGCTGCAATGGTGAGGGAGTATCTTGCGAAGCCCTACGAGTGGCAGTCCATGAGTCCGCTGAACTACTGGGCCCTGAAGGAGTCAGTCTGGCTCGACCTCTCTCTAGTGGCCCAGAAGCTCCTCTCTTGCCCTCCAACAAGTGTCCAGAGTGAGCACATTTTTTCCCATTTGGGCAACACGCTCAGCCCATATCGCTCATTCATGGCACCCTGGCATGTGGAGCAGTTGGTCTTCCTCAAGGTCAACTTGCCTCTGTTTGGCTTTCCAGTTCTGGACTTTGAGGGAGACTAAGGTGAGCACATGCTTGTGTCTGCATCCCCTCAGGGTCTGTCTTGGGAAGTTTGGATGAAATGCTCTTGCTGGAATAAAAAAAGTCAGCATTAGAAAGAAGTGGCAGGTCAGATTCCCAATTGGATTGTGGTCCCCTCCCCAACCCCTAATGCCAACTCAAACCCACCTGCAAGCACACTGAGGCCTCCGTTGACCCTGTGTGGCCATGCAACACAGGGAAATGTTGAAGGTGTTTCTTGGCTCACTCAGCCCTTTGGACATGCAACCCACACCAAATGTGCATGCTGCTGAGATTGATGCAGCCACACCAAAACTTCATCTCTTCTGAGATGAAAGGGACACAGTAGGATAGGGGCCAGCATTTTCAACATGACACAGCAGAAACCATCAGAGTGGCTACAACAATAATGAAGCTGTTCAAGTGTTTTCCCCCCCCCTAACTTTCTTCTTTGCAGGAGTGGGAGGTGGGAAGAGGAGAGCCAGTGATGATGAAAGGCCTCTGCAGCACCACAGTTTCCACATCATGGGCTGTGTGATTGTGTGCGAGACTGCAGAGAGAGGAGGATATGGGTGCATAATGAACCCCCTCCCTCTCACTTTCTGAGGCCTTTCTTCCAAAGGAAATGTGTGGGTATGTATCTTTGTTGCATGCCTGGTTGTTGTTGGGGTTTGCCCTGTGTGTTGGATTGGCTTGGTGCCACATCTGGGTGGGCAGCGGTACCCCCTGGGTGGGCAGCGGTACCCTCCAGCTACCTGGCTCGATATGGGTTTTGTTGGGCGTGTGCTGCCAGAGCGTGTCTGGGTGCTGCTGTTTGACCTCTGCCTTGCACATAATGTCAGGTTGTGGTTTCGGGTGGAATGCTGCAAATTTGGGGGCTCTACCTCCAAAAACGCCCTCACGGGAGCTTTGAAAAAAATCGCCAAAGACTATAATAGGTTTGCAGTAAACTCGAAAATAAGGAGAATACCTTTCCTTTTTCCTTCCAAGCTCCCATGAACCACAGGTCTTGTCTTGAGCAGTTAATAGAGAGTTTTTTTTAAAAAAAAAATCTATGTCTTTAAGGAAAATATGGTGGAGAGATACTTGGCCTCCGCCAATGTTATACTTGGATCTCTATCCACCAGCAAAAAGGGGACTATTTTATCATCTGTTATGGTGGCAGGTAATTTCACTAAAATAGGAGTGATCCACTTATCATGTTGAAGTTTGAAATGGGGACACTCCAGCATCACGTGAGAAAGTAAGCCAAATACCATTATTGACTGGTATGGGTATTCAGCTTATTCCAGGTTTACCAAAAAAAATCCGGCCCAATAAACCCAAACCCAAAATTTACCTAAATTGGTTTTTTTCACAACCCTCATCAGCGAGCTGATTTACGCTTGCCTGTGGAGGCTTATCACATGCCAGCAATGCCTTTCCACCGCCTATATTGGACAAACAGGCCAGTCTCTGTGGCAAAGATAAAATGGACATAAGTCTGACATGAGAAACCACAACATTCAGAAACCGGGGGATGAACATTTTAACTTTCCAGGACATTCGGTTGCTGATTTAAGAGTAGTGATTCTCTTACAAAGGGATTTCCAAGGGCAATTAGGAAGAGAGACTGCTGAATTACAACTAATAATAAAGCTCATTCTCTGGGATTGAATAGGGACCTGGGATTTCTGTCTCATTACCAATGCTGATTTCTCCATGCCTACTACCCCTCTGCATATCCCACCTGATCCAACCACACCTGTTAATGTCATTTACCTGGTATTGATATTTACATGCTATTGTCATTTGGTGTGTGACTCTTGCTCTTTTCTACCAATATAAAGGTAGTTACTCTAGGAAGAAACTGTAAACATTTTCTTATTTCCATTCTGACTGCTTTGAAATTCCTGGGGGTATATCTACTGGACCAAAGCATTCAATCCAACTCCTTTTAGCAATTTTAGTTCTTAACAAGGACTGTTTCCTCAAAATTGCCACCCGGACAGCTTTCAGAGTCACTTGGGTGCCCCCAAAATAAACATCAGCCATGGGGAAGAAGTGATTTGAGACCTGGGAGTGCCCATTTTTCCAGCCAAGGTTCTGTGTTCTCTCCTTGCTGATCTGGGCAATAAACTGTTTTTCAACAGAAGTGTGTAACCAAAACGTCCAGGCACACTCTGATGTAAGCCAGAGATGCAAAATTAAATACCCTTTTAAACAGAACTCTTATTAAATCCAAAATGGTTTATTATAGAGATGAAGCAGAGAGAAACAGCATTCAAACAGCAAAATATGGAGATTACTTAGGTGAATGCCTTTAATCACTGCTTGAATCAGTTGAGACATGCAAAGTCCCACAAATGTGAAGCTTCTAAAGACTTCTTTGTTTCCACCCATTTAGCTATGCCCAAAATGGCTTCAAGTTCATTGTTTCTAGGTCTTACATCTCCCTACCATTGTGTTGAAAAAGCAGGAACAGAAAGTATGGAACACCTGTATTGGCTCTTTTTAAAACTCCAAACACTCACCTTTGAAATCCAATCGTACCAACATGCCTCCAGGATTCTAACCAATTACAGCTTGGCAAGTGTGAACAGTGTCCTACATTTGAGAAGGGCAACTACACTGCTAACTCATAACAAATGTATTAGCTTTTGAATACAGACTTCCAGGGAAGCTGGAATTTCTACCTTACCCCTCCTTGGGGTTGTCTAGATATCCAATACATATGAAAAGGAAGACTGATTCATCTTGCTAATTTCCAAAATTGAGTGTCCCCCCCCCCCCCGCTTTTTTTTAATTGTGAACTGTGGCACGTTGGCTAAGCCTTAGAAATCCAATAGCAGGGATGTCCTAATACGGCCATTTTTGTTTCTTTTTTATTTGTACATTGTCATTGGTTTGTATCTACCTTATTTTTGTTGCCATCCCTGAGGATTCTTTTAGATCACTTTTATGCCATTTATGTGTATATGCAAGAGATGCAAAAATAATGTGAATTCATACATGAAGCTGCTTTATATTGAGTCAAACTATTGTTCTAGCGGTGTTTTCTAATTTAACTAGCAGCAGCTCTCCAGGGTCTCAGGCAGAAGTCTTTCACTTGACTTAGAGATGCCAATGACTGAACCTTCTGCACAAAAAAAGAGATGCTGTATACCACTGAGCCATGAGGGTGGAAAGTGTCATCAAGTCTCAGCTGACTTATGGCAGCTGTGTAGGGTTTTCAAGGCAAGGGACAAACAGAGGTGTTTTGCCTCCGCATTACAGCTCTGGACTTCCTTGGTGGTCCCCCATCCAAGTACCAACCAAGGCTGACACTGCTTAGTTTTCAAGATCTGACAACATTCAGGTCAGGGCCCACTGAGCTATGGCCCCATCCCAATTCATTTTAATGCAAAAATCATTTACGTGAGGTACCGGTACAAAAGGAAATACTCACAAGCTTCATTTTTATCAAGGGAGAAACAAATTCAGAAAGGATGTATTCAAATCAAATCAGACTGCTTTCAAAATTTGGCTCATGCTTAGCCAATATAAGTCAGGTACATCACAGCACTAACTGGGCCTTCTAAGCCAGTACTACAAAATCTCTCCAAGGATCCATAGAGTGATCTTTCCCAGTCCAGGTACTCCTGATTCATTAAACCCAATGTGGCAAGCATTGATCCTAGCTCTATGCTCTCTACCACTGCACTATCATCCATTCAACCTAAACATCTGGTTCTAGCAGACCCCCAGATAGTGTTGCAGTTTTATAGTTTACTTATTTGAAACAAGGATTAGCAGCATGCTACTTCTGGAATACATATAGATGATAGTTGGGTTGGAGGGGGAAGGTACGAGCAGAACCAAGATATGGTAACATATGGCTTCCGTATTTCAATACAAGGGATATTCCAGGGTTCTACACTTTCTCAGTCTTCCATAAATTCAAGGAACAAGCACCAGTCTGAGCAACTAAGCACACCTTGATCCATGAGAGCCTTTCTCTAAATGGCTTGTGCTCTCTATGTTGCTTTTAACTGAGAGATTCAACTTCATGGCCCTAAAAGAAGAAGCAATGCCAGATGCAAGAAGAAGTAGTAGAGAATCTCTATTTTAAAGAATTACGGGGGCATTCAGGATCATGCAAATAACAGCAACATCAAGCTAATGTAACAAAGTCACTTAGGGTCATGAAGAGGAAAGTGAGGTCATTTTCATTGGAAAGGAAATTGAACTGATGTCATCTTTGCAGTTGCATTTAGTCCACAGTTCTAGTAGTATAGTATTTCACTATGAAGGCAGAACTGTGGGGGAGGGTCACAACTTGTATAGTGCTCTTGTCTAATACCTACACAAACACCCATCAAGCCCTCCTTTGTGGTCCCTACTTCTCACTGAGTTGAACTAACAAACCAGCATAATTTTGTTTTCTTTAAACATTTATACCCCTAAGTCTCTGCCAAATTTGGTTATTGAAGTAGCACAGTGAAGATATAATAGCATGTCAGACTTTCCCCTCTGTCCAACTTGAGCTGAGGTTGTGAGGACCTGCAGAGATAGGCTGCAACCACACATTGTTGAATATTATGCTACAGCAATTGTTTACTTCCTGGATTGTTGTTGGACCACACAGGATAATCCAGTTGCGAATTATTTGTATAGCGTAATGATTGCACAATATTTGTGTGGTTGCATTCATAATGGCAGAAGAAAGAGAAGGTGCAGGGGAAGTAGGACTATGTAGAGGGATTCTTAGCTTCCTGTGCAGATGTACTGCTGGGCCCAGAATAGCAGATGTTGAGTAGCAGAAGGAGACAACCAAAGAGGTGGCAGCAGCTAGACTGTGAGATTTTGGGACCTGCACGGACAGTGGCAGAATCAGTGCAACACAGTGCTGTGGAAATGGTAGGTGTGGTGTTGTGTGACTCACTGGTAGAGCATCTGCTTAGCATGCAAGAGGTCCTAGTTACATTCCTTAGCATTTCCAGTTAAAAAAGGTTCAAGTAGTAGGTAGGATAACACAAGCAGGATAAATGCTCCTGCAGTTGTCTTGTTTGTGGGCTTCCTAGAAGCACCTGTTTGGCCACTGTGTGAAATGACTGCTGGACTTGATGGACCTTGGTCTGATCCAGTATGTCCTTTCTTATGTTCTTATGTTTTAGGTGATATGATGGACCTATGCCTGGGACCCTGAAGACCCAATAACAGTAGACAATTCTGACCTTGACAGACCAACAGTCTAATGTAGTATAGAACGTCTTGTTTTCATTTAAGCCCAGAGGGGCATGAATAATTATACAGGAGTGACGTTAGGGTTTCCAACTACCTTTCCAACAAACCCCACAAATGTGAAAGAAGATGCAAGTGTCTCTTCCACTGCTTATCACCCAGTTCCATCACCCTCTTTATTTCCTGTCTGCTGGTGTCTTGTATTGCCCTGTAACAGGCAGGAGGGGAGGACAGGTTGTGGGACCAGGGAAGAACCATGAGAAAAGCCATTTCATTTCATATATGGTTGCTAAAGAGACAGGATAGCTGTGACCTGCAGACTATAGGGGTAGGACACAACCATTTATAGCTATACCAGGATTTATTGATAATAATTTATGTCAAAAATCCACAAAATGCACACATTATAAACATAGTTCTGTGTGTAATATGAACTCAGTAGGAACAGTAATGCTCAGGTACTGTAAGATATGACCACTCACAGTTAAAGTGGGAGTCCATCAGGGATCTTATTTATCACAGTAATGGATGGGCTAACTGCCGGGATCAAAAGAAATGCACCATGGAGTATGTTATTTCTCGATGATATCATACTATGAAGTGAATGTAAAGTAGAACTGAATGAGATTCTAAATAAATGGCAAAGGACATTAGACTGGAATAGGTAATGGGGGAAAGTAGGACTGTAACCAAGATGGTGTAAAAGATAGTAGTGAACTGAACACAAGATCACAGGAAAGACAAAAAGAGGTGTCTTCCTGATGTCCAGTAAATTGTCCATTTATTTGTATATGATTAGAACAGGCAATGGAGAGGATGTCTGAATATTTGGAACACAGGGCCAAATAGAACGTCATGTGGGAGATCACCAAGATGACCTAAATGGCTGCAAGGAGCATGGTTTGAACTAGGGATGTGGTTTTTTGAGGCGGGATTTGGCTGTTGCCCTCTCCACTGTCTCCCCAACACCTCCTCTCTCCAAAGACTGCTGTTTCCTGCAGCAGGGAAAAAGAGAGAAACCCCTATGCCTATCTTATTTCTTCTTCTTCTTGGCAATAGAAATCAGGGGGGTTCAGCTGAAGAAACAGCACAGGGGAAAAGGCTAACTTCCCCCCTTCCCTAGCGGCATTGCCCTGAAGTAGGTGTCTATCTGTACATCTGCGTGCCTCTGTCTGTCCCTGGTGCACAGAGCTGCTTTTTAACATTTTGGAAAAAAACATTGGGAGAGCCAGTCACTGGATACCCCCCCCCCACAATGTAATGTGTGATTTGCCCCTCAGAATAAAACCAACGGTTGGGAAAAGACAACAAAGCTCAGGAATTGTTGCTACGTTTGCCACATTCTCACAGGGTTTGTGAAGCAGGAATAAGACATAATGACATGCCTCAGACCACACAGTGAGAACACAATTTGAACTCAGGACTCAAAGTGCCCTCCTAGACAGAGTGACACCCTGCCATTGAAGCCTTAGAAGGGTATAGCACTGCTAAGGATTGCATTGTTAGAGAATGACAGCTGGGGCCCATTGTCCTTCTCTTTTTTATTTTAATTGGCTGGCTGTATGATTCTGAGGAATCAGAGAACAGCCCAACAGCAAATGGAAGGGCTTTTTAAACTGATTGAGGATTATATAGAACTGGGGAGGGCACAAGGAGAAAGGAGTTTCTGAAAGTGTTAATAGGATCAGACTTTATGACAGATGGAAAGTCAAGGAGGAGGGTGAAGAACATTGCTTTTCCACCTTTAACGTGCTGCTGATGAGGGACAATGATTTATATGGCACTTAACCCCTACTATGAGGAGCCAAGCATTAATTTGCTAAGAGGGGAACACAAATGTGCTAGGCTCCCACACAGCTCATTTATGTTTCCCTTTTATCAGGCACACTGCAACTCCTTTTAAAGTCTAATAGGCAGGGTGGCCTGATTTTGTCTTCTTGAAACGAAGGTGCCTTCCCCTTAAGAGCAGGAAGATGGAAAGGAACTTCTGACAAAGGAGTCTCCTTCACTAGCCCAACTCTCCCCTATCTCTGAGGTGCTGGTGTGACCTGTAAATAGCTGTGATGCTTCCCTGTGGCTAAAACACCCTCGTACGGTACGACCAACCAAAGGTGGTTAATCAGTGAAAAGGGACAGGTAGGAAACTGAATAACTAGTTGACTTGCCATTCAGATCTATTAGTTCTTATTATTAATTTTGGTTACAGTATCACTGATACAAATGGCAGTGTGTAAAACACCATTAGAAACCCCAATATGAATGTTGATAGATGGAGCAAACAGAGAGATGGGACCAGCAAAGGTAACAGGAGGAATATGAGCAAATGCAGCCAACAGCTTAATGCCATATTTTTGGTAGAACTAGATTGTGTGGGTGATATGCTCAGATCAAGTTTTCCTCCTCCTCCCTGTCAGTAATATCTAGTAAACAGTGTGATGTCGCATCATCACCATCCAAGCTTTCTCATTCCTACTCCATTGCATTGGTTGCTACTTGCAGAGACCAGGAAACTTGGATCCGAATGGGAAAAGCAGTCACTGTGGTGCAAATCCAGCAACCACTGCATGAAACCTCTCCGTCAAATAAGCCATTTTCTTCTCCCACTTTCAGTTGGGTGCTGCCATCACTACAGGAAGCGACCATGTGATGTAACAGAGTGAACTCTAGCATGAGCCGGCGATTCAAACCTCAGCTCAGCCCTGCTCTCTGAGCAGCCATGTGCAAGCCAGTGTCTCTGTCTCAGGCACTCTTTGTAATACAGCAATCAGCCCAACTTACCTTCATGGTTGTTGTAAGGATTACTGAGCAGTTAATAAGTTGGATGCAGTTACTGGCTTCCTCATCTTCCAATTTAAGAAGGCTTCCTTTGATTCAGTGGGAAAGAGTAATTGGATCCAGTACAGAGTTTGCATGCACCCCAAAATGCCTGCCAAAGGCTGCACGTGGATGAAAGGGACCCCCCCCCCATGAATAACATTTTAGGGACCATTTGGGGCAGCAGAGGTAGGGGAGAAAGTCACTCTCTGTGAGTGGAAATCACAAAATCACACAAGGTTGGAAGAGACCACAAGGGCCATCTAGTCCAACCCCCTGCCATGCAGGATCCCACAATCAAAGCTCTCCCGACAGATGCCATTCAACCTCTGCTTAAAGACCTCCAAAGATGGGGACTCCACCCCCACCCCCCGAGGCAGCGCATTCCACAGTCAAACCGCCCACACCGTCAGAAAGTTCTTCCTAATGATTAGGTGGAATCGCTTTTCTCTTAGTTTAAATCCATTACTCCGTGTCCTAGTCTCTGAAGCAACCGAGAACAAGCTAGTTCCCTCATTAACATGGCATCCCTTCGAATATTTAAGCATGGCTATCATGTCACCCCTTAACCTTCTCTTCTCCAGGTACACTATCAAGGTACACTACATCTACAGCATTCCCTTCATCTACCATACTTGTCACTCTATCAAAAAAAGATATGAGATTAGTTTGGCATGACCTGTTTTTGAGAAACCCATGTTGACAGTCAGTGATCACGGCATTACTTTCTAAGTGCTAACAGACTGTCTGTTTAATTATCTGCTCTAGTATCTTACCTGGTATTGATGTCAAGCTGACTGGGCGATAATTGTTTGGGGTTTCTTTCTTTCCCTTTTTAAAGATGGGGACCACATTTGCCCTCCTCCAGTCTGCTGGAACGTCTCCTGTTCTCCAGGAATTTTCAAAGATTATTGCCATTGGTTGGAAAGAAGGCGGCTAAGGGGAGACATGATAGAGGTCTATAAAATTATGCATGGTTTGGAGAGAGTGGACAGGGAGAAGTTTTTCTCCCTCTCCCATAATACTAGAACACGGGGTCATCTGCTAAAGCTGGAGGGTAAGAGATTCAAAACAGATAAAAGGAAGTATTTTTTTTCACACAACGCATAGTTAAATTGTGGAATTCCCTGCCCCAGGATGTGGTGATGGCTGCCAGCTTGGAGGGCTTTAAGAGGGGAGTGGACATACTCATGGAGGAAAGGGGTATTCATGGCTATTAGTTAGAATGGATACTAGTCATGCTGCATACCTATTCTCTCTAGTATCAGAGAAGCATACCTATTATTTTGGGTGCTGTGGAACACAGGTAGGATGGTGCTGCTGCAGTCGACTTGTTTGTGGCTTCCTAGAGGCATCTGGTTGATCACTGTGTAAACAGACTGCTGGACTTGATGGGCCTTGGTCTGATCCAGCAGGGCCTTTCTTATGTTCTTATGGTTCTGAGATCACTTCGGCCAGTTCTTTTAACACCCTTCTGCCTTGAAGCATTATGCTAGTTCCAAGCCTATATATATTATTCAGATGTGCTCCCAAATGAACAGAGGCTAGCCCATCCCCATTCAAAATCATCTTGAGTCCTGCAAAGGGACAGAACCGGTATTTCAAGAAAATACCTGACACTTAATCCTTTTTTATTCATGAAAGTATGCAAGCTGGTAGCTTTTAAACACTGGAGTGTCCATGCCAGAGATAAGAAGATACAAAGAGATCACTCAGAGTCTGTACAGAGGTGCTTGCTTCCCTAGGGGCCACAGGTTAAAATCCAGCTGGATGAATGGTAATTAAAGACAGCCATTAATAGTACGAGAAGCATATTGTTGATTTCCATTCATTTCCAAGTGGGCAGATATCGCTGTCATTCACTTTTCTATGGCTGCCAGCACTACCTGCAAAGCATCAGGATGGCGTGGATAGTGACCTTTCTCCAACAAGGCACCACAAGTGTTTGTGTGTGTGTGGGGGGGCATACAACCAACTCCAAAATCCAGATCACAAAACAAGTAGAGATATATACACATGTAAAAACTAAATCATTTTAATGTAGCTAATTGCCAAATCAGGAGCCCTGTGGTGCAGAGTGGTAAGCTGCAGTACTGCAGTCCAAGCTCTGCTCATGACCTGAGTTCAATCTCAACAGAAGTTGGTTTCAGGTAGCCGGCTCAAGGTTAACTCAACCTTCCATCCTTCCGAGATCAGTAAAATGAGTACCCAGCTTGGTGGGGGTAAAGGGAAGATGACTGGGGAAGGCACTGGCAAACCACCCTGTAGTAAATGTCAGGATGTGACATCACCCCATGGGTCAGGAATGACCTGGTGCTTGCACAGGGGACTACCTTTACCTTTAATTGCCAAATGCCAAAAAGAACATGGAAGAGGAGAGCACACTGTGCCTGTCACACACCACCAGCCCAACATAAAAGTTGAAATAATGGGACGAGATCCTTAGTATTATGTATGCATAGGTTACACACGAGGCCGAGACAGAGTGCTTTCAGCACACATAGTCCCACCGGTAGCTCGGCAGAGAGCGAGAAATCTATGCCTGACTGCAGGCAAAAGGGGTGGTTTCTTTTTAGTACTTTATTTTTTCAAATAAGAAAGTGACCAATACAGAACAATCTGCAAGCTGTCTAAAAGATGCATATCACTACAAACAGCAGAATGAAGTGGTAGACTCTAGTTTTAGTTCAGCCCATTCTTTACTGTGCTAGTTTTCCATTTTCACTCTTATTTGTGCTGTAAAGAAGCATTTAAAAAGACAGTTGCTCCCACCTGCGTTCTGCCATGGTCCAGTCTAATTTACCACCTCTCGAGTCTGCTATCTCATTCTGCTGCTTGGGACCAGTCCACTATTCAGTACCATTACAAGCATTGCTGCATTCTATTATTGGCAGGTGAGCTGGCTACCTGATTGGCATTCAGAGAACTACTGCAACAGCCCCATGCCCATCCCTAGCATTCACTATTAAATAAACTATGCAAAGAAATGTGACTGATTTAAAAAACTCTTGTTACAAATATATCTAAGCATCTTCCCTCCAGTTCATGAATGACAGTTTACTACCACAGTGCACATTAAATGGGCCTAGGTCTTACGGGCTAAATAAATTACTTTGAGACCAAGCAGGAAAGCAATACCTTATCTCAGAGAGCAATTGAGTGCAATGATCTCTCTTTAGCAGCCTAATTCTATTTGGCACTCCATCCTAGAACATCTAGGTTCGTTGCAAGGGTTCTGGTGCGAAGGGCCTATCTCAATTTCAGCACTAAATAAAGTGGTGCCAGGGTTTGCTCCCAGTCCTTTATATTGTACAGCACAGTTGTAAGGCTGCTGAACAGGTATGGGCAAAACAAAGAGGGTTTTAAATATATATTTTAAGCCCCATTTTCTGAGATCTACATGGTAGATTTTGATTGGAACCCCTATCTGCCTGTTAGAATTTTGGCTGCTTTCATTTGTGCTGCCATTCCTTCTGAAGTCTTAATCGATCATTTCAAGTTAAAAGGCACTTGCACTGTATCATAGGTTTTGTAATCTTCAGGGCGCATAAAAGTTGTGCTGTTCTCACATAGCCATTTATCACACACAAGTATGAACATGGTATGGCAGAAAATGATTAAATATCAAGAGATATTGATGGTTTGGCTTTCTGATTTTTAAAAAAGAATAGCTCAGAATTACAATATTTATCTACAGGTGCCCAAGTTAGGTACAGCCATTAAAATCACAATATACCAACCAGAAAACAGTAACACCTAATAAAACATCATCAGAACAGTGCAATAGCAAAACTAGACAGCAAGTTCCAACACAAGAAAATATAAGACCAAAATCAATTCAAGCAGTAATGTCTATTCATTTTTAAAGCAAAAAAAAAAAAAAAGGTTTTACTTGCATACTAGTGGATTTCTTTCGGAAGGACATTCTATAAATGTGATTAAGTCAGGAATTTATTGGACCTTGCATTTTTAGCAGAGTTGGACTTCCAACAGATATCCGGGTAATTAAAATCTCCCATGACCACCGTGTCCTGTCTCCTTGAGAACTTTGTAATCTGGTCTAGGAGTGTCTCATCCAAGTCCTCTGCCTGGTTTGGTGGTCGATAGCAGGCCCCCAACCATAATATCACTATTATTTCTTACTCCTTTTATTTTTATCCATAGACTCTTGACTGAACTTCCATGCTCAGATTCATGTATTTCTTCACAAGTATACACGTTTGACATATAATGCTACTCCTCCCCCCTTCCTTATCTGTCTATCCCTTTTTAAAAAGTTATACCCCTCAATCTTAATTTTCCAATCATGAGTGACATCCCACCAAGTTTCAGTAATGCCTATTAGGTCAAAATCCCCTTCCTGTATTAAGGCTTTGAGTTCTTCCTGGTTGTTTCCCATACTCTGTGCATTAGTGTAGACATCGGAATCCATGGTTTATGTGCCTCGAGGTTTTCGTTTCTGTACTTACTCGCGAGTTTATGTTTCCTCGCATACATGGCACTCCCTGCAAATCTTTATATTTCTCATCTCCGGTTATTGCCATCATGCTAGGCTTTAAGTTTTTGTCTTGCTCCCCCATAGGATTTAGTTTAAAGCCCTCCTGATCAGGTTTGCGAGGCTCTCACCTGGGGAAGGGAATTCCATAAATTGGGAGTGACTGCCAAAAAGCTCATCCTGCAAATGTCTGCTAATTTCAGATAAGACAGGTTCCCTCAGGAAAGCCCCATACATCAGACTCACAGCTCATGCAGGTTGATACTTCAGTACTGTGGATGTAAACTTTGTAGGGCTTCAATGGATTATAACCTAAGTGGAATCTTTGATGAGTGGGACCTTTTCTAGAGAAGGGCTGTGGCTCAACGGCGGAGAATCTGCTTTGTGTCCAGAAAGGTCTCACGGTCAATATCTTTACTTTAAAAAGGGTCATGTGGTAAGTGATCTGAAAGACCTCTACCTGAGACCCTGGAGAGCCGCTAGCAGTCAAAGTACGCAATACTGACTGTGAAAGGTCAATGGCCCGATTCAGTATAAGGCAACTTCCTTCCAAGTACACATTTATTCAGTTCTTGCCTGTGTGGATGGGCATTGCTGGAATTTTATGTTGAATATAACATTCTATTACCATATATACTCGGGTATAAGCCGACCCGAGTATAATCCGACCCCCCCCCAAATTTGAGGCCAGAGAAGGGAATTTCTTATTGACCCGCGTATAAGCCAAGGGTCAATAAGAAATTCCCTTTACCGGTAATGCTGCGCTCTAAAATGGCGGCCGCCATTTTAGAGCGCAGGGATGATCTCGCCCCTGCCCCAGGTCGCCCTCCCGCCGGCCTCCTGGGCCCTCCCGACCCACCCCGACCCCAGTGCCATCCAAGGGGGGAGGGGGAAGAGCCCCTGAACCCCCTACTCACTGGGAGAGGCGGCGAATCGGCGGCGGCGGCGCGGCCCTCCTGGGCCTGCAGGAGGCCCCTGCAGGCCGCTGCCGACCGGGGAAAGATGCGCGGGCCCGGCGGCGATGGCGGCAGTGACGGCGGTAAGTTCCCCCCTCCCTCCTCCCCCCTCCCTCCTCTACCGTATTGACCTGCGTATAAGCCGAGTTCGGCTTTTTCAGCCCTTTTTTGGGCTGAAAAACTCGGCTTATGTGCGAGTATATACGGTAGGTGTTGTGTGAAACCACAGTTTTAATTTATTAAAATAACATCTTGCCCTTCTTCCAGGAAGCTCAACATAGTGTATATGGCTTTCTCCCTTAATTTTATCCTCACAACAATCCTCTGTGGTAGGCAAGGCTGAACAATAGTGACTCTCCTAGTGATTTTCATGGCACAGTGAAGATTTGAATCTTGAGCTCCCCAAACTAGTCTAACTCTTTAACCCCTGGCTCTTCATTTACAGGGAATGTATGAGCTAGTAAAAGTACTAAGTGTCATGCATTGCATCTCCCCCTATCATGCCTGGTGTTTCTACTCTTTTTCTAGGCACAGCAAAAGTCATTGTCCTATGGAGAAGTTTCCCTGAGAAATCACCTTCAGCCCCAGAAACAGCTAGTTTATTTTAAGAGATGTTTCGATCACTTCACAGCCAGTAGTACATGATCATTTAAGTCCATTTTGTTCCAGTTAGCTCCATGAAATAGCCATTGTAGCTTGCAAGCCAGTTTGCTGATTAGACCTACCACTGCTCATATACTTCATTACTCGTATATATTTCTCATCTCCTTCTTCTAAATCAGAGCTATGTTGCTTGTTAAGTACCACAGGCCAATGGAAAGAGATGAGGAGACAGCTAGAGATAAACGGCATTTGTCATTAACATAATTGATAAATGTGACAATTAACGTCAGGAATTGTGACAAATCCTCCCTCGTTAGCTGAGACTTCCTGACAGCTGGAGTAACTGAATGTCCTAGCACTGCCAACCTCCAGTGTTCAAAAATCATGTGTCATCTCCCCTTCCCCCTTCAAAATAACAAAAAAAAGTACCTTAGAATATATGGGATATCAGAAACAGAACAGATTTGCCAAAGGATTTCGCTGTACATCATGGTAAGGTTGCCAATGCCTTGACCTGGATAGCCCAGGTTAGCCTGATCTAGCCAGACCATGGAAGCTAAGCAGGGTTGATCCTGGTCAGTATTTGAATGGGAGACCACCAAGGAAGTCCAGAGTTGCTATGCAGGGGCAGGCAATGGCAAACCACCTCTGAACGTCCCATGTCTTGAAAACCCTGTGGGGTCTTCTTCAGTTGGCTATGACTTGACAGCCAAAAAAGTCAATGCTTCTCTTTGCAGTCATGAGAACCTGAGGGAACAGCTGCATAGCAATGGTTGAAGTGGGATGGATGTAAATCTGACCCTTGTTCATCTGGAAGTGGCAACTTCAGACTGTGCAGATCCTTTCTCTATACTTACCTGTGCATAGAACAGGTGGGATGAGGTCTAGCAGGACTAGTGCAGTCTGTGCATTTGGTAAATCAATACAGTCACGCACCTCGTGGGCTATGGGGTTACGGCCCTGAGACAGATAAGCAACAATAATCAGCCTAGTTAAAGAACTACAGGGTAATCTACATGAGAGGTAGGTTGAAAATGGAATGTGATATCGTAGCCGAGTAGTCAGTCCATAGGAAAAAGGGAAAGGAGGGCAAAGACTCTACTGCAGATTGGGAAGGCAGGACCAAGAATTGAGCAGGACATGACAAGAGATTCTGGAATTTGGCAGAGTGGTCCTGACCATGCCCCTATCAAGAGAAACAGACTGCATCTTTATGTTCTTAACAACACTAATTCATTTAAAGTGCTTACAGAAAACAGTAAAAAATAAATAAGTTGCCAAACGAAGACAAGTTTGAGCAGGCAAATGAGCTATCAAATCTTTCCAAGTCTCAAAGATTCAAGAAAGCAAATAATTCTTGTCCTTCCATTTCCCCCTTCAAAATGTGATGAAAAGTCTCCCAGTGAGTGGATTAAAGGGGAACAGTTGTTGCAATAAATATTTCTTTCAGGAAATATATGTTGTGCCTTTAAGTATCTCCTAATGAAACCCAGGTGTCTTCTTCAACTTGCTGCTGGCCAGCCAGCCAGCCAGCCTGCCAGCCTGCCTTCCTTCTTGCGTCCTTGTGAAAGTGGTCATATCAGCACAGGAAATGGGGCTGTTTGGGGCTCCTTCTAATCGTCATGACCAGTGCTTCTCACAATGAAAACATCCTCGGATGAACCTAAGTAATACTTAATGAGTTCCTGTATCTCATGATAAATTCCATAATTATTCAGGCCCTACTACTAACGCCGAAATTCATCAGTCAAAGCAAATTAGCCGAGATTCATTAGAATAAGACATCTAGTGGGCACATGTACTTTATTAGACTCTTACACCAGTAGTTTTAATTGGGTACATATTTCACAGCTTTGGAGCTACTCGAGTGAAGGGCTCCTTTTATCTCTCCTTATTTACAGTAACAAGCTATCAAACAAACACCACCATAATTAAACTTGGGCACCAAAAAATGTGTTTTCTTTTATTAACACCAGTCTATTGAAATACTAAGATTTTTGTAAACCACAGTTGATTTTGCTTATAAAAGAAATGCTCTTCAAACAACATGATGGGTTTGTAAGCACACCTTTAACAAGTGATATTCCATCCTCTTCCCCCACCCTTAATAGTTTTCCTCTATTTCACCTTGGGGGGCAGAGATCTCTCCTTTAGATATTTTAGTGATGAGAAAAGTGATTAAAATCCTGAAGATTTTTAATTATTAATAGGGAATGTAAATGATGTTATAAAAAGGGAACTGCGGGAGAAAATTTTACACATTCATGGGATTTTTACTCATGCATAATAATAAGTTGAAAACACTTTTTGTTATAATACTTTCTAAATTAAAAAAGAAGCTGTTTCACAAGCTGGGAGTACCATTAAATGATAAATGACGCCATCTGCTGGCCATCATACAAAACAGGGCAGCCCATTGTAGCTCAAAACAAAAATCAATGTTCAAAGGTATTCTTGCTCCATTAGAATCTTTTATATCTCTGGACATGCATATGGCAAGAACTGAAATTCTAATCTGAATTTTGTGTCATGCTGTGCTGAAAATAATGAATGGATAAGTTATTTAAGATCCTCAGACTCGGTCATAGTGAACTAACTGCAACGTAAATGGTGCAACTGGTTGCAATGTAAGGTCTTGTGCAAGTCTTTTTTCCTCTGTCTCATAGGAAGCACCAGCATCACTTTCTAAATGCATGTCTATTCAGAAAAGAAATAGCTCTGATCTGCTAATCTGGAGCATGTGCTGAGTAAGTCACAACGTATACTTGCTCTGAACCTCTGCTGGAACTCATGTTGAACCATTGGTACATCCAGCTCCCTTTGGCGCTAGAAGATCTCAGGCAGTAATCTATCCCACTCCTGTTACCTGAGATCCTTTTCGAGATCTAGATATGCTTGTACTCTACTGCTGAGCTTCACTGATTGCTTACTTGTCTACTGTCTACAGGAAGGAAAGACGACAAAATGCTGGCACCACGTTATGGCTTTCCCCGCTAAATTTTTTGTTCTATCTTGTACATTTGTGCCTTGACTCTTGAAACTGCTTGCTGGTGAGCTTTGATGGTGTCTGGTTGTTCTTTTGGGGGGGATATGAAACCCAGTTCAGCTTCAGTAAAGAACTGAAATGGAGTTTGGGCCATGTAGGGCCGGGTCGAACCTTCCCCTTGCCAGAATGCTTTTAAAGCTTTGTGACCCCTCTTGTAGGCTGCAAGTGGCCACCATAACAAGGGAGTCTTTTTAACAGTAGCAAAGCTTCATATTAACTGGCATTTGGCAGCCATACTTATAAACAGAATTGTAGAAGATCAAATGCTTTTTCTACAAAAAAAAAAAAAAAGAGGGGCGGGTGGGAGAGAGACCAGTCTGCCAAAAGGAAGCTGTTTGGGCACATCTGAAAAACATTTGGTGTGTCGCTGCCATCTTTATTGTGTGGTACATCAGGCAGACAAAAGCAGTACTGTGTGTCTCTTTTCTCTCTTGTGTACCTTTCGCCAAACCACCTGCCTCTGTTCAACCTCACTCAGTACTTCAGATGCTAATTGAATAATTTTTAGAAAAACGATATTCTGAGCAGCAATTATGCAATTATAGCACCTTCTTGTTTAATAGCTTTGCTCCAGGTGTGTGTTCCAATATAGGCCTATTCAATTTTGTTACAAAAAATACATACATATATGTATACACACTTATGCAGGATTTCCTTCTAGACTTGCAAAATTCAGATAATGGGTTGAGAACATGAAGGAGCCTTTCTTGGCTTCTGAATCACAGGCTGCAAATTTCATTCACCATCAGGGAGGTGCCCCCCCCCAAATGACTGAACATGACAGTCACATAAAAGGAAGTGTGTATCCCATTATTATTTCAAAGTTGCAGGAGTTATATAAAAGGTATGGCATCTGAGCATCATAAGTGGTCAAAGCCAAAGGTCTGTTCAGCCATGTTCAGTCACACATAAAGCATATTATTGCATCAAAATCACTTCTGGATCTTGATTTGCAATGTAGAAAGGTGGGATTCACTGCCTCAGGATATAGTAATGGACACTAGTTTAGCTGACTTTAAAAGGAGATTTGACAAATTCATGATGGATCGGCCATGATAACTTAATAGAGCCTCCATGGTCAGAAGCAGTACCCCTCTGAATATCAACACTAGGGCAAGCACAACAGTAAGGGAAGACTTTGCCCACCCTGCCATTCAGATGTCCTCCTTGTAGGCTTTTTAAGGACATCTGGTTGGCCATGGAGCGAAACAAGATGCTTTAGTCTGATCCAGCACAGCTAAGGTGGCTAACCGTCATGTGGAATCTGGAGTTCTCCCAGAATTACAAAGGATCTCCAGACTACAGAGATCACTACCCCTGGATAAAATGGCAGGGTAGACTCTATGACACCACATCCTTGCTGAGGTCCCTCTGTGACTCAAACTCTACCTTTCTCAGGCTCCGACCCCAAAACTCCAGGAAATTCTCAACCCAGGGTTGGCAACCATAAGAACAGCTGTTCTTAAACAAAGCATAAATATGAAAAAAATGCACATATAAATCAAGTTATGCCCTCTTTAGCTAGTTGAGCTCCAAAAGCAAGATGCTGGGGTTGGGCCTGGGAAATCTAGATTTCATTTTCTTGCTTAGAGAACAATTTAACTGTGGTTCTTAAAGTAAGCACTAAGGGTGCAACTGTGTGTGTTTTCCAGCCTCACCAACCAACAATGTGAGGATGGGCACAGCATGGAGACCTCTTATTAAGTGTTAAACTAGACTGATGAAAGATCAGCAGTAGCTCACACTCTGCTAACATTAAGATCCACCCTTAGGGACTATTCAGACTTGCATAACTGAGGTGCTACCACCAGAATGTAGGGACTGTACCATTCGATTTCATACTATTTACTCAAATGAAAGACAAAGTTTTTTTTTCCCAGATATGCCATCCAAAAAGAGGAAGGTATCTTAAATTTGCATACAAGTTACAGTTTTGTCCAATAATAAATATTTTTGGGTATGTTTTATGAGGGGGGCCATCTTACATTCAGGGTCATCTTTCTTTCGAGTAAATATTGTATGCCCATTTGAATGTGAACCTCTCCCATTGCAAGTATACCATCTATGGGGGGTGGGGGAATGCATCAGCTAGAAGGCTAGGCTAGACCCCCAAGCCAGGGCGAAGTTTGCAACCAGCCTTGTCAGTTCTAAAATACAAGCATGAACATTTGGTTTCCTCTTATGCCTCAGGTTGAAGTTTCTAGCAGTAAAATCTTAAGAACACTTTTCTGGGAGTAAGCGCGTTGAATAGACTTCAGTAGGACCTGCTTATGATTGAACTATAAATCCCTATATTACAGACTATTGTTCTTTCATGAGCCACATCTGAAGAAGTGAGCTGTGGCTCACAAAAGTTCATACCCTGCCAGAAATTTTGTTAGTCTTTAAGGTGCTACTGGACTCCTACTCTTTTCTACTGCTAATTATCTTTCATATATATTATCATATTATATATGCACACATAATTACATTATAACCTACGTTTATTTAGAACCATTTCCCATTATTTCATTTTTAAAGAGTATGGTTAAGAATATATATTTTTAAAGTGCACTGCTGTGATTGTTTCTCATGTAAGGTAACAAGATCAAGGAGATTATTCAAATGTATTAAAACAAGTATAATGGGTGCAATCTACTCAAAAGTTCAAACCTTTTATTTCATTTTTTCAGGGGGACAGTTGTACATTTCTAACACTTTTGCTTAAATTATGAAAATTTAAAATATGCTAAAATGTAGTGCCCAATATTTTAAAAAGAAATATCTTCAAAGGTGAACAGCAAAGCAGGTACATACGCCTTTACATTCAGGGTTTTAAAAAATTTACTCTACTTTTTCCCAGGTTGCATAAAAATGGCTTCAAAGCCGATTTTGAATTGTCCTTGAGAAAACCTGACAATCCGGACAACAACAATATCATTATCTATGTCCTCCAAATGCTGTTAGCGTTCAGTGGTGAACTGAAAACAGGAAAGCTGGAACTTGATTCACAATACTGCCAACATGATGAACAAGCTTTTGGCACATACAAACGGCTTTGGTGATATCTTTATACATCCCCCAAAAGACATTGTTCTTTTCAAGTTCAAAGCCCAAATATACCTTTCATAACTAGAGTCATAAACTGTAGAAATGTTGCTTTGTTTGTTAGGGATAACAGAACCCCTCAGTGCATTCACGATTTTGCTGCTCTTTGAACTTACATTCAATTCTATAGCTTGGAACACCAAATCAGTAAAACCACAATAGCCACTGCCACTGGCCAGAAGAGTAAAGCCAGAGTCAGAAACTTGATAAGGCTAGGTAAAAAGCACTCTGGTGTTTTGTGCTGCCAGATTCCTACTGGGCTACTAGCTCTAGTACCATTCTTTGGCCATCTGCACTGGTGGTATTTAAGAGTAGCAGAGAGCAGGATAGTAGCTTATTATGTATGTGCAGGTTACACACGAGGCCGGAGACAGAGTTCCAACAGCAACTGCTTTATTCAGTTAACAGGAAAGAGAGAGCTAACTGCAAAACACCCCAACTTATATACAGTTCCCAACCACCCGGAGCCACACAGAGAGAGAGAGAGAGTTCGCGGTAGGATGGCCAAAGTCCACTGTCCAATACGAGAAACAGATGACGGTGCCTGGAGCAGAGCCTCAAGCTCAACACAGTTCAGCACAGCTGAATTCAACAATTCAGCAGTTCAATAGTTCAATAGTTCAGCATAGTCCTTGCACCAACTAAATACATTACAAGCTCATGCTTTTATCCCCTGTACCATACTGGCTATCCTTTCACACATCTACTAACTTATCAACATAGTGAAATGCAGAACCCAATTATTATTAGTAAGTTGTTGGGGGGTTTTAACTAGATAGCATAGCGGGAGCTACCTGGACCAATTGCCACATACATGATGCCTCTATAACATGCAGTGGCACACTCTGCTTCACTGCAACTATATATAATCAGGGGAGAAGCATGGCTCAGTTGTACAACTTCTAGTTTTCATACAGAAGGTCCTGGTTTCAATGCCCAGCATCTTCACTTAAAAAAAAGACTGGGGACTAGGTAATGTGAAAGACCTCCACCTGGACAGCTCTGCCAGTCTGAGTAGACAATACTGACCCTGATAGACCAATGAGTTTGACTCGGTGTAAGGTAACATCATCTTAGGCTGGAGTTGGGAAAGGAAGTAGACCCTTTCAGACTCTTCCACCAGAATAAGATGTACCGCCTAAGCAAGGATGTACATTGTTATAAAATCCTTCCAGTCTGCTTTAGGACCCTAACTAGGAGATACCAGTAGCCAAAACATCTGGCTTTGGCTGCAATTCTAAGAACAATTTCCTGGGAGGAAGCTCCATTGGATAAAATGATACTTACTTCTGAGTGGAAGAGAACTTTTCCTCTGCTAGCATCGAAGACAGGGTTTCTAATCAGTCTCTTCTTTTATACCATCATAAAACACAATAATCATAGTAACTGGTCCTGGAAAGCATCATTTGCAAGGCTATGAATCCATCAGAAATGTTTTTATTTATTTTAAAGATTTATACCCTGCTTACCAGACTATGGTCTGCTTATAATCTAAAACAAATTAATGAAAAGATCAATAGAAAAACACAATCTAACAACCGTCCATCTAAATATATACAACCCTTCTTGAATAGTGAAGACCAATAGCAATAGTGCAACTCACACATCACAATATCACTTAGAAAATGCTCAAGGGGAAAAAAGGTTTTTAGTATGTGGCTGAACAATAAAAGTGGACATCAACTGAGTTTTTCTGAGGCCATGTTCTGGAGTCAAAGTTCTACAGTCAAACTGCAGAGATGCTTCTGCCCAAAGTCCGCTCTAGATTTTATACCACCTCCAAGTGTTAATCTGTTCCTTAAGGCAAAGTGTGACCCCATCCGGAACAAGTCAGACACTATCCCTTTGGTCAGCCGCTAACAGTATCCCTATGTTGTCTAGGCTGATCTCCATTGTCCAGTCCTCACCCAGCCTGTTACAGATTCTATGCACCTGCCCAGAATGTCCAGTGTCATATCTGAACTGAGTGAAAAGAAGAAACAGTACTGAGTGTCATCAATGTGCTGAAGACATCTCATTCCTAATCCCTGCATGGCTTTACCCAGTAGTTTCCTGTAGATGTTAAATAGTACTGGTACAATAACTGAGCCATGTCGCACATTATAGTGCAGGTTAGCATGGAGCAGAGCAAAACTGCCCAGAACCACCTCCCTAAACTGCCCATTGGGCAGGAGAGGAACCACGAGAGCTCAGTGCTCAGAACACCCAACCCAGGTGGATGATCCAGAAGACTGTCATGGTCAAGTGCATCCAGAGAGCCAGGAGAATAAACAATCCTGCTTTTCTCCTGGTTTAGGCCATCCAGCACATTTCAGTTCAGAAGCCAGAATGATAATCCCTATCAATCAAGAATGTTTGTGAAAGAGCCACCTATACATTCAGTACTATTCTAGGACCATTGCTAGAACTAGGGCTGCAGGGTTTAATTCAAACCCTTTTTATCCAATAAAAAGTGCAGAAATTGTAAAGCTATTTTTAATACAAGAACTTTTAAAACCACAGATGGCATAAGACACATCATTTTAAATGCAGTATTCCCTCTATTCTCTCATGCAAGAGGAAATGACTCTTCTAAAATAAGGCATACCACAATAAATGCATGAGTCCTCTTAAACAAAGAAAGCATGCTCCTCCCCCCTTCAGAATGATAGTTTACACTCTTTCACTCTTACGTAGATTAATCAGGAAAACTCATATGATTATTTAATTAGTTTTTTTTAATCGGGTGACAGCATACATTAAAAAAATATAACAAATTCAAATCCAGTTTTAAGATAACATTCAATTTTAGGCACAACATATCTAGGAAAGATTGTCCCAATATAATCTTCTCCATGTGGTCGGATAAAAATCCAGTTTCCGCAAACATATTTCGTTCACCTCTTTCCTTCTGCTGGCTGGGCTGGCAAAATAAACAATGTGCTCAGGAGATTTCCCAGGCTTTATTGTGCAGTCATTGTAGAGTCACCGAGAACAAGTACTTATATTTCTATTGTGCTTTTTGCTGAACTGAACAAGGTGTTCAACAGAACATTTTAATTATAATCCCACTTCTAACAGTGTGCGCAAAGGTGTTGAAAAAGCACAATCAAGCATGAAACAGAACGGTAAACATGCCATTTCAATTACACGATTGTGCGTATGTACATCCACACAAAACACAACATTAATATCTTCCCTGAATTGACTGAGGGACCAGGAAAAACACCAATTTCCAGCAGCAACAGAAATGGCTTTTAATTTGATATGATGTGTCACCTCACCTAAAGGCTCGTCTCACAGTTTGGATGCCTTTTTGTTGGATATTTCTAGTTGTTGTCACTTTCAAAAATATTTGAGTAAAGTTCTATCAGACATTGGAGAAGGTTTGTGAAAGGCTAAAAACCATTGTCCTAGATAAATGGTCAGCAGCTAGCAGCCTCCCGGGCTGGATCTGTCTTGCTAATAGATGATGTCTTCTCTGCCAATCTAAGAAAGCATGTCTGTCATCTGCCTTTGCCTCACAGTCATTTTGCAACTGTACTGGCATGAGACTTGAGCAGATACCAGGCATTTAAAACAGGTGCTAGGGATGAATCAGTGTGGCAAAGTGATTAGAGTGGGGGGACCTAAGTTTGAATCTGCACTACACTAGTTCAGGTTGCCACTCTCCAGGTGGGGCTTGGTGATCTCCTGGAATTACAACTGAACTCCAGATTAAAGAGATCAGTGTCCCTGGAGAAAACAGCTGCTTTGGAGGGTGGACTCTATGGCATTACACCTCACTGAGGTACACCCCCTCCTCAACCCTGCCCTTTCCAGGATCCACCCCCAAATCTCTAGGAATTTCCCAACCCAGAGATGGCAACTCTACAGACAGTGCAATCCTAAACAGAATTACCATCCTAACCCCATGGTTTTAGAAGGGTGTAAATGTTCAGGATTGCTCTGAGTTGTTGTAGTTATGAGGATAAAATGGAGGGGAAAGCAATGTTGTAAGCGGCTTTGGGTTTCACTGTTTTCACTGTTGTAAATATGTGAATATGCTGTGACAATTTAAACCAGATTCATATTTAGTTTATGGCTCTTAAGGTCATGATTGAGATGCTATTTTTCTCCAGTAGTGGCTACTGCTGGGGGGGGGGGCATTAGTACCCTTTTGTCATTAAAGATTTCGGCGCAGTGATCATGTTGTATCTGACAGATTCTTTGTCATCGTCAAGTGCCTTTTGTGGTTAATTTCAGCAAAGTTAAATCAAAAGACCTCATAGATATTAGATCTAGAATGACATTACGGAATACACTTGGAGGCAGTAATTTTTTTGTCAGACTAGGGTAAGAAAAATGGAGCAGGGGCCAAAGCAAAAAGATGATGTAAGATTGTCTTTTTCACTTTTTTTTTTTTTTTTTTTGGTCAGGCGTTAAGATGGACATGTAGCCAAGAATACTCCTACATCCAAGAATGTTGATGCCATTAAATATCTCTAAGAGAAAATACCAACCATGGAAATACAGGTGGAAGAGGATGAGGGAAATTTTTCATTTTAAAATAAACACCAATATTGCACAAAAGTAGCCTTCCTCCCTCTCATAAATTACCATTATGTTGCTCCCATATAATTTCATTTCTTTAAGTATTTCCCTTTCATTCTGTTTGTGACCATCTTGCACCTCTTGCTTAGTTGAATAAAGGTCAGCCATAATAGTTGAAGGCTAGTGAAAACCAGAAAAAGAAAGTTACCAGTCTCGTTCCACAATGGAAGGAACCAGGCATTATGGAATTGGTAAAGATGCACTGAGAGACATCCATCACCACATCAAACGGCAACACAAGGATGTCTGATGTGTGATTTTCATATACAGAATTTTGTTCTTGAAGAGTGCATTTGTATGGTAAAAGTTCACTGGAAAAAGGCTTAGGGCTCTTGCCACACCTTCTGTTCTTCTGCCAATTTAGAAATCTAGGAATTAAGACACAGGTTTTTATAATGTTTAAAGCACTTGGAACAAGCAACTACATGAAGTCGTCTTTCTTAACACATTGTTGAGTTGCAGAAGATTGACCTTAACTGTAAATTAGAGCCTCACAAACCCACATTTCCACAAGATATTGAAAAAACCATTCCAAATGTACCAGTTACCATTGGCTGCATTTACATGCACTTTTGTCAAAGAGTTTGCTTCCATGTTCAGGTGTAAGCTACTTCAATATGGTTCCTACCAACTCACTAATTTAGTCTCATGTTAACTTAATTTGTAAAGAATTTCACTTCTGGTGTATTTGTAATTTGCTGTTTCACTGAGGACTAAACTCTTCCTCTTCTCTTCGCCCTTGGGTGGGCCATAACAATCCTATTGCCTACCCATAGTCAGCAGAGAGCTCCACAGGGTCATATGGACTTGTGGATTCACCTCCTCGTGCCCCATGAATCTCACCTTTCATTTTCAGAATTAACAATTGTGTTGCATCTATACTTCCATTTTCACTAACTATAGTTTGTAAACCTATTTCTAAGCATGATTCAAATTGTGAATTGGATCTAACCATGGTTAGTAAAAATGCCAGACCTACTTAACGTAGTGAATTCCAATTTAGCTCCTATTATCAGTCTTCTGACCAGATCCTGTTTTTAGGCCATTGTCCCACCAGGGTGTACTTAGCCCCTGCAAGATCATTCTCAGTGGTGGCCCCTGTGCATTGACAGCCTCCCAGAGCAAGCAAGGAAGGCTCCTGTAATGTATTTAGTGGTGGAAGGACTATGCTGAACTATTGAACTGAACTGTTGAACTCAGCTGTGCTGAACTGTGTTGAGCTTGAGGCTCTGCTCCAGGCTCCGGCGTTCTCCTATTGGACGATGGACTGGCTGTCCAACCACGGACTAGGGGGGGTAACTCCGGGTGGTTGGGAACTGTATATAAGTTGGGATGTTTTGCAGTTAAGTTAGTTCTCTCTTCCCTGTTAACTGAATAAAGCGGTTGCTGTTGGAACTCTGTTTCCGGCCTCGTGTGTAACCTACACAAACATAATAGTTCCCATCCTACTTGATTTCCAGAAAATCTGTAAGTACTTTCAGAGAGCTGTTGAGGCTCCTTGAGAGCATAAACAATGACCTCTTTGGGGGCAAAGAACTATGTTTTGGGGACTCAGTTAAGTTTTATGATTGCTAGCTTTGATATGGGAGAAAGCTAAGCTATAAATATTTCAAGAGGAAGGAAGGGAGGAAGGAAGGAAGGAAGGAAGGAAGGAAGGAAGGAAGGAAGGAAGGAAGGAAGGAAGGAAGGAAGGAAGAGAGAAAGAGAGAGAAAGAGAGAGAAAGAGAGAGAAAGAAAGAAAGAAAATCTTCTACATGTTAAAAAGAAATGATAACTTTAAAGGGCCATTTCCTTAATTGGTGCCAGTGACTAAACTATTGGACCCAGCTTCAGCTGACAGGCCAACTGCCAACTGGCATCACTAAGGATAATGGGAGAAGAGTCACTAACAAAGCCCCCCTCCATGAATTCCACTCAAGCAGGGAGGGAGGGATCTCTCCTTCCCAGCTGCCAAACTGTAATCACCAGGGCCAGAGAGAGAAGAGATAGCACCACTGTAATCAGGCACTCATCGTTCATGTCTGGACTGCTAACAGCAGCACTAAGAACCCCCACACCTTTTTATTGTGTTATCATTGATGTTTGCATTGGTTTTATTATTTCAAGCCACTTTGGGAGTCAGTTAATGGCTGAAAAGGAGAGTAAAAATGCAATAAATAAATAAAATGTGGATGCTGGTTAGGAGGACCTAAACAAATGACCAAAAAAATCCATGTGCTGTTTTCTGCAAATACTACAGAATACAAAGCTTGAGCCTCTAATACAGGGGTGGGGAACCTTTTTCCTGCCAAGGGCCATTTGCACATTTATGACATCATTCAGGGGCCATACCAGGTGTAGATCTCCCGGTGGGGGGGGGAAGAGGCGAGGGTTGCCAGGTCTCCAGCCACCACCTGGAGGTTGGCAACCCCAGGGGAGGCCACACAGAGAAGGCCTGCGGGTTGCCCCCCTCCCCCCTCCCAGGCGGAAGGGCAGCCAGCAGTGGGCCCGAGCAAACGAGGTGCCAGGGAGGCGAAGCCCACAGTTGATCGGTAAGGGAGGAAGGAAAACAGAAAGAGGAAAAGGGAGGGAGGGAGAAAGGGAGAGAAAGGGAGAAAGAAATGGAGAGAGAGGGAGAAAGAAAGAAAAGGACGGAAGGAGACAAAGAAAAGGACGGAGGGAGACAAAGACAGAGACAGAAAAAGGGAGAAAGAGGGAGAGAAAGGAGAAAGAGTGACAGAAAAAGAGGAAGATAAGAGAGAAAAGCCTTCCCCCACACACACACACACACACACGCTGGCCCAACGTGACCGGGCCCTAGCCTCCCCTGCCCACACACACCCGGTGGCGCACAGAGCCCCGCGCGACCGGGCCCCAGTCTCCATGCCCTCTCCTCCCCAGAGTCCACAAAAGGCCCCCCCCCCGAAGCCCAGTCGGCTCCTGCATGCATGCTCTGCCGCCGGGAGCCGCCAGCCTCTTTCCCCCTTCCTCTCGCTGCTCAACAGCCGCCAGTCGGCGAGAGGAGGTCCAAAGGGCGCCGCAGCGCCGCTGTAAGCCATGGTGCCAGGAACACCCTCTGGGAGGGCCGGCCTGTGCCCCGCCTCTGCAGCAGAGTCCCAGAGCTCTCGAGGGCCACAAAAAATGTCCTCAGGGGCCGCATATGGCCCCCGGGCCTGAGGTTCCCCACCCCTGCTCTAATATGTAATAGGAGTCATGGAACGAGGAATTCAAGTTTATTTCTGGAATGACATAAATAAAGCACACTAGGAAAACTCCTCTCCCCCGAGCCCCAAAACAACTCACCCATCATTTGTCTCCCCCTCATTCTCAGGGCCCTGCACATAAGCTGGGATTCAAAGAATGATATAACTGGTTTTGTGGGCCCAAAGAGGATTTGGGCTCTCTAGTGGTGTAGAGTGTGGAGTGCGCCCTGGACTTTCTTCACACATCCAGGGTTTCCTTTTCTCTCCAAGAGTCTCCCCATATACCAGCAGGCATGCTATTAGCTTGCATGTTTCCAATGAACCTTGAGCAAGGAAAAAGACAGAAGGGTAAAGGCACTGAGATGTAGAGCTTAATCCTGAAGGGGGGTAGATCCATGGTGACCGGGAGTGGTGGAGCCACGCCACCTCCTCAGAAGCTTCCTGGCTGCCAAGGAGACAAAAAAGAGAGGTTTAAAAAATAAAAATACTTTAAAAGGGGGGAAATGCCCCATTGAACAAGCGAGGCTGCACCACCAAAAAAGGTGGCACAGCCCCACCACAGCTTAAGGGGGTGTTCTCGGAGCAAACAGGGTTAGGAAGCGGCCCAAAGGCAGTTCCGCCCCTGGGAATGCTCCCCCCCCCATGCCAGGGAAAGCCCTGCCAGCATGGCTGTACTGGCGGCAGGGCCTGGCAGCTCCCGGACGCCAGCATGTTTGCCCCCATGCTGGGGTAGATGACACCTTGTTCCATGATAAAGTGGCACCTATGCCGGTGCAGGGTCACACCGACTCCTAAGGAGCTTTGCCCCCCCTTCAGGAATGGGCTGATAGTGTCCCAGTCAGCCTTTAGCCACTGGGAATACTTGAGTGGTGGCTCGACCAGGTGGCTGTAACCATACAAAGGCCTGTTCCCTCATTTGACCCACGCATCTGCAATAGCAATATATAAGTAACACCTAAAAAGAAAAATAATGATACATGTGCCATATGCAACACTTTCAAATCGCCTTATTGTGTAGTTGTACCAATATATCAATATGATGGGGTGGGGGGGAATTGTCTGTGCCATTAAAAATGGCACCAAAGCAGCCAGCACCAGTGGGCCAGACCTTCTGGAAAGGGGGGGACATTCTTCAGATGTGGAAAACATTGGAGTAGGGCTGTTGAAAAAAAAATTCGGTACAGTTCAGCTTCGGCAAAATTCAGCCCTTTTAAATTCGGGCCGTGCCGAAGTCCGAATTCCCCTGCTTCGGATCAGTGAAATTCGGTGCGAGATCCGGAGTTCGGGGGAAAATTCGCCCCCCCCGTGAGCCTTCACAGGGCTTCCCTGAAGGCGCGTGGGGGGGCCTTTAAACAGATCTGCGCTTAACAGCTGTTAGGCACAGATCTGTTTTTCCCCCCTGCGTGCCTTCACGGGGCTTCCCTAAAAGAGCGCAGGGGGGCCTTTAAACAGATCTGCGCCTAGGCTGGGAGGCGCAGCTGGGAGGTGCAGATGTTTAAAGGCTCCCCCGCGTGCCTTCAGCGAAGCCCTGTGAAGGCGCACCGGGGGGAGCCTGATGGTTATGCTGCTGCGCCGAACCCTGAATTTGCTGAATTTATTTGCCGAACACCCCGAAGTCGGGGAATTCGGCTCCCCCGTTTCCCGCCTTTTTTTGAATTCGGTTCATCCCGAACCAGAAACCGCCGAATCGGGGGAAATTTGGCAGTTTTTCAGTTCGGGACGAACCGAATCGACAGCCCTACATTGGAGCAAAGGTGATTTGAGAAACCTCAATAGGGAGCACACAGAACAGCAAGGAATATGCAACAAAGCTCTGGAATAGTCCATTGAAGATGGGAGTCCAAACTAGGGGTGTGCACCATTTTTTCGGGGGGGGGGGGTTTCGGATTCAGGTTTATTAGACCCAAAAATTTTAGGAAATGCTGAAAAAAGCCAAATACTTGGAAAAAAGATATCTGAAAAAGTTGGCTCCATTAAAGTCTGTAGGGAATTTTTGTAGGGCTCTGGAGGGGGTGTTTTTCAAGGTAGAGGCACCAAATTTTCAGCATTTGGGTCAGGAAGTCCAATTCTATACAGTGGAGATTTTTTTTCCAGTTTGGCATATCCTAATGTACACCCAAATTCCAAACCACAGCAATAAGCCCATATGAAAATAGTCAAGGTTTCTCAATTAGCAATGGGCACTAGTACACCTTTAAACTGAAGGGACTTCCCAAGTCCTTGGGAAATGGGGTCTGGAATTCAGTGGAGAAAGCAAAAAAATCCCTCTAGACTGAACCTGAGTCTTGGATCCAGGCCATAGTATTTATAAAGTATCACTTGATATTAGTAATCATGGAAGAGCATAAACAAGAGAGGCAATTCCAGTTGACCTCCATTCCATGTTTTATAGGGCACAATGCCACATTGCACAGCAGATGCCATTTTAGTATTTTACTTCATTTGTTTTTCTACTTCCTGACATAACTTAAGAGGTAGCTGGCATTTTAATTCATTGAACTTGCTAATGCTAAAAATGTCCATTAAAAAAAAACAAGTTCCCTTCAATATTAAACACTGGAGTAGTACAAGTCTTTTCTTGCAGCACACACTTAACTCCCATTAGAATTAATAACAGTTATGCTCACATACTGAGTGCAGAATCTATCTTTCTTTGTCTCTTTGTACTGTACTGCAAGGAAAACTTTGAAGAAATTGAGAAAGGCAGGAAGAGCAGTATACTAATTTGAAGCAGATGAAAGCAGTACATGACATTCCTAAATTTCATGGAAAATGCATCGCCAGTAACAATGAGTAGAATTTTTTTCAGAATAATTTTTGAACAACGTTAAAATCAGTCTTCCCTGGTTTTCTGTTTTCTTCTTCATTTCAAAGCACATACGTTAAACTCATTTTATGCTTATAATGTATATAATGATTCTGAACAACATGAGAAGGATGCTGAAGGTTTCCCACACACACACACACATTTCAGTGTACAAACCAGAGAACCAATTTATGCAGCTTAATCCATTGCTAAAGAATATGCATCAAAAATTGTCTGCGATCATTACATATAATAGCATAGTGTTGGTTTTTCTTATCATATTTTCATTAAAACATCTTTTCACCTGCTTTGCTTTATCCCATGTCTGTTTCATAACCTGCATTGTAATCAGTCTTATTAACTGAGAACATAAATATGATTTATTATGGTCTGATAATGGAAGCTGCGTGGACCAAGAGAAGGGATATATTGTCCTTTAATAAAATGGCTCTTTTCTCTCCCATCGAGCTCTATCATGAGAGCATGCAGAATGTAGTGAGTGATTATTTCCTAAGGGTGAGTGATGGCAAAACCCTACAGAAAATTCTTCTTGCTGGCCATGACAGCCTCCAAGTGTCCCCAAATCTCAGTGAGTTTGACAACCTGCAGACACTTTTGATGAACTGTATTCTTCAGTCAGAGACAGCCTGTCTGGGAGGAGAAAAGGGAACCTTTATCTTCTGATCTGCTGTTATTGTCTTGATCTTTTTATAAGCAATCTCTAATGCACATGAATATAATATCCTTTCACGCAAGTGCCAAGCATAATAGAAATGTAGTTAAAGGACCCCTTTCCCCCGTTATGTAAATGTCCTAATGCCTTAATTAGAAAAGATGGTTTGTGAATGATAGGAGCAGAAAGGGTAATCAAAATGTTATAACATTATCTTTCTTTTTAAAAAAAGACCAAAATCCATGCATTTACAGCAGATACAGAAATCCAGCTGAGACTGAAGCCTTTGCCTAGAAGAAAATAGCTTTCAGTAGGACACTGGTGTTATATTTTCATAAAGCAAGCAAATGGCAGCTGGTCTTAAGCCAGAAATGATTACTTCACTGATAGAACTTGGAAGAAAATGAGTATCCCACTCAAAAATCCCTGTATGACTGTTAACAGCAAGAACAAAGGACTATTAATAAGGCACAGCACTTGGACAAATGGGTCCTCAAACCCAAATAAAGTTTTCCAATAAATCTCTATTTTATCTACTCCCAAAAGAACAAACACAACAGAACCCTTTTCAATTAAAAGATGCATCCACAAGCAAAACACCCACATTTCTCAGCTGGTTTATTTGTACAACAACAATAAAAGATACAATACTCCAAGCAGTTTCCGAGTTGTCCAATAAAACCAGGTATTTAATTTTTCATTTATCACCCCTTCAACATCTGGAACTGGGATGTCTTAATATTACTCAAAGTTTTACTTTGGGAGCACCCATCATCACTAACATAAATCCCCATTGCAGAAGTCAAGAGTTAAATATTCATTTCACATTGGTGATAGTCCCAAAATAGTGGGGGGAAAGGCAATAGCAACTAAGCTATGAGTAACGTATGGGGGAGACTTCAGCTATGTCTTTTACTGATGGAATTACAGTTCACCTTCATTCTCCTGCATTGCCTAAGGAATGTCCAAACTTTCTGGATCAACAAAATTTCAGACACATTAATATTCTGCTTTTTTAGGCCTATATTCCACTGGGATTTATGATTATTCATAATCACATTCAAAAGCAGTAAGTATTGGTGGTCTGTTGGTCTGTTTTCATTTTTGAAAGGGTCTGAAACCGTTTAATTTATTTGCGCCCACAAGATGTCATCTCAAAAGCCAAAGGCATGCAGGTAATACTAGAGCACCAATCCAAAATAGTTTTAGAAGTTCTTATGTCCATCAAAATATGGGCTTATGACCCCTTGCTGGATTTTGCCCACAGCATTTGACCCTCCACAAGTCTCTCATGAATTCCAGCATCTTCAAGGTATCTCTTAAAGGCTCAGTTGCTTGCTCCAAAGATGCCCAGTCCTTCTGCAATTTCAGAGCCAGTGGCAACTAGAGGAGCCTAAACCACCCCAGTCTGAGGGCAGAGTATATGCCCTTGCTGCTTAGTGTCAGTCACCACCATTATCTGGGGAGTATGGATTTGGCAACTTCTGTAGAAGCAAATCTGAAAGTTACTTGCAGTCAAACAAGTTGAACCCTAAATATTAATGTAAAATGTTCACTGTTCAAGGGCCCTGTCGTAACGTTGCAAGAAACAGCAAGTTATGTAGTCCTTGCCTCTAATTTATATTTTGTATAATGAGTCTGATCAGTATGAGTTGCAAAAGCATCGTTCTTCACATTCAAATGTTGTATAAGTCAAGCAGAGTATATCATTTTAAAGTAGGTGTCTATTTGGGGTTTCCGTACAGCTGGCAAGGATCAAAGCACTCATGAGGAAAACTGCTGACTTTTCCTAAGCCGTCTTTATTTTTAAATATGTAATTTATTGCTCTTCTAAAATAAAATTACATTGCACTAGACATATGGCATGCATAACAAATCTAGACGTCTTAGACATCCCAAATTTAAAAAATCAATCAAAGCACACAAAAAATCCCTTAAAAATATCATTTAATGTTAATCTCCTCAACGATACTAAGGATACTCTGATCAACAAATAAGAGAGGAAATGAGAAACACAAATATGTGAAGGAATGAGGAGACTTCACTCAAAGAAGAGGGAATTTCCAAAGGTGTGGTTGAGCAAGTTTCAGCCTATTTGGCAGAGCAGAAATGTTATTTTTTTCCCCAGTGCACGTTCATTTTTCTTCTCTGGAATTTTTGCAGTCTGATTCACATGGCTTGACACCTTTAATAATGCAGAATATTCTCTGAATTAACTCACATGCAAGCATCTGAATGAGGCTCTATTTGTTAAAAGCTGCCTTTTTGCATGTTCTAGCTTAGCTTATAGGAAAAGGGCCAGCAGCCTTCTCCCTGTGAGCAAAAACAAAGCAAACATCATTGGAGAGAATTTCTAATGCCAACTTCCTTACTGTGCTTGCACTTCAGGATTCACCATTGCTGAAAGCCACTAGAAGCTGGAGCTATGTGAGATAGCTATGACAAAACCACATGTAACAGGGAGAAGGGTAGGGGGTCAAGACTGGAAAGGCCCTATAGGACAATAGATCTGGACCAGCCATGTGATTTGTTTCATGTGATGTTTGGGTTTGGTCTGGCCAATGTGAGCTGGGCCTAGAACAAATAGTTCTCTTGGGGTTAGTGGTAGGTCTCAGCAGCCCTGGCACTATGCATTGCAAAGAAGTAAGAGGCATCCACCAGCATCACAGTTCCAGTGACTTTTATGACAACTGTACCAGGCCGTGTAAAAGGTCCCACTGCTACATGCCAGATGGTCACATTATGTCCATGCTTGATCTTACTAATCAGTCCTATGAGCTGTTGTATCCACCCATTATTGGTTTATCAGACTGAGTGTGCTGGCCTGGGTCAGGTTACAGCAAGTCTGATCGGAGGCAGTAGAGAAGGCACCACAGCAGAACAGCAGCTGTCCGGGAGGCTGCCAGGAGATGAACACAAAAGCCAAGTCGTAAAGCAGGGTCAGGGTCAGTCAGGCCAGTCCGAGAGTCAAGATTCCAAAGGGTTGTTGTTGCAGAGAAGCGTTAGCAGCAAAAGTGTCTGGCTCTTTTGCAAAGTTGCGTCCGCAAGGCTGGCTTCTGGAAGCCAGCCTTTTATTCTGGATTTCTTGTCCTTATCCCTCATCCTCTGAGAACTTACAGATCTCCAAGCAACGCCTCTGAGCTTCTAATCTGGCGCTGCACCTTTTAGTGTGTAGTTCTGCCCTGCAACGCTGCCTGCGCTGCTGAACTACTTCAGGTGAGCTGGGTGGACTGCTAATCTGAGGAGTTACAGCTGGAGGATCAACAGAGTCAGGCATCTCATTAACCCTTCTAGAATCCCCAGCAGGGCTGGTCTGTGAATCAGATTCCTTTTGTTGCACTTTGCTCTTCCCCTGCTGTGTATCAGATTGCAATGGGCTCTCAGCAAGCTGTGGTACAAGGAAGGCTGGTTCCTCCTGGCCTGACTCTTCCTCCAAGGATTCCTCACTTGCTGGGGTCTGAGCCACAACACTGAGATTCAATGTGAGAGGACAGTATAACTCTCACCTGGTTTGAGCAATACATTAAAATATAGTTTCTTCTTTTGTCTATTTAAAAGAAATAATAAACTATGGTAGGACTGAAGGGCAACTTGGTCAGCAGAAAATGGCAACCTGAACTTCCTAAAGCCAGAAAACTTATCCGTTAACTGCTAGAGAAATACTGGAATCGCAGCAGGCATTTTTAATTGCTACTTGGGGATTTAAATAAGAGAAGGGGAAAGTTTTTTTAACAAAAGAAAGGAAGAATGGTTGGTCTATAATTTCTCTCATCTGCCAATAAAGACTAACATATAAATTACTCAGACACTTTTACAAATACATTATTTACTCAATAACTCATAATGGGTTCAATGCTCCTTTTACATGCTATTATAGACGTTCATAATTGCGGACTGTTCAAATGAGAGGTTTCTTTTAGCCAACAGCTCATAATGGTTCTTTCAAAGCTCTTAGGCTTTTATAGCAAGAAATCCTAAACAGAATTTTTTTGTTCACCATTCGCTGATGAACAGGTTATCTTTGGAGTAGCTATTGTCTTCAAGTTCAGCATAAAGAGCTTGCAAGACTACTTGGTTCTTTAAAAAAGATCTCGGGAAATATTTGTTGTTCATTTACTATCAGCTGTTTTAGAAACTATCTCACCACCACACCAAGATAAATAAATGATAGCTCTTTAGAGTAAAACTAATTTGGAAGAAAAGGAAATTCTCAAGCACATTCTCACATGTAGGGTGAAAAACTGCTCAAGAGGGCGGAGTATTTTGAATGGGAAAACAGCTAGAAAGGAAAGGGCCAAGCAGCCCTTAGTCCACCATTTTTAACAACTATTGTAAGCCACTTTGAACCACAAGGAAAGGTGGGATATAAACATTTCAATAAACATATAAATAAATCTCTTCATTGAAACTTTCAACCCCCAGAGACTCCTACTAGTTAAAAAAAGGAAGATATATATGACTACATTGATGTAAGTAGGTTGGCCCAGTACAAACAGGAGCTGAGTATGCTTGTGGATAAGGAACTCTCTATATATTTTTAAAAGAACTTGTAATTTCTGACAGTGTGGTGTAGTGGTTAAGAGTGGTGGTTTGGAACGGTGGACTCTGATCTGGAGAACTGGATTTGATTCCCCGCTCCTCCAGATGAGCTGCGGAGGCTAATCTGGTGAACCAGGTTTGATTCCCCACTCCTACATATGAAGCCAGCTGGGTGACCTTGGGCAAGTTACAGCTCTGTTAGAGCTCTCTCAGCCTCACCTACCTCACAGGGTGTCTGTTTTGGGAGGGGAAGGGAAGGTGATTGTAAGCCAGTTTGAGCCTCTCTTAAGTGGTAGAGAAAGTCGGCATATAAAAACCAACTCTTCTTCTATTAAGATAAGAGCCAGACTTCAACTATAGTCATGTTATCTGTGCATTGAATCTTTGAAATGATAGTTTTGTGATGCAAGGGATTAGAATTTCCTACAGCCTCACAAACCACAGTCATCACAATGTTTGGGGGCACACTGTGGCAGTTAGGTTTTCTATGGCCATTTATGCAGAGGTATTTAGCTTTCGATCCTTGCTGGACTGCTTCGAGGCTTCCTTTGCATTATTCATTATTTTACCAACCTTTAGAAGTCACTTTGCTCCCACCTCATTCTTTCCCTGCAGTTCTAGGATGCTGTTTTATAACGAATTTAAATTCTGCTTCGAGGCAAGAGCGAGGCAAATCCTTGCCATTTTCATGCATAGTCCTAACTTCGGGGTTTCTCTCCCCATGCCAATTCTGGCTTCTTCCTCCCACATATCTGTCCCTCCCATCCAACCCCTTCCCTCAATGCGAAGCACAAAAGAGGGAGTGAAACCTTCATGAAATGTGCAGGAAGACACTAACCGAAGAGAGGCTGGAAGGCAGCTTCTGGCAGGGAGCTGCTGAAGAAAGGAGGGGAGGAATACCCAGCATTGCAAAAGCGCACACACACAGAGACAGGGAGCAGTCCCTTTAAGAGCTAACCCGCTCCCTCCAAGTAAACTGCAACAAGGCTGTGTTTTCAGGAGGAGGGACTCAGAAGCTCTGTGATTCACTGGGGATGCATAATTAATCATAAAATACTCCTGGAACTTCTTTGGGGGTGGGGGAGCCTTCATGCATATGATGTTTGAGAATTTGGATTAGAAAACTGCAGCAAACCAAACACAAGATCCCCCTGCATAAATGACCCATCTATACTTTACATATGCCCTTAATGTACTGCAGACTCAGTGCCAGATTCACCCAAAAGAAATAATTTTGTTTTAATCTGCCCACAAAAAAGAAATTGTTCTGACCATGATATTTATAAAATGAGTGACAGAGATTGTTGTTTTGCCAGGCCAGGTGAATGTTCATGCCTTTATTTATTTATTTTTGGCAAGACTGTCATACGGCTGTGCCATTCGATAAAACTGGAAAGCTTTATGCACGTAGCATTTAACTTTAAGCATTCTTCATGGAAACTTGCATGGCAGATCATTTGCATATTCAATACCAGTGACAATTTACTTCTCCCATCTGAGCAGGGCTTTCAACTGTGCCACTTGAACTAAATTAATAAACAGTAATTACAGAATGTTGTGCGAGCTAGCTGTTGATGTTGAGCAGATTCTAATCAACACCTTCTTTTAAGGGCCAATTAAAGCTGAATGTATGCAATATAAACATCTTCTTGTATTTAGACATGAACTGCAGAACAAGTTAGGAGAAAAAATTTAAAAAATTGCAATTACAGCAAGTTGAAGATGATCGAATGGAAAGATGTATCTCCCCCCACCCCCCGGCACAATCCATGAGTGAGTTTAATAAAATGCTTATCTTCTTGCTTTCCACCATTTCTTTCTTGTGATTCATTGCCGTAAGATGTGGCAAAGTTCAACAATATGGAAGCAAAAGTAGAAGCCCTGTCCACCACCCAGAGAATGACGATGTCCTCACCATGGGCATATCTACACCACATACTTAATGGTCATTCTCACAGAGGAATATAGTTCTGTTCAGATTCAAACAGTAGTTCTGTTGGAGTATCAAACAGCATATGAGACAGCAAGAATGCAACCGTTCTTGATTCTCTTTACACACACACTGAGGGCCAAACTAGACGAGACAACATCCATGGGTCCAACCCATGGACACTGCTGCATTTTAAAGCAATTTGAAAATTCTGTAAAGGCTTGATTCTGATTGGGCCCACAGCAGAGCAGGCTGAAAGACTCTTGTTCCCCTCTGAGCACCCCACAGCTGTTTCAGCACTTTAAAAGACAAGTGGGGGGGAAGAGTACCTCAACCCACCATGCTGTGTTCCCAGTCCTACTCACAGCATTTTCAAATTGCTTTACAATGGTAGTGGCATCCACAGGTCAGACACGTGGACACTGTCACGTCTTGTTTGGCCATGAGAGCAGAGGCAGGATGGTGAAGTGAGGTTCCTTACCAGTGAAAAGGGATTCTTCATGGCTCCCACTCTTGGCTTGTTTCTCACTATGATGTACTTTCTGATGCTTCAATTGCGTTTTCTGTTGCTGGCTTCCTTGGTCTGCTGCCGACAGTCCTGGACTTGACATTCACCATTTATGTATGGGAGGTTTTGCCTTAGATTTGCCACACTCTAGATGCACATTTTTTCCATACAAATTCTCAAAACTCAAAAATAAGCCCCCATGCAGAGTTTTGAGAATTCGAATGGGGAAAATGTGCACCTAGAGAGTGGCAAATCCAAGGCAAAACCTCCCCTGCATAAATGCCATTGAGTCTTTGTGAGAAAAGTGGACTATACATGAAGTAATGCATAATAAAGAAATATTTAAAATCATAAATCTCGGTTTTCTCTTCGTGTTTTATGACTCTGACCTCATGTGCTTGCCAATTAATAGATTAGAAGGGTTGAAGACTGCAGCCCTAGACAGAAGACAGAGCAGAATGATCTGGGATGTCTTCACACCACATTAACAAATGTAATTGTGCTTGCTAGAAACTGTGAGGACTGTACTGTTGTCCATAAACCATAAAAAAATGCAGATGGCATTTAATCGCAAGTAGCACCCGCAGAAGTATTTAACATTCTTTGTGTTTATATAAATACAGCCATAGACTTGAAATCTTGAACTTGATTCCTCTAGAAATGTAGCTAATCAATCATTTTCTTTTTTTGAGGGAACAACATCTGATCACATTCTCCCACATCTCTCAAATCTCCCCACAGCTACCAGAGGAGTGGATGGGTTGGAGGAGAATAAACATATTCTACATTCTCCTTAGTTAGTCCCAAACAAAAGTAATAATATTTTAATCGGCATGTTTTTGAAGAACCAAAGCTTGCATTGAAGCTGGACTTTATGAAAGGCTCTGGGAAATGTGTTCTCATCTCAACTGGAACAAAGACAGAAATACAAAACATGTTCATAAATGTCATTCTGAATTTTCAGTAGTGTTACCTCTAGTTTTATCCTCACTGCTCACTGCTCTTTTATTGTATATTCCTTCACAATCTTTTAATGAATCACTTTAAATGTACTGTGTGGTATTCTTGGGTTTGGGGGGGGTGTTCAATCAGAATCCAGTATGTGAGCCCATATATGTATTTATTGATTTTTGAATTTATAACCTGCTCTATCCCAGCCAAGGCCAGACTCAGGGCAACTCACATCATTAAAACGTCATTACATACATCAGTCAGATATATTAATATACAACAATAATTTACAATAAAAACCCTGGCAGAATGGGTGAAGCCCCCCCCCCAAACCAGTACGGCGCGGCTCAACCCCAAATGGGAAAAAATACCAAAGAGGAGGAGGAGCGGCCGAGGTGCCAAGCGGAGAGAGACTCGCTAACCGCCGCACAGACTCAACTTTACACCTTAAAACTTTAAAAGCAGAACACACACTCCCGCAGAGGCGAGCGGGCGAAAGCCCCCTTTGGCTTCCCCCCACCCACAGAAACTGCTCACACACACACACACACACACACACACAGCAAAAACATTATAGAGAAAAGCCTCAATATGGGTCTTACTGTGGATGTCTTCTCAGGAGTAATCCACGATTCCATTTATGCACAGGAGGTTTTGCCTTGGATTTGCCGCTCTCTAGATGCACAGGATCGCGCCTGCTCGCAATCATTCCAGTGGGTGAATGGGGGGGGGGACCGCATATCTCAGGGGGCCCTGATCCAATCTTCACAAAACTTGGGGGTTCTTGCAAGAAGGGTCACCTCAAGCTACGCTGAAAGTTTGGGATGTCTACCTTCAAACATGCCCCCCCTGAGCCGCGGAAAGGCGTGAATGTGTTTTTAATGGAATAAAGATGCACATTAAGGGGGGACCCCTTCTGGACCCCATATCTCGCCCCCCCTGAGCCAATCTTCACAAAACTTGGGGGTTCTTGCAAGAAGGGTAACCTCAAGCTATGCTGAGAGTTTGGGACCTCTACCTTCAAACATGCCCCCCCCCCCGAGCCACGGAAAGGCACGAATGTGCACATGCACCCCCCACGGGGATCTCTCTCTCACACACAAACTCTTTCTCTCCCCGGGCTGTGCAGCAGCTGGGCTCATGCACTCAACCGCGACTGATTGGCCAGGAGAAGACCCAGCTTGGCCACCATTGGCCGCTGGAGTGACGGTTATGCTGCTGCTTCGGAGCCCCCGGATTCGCCGAATTTATCCGGCGATCGCTCTACCTCGCAGAATTCGTCGCATCGTTTTCCCGCCTTTTTTTGAGTTCGGTTCCATCCAGACTGAAAACCGCCGGCTCGGGGGAACTTCGGCTGTTTTCCAGTTCGTATGGAACCGAATCGACAGCCCTAGTCACAGACCATGTAGGGTTTTAAAGGTTAATACCAGCTCCTTGAACTTGATCTGGTACTCCACCTGAAGGCAGTGCAATTGCTGGAGCACCAATTGGATGTGTGCTCTCAGCGGGGTCCCTGTAAGGACCCTCATTGCTGCATTCTGGATCAGCTAGAGTTTCTAGAGCAGTCTCAAGAGCAGATCCCTTCGGGGGTTACCGCACTTTGTATTCCCAGCAAACTCTTAATACATCGGTGGGAATATAAGTGCGGTAACCCCCTTTGAGAGAATTACAGTAGTCTAGCCTGGAGGTGACCATTGCATGGATCACTGTGGCTAGGTCAAGGCAGGAGAGGTATGGCACCAGCTGCCTTGTCTGGTGGAGATGGTAGAAGGCTGCCTTGGCTACAGCTCCCAGAATACCTGTTTTCTGGAACTCACCTTTTAAGTGTCCTACCTTGTAGGGTTAACTTCTTGTTCTTAGACCTAGGAGGGCTAGTGGCTTTGTCCCTTGGTTTCTGGCTGGCAGGGTAGAAAGGGGACTGGTGGTAGTGTTACCCTGAGGTGTGAGGATCCACTACTTAACTCTTTTGGTTTTGTCTTGACCAACCTGTCACCCTTCAGGAAGACTTTGGCTTTAAAGTCTTTTGATAGTAGTAAATGTAGATTAATTAACCTAAGAATACAATCATGTGAGTCTACCCAGAAACCTTCTATGTAACAACAGACCCAGAACCATAAGAGGTTTATATAATATACAATAACAGAAATACAAAACTAAACAATATATATATATATATATATATATATCGACTGTATATATAATATACAATAACAGAAATACAAAACTAAACAAAGAAGTACTGGCTAATCTGATCTTTATAAGATCAGATATGCTTTGTCTTTTCACATACAGAAAAACTCCCTTGGCTAATAAATTAAATCCTATCCCTTTCAAACAAAGACCATTGTATTTCTTTTGTGGGCACCTGTCTTGTTAAAAAACATATAACTGGTTGGTTTCACCATCTCTGACATCAAAGGGCAAACAGCAGGGTCTCAACTCTCTACACCTCTTTGTATATACCCCAGGTTTCATGTATAACTCTAATGGGCGATTAGCCCAATTAAACCAACAGCAACTGCAAAAGCTTATGCAATACTAGATGGCACACAATATGTAATTTCAACTCTCTTTTTTAAAAAAAACGGATTTTCAATCCTGCCATGAACTAAATCATTTTATCATTTCCTCCTTCCGTCTTTTTAAGCTTGTCCCATTAAACTACAGAACTGGAACATATTCATGAATAGTTTCTTTCTGCTTTAACTCGAGGAGTTCCTGACATAACAAAAAACTGGTAATTAACTGGCTCGAAGACTTTTTTCAATAGCTTCTTTAAATAAGTTCCAGTATGTGGCATTTGCAGCACAGACTCTACATTGCGCTGATACTACTGCAATGTGCCCTCTGTTAAACAAGCTGTATTGCTGTGAATCATCTTTCCATAATGGCTGTTATTGTAACAGTTCTTCATCTAAGAAATACAAATTTCTCCCAGATTTTCAGACCCGTCAGATTTTTCAGACCAGTATGGTTGTTTGAGCCTATGGAAAGTTTAGCTATGACATGAAGTCTTTCTGTGTATGTTAGGCTGGAGAGTATTTTCTTCCTTTGTTATTGCCCATAAACTCCCACTACAGGAAAGAACTGAGCAATTACACACTGTTAACCATTCAGGACCAATACACTCCAGCGTGGCCTCCTCTAATATGGAGGACCAGGTTCAATTTCCCATTTCCATATGAGAAAAATTCCATTTCTCATACACCCTTCCTAGCATTATTACAAAGATCATTAAATAACAGTTCAGTTCATTCACTTGTGATATAATAATGTAGGGTCAGAAGACAGTTCCTTTACTCCAAATGGAGTTATCCTAGTAAATTAAGGGATGCCATTTCAGGTTTGGGGGAGGGTGAATTTGGGGATAGTAGGAAAATTCATTGCAAGGTTCAGATGCATACCCTTAAAAGTGGTCACTATGATAGTGCAAAAACCATGTAATAAAAATTTGTTGTGGGTACTTAAGAGCCTTTCAAAGGTACCAGAGATGTAGGTGCTACGGAAAAGCAGGGGAGGTACCTATTTGTTGGAATGCTTGGACACTGAAATATGTTTGTCTTAGTGTCTGAATCAAGGGGTAAGGTGTTGTCTCCTATTATTTGGCATGCTAGAAGGCTGTGCCTCTCACTATGTGCAAGTAACCTAAGAGTTTTCTCTTCCTCTAATTCCCCTTCCCTTCCTGTCCTTTGCTCTGCACACAAAGCATTTCTTTCAAAGGAGCAGCATACACACATCATTCTCTCCTGCCTGAGAGAAGGCAGGCAGAAGCCTCAGTATGCCTACCCATCTTGACTCTGTACACACGTGGCCCGTTTATAGGGGCCACGTGTAGGAACGAGTGTCCAGAGAGGATTAATTCAATGGAAATTATCTCTATAAACTGACAGCCCATTCCTGAGGTTTCAGGTGCTGCGCCGGGGTGGGGAGAGGCACAGCAATGGGGCAGCCGGGAGGGCTCCTAAGGGGGTTGAGCTTGGCGTGTGCGGGCAAGGAAATAGAAGGGAGAGTTCAAAGAACAGGGTGGCGGCCTACAGCGCCGTCGCAGCACAGGCTGGGCCCAGCCAGAGCCGTCACATGTTCGAGGCCCACTTCTGGGGGAACAATGTTGTAGTGGCGGGGCAGCAGGAGGATCATGGCCATGGCACGGGGCAGGTTCTGCAAGGCCCCCAGTAATCCTGCCTTCTACTCTGCCTTCTACATCAACCAATCAGCTAGGTTGGTCATCTCCCACCACTCGCATCTGGCCTCCAGGCGCTCCCTCTCAGTGGTAGCCCACATGGAGAAGGTTGGGAGATAGGTTGAACAAGCAGGGGACCGCGAGCGCAAGACCTGGGGGTGGCCCTGCCTCCCCCTCATCGCCAGGAGGTCAGGGCCCACCCTTGGGGGCTTCTGAGGCAGTTTGTGGCAGAAGATGGCCCCACCTCCCACTGCCCTCCTCCCCCAATGATCTCCTGGAGGTCACAAGTGTTGCCCACAAGTCAGGCCACAAGACCCTGGGATGGCCAGCGACTCCAGAACCGTTCAACCAGCCTTGGCTTGCCACTTCTCGGGGGCCAGGTCACAGAGGTGCTGGATGACAGGGGCAGTGAGGGTCACAGCAACTGGAGCCGCACCTGCAGAGAGAGGCACCCCATCACCACCAGTCCGCCCCAGCGGGGGACTCCTCTCCTGGCATGCCGCCCCCCGGCCTCCACGTGCACAGTCCATCCTGGCCCAGCCTGTCTCACAGGGATGGGCAATGTCCAGGGACAGCACCATCAGCTCCTCCTGGGTGGTGCCCTGGCCCTCCAGGGGCCCACAGTCTGGGGTCCCAGCCATACAGGCAGTTTCTTGGTGCGAGCATCTCTCACCGGGATCCTGCTCACTAGGTGCCCTGTCCTGAGTGCCCAGGCCCTGGCTGGCATAGCTGGCCTGGGAATCAGAGCTGGCCAGGCTTCCAGGCAAAGGCAGGGTGGCCATGACATCATCCTGGAAGTCATGCACTGCAAGACAGAGGGGAGGCATTGAGAGGGAGGTGGTGGTGGTGCGTCCCCCCCAAAAAACATTCACCATGTAGAAACTCAACACCTTTCCCCTCCACCACTGCAGCCAGAATAATAGGCCACAAGATGCTCTTGGGCCCCTCCAGTCCTGTGGCCAGGGCCTGCTCGAAGGAGGCCTCCTGCACCATCAAATGCCGCACCCATTTCTTGGCTCTGCCAAATGAGTCATTCCATTGCTTCAGGCACGAGGGTCCCATCCTGGAAGCCTGGCCAAGGGTGGACACCCTCTTGGCTGCATCCTCCCAGAACTCACAGTGTTGCGTCTGTATTGGCATGTGCCTGTCGGGGGGGGGGGGATGGCAACCGAGACATTCTCTGCCACAATCCCAAACAGATGCACCTTCTTGGTGTCTGTCCAGTTGGGCTGTTGGGAGGGGGTGCATCCAGCCTCTCTGGCCTCCACCATGTTCCATGGATGCCTTGTGGAAAGAGAGGGGGGCCGGCCCAGAAGTACAGGAGATAAGGGCTACTCGGCAGCCTTGGCGCCTTGCAGCTGTGGAGTGCGGAGGAGATGGCTGGGGCCCGACTCCATTGTCTGGGCTTGCATTCCAGGGCGCCACATCTGGACACACAAGCCTGCCCATGGCAGAGTGCTGGGAGATGGCGTCCATGGCGTCCAGGCTGGATGTACCAGGAACCCCCTTTCAGACCCGCCTGTGTCTCATCTTCTCTGCCCTGACCCTGGACTGCCTGAAAATGGTCCACCTGCTGCTGGCTCTGTACTTGTGGGTGGTTCTCTGACAGCATCGTCGTCGCCGGATCCACAGATACAGAGAGTGCATCAGCACCCTCCAGCTCTCGGAAAGCTATTGCCTGGGCTGCTTCTGCCTGGACAGGAAAGCTATCCAGATGATCTGCAAAGAAGTGGCTCCTGCTCTCCGGGGTCCTCTTCGTGGGCAGCGACACATTCCTGTTCTGCAGAAAGTGCTGCTGTCCCTGCGATTCCTGGCCAGCGGCAGTTTCCAGGGGGTGATCGCCAATGTCCTCGAGGTCTCCCCCTCTTCGGCATGCCATTGCCTCCATGCCTTCCTGGACATCATGGTTGGCAACATTCACCACCATGTTGAATTCCCCACTGAGGAGCCACAATTGGCCCCCATTTGGGCAGGCTTCCAGGCCTTTGCTGGCTTCCCCAATGTCATAGGCACCATTGACTGCACCCACATTGCCCTCCTGGCCCCCCACGAGGACCCCCACGTCTATCGGAACCACCACCAGCATCAACATCCAGGCCACCTGCAACCACAGAGGGCTCTTCACTGACCTGGTGGCCAAATTCCCAAGCAGCGTACACGACTCCCAAATATTTGATGCCTCTGGTCTGTGCATCCTCCTGGAGAATAAGATGGAGGGCAAAGGCTGGCTTCTCGGTGAGTGGGGAGGTTGGCTTGCATCTAATGTATGGGCAGAGTGTTTCCCCTTGCCCCTGATGATGGCCCTCATCTCTCCCCCTCCTATTCCTCCTGCAGGCGACCATAGCTACCCGCTGAGAACCTACCTGTTGATGCCCTGCCCGGTGGACGATCCAGCTGATCAAGCCCTCTACAACCACACTCACCACAAGATGTGCATGATCACTGAGTGGGCCTTTGGCCAGCTGAATTTACAGTTCCGCTGCCTCCACCATATGTGCAGCCAGAGCGGATGTCCAAGCTGTTTGCCGTGTGTGTGATGCTCCACAATACCGCCATCCGCCAGGGGCTTCCCGCTCTTCCACATGATCCCGCCAAGGGGCCCTGGCAGGTGGGGGTCCCAGTAGCCAAGGAGGAGGCAGGGTGACGGGTGCGAGAACCTCCCCGGCCACCAGGCCAGGGAGCGGATGCGTGAGGCTTTGTGGCAGAAGATACGGGAGGGCACTTCAGACCTCAAGTCGACCCCATGGCCCTCAATAGTGTCTAATTCTGCTGCCAAATAAAGTTCTCAAGTGCTGTGCAGCATGGAACTTTGTATTCCAAAGAGGAATGTGTCCATTATATCTGAGGATGTTCAGGCAGATCTTATGAGGCTGTAAAACTAGCTGATAAGGATCACCTGCTGTGCTAGGTTGAGGTGAGCTGGAACTCATATGACTCCATGGAGTATTTCCCTGAAATGACTGAGCACATCTTGGCTTTGGGAAACCTGGGTTTTTAAGCTTCGTTACCAACTGAGTTAGGTGGTCAAGCTTTGAAAGGACTGAATTTAGTTGTTCAAAGATGCTTTCCACTGTTTTGGGAGTCAATAAAGAGAGCTCTTTCAAGGTATTGCTAGAACTTTCAACATATTCTTCATCTTCCTGTGCCAGGGGGTTTAAGTCTCCACTTTGAATCACACTCATACCATTTAGCTGAAGACCCTCATTGGATCTTGTAGGTTATCCGGGTTGTGTGACTGTGGTCTTAGTATTTTCTTTCCTGTCGTTTCGCCCACAGCCGTGGTAGGCATCTTCAGAGTAAGGCTTGGCTTCCTGTCCTGAAAACCTCCAGACTAACAAAGACTACAGTCCACAATAGCCATGCGGATTAATTTTGGATTCCACATGTTAACAGATCACTTCAGGATACAATGGTTCCACATTAACATACCACACCCTCATTAGTACATTATCTTGATACTTACAGGACAATGATTAGCACATTACCTTCAATACTTTACAGGACAATGACTCAGCTCAAACCCAACCCCCTTCTGACTATATATTGCTCTTCCTACACACTTGACATTGAGAGACACTGTCCTTCAGTGTTACTCCTCTGAATTGCCTGCCACAGCTGTGGGTGAAACGCCAGGAAAGAAAATACCAAGACCACGGTCACACAACCCGGATAACCTACAAGAACCGATGAACTCTGACCGTGAAAGCCTTCAACAATACCCTCACTGGAGTTAGATAAGATTGCAAAATGATTTGAAGTAGGCACATTATATGTGAGGTTATTAGCAGAAGCAAAGTAGTTTCCAATCCTGCTTTGTTTACACACTGGAGGGGAGATTGGATCACTCGGCTGATGCAAAAGTTTGATTCCCATCTTTTTGCACACCTATTTTACACACTTGTTTTTTTAACCTACACAGAGATTCCGGCTTCAGTGCTCTGTCTGACATGGCCAAGCTCTGTCAGTTGCCGAAGACTTTATGAAGTCTAGTTTGGGGGATTTGATGAATTCACACTGGTAAATGCCTCCAATATAATAAAGGACTAAATCAAAACAGCTCAGAAGACAGTGGCAGATATAAATTTTGATAGGCACTGGCACTGACGACTGGATGCAGCTGGTTGCAGCTATCAACAAGTTTTCTTCCCCTAATTACAGGAGACCTTGGCAAGAGGCTTAGAGATAACACCAGCAGCTATGGATCCCACGCAATTGTAAACAGGCTGAGTTAATAAAACAGCAACTTACAATGAATTAGACTGCCCTCTTTCTCCTTGTAGACAGGAAACTTCCCACAGATGCACCGCAGCGAATGTTAGATGTTTTTCGGGATAGTATTAGCATCCACCTTCCTCATCACCATCTTGGAAGCCTGCCCATCAATGGAGCAGCACCCTGTGTGGAAGCACTATCTGACTCTGCATCCCCCCAGGGCCAGAACAGCCAGGACCCTCCCCCGATAGACAGCAGCCCCCCCCCCGGCAAGGCCCCCAGTGACAGTGCAGCCCTATAGTGCCCTCATGGGAGGGGGTGTCCAGAGACCAGGTCCGTTGCAACATTAAAATCATTGCAAGCCACCTCCTTGTGCCCCCATCTCTTCCAAGCTCGGCGCAACTGCACTGTGTGCAGTCTGGCCTGGAGACCTCGATGCCCCCTCCTGGTGATAGTCATGGCTATATGGGTGACCACTGCCACCAACCACCTCCTCCTATCCACCTTGGACCTTGATCGCCCCCAGCTGTGGGGGCCACGGGCGGCTCTGCAGGGACAGGCCACCCTCGGTCAGACACCCACTGCTAGCTTTGTGTTTCAACCATGGAAAAGGTGGACCCCCTGAAGAGGGGGTGGGGTCTGCCAGAATCCAAGGTTGAAGGTGCCACATTGGAGCAATAGCACCTCAGCTGGACAGGGGCTGGGCCGACAGAAAGTTCCATCAGCCCCTAAATGACCCGGGTCTGGTTAAAAGCATCCTGCCATGAGGGCAGGGCATGGGAAAAACTCATCTGATCAGATGGCTGTTCCCATTCCTGTGCAGGCCCCAGGGATCCCAGCATCAGCTGCATGGGATGTCCAAGCTCAGATGATGGCCAGTACTCATGAGGAATGGATGAGCAGCAGTGGTGGCACCTGTGTGGCTGTGAATGGCCGACATGTCATGGTGGCCAGGGTCCTGGGGAATAGGGGGTCGGCTGCAAATGGGGGGGTGACATCAGACTCCCTGACTGGTAGAAGGAGCTGTGGGAAGGGAAGGCTGGCTAGGAGAGATGAAAAGAAAAGGATGGCTCCACCTGCATGCAAATGTCCACTGTGCTGCCTGGGAGCTGCCAGCTCTGCGAAGCCGAGGCATGCACTCTCAACCTCCCATCTCACACCGGTGGCACCATGGGAGCTGGCCAGCTGCTGAACCTGAGTCTTCCCAGGGTGCGGACACTGAGCAGTGGCCCTCATGGATAAGGCAGCAGACCCACATCTCACATGCCAACTCTGTAGCCTCCCATGGGTTCTTGGGCGTAGTGCACACCGCAGCACCCTGCCATCCTCCCCCCACTTTCGTTTCAACAAGTGAGGCAGCTGGAGATGCTAGAGCACCAGACATTTATTGGGAGGCAATTTGGGTTCAGGGAGTGGAGAGAGAAGAGGAAGTGGGGAGGAAGGCACCCGAGCGTTCCTGGCCACCCACGGTGCACCCCTCCAGGGTTCTCCACCCACAGCAGCCAGCCGGCCAGGGAGCCATAGTCAGTCCTCTGTGGGTGGGGACCCCATCACCCGGTGTCCTCACAGCTGCTCATGTGGCGGCCCGGTGGTGGGGTGCAAAAGGGAGGGTCACCGTCAGCCAATGCAAGGTTGGTGGAGGCTCTGAATGCCTTCTGGGGGAAATGAAGCCACAGCACCAGATGTGTTGGCCCCCAGGTGTACCTCAGGCTCTCGAGGGCCTGGCCACCCTGGCGATGGGCAGGACCTGCTGCTGTCAGCCCTAACCTGGCAGGTTGTGTGTGCCTTGCCTGCAAGGGCATGGCATCTCGCCACGGTGACCAGTAGCAACTCCTGCAAGACCAGATGACACAGAGATTGCGGAGGTCTCCAGCAACAGGGCCTGGGCCCCTGACCCCCCCACCCCCACTCCATCCCTACCTTGATGGCTGGATGCTTGCCTCTGCCCCTCAGCACGAGGGTTCGTTCTCCAGGTTTGCCCGGCCAGAGCAAGGCCCGGGTGAGGGCTTCTCATTGTCAGTCCAGGGAACCGCCGCAGCAAAAGTCGCAGCCAAATGCCTGTTCCTGGCTACAGGCGGCTAACCGGTCAGGAGGGGCGACGTGGTCAAAATAGGGTGGCCCTGGGAGAGAGGCTGTCAGGGGCGTGTATGTGTCAGGGACCTTGCCAACAAGCCCCAGGTGTTGTTCCCGCTCCTCTGGATTGGGGGCGGCAGGCAGTTTCGCCATCCTGAGAGCCATCTGGGTTGCCATGCAAATGAAGGAGTGGCTTCTGATGTCTGGCCTGTATTAGGGCATCAGACCTCAACACTGGGGGCTCCTTCGCGACTGCCTCCCACCGGCTGTCCACCCAGCTCAACCAGCTGTGGCACCCAGCCCAGACTCTGGCTTCACTTGCAATCCTCAAGAGATGGTGGGAGAGTCCACTGGATAGGACAGGGCACCCCAGAGGGGGTTCCCAGTGATCCCTCCCCCACCGAGCCTAGGTGAAGGAGCTCCACACAGGCCCACCGCCCCCTTCCCCAAGCAATGAGCAGGTGACCAGTGTGCATCAAGCATTTATTGGAATCTGCTGGGCTGTGGGGGAGGTTAGAAGTAATGGGTGGGATGGGAGCACAGGGGGCTGAAGGTCTGGCCATTGTACGGGTTTGTGGGGGAAAGAATTGCTGAAGAGATTGGAGGCAGATAGGGCCACCGTTCACCAATTGCCCCCTCATGCCTCCTGGCTCACAGAGTATCATCTCACGGCCAGATTGGGAGATGGTCGTCTTGCGGGGTGACCCTCGCTTAGTTGGGGCCGCCACTGTCAGCCAGGGGCATTGCCCACAGGAATAGTCTCCACAGACAACCGCCTTCCCATCAGGGGTGGCGGCCAGCGACCACAGCTCTGTGGCTTCCTCCCCAAGACATCAGGCTTGTGGGCAGCATGGGGGGGGGCAGGAGGGCACGGGCCAGCCAAAGGGGATCTCTGCAACAAAAAAATAGGTTGTGAGGGAGGAGGGCCACCAGACACCTGGCCAGCATCTGGGCTGGGCAGGGCTGGCAGCTGTGGCATGGTGATGGTCCTGGCCCCTGTCTCGTCTCTGACCCCGACTGGCTCAGCAGCAGGCTGCCCATGGGGGCTGTGGAGGCCTGAAGGCAGCCATGGCAGCAGCTGCGAGAATGGCGGCAGTGCAATCTGAGGGGCTGGGGTTGAGCGGGGCATACTCTTCTGAGGGCGGCTGTTGCAATGGCCAGCTGGAGCATTTGTGACCCAGCAGCAAGCCTCTCTCCTTGGCAGCCAGACCTTGGCATCTGAAGAAACACAAAGATCGATCAGAGGCAGACTCCCAGAGGTGGTCGGCAAGTCTGCACGTCCACTGTTCCAGTGGAGAGAGACAGGGCGGGCCAGGCTCCCACCAGCATTGAGAGCTCGGCCACCCACACTCAAAGTCCACCAGGGAGACTCAAGCCCGAGCCACCCCATCCCCAGGTTCCAGGGGTGGGCCAGGCAGAGTCCCCCAACAGTTAAGAGTTGGAGGGAAAGTTTGCAAAGTCCCCACCCCGCAGAGCTGACCAGCAGCATGCCGGCCCATGCAAGGTTTACCTGAGGCCCAGCCTCGAAGTGCCACTTATGAATGTATTTCCCACTTTCCAGGTCCTGCCCCTATGGGGAGGCAGCGACTTCCTGGTGTGCCCCATTGGTCAGCCTTCTAGTCAAATTCCAGAGCCGCCTGGATGAGATGGGCAGGGCTTTCAGGAGGCGCTGCGTCGGCGGGACGAGGAGGGTGCATGGGGCTCTATAAGCGGCGCCAGGTAAATACCTGGTGTAACTTTCCACTGCCAACAGTTGGCACTCCTCAGCTGAAAGAGATTAGGAAGCCTCCTAGCCTGAGAAACGCCCCTGCTTGGCCACCGCCAGCCACTTCTGCACCTCTTGGGTGCTGGCACAGCCCTTGCACCGCTGTCCCCGTGCCTTCCTCTGCCACCTGCCGCTGCCAGCCTAACTCCACATACAATGGTGTCCTGTCCTCTCTGGACGGCACAAGTGCCACTTGCGCAGCATAAGGCCCTGTGGGCCTCCTGACCACATTCAGCCCCCAACCTCAGGAATGGGATGCCTGGTTTCTTATTTCTTTTCATTGTAATACTGCCTCATGTTTGCAACTAGTTCTTCCTAAGCTCAAATACTGTGACACCTGCCCTTGACCACAGCACAACTTTGTTACATTTAATAAGCATCACTATTTGCAACCTCAATGCCAATTCTTGAATGAAACATTCTGGTATCTGAGTGAAGCCTGGAGGTAAAGCCCAAAGAATGTAAAAGATCCTAAAATGGGTTAGGAGCAAAATCCCATCGTTTTAATCAGGTTTGGAGACTGAGTTCATCGCTGGCCTGAAAGGGAGGGGGACCACCAAATCTGGCCATGCAGGTTTTTTTCCTTATTTGTTAGCATTCCTACATGGTGTGCCCCTGAGTGTACTTGGAAATAAATCTTACTGAAATAGATAGGGATCCTTACAAGCAAACATGGTTAAACTTGTGTGTTAATCTCTTTGGGACTTCTCTCTGTCTCTTTTCTGCCATGGTAGGTGCAGTGATGTCTGGAGACAGCTGGGAAGGGAACATGGCTGCTATTTATTATTACTGGAAAGCTGTCAATTGCATTCAATAAAAATTAATATCCAGAGTAACCTTAGGGAAGAGCCAAGATGCAACATGCAGCACACATCTATCCAAATAAATGCTTTGTGAGTAATTGTGCTGCTGTTTTCTAACAGATTTCCAGGGCTTTCTTTTTCTTTCTTTTTGTTACTTTAGGAAGACAGCTGTCAAAAGTCCACTCCAGTTTGATCTTCTCACAATGGTGATATTATTTGCACAATAATAATCTTTTATAAACAAAAGCTAAACCTAATAAGGATTCTATTTATTCATTATTCAGTATTATCTCCTTTTTCTAAAATGCTATCATTCTACCAATCTTATACATTCAACGTCATTTTCTTTTTAACAATATACCATTATAGTTGAATTACAATGAGGCTCTAAAAAAATCTCAGACATTTTAGGCCAAAAATCACTGAATATATAAGCAAAGCCAACTCCTTTATAATTAATATGAGCTACATGCGTGAAGGACTCTTAACTCCTCTATATTTTTGAACAAATAAGCCCAAACTACATTTAATATTTTGGATTTTTTTAAACCCTACATTTTAATTCTTTTTCGTCATATCTTTTTCTTTATATTTTAATGATGAAATGGTATCAAGAATGCAGGGGGAAAGCCCAAGGGGTATTATTATTGTTGTTGTTATTATTATTAACATTTATAGGCCACCATTTCCTGGCCAAGGCCAGGCTCAGAGCGGCCCACAGCCTTTCAAAACAGTTTAATCCATAAAGTACATAACATTTACAACAATAAAACATAGCAATAGCAGCAACAGTGTAATATTCAGACCAATTTGTGGGAGGGTAGGAGAGGTGGAGTAAGGGGGAGGCCAGCCAGATGGAAAACCGTCCCTGTCCTCAACCATATGCCTAGTGGAACAGCTCAGTTTTAAAGGTCAATACCAAAACCTTAATCCTGATCTGGTAATCAGTCTGGAGCCATTGCAGCTGGCGGAGCACTGGTTGGATGTATGCTCTCTAAGGGGTCCCCGTAAGGACCCTCGCTACTACATTCTAGACCAACTGAGGTTTCCAGCCAATCCTATAATGAGTACACAAAGTTAGATTGTGTGGTAGTTCTCATACATCCCATCAATTTCAGTACCATCAATTTCAGGAGGTTTTATTTTCAAGTAAGTATGTTTTGGATTGCAGCCATAGGTTGTGATTGTTAACACTCATTCATTTAGGGGGAAGTGGCAAAGCCAGGTGTTTGGTGCAGATTTTTGTGCAGTGTATAGAACCATGAGATGTGGAATGGTATAGTATAGCCCAATCTCGTCATATCTTGGAAGCTAAGCCAGGTTGGTACTTGGATGGGAGACCACCAAAGAAGACTTTGCCCAGGAAAGCAATGGCAAACCACTTCTGCTTCTCACTTGCCTTGAAAACCCTATGGGTTAACCATTAGTTAGCTGTGACTTGACAGCACTTCACACACAAACATAGTACTTAGGACTGTCGATTCGGTTCCATCCAAACTAAAAAACGGCTGAATTTGCCCCGATTCAGCGGTTTCTACTTCAGATAGAACCAAAGTAAAAAAAAAAAAAAAAAACGGGAAAACGACGAGCCGAACTTAGTGAGTTTGGGCGGACACCGGATAAATTCGTACAATTTCGGCGCCCCCGAATCAGCATTCTCCCATGGCCAATCGGTGGCCAAGTTGGATCTTCTTCTGGCCAATCAGTCGCGGATGAGTGCGTGAGCCCGGCCGCTGTGTGGCCTGGGGAGAGAAAGAGAGAGTGTCTGTGTGTGAGACAGAGATCCCCGTGGGGGGTGCTTGTGTGTGGTCCCGGGTTGCTGTGCGGCCCGGGGGGAGAGAGAGAGAGAGGCCATTTATGCACGGGAGGTTTTGCCTTGGATTTGCCTCTCTCTGGATGCACATTTTCCCCATCCAAATTCTCAAAACTCAACAATAAGCTCCCATGCAGAGTTTTGAGAATCTGGACAGGGAAAATGTGCATCTAGAGAACGGCAAATCCAAGGCAAAACCTCCCGTGCATAAATGGCCAGAGAGTCTGTGTGTGAGAGTCTGTATTCTTTCCATTGCTGCTGCTCCTGTGCTGCTCCTGTGCTGATCGTGAGAGATCCTGAGCTGAACTGATCTGCTGCTGCTTGCTGGAATCAGTATGGATTACTCCTCCTGACCCCTGCTTCTGCTGGAAGAGAAGACATCAACAGTTTGACCCATTTGGGGGCTTTTATCTATAACTTTTTTCCTGTGTGTGTGGGGGGGGAAAGCAGATTCTGTGTGTGTGTGAGAGAGGGGGGGGAAGCCAAAGAGGGGTGGGTTTACCTGTTCTGCTGGGGGGTGGGCTTGATTGCCTCTGTGTGGAACTGTGCTTTCTGCTGTTGTCACCAGTTGCCAACTTCGTGTGGAGTTAACTGTGGGTCAGTGAGTCTCTCTCTGGCTGGCAACTATTGTTTCCAATGGGCTGTGCAGCTGCTCCTGTTGTTTCTAATGGGCTAGACTGTCATTCATTTTAGTACATCCCATGTCAATGAGTCTCTCTCTGGCTGGCCCGTTCTTCTCCTTCGTTTGGAATTTGCATCTTCTGGTTGGGGGGGGGCTTGATCTCCTCTTTGCAAGTGTGATTTGGGGGTTACTTTCCTGGGGGGGCTGATCTCCTCTTTGAGAGTGTGATTGTTGCTGTGGAAGATTTGAATCCAGCAGCATGAAATCTATCAATCCTGAAGATACACAATTTGTGCAGGTCGCACTTACGCTAGTAGCCTTATAAGATGCACTTTGGCTGTGTTGAAATGAAAAGATACATTACCCATGCTAGTTACGCTGTTTACTTACGCTTTGAGCGGGATGCACTTTCGGCGTAGTTACATTGGCTCTTAGAAGCCATGGACTTGCTTCTACTGTGTGGGGGGGAAGCCAAAGGGGGGGTGACCTGTCCTGGTGGGGGGACGGCTTGATCTCCTCTTTGCAAGTGTGATTGTTGCTGTTTTCACTGGTTGCCACCTTTGCCTGGAGGTCAGTGTGGGTCGGTGAGTCTCTCTCTGGCTGCCCCAGAAACAATGGGAGGTTTTGCCTTGGATTTGCCGCTCCATAGATGCACATTTCCCCCATCCAAATTTCCAAATCTCAACAATAAGCCCCCCTGCAGAGTTTTGAGAATTCAGATGGGGGAAATGTGCATCTAGAGAGAAGCAAATCCAAAGCAAAACCTCCCATGCATAAATAGTCAACGAGAAACATTGGGAGGTTTTACCTTGGATTTGCCACTCTCTAGATGCACATTAAAGATTGCCTTTCCCATTCATTCCAATGAGCGGATGGGGGGACCCCTTCCAGACCCCATAACATGGGACCCCCTAACCCAATCTTCACCAAACATGGGGGTTCTTGCAAGTAGGGTCCCTCCAAGCTACCCTGAAAGTTTGGGACCTCTACCTCCAAAAATGCCCCCTGGAGCCGCGGAAAGCCACGAATGTGCTTTCAATGGCTTTATTCGGCCAAATTTATTCGGGAACGCCGAATTTCATGCCGAATTCCACAGATCCGAATAGGGGGAGTTCGTACTTCGGCATTTCCTGAATAAAAATGGGCCGAATTTTGCCAAATCCAAATTTTACCGAATTTTTTTTCAACAGCCCTCATAGTACCATGAAGATTGTATGTTCCAAACCAGGCCTTCCAGCAGCCAACTCTAGTGTCTTAGTTACTGTTCCAATAGTGAGTTTCATGATAAACAGGGATTGGATGCTGGGTTTCCTGGGCATAGTAGAACCACTTACTCCACAGTAGACCTTAAGATTCTGATGGGCAATTGAACACAGTGGGTAGGGTACACTCAACTTGACAATTTCACAATTTCTACAGGCCATTTGTAGTTCTTTTTCCTACTCTGTGTCATTTTCAATAACCTGATAGAGGCACTACATGATGGTCAGGATTCAGAGTGAGTCCTCTGTTACATGTTATGGCTACAGGTTCCTAATGTTGATGCCAATCCCCTTAGCAATAGCTCTGACAGGAAATAACTTGCTCAAAGCTACCTAGTAAGTCCATGACTAAGACCTGAGACCCTATCTCCTACCATCTATCCCTACACAGGTCTCAGTTCTTATTGAGTGGCTGCTGTGTAATTGGAGACACCATTGTACAGCCCAGAGAATGTGTACATTCAGAAGGAACAAGTCTCCTAAAATCGTCCAGTTTACAGCTTGGGGACCACAGCTGCTCTGTATGAACAGAGATTCCCCTCTTGATGTATGAATAGTTCAGCAGTAAGCAGTTCCAAAGTATTCTCTTTCTCTCTTGTTCATCTTGTCTCTTCAGGACCTACCTTTTAAATATTTTCAGGCTGATTTTTGGTCAAGCCTTCCCACTCCTTCAGATTATATTTCCTCTTTTCCTGTGCAGGGTCATTTGAAACAAAGATCAGCTGCTAGATGAGATCTGTTTAGTTTGTTTGGGCAAAATATCAAAGGAAGTCTGACTCAGGAAAGAGAATGATTACATCAAGGCCTATAAAAGAGCCCAAAGCTATTGCTACCCCAGTTTTTATTTCTATGCACATGGGGACTCATTAGTTGCTACAGGTAGTTCTGTCAGTGCTGAAAGATCCCATATCACTAAATCTAGCATTTACATATAGGATCCTTTGCGTGACATTTCCTTCTCATTTTATCCATCTGCGAGATACATGTTTCAATCGTGAAGAATGATGAATTCCATCTAAGACTGTTTCTTCTCCTTCACAGCAGCTATTTTCTCTTGATTATTTTAAATCTATTGTATTTTAACTTATTTTCAGTCTGAACTTGAAGAAAGCCTTGAAGTGTCTAGCACTGTATGATAAAAGTGGGTAAAATGTTTTGCAAATTTCATTCTTTCCAACAGGTAGTGAAATTTCAAAGCACTCCATTGGGACACTGAACAGGAGAGGCCTTACATTGGCAAGGAGGAATTTAGCCTGACTTTCGAGCTAAGAATTTCTTCTTCTTTCTTTTTATCACAGACACAAAGGCTGCACCATTTACACCTTCATGTGAAAAGTTGAGTCTTTACTTGGTGACATTTTAAAGCTTACATGTTTTACTGGCAAGATTTCTCTTAAATAGAAGACAATTATATTGCTTTTCAAAAGCTATTACAAAATCTGACTTTTGCGGTATGTTTTTCTACCTAAGTCTTCCTATTTATTTTTTTAAAATTCACATTTAAATATCCAGAGTCTATGTTTCTCAAGGGCAAACAAAAAGTTACAATCAGATCAGCGTAATGTCCCCTTAACATTAAAAAAATAAAAAGCAGTCTCTGGGGCAGGGTGCTTTTTCTGCCCTGGCCCCAGCCTGGTGGAACTCTCTGTCAAGTGAGACTCACGACCTATGGGACTTGGCCCAGTTCCGCAGGGCCTGAAAGACAGAGATGTTCCTCCAGGGTTATGGTTGGGGACAGCAATGGTATTACATCTGAAGCTGGCCTCCCTTCCCTTTCTCTTCCCTTCCTCTTCCCTTTCCCTTCCTTTCTCTTCTGTCTCCTTCCCTCCCCTGCCCTTTCCCCTTGTCTTCCCTTCCCTTCCCACCGTTCCTTTTTCCTTCTGTTTGCCTTAATTGTGACCTTCTGTCTCCACCCCCTTGAAGAAATGACATCAATCTGGATTGCTGGCCCCCTTTTCTTGTTACCTTGGGTTACGGCCGCCTTGTAGAAACATCCCTCCCAAGGTAAAATAGTCATTTTAGTGCCATCTATATGTAAAATGTATTGATCTTAGTTCTGATTTTAAATTGTATTTTAAATTTTGTACTATGAATATGTACATATGATCTTAGCCACCCTGAGCCCAATTCTGCCGGGGAAGGGTGGAGTATAAATAAAAAATTTATTTATTCAATTCTGCTGTCAGGAGTAGAGACCGAAGGGAAGGAATGGGGAGGGAGCTTTCACCCTAAGGACTTTCTCCTGCTCAAAATCATGCTTCCTCCCCCCACTCCCATGCCCTGAGTCAATTCTAAGTGAAACAAAAACAGCCTACAGGCAACAGTTTAAGCACCTCTTCCCCCGCATGTCAAGTTAAACTTTACATTAAAAGCATTCCATGAATAACATCTACTTTGGCCATTATAAATTACTTTGATGTTAGAATTTTTTTAAATAGAAAGAGAAAACCTGAACTGTATGATTAAGATTTCTGAAGAATGTATACCTGATTCCTAGGGACAATACTAAAAGACAGAATATACAAAGAGTAGAATTGGTCTAGCCCTCCTATGCATTCTTTTGTATAAGTGTTAAGCACGGTCTGGTTGCATCATACAAGGAATGTACTAGGCCCTGGAATCCGTGCATGTGCCAGAGTGAAAGAGAAAAAATGATCATGTTAACAATTTTACTTGGGTGCCCAAAGAGAACATAACAAAGGCTCTATCTAGTCCAGCATCCTGTTTCCAACATTAGCCAAACAAGTGCTTCCAGGAAGCCTACAAGAAAGGTATGGAGGCAACAGCACCTCTTTCCATTTAGAACATCATAGTGAACATGTCTGATGGCCATTGATAGACTCAGCATCTAAGAATTTATTCCCCTTCAATTTTAATTCCTTTTTAAAACCATCTGCACCAGTCACAACCATCAGCAGCAAATTCCATAAGTTAAATATACATTGTGTGGCTTCCTTTTTCTGTCCTGTAATCAGTTTCCCCATTCTGGTATTATGAGGGAGAAAAAAAAAATCTCTGTCCACATTTTTGCACACTTTTCGTAATTTTATAAACCGCTTCCATGTCAAAATTCTTGAACACTTCATATACTTTAGCCCTGACTGATGGGTTCCCTTTAGCACAGAAGGAGTTCATATGAGGCCAAAAGCTTTGAAGTAAAATAAAAGTGAAAAGCCTTGGCAATATTACAGCTATAAAATGTTATGATATTCCTAAGTAAGTAAACCCACTGTCTGATTAATTGTTACTTAATCAAGATCAAACTCCAATCTATCCATCTAGCTATCAAGGTGTCTGTGTAGTCTACATGAATGTCCAGTGTCTGGTTTAACAGAGTGGCCAACCAGATGCTCCAAGGTGGTTTACATGCAAGGCACAGAGGCCAAATCCTCCCCTTGCTGTTGCCCCTCAGCACTAGTATTCAGAGAGTTATTGCCTCTGCTGTTTAGTCGCGGTGGCCAGTGTCCATTGAGGGACCTGTCCTCCGTGAATTTGTCTAATCCCATTTCAAGGCCATCTAAATTAGTGGCCATCATGACATGTTTTGGCAGTGAATTCTGCAAGTAAATTCAAGTGAAGAAATAGGGTAGATCTTTTGTCTGTCCTGAATACACTCCCCATAAATTTCATTGGGAGTGCATGAGTTCTTGTATGATGGGCAAGGGCAAGATAATATCTCTATCCACTTTCACCACCCCATGCATAATTTTATAAACTTCTATCACATCACCCTTTAGTTGTCTTTTCTTTAAACTAAAACGTCTCAGACTCCTTATGGTATGTACCTCAATCACTTTGGTGGCCCTTGTAAGAATAAGGTAAATTATATTAACTGGATTACAGACTCCAAGTGAACTATTTTATTGAGCCATTTATTTAGTCTGCAATCATTGCCAATATTCCTGGGGTAGCAGGTAATAACACTGAAAAACAATTCATAATAACACAAAATCATGAAAATATTTTAAAAAAATTTAAGCAACTATTAAAATAAATCTCTGTCCATAGAATGCTAATCCAAATAAAAGAAAGTCATGTCTAACTTCAAAGAGATACCTGAGTTTTTATCACAGTCCAATTTCCTTAAAGAATCACTGAGCCAGTGATAGTTTTTCATGGACCCTGAGGTAAAGAGGCCTCCTTAATCATGCCATAGCGGTTGGGGAACTAGCTGGGTACATGAACTAAGGATTCCCCTATACCATGAAGAGGCATCACTGACAGTAGGCTCCTAAACCAAGCAGTTGCATGACCTCAAGGGTCGTTTACACAGACCCTTTTTGGCAACCATGATGCGAGCACTGAAAACGCATAGAAGGGAGCAGACTCACATCAGCTGGCCCTTCCCTTGAACACCCTGCATTCAGGAGAAAGTCGGCACAGAAGCACATGCACAACTGGTTGGCTACCGTGTGAACAGACTGCTGGTCTTGATGGGTCTCAGTCTGATCCAGCAGGGGTTTTCTTATGTTCTTATGACCTTGCTTTTTTTGAAGAGTTCCTGATCACCTAGAAGATCCTGTGGGTTCTGTGTTCTGCTGAATACATGAAGATTGAGGGCAGGGCCTCCTTCCATCTGTTTGGTGTACCTGTGATTGAAATAAAAGCCGGGAAACAGTAACAAAGGGAAGTGGTGCAACTGTCAGCTCCCTCATCCAGTCGATGGAGGAGAGTTTCAAATTGCCTTTGGAGGGAGCAGTAGCACCTTGCTCAGTATTGCATGTGAAAATGAAGTGCAAATTCATAAAGACACATTATACATTTCCTTAATTGTGTTTAATCACTTCCCTAATAAGTTCTAGAATAGTGTCGTTTTAATTCTTACACTTAACAGATGACTTCAGGAAACTTCTGGTGGTGGCTCCACCATATTTTCTTTACTGTATCTTCAAAGCCAGAAACAAAAAAACCATTCTAAGCCATTTTAAAATTCTTTTTCCTACTGTAGGAAGAATTTTGTATTTGTTAACATTGTAATGCTTTCTTATTTCACTTAATCCCTTTGGCTAACATGAACTTTGTGAGTCCTTCATGGTTTATAACATCACAGTTCTTTCAAAAATTTTCACAATCATTAATTAATTACCCAGCTGTGCCAAAGAAGGACATAAATATCATCAGTTTAAGCTGGAGTTTGCAGGTGAGGAAGCAGAACTAGGAGGGTAATGAACCTCAGGCACAAAGTCTCTTTTTAAAGCCAAAATAACTCAAAGATTTCTGATTTTTGATGGTTCAAATACAGATTTTCTTTTTGCAAAGGATGCTATTCTGATTTTCTGCACAGCCACTTCTTTTAAAGGGGCAGAAAGCAAAGCATCTATAAACAGCAAACTGTTTCTTATTTTCTACATTACTTTGGATCTTCAACTAGGTATCTCAGTACCTCTGGAAAAAACTCCAAGCCACCAGGGGAAGAAGGCAATGATTTAGCTCTAAGAATGGATTTTTAGGTATCCATGTGAGATCTTGCCACATTAAGGTCAGATCAATGCAAATGAAAGAAAGGATGGAGGACTGATTTATGTGAGCTAGTTTTCAGATTTTGCATAAAGTGAATTCTCTATTTTGTGAATTTAAGATTTACTTAGAACAGGGGTGGGCAACCTTTTTCCTGCGAAGGGCCATTTGCACATTTATAACATCATTCGGGGGCCATACCAGGTGTAGATCTCCTGGTGGGGGGGAGAGGCTAGGGTTGCCAGGTCTCCAGCCACCAGCTGGAGGTTGGCAACCCCAGGGGAGGCCATGCAGAAAAGGCCTGGAGGGCAGCCAGCGATGGGCCCGAGCAAACGAGGCACCAGGGGGGCGCAGCCCACGGTCGAGCGGCATAGGAGGAAGGGAGGAAGGAAGGAAAACAGAGAAAGAGGAAAAGGGAGGGAGAAAGAAATGGAAAGAGGGGAGACAGAAAGGACGGAGGGAGACAGACAAAGAAAGAGACAGAAAGAGAGGGAGAGAGAAAAGCCTCCCCCCAGGCTCCGTGCCCTCCCCCCCGAATCCACAAAAGGCCCCCCGAAGCCCGATCGGCTCCTGTGTGCAATGCTGTGCCGCCGGGAGCTGCAGCCTCTTCCCCCCTTCTCGCTGCTCAACAGCCGACAGGCAGCGAGAGGGGCTTACAGTGTGCCCCAGCGTTCCTGCACACTGCGGCTATAGGGGGCAGCCTTGGGGGAAGAGTCCCTCCCCCTCCTCTCACCGAGCAACAGCCGTCAGTCAGCGAGAGGAGGTCCAAAGGGCGCCGCAGTGCCCCTGCAAGCCGTGGCCCCAGGAACACCCTCAGGGAGGGCTGCCCTGCACCGCGCCTGCGCTGCAGGGCCCCGGAGCTCCCAAGGGCCACAAAAAATGTCCTCGGGGGCCGCATACGGCCCCTGGGCCTGAGGTTCCCCATCCCTGACTTAGAAGCTATAGCCCACTGAGCCATGCCAGGTCATGACATCCTCCGTGATCTATGGTATTGGTGTAGAAGTATCCCAGGCCACACTATTATCTTTGGAAAGATGCAACCTATACTTTCTCTTATGTTGTTACATCAGGAATCCATTGTACAGATCCAGCCTAAAAGACAAAAAACACCTAGCCAGAATGGCATGGCTGCCATTTCCCTACAGCACCATCCCTCTAGGAAATCTAGTTCGGCATAGCAAAGGAATGATGAAGATAATTATTATAAGAGCAATTATTTGGCTATACAGATTAAATACACACTTTATTCAACAGTAGCATTTTTCCACAAGTTGCAAGAATGCCCACAAATGTATCATACATCCAGAAAGTTATGAGGATACGTACATAGTCACATTGAGGAAAACAATACATTGAAACAAATATTCTTTTAATTCAGCCATGTTTAATAGCTCAGTGGTTCACCAAATGTGTACATGATCCACAGTGGGGAAGGATTTTCAACACTCCAGAGGATAAGCTGAGTTCCTATGTGATCTTAGCAAAAAGCAAAACTCACCAGAAAGATGGTTGGAAGATGTTGCACATGGGAAAGAAGAACCAAAAGCACAAGTATATAGGAGTGTGTATAGAAAACAACAAGTGCAAGAATGTAATATATGAAAGTTAACATTCTTGACAACATGGAAAACATGGGGAATTAACCCTATAACCCTCTCTCATTCACCCACACACAAACTCAGTGCAACAATAAAAAAAGGAATTTGCCCAACAGCATGAGAAAGATGTGGCTGGGGTGACCGGGATGGGGGACACCTCTGTTTAAGGGCTGAATAAGCAGCTTGACCTAAGCCTTAATACTGATCTAAAGCCGTATTATACTTTGGTTCAGGGTTCACTGTACTGGGCTTTCAGCTCAAACTCTCTGATGCTCCCGGGGTGGGGGATAAATCTCCCTTCCTACACTTTAAGATAAGTTGGAGGCTAGTTAAACAGCTTGGTGCACAGTGGCCCTGAAACTCCCCACCACCACCACCACAGCACTGCAATGCAATGTGAGACAAGTTTTTTTTAAACTTCCTTCGCTTTTCTACTCAATTTGGGGACCTCTTCCCCATGATTCCCAATCACAACTATCCTCTCCCCAACAGTACAAGGAATGGCTGGGTTGTTGTTCTTCTCCATCTCCATGACACTGCTACTAGGCATGACTGTGTAAGGTCCAACGCAGGTCCCGCCAAACCCTACTTAAAGGACAGGCAAGGGGTGAAGCTCAACTCTGCCCTGCTGATGCTTTTCCAACCTGGAATGGTTTTTGCAGCTACTTTTTTGCCAGAAAGTGATTTCAAATTATGGAACCCCACAGGGAGAAAAATTAGTAAAGACATGCTTCTGGGAAGAAAATGTGGTTCAGACCTTTCCTCCCACTTGCCCAGGGTACTTTTAAATAATTTTTCTACCCTGTTGCTTTATAGGAATTCAATGGCAAACCTGATTCTACACATGGGTCTGCTGCCATCAAGTCTAGTTTGGTTGTGCCTTTAGTGTTCTGTGTGCAGGAAGTATTTGATTATGATGCGTTGAATCGGGTAGCCCAGCTTGGATTACACAGGCCAAGAATTGTTTCATTACAGTCTGCTGTTTATGTAGACAGGTACATTGGGGTTCCAATCCAAACAAAGGAAGAAACATGAAGTCAGGGCCAAGTTCTTTCTGGATTCAATCCAATGAACAACCTTCTAACTAGAAGAGTAATTCAGCAATGGAATAAGAAGAGGTTGGGCAATGTCCTTCCTTGGTGGGTCTTCAAGGAAAACTTGGACAGGCATATGCCAAAGCTGATCTTAGTGAACTATGGTATCCAGTCACTGGTGAGAAGTTAGACTGAAATGTTTATTCCTTTCAGTACTTGGGGATCTTCTCTTTTATATTCCCCTTAAAAATGGGATTACTGCTACAAGAAAGATTAGGTTTCTTCTAAAAATATCATCCGGCCTCTGAAGACCACTTGTTTAATTTAAAAAGCAAGAAATCCAGAGTTCTGTGACTTATTAGTCATGGCCAAGAAGTCACTTCAGATATGTATAAAATTTCCTTTCTGAGCTTTGAAAGATTACATCTGTGCTTCTAAACCAACTTCTCTCTCTCTACACTGGACCAAAAAAAGCCCATAAAGTTTAGAATCATCCAAATGGCCCTGTTATCTCTCTACAGCTCTAGCCAAATGGCACAACATATACACACTCCTCCCCCTTCATTCCCACCTTATACCTTTTACACAAATGACCTAAACTTGGTCAGGTTCGCATGTCCCCAGAGATGATCACATTTCACCGCTTCAAAAAAGCTTTGGTCTGCACAGCCCATAGCAGCAAATTTACACTTCAAAAAGCAGACAGCTTTTTTCCACATCTTATTCACTTAATGGGTGAGAATGTAAAATTAGTTCCGTTGCTGATGAGGACCTTGAGCCAAATGAAAAGTGTTCATTTGTCAGCACAGACTTACCGCCTGAAACATGATTATATAGCTAATCCAATAATGGGTTTTGATGCTAAGCATTTATTTATCCACAGCATATATTGCTATCTGTTGATAATAAGGGTCTACAATTTACCCTTATTTTCCAAGTGTGTTGTTAGAAACAGCAACAGATATTACTTGTAGGTAACAGCACAGAAAATGTACACAAAACAAATCTAGGGAACCAGATTGCTGTATTTTGCTCTGCTTTCAAATGAATCAATGTTGAATTTTTGCTTTTAGAGTTTAAAATATTAATGATGAATAAAGCATTTCAAAATGAGAGGCTTTACATATTATTTAATGTGGCAAACGATTAAAATTTTACATTCAAATATTGATACTTTAGTGTATGTTTTTAAGAACTGGTTTCTGCTCTTTTGGTGGTGTTTTTTCCTGATTCAGTACTTTTAAACTTCTGATTGTTTGTGAATTGACTAATGTCAGAGATAATTCTGCACAGGGTTACATTGGGGGAAGTTAAAATAGGTAATGTTTTTTCAAAGGCTTTGGAATGGTCACCTAGGTTTTGAATAAGTGTGTCAATGTCATTTAGGAACAGGTAAAATTAAACATTTATTTAAACATATCAATATAAACATCAAATCTATAACTTAAATACCATAGGCTTAAGTTATGGTATAACATGATCTCCAGAATCATATTCCAGATACAACACCATATATGGAAAAACAAATTCAAGTTAGCATTAAAAAGATAACTAGAGAGACTGGAAGTTTCGGTGGAATAGGGTTGCCAATTCCAGGTTCAGAAATACCTGGAGATTTGAGGGTGGAGCCTGGGAGCCATAACTTAGGGAGGGGAGGAACCTCAGCAGGGTAAAATGCCATACAGTCTACCTTCCAAAGCAGCCATTTTCTCCAGGAGAAGTGCAATAAATGTTTTAAATATATAAATAATTTAAAAAAGCTATCTATGTAGTCTGGAGATCATCTGTAATTCCAAGATCTCCAGCTCCCACCTAGAGGCTGGCAACCCTACTGTGAAAACACCTACAATGCTATTTGAAAGTGAATGAAGTCATATTGCAGTTAGCTAATTTTAGGAAAGCTCCATAAACTCATTTGAGGATATAATTCAGTTTCCTTAAAATTTGCTGGAGAGAGAGAGAACAGATAACTATTAAAAACATTAATAGCGATAGAACAGAAACTAGGGTTCTGATCCAGGCGAGCACACAAGTAGGGTTACACGTTCCGGGCTTGGAAATACCTGGAGATTTTGGGGGTGGAGGGCAGGGTTTAGAGAGGGCTTCAGTGCCATAGAGTTCAATTGCCAAAGCGGCCATTTTCTCGAGGGGAACTATTTTCTATTGCCTGGAGAAGAAAGAAATCAAAAAAGAAAACTTTCTCTGTTGATGAGGTTTTTTTCTAGCCAGTGGCCAGAAAGAGTACAACAAAAAGTGGGCACACATGGTAAAAAGACTGTACTGTTTGGAATGGGCTTCTGCTGGCCCTGACTCCAACTTCTGACACATCAGCTTTTCAAAAAAAAAAATTTTTTAAACGAAGGTCTTTTATGTATGGCAGTTTCACTTGCCATCACCCCTCCAACAACTTGGGGTCTTTGTGTTAATTATGTATGCCATTTCCAACTGTCGCAGGTCGCCTTACTCTCCCCCTTCATTTCCCCGCATTTTACCAGCATTTTCAGAGACCTGTTTTATCTCAAATTTGAAAACATGGGCAAAACACGGGCAACTGCAGGGGGAGAGCTGTGATGGTCGGAAATGGCATGCATAATCAACACAAAGACCCAAAGTCATCAGAGAGGTGACAGCGAGTGAAATAGCCATGCATAAAAGACTTTAGTCTATGGGCTTAAGGAAAACACATTTGCATTGCCCACTTCTGAGAAAAGAAGACAAATTGATGGTTGTTCCAGGATTACTACCCTGACAGGAAGTTTTTAAATCAATGTTTTATTTTTAAACTACATTTGAAGAAATCCACTTCATTCACCTCAGTCCTGAGGGAAGGGGTAGAAAGCAGGATAAGATTGGATGACAGACACTTGCCTCAGAAACTGGTGTTTATGATCCAACCAAAGGAAGAATACAGCAACAATTACAAAGTAATTTGCAAAGTGGTTATCTGTCTCTCACTGCAACCACTTCAACCCCCATGGTGTTCCATTGACCCACAATAGCACGCTTTCAGGGGGCACAGATGCCTGCAGCTGATTGGAGGAGGCTGGCTTCCCATGCCTGCCATGAGACGTTGCCACTTAGCGTGAAGCACTTTTAAATCCCATGAATTTCAGTGGGCTTTAAATTCCCCCACTGAAATCAATGGTATGTAAAACTTATCAGCTTACCTTTGGGTGAATTGATGTAAATTTTTTGTCTATAAACTGGACTGGAGGGGGGGTGTGGGTCAGAGGTATTAAGATGTCAACAAGATCTTGGTGGTAAGGTCTATCGTCATCATAAAACAAAGTCTTGTTTACTTCCTTGATGACCGTTCTGCAGCAAGTATCCTCAGTCTCTGTAGAATCTCTTCTGCTGAAACACACCCTGCTATAAATACTCATCTATTGCTCCAACAAGATGTTTTATTGGAATGCATTACTTCACTAAAAACAGCATGCAAGTTTCAGCCAAGATTGTGGTTTTGTTTATAATTTATTTGAGCATGTTAATGCATTGGGAAAGATGCAAAACAAGATAATAAAGCAAATTAAGAAATAGCCGCATTATCTACCTGCAAATGCACACATATACTGTGGTTACGTTCCAACAGATGTATTATTTGGCAATAGGTGACTGGCTTTCCTTCTTCTCTGTGTTACCTTTAGTTAGGCGATCCATTAGCTCTATTCCTAGGTACAAAATAAATGAAGACAACGTACATTATACTGCCAGTCTAGCTGCAGAAACAAATCTTTCTTGTAGCAGCCAGTGTAATCTGCAGAGTTTTTCCTTCTATAAAACACCTAAAGGGAAAAAAATGCACCTTGCTAAGATTTACACTTTATAACTCTAATGATTCTACAAACATAGCCACAATGTGATGAAAGGCAAAGCAGTCCCGATCTGATTGAGAGCTAATAAAAATCAGTACTGAAAACTGAAAATAGCACCCTTATCATCTTTCTTTCATTTAGACCTGATTACTAAGGGATTATAATGCAATCACAGCTATGTGTGAGAGGTAGCTATGGGAACCAGTTTTAACTGTTTATCTAGCCAAAGATCTTAATTTAAGTTTGAACACTCAGATTCATTTATATGTAAGACACCAAGGAGACAAAATACAGAAGAAACAGATGCTTGCTTGTTCTTCTCATTTAACTTCATAAGCTACCAGCCAATTTGTCTTTCAGGGACAAAATTAATTTCTGATGACAATGAGAGCAAGTAATAAACTAGGAGTTCCTGTCCTGGGAAACTTGCTAGGGCTCTGTAAATGTTCCCCGGTTATTTAGGAGGATGAGGGGGGAGTGAAACCCCCACACACACAATTTGCTCATAGCTTCAGCAAGGACATCTGTAACAGACATTTCTTTGTCCCCGTGCTGTTACCTATTTTCTAGGGGAAGAGGGCTGTGTGACACCTTTTCCCAGAGGTTGATTGGGGTGGGGGGATGCAAAAGGAAACATATTGCCCATTATTTCTTTCCTGTGGGCTATTTCCTAAGTAAGTTCCTTGTTTTCTTTTTCTGCAAATTTCTAAATCCTGCAAACTTCAGCCTGTCTGCTTGCCCCTTTGTCTAGAAAGACACCAGTACATTTACAGTGCACTCCAATGGCGAGTTACTCCAGTCTATGCCCATTCATTTCATTGGTTATAGACTGGAGTAACTCTCCTTAGGAATGCACTGTTAATGCTGTACCACTTGTGTTTCTACACAAAAAGTAGCACTTGATTCTAAATTTCACTGCAGGCATCAGTAACACTTCTGACGTTTTTTCCTGTCTGAGTGTTAGTATCTCATGAAACAGGTACTAATATTCGTGTGTTTTTTTTATGTTGGTTTGTACAAATATCTCAGGATGTCCCTAGGTCTAATGTGACCTCATGAACAAGTTATAATCCTGATAGGAACAAGTACATGCATCAGGGCTTGTTTCAGCATCCGCAGTTCCTTTGGGCAAGGCCAGTCAGTTTAACAAAAATGTTAAACTTCTTAATGACAACTTAACTTTTCTACAACAATTGTGTGATTTGTCCCTTTGACTAGTGAATGCTTCTCGGCCCTTTGACTGGGAGAGCATTCTCTCATAAAAGTAGCCACATTGGTCCAAAAACCTAGAACCAGCCAAAATGACACAAAACAGTGTGCAAGCTTTCAAGTTGTCCAGAACTCTTCATCAGGCTGGATTAGGGTTGCCAACTGCCAGGTGGTGGCAGGAGATCTCCTGCTAATTCAACTGATCTCCAGCTGAGAAAAATGGCCGCTTTGGCAATTGAACTCTATGGCACTGAAGTCCCTCCCCTCCCCAAACCCCGCCCTCCTCAGGCTTCGCCTCAACCCCAGGCTGGATGTTAAAAATAAATCCAGGGGGAGGGGGCACACATATTTCCAACTTCTTTATCTGAACCCTGTAGGATGTCTGTCAGATGCTTCAGTCGGCAAAGGGTGTGGCTAGCTGGTATCAGATGGCATCCCTGGCATGCTGAAAAGTAGCAATTAAAAAATGAAAGCATCCCACTGAAACTAAAAAAAACCCCAGCAATTGATCCAGTGTCTCTAAATATCAGACAAGACACATAGATTCCTTAGAAGGCTGAGAGCAGACCAACTTGGAAGCATGCTGGAAATTAATTTTAATTGGTGCACAAGGTAATAAGTCAACAAAAACCAAATTGAGTAGAGTTACCTTGTGTTGTGGAGGGAAACTATTAGCACATATATTTAAAAAATATTAAATTTGGTTTAAAATGCAGTAATGATTACCAATATAGATATAATCAAAGTGTTTTCAATGAAGTGTTTTCACCTGAATGCAAACATAGTGCGAAACTCTACGCTTCTTTGGTGGGGATAGGAGCATAACAAACCTCTCCCATGAGAAGAATTACCGATGATTATCCACTATCAGCAAGTAATATCAAATAAGCAGTATCTTTCTGGGATTTTCCACATTGTTCCCAGCAAATAACAGCAGAAGCAGTTTGTACATGTTGCTGTAGGAATTACTTAACTGACACATTTACATCTCTTTTTCCTCCAGTCTCAGCCATTTTATCGTTTCACTATCTACTCTTTAAAGGCAGTATGTCAGTTTTATAATCCTTCCGCACTTCTTGGCTTGGCTATATACCTTCAACAGTTTCCCATCTCCTCCCTCCCTGACTTGCCCTCTTTGTCTCCCATTCCTTTCCCTGATGTAACTTCATAGAATATAATATCCATTCATTAGTGTTTCTAAAAACCTTTGCTATCTACTATGCTGAACCCTCCTTTATAGTGTTTTTTAAAAAATATTCTGCCTATTAATGTTCTTTTTATCACTTCCTTTTGAAGAAAGTTTAAAGTAAAGTTTCAAAGTGTTTTAATTTTTATTTATACAAGGGAAATGAATCAAGAAGAGAGAGTCCCAGAAGAGCCTGAAGGTTTAGCGCTTTCAAATTTTCAACACAATCCAAACTGCTTCTTTTAGAACACATCTATCACTGAAAGCTATACAGCACCTGCATTTAAGCAGCAAAGTTTTCCTTTTCTCCTTAATAACACCTTACATTAATAGTGCCTTTAATCTCAATCAATCCCAAAGCACTCTCCATATAGATACAACAAATATCTCAATTTGCTGCCAAAATGCAGCTGTCTCTGGAGTGAAGCTTGGCAACAGTGGAAAAGTGCAAGAGTTTACAAGAAGAAATTATTAAAACATTAACTAACTGAAGCTGGAGACAAGGGAATTAGGGCTACTATATATATATAAGAGCTTTTGCATGCATGGCCTTATTATCCTACCAAGGCGCCCTAGGCTACTAGGTATGCCCAGTGAGGAGTACAGGACTGAACGCACAAGGAAAGGGCACTGCTGTGTAGCCACAGACAAAATGGATATTTTCTGGCACCCATCTGGTGTGTCACTTATGACAGGTGCAACATGGAACAATAAGACAGGAACACACCTTCAGCCTATGTTTAGCTTTCTCTTGCAGCCAATAAGGAAACCAGCAGTAATCTCCTCAATAAATAAACCCCTTTCAGGGAACCTGGAATCCTTACTCAGTGTAACCCAAAACAAACTCATCAAGTTGCCAAATAGCCGGGAACCAAGCCCCTCTGAGTCCTCCCCTCCTTCCTGAAAAACACCTCCTAAAGACATCTCCCCTCATCTAGAAATCTGTAGCAGAACTTAATCAAGAAGAATCTAGGTATTGTTCCCACCCCCTGTCCTTTTATTACTCAAACTTCTAAACTAATCAAAGAGCAATCAAGCCTTTGTCCACCTGTAATATTTGGTCACAGGTGAAGTCATAATGCCCCAGGATACATTTCGAGTATAAATATCCCCCCTCTCACAATGGCAGGATGTGTGTTCAACCCTGTGTGCACCCTACTTGCTTGCTTGTGGGCCCCCTTCTCTTTCCCTTCCTGCAGCTGTCATACTGGACATTGTACCTCTGATAGGTAAATATACTTTCCCCAAGGACCCTCATATTCTTATGTCCACCCCTCCTACCTTTTATTTCCTAGTTCTTGAGTGTATTAGGTTTTCTGTGCTTTACTGTGTGTGTGTTTAAAGTTGCTTTTACAATAAAACCAAATTAATCTTAAACCAAATCTCCTCTTTATTAAGAGTTTTTCACAGGGATTTGATCTCTGTATACAAAGGGTAAAAGATCTTGGTTACCCCTGACTCTTGAATAATATAGCCTCCCCAACTAATTCCCCAACCAAAACGGGGGGGGGGGGCTAATCAGGGTAACAGCCTTACTCAGATGGGAAATCATGTACCCAAATGGGTGCTGTATACATTATTTCTAGTCTAACTAAGCATCTGAGGCTGCTTGGATACAACTGGATAAAAAAAGAAGGTGGAATTCTACTGATCTGTTCTGTGGTGGTAAAAGGGGAACAGTTTCTGGGTTGGACTAGCAATTTTGCACACAGCACCCATTTGGGTACCTGATTTCCTATCCAATCAAGACCATGCATTAGAAGAAGCAGAAGAGATGGTTTTTATACCCTGCTTTTCTCTACCTTTATGGAGTCTCAAAGCGGCTTACAATCACCTTCCCTTCCTCTCCCCACAACAGATACCTTGTGAGGTAGGAGGAACTCAGAGAGTTCTGAGAGAACTGTGACTAGCCTAAGGTCACCCAGCAGGCTTCATGTGGAGGAGTGGGGAATCAAACCCTGTTCTCTAGGTTCTTGTAGGTTATCCGGGTTGTGTAACTGTGGTCTTGGTATTTTCTTTCCTGACGTTTCGCCAGCAGCTGTGGCAGGCATCTTCAGAGGAGTAACACTGAAGGACAGTGCCTTCGACAATATCCTGTTCTCTAGATTAGAGTCCACTGGTCTTAACCACTACACCACGCTGGCTTTACCAAGAAATAACCATGTGATCCACTAGACTAGTCACATGAAGAAAACATCCACATATTACTGATACAATCTAGGTCCAAATCATGGGGGAACAAGTTTTGAGTGACTACAGGTACATAACACTAGTAATATATGAATTGGGCCGTTATTTGCTTGCAATTATTCACACAACGTCCATTTGGGCACATGATTTCCCATCGAAGTAAGGCCATGAATTACCCAGAAAGAATCATATGATTGATTGGGCTGTACAGATCATGTGTAGATCATCACACTGCAGTAAGTGCACACACATTTATTTGATGTGCATATATTCAGTCTACATGCACCAAAAAGCCACGAAGAAGAAGAAGACTTGGTTATACCCCACTTTTGTCTACCAAAAGGTGTCTCAAAGCGGCTTACAATCACCTTCCCTTCCCCTTGTGAGGTAGGTGGGGCTGAGAGAGTTCTGAGAGAACTGTGACTAACCCAAGGTCACCCAGCAGGCTGCATGGGGAGGAATCTAATCTGGTTCTCCAGAGAAGAGCCCACCACCCTTAACCACAACACCATGCTGGCCAACCATGTAGATACAGAATAAAATCCAAGCACATGAAAATCTACAGACATATGAAACTGTCTAATTCTGAGTCACACCCTTTGGTTCCATCTGGCTCAATACCATATCTGTAGCCTGGCCGTGGCTCTTCAGGGTCTCAAACTTTCCCATCATTTCATGAGAGATTATCATATATTATGATCTATATACAAATTTTGTGATATTTCCTACACAGAAGGCTCTCAGAACTAGCACTCCTGTCACTACAAGTTACTGCAGGAATGGAAAGGAACAATGGGAAAACTCTGTGTGCCTTTCATACACAAATAGTTTGATAGATGCCACTGTCTGAACTTTTAGTAATCCATACAACTGACCAAGTACTATAAATTCTGCATGGGTGGTTTGTAAACTGAAAGCACTATTCATACTTAGGGTACAGATTTTATGTCACCCTCATTTGTAAACAATGACATGGATGATACACATAAAGGCCCATTTCATACGTTACTGGTGTTATGTCCCAGTAGTCATTCAAAAACCTGTTCCCCCATGCTTCAGATATTGCATCAGTAACACATGGATGTCCCATTGATCACATGGTTATTGGTTCTTGTAGGTTATTTCACATGGTTATTTCTTACAACAATGCCCTATTTTTGTCCAGGCCGTTAATGATGGTGTGGGAAGTAATGCTAACCATGGAATCAAAGCATCTATTATGTTACAGATGTATTGCTAGAGTTAGATCACAGAAGAGCAGTGTTTTGTCATGTCACAATAGTAATATGAACTATGGCCACATCCACAGATATGGATCCAACACGATTAAAAAGCTGCCTTTTGTTTCATTTCTGTCTATGTTGCTACTTAGCTAGGGGCTTGTTGTGGCAGGCTTCTGTTTCTGGGGTTATAAAAGAAAAAGTGTTGCTCTTGGAATTCATTAATTCAAATACACCTTGCAGGTATCCCTCATTATATAGTACTGGATATATCTGTTTTAAGGGAGGGGCACAAAGCAGGATTGCAGCTGAACATCAAGAAGACAAAAGTAATGACTACAGGAGAATTACACAATTTTAAGGTTGACAATGAGGAAACTGAAATTGTTCAAGACTTTCTATTCCTTGGTTCCATCATCAACCAAAAGGGAGACTGCAGCCAAGAAATTCTGGAGATTGAGCCTGGGAAGGGCAGCCATGAAGGAGCTAGAATAGATTCTGAAGTGTAAGGATGTGTCACTGGCAACCAGGTTAATTCATGCAATTGTATTCCCTATTACTATGTATGGGAGTGAGAGCTGGACAATGAAGAAAGCTGGTAGAAAGAAAGTAGATTCCTTTGAAATGTGGTGTTGGAGGAGAGTGTTACGGATACCCTCGACCACCAAAAAAACAAATCAGTGGGTTTTAGATCAAATCAAGCCTGAACTGACCCTAGAAGCTAAAATGACTAAACTGAGGCTGTCATACTTTGGACATATTATGAGAAGACAAGAGTCACTCGAAAAGACAATCATGCTAGGAAAAGCTGAAGGCAGCAGGAAAAGAGGAAGGCCCAACAAGAGATGGATTGAGTCTATAAAGGAAGCCACGGTCCTCAATTTGCAAGATCTGAGCAAGGTTGTTAAGGATAGGACACTTTGGAGGACATTGGCTGTTACCGCACTTGTATTCCCAGCGATGTATTAAGAGTTTGAAAATGTTATAAAAAATACTGTTCGCACTTTCTATGTATTCCCACCAATGTATTAAGAGTTTGAAAACATTATAAAAAATACTGTTTGCACTTTGTTTGGCCCCTTTAGCTGTGAAGACGTCTTCCAACCATTTATAAGCCGTGGTATCCAAAAACCCTTTTAAAGCGATGTTTTTTACAACATTTTCAAACTCTTAATACATCGCTGGGAATACAAAGTGTGGTAACCCCCATTGATTAAAAGGGTCGCCACGAGTCGGAAATGACTTGACGGCACTTAACACACACACACACACACACACACACTTGGTATATCTGTTTTAAGGGAGGGCAGAAGGCGAGATAAGGCATTCCCCTGTTATCAGAGTGAATAACAATTGTCCTAGGTGGGTGGCAGAATCTCCTCCTTCCCTTGAAGCTGTTCTTCCCTAGGTAAAACAGAAAAAAGGAAGCAAAGAGGGGAACAAGGTAGGAAGACGAAGATATTCCTCCCCTTTTACAAGGCAACCTCAAAGATGATACCTATATATTCATGATAACAAAATCCTCAAGAACTTTAGGATGTTTTCTGCAAATGGCTGAATGGGAAGCAGAACCTCAGGAAACACTCAATGTAAGTGCTGAAGACCCAAATTCTTAAATCTCACATATACATTGGTGGGGGTTTAAAATTGTGTGTACCAACCAAGAAAAGAGATCTTGATGGAAGTATGACAGTTTGGAATGGCATGAGTGGACACTAGCTTTTGGTGGGACTCCCCCCACCCACACACACACACACACATACACACACACAAACACACATGCACGCACACAGCCCAGAGCCACTGTCCTAATGATGGTAGCACATATGGATTTTGAGAATGAGGAATATTTGCCCACACCGCACTTCCCTGTCACAACACCAAGCATACCTGTGAAAGAGGCTCTGTCCATCACAGAAGCTATTAGTACGGGAACTGAAAATAAAGGGCAAGTATTATAATGCCATTGTATACAGTGAGAGACAGTGGAGAGTTAAGGCTACCCCATCAAGTCAAGCTGGAGAAAACAGAAATAAAAATTATTATTTGGATGGAGCATCTTACCATGAAGACAGGCTTGCAAAACCTTTTGGCTAAGGGTAGGGGAGAAAACTAAGAGGTGACATGATAGCTATGGAAAGGATGAATAAAGAAATCTCTGTTTTTTCCAATCTCTAAAAGTAGTGAATGTGATAAAGTTCAGATGAGGAAAAACAAAAGGAAATACTTCACGGATCATCCACTTATGAAACGCACCACTATACAATGGGATGGCGGCCACTCAGATTACACAGAATTAGATTAGGGAAGATGTGTCTGTTAATGACATCTATTGTAACCTCCCTTTTTCAAAAGCAGCATCTTTGTTTCTAGTTGTTTAATCATGATGCTGTGCCATGCAACTAGGCAGCAGAGTCTAATAAGGTGATTGACTGCTAGGTATACTCTGCTGCCATTGCAGAGCATTTGATGGGAAAGGGAAAAGATTCCCCCTTAACTGGCATCCCTGAGAAAGTGGTAGTAGACGAGGCAGTGAGCACCATGGAAGTGCACAGCTGCTGAGAGCCTAGTGGCCCCTTCTGATAGCAACAGATTGGCAGCCACATCCTTGCATGGTCTTAGGTGAGCCGTTCCCTGCCTCCAGTTGCATAATGTCCAAATGACAAGGTGGGCTGGTTGCCCAAGGAGCCAGGACTCTACCAGTAGGACAGCTGCTACGGACTGCTTTTTTAATGTTCGTATACTGCGTTGATTAGGGCTCTCCCCGACTGGAGCAGCATCAGCTTCATAGACTGCCTGCTTCACCATCTCACAGTGACCCCCACCACTGAGAATGCTGTTGATTCCGTCCTGAACTGGCCCCATCCATTACTATTACAAGTCTGCTCAGTGTCTGAATTGACATTCTGGTGGTCCTGCAGAGCACCAATATGGAGGGGAATAAGTTTATGGAGGAAAACAGCCCTACAGGCTGTTGCCACAAGCCAGCAACCATAAGCAATCAAAATGGAACTTCCAGGAATGACTGAAAAATGGGGAAATGAACATAGCAGTAAATGGGGAGCTTATTTTACCAGCAATGTCAATCAGTAACTTTTCTAAGCATTGAACTGACATAAAATAATTGTTAGGAAAGAAAATGCATTCTACTCGCAGCTTGGCTGTTCCTCTGTTATTTAAAATGAATCTGATCTGCTGCTTCCTGCTGTGGAGATTACCTCTGGAATACTTAATACCAATTTGGTTACTTTTTAGGGGAAAGAAAAACAAACTTAAATATCACACACACAGTTTATCTAATTGTATAACACTAATGCAAAGCATGATTGTAAATGCAAGCAAGGAAGTGAAGGAAGGGTAAGAGAACATCCAGCAGATACTTCCCAATGTCATGCCGAGCTGCAAATAATTCCCAGGATAGCTGCTTTATAAAACAAAGTTTGATCAGGAAAAAAATATTAAAAGTTAAACCCTATCATTAAAAAATAATTACAGTAGAGTTATTCACTCCGGCATTTCATTTCAAAATCTGGTCCCAATCAACATGTTTTAATGAGATAAGTGTTGGCTTTCAGAATTTTTATTCTTCCTAGGCTGAATAAATAAAACCGTTTAATGTGTTCAGCAGTGTAGCACTAAGATGGTTACAAGCGCTCCTGCTATAGTGCTGGGCGAGCTCCTTTCTCTCCCCACAAGGCTTCTCCACTTCAAATTTCACCTTGACTTATAATGGCCTCAGACCCTCTAGTGTCCCACCCATCGTTCAAGTGCTGAAAGCCAGAGGCCTTGGTGGGGGGGAAATGCTGATGTCAGGGGACTTAGAGCACATCTCTACAGGGGTGCAAGGTAGGGTTGCCAATTTCCAGGGTGGGCCCAGAGATCTCCTGGAATTACAACTGATCTCCAGATGACAGAGCAGTTCCCTTGGAGAAAATGGTTGCTGTGGATGTTATAGCATTATAACCCACTGGGGTCCTACCCCCCCACCCTCAAACCCCACCATTCCCAGACTCCACCCTCAGATCTCCAGGAATTTCCCATCCCAGAGCTGCCACCCTAGTGTGGAAAGGGAGAAAAGAGGGCAAACTGCCCCAAGGCCCAGAAGGTTAAGGAAACTTTGCCCTCCCCCAACATATTTGCTCATATCACCCTATATTAATGGACAGACAAAGGTGAGCCCATTTGAACTTTACTTTGAACCTTCAGGGTTTATAGAGTCAGATAGGAAGCATATTTGCCTGTCTAGCAAACTAGCATTCATGATTATGTATGCAATTATCATCATTTTATGCTACATACTAAACTAGATAACATTTAGTTATGATGATCTTTGATATACTGAAAAATACTATGCTATCTGTTGACATTATTTAGGAACAGCAGAAGAAAGGCCACACGTCTATATTTTGCTCCAGCCTCAGGGTTACCTCTCTGCAACCTTGCTCCCCTAAATACATTCCATTTTCCCTGAAAAGCACTAATGGGTGGCCATTAAAATAATATCAAACACAAATGTATAAACAATGAAAATGTGTACAAAGGAAGCACTGCTATAGACTTTAAAATAGGGAGAAATTTGCTCCCATCCTCTGGGATGGCACGCCAGTGAAACCATCAGACACAGGGTGGGAGACTCCATCAGTTTGTTCCATAGTGGAAGATATAGAATGCAAGCCTAGAAAAGTAGCATGGAAAGGTAGGTGGATATGGAAGCCACTGAGGCTGAAAGTAACTTTGGTTTAAGATGTTAGTAAGCACTTTGAAGACTCTAAGTGACAGCTAGAAATCTTTTAACTAAATAAATGTAGAGAGATATTTCAGATTCCAGATTATTGTGTTTCCGAACAGTGAGACTGGTACTGCAAGACATTTTGAAGCCTATTCATGAAGGGGGGGTGAAGCTCCTTTGGAGCCAGCGTGACCCCGCACCAGCATAGGTGCCACCTTATCACGGAATGAGGTGGCATATATGCCGTTACGGGGGCATACATGCTGGTGTCCAGGTGCCACCAGCCCCTGGCACCAGTACAGCCATGCCGGCAGGGCTTTCCCAGAAGCAAAAGCTCGTGCCTTTGGGGGGGTGTTCCAGGAGGTAGAGCTGACTTTAGGCAACTTCCACAGCACATTTGCTCTGTGAATGCCACTTTGAGCAGCGGCAGGGCTATGCCATCTTTTTGGGTGGTGCAGCCTCACTGTTCCCTATGGAGCATTTCTCCCATTTTTCTTTATTTTTAAAGATTTTTTTTTCTCCACGGTGGCCAGGAAGCCTCTGAAGAGGCGGTGCGGCTCCATTAGGGCTGTTGAAAAAAAAAATTGGTATCGTTCGGCTTCGGGAATATTCGGCCCGTTTTTATTCGGGCCATGCCGAAGTCCGAACTCCCTCGCTTCAGATCCCTGAAATTCGGGGGGGATCTGGAGTTCGGGGGAAAATTCAGCCCCCCATGCGCCTTCAGGGGGATTCCCTGAAAGCGCGGGGGGGGGGCTTTAAACAGATCTGCGCCTCCCAGCGGGAGGCACAGACCTGTTTAAAGGGCCCCCTCCCCGTGCCTTCATGGAAGCCCCATGAAGGCACGGGGGGGCGAATCTGCTGAATTTATTTGCCGAACCCCCGAATTCGGCAAATTTGGCTCCCCTGTTTACCGCCTTTTTTGAGTTTGGTTCGTCCAAACCAAAAAACAGCCGAATCGGGGGAAATTTGGCTGTTTTTCGGTTCGGCCCAAACTGAATCAACAGCCCTAGGCTCCACTGCTCCCGGCTGCTGCGGATCTTCCCTCCCTTCAGGATTGTGCTCTTCATTTTCTTTTCTGCTTAGCTTTCATGTGTGACTGAAGTATTTCACAATGCATATCTTTAAAAAATGATTATGATAAGTAAGGCAAACTGTTAAATAACAAGATACCAATCTGGAGAGAGACACCCTTCTCTCATAAAATTAAATAAGTATCTGAAGATAGGAATGAAGCACACTTTTGAAAACTGATCAGGTATCTGATAGTGAAAGCCACATGCCATCCAGAGGTAAGTAAACAGCATTAAAAACTGTTGCCTGTCAGTAGCGCCCAGGAACCAAAAGTTTCACAACATGGCAGCTAGATGAAAAGATAATCATAGGGGTATGGTCATCCCTGCTTAGAGAAGATAACAGAAGTGAAAAAAGGAAGAAGCCAAGAAGGTATTCTTTATTCTTAGGTTATTGTGGTCTTTGCAATTCATTACCATGCTGAAACTGAACTTCAGGGGAGATGCACACTTTTAAAATTACACTGATATTATCAACACAGAGATGTCTCTGCTTTCCCCTGTCCTGTTTCTTGATGGTGTAAAATCTACTCAATTGTTGATGTGTAGTGGAAAGTCATCACATGTTTTGGACACCAAGTTTTGGCTATTGAAGGCAATTGCAAATAAAAGAATAAGTGACACTGAGAAGCTGTAGACGGTCAAAAGTTTTAAGATTTGAAAGGAATTATTTGAGGGAAAATTACATTTCTGATAGTGTACACTTACATATATCTTGTATCACTGTGGCCTCTGATCAGACAACTTCTGCAGGTTTTTTAAAACAATATAAGCCTGCAACACCTGATTACCACAGGGAAAAGTGGGATCAGCATACACACCACAAACAGCAATCCCTGTCCCAAAGCTCTTCTTTTAGCATATAATTGAGAATGCAGGTTGGTCCTGGGTTCCCACACTGTGTCCTGAGTAACAATCACATGTGACTTTCAGCTTTTTTCAGTTCCTGTTCATTTGGCACCTGATTTGTAACACAATTGTGGTATATGTGAAGGAGGAACTTCAGTCTCCCCACAACATTTTGCTGACCTGAACTATACTAGTAAGGCACTATTTGGCCTTTTGGGAAAATCTAAATGTGGGTCCCCCCACCCTAACAGGCCAAATAGCACACCCCTGGGACTATTGTAAATCAGGGAAATGGCACCAGGAGTGGGGGGAGAGAGTGGAAGCCCCTTCTCCACATGTACCACAGCTGCATTTCAAATCATGCCCTTCATGCACAAGAACTGAGGACAAGCTGCAAGTCCAATATATGATTGGTATACAGAACACAAGGCGAAGACCTCAGACCAACCTGTGTATTACAAAAATGTGTGAGGTCCATCTTCGGTCTCCAACCAGGAGAGGGTCATGGTTCTGAAGATGCTTAGAATTCTATACCAGAGCTCCCAATTACTTTTGTAAATAGCATGGTGAGGTGCTGATTTTAATCAGGACTGTGGCACAGGGAAAAGGTGGGTTAAACCTTTTCCATCTGCCACTTTCCTAACTTGTAACAGCTCTGGAGAACTGCTGTTTGGCCTGTTAGAGATTATATGGAGGCACTCTGTATGTTGCCAGTTTCTTTTCACTAACAAGACAAATAGCAACAACTCTGAAGATTTTCAGGTTGTGAAAACAGCACAGGAAGGAATAAGTTAAATGCTATTCCCCTGTACTATGACCCTGATATGAATTGGCCCAAATATAACTGCTGTTGAAGAAGAAGAAGAAGAAGAAGAAGAAGAAGAAGAAGAAGAAGAAGAAGAAGAATAACAACAACAACAACAACAACAACAACAACAACGTTTATTTCTTTGTCAATATGGCATTACTTTTCATATCTTTATTTTTACCATGACACTGAGGAACCATTGTGGTTAGACTGACTAATTTTTGATATTCCTCCATATCACCTTTTTCACCATCTTGAGGGGTTCTTCCCACTACTGCAGAGAGAATGCTTCTCTCATTAAAAGACATCAAGTATCCTGGAGCAGTTTAAGACTGTCACTCCATTACAGTTCTTCGATTCTCTGCAGAGGTCAACAAATGGGCAGCATCCACCTCATCATCCTTATAAATGCATCATTTGAAGCATTCCAATTAAAGTTTCAGATCAGACCACTGTGCTGAGACCACTTTAACGAGGGAAAGTAATGACCTTGCATGGCATGTTGTTTCAGCATACCATCAATTTTAATTCTTCTTGATCTTAACTGTAACCCTTTGATACCTTTGGATCAAGAGTTCTCTTGAAGTGCTCCAAGCATGTGGCAGGACTTTCAGGAACTGTTGCGGGATGTTTAATTTCTACTTGTCTCGGGATGTTTAATTTCTACTTGTCTCAGGGAAGCTAGTCTGTCACCTATGAATTCTCCATGTACATTCAAATTACCAAAGATTAAAAGACTGTTGTAACCTTCCCCCACCTTTTTCCTAGTGTATAACACTAGATACCCGCTCATGCCCCTGAAGCAAATAAATCTAAGGAAAATTCCACAGTAAGATTAAGGTAGTTTGTTTGATGTTTAGTACCCAAGTAGAATGATATTATGATTAGATGTGGCAAATGAAAAAAGAGCACAGTAGAAACATATTATTTAATATGACATTTGGAAATGGAAATAGGAACTTCACAACTAGTCAGGCAAGTACCTTTGACCAAACTGAATCCTATCAGCTATGAATCCTGTTTTGGATCCTAGTTCAAGGCTGTGCCTTGGAACAATGACCAGTCATGAGCAATTTCAACAGAAACCACCTCATTTCAGCAGCCATATTCTAAAGCGTTCAGTATAACTGACACATGTCACTCATCAACACATTCAGGTAGCCTGGCCCTGTGAATGTTTACTCAGAAGTGTTTTCCAATAAGTGCAAAGTCCTTACAGCGCATTCCTGAAAGGAATGCTTGTGCCGGTTTTAGGAGGCAACCCAGCGGCATTCCTACCAGGTGCCAAAAACCCGTTCAACCCTCATAGGTGCAACCCTCATAGGGTTGCTCGAGAGATACGCCAGCAAAAAGTTGGCGTATCTTTTAAAAAACAAAAAGGGGTGTTCCTGAGCCATTTCGGCTCAGGAGGCCAACTAATGGCCCCGCCCGGTGCCAGAACGCAATGAGAATGCCTCCTGGGGCACCGGAACGCCTCCCGGCTCGCTGCCGCAGCCTATGCCAGCATCCAGAGGCCGGCGGGAGGCTGCGGCGGCGTCCGGGCCCAGCGCTGCCATGGCAGCGCCTGGGACCGGCATCCGGGCCTGCAAACCGGCGCTGGGGCCACTCATGCCGGTGTGCGCCTTCTGGGCACCAGTGGTGTGGGCCCCTGCGCCTGCAGAGGCCAGCATCGGCCTCCTAAGGCCTTTCAGCCCAATTTTCAGAAATGGGTTGTAAGTCTCTTAATGGTTGATTTAAACATGTGCAGTCCTAAGTTAGCTCTCCTTGTGAACTTAGTGGGGCTTACAAATCCCATCTAACTTAGGCTGAATAATGCCAAAAATTTAAACTTTTGTACAAGCATCTTTCCAATGGTAGACAAGAACAATATTATTATATAACTATTATAATAAAATTATTATTGATAATGAACTACAACAGTATACTGAGTGGGGTCATGGCTCAATGGTAGAACATGTGTTTTGCGGGCAGAAGGTTCCAGATTTCGTCTTCAGCATCTCTAGTTAAAAGGGTCAGGTAGTAGGTGAAATGCAAGACCTCTGCCCCTAGGGTGCCACTGTTAGGTAGGATAGACAATACTTGACATTAACAAGCCAATGGTCTGGTTCAGTATAAGGCAGCTTCATGTGTATTTATTCACCTTATCTCCAGCCCCAGGTTGGAACCAGTAATCTATCAGTGGAAGGCAAATGCAGATCTTTTCCTTACTCTCTTCCCTCCCCCCACCCAAACCATCCTTTCCAATCCCAGAAAATGTTTCCCAGGGTCACAGGACCCATGGTGACTATGTGCCATGCAGATCAGGGGGCTGCATTGAGGAAGGAGAAGTGGGTAAAATTACCTTCTCCTCTCTCCTCCATCTGTGCAGACCACAGATCACTGGATCCACCTCCCTACGTTTAAATGCCAGAACTGCATATGTACGCAGAATAAAGTTGCAAGACTTATCACAGGATACACTTAATTCAGGAGCCCTCGGTTGGTTCCTGCCACTATTCCTTCTGACATTACTTTTAGCTGCATGTGAACTGGTACAGGGTTTTTTTTTCCTTGAACCATTCAGTAACATTGGATGATCTAAGTCACGTGGAACAACCCCACAGTGTCTTCCTTTCACTGTTGCTCCAACATCTTCAAGGTATGGAAGGTGCTACAAGAGGAATTTAGCATGGAATCCTCCCATGTGATTTCATTATGCTACTGAATGGACCAAGAAGGCACCACAATATGCACCAGCTCCATGCTGCTAAAGAAATCAAGGGCCATCTTCTTTAAGCAAATGCAAGCTGCATCATGAAGGTGCCCTCCCTCATTCTTTACCTTCCCAAGCAAAACCTTCTTCCATTCACACTGAAGACAATGATAAATATGATGGGCATCCAGTTGTAATTTTTTTTAAAAAAAAACAACCAAACAGTTTGTTTAAAAGAAGTATACACGTTCACTCAAAATCAAGTTCCTTGCAAGTCAAGACTGCCACCTTAACCTCTGTGTGATATAAGAGGCGCAAACGTTTTGACTCTGGCATTTCATCCTTGCTTACAGCTTAGGCTCCTCATAGCCACACTTTTCCTTAATGATTTTAGATTTTTTTTTCCAAAATGGCAATGCTGTCACATCCATTCCTTCAAATGGACAGTTCATGTCATTACTTCTGATAGGTAACCAAATTCTTGTTAAACGTTTAACAAGTGCTGACCCCCCACCCCCGTGTTCAGTGTCGCTAGGGAGGAAGCAAATTGGGGCTCAAAGAATAAGAGAAGGTGCAGCTGCCCTGAGCCCAAGCTGTCAGTGAGCCCAAAACATCAGGATGCACCAAGTCTGTACTGCTCACCAGGCATGGAATTTAATGCAGCCACTATAGTTTATAATTTCCATGTTTTTAAGAGCATGAGTGAAATCGTCAGTGGCTTAACCTTCCTTTTAAATGGAAGGTTTTATTTTATGTTATAATTTCCGTGAGCGTGTTAAAAAAAACCACAAAGGAAAAATAACTGAATACACGAGCCCTCTATTTTTGGTGTGGCAAAGATTTATTTCTTTTTTTCTTCCCCTTTCACAGAAATGCAACAGGACAACATTTTTGTGCAATATAAAAACAAAGTAAAAAAACCTTTTCCAAATTAGCCCCTTGTGGTATAAACTGGGTTACTTTTCAAAAGGATTTATCTGCATTTTTGCACTGTTACAAGATTTTTCTGTTACTTATAATTGGCAATAAAATAAAAACAGTTAAAATAAATACTTGAGTGGGGAAAAAACTTTCATTGCTGTCTCCGTAGACTTTCCTTTCCTGTTCCTACTATCAGGATCTCCCTCCCCATATACCACCTCAGTTATTCCTACGTGCACTTTATCAAATACGCAGATGTTCAGAAGCTGACTGTACTAAGCAGTAACTTTTGAAACCTCATAACTTTATGAATTAAGAGATTTTCACCAAACTACCCAAAACTCCTGGGTTATTTGTGAATTTTTAACAGAAGGTAAAGCTGCAAAAAGAAAACTAAAAGATATTGGTGCAAAAAAAAAAGTCATTACCTTTGGGACTTTCAGGAGCAAGGCAATTTTTAAAACTTGTGTGACTCAGTCATTTTACACCTGCCTTTTCTGAAACTTGGCCAGAGCTCATCCATCCACAGAAAGATTCTCTGGGCCAGATTTTAAACTGATGGGACATATCATCTTGATTTTATGATGAATACAATTTTCACGCATTATAACAGTGGAAAGTTGAAAACCCAGTGTACTTCAAGTACACAGCCACTCTTGAGGCTGTATAATCTTTTCACACTGCCATTCTCTGTGTAAATGCTCATTTCTGAATGCAGGTGACGAAGGTATTTAGCCATAATAATTCCAGATATTATTTGTTCAAGCTTTCCAATGCCACACAGGGAGGTTTTATCTGAAAGAGTATCTGAAGAAGGTACTTGTGGAGAATTCAAAAAGCCTCAGCAGCTGCTGTCTGTCATCTAACATATGTAGGTAGTGGTCTGTAGTGATATGACTGCGGCCACATTCTGAAATGGTTTGTCTTTCATTCTGCCTTTTACAGAAGGGTATTATAGCACCCTTTACTTATAAGAGGCATCGTTTTTATGGACAGTTGGTAATGTTGACCAAAAAACAAACAAACTGACAAATGAAAAATGGGTCAATGCAAGTACACAAAATGTATCCCATCTGACAAGAAGAATTGGCTATGGACACTTCTGAAATGTTCTTATGTGGCAGGTACAGTGATAAGCGATGCCAGAGGTTTTTCAAGTGAGGAGTTGGAAAATGGAAAGTTGTTCAAGACCTCTCAAATGGATTTAAAGGCTTTACTATCATACAAACAGGGTGTTAAAGAAGGCTTCCCTAGGAAAGAAGGATGTGGTTTCATATGTGACTTCTTGCTCATCATTCTTCTCACATGCAAACTGCTGTACCTATTTTTTTTTTCATTTTAATTTTTTAAATTTCATTTTATTTGACATGTATCCTCCCCTTCCTGGCAAGGCAAGGCTCAGGGCAGCTTCCAACAATAATAAAATACAAATATACAATTTAAAACATATAATTTAAAACCATAAATCCTACTTTAGCAAGCTGGCATCCTATACTACGTGGACCACCTCATGTTGGTGGACCAGTCCTCAATAGGTGAAGTTGGTTTAAAATGGTGCACCTTTCCAAGATGCCATTCACCGATACGCTCAAATGGGGGACCAGAGCTGTGGGATCATTTCTGTGGCTTGCATACATGTAGTATGAGGTGGCAATGAGATGCCAGGGAACTGAGCTGATAGCATAGGTTGTATTATTTCAGACTAAAGGTGGAAGATCTCATTTTGGAATGTTCCTCTATGTTAAAAAAACCTCCCTGTAAATACAAAACCAGTGCAGCAAGCAAAACAAGCAGATAGAACTTTTCTTCCTGCTGTGTTCATTTTCTATTTGCATGGAAGGTTTTTTTAATGCACAGTTACACTCAAACCTGGAACCCACCACCCAAGTCTGAAGTGATGCAGTCCATCCTTCCACCTCATTCTTCTGCATTCATGTACCACACTTTATGTGGTGTGTGCGCCACATATATATTTGCATTTACTATGGTGAATATGTGGTATATGAAGTGGTAGGGGCACACTTTCATGCATACTTAGGTGGGCATGAAAATGAACCACAGGTGAACTAGAATTACATGGGGAAATGATGTCATCATACTGATGGCAAATCACTCTGAGTTTAAACATAGTCTTACCCCCAACATCATAGATTCTTTGAACAGGGAAAATGGAAAGCATGAATATACAGCAGAAACCTACCAATATAGAAGTGCTTGTCCATGTCATGCTGACATAGTTTATGTAGCAATTGGAGCATTCAAAGCACTTCCCCATAGATCATCTCAAAATGTTTTCCTTCTAGGACCACCATGTCAGGAGTGAGAAGAACCAGTTGAGAGTGGGGCAGTCAGCAGGTCTTTTCACATGAAGTTTTCCCCATCATTTGGGTGCTGAACAGCAGTAGTTCTTCTCTAGGCTTCTTCATGACATCATGTTCCATTTGTTGTCTTTCCATGGTTTCCTTGTCATTTCTCTGCATTTTCTCAAACCCCCTTTGATCATATTTAAGAAAGCATGATGAAGGAACCACCGAAAGACAACAAATGGAAAATGATGTTGCAAAGAAACTCAGAGTAAAGCCACTGCAGTTCAGCACCCAAACTGTGGTAAACCTCCATGTGAAAAGACCCAGCTCTAAAATGTCTCACTCCCCAGCCACCAATCTATTACAATCAACAGAAGACACTCAACCTGTTAACTGTTTTTTTAAAATAGTACATAAATCAGTGGAAACCAAAGCAAGATGCTCGTACAATACAGATAGGGATAATACTACATTCTCCTCTGCATTGCTGTGGGTTGCCCAACAACTCAAGAGTCAGGCTGTTAATTATGTTTAAAACTGGGATAAATAAAACAAATCTTAGAAAAGCTTGAGTAATAGACCTATATCCAACCATTTTTCCCACTGAACTCCACCATTTACTTTTCCATTTTCAGTCTGAGTTATAAGAATATACTTTTCATTTTTGCACCTTGTTCCTAAAAAGACATAATTCAACCATTTTCTCCATAAATACAGAGGACTGAAACAGGAATGAAGTTTAACCACAGTCTGTCTTCCAACATCATTTAAAGTGTTCTTCAAAGTTAAAGGAATGGAAGATGGAAGCAAGAAGTTACAATAGATTGAAAATGTGAATGTATCGGTCTTGCATGTGAAAGCTATGAAGGATTTGTAGTTTTCCTAGATAACAAGTAGAACAGGACATGGGATCATTCAGATAGAAAGACAAAGATGGGATGGCTTTCTCTCTTGGGCTTTGACCCCCTAAAATCCAACAATCAGACAGGCTTCATTGTCAGCAATTTTTCTCATGCTTTTCAAACTACCACAAACTGTGTATACATGAAGTCTCCATGTGGAGTTAAGCTGATACAATAAGTCCTCCTGTGCTTCCTTTGTACACATCTTTATTGTTTATACATTTGTGTTTGATATGAATTTAATGGCCACCCATTAGTGCTTTTCAGGGAAAATGGAATGTATTCAGGGGAGCAAGATTGCAGAGAGGTAACCCTGAGGCTGGAGCAAAATAACAGGCATCTAGTAACCCTAGTGCAGGGCAAGCAACTCTCAGAAATGCCAAGAAACATTATCCACACAGGGATGAGTCTGATTTCCCATCACCTTTGGCTCCCCATCGCACTCTAACTCTGTATCAGAAGGCATTGTGGTAAAGCATTACCATGTAAAAAGCTTGGAGAGAAACTGACCTAGTCCTCAGTTCACCTATTGAAACTAGGGAGAGAAAAATAAACATTTTCAAAGTCTGTTAAGTTTTGTGCTTATGTAGAGCTTAGGTATTGAGGAGAAACTTCCCAATGCTCATAATGTCTTCATTTCCAATTGGCCTATTTATCCCCTCCATTAAGCCATCTTTAAGCCAAAGTAATGTCATTGATTTAGAACCTCATTACTGAATGGATAATGAGGCCCAGTCCTGAATCATTGTGCTTTTCCATTCCCACGCATTTAACAGTGTCCCTCCCTAAAATTAGTTTCTTTTCTCCAAACTGTTTTTAAAAAAATAAGAGATCAGTACCATAAATTGCACTCTCCAGAAAAATATATGATATATATGGTATGACCTGAACATAGAGGTTTTTTTTAATGAGTAGCAACCTTAATATTTCATTTTGCTAATGAAGAAAAGTATGAATGCAGAAACACTATTCCTATAACATCCAGTTCAGACACACAAAATGTAATTCACAAAACTTGCCTTTAATTTTTTTAAATAATGCTGCATTTAAAAATACATAAACTGTTGCATTTAAAAACATGTAAAATGTTTTATTTCTTGATCTATGAAATGGACTGTAAAACAAAGATTTCTTCCTTCCTTCCCTTTCCCCTCCCATTTAGCTTGAGTACTGTTCCTGTAGTAAATATTCCCCTTCTACTTTTGGCCTTCACTTATAAATTTATTACCGCCAATTAGTTTCTAACGTCACTGGCTTACAAAATGCTACTGTCCCCTCCTCTTCTTACACACTCTCACACACAAACTCCAGAGAAAAATGTAATTGGATGTCTGAACATCACAGAGCTGGTGTTCAGACACGGGTTGTTAGATGTTTTTCTTTTCAAAGTCGGCTTGGTTCAGCTTTGAAAACCTCAGGCTTGGAAACTCAAGAAGCGGCTGTGTCTGTTGCTGTGTTTTCTCCACATCCTGTTGAGTATTAAGTAGTTATTTAAAAACGGAGCTGTTATACTCAGTGACTGACTTAAAGTGCTCGGTATAGTTTACAAGACGATTAATTAAATGAGAGCACGGCATGGGATGCACATGTATTTCCATAATCATTCACGTTGGCCTATAGTTGCCCTTTAATTTTCATACTAATTAAAGTAACACACATTGAGTTGCAAATTGTTGATGGCTGCATTTCTCAGTAGATGTTAACACTGATGTAAGCAGAATGGTGAATAAAAAAAGAGAATTAAGTGCAATGGAGGAGGGGTATTGGGGTCCAGTCTGTGCAATTGTGCTGCTCTAAGGTCTTCATAACTTGTGACCCATCAAGTGAACTGAAGCTCTTTATTGTGGCCTATCAGGTGTTCACCAGTCCACACACCTTGCTTCCACAGGTGCAGCAGACAGGAATGAGGGGAGGTTTCCCAAGCCCCTCGGTGTGGGTGGGTATTATCCATCACTGAAATTGTGTTTGGCTTAGGGGGTCACATAGTGTGGAGAAATGGCATCTGAATGAACATCTGGATGGGCAGGGCACATGGACCTGTCCTGCTGGATGGAGATGCATGGAGTGATCCCCATTTACTGGGAAGTAGGTAAAAGGGAACAAAACAGGATGTCTCAGTGAACATCACTGATCCGAACAGGTGAATTGAAGGAAAGAAATGGGGCATGTAATAGCATTAAAACTAGCTAGACCATGGGTCTCCAACCTTGTTGAGTAATTGGATATTTTTGGAATCACAAAATGGGAGACGATTACAAATGCTTGGGAGGTCCCAAACCAAGTATCCTTCCAAGCTTTTGTTCCCTTTTACCTGGCTCAGACATGAGCTTTTACTTGCAGACCCAGTTTGGTGGAGCAAATTGCTTGCTCCCATTTTCACTCAAATCAATTCACTGGGAACCATTCTGAAAGACTGGAAGCATGCAGTTATAATACCAATCCATAAGAAAGGGGCAAAAGATGATGCTACAAACTTTAATCCAATTAGCCTTCTCTCTGTCCCATGTAAACTCTATGGGGCTTTTCTATTAAAAAGGTTGGAGGAATGGGTAGATGCTGAAGCAATACTCCATCCTAAACTGATAGGTTTCAGAAAAGGCGCTTCTATGCTTGACCACTGTTTTACTTTATATCATCTAGCTAAGAAATATTCCGCGTTCCCTGGAGGCAGACTCTATGTTGCATTCATGGATCTTTGCGCTGCTTTTGATTCTGTCCCGAGTACTCGACTATGGACCAAACTTGCGAAAACCAACATAGATGACAGACTTTTATGGCTAATTTCAAAGTTACATGAAAATCAGACAGTGCAAGTCCATTACAGGCCACAGGGCCAATGCAGAGCACGTCTGGTTTGTTCCCATTCTGGCAATGGGAATCCCCCTGCCAGAAGTTCTCCCCTTATATTTTAACCTTTCAACTTCCCCACATCAAAGGCATGCTTTTACCCTAGTGAGGTTGAATGCTTTTCCCACACAGGTGTTAAACGGTCACTTTTTGAAAATTCCTTTTAGCGACAGCCTGTGTGACTGCGGAGACGGTGTAATTGAAACCCTGGACCATCTGTTCCTCTTCTGTAAAAAATAGAAGGTAGAGAGAACTCGCCGATTTTACCCATTCTAGCCAAATATGATCTTCCCTTAGAACCTTGGATTACACCTTTCCTCTTATCTGATCTCGATGCTGATTCTGAGAAAATTTATCAAATTGCGAAAAATCTAACGCATATAATGACTGTAAAGTTGTCATGACAAAATGGTTCTATTCTGTGCTAAGCTTTAAGGGATCCAGCTGTTTCTGTAAAACTGCTTCTCTTGTACAATGTAAATGCTTAAAACTGTGTCAATGAGCAATAAAGGTTGATTTTCCCTTTTATAGAAAATATTTTTCAAAAAAATTTCTTCTCAGGAAGCCTGAGGATCCTCGGAAACTTATCAGGAATTCCTTAACAATGTAATGGAAGATGTGTGACTAAAGGTTTGCCAACCATGATGGATCTGCCTTGAGTATGCACAACAGCAGTGCATTGTAAGGTATACATTCTGTTTAGACATTGGGGCCAGGGGCAGCAAAGCCAAATTTCCATCCAGGAAGGATATAGGAAATTGAAGCTGTTCCCATTCTGTGTATCAAGATAGCAAGATTAAGATAAGAAGGGTATCTCTGGAGTTTTCTAACAATACTTCTGGGAGGGGTGGCAACAGAACATCTCATTAAAGATCCCTTTGGTCTTTTTTTGTATGCAAAATCTTCATGAAAACTTCTCTCCAGGTTGTTTAGCTTAGTATAACAGGAACTGTAGTGTAATTGGCCAGGTAGTCTTCAGGACATTAAACATTAGCCAGCAGGCCTCAGTTAAGTACTGGACCAAGAAAGTAACTGGGCTGGTCCCTAGGAGTCCAAAGATGTAATTAATTTCAGTAATTTGCCTTGAAGAAACTTGGACTTCGTCTATTTTTCCAAGACCATGCTGAAGAAACAAAATGAAATACCCTACATTACATTTAAAAAGCATATACTACCCTTTGCTTACTTCCCAAACACTTGGGCGGGGGGAAGTATTCTTTTCTTATAATAGGTAAGCTGAATTCATTTGCTCTTTAAGTGTGAACGGTCAGGATAGATCCACCTAAGAACTGAATATTCTGCATACACCTTTAATTAACCCCTGAGTTATTACTCTCTCATGCAATTTCTTTTTAGTTTTCCTTATCTTGTGGGGTAGTTTTCCAGGGTAGGGAACTTGCTGACATCAAAATACTTTATCATTCAATTGATACACTAGTCTCCAACTGGTGGTTATGGCCCTCAGCTTGTGGTTGTGATGCTCACCTGAGTTTGAACAAAGCTTAGTTTGAGTGCTTAGAATGGTGGGCCCACACACCATTACAGAATTGTCATTGACTACTGCTGGCTCCCATCTTTGGCTTGGTCTTGGGGTTGCCAACTCTGTCTTGGGAAATTCATGGAGATTTGGGGGCAGTGCTTGGGGAGAGTGGAGTTTGGGGAGGGTCAGCTCAGTAGGGATGTGATGCCATAGAATCCACCTTCCAAAGCTACCATTTAATCCAGGGAAACAGATATCTGTAGTCTGATAAACCATTTATAGTTATGGGAGAATTCCAGGCCCCACATGGAGGTTGGCAGCTCTACTTGGTCTTGTGCTCAGACACTCACAAGACTAAAAGCAACGGACCAAAATGAGAGGTTTACACAGCAACAATAAAAGTTTTTTTCTGTCTCAGTCACTCACCACTTATGACAAGTAGCCCACCTCTGTCTGCTATGCACTCATTCAATTGCTCTTTTCCTCAATCTGCTCCATGGGAAGGTGGGGTCAAGAGAGCTAGGCTGGCTGAAGCAAGTGGGTGACCAGGCACTGCAGGGTGGACATACAGAGGGAGGGGAAAGTTGGGCTCATGACACAGCACCTAAAAAAGAAGCAGAACACAGTGCTTCTTCCCTCTTTCCATCCCTAACAGGGCATAACCTTTTTGACAGCAGGAAGAGCCACACCATTCTCTAAGGTTAGTCTCATTCTTTAAAAGGTGGCCTTTGAGTTTTAGTCTGGCACCCAGATGCTTACTATCCAGTGCAAAGAACTGCCAAGACAGCAGAAAGAGCAATGGACAATGGACAGGAAGATGCTCCAAGATCAGAGGAAAGACACATCTTCCCCCCGCCCTCCCCTGGAGAAGCATAGCAGCTGCTTCCAAGAGCCCCTAAAAATGTAAGGTTTGTGTCAAGGGGAATATACTATTTTCAAAAGAGAAAAGAAGCAGATATAGCAATCTGCTTCCCAATACAGATCCTGGTAACAGCCCCCCCCCCCAATACACGCAAAAAACATTTACACATATTTGCTTTGTTACGAGAAGCCCAGAAGTATTCATAAATAAGAAAGGACCTGATTACTCTAAAAAACAATGTAGGAATCAGCCGTCATTCACTACTTCTCTGCCTTATTTTAAAACAGTGAACCCAATAGTCATCTTTCAGTTAAAAAAAATTAAGTCAGTTGAAAAGCAAAGCCTTAAAAGTTAGCAGAATAGAGTGATCAGACAATTTCCATCATTTCCTACAAAATTAATACTCTAAAATGAGGTAGCAGCCTACCCAATTTCAACCAGCTTTGAGTGGTGAACCGGAACAAGTTGTATGTGAGCATAAGAAAAGTATCATGTGAGGAGAAAAATGTGACACACAATGTAATCCTATGCAGATTTACTCCATCCTAAACTCATTGACTTCAGTGATATAATTGGGCATAGGACTGCACTGTTATACATCCAAGTCAAGTATAGATGTAACTATAGAAGAACTGCTCCTGCTGAGCCTCTCAGCTATAATAGATTAATTAACATAATGGGATGAATGAGATTTTCTCCAGAATTTAATTAATTACAATTGCAATACTTCCAAAGGCTATACAATATATTTGTCAGTAGTTCACTGATTAGCCAAATCGCTAATAAATATTTGACATATCTAATACACACATACACAACAGACGGGGACCTGCAAAGACTTGTAGGGGGCATCTCATTTCCCCTCCCCCACTACTTAATCTTTCCCTTCCCTGAAAGCACCCTTAGCCTCTTCTTGTTTCCTTCCCTCCTTCCCACTCACCTGCCAACCTACATTGATTCACCCCCCACTCGGGTCTTCAGTTTTCCCTCTTTCCCTAACCCTGACAGCTTCTCCTAGCATGGTGTAGTGGTTAAGGGTGGTGGACTCTAATCTGGAGAACTGGGTTTGATTCCCCACTCCTCCACATGAAGCCTGCTGAGTGACCTTGGGCTAGTCATAGTTCTCTCCAAACTCTCTCAGCCCCATCTACCTCACAAGGGATAGGAAAGGATTGTGATTGTAAGCCACTTTGAGACTCCCTAAGGTAGAGGAAAGCAGGGTATAAAAACCAACTCTTCCTCTTCTTCCTGGCAAATGTTTGGCTGAGGCACAATGCTGGCCACTAGGTCAGGCCCAGTGGCATGCAGAGGAACACACAAGGACCTCTGAGGGACACCTTAATTTCCCTTGTATCCCTTTCCCCACACTATTTCCTCTTTCCCACCTCTTGGCAGCCCCCATATCCTTACCTTTCCCTGCTTCTTTCTCTCCTTCCCATGCACCCACCCACCAACCTTTCATCTGTTTCCCCCCTATTCAGCTATATGTATTAGGTATTTACTACATTCATACCCTTTCTCCACAATGTGGTCCCAAAGCAGCTTACATAATTCTCTTCCATTTTATCTTCGCAACTACCCTGTGAGTAAGGTTAAGTGTGTGATTGGCCAAGGAGGTCACCCAGCAAGCTTCCATGGCAGAGTGGGTACCGAAACCTGGGTCACTAAAATCCTAGTCTGAAATTCTAACCACTACATTGGCTTTCATGTGGTTGTTGTTGAACAGTAGCAAGCACCTGGGCCTGTGTGAGCTACGGAACTTATGTGGTTTCAAGTTTCCCCTTGGTTGCTGGAGGGCCTGGCCCCAATGAGTCCTCCCTCAAAGGCCAAAATAACCCTGGAAAAAGCCATGGCTCTGCCCCACCCTGCCTTTTACTGACAGAAATCAAGGCTTCAATTGGCGATACCATTGTGGTAGTCTAGCAACAGCCACAAAGGGCATTTGTTTCAAAAAAGCTATAGGTGCTGCTTCTATTATTTTGGAGGTTTTGTGTTTTTAAGATTTTGGGATTTCTGCAAATGTGGGTCATTTCTCAGGTTTCTAGAAAGATCTGTCTTGTCTGTTCATAGCTTCAGTCTCTCGATTTAAGTATCATATTTGGCTATGCTGAGAATGTATGAATAACAAACCTCTGCGCACTCAGGAAAAAACCAGTGTTTCTATGTATGAACAGAAATGCAAGAAGGTCTGCACAAACAGCACAAACTATAGAGAAAGAAAAGCAGAGAGGTTAGGCATAAGGTTCTTGCTTCAGGCTGGTAACTGAATAGCTCAGTTGTGGGTTTACTGTCAATATTAGTCTAATTAATTGTAAACTACTTTATTAAAAACCAGTTATAGAGAAAACATTCCTGGACAAGAAAGTCCTCCAGGGCTTCAAATTCCTTGTACAACAGATGAATTTGATGCATCAGAGCATCCAGCCTCTTTCAAGCTTCTGCATGACGTGTTCCAGCCCTCCCTTCATTGTACGCTCCTATTTTCCTGTTGATTGCCCTATTAAACAAAGGACATTGATTTAGTCTGAGACCAGATTTTGCAAGATTTCTGGTTTTGTCTGAAGATCTCCCATTTTTATTTTGCTTCTGCCTTGTGATAAATTCATAACTTTTTATTTTCCCCTATTTCCTATTTCCTTACTCTATATGCCAATAAAAGCTTGTGTTGTGTTGTGTACTCAGATTTTTTCTCTCTAAAAATGAAAACATTTTCAATGAGTTGGATCCCAAGGAGCTTTTCCACTAACAGTGGTGTTTTCCTCTGACGCAAAGAACATTCCACTGACACAAAAGGATCTACCATTAGAAGAAAAGTTCTGTAGGATCCAGCCCAATGTTATTTGTATGTCGAGTGCATGAAAATGGTGTGCAAGTAAAAACTTCCTTTGTTGCTTGTATGCCATTTTTATGTTGTGATGGCATATAAATGGCATACAAAACAAAAGATTCATCCGCAATGAAAATGAGGAGGACTGAAGCTGAAGACTCTGGCAACACACATACGGAATGAAAAGGAACAAAAATGGCCCCATCGGCTCATCCCTAGTTGGCTTCTCATTTTCTGGAACCTCACGCTAGAAAAAACCAGTACGGGCTATTTCACACAGAGCAAAGCACAGCAATATAGAATTTGTCTTGCTAACTGCAAGCTCACACAATCCTTGGGGGTTCGATTCAAAACATATCTGCAAATATTCGAGCCCAGCTCAAAAGCCACTGGGAGATGACAAGTGGAATGAACACATCTTTCCCCCCCTTCCGTGATCAAGGTCCCCAGAACACTGACAAATGTAAAGCACCATTAGATGTGCGTGTGTTCCCCTGACATGAAACAAAAGCAAAGTGGGTGTAAGCAAGAAGGGCGGGTGAGAAGACAAAAGACCGCACCTAGTGTTGTCTGTACATTGACTAGCAAAAGAGGGTAGGGGCTTTTTATACCAGTTGCCATTCAACACCTCAGAAATGTTGCTCGTCAGTCTGTAACTTGATAATGGAGTTTTTGGAGCACTGCTCAGTACATCCTGCTTTCAGCTGTCGCAGCTATCTTCTGCCATTGGCAATGAGCTGAACACAATGCTTCCACGCGATTTCCACCTCTTAGGACTGCAAATGTAGGGTTGGATCCCACAGAAGATTTCCACATGTGTAACAGTCCTTGCAGAAGTGCTAAAACTACTCCTTGCTGTCTGCTTGTCCTAAATAAAAGCAATTGTATCCCCATAATCTTATCTATGTTCACTAGACATAGATTTATACTGAGACAATTTCCAAAGCAAATGAAATAAAATAATGTGTACTGTTTCTGAAGCACTATCAAATATAAGTGAGTAATGCTCCAAGAGGGAATCTGTCCATGGCTTAGATAGGTTTGGCACATCTGCACCTCCTATTCTATACAATATGATCAATCTATACATTTTTATTCCATCTTTCTTCCAAGGAACTCAGAATGGTTTATGAGGTTTGCGCCTCCTCCATTTTATCCTCGCAATAACTTTGCAAGACTGGGAAAGAATGACAGGCCTAAAGTAACCTTCAGCTTCATGGCAGAAGGAGAATTTGAACTCAGGTCATCCTAGTGCAATACTCTAGCTCTACACCACTCTTGTTCTCAGTGCTGAAGATAACCCTCAAAGCTGAGCAGAAAAATTATGGAGTCAGCAAAAATGTCGCCCAAAGTGTGTTATTTGTGTATTGACTACATTAATACAGTAGCCTCACTGGTTTTGCTCAATGTCAAGAGCCTCCAGACTTTGGCTTATCCTGACAATTGCATATAGCTAGGCCATCTGAGCAGGTGTCTTGGAAGATAAGCATGATTCATTCTCATTATTCTAATGCTCCCTTTTTGGCTGCAAGGCACAATAATTTGTAGACACTATCTTGGGGTGTAGCATTCCCATCTAGCCAATGCAGGAATGATGTGGAAAACCCCTAGTGTTTCTATCTCTGTCAGCAGTTCAGATGCTTGGGAATGGTGGTAAGGTAATCTTACCTGTGCTCACCAATCATGGTGCAGATTCTGCAGCAACTATGCTAAGGATCTCATGGAGAAGACCTTCTTGATAAATCCCATCAGCACTTGTGCCAGCCTGATATATGGATCCCACATCATGAAGCAGCAGCTTGTAATAATGCCATCAAAATTTATACTTATGTGATTCAGAATACAAATTTGAATAACCCATAAGGCTCAGGAGCAACAATGAATCAAGCCTAGTTTCCCTGAATAGTTCTTCTAAAGTTCAGAAATGTAAGACAAGCTTTAACATGTGAGCAGAATTTGCTTTCAGTTTCAATCTGTTTTTACCAAGTAAGGTTGCCAACCTCCAGGTAATAGCTGGAGATCTCCCACTATTACAACTGATCTCCAGCCGACAGAGATCAGATCACCTGGAGAAAATGGCTGCTTTAGCAATTGGACTCTATGGCATTGAAGTCCCTCCCCTCCCCAAACCCCACCCTCCTCAGGCTCTGCCCCAAAAACCTCCTGCTGATGGTGAAGAGAGACATGGCAACCCTATTACCAAGGCATGGACATTACTTCAAGTCGCAACAGAGTGAAGCAAAGGCTCTAAGGGATGATGGGCAAGCCCAGGGAAAATCCAGAAGTTTTGAGGAAAACAGTTTTGCCTCTTTGCCATAAGCAAAAAGTCTACAAAATAAAGACGGTAAGGAAAATAGCATGATATAATGGCTTGATTCTACAAACTGCAAGTGGAAGGATATCAGGGAATTTTGGAACCCTTGGAACCAAAGTATACAGGGTAAAGGGATGCAACTTGATGGGAAATTGACAGATATCACCCCTCCCCTCTCAAACAAAGTCTTCTGCAAACAACAAAGCCTCATGCAACAGGTGTGGGGGTAATATTTTGCCAATTCCACTATCCTGTTGCAACCCCTGTAGCACATCCCACTAGAGCCCCCTAACCTTCTGGATCACATTTTGAGAGGAAGGGGATACAAGGGGCTGCAAGGGAAATTCACCCATAAGCTTTGTTCACAACTCATAGGATACATTTTTTTTAAGTCTATAGGACATTTGAGTTGGGAAGGATCCCAGTGTTTGGTCAAGATAAATGGAATGGAATGATTGCATGTCTTTCCCTCCATGATCTGAAGCCTTAACAGTCACCTGGGATGTCATTTGTTTATTATGGGATGGTCAAACTGACTCAGTTTTCCTAGATGTTCTGGGCTCTTCATAATTCAGATATATTGCCCTTTCCATTGTTCTAGTATCTATATGAAATGGGATAATCTGTTATAGGTATTTTGGCATATTGGATGTTGCTACAGAACAGAAGTCTAGAATTCTACAAACACTATCAACTTTATGTGCCACAAACCCATCCCCCAGAAAACTTTTATGACACTTTCTACCTTCTGAAGTTTGTGACTGTCTTTTACCCTTCCACTAGACATGGACAGAACATGTAGCATCATTCTCCCTTAGTAATGCCACCATGCTGTTTGCATGAAGTACATGAGAGAAATCTGCCTTGCTATGTTCCATTTTAGATGCTGCAGGCAAGAAAGGAATATTTCGTATGAACCCAGCTAGACAAACAAATCCAAAAAGCAAACTGAAAATAACATCCATGGACTGGAAAGGCCAGTGATTTCAAACCATGGACACTGAAAAATTCCCCACAGTATTTAAGAAGTGTTTAAAGGTCCATGATCCATCTGCTGATCCAACACAAGGCATTAAAATTGTAGATATTGCTTATTATTTAAAAAAAACATGCAAGTTCACTGTGGGTCCCATTTCTTGTCATTGTGCATCACAGTAACAGATGAGGAATACTGCTGCTCTAAAGAGCCCTGAGGAGCCCCGTGGCGCAGAGTGTTAAGCTGCAGTACTGCAGTCAAGGCTCTGCTCACGACCTGAGTTCGATCCCGACGGAAGTCAGTTTCAGGTAGCCGGCTCTAGGTCAACTCAGCCTTCCATCCTTCCGAGGTCAGTAAAATGAGTCCCCAACTTGCTAGGGGTAAAGGAAGATGACTGGGGAAGGCACTGGCAAACCACCCCGTAAACAAAGTCTGCCTAGGAAACGTCGGGATGTGATGTTACCCCATGGGTCAGGAATGACCCGGTGCTTGCACAGGGGACCTTTACCTTTAAAGAGCCCTGAGCCAGATAGCCCAGACTAGGCCAAACTTGTAAGATCTCAGAAACTAAGAAGGGTCAGCCCTGGTCAGTACCAAGGAATACTAGGGTTGCTGTGCAGAGTAAAGTAATGACAAACCACCTCCGAAAGTTTCTTGCCTTGTAAACTCTATAGGGTCACCATAAATTGACTGCAACTTGACCCCCAAAAAAGCTACAGGATTACAAATAGCCAGTTTAGCTGACGTCCTTGTGCCTCATACGCAAAAGAGCAGAATGAACTCCTCCTGGTGCATAATGCCTTTCTGTGTTTTACTACATTTTTGTCTCTACATCTTGCCTGGTCATTGCCTCTGAATGTTAATAGTTCCAAGACTCTGGATGTGACAACTTTCTCAGAAATACACACTTTCTGTGGGAAACCAGAACAGCGCTAGACAGTTATCTTAAAGCATATTTAATAATTGGAATTTTTAAATTCTGAAACCACTCACCATTTCAAATTGTATTCTTTAATAACAGCCTTACTCATGAACTATACATTGGATTACAAATTCATTTATTTGAAATGGTAACACCAATCCCAGTGTTGTTTGTTAAATATGTAGGAGGGATTTAGGCAGATCATGAGAGGCAGATCATGAGAGGGAGGGCATCTTGGCCATCTTCTGGGCATGGAGTAGGGGTCACTGGGGGTGTGTGGGGGAGGTAGTTGTGAATTTCCTGCAGTGTGCAGGGGGTTGGACTAGATGACCCTGGTGGTCCCTTCCAACTCTATGATTTTATGATTTTTGGTGCTTGTGAAAAGGGAAAGATTGGCATATTAGAAATCCATCGCATTTATTATTACTACACAGGACATGTATCGGCCTCAGTGAAAGGTCCTGAGGAATTGATCCTTCAAGGTTAATGCATTGTCTTTTAGCTCTTTGTCCCATTTTGGTGCAATCTTTCTCTAATGATTTCCCAAACAAGATTGTCGACAATGTTCAATCAGTACTAGATAATCAGCAGAGTTTAACATTTGCCACTGATTCTTCTGCAAGGGATCCAGCAAAGGTATAGTAGACATTTTCACTTGGATGCTCCAGAATGGACTCTGGCTATTCCTTCATAGGTCAAAGGTTGCCACAAGGCAAGGCAAGCAGGCCAGCCCTACCAATAATATGCTATACTACATTCAGTATGTAGAGCTGTTCAGCCAACAGGTGTTACATTGTCAAGCAATAGCTCAGTGGTAGAGCTACTATTCTCGCTAACAATTTTACAAACAAGCGAGTTTCTTATACAATCTTCATCACCTCCAGGCATTCTGATTCTTTTTTAAGCACAGAAACATTAATTAGATTTTGACCACAGACCCCAGATTTGACTTACGCTGACAGGGTTTCCATTAACGTAATCTGCAAGGGAATTCACTGTTTTAACATCTGTATGCCTGAGGCCTATCTCACGTTTACTGCCGGAGCCTGAAAAGCCTCCCTTGTATGGCTGTATGTTTCTTCTTGCTCCCAATTTCACAGAAGTCATTTCAGCACCAAACGGTAATTAGCAGAGGGATGGGCCTCAGCTGACATGAATGCAATTTATTGTTTTTCTGAAAGGCCCCGAATCAGGCAAACAAAGAGCACAGTCTTGCTGTCTGGCATTTTATTAACGTTCATCATTTTGTGTGTACCTCACTAAAGGGAGATCTTCAAGCAAGTTCAGTTGCTAATATGCAGTAACATGCAGGCTTTTGAAGAATATTAATTTCAGTTCAATTAGGCACATTTTGTGGACCCTTTCTCTAATACAGGGAAGGCACTTCCATAATTATCTTTGGTATTAACTTTATCATCAAGTTCTGCATAAATGCAACCTTTCATCTTTAAAATGCCAACACTTCTTCAATTTTTGGCAACTATACAACATTACTAATTATTTGCTCATTATGTGTGGTTAACTGATGAATCATTAATAAATGAATGAATGGATAATATATTTTTATGGTAATTGGAGATATAACTGATTGCAGAGTATTAGACCTTTTCCAAGCTATGCTGAAGGAGCAGTAGATGCATAATTGTTTACAGATGAGAAGTAGGCTTCTGACAAGATTTCTCTCACAGTTTGTGGTTCATCATTAGCAAAGGAATTATCCTATCAGGATGTCTTCTACTCCAGTAAAGTACTAATGGCAAAAATACAATGGGCATATAAATGACACATTTTATTTTTCCATGCTTTTATTTCTAGAGTTCATGCCTTGTAACCAAGAGCCATATCCACTCTTTGGAATGCTAATCCGGGTCATCAATATATGGGATACCTTACAGAATGCCACCGTCACTGCAAGTCCATGAGAACTTACCTGTATATAAATTCTGCTAAAGCAAAAAAAAAAAAAAAAAAGGAGGTTCCCATCCAGAGAAGCTGGTAATGTACAGTTTGTCATCGGGGGGCGGGGGGGAAACAGGATAGAATAGAAAGAAGAGGAAAGGTAATAAAGAATAAATGTGAGCAATTTGACGATAAGTGAGTGTCATTTTATAATTATATGAATTCTAGCTAACTGAATGAAATGCGATGGTTATGTATTATTTAACTTGTTATAAATAACTGTTAAGTAACTTTAGACTTTTACATAATAGAATACTAATATAAGTAGAATAATAGAATGACGTTTTGCAACATTTTTTTTCTTTCTTTTTACTAATATAGAGAAAGCCCTACAATATGTATCTGAGCTTATTTTTTAATATTGTATTGTTTTTATACTTATAATGCTTCATCCCTTCCTTTTTTTTCCTGTACCCCTTCAATTATACAAATAAAATCTTTATAAAAATAAAAATAAAAAAGAATAAATGTGAGCATTGAGCAAATGCAGTTCTCACACACTAAGGCCAGATTAATTGCATCCAAGGTTACTAAAAGAACTTGCAGATGTAATTTCTGAACCAATCCTGTGTCTGATGCAGAAAACACCAATGCAATTAGGGTTGTGCGAAAAAAAAGAAATTGATAAATTTCAGGTAAAGGTTTATTGGGCCCATTTTTTCGTTAAACCCGAAATAAGATGAATACCCATATCAGTAAATATGGGTATTCAGCTTTATTTCCAGGTTTACCAAAAAAATTCAGGTCTATTATAGTCTATGGAAAAAAATGTCCAAAGCTCCTATGGGGGCATTTTTGGAGGTAGAGTTCCCAAAAATTCAGGGTAGCTTCAAAGGACTCTCCTTGCATGAACCCCTCTAGTATAAATAAAGTATAAAACACTTAAAGAGCTTCTAAGGAATAAAGGATAAAACACTTAACCATGTTTTTTTGGGGGGAGGGGGTAGTTTCAATGTCTACTCCACACATACAGCACGCCAATAGCCTTTTTTTTTTTTGTTGGCTGAATATTATTAATTAATTCAGAGATAATTGCTGGGTTATGAATTTTTTTTTAAAGCTGTCCTTTCTCAAATTATCAGAACAGACATTATTGCAAAATAAGAAATGCCTAACAACTGCCTAACAACTACAACTGGGCAACATTCCTTCCCTAGTTTGAGAAACTCGCACTGTAACTCAAGTGAAAAATGAGAAGGAGACTTCCAAATCTTAATTGTAATTATTTAACCAGGTGGGCTGTCTTTTCCTAATGATCATTTCTATGAAAACAGAATAACTAATGAAGGTCCTAAAGAAACCTTTGTCTTTCTATGTACTAATGATCACTTTAATAAACATGCAGAGGGGACCCCCCCCACGCATGTTGCTAATGATAAGTAATTAAGCACCAGGCATGGAAAACTACAGAACAGGCTCATGTTAATGCAAGGGCAAAATTAAAAATGCAATAAAATAAGTTGTATTGAAAAGATTAAACTTTTGTCTCCTAATCTTTCTTCACAACTGAAATCTGAAGTTGGTTCTCTAGTAAACAGAGGACTAATTTTTTTCACCTAAATGTATGTGCTTCTTTGCTGAGCTCTGTTTGAAAAAAAACAAGCAATACGCTCTCCACTAAAACCAATGATCTTCTTCAGGCCAAATTGCAGTGTTTTTAGAAAAAAGGAGAGAGAGCCAAGTTTGCCATTAGTAATAATCTCTTTTTTCCAGAAGCCATTTCTAACTTTTTGGCAGTAGAAAATAGGGAGATATTCAGATTAAAATCTTAAATTTTATCCCCAAAGATTATTGTTCTCACAGGAGTGCTCTGCAAGAAGTTTTCTCAGGCTAATAAAATCAATTTTGAGATTAAAGTGTTATTTTAGAGAGAGAAATTTTAAAAGCTTCTCTTTTGGGGGATTGGCAGTAGCACCTGAATGTGTAGCTTTAAAGCTATTAAATAGGATAATTTAGAGACATTTTTAAAGAGTCTTAGGACGGTGACAGCAAAAGTTCTTGTCAGGCTGTTTGGAGCCACTGATCACAAGCTTTTCTGATTCCCACATTCCAGAATGCTTCATTCTGGTTAATCCCTGGACAGAGGAAAGCTTATTTTCTGCAGCTGAAATCAAGTTTCAGCAAGATGACAACCTTGGTCTGAGAAGAAATAATTTACTGTTTTTTTTATGTGTGAATTTATTATTGTTGTTATTGCCACCTTACATGCACAGCAAATGCAAACAGAAGAATAGGAAATCTGACAGATAATGAAATGAATGGTTTTGTCTTTTCAGACAATTATTCACACAAGCATCTGGTTTCATAGTGGCCATGGGCAACAGTGTCTGTGGGTGTGTGGGGGTCCGCCCTCCTCCCCCCTCCCCCAAATTTTGGTATTTCTTTAATTTACATTTAAACACACACACACCAACTGCATAAAAAGAAGCACTGATAGAGTGATCTCTGAGACCTCTCTTGGTGACAGAATAATAAGCTTCAGTTTGAGACCAGGACTCTCTGCACGTTTCTTGAGAGCTGAGAGGACCAGCAGGCAGCTTAGTCCTAGGGTTGCCAGGTTCCTCTTCGCCACCGACGGGAGGTTTTGGAGGCGGAGCCTGAGGAGGTGGGGTTTGGGGAGGGGAGGGACTTCAATGCCATAGAGGCCAATTGCCAAAGCGGCCATTTTCTCCAGGTGAGCTGATCTCTATTGGCTGGAGATCAGTTGTAATTGCAGGAGAACTCCATCTAGTACCTGGTGGTTGGCAACCCTGCTTAGTCCTGATCAAATGATGATGCTGTTTCTGCAAATTTCAAAAGATATAGTCACCCTATAAAACCAATGATATTATAAAGTGAGTGGGATATATATTTGCATAAATACAACCTAGTACATTTTAGTTTCAGTTTCTCTTGCTTACAAAAGCCCTCCAGGACCTGAGTACATTTATCCTCTTGATTTGGACCCAGCTGAGATGGATTGACTCTATAAAGGAAGCCATGGCCCTCAGTTTGCAAGGCCTGAGCAAGATGTGTTAGCGATAGGACGTTTTGGAGGACTTTGATTCATAGGGTCGCCATGAGTCAGAAGCAACTTGACAGCACTTAATACAAGGCCCTCTTCTCCAAGCAGAGACTGAGAAGGAGATACTTTTGTAGAATATCTGCTGTGGAGATGTACTGATGTTTCCATATTTACAACTGATCTCCAGCTGATAGAGATCAATTCACCTGGAGAAAATGGCCACTTTGGCAATTGGACTCTATGGCGTTGAAGTCCTTCCCCTCCACAAACCCCACCCTCCTCAGGCTCTGCCCCGAAAGCCTCCCACCGGTGGCGAAGAGGGATCTGGCAACCCTAAGGCAAAACTGTCTCCAGCAGGGAGCAGTGGCTTCTTCCTGCTCAGCTCTTCAGCAGACCTTAGCCCTGGTAGCACAGTGCTCTAAAGTGATAGGTCCCCAATCCTCATTCCAGCTCTTTCTGCAGGATCTTTCGCCTTTTATTTCCAAATGTGTGTATGTGCATATATAGAGTTGCCAGCTCCGGGTTGGGAAATACCCGGAAATTTTGGGAGTGGAGCTTGAGAAGGGCGGGGTTTGGAGAACGGAGGGACTTCAATGCCATAGTCCAATTGCCAATGTGGTCATTTTCTCCAGGGGAACTGATCTCTGTCACCTGGAGACCATCTGTAATCGTGCTAAATCGCCATCCATCACCTGGAGGTTGGCAACCCTATGCATATAGCCTTGTGAGCCTTAAGTAGTTCCATTTTTTTTCCTCATTTTTGATTAGTGTTGTGTCTCTGTGTGCTCTCTGTCCCTCTGTGTTTGTGATGGATTTCCCCAATAATCAAAGCACTCTCATGTCTGAAATCAGGAAAGAGGCTATCCAAGTTTCCTGCATCTTAGCTACAGAGCAGGTACACTTAAAGCACAGTAGGTGAGCCCACTCCCTACCTACATCTCATGGAAGACAACCAAGCCACTATAACAGCAGCTGCAGTAAAGAACAGGCCTCTCTTGTATCACACTATACTTCCCAGGATTCTTTCTGCTTTGTTTCTGTTGGCCAATATTACTTTTGCCCTTCCCCTATCATTACAGTTGCCAACTTCCAGGTGACACCTGGAGATCTCCCACTATTACAACTGATCTCCAGCTGATCAAGTTCAGTTCACCTGGAGAAAATGGCTGCTTTGGAGGGTGAACTCTATGACATTATACTCTGCTGAGGTCCCTCCCTTTCCCAAGCCCTGTCCTACTGAGGCTCCACCCTCAAAATCTTCAGGTATTTCCTAAGAATAAATATCATTTATTGGGAAGGATCTATAAACTATTACTTAAATATGACACAGAACCTGAACAAGTTAAGCCTTGTATGGTGAAATGGATGCAGAATTTTGGAGAGGAGATCATGATGCAACTGTGGGAGCAGCTATGGACTAAATCAATTAAATTTATAGCAAATCAAGCTTTGAGAGAGAACTGGTATAAATTGTTCTTCTACTGGTATATCACACCAAAGGATATCCAGAAAATGAATAAGGAGTCAAATGGTCATTGCTGGAAATGTAAGGAGACTGATGGGATGCTCTACCATACATGGTGGACATGTAAGAAGATAAAAAGATTTTGAACAGAAGTTCACTCTGAAATGCAAAAAAATTTAAAGGTGAAATTCACAATGGACCCTAAAACTATGCTGTTAGGAATCCTATCATCCACTATTAGGATGCTCATGGAGGAGTGGGCTAGATATATGATCACAGCAGCAAGAGTTGTTATTGCAGTAAAGTGGAAGTTAGAAGAATGCCCAGACATTGAAGATTGGAAAAATAAATTAGCCGAGTATGCTGTGATGGCAAAGCTGGTAAATCAAGTATACAAAAGATCCAATGAAGAGTTTCAACAAAAATGGGAACCATATTTTGTATATGTTTCATAAAGATTGTATAAACAGAAACTGTTATAAGATTGTACTGGATTTAGCATTCTTGAAGTCAATTAAGCATTATATTATACTCTGGCACAGCTCTTAGGTGGCTCTTTTTTAGGACCAGCTTCTTCTTGTTACATTCCCCTAGAGTGAACTCAAACAAAAATTCTAAAAGCATTGCTACAGGTGTCTAACTGTGTTTTTAACTCCATGGTGAAGCTGGAGACTAGCCAAATAAGAGTAGAGGCTAGGGTCATCTTACTTTCAATCTACATATGGCTTAAATTGAACTTTAGACCCTGTGGACTTCTGCCATTGATTTTAGAGGACAACTATCCATCAAGCTGGCTTAAGGCCGTTAGAAACAAAACAGAACATCTTGGTTTTTCCCCAGATAATCGGAGGGCTTTAGGTTATGGTTTCGTGAGACAAATAGTAAAACAAAGAATAAAAGACTCTGAAAGGCAATATGATTTAGCTAGAGTGCCTTTTTTCAGGGCACCTGCCAAAACCAAGTACATCCCTTGCCCAGCGACATACCTTTCAATATTGGAAGGAAGTACTACTAGGAGAGCGTTTACTCTAGCTCGATGTTTGGCTCGGCCCTCTGCAGTACTAGAAGGAAAATTCAAAAAGACTCCCCTCTTACAAAGGCTCTGTCCCTGCAACAGAGGTGAGCTGGAAACGCTGGGAAATGTTCTTCTTGGGTGCAGTTACCATAAGGAGGATAGGTAGAAGATTCTTGGCCCTCTTTTGCTAAAGAGTACTGGTTATCCTGAATCTGTTAGCGTTAACATACTTCTCAAGGATGAATTTTCTCCGGTAACAAAGTTGGTGGCCAGGTTTTGTAGAATAGTATTTAATTTTCGGAAATCTAAATAAAAAATGAAAAGTTGTTAACTTAACTTAACTTAAAACCTTTAATGGCATAAGTAATATTACAATTGTTACAGAAGGTTCATTTGTTACAGAAGGTTCATAATGAAAAGTTGTTGATAGGATCATTTAAATTTATATTGTTGAACAGTTTTTAACCATTTTAAAGAGAGTAATATTTTTCTATAGAGTTTTAACCAAAATGTGTGTGTGTGTGTGTTTAATATACATTTTTACACTGCCGGATGGGTAAGGCAATGTAACTGTAAAAAATTTATGTTTGATCTAAGGACTGCAATAAATCTTTGTCATACTTGTGATAGTATTAAATTCTGGCTAGAACGAGTATGCAGGATTAAAGAATATTCAGAGATGATTTGTTTAAATAAAGAATATATTATATCTAGAATAACTAAGGAAATTAAATGTTATGTTCACCCAATTAGAGAATGTTTTGGTATTGTAGTGATATGACTGTATTGGTGCCATGCATTATATGTTGTATTGTTTTTTATTGTATGTTATGTTTGTACTTTTTTATTGAATTGAAAAATAAAATTTAATTAAAAAAGAATGGTCTCCATTTTATTATGCTTGCTTTTATATTACTGTAATTCAGATTATCTTCAGACATGCCTTGCTTCCAACAAAGGCAGATTCTATGTAAAAACTATGAAATGCTATGTTAGCAGCATGGCTTTAACTTGGTTCAGAATCCTATAATCTTGTCATTCATTGGACAAATGAAAGCCTTACCCTCTTATTGTTACATGGAAAAATAAAAGCATTTTGTTACAGGTTAGTTCTGAAATGTGTGATCTCATACAATGCAGTAAATCACCTTCAATATTAATCATGTTGCTTCTCTTCAGCACCACATTATGGTGTCTGATGGGTGGGTTGAGTTGCCAATGGTGTAAAGGCTGCAGTAACTCAGGTCAATAACCCATAGGTATCATTAAAAGACTTTGCCTCCCCTAGGATTAATTTCTGTGGGCACCATGGCCATGGAGAAAAAAAACTGAAAAATTGGATGCAATTTGGTTTTTGAGGCTGAGTTGCTTCTCAGCGAAGTTCAGAAAGCAGGGTTGCCTTGCCAACTTAAAATTCAAATACCAGGTACATGTCTTTAACTCTCCCAAGAAAGTGGGAAAGAAGGCAGCTGTAGTTCTTCCTTCCCCCTGCTTCTCCAGCCTTGTCATTTGCTCTCTTCTCTCACCTGCTTTGTGGCACAGCTGAAATCCCACTCACCACAGAAGATAACAGTGGGAAAGATGACGGGACAGAGAGAAGATGCAGTTGTCGTCTCACTCACAGTCTCAGGAAATTTAAAGTACAAGGTGACAACCCAAGTTGAAGGAGAAGTCCTATAGGTAGCACAGAGTAACATGATCAACTTGCCACAGGCCAGGGTGCAGACACCTTGCATAGGCTATTCAAGAGGCACCCAATGTTGTTAAGAGCCATGAGACAGTCCTGAGTCCTCTCTTTTTCACTTATTTTCAGTCATCTTTGGTTGCCCTGGGAAAACAGCATTATACAGACTTGTTACAATCAAAGGGCTGATCTATACATGCAGAGAAATCATGTGACACAGGTTTTCTGCAAATGAACCACTTCAGAGTGTGGGTGGAGGGACCCCCCTCCCTCGCCCCTGGTAAGAAATATTTCCTGCACCTGGAAAAACAGGCTAAGAGGAAGAGGAGTAGGTTATGATAACTAGCTTGGTCCCAATATTATAAGTCTCCACTGCTTTCTCATCTGAAGGACATTAAATCCTGAGGACTACCCTTAGATCTCTCATTGCCCAGGGAAATGACAAAAATATGTTTTTCTTGTTTGTCTAAGAATTCCTTTTTAAATAAGTTTCTAGTCCTCAGTTTGCGATTGCTGTTTAACCCACACGCTCAAGCAGACTGATTAAGGGCTGACACACATTTACATTACTAAGAGTATCAGTAAGTAGTATTAGTACTCCTCGTTGTAGAATGTAACAGAGGGTTTCCATACCAAGATACACTACAGCTGAAACTACTGCATAACATGTATTTGCCTCTAATAATGCACTAAGAACAGCAGAAATCACAAAGAAACATAAAGAGGAGCAGGTAGCAGAGGACAAACATTGGCAATGAAGGTGATAAATGGGACAAGATGGAAAACAGGTTCCTTTACCTTTAATAGCTATATAGAAGAGAGAATGTTGGCAAGTGCTGTTCTCTCTCCATCCTGTGTGATTAATCTGTATAGAAATCTGTTAAGGTTTCTATATAATGCTTAAGGTACAGTATTTCTATATAATGCTAAAGGTTGGAAGGAGTATCCACAGTTAATATGCAGTTGTTACTGATTTATAGTGGAAAATCCAGAGGTTTTACTTCAATGTAGGATTTCATTTGTGTGGACATTACTTCCTAAATTAATGGAAATCCTAGAGACAACCAAAACTGTATATAACTCTAAGTGATTAGTTAGCAACATGTCAATGGATTACAGATGGCAGCAAATACTGATCAACCCAACAAAATGTACTTTTGATCCTGCATGGGTGATATATGCCAGGTTTTTTTACGTAGGAATTTGCAATCCTGTGTGGGTAGAGTTCCATATGTGACAGACCTAGACACATTGAATTCATGGGACGTTCCCACTCTGAAAAGCTGTATGTAAAGATAGCTAACTGCCCAGCATGAGCATGGCATACCAAATTATACAGGTATGCAGGAATGTCACAGAAGTCATGCAAATTCTTGCATAGAAGTGGCTTCTCTGTAAGAATTTTGTCTTGTTTGTCCTTTGAGCACTGGAAAAATCTCAGGAAGAAACTGGAAGAGAATAAAAAGGTGTCTTTGCAGGTGTTTTCGTCACACATTCTGGCATCATTTCTGTTGTTTGCAATTCCCAGTAAAATGCACTCAAACTCTTAGATCAGTTTCAAACTTCAGTTTGAGTGATATAAAAGCCAAAGACAGACATATATATTAAGGGCCAGAACAAACATTTCTAACAATTTTTTTAAAGGAAAAAGGAAAACCAATAAGTTTTTAAAAAATTAAGGTAACACCAATAAACTGGAGTCTTTGAAGATTTCTTTTAAGTCATTCCTATTAAATTTCCAAAGTGACCTTTAATTACTTCGCAGAGTGTTTCTAATACCCCCTCTGGTTTGGTTCCCTGTCTCTATAGTATGTAGCCCCATAAAGAGAACTCTGTGTGTGCTTCAACAGAGCAACGCAATGCACACTTCAACCAGCCAACTTGGTTTTAATTTTATGGGCTATGCTGATCTGCCTTCCTGCTAAAGCTGTTTCATTTTGTCTGCAACCAAAAATCAAATAACCTGAAATAAACCTCTGCCAAATAGGCTTGACCTGCAGTGCAAGCCAAGGCCCTTGGGATTGGAGAAATAAATGGTTGTCATTGAGACAAGCATCTCCCCCATCCTCCCACCCAGAGTGGGGTTGACAACAGATGTTCTTTCTTTTAATATGGTATTTTGGTAGTGGGCTACGAGAGTCAGGCAAGGCATGTCCCCCCCCACCCCCAATATTAGCATGGTTTCTTTAACCTGAAATGGTAACAACTGGAAATGAGACTTTGGCTAGAAAGGACTGGTGTAAGACAACTACAAAGTAATCGTAGAAATGTTAACTGCTAACTACCATTTACTTTCATATTTGGGGCAAAGCGCAATGTGACAGAAGCAGAGCGGTGTCTTCAGACACAGGCTAAGCCGGTCCTCAAGGGCAATTTGAAGAAGGGGTAGGTGGAAGGGAAATGCTGGAGGGTGAGGGTGGTGTGGCAGGAGAGGGAGGTATTGGCAAAAATTTCACTCATGGAAACCATTTGTGGGATCCAAGCCAATGACATCTAAGACTTTTTGCCAAAAGCAGGCATATCTGCAAATAGAAATCTGTGGAAAATCCATCATATTGCTATTCCACCCTTCTTCCAAGGAGCTCAGATTGTATGCATGGTTCTGCTCTTCTCCGTTTTATCCTAATATTAGTATACTATTAGAATACTACATTTTTAAAACTGATAGTAACTGGATTTCAGAAGATACATGACTGCCCATATGAAAAAATCAAACTGGTGGCATCCTGCTCTAAAACACTGGTGCAGTTAGCTATAAAAAGTGGATGGGGGTGCCACATCTGGTACTTGCCCCTCTGGGTCTATAAACAATTGCTGGAAAATTGGCTGGGGTTGAAAAAATATTGTTTTACACTCCCTGAACATTGGAAATGTCAGTGCAGCTTTGTGGGATACTTTTTTCTTGGAATGAGAGACTTGGAGGTACTTTACAATAATCTGTTTTTACAGGTATACTGATTGAGGAGCTGCTGTAGGGACATGGAAGCAAGCATACCTTCCCAAACAACATCCATCCAGTTCTCCAACATCTAAAATTTCAAATTGTTATTTCCAACATATACTCTTGAAAGCTTATACCCTGAAAATCTTGTTGGTTTCTAAGGAGCTACTGAGGTCAAACTTAGCTGTTCTACTGCGGACCAACATGGCTATCCACCGAAACTATCTAGTTAATATACCTCCCTACATCTACTGCCTTTTCACATGTACTCGTTTTCTGTTGGCTTACTGCCCCACTCATAAATTGCTACATGGCTCACTTGTAGTGCACTCATACAAGTGAAAATCTATAGATCATTTGCTGATAAAATGTGTGATGGCTTGTGTAATCTGCCTCATATCAGAGACACAATTTGAATAGGCTAGTGACCAACACAATCTGTTGCTATGATCACTGACAGCACACAACTCTCCCTTGCCTCTTTAAATATTTAAGTACATTTGAATATTTTAAAGTTGTGTGTATGTGTGTGTGTGTGTGTGTTAAGTGCCGTCAAGTCACTTCCGACTCATGGCGACCTTATGAATAAAAGTCCTCCAAAATGTCCTATCTTTGACAGCCTTGCTCAGATCTTGCAAATTGAAGGCTGTGGCTTCCTTTATTGAGTCAATCCATCTCTTATCGGATCTTCCTCTTTTCCTGCTGCCCTCAACTTTTCCTAGCATGACTGTCTTTTCCAGTGACTCTTGTCGTTTCATGACGTGACCAAAATAAGATAGCCTCAGTTTAGTCATTTTAGCTTCTAGGGTCAGTTCAGGCTTAATTTGATCTATAACCCACTGGTTTTTTTTTTTTTGGGCAGTCCACAGAATCCGTAACACTCTCCTCCAACACCACATTTCAAAGGAATCTATTTTCTTCCTATCAGCTTTCTTCACTGTCCAGCTTTCACACCCATACATAGTAATAGGAAATACGATTGCATGAATTAATCTAGTCTTGGTGACCAGTGACACATCCTTACACTTCAAAATCTTTTCTAGCTCCTTCATGGCTGCCCTTCCCAGTCTCAATCTCCTTCTGATTTCTTGGCTGCAGTCTCTCTTTTGGTTGATGGTGGAGCCAAGGAATAGAAAGTCTTCAACAAATTCAATTTCCTCATTGTCAAGTTGTGTAATTCTCCTGTAGTCATTACTTTTGTTTTCTTGATGTTCAGCTGTGGTCCTGCTTTGGCACTTTCTCTTTTAACTTTCAGGCAGTAGTCGTTTCAAATCTTCACTATTTTCTGCCAATAATGTAGTGTCATCAGCATATCTCAAATTATTAATGTTCCTCCAATTTTCACTTCACCTTCATCTAAATCTAATCCAGCTTTCCTAATTATATGTTCTGAATATAGACTGAAGAGATAGGGAGATAAAATACATCCTTGTCTGACACCTTTGCCAATTGGAAACCATTCCGTTTCTCCATATTCTGTTCTAACTGTGTCCAGAGTACAGGTTGCGCATCAAAACGATCAGATGTAGAGGCACACCCATTTCCTTTCAAACCAGCCATAGCTTTTCATGATTCACACAGTCAAAAACTTTGCTGTAATCTATGAAACACAAGCTGATTTTCTTCTGAAATTCTCTTGTATGCTCCAGTAACCAGCGTATATTTGCAATATGATCTCTAGTGCCTCTTCCTTTTCTGAAGCCAGCTTGAACATCAGGCATTTCTCGTTCCATATATGGTAACAGCCTTTGCTGTAAAATTTTGAGCATCACTTTACTTGCATGAGAAATTAATGTGATGGTCCAATAGTTGCTGCAATCTTTGATATCTCCTTTCTTGGGAATTGGAATGTAAATGGATCGTTTCCAGTCTGTGGGCCATTGTTTTGTTTTCATATCTGTTGGCATATTCTTGTCAAGATTACATTCACTTGAACTCAGTAATGCAAATCTGTTCCTTACATGGTCTTTAAACTCTTCCGGAATATTGCTTAGCCAAGATGTCTCCTGCCTTTGTGCAGACCACACCCAAAATACCTGAACCACAATTTTTTTTGGAAAATTTTTTTTTGTTCCAAGAACAATTTCAAAGAGATGTACAATTATTCAAAATTCTGTTCTGCATAACCATAGAGGGGTTAGCATTCAGTCTAGCTAAACAGAAGGCTCTAGAAAGACAAGTTGTCAAATAATAAGTATAAGCGGGCAAACCGCGTGGTGGTGGTATTCCCAAAAACTGAGATGAACAAACGCGGCGAGCACGAAAAGTAGTACTATTATAATCAAGCTCTTTAATGTGCTTTTTAATTTTGGTGAAAGCTTTAGTTTTCCCAAGAACTAATAACATATCCTGCGAGAAGCCCAACAATGACAATTTCTCATCTAAGATTTTTTGCCATGAGGATTTAAAAGGGTTGTCCTGCGGAGAAACAACCTAAATGTAACAGTAACAGACCTGTTTAAAAATGGGTCTGTGCATTCCTGTGTAAAATGGAATATTGTACTTGGCTGGGAGTGTTATGATACCCCAACAGGCCCTAAACTACCCTGGGATGCCCTACAAGGTGTTCAGGACTGGAGCTAATGTGCAAAGGATAGAACAGTGCTGTGTAGCCAGAGACAAAAATCGGTCTCCTGACATCCATCTTGTTTGTGCCATGCTACAGCAAGCTGAAAAGGCTGAACCAGCAAGGTTGTGCCATACTCTCCCCTGAAAGAATGTTGCAGCTTCTCCATGAAGACAAAAGAAGACCAAGATAAGCCATTTACATTTTTATACCCTTCCAGTAGTAGGATGCAAGCATCCTGCCATATCTTTTCAGCCCGATTCAGATGGACTTAATCCTATCCTGTCACTAGCCAAGCCCTGTCTCTGACTCACCTTCCAGACCCCACCTTAATTTCCAAGTCTATCCCTCAATGCTTGGACACTTAATCCAAGTGTCCCAGCCATTATTTTCTGATGACCTTATTCACGGCACCCTGTTAATCCTATATCGAGCAATCAAGCCTTTGTCACTGGCAATGCCCAGCCCTAATCAGACATTGTCAGGCATAGCCTCCAGCTACATTTTGGGGTATAAGCATAGCCCCATTGGTCTCAGTCAAATTGCTACCACTTCCTGGATCCAAAGTGGGAGCCACTATACTTGCGCGTGCCATTTTCCTTGCTAGTGGTGCTGGCCATTACTTGCTTTCTTGCTGCTGCTCTATCTGTAACTATAATCCTCCTTGGAACCCTCATATCCTTGTGATCACCCCCTCAGACCTTTGCTTTCTTAGCTCTGTATGCATTGGGAATTTTGTGTGTGTGTGCAATGAATTTGATTACTTTTAATAAAATCCTTAAAATTCGTAAAATATTTCATTATTGAGCCACTTTCCATTGGTTCACTTATCTGGAACAGAATTGGTTTAAAGATCCCCATGCCAGCCTCTTGCAAAGCTCTGTCTAGTCTCCAGCTAATTTCCCCCAATATACGGAGACCCCCTGTGCTTGGTGTAACAGGAGTGGGATGGGACGGGGGGGGGAGGGCACAGAAGAATTTGCTGTCCTATTAAGAATGTATAAGATGGCCTTAGAGCTCCTAGTGGAATCTTCTGGATCCTGTATAAAGCTTGTATTCAGACCCTTCAGGTGATTAAATGAAATCCTTGGCTACGTGATAGCCTCTCTGAGATGTCTGTTCACTATCTGTAGTACTTGGAGGGCTTTCAGGTCTCTTGCAAACATGTAACATTATATCCATGGATCATAATGGCTGCCCTTTCTTTTACACATCAATAAAGAGCACAGGCCCTACACACCTACCTCTAATACTTCTTGCCTATAAAAACCTATTCCACAGTGTATTTGCTTGCCTTTACAATGGCACAAGACTCTTTCTTGTTCATACTCAATAATGACACAATTCAACACATTGTTCTCTCTACTGCAGACACACTAGATATCATTGGCTCCAAATACCAAACATGCCCTCTGGGACTCCAGCCTATATATGATTGTGATTGGGGACACATAATAAATATAATTCAGGTCAAGCCCAGCAACCTGCCAGGATAAGGCTGTGGCTAAGTGGTAGAGCATTTGCTGTGCGTGTCAATCACCAAGATCTCCAGTTAAACAGTAGCAGGTGACAAGAAAGATCTCTGCCTGAGACCCTGAAGAGAGTAGGCAATACTGACCTTAATAGGCCAATGGTCTGACTCAACATAAGGCAGCTTCATATGTTCAAGTCTAATACGGTTGAGCTTTGTCGAGCAGTAGCATTGAACCATGTGCAAAGAAAGCATGACTCTACCCAACTGTTTTTATAACTAGGTTTTGGAGACAGCATTCACCGTGCCTGTTCTCTAAGCAGATGGTGGAGAGAAAGCCAAAACCAGAGTGACTATTATTTGGAGAGAAACAATGTATTCCATTGCAGCTGGTATTTAAAAAGACAGAAGCTTAATTTCATTGCACCATGGTTTGCATTGCAGTGTCTAAATTAAGTGTGGGAGGCAGGGCAGAAGAACACTGAGTTTTGAATTACAGTTTGCTCCAATTAAGAAATGTTTTTGTCCTTGCACATGAATATCCATTACTGACAGGCTCCAAAAACCCACCACTCCAACCTTGTCAGTAAAAACCTTATGTTAAGTGGAAGATATGTGCCAAGATTTAAAATTAGACCCACACATTACTTACAGATGTTTCAGTGATGGGGGGGGGGGATGCACTTGCACTTCAACCACACTAAGTAATAAACTCAACAATGGTGTGTGCCTTTTTTTAAAATACTCCAAGTTAATTTTTATTATACAAGTAGCCATCTGAAGAAGCTGTTGCATGCTGCTTAAATTAAATGTGGAGGAATGAAATCAGCAGTATCCTTTTACAACATATGGTCCAGCAAATCAAATTACAAAGCTTTCCACATCTCATTAACTGCAATGAGTACAGTGAGTTTTATAATAAGTCACTTCCCCCCTTCCCTCCCCATGTGAGTGTTGAACAGGGACATGTCATGTAAGTATTCTCACAGGATGACCCTTATGCTAGGATTAAGAACTAATCTAAGAAGGGAAGGGTCGTGGGGTCAAATCTGATCATAACATTTTGCACAATTGTTTTCCTTGGCACTGTAACATATGCTTTCCTGCAGCCCCGGCTTGGGGGAAAAACCACTTCTGATAATTTCACTGACAGCAAGTAACCTACACTTTGCCATTTAATGAGCCTGGGCAGGCTTAGCTAACAAAAATAATTTTTAAAATCAAAATGTTTCGAGAGGAGAGGCAGAAGAGGAGGAAGGAGAGGGTTTCCTTTTGGCAACCAAAGTTTCAGACAGAAATCCTCGGCTAATTTATTGTTTCCATTCACAAATGGGATGTTGCAAGAAAGACTTTGCATCCTGTAACACAGAGTTTCCCAACTTCTGATAGCCATGAGGCACTATTTGTCAGAATTATAATAGTAGGTGCACTTTAACACCCAGAAGGAGCTCCTTGTTAACAGCCCTTAGGGGAGCCCACTGCTGTTCTTTCCTTACTGCATTTTCCAATAGCATGCTTTATGGTGGTTTTATACTAGTTTTGCTGCACTGCCACTCAGCAAAAGACACACTGCTTTTCAGTCAGTGGCCAGTTGCTGTTTCACCTCAAGGTGTCAGGAAGATAAAGCTGGAAACAGTCATTAAGAGAAACAGAATCCCCTTTCAACACAAACTTGGACTGGATGACCCTAGTGGTCCCTTCCAACTCTATGATTCTATGAACTGTCTCTAGTAGAACATCTGGATCATAAATAACAAACCACTGTGCACCTTGAGAAAGCATTACAGCCTGTTTGCATGTAACATTTTGCCCTGTATTTTCCAGGTAGAATTTTTGTTTTAAGAAAAGAAATTAATTTTTGTACTGTTCTCATAACAAAATATTGCCCTTGGTGTGCTTCCTCTACAGAGAGCTAATTGTTCTAGATTTCTGTGCCAAGAGTGATTGCTGCATCCAGCACACACATGTGCTGCAGCAGAATCACCATCCTCAATTCATGCTAATTTGAAGGTTATACTCATCATTGATTGTTTTAAATTTTTAAAATTGTATTTAAAAAAATTTATGCTTATTGCATAATTCCAGAGTACCTTCAGTCTTGGAGTTCAGATTCAAACTAGAAGAAACAATTAAAGCTAGAATTAAGCCCTCACAAAATGAGAATTGTCCTTCTTTCTTCACTGGCAACCTCCCCTCTTCCATGCACACAAAATAGCCTTCAGTTGGTTTGTTTTAAGTGGATTCCTAATTTTGTATCCAAATTACTGACTTCCTGCTCCTGTTCTTGAGTCATTAAGAGGAATACAATCTCCCTTTCACCACAAACTTAAAACTGTCTCTTGTAGGACATGTGGATCATAAATAACAAACCACAGCACACCCTGAGAAAACATAAGAACCTCCAGATACAGAATCTTTTTTCAAGGGAAAAAAAGAAGCAGCAACTCAACAAGGCCAGCTTTAAAAGCATTGCAGAGGGGAAAAAAGTCAGCAGACTGTTTTTAGACAATTACGAAGCTGTTGGCCGATCTGATGTAGCCAAGCAGGAAATTCCTCAGCTTTTGGAAACCATTTTTAAAAAATGGTTTGGCACTTGCTGTCCTCCAATTTATATTTCAAAAAGAGTTAATGTGCTGTAACTAGCTGGAGAAGCCAAGGAGAACAGAGAGGAGAAAAAGCTGGACCAAACAGTTGGTGGAAAAGAGTCCGATGATCAAGAAAATGTATGATTGCAAAGTTTCAGCAGTTTCCTCTTCCTGCAGGATTACAGTTGGCAAAGAATGGCAGATTAGTTTTTTAAAATAACCTCTTTAGAATTCTGTTAAGATTTACCGTAGTAAAGCTAAAAAATGACCCAAGCAAAGAAGGGCTGCCTTTCTCTTTTTGTATGTTATGAAGCATGGTACAAATTAATTTTGAGACAAAATTTCAAGTCACATATAGTACAACACATACTGGGGACCCTTTATGTCTACAGGCATAATCAACAATTAGTTCTGGCCCAAAGGACCACATTGAGATGTAGGTTGATGAATCAAGGTCCCATTTCCCAAATCCCATTGACATAATTATCATTTTCCTATACCTACCTATACAATACATACACTTTTTAAACTTTACATTCACAATTAATGGCCCAGAGGTTGCCCATTGCTAACCTACAGTCCATAAGACATTCACTATATATTTTTATTTTCAAAATTAATTAAGAAGGATTATTTATTTAAAATATTAGTATGTGACCTTTCCACCCAACTTAGGGTCCTCACAGCGCTGAATAATCAAAACAATATAATATGTTAAGCAATTTATTAAAACATATATGCACATAGACAGACACCCAAACAGGAAGGAGGGCCAATGAGAGTTAGTGAGGAAATGCCAAACAAAAGAAAAAGGTCTTCACCCGCTGGAGGAAGAAAATGATAGAGGAGATAGATAAATCTTCCTAGTGAGAGAATTCCAGAGTTTGGGCATTGGAGTGTAAGCTGGTGAAAAAAGATGACAGAAATCTTTTTATCTGCCTAATTTTTAGGTGGGATCCGAGCCATAGTCTACAGTGATACAACCATCTGGTTTTAGTGACAAGTTTCACCCATTTATGGACTTGAATGCTGACATGATCATTTGGAACATCTCATTACAGATCCTCTTCATCACTGTGGTTTGCACTACAATGGAGTAGGAAAAGGGCAGGAAAGACTAGAATAAACAAAAATGGTAGATTTCAGCAAAGAATGCTTCCCCTGATGAGAGGAAATAGAAAGCAAAGGGAACAAAGTATGGCGGATTCCACACGGGGATGATTCCCTGTGTGCTCGCATTGCCCCTGCAAATGCAGAGGTATTCACAAGAGGAAAAGAGGCTCCTCGTGGGGGGATTCTCTCAATGCTGCCCACTTGTGTATGCCACTTTTCCTCTCCCCACTAGAGTGCTTTTTGCTTGCTTTTTAAAAATTGGTAATATGTCTATCAGCTATAATGACATATCTACTACTGATTAAAAAGTGTCAGCAAAAAACCCACTGGTAGTGGTGGTGGAAATGGTGCCATATTTGGCACTTGATATGGGCAGAGATATGCAGAAATCTGTACTTTCCCATCCACATGGATCCCAAATCCATTTTGATTATAATCTTTCTGGAAACTTTGTACCTAAATAATTATGGGGGAAAGTGCGGCAAAGCCACGACCATGGAACCTCCTCACTGAGCATCAGATCCAAACCTATCCCAGCACCAAAGTTCAAGTCCAGTGTGCGGCCTGCTTGCTGTGTAGGGTCCAAAACAAATTGGAAGAGCCCTAGTGCTGCCATGGATGACACCAGGTCTGAGACTTGTGAAAAAGGCATGGCATCAGCATGGACACTGAAGTCTCCCAAGACTAACAGCCTTGGGAACCTCAAGGCCCAGTCTGCCACAGCCTCTAGCAAGCCCAACAAGATATCTGCCAGTGCATTGGGCAGCCGGTACACCAGCCAGATAGCCAAGCTCTCCTCGGCTTCTCACACAAGGCCAACACTTTAATACCAGGAATCTCGGGTCAGGAAGGGCCCTGAAGGAGAAAGCCTCCCAGACCAACACAGCCACCCCTCTGGCCCACCTTACATGACTGGTGGAGGACTGAGAAACAACCTTGCCCTCCTGCATCCAGGTCACAGTCATGCAAGCCAGGTCCACACCCTGCAATATGCTATAATAACGCAGGGTAGTGGTCTTCTAATTAATGGACCTGGCATTGCACAACAGCAGTATTGGGGATGGGTAAATCCTAGCACCTCTACCATCGTTGCTCAGGATGGGTCACAGATTGGAAGGAGCCCGAGCATATCCATATCTCTGGTTCCTTCACTTATAATACCTGCTCCCACTGCCATACCTCCTGCACCCCGATAACTGGGATCCCCAGCCCCAGACTGGCCTCCCCAGACCGAACTCATCCCACTGCATTTAAGTGCTCAATCACAGCAATAATAAACCTAATCCCAACAATCAACAGTACAATGGCAATACAATAGTACAACAATTCCAGAAACGTACCCCTCTATAAAAGTAAAGGTCCCTGTGCAAGCACCGGGTCATTCTTGACCCATGGAGTGATGTCACATCCCGACATTTTCTAGGCAGACTTTGTTTACGGGATGGTTTGCCAGTGCCTTCCCCAGTCATCTTCCCTTCACCCCCAGCAAACTGGGTACTCATTTGACCGACCTCGGAAGGATGGAAGGCTGAGTCAACCTTGAGCCAGCTACCTGAAACCAACTTCTGTCACGATCGAACTCAGGTTGTGAGCAAAGCTTTGGACTGCATTACTGCAGCTTACCACTCTGCACCACGGGGCTCCTACCCCTCTATAAGCCTCATTTAAATTATATCTGTTCTAACTATAAGGTATATAGACTAAGAGATCCTATTCCAGCCAAACGCAAGAACAAATTTCAACCTGGCAACAACAATTTTAAAAGCCTAAGGAAATAACAGCAGAGTAACTCCGAATATAATAGGGAATGTCCTTCCAGTTGATAAATATAAGCACCAGCAGGACTTCCCATGAAGGTAACAAAGATGACAACCAGAATGTCCAAGTGATCATATACCAGCTCTTAGATCTAACAGGGTCCCTCTGTAGCAAAACTAACCACAGTGCCTGGGGCCACTCGGTAAGTATTAAAGAATTCAATACGGTGATATGTTGATGGAGAAAAATATGTCCCTCTGTAATCGTTTTTAGCATAATTTAAAGTCAGGTATCGACATATGATGGCTTCTGAACCATTTTTGTTTAGACTATGTAAATCACACAGGTGTGAGAAAGAGAAAGCCAGGAACAGTTAGCGAATATCACAGCTGATTTCTTGTGATCGGAGCCAGACTCCAGATAACTATTGTTTATGGTACCAGATGATAGGAGAAAAAAGAGACATCTTTACAAGAGGCTTTTTGCCCTGAGAGAGAACACATCTTCCTTGGTGATTTTTTTTAGATATTTATTTTGCTTTTAAGTATAATCAAGATTCAATTATATATAATTTTAAGGCTAAGATGTTTTGTCTTAATGTTAGATTAACGAAAAAAAGTACGTGTGAACCTTGGGAATATATTTTGAGAAAGGTAGTTGGAATTTATTGTTGATATGAAATTTCCTAATACATCCATCAATTTATGACATCAAGGTTAAAAATATGCTTGTGAAGAGAAACTATGTCTAAATTCATACATCACAAGTCCTTTTGATGTCTGGGAATATTCTAATGTTCTCATGGTAAAATCTCATTGGTTCCAAAAACAACAGCCTCTGAGAGGGTATAAAAAGGGTTCAAAATTTGTAAGAAATTGGGAAATTCTCCTGTAGACATGTTGCCTATTGTCTGTGTGAGAATTCTCCCCGGCATGATCATTGATGGGTACGGTTACTGGTTGGTAACTGTATTCTATATTCTATATCAGATCTATAGTCATTTGTTATAACTTGTTATATACTTTGCATATATCTAACTGTGGTTTTTATTTCATTTTACTATTTTTGTAGTATTTACAATAAAAAGGAATTGTTTTACAATTCAAAAAAGGTTGTATATTACTTGCAGTGGCTGGTTAAATAAGATAACGTATTTTTTAGTGAAATCCAAAATCTAAAATCTAGCCACAAAAAGCATAGTAATAGACTACACCACAATGATGTAAATATGAGGCAGCCCCCCCAAAAAAGGGCCTTAAATATCCAACAAAGATCTTCAGTGCCTCTACAGCTGATACTCTGAGGTTGAGACAGAGCATCGAAATGAAGCACCCTGCAACTACATACTATACAGTTGTCAGGTACCTCCTGGCAACTGGCAGGGGATGGGTGCATGTGTATGGGGTGTGGGGAGAGATCTTACCAGGCAAAAACAAGCCCTAGGTCTCGACACCATTGGCACAATGACATCACTTCTGGAAGTGACGCCATCACAGCGTGACAATGAGGGATATGCTCTGGTATTTGGGCAAAAACTCTATGGCAGAAGCTATTTTTTACCATACAGTTTTGCCCAAATACCAAAGCGTCTCCCACATCATCATGATGTGACGACGTTGCTTCTGGAAGTGACGTCATCACATTGACAAAAAGGCCTAATTTTCACCTGGTAAGATTCCCGCTGGCCAGCTGAACAGCGCTGGAGGGAGGGGGCCCAAAGTGGTCTGTTAACCCTAAGCAAATCATACTGGAATTCTGTAACACCTCAGACCAGTTACCCAGACAGGGGAAGTTAACCAAAGATCTAATATCACACTCCTGTTAAACTAACCAGTCTCCCTCACTTACAATTTCTAACTGTCCAAACTCTCTCAGCTGTGAAAACCCAGCTAACGAAACTTTCCCATCTCACTTTCCCAGTACATTGCTCTACTGTCTGGTTCAAAGTGCCCTTTTATTGGCTCTTGTACTTCTGGCGTACATTTCAGTGCTTTTATCTGCCATGCAGGTGAAGAAACACTAAGGAAAATTCCAACCAAACACACCCTGGAGTTCATACTTCTCTACTAGGCAATTAACTTGCAGAGCAACTAAATATTCATATGGGCCCTTCACTCTCTCCTCCACCTATTCTATTGGCTGTCTGAGGCCTACAAGCCACAGTGAAAAAGTGCATTCTAATCCCATACATCTCTAGGAATTGCCAGAAACACTATGGTAAAACCTTAGAGTTTCCAGGAGTTCCTAGAATGGACTGCAATTTTTTCTGTCAGCAATATTTTTACATTGTTGCCACCCCCAAGTGGGGGCTGGAGAACTTCCAGAATTACAACTAATCTCCAGACTACATAAATCACTTTTATTTGTTTGTTTGTTTAAAATATTTATTCCACTGCTTCCAGAGAAAATGGCTGCTTTGGAAGGTGGACTGCGTGGCATTATACCCTACCAAGGTTCCTCCCCTCCCTAAACCCCACTCTCACAGGCTCCACACTCAAATAACCAGGTATTTCTGAACCTGGAGTTGGCAACCCGATGCAGGAGTGGTGGCAGCAAATGGGAGCCAGGGGTGGCAAATGCCCCACTATGCAGGAGTGGTGGCAGCAAATGGGAGCCAGGGGTGGCAAATGCCCCACCTCTATTAGGAAACTGACAAGCCCGTTCGTGGTACCAAATCCATGGGTCTCTCCCATGTCAACTTTATACAGAAGTGTTCTGGGAGTTGCAGAACTCAGTTCCCAGGCATATGAAGCCTGATTCAACTTGGGACCAAGGTGCACAAGGAAGAGGGGTTCCAGCCTTCTCCCTGCAGTTTTCCGGTCCTGAAACAGTCCCAGAGAGCTGCTATTTGCCCAATGGGGGAAACTGCATGTACTGACAGCTACATGTAAGTTTTACCAGCAAGTCAAAATGTGGCTCCCAAGGGCCATTTCTAGTTAGGAGAACAGCACAGGGTGTGGGGTAGGGCGAGCCCCTTTTCCTCATGCACCAAAGTCCCAATACAAATTGGCAAGCCCTAGCAACAAAATCAGAACACTAATTCTGAGCTGCTTCTTGAGCTTCTGTCTTCAGCCGTTAACGCAGCCTGGCTCCCAGTTTTAAAGAAACAGAACATACCATCAAACAGTCAGGACAGTTCAAAACATTTCATTTGGATACCACCACCACCACACACACACAAATGACCATTATATAATTATGTGTTCATGGTAGCAATGACAATATGCCCAAACCCAAAAACCCAACAAGCTGAGAACACCCTTCCCCCAAGTCCCTCCTCCACATCTGAAACTGGCTTTGTCTGACCTCTTCCTTGCTAGATGTTTGTTGTGCCCATTTCAATGCTGGAATTTTTTTTTTTGTAGAATAGTATTTATATATAACTTTCTGTGATTAAAGCACTTCATTTACATTATCACAGTAATTCTTACAACAACCCTGCGAGGTAGAGGCACTATCATTATTCCAGTTTTATAGACTGGGGTGTGTGATTTGTCTAAGAGCCTGTAGTAGGTATGTGACCTAGATAAGATTTGAATTGGCAAACTCCTGGGACACAGCTCATTCTCTTGGTCATTATGTGCCTTTTCCCCAGCTTTGCAGCTCTTGTTGCTTATCCAAAGATTCATCTAATATGAAACCCAAACACATTGGTGGTGGTCCCTCTGAACACTATTCAGTATTGTCTCTTCTCAACTTTTGCATAACAACCCCACAAATATGGGCTTTTAAGTATTCAATTCTACTTCTTCAGCTTCTTAAAATTCCCTGTGATATAATTATCCTGATGGGAATGCAAAGAAGATAATTGCTTTTAGAGGAAAAGTTCTCTTTTGTTTCACGTTCATCTGGCTCCTGCAAATGGAACAAGAGACCTTGAGCAGCATAAACACTCATCCATGTGTCTCTAGTTATTTATTTACAAAGATAGACCTTGACAAATGTAATTTGTTCAAAACAATTAAAAGGACACATGATAATTCGTTTAGATACCAAAAAGGCTTTAAAAGGAACGTTAGAATCGGCATGTCACACTGCATCATGGAAAGCAATCAGCTGACTTTGAAGAAGCGGCAGGTGTTCCTGCTGATGGAATGTGGAGCTGAAATAATATTTGAAGGGATGGGAGGGAGAGAGTTAAGAACTGGAGCCATTCTTTATGCAGGCAATAATTATACAAATTAGATTTGTGAAAGCCAGGGGATGACTATGCCTTGAACCCTGTCGGCACACAATGGAACAATGGAAAAATTAATAATTAAATCTATTACCTATGTTCACAGCCTCACTCAAAAGATACCTAACTAGTTCAAACACTTTGGCACTTTAATTTGAATAAACACTTTCACACACTTCCCACATGATTATAGGCACATTCTGTTTTAAATGGAGTAGTGTATTTTGTTGCCTTTATCTTTGGTATTAACAAGGTCATGCTTAAAGGTGCTGATGTTGAATGTAGTTTTTCAATCCCATTCTGTGGGGGGAAATACTAAAATCCTGATGGTGAAATCCTCAATGAAGACATCAGTTTAAGCCACAGCTTTCTTTCCTCTCCTCCTCTCCACTCAAATAAAGCTAGCATGAGTGCAGGTGAGAAAGACTACTTCCTAAACTTTGCATGGAGTTTGAAAGGGCATGAAGAGTTCTTGAGAAACATCAGACTTGCTGTATGTCTCTGAAGGCCTGCAAATTCCTTTCTCTCTGACCTCCCCTCCCCTTGGGACACACACAAGACATGCTGCTCACTTCCAGCTAAGTCATCTTGCCTGGGGTAGGCTTGAACAGTTTTTCTTGGAGAGATTCACTGTGTCTAGGGGGAAAGCACTGATATAAAGCAAGTTACATTGCAGAAGGTTCTCTTCAAATTAATTTTCCCAAATAACTCTCTTCCTTTCCTTTTAATCAATAACACAGTTTAGGCATGAACTGACATTGCCAGTTGCTTGTCTGGCATGCGTGGGTCTTCCCTTTACCGTGTCTCTCCCCACCCCACCCCCGCAAAAAAAGGGGTGAACCATCTGTTGACAGGTAAGCGCCTGTCAGTGTGTACATGCAGTAAGCAAAAGACCTGTGCAATTTCAGACTGGAGGAGTTTTAAGAAAACATCTTAAAATAGTATTTGTGTTATAATGGGGAAGACTAGCCAATCTTGAACAGTAATTTGGAGCATAATTGAATTGATAAGGGGGAGGAGAAAGACCCATCTGGCAAAAACTGTCCAAAGCCTTTAGTTATAACTGGGCATTTTTCTTTAAAAAATTGATTAAACACAAAATTAAACTACAACCGAGCAGAAAGGCTAGGAAAACTAAACCAAGGCCCTTTCCCACACCTCTCCTTACCCCCAATGCTTGAATCATTTTTCTCCCAGCCTGACCCCAATACCAGAAGCAAGTGGGAATGGGAGATAAAAATGCTGAAGGAAACAACCCACAAAGGAATATGGATTCTATCTGCTCCCTCTTTCTGGTATAGTTTTATCTTTATTTTACTTAACTAAAAATGGCTGCTGGTCTATCCCCCGCAGAGGATAATAGCAGCCCTCCAGCTTCCCTTATCTAATAGAAAAATGGCTGGTCCCAATTATGATAACAAATGCAGCAAAACCTGGCAACCCAGACACAGTCTCGATTTCTACATATTTGGGGAAGTTCCAAGGTATGCAGAAAAATATAACTGCAAATGGTTCACAGAAAAACAAACCCTGGCCTGATAATGAGTAAGGCCACAAAATGGCATACTTAGAGTAGCTGAATGTCAGTTAAATGAGAAAAACAGGAAGAGAGAATCAACCCGATTAAGCCTCTGAGAATTCTGGAGTGGAAGGTTTTGAGGAGAGATGGGCTTACAAATTGTTCCTCTCCCTAATTCCTTACTTGATATTCCCCATAATATTCTTGTTGACAAATTGGGAAAATGTGGTTTAGATCCTGTTACTGGTGGATCTGAAACTCGTTGACAGACCACACCCAAAGAGTGCTTGTTAATGGTTCCTCACCCACTTGGAGAGGAGTGACTAGTGGAGTGCCTCAGGGATCTGTCCTGGGCCCTGTGCTGTTCAATACCTTTATAAATGATTTGGATAAGGGAATAGAGGGGATGCTTATTAAATTTGTAGATGATATTAAATTGGGAGGAGGTAGCAAATACGGTAGAAGACAGAGCCAGGATACAGGACGATCTTGACAAGCTGAAGAATTGGGCTAAAACCAATAAAATGCATTTCAACAGAGATAAATGTAACGTTCTGCATTTAGGTAGGAAAAATCAAATGCATAATTATAGGATGGGGGGAGACTTGTCTTAGCAGTAGTGTGTGCAAAAAGGATCTTGGGGTCTTAGTAGACCAAACATTCAACATGAGTCAGCAATGTGATGCAGTAGATAAAAAGGCAAATGTGATCTTGGGCTGTATCAATAGAAGTATAGTGTCCAGGTCTCACGAAGTGATGGTATCGCTTTATTCTGCTCTGGTTAGACCTCACCTAGTGTATTGTGTTCAGTTTGGGGCACCACAATTTAAGAAGGATGAAGACAAGCTGGAATGTGTCCAGAGGAGAGCAACAAAGATGGTGAGGGGTCTGGGGACCAAGTCCTATGAGTAAAGGTTGAAGGGGCTGGGTACGTTTAGCCTGAAGAGGAGAAGACTGTGAGGTGATATGATAACCACCTTCAAGTACTTGAAGGGCTGTCATATAGAGGATAGTGCCGAGTTGTTTTCTGTTGCCCCAGAAGGTCGGACCAAAACCAACGGGTTAAAATTAAATCAGAAGAGTTTCCATCTAGACATTAGGAAGAATTTTCTAACAGTTAGCGTAGTTCTTCAGTGGAACAGGCTTCCTCGGGAGTGGTAAGTTCTCCTTCCCTGGAGGTTTTTAAGTAGAGGCTAGATGGCAATCTGTCAGCAGTGCTCATTCTATGACCTTAGGCAGATCATGAGAGGGAGGACATCTTGGACATCTTCTGGGCATGGAGTATGGGTCACTGGGGTGTGTGGGGGGTGGTAGTTGTGAATTTCCTGCATTGTGCAGGGGGTTGATGACCCTGGTGGTCCCTTCCAACTCTCTGATTCTCTGATTCTATATCAGTGATTTGGGGTTCATGTTTTGTCAATTTAATAACCCAATGCATATCATTAAAGAGAATGCTTTATGACCATGTCCTAACACATTCATTGATCCTTTTCCAACCAGAAGGCCCCCAGTTCCAGAGCAACTGAAACTCCTCTGAACTCAGGGTCCCAGTCAATAACTAATCTTCTACTCTATGGAAGAGTAGCAGGTCTATCAATCTGAGTGGAACTACATAAAAGAGTTATAAAGCAGGCATGAAAAGAAATTCAGTAGCACTAAGTTGCAGATTGAGGGAACAGAAACTCTGCTATGACTCAATGTGACTGAGACAGAACAGCAGAAAATAAGTAGGAATGATTCATCCCCAAAATATTGTTTTATATGCACCTTCTGAGTGACTCTCATTACTATCACCTTTTAAAACTGTGGGGAAGAAGTTGCCCAAATGCCAGCTATCTAATGGACAGGCCTCAATGAGTGACGAGTCATTACAGCAGCTGAACCTCACAATAACCTTACGTGGACAACCTTCCACTCTTTCTCCAAGAATAATCTGATATCATTTTGTTTGGTGCAAAACCAAACAATGGAAATATGAAGAAACTCCATGCCCATTTAAACAGCGGGGGGGGGGGATTCCAAGTCTGCTTGAATCCGATTCAGCTCCACTCCCTCAGCCTCAAAAGGTGTTGCATTTGGCACCAGGACATCCTTTTCACCGGTGCCTTCGCTGAATAGAGATGTTATTCTGTCACGCTTATTTAAACAGAAAAGGCAATATCATTCCTTCATACTGTAACAGCAGCTTGCCCAAGGTGTAATAAGGTGCCAAGCAATATGCCAGAAAGGTTTGGGAAAATAAGTAATGAGCAGTTGCCCTGTTAAATACCATCATGACAAATTTGCTAAGTGTTCAGCAAGATAAAACACAGCACTTTAAATGCCCAGCTAATCAATACAAAACACCTAGTGGGCTATTCATTTTATAAGGGAGGGCAACCTTTTAAAGCTTGTTCTTCTGGCACAGGCTCAGCGCTGAAGTCCTTTGAGAAGCTGAGCAAATTTTTAATACTTAACATTACTAGATTATTTGAGCCCTATGAAATCATTAACATTCCCATAACATAGCAATTAATGGCTGCTCTGGGATTTTCAAATTGACCATATGAAACTTACTTTGGGACAATTTACATTCACTTGATACTAAAGAAGTGACAATATTCTGTCACATTAACACATTCTCCAGCATTTGGTTGACAAAAATAGAAGTGTCCTCAGCTAAAAAGGTAAAGGTCCCCTGTGCAAGCACCAGGTCATTCCTGACCCATGGGGTGATGTAGGACAGAAAGTGCTATATGAACAAGCTGTTTCTGTGGTGACTAGGTATGTACTCTATGAAGTATTGCAGAAACCTTAACACAAGATTGAACATTTCCCTGTCAGCCAGAAATATCGATTGTTATACTTTACAACTACTAAACAATAGTGTATCTATGGATACAACTCAAGGTTCTGGCATGTACCTGCAAAGTTCTCTGTATGTATATCCTTACAGTTGTTGAGATCAACTGAGAATGCTTTCTTGATTGTACTGTACATGCGCCAAGTTCAAACAACAAAGTCACCTACAGAGATGTTCGTCAAAGCTGCCCCACAGTTTTAGATCTTCCTTTCACTAGATATTCATTAAATTCCAAGCCAGCACAAGATCAGAATATATATGAAGCTGCCTTATACCACGTCAAGCTATTAGTCCGTCCCACTCTGTATGACCTATTCTGACAGGAAGAGAAAGGTCTTTCCTGAGATCCTTTGACTGGAGATGCCAGCAGTTGAACCCGGGCTTCAGAAAACTATACGATCCATTTCATATAGGCTGTTTAGCCCACTTTGGCTTTCGAAGGCAAATGGATTTTTTAAAAGACTTCACGCGCCTTAAGGATGAAACAACAACAAAAATCAGAGCAAAACATTTTTTGAAAACCTGGATTATAGCTTCATTAACTGCAGAACAGTGTTTTGTCCTTAAGGTATGTAAAACTTTTTTTAAATACCCATTTGCCTTCAGAACCTGAAGCAGGTTTGAGAGCCAGTGAGGTGTAGTGGTTAAGAGCGGTGGACTCTAATCTGGAGAACTGGGTTTGATTCCCCCCACTTCTCCACATGCAGCCTGCTGGGTGACCTTGGGCTAGTCACAGTTCTCTGAACTCTCGCAGCTACCTACCTCAGAAGGTGTTTGTTGTGAGGAGGGGAAGGGAAGGCGATTGTAAGCTACTCTGAGACTCCTTAAGGTTAGAGAAAAGCAGGGTATAAAAACGAATTCTTCCTCTTCTTCTACCCTTAAAGTGCATGAAAACTATTTTTTAAAATTGCTTGCCTTCAGAAGTCAAAGAGGGTTCATTCCTTTTCCTTTCCTTTCCTTTTATCCCTTAGAAGCTCCTTGATCAATTGATCTTGAGCAGCCAAAGAGGGTTCAAGAGCCTTGATAAAAGGGACCTTAGTGTCCTCAACTTCAACTGCCCTCAACATTCCATGCTCCCTGAAGCATGTTTATGAGGCTGATGATTTAATTCAGAAAGTAATATTTTCTGCATTATTGAGTTGTTCCATGTGTGCACAAAGCTTGTCTGTAGAAGATTCTATGGCCATTTATGCATGGTCAATTTTGATGCCCGCTCAAAGCTCTTTTTTAAAATGCGACTTTAAAAATGCCTATTCAGGGTCCCAACGCAAAAGGAGAAATTCCACCCATACCCACACACTCGCCTGCTCCTTCCTTCCTGTTTGCATAGCCATTAGTACGTGCATAGCTAACGCACCGCTGTTATTTTGCATGATTCCTTCAGGGGATTCTTCACGGCGAAGGCGGAGCAAATACCAGAGGTTGCGTTAAAGGGGCTCTTAAGTAATGCGAAGCAGGTATGCGCCGGCTTCGCAGTCACTGCCGGAATGACGGTTCAGCATGAAAAAATGTAAAAAAATATGTGGGGCAATTCAGTCTGGAACGAGCTTCTAATTACCAAGCATAAATGGCCTATGTTTCCCTTAGAAAAAGTTATACTTTCTAGAAGAGGTGTAAAGAAAAAACAGGTTTTTATTTGGGATGGAATCCAAAGGTCAGAACTAAGCAAATATAAGGGCAGCATAAATTTGATTGGTTATTTTTGTGTGTATTATTTTAAATTATTATGACTCTTGGGGAGGATAGGACTGAAATTACACTAAATAAGATGAATTCAAGCTTCCCTCTATTTCCAGTTTCATATTGCATATGTATGCTAAATCTTACTCACTTGTATATATATTTACAATCTTGACAGATCTAGCACCAAAGCAAAGTAGGCATCAACCTACCAGCCTTATACAGAGATTCAGAGGCTACACATCTACATAAGGCAAAAATTTGTAATATTTCCCTAAACTGGTATACACAGCAATTAGACAATGAAGTGTACACATAGCATTTCTGTGCCAACCTCCAGGGACTAGCAGGAGATCCCCTGCTCTCTTAACTGCTTTCCAGCCGATAGAGGTCAGTTCACCTGGAGAAAATGGCCGCTTTGGCAATTGGACTCTATGCCATTGAAGTCCCTCCCCTCCCCAAACCCCACCCTCCTCAGGCTCTGCCCCAAAAACTTCCCGTAGGTGGCAAAGAGGGACATGGCAACCCTAATCTCATGTCATTTAAAAGAACACAGTTTAAAACTGCAATCGGTTCAGGCAGCACCCCCAAATTCAGCCTGCTGATTTCCTGTGAAACTAAGCTGGAGTTCAGCATTAGCAACAAGAATCTCTTAGACCCCTATGAAAAAGGAAAACTTAACAGCAAATCAAGAGCACCCCCACTGAAGCTAGGAGATGGTGGCAAGAGCTATGAGGCCTTCTGAAGGGCTTCTACTTTGGCTGTGTGCGGTGCAACTGCGAATTCCTCTTCCACCACCTAGTGGCTAAAGTGCAAAATTATCCACAGTTGGTTCTGAAAACAGTAAAATGGATCGAGCTAGTGTTTTCTCTAGCCTGGAAATTGTCACTCTTTTGCCAATGTCAAGAAACCTTTCCAACTGCTGCACAAAAAGAAAAAGATGTACAAAAAGAAAAGAAAAATAGACATTTTAGTTTTGATTATAAAAGAATGCATTTTAAAAAAAGTTCTACAAGGAGGGTGAACCAGAGAAGCAATTGCAAGAGCTATGTGTTTGTCTCCCCTTATCTTTCATGGTTGCTGGGCTTGCAGTTAGATAATTGCCTCTTGATAATTGCTCAATGCTAGATAAGAGCTGAAGTAAGGCAGTTGGTTTTATCGGCCTTAACATAAGATCCGTCAAGCAGAAGATTAAAGGGGAGGCCCATAGGCATTAGAACTCAAGGTAAAATATACAAATTGTCTATTGCTAATTAGTCTCCACTTTGCATCATAGCTATAATCCGCTGAAAGGGAGGAATGGAAAACTGAAGAGCTGTAGCTCCATTTAAAATGATCACCAGAAACAAATGGGATTGTACCTCTCCATGTGAGGGAGTATGTGTATGCTTGAATCCACCACCACCACCACCACCCCACACACACACACATTCCTTCATCTGCATAGGAAAAAACAGGATGTCAGGAAAAATACTAGGCCAAACCTCCCTTTTGAAAGGCTAATTTTGTATGCATAAGGAGTGATTTGGTGAGGCAGAATTCAAATTGACAACCCCCTCCCCAGGACTGAAGTTATTCTGTACACGCAGGTTACACACGAGGCCGGAGACAGAGTTCCAACAGCAACCACTTTATTCAGTTAACAGGGAAGAGAGAACTAACTTAACTGCAAAACACCCCAACTTATATACAGTCCCCAACCACCCGGAGCCACCACCACCCCAGCCCGTGGTTGGACGGCCAAAGTCTACCGTCCAATAGGAAGAACAGACGACGGAGCCTGGAGCAGAGCCTCAAGCTCAACACAGTTCAGCACAGCTGAGTTCAACAGTTCAGCAGGTCCATAGTTCAGCATAGTCCTTGCACCAACTAAATACATTACAGAAGTGGTACAGTTCAGGAAAGGCGACCAGTTGACTTTTGCCAATTGCCTTGCCTGTGGCCCAGTTCAAAGGTCAAGTCCTGTTGCTTTTTAGGCTGCCATCTCAGTTTAGCTCGGTGTAGTCCAGCAACAGCACCAAACACTTTCCATGTTTATTTAGCTACTCAGTTTTATATCTGTGCTTGTATTTTGGTGTTCACTCTCTATGGTTACAGGAGCAAGCCTGAAGTAACCAACGCTTTGTTCCCCTGGCAAAGTTAGGAAAACCAGATCTTCGGCTGTACAGGAGATCTTCTGCCCCCAGCCACCTGCTGCTGCCCAAGGCGGGGGGGTTGGAGGAGTGGGACAAGGCATTGTATCTGATGTCATTTGATGGTTGCCACAATGTCCTTCCAGTCACATAACCACAACATTCTTCTAACCCTCCAAATTTAGATTGCTAGAGATAGCTAAAATGTTGCCATGATGCCATAATGTCACTTCTGGTGAGGCAATGGAAAGTGATACCACATGACGTCTAGCCCTGTACTCCAAACCTCCTGGAAGTTGCTGAGAGCTGGCAACCCTATGCAGGAGCGCTCTGCCTTTAACAGCTGTGTGAACAAGCAGACATTCAGCATGTGAGGTTTCCTGTCTGCATGCCAGAAAAAAAGTTTCATGTGCTACATTTGTGCTTGTTATGCAGGTGTACAAGGCCCAGGCCTACATGTGGAGGTTGATGAAAGACAGCTTGTGAACCACCAAGCTGAATGTAGCCCCCCACCCCACCCCCACCCCGACTATCTATTGAGACATGTCAGCTTCTCAACAATTCCACTAATTTTTGCAGTCCCCAGCAGGGGGATGGGAGGTTAGGCCTAATGGCTCTCTAGTTTAGCCAGGTGGATTTAGGGTTGCCAATCTCCAGGTGGGGCCTAGAGTTCTCCTAGAATTATGACTGATCTCCAGAATGCAGTCTACTTCCACCATCTCATAAGTTGGAGCCCTCTGCTGCAAGAAAACAAAGTTGCCCTGGAGAAAATAGATGCTTTCAAGGGTGGACTCTGTGCCATTATCCTGATGAGGTCCAGTTCCTCCCCAAATCCCACCCCCCCAGGCTCCACCCCCAAATCTCCAAGAATTTCCCAATCTAGAGATGGCAGCCCTAGATGGACTGTGTTCAGCTTAGTCAACTGGAAGTTGTGTTTGGCTGTAAAATACACCCTTCAGCACCAGGCTATGCCATTACTGGTCTGTAGTCAGGAAATGGTGTTCTGGATAACAAAGTAGTCATAAATAGCCCTTAACTAGCTTACCACAGATATATTGTCCATAACACATCCTCTCCCCTACCCAGCTAAAGCCAAAGTGTGGTGTCAAATATACGGCCCGGGGGCCAGATTCGGCCCCTTGAAAGCTCTTATCTGGCCTGCGAGCCAGCCGAGGCAGTCACACACCTCCAGTCCCAATCTGGGCTGGCGAGGTGTGGCCCTGTCCAACCAAGTGACATTTATGTCATATCTGGTCCTCGTAGCAAATGAGTTCGACATCCCTGGTCTAGAATGACCAACTACTCATTGAGGAAAGAAGGGAAAAGGGACAACACACAATTCATATTGGTGTTTTACATCATTTCTCACAGATCTCCCACAAAATGTTGCCACTGCCGAAGTATACAACATTTTCGGATCCAGAATTTGCTTTTCGCTCTAATGTGCAACATGGAACTCTCTGTTTAATTTTTAGTTTACATGTCCATTTTTCCTGGTTTATTCTCTACTATTCTCTCTCTGTTTGTAGCATCACAAAAAAGAAACCTTTACAATGAAAATAGTGATAATGCTGTTATGGCAAACCACCTTAGCTCATGGCATGATCCATGGCATGGTACCTGCTGTGGTACCACCTTATCAGATGAAGATCAATATGTACACTTTACCACAACTACTACCATGTGCAAGGGTGGAGTAACACTTAATTTCTAAAATGAGCAATAGTTCCAGACTGCTAGAAGCCCCGCTTTCTGACCTGGAAGCACGATTCACCATTTCCGTATCAGGCACATAGGGGCATGATTCAGATCAGGACTTGTGAAGGGAGGGAGACTTTTCCACAATTTTCCAGTGTGAAATAGTACAGGGGAGTCATTGTTCGCTCTACTGGGGAAGTATACAGGCTCAGATATGGGATTACTATCTGTTTGCTCCAATGGGGCAAATATTTCAGGTCAGGAAAATGGCATGGGAGGAAGGATTAATCCCCTCTCCACTGCTCTGTGGGTTCCTGACATAAATCGGAGTCCTCATCACCCTAGTTTTTAGAAAGACAAAAATGCTGGCGCCTCCATTCACTGAACTTCCAGCATGTCCTCTCTTTGAGCCTTTTGCTGTAAGTAAACAAAGGCTGCTGAAAGGCCTGCATATGTTGCCTATATAAGTTCCCAGGGACAAGATTTTTTTAAAAAAAACTAGCATGATGGGTTATAAAACTTCTGTTTACCTGTTATCTAAAGGTATAATATCAATAAAGGATTTTTAATAGGGAAAAGTTTCATTTATTCCTTTACACTTGAGGCACTTATGATATGTAGCCAACAGAGGATCAGTAAATTGACCTAGTTCATTAAGTACTCAGACAGAAATAAAAATAAGCTCCATCGGAGGGGGAGGGGGAGACCAGGCATGTTTGGTGTGTATTTGGTGCATGAATTGTGGAGAACAATAGTCACAGCAAATGATTTACCACTTCTCCAAAAGGTACCACTTCACTATGTTAGCTTAGAGCTCTTGTCTGGGAGATTAAACAGTTAGATAACTAAAATAAGAAAGACAGTTTCTGTAAAAGCAAAGACACAAAACCACAGATCTCTGCTATCCATGTAAGCAGAGAAACACTGTTGTGACAGTTATTCATTACTCCCAAATGCCTCAGATGGAATACACCATACACAGGAAGGTCACTGTTCTTGATATATAAAAGAGAAAAGGCTTCTTCAAGGGTTGGGGGGAAGAGGAAAAGCTGGGAGACACTGAGAGATGAGGGTTCAAACAAAGTTTTATGAGGATAGTTAGAGTGCACACAGCTTGTTAAAAGCCTAAAAATGACAACAAACTGTAGCTTGATACAGAGTCATCTCCTGAAAGTAGACTATTAGGATACACTGTAGATTTTATGAGATGGTTAACATTGCCAACAGGTGATTGAATGGCTTTTCATGGGACCATCAGAGGAGAATCTTTGCTCTTGAAAACAGCGAGAAACAGAAGTACAGTGTGAGCATCATCTATTCAGACCTGTTCCTTCAAGTAACAGCCATCCTAATGGAACACACCAATGGTTCAGCATTTCAAATTACAAAGAAGACAGAGTTTAAAGGTCTTTTAAGGTCTTCCGTTCTTCTTTCAGCAATGGAAAAACTGAAGGGGGGATTTGTAGGATAGCCAATTGTTGTATTAAAATAGGATTGTGTTTGCAGTCTCTATATTTTGCACGCTCTTGCTACGGTTATTAGCTTGTACGGTTCATACTACTGATGCATACTACTGATGCATCGTATCCCATCTCAGTGACCCATCATGCTTTGGGGGGGGAGTGACATCCGTGGTCCCCTCACTATAGATGTGCAAAGGGTGGAACAATTCTATCTACTCTCTATGAACCCTGCTGTGCTTACCTCCAGCACCTCCTCCATTTGTTCACAGGGCAGGATGCCCCCACCACTTTGTGCTGTGGAACCCCTTTTCCCATTCCACATGTCTTGTAAATGGAGCCTGGCACATGGTGTTCATGTGCTGACCCCAATTTTCCCTTTGTTACAAAAAAAAACTTCAAGAGTATCTTAGAGCAAAAGCAGCCTTATACCCAAACACCTGAACAGCATATTTGCATCTGGAAACTTTGTCCCCCCCCCCCAAAAAAAGAATATTTCCATGGAAATGTAACAATTCATTCATCTGACAAAGTGAGGTCTAGCTCCTGGCATGCTACAATTTATTTGGTAGTTTGTAAGGTGCTCTGTAATGCTTTGTGGGTTGTGAAACTAAGAAGGGATGTTTTAAAAATCTAACCGAGGTCCAGTGTTACCTCAGGATAACCAATCACAATACCATGATACAGAAAGAGCCTGGTCAGCAAGGGTACAAACTCAGTCCTGAAAGGAAACTTGTTCAACAAAAAGCAAGTTCAAAACTAGGCAGGTTTGGTTTCCATTAAAAGCTGGATCTTTATAGTCATGCAACTCAATAAGCCTTACAACAACACTGGAAGGCAGGTCAATGGTATTAACCCCCATATACTACACATAACAATGTCTGGTTGACCTTGGGCCAGTCACACACTCTCAGCCTTGATCCTGGCATGTATTATTGGGACACCTACAAGGAATATCAGTGGTGTGACGTGGAGGCAGGCAATGGCAAACCACCTCTGAACATCTCTTGCCTTCAAAACCCTACGTGGTCACCATGACTCAGCTGTGATTTGACAGCAACAAAAAAGGATTTGAACCATCACTGCTCAGTCTCTTAGCTGCTATACTACATTCATCTCTTAAATAAAATACTAGATCTGCCATGGGTATTAAGCGGCTCTTTGTAAAGAATATCACATGACACAAAAGGCTTTGATGTGCAACACATGACTGTTAGAAATACTGGTGATCAAAGCAGGGTTAAAGCAAAGAACAATCGCATCAAGCCCCTTAGGGCAACAATTCCATGTTTACATGGCGAGGAGGTATTATGGCCCATGATTATCATGCCTAGTAATTGAAGACAAAAGACTGTCATGAACCACATGAAAACAGTGTGTAATGGCATTCCAACGTAAGTAATTGTTAGGAAATGCTGACAAATGCAGAAATATCTCAACATCTTTGTATTTTAGATGGGTGTGGGCAAGCAAGACCTGTAATCGGGACAATTTCCTTATTCCACCATAGAAATAGAACCACTATACAAACCACTCTTTGACAGAGTTTGTACATCCATGCCAAGCCCTGTGTCCAAAGGGAGGGTCAAATGTACTAGCTGCAGTGTTCAAAATATGCTGTTCATGGCATTTTCATTTCTAGTCTAATTGGACGTTTGATAATTAAGCCTGAAACCCCGAGGACCAGTATTTTCGCCAGCCAGGTTCCTACTATGCTATAAAAATCTACTGAATCCTAAGGGATTAGTTATCAGCAAACACCACTCAGCTCTTCATACCCTTCAAACTTTTTAGGGACAATTTCAGACCAGTTTGTGGGATTTTTAAGGGTCTGTTTAGTTTTCTACTACATGGTTATGAACACACTTTGACCCATATATAACCAATATAGTATTTCAACTTCTTCTTTCACTAAGAAAGGTTGACTGTCTTCAGCTCTTGCTATCAGTTACAGGATCCTTTCTTCTCCAGTAGTGAGAATATCTACAACTATAGAGTGAAATGCACTGAGCCTGAAGTTCACAAGGAATGTGATGGAAACCATAAGAGTCACTGAAGCAATAGTAGGAAGAAAAACAACTTGATCAATGTGGTCTGGTGCTCAGTTGTGATCTGATGCCATCACAGCAGATGCATGTAATCAGGGAATTCAGTCAAGTTGTTGTCCACCATGCACTCTAAACCCCAATTTTTCAAGGGCTGCATTAACTTGATTCAAATCTGCCTGAACCAAATGGCTAGCTACTAATACAAATTATTAGGAATGCTCAGAATTTTACAGTAAACATGTTCACAACAAGTGAACATACTGTTTTCAGCAGCCACCATCACTTGTCAGCTGAGTTCTAGATTGTTTAGTCTTTGCTGTTTGCCAGTTTGAACATTGTGTCAATCACCTTTGGCCTTGTGACTGCTTTTGCACCACAGGCAAAACCATCCTCCCCCCTCCCAGGGTCATGATTGGGTCAGGCAATTAAATTATGTGAGTTGGTGGAAAACTATGACTCCCTTGGGGCTGTGCAGCAATGAACATGCACAAACTGCTGCAGATCCAGACAGATTAGCAGTCGCTGAGACTGATGGGCATCAGACAGATGCAGGTGAAGGAACAGTAAGTTAAAAAAAATCACAATGGGTTAGATCCCACCTAGATTTTCACAGCCACGGGGGCGGGGGTGATTTTCACCAAATTCCCCTCCCCCGCCCATGGCAGCCAAAAACACCACCCAAAACATCGATTTAAGGAAACAGTGGTCCGCTAGAAATAACTTAACAGGGAATGAGAGGTTTCCCATGGAAGAGGGAACCAGCAAAAATCATCCCCCTCCTTGCACCCTTGTTCCTGACTGATAGTTTTTCTTCATTCAAAGCAATTGGCAATGTAGCACAGCAAGGTGGCAGTGATGAGGTTAACCATCTGAAAGTGTGAAAAATAATTCAACCTGAGCTGCCTACCAAACAATTGCCTCCCCGCTCATGACAAATGAGCAGGATCTGAGTCAAACATCAAGCATCTGTTGCTTACATGAAACTCCATTGAAAAAGCTCCTAATTTTAATGTATGAGCATAGATAGTTTTAAAAGGGGTTAGACAGATGCTTGGAGGAGAGGTCCATCAATGGTTACTAGGCATGGTGACTGAAGGGAACCTCCAGATACAGAGGCAGCAAACCTCTGAATACCAGTGCTTGGAGATTGCAGGAGGGGAGAGCCTCAGCCTCTACACCGTTTCTTGGCCCTCCAGGGCAACTGGTTGGCCAGTATGTGAAAAGTACTCTGGACTAGGTAGGCCACTGGTCTGATCCAGCAGGATCTTCATAGAATCATAAAATTGGAACTGACCACAATGCAGGAAATTCACAGCTACCTCCCCCACACACACCCAGTGACCCATACTCCATACCCAGAAGATGATCAAGATGCCCTCCCTCTCATGATCTGCCTAAGGTCATAGAATCAGCCATCTAGCCTCTGCTTAAAAACCTCCAGGGAAGGAGCACTTACCACCTCCCAAGGAAGCCTGTTCCACTGAGGAACCACTCTGTTAGAAAATTCTTCCTAATGTCTAGACGGAAACCATTCTGTCCCAGTTAGCTCCATGAAACAACCATTGTAGCTTTCTTACTCCTTTTATTTTTATCCATAGACTCTCGACTGGACTTTCATGCTCAGGTTCAAAAGTATACTTCTTCACAAGTATAAACATCACTGACATATAATGCTACTCCTCCCCCCTTCCTTATCTGTCTATCCTTTTTAAACAAGTTGTACCCCTCAATCTTAATATTCCAATCATGAGTGACATCCCATCAAATTTCAGTAATGCCTATTAGGTCAAAATCCCCTTCCTGTATTAGGGCTTCCGGCTTGTTTCTCATACTCTGTGCATTAGTGTACAGACATCAGAATCCATGAATTATGTGCTTGGTTTTCATTTCTGCACTTACCTGCGAGTTTATGTTTTCTCGCATACATGCCACTCCCTTCAAATCTTTATTGTTCTCAACTCCAGTTATTGTCATCATACTAGGCTTTAAGTTTTTGTCTCACTCCCCCATAGGATTTAGTTTAAAGCCCTCCTGATTAGGTCTTCTTATGAATGAGTGTATTAGTCAGGCCAATAATACCTATAATCAGGCTAGTGTGAACCAGCTTTTAGCAAGTCATCTATTAAACCTAAATATATGTACAGATAATGAAAGCTCAAAAAGGGCACGTTGAAAGGGGCAGCTTCACTTTCTTTCTAAGTATGAGATAGTGCAATTCCTGTGTTAGAAGCCTATTCTTTCCCTCAACTTTGGGAACAAGAGAACAGACACAAAATGGCCTCCAATTTAAGAACAGGTCTAGTGAAAGGCCACATTTAAGTGATTAATTGGCAAAGAAATCTGTGTAATGCTACTCTGGAAGGTACCTAGCCTATGGGGAGCTGCTGCTGGAAGAGGAAACCAGAAAAACCCTTTGTATTCCAGCTGTGGATTTTGCCCAAGTAGTGTCTGCTTCAGCTACTGTTAGAAGGAAAGGCACGTACTCCACAAGGCAAAATGTCTGCTAGTTGCAGATGCAAGCTAGAATGAAACGTCATCTCTAAGCCCCTTCTCTCATTAAACAGGACACAGGGAAGAAGACACTGAGGCATCTGTGCAATCAGCATAATAGCACTCTTTAAAAAGTCTTCCCTTTTTCTAAATTGCACCAATTGAGTATAGGGAGGAATTTTAATCTCTGCGATTAAAACTTTAAGTGACCTAATCAGTAGATTAGCCAATTTAAACCTCCAAAGTCTAAGAGCTATAGGACATTTAGGATGCCAGAACTTTGGGAAGTTCACCTCTACCTCAAATCCATGGATCATGCATACTGTTCTGAATGTTGCAATGGAGCAAGTCACATAAATGCATGAATGGACTCGACATGGACATGTTTGCTTATGAATAGAGCTCAGGCTATTCTGTTGTTTGGGCTACCACTTGTAAAGTGTGTATAGCAGCTAGAGCTTAGCGGGGCGGGGCGGGGCGGGGAAGTCTCATGTTCAAATTCCTGGTTAAAGTTGAAACTTACCAGATGACCGCTGTCTTTTAGCGTAGCCTACATCAAAAGACTGCTGGGAAACTGAAATACCAACTCTGTGCTCCTTAGAAGACTAAGGAATAGATGTCAGAAACATTGGACTGGACTCTGGGAATCCATTCTAATGGCAACAGAGCCTTTCCCTTGGCACAAGGAACCTTGCTCTGGCAGAAGAGGTGGGTTCCACTTAAGCAAAGCTTCTAGCACTGGAGGAAGCCTCCACTACTAATGGAATGGGTTCATAGGATCCAGCCTACTGGCCATATACCGGTACATAAATAATGACAAACAAACCTGTTTTTGTCTGTGATGGGTACAAATACCTGTTTTTGCATTCATGCTGTTTCCCCATTTCACCTTATGCTCTTGGTTTTGGAAGCGTTGAACCTGTGATATCCAAGGTTCTGTCCACACCGCAAGCTCTTGAAACCATGATTTAATCACTCCCACCAACCAGGGGAGGGGGAAAGTGGGAAAGTTGGCTTCCACAAACGCCACTCACTAATGCAGGAGAGGATCCACAACTAAAGGTGTGTGTGTTTTTAAAGTGTGCAGTGTTTTAAGATACATGGTTTGGGGTCCATTTAAACAGTAGTATGGTTTTATCTAATTAGGCACAAACAGAAAGCACTTGGAGTGGAGAAGTGAGCTTGGAATGGGAAGTACCACCACATTGTCTTTAGCTTACCACAGTGGTTCCCAACCTTTTTTTGACCAGGGACCACTTGGACTTTTTTGTTCGGTTCAGGGACCCCAAGGTTCAAAATAAAAATTCCGAGAATTTGAAAATAAACTTTAATCATAACTGTTAAACATTAAACTTAGAATAATATTTGAATATATATATTTTATAATAGAGAACTTTTAATTGAAAATATTAATTTATTATGGGTTTATAACTTTGTTTCGCGGGCCTTAATTTAGTTCTTGCGGACCCCTGGGGGTCCACGGACCCCTGGTTGGGAACCAGTGGCTTACCACTTGATTACAGGCAGCTCCAAAATTATGAATGCTCCTGAGCGTCATGGTCCTTAAAATTACAGTTGAAAGAAGAAGCATGCATTAATAACATTTGATTCCTTTTCCCCATTACTAAGAGCTTGTGTAGCACAAAACAGGCTCACAGTCGATAGGTAATATAAGATGATGTCTCCCAATGATGGGGGTGGGGGTAAAAATTCGTAAGCTAATTTCATATTCCAATTGCAATCCATAAGCACCTGGCATTATAAAAAAGAACACGACTCCAACAAATAATTTGTGGAGAAGTATACATTTTATATGACCATATATAGGTTTAAATTATAGAAGAGAAGCCCAGTCCCAGTTTTGAAGGCCTTGAACAAGATCTCTTCTCACTGATATAAGATTCTTTTTTAAAAGCAGCAATAATACAAGTATTGTTGGGGAGAATTTTTACTTGGAAATATTGGTCCTACTGGGAACTTTTTTTTAATGGCTACTTTTTATCAGACAAGGAAGTAATCAAGATAATGGAGTGGAAAGACAGGCCCATTTTTTCAATTTTTTTCAGTTTCCAAGGGGAAGGGTGTCCCTTCAGTGTTTGAAAGGTAGAAAATTCCTCTCCACAGCAGGCCTGTGCACGTGTGCCTGCACAGAAGACCAAAGATGAATATCCCATGCAAAGCACTTACATGGAGTGATAATATCAGTGACTGTTATCTTACTGGTCAGTTTAGATTATTCTTGGTTTTAAGGTTAATATGTAATAAGTGTGTTTGCAGATGACAGGCACTGGACAATTGTCCCTTCCAGATTGCTACCTGTTGATCTAAAGCAGTGGTTCCCAACCTTTTTTTGACCAGGGACCACTAGGACTTTTTTGTTCGGTGCAGGGACCCCAAGGTTCAAAATAAAAATTCCGAGAATTTGAAAATAAACTTTAATCATAACTGTTAGTTAAACATTAAACTTAGAATAATATTTGAATATATATATTTTTATAATAGAGAACTTTTAATTGAAAATATTAATTTATTATGGGTTTATAACTTTGTTTTGCGGACCTTAATTTAGTTCTCGCGGACCCCTGGGGGTCCATGGACCCCTGGTTGGGAACCAGTGATCTAAAGAAACACTTTGAAATCCTGTACCATGGAACTTCTTTATGGTACTGCCTCAGATACCACCAGTATGTGCTAAAAACATCAGTAGTTTTTTCTGGATATGCTTTCAGATTAATACTTTTGCTCTAAAATTTAGCCAACAAAATGATTGACTACCCAATAACACTGGATCCTCAGACAATTTTGCTAAGTTGTCTGAAGGCTGCTTTCTATAAGATAGAATGACTCAAATATTATGTTTTGGAACAATACATTCCAGAAAAGTGCTAACACATGTATTTTTAATATGCTATGCTATTATATTATATTATATTCATATAGATTTTATTTTCTGTTGCTCTTTAGCATGCATTGATAATATTTGATTCCTTTTCCCCATTACTAAGAGCTTGTGTAGCACAATAGCTAAGTCAGAGAGCTCTGAACTAATTCTCACTATAGCCATGAACTAACTAGGCATTCCCAATAACTTTCAACTTGTACGGAAACAACAGTATTGCCCTTGCAGGGATGCTGTAACGAACACTCAAAACACACTGAGCAGTATTATTATTCTAACACAGACCCTTCCTTAGGTCCCTAAAGATTAAGTCTTTTTTATGTGGCCTTTGTTTTCTAGTCTTACCATTATTTGCATAAGGACAATATTTAGCACTCATCCATTATGTATATATTGTGGCAGAGTCATCTGCAAAACCAGAAAAGCCATTTATGATAACTGAGCTACTCAGCACCCAGCATTATGTAAAATATGCCGTTAGATTCAGATTTTATTTATTAATATGTCAAAGCTATTAAAAATACATATCGATTACAAGGTAGAATTAAAAGATACAGTATCTAAAACTATAGCATATATAATTCTTAAATAGATAAATTAGCTAAAAACCTCAGATTAAAATAACATTCTCCATTTTAGGTTAGATTGCCAAACCCCTGCTTTAGCTGATGAATCTTGTATATTGTAGCACAGAATGTAGCTACTTGTTTCATTGTCTGGGCTGACCGTTCCCATAGGAGATTCCTCAACCTCTCTTCCTCAGAGCTGTTCTTTGTTAGATTAGGAAGAGGGGAAATTAGCCTAAATCTTGCTTCCTCATAAAAAGAGCATCTGAAGAAAACGTGCGCAATAGATTTGACTTCACCCAATTTACAGGGACACTCCCATTCTGATCTAGATAACCTTTTGAATCTGGCTTCCAGAATCGCTGAAGGTAGGGCGGCACTTCTGGCTAATGAAAAAGCCCTTCTTCGTTAGTTTGTTTCCAGGAATGACAGGTGTTCTGCTGGCGCTAACACATATCTGTTGCTGATTTGGGGCCAAAAACTGCCATTAGATTTTACAGCAAGACCGTTATTGATTACAATAAAACACTGGCACTGAGACAGACAGAGCTACAGTGGTAGTTTGTGTTCTGCATAAGATGGGTTCGGCTCATGGGTTCATGGGTTCTGGCAGCTCATTCAAATGACCTCTGATGTCAAGAAGTTGTGGATGCCTAAAACTGTCAATAAAACCATGTTAATCCAGGAGAAAAGACTGGATTATAAAAATGTTAGAACTGGTGGAGATGGCAAGACTAATGGCAATGACAAACAACTAAGGTACAATTTATATTCCTTATATTAATGTTTCTAAATGTTGTTAAATTGATGTTAAACTTTATAATTTTGAAAAATAAAAAAAGACCATGTTAATCTAGTATGCTATTGGTAATAAGCATGCTTTCTTGAAGATAGATGACAGCCCGAGCTGCACACCAACCAGACCTTCTTAGTTCTGCCCAGAGTCCAAGTCAATTGTCTTTTAGTTCCCTGAATGGAGACGGACAACAAGCTCTTGGCAGACAACGTTGTTTTGACCATCTTACAAGGTCACTTACAATCAAGTTGTTTTTAGATCCCACATATATTTAAATCAGTAAAGATTCCAAGAGTAACATCTTTGCTTTATGTAGAAATAACAATTTCATTTTGAGGTTTTAATTAAAAAGTACAAATGCATTATCCAACAATCACATCTAGATGACAGCATAAACAGCTTGATGCTCAAACATGAAGACAACTTGAAAGGGCACTATCTAAAACAACTCTTGTTTATAAAAATTGGCAGGAACTCTTGCCTAGCCCTTTCATTTTGAAGGGGTTATAGTGGGTTATTATGACAAGTTGAAAGGTCCTGGAGCTTTCGTTTTGAACCCACAGGTGTTCTTTGTAGGCACTATTTTTAATAAAGAGTATTATTTGTTTTTAAAATTAGCTCATATTGTGAGTTACCACATCTGTGCTATGTGGTAATGAAACTCAGGGGGAGGTCACAGCAGGAGGGGGGCTTAAGCATGAACAAAACATCTGGATATCACTTTGAGATCCACTTGCAGCTTCTTATATTATATTAAGCAGCCAAGAAACTTATGCTATGCTCAAATTCAGTACCCCCAAACACACACATGGAAAAAAATGTAGCCACGGGCAAACGTTTTCTCCCCGATGAATTTGAGGAGATTCAATATGTTACTTGTTGGGGAGCATCTCCTCTAAAAGATTTCTTCAGGAAACAAATGGAACAGCATAATAAAATGTGGATTTTTTTTTTAAGCAGAATGCTGACAGGTTCCATATTAAAGTGTCTTTATGCTTTTTAGCAATACTTATCTGATTGGCTCTATGCTTCAGTTAGATAAAGATAGACATAGGCAAAAGCTCATTTTAAAGTGTACCCTGGGGCAGTGGTAGCAGCAAAGAAACAATACTTTTCCGCCACCATTGTGTCTGCACAGTGTAGGCCGGTGGAGCTGTAACAGGTGGCCAGATGCCTATTGGGATCTGCTTTGCAGGAGTCACTGGACTGGTCAGTGGCCTGCTGGGATTGTTCTGCCCAGCACTTTGCAGGTAAAATTTCTCACATCCATTCCAACTTGGACTCTGTGTTAGCAGTGTCAGGGTCAGATGGTGCCAGGGTGCTGATGTGTCCAACTGTTTGAATAATTCTGTTTATTCAGTCAGAGGATGTGAACAGGATTCTTGGACGTTTGAGGCCTAGCACCTTTTTGCATGACCCTTGACCTTCCTGGTTTCTTAAATATGCAGGGGCCTGGCTGACTTGGTTCAAGAGACAGTTAATGCTTCCTTAAGAGAGGGGGTGGTCGCACTCCCCTTGAAGGAACAAGTCCATAGTCTGGGGATGCTCTTGGATCCAGGCCTACTGCTGGATAAGCAAATGGCAACTATAGCCATGGGTGCCTTTTCCCAGTTTCAACTGGTTAGCTAGCTGTGGCCTTTGCCAGGCAAAAAAGATCTGACCACTGTGGTGCATGCCCTGGTTACATCTAGATCAGATTACTGCAATGTAAACATAACTTGCCCTTGAGAAGTGTTCAGAAAAATCAGTTGGCACAGAATGCTGCCGCCAGGACGCTGACTGGAGTGGGCCATATCACTTAAGTCTTGGCCCATCTACAATGGCTCCCAATTTTTTTCCAGACACAATTCAAGGTGCTGGTCTTGACCTTCGAAGCCCTATATGGTTTGGGACCAACATGCCTGCTCCCTTATGAACCTGCCTGACCGCTACTGTCATCTTTGGAGGCCCTGCTTTGGGTGCCCCTACCTTCTGAGATAGGCAGGTGGCAACCTGGTAGAGGGCCTTCTCAATCATGGCACCAATGCTCTGGTACTCTCTCCCCAGAGAGATTTGTTTGTTGCCTTCTGTTGCAACATTACACCAGTGGATGAAGACTGTTTTGTTTTGCATTCTCTCGGTGATCCCGCCTTCCTGTTTGTTTTTATGTCCTCGTGCATATTTTAACTCTATTTTAATTGTTTTAATGATGTGTTCTGGGGGGGGGTTGATTTTAATGTTCTGAAAATGTGATTTTACCATGTAAGTTTTAAATTGTTAGCTGCCTTGCTGGCCCTTGTGTAGTGCAGAAAGGCAGGATATAAATTTTGTAAAACCAATAGCTAAACAAAATAAAGGTGGGTCTTGGGCTTCCAGTTGGTGCAACGAGCCAAGACGTGTTTCTGTGCGGCTCCAAACGGCGCCCCCCCCCCCCCACTCAGGGACCCTGATCAAAGGATCAGGGCCAGGAGGTATTTAAAAGTCCCCCCCCCCTCTCCGGTTGGAAAGCCTAGCTGCCAACGGCCGAGGTAGCAGGAGCACCCGGCACTGTCTTTCAGAGCGGAGGACAGTGGAATTTCCCGACCAGACCTGCCTCCACCATTGTGTGTGTGTGTGTTCTTTTTTCTTTAACTTTCGATACTGAAGCCTTTCAAAGTGTGCCAGACTCCGGTGATTGGTCGCCTCTTTGTAATTGTTAAAGATCTTCAGACTTATAATCAGCAGATTGAGCTTTGTTTACTCCCCTCGGAGCAGCGGTGATTATAACTTTAAATGGCCCGCAACAAAAATTCTAGGTCCTCTCTCCTTTGATAGCAAGCTGGAAACTAGAGGGAACATGGCAAGATGAGAGCCTGAGAAACAAAAGTGCTTACCTGCAGCTTTCGATCATGTGTTTTAGATTGTAAATTGATAAGTGGCAGTGAAATTGAAACCACTTGGCAGAGAAGGGAGTGGTCGCCATTACAGGGCGGGTGAGAGGAAGGAGGTCCAGTACTGTCTATTAGATAGTTGGAAGCTCTGATTCCCCCCCCCCAAGACTATATTAACTAACTGCTTTTATTATTACCAAATACATTGGACTTACAATAAGGAAATCCTGGAAAGATAAGTGGTCTGAGAAGGACTTTCCCCCAAATCCATGACGTGACGTGATTTAAATCTCTGTAAGCAAGGACTGTGTAATTGTATATAACCAGAAACTGTAAAAAAGGACAGATCTGCTGGTAGATTGTATGGTTGCAGGAAAGGCTGACATCTCCTGGCAGATAGTATAATTGCATGAGCTGTCAAAATTATATTACAGAAGATGAAGATTGATTTTTTTGCGGTCGGATCTGGCTTAATTTTTGGGAAATATAATTTTTGTTTTTTAATATTTTAACCTGTTTTTATACAATTCTACCAATTTTTTGAATCTATTTTGAATAGTATATGGACTAATTGTTTCATTGCTTATTAACCATTTAGATTTTCCCTACTTCTTTCTCTATCCTATATGCATATCTAATATAAATTTACAGCAATAAATATTCTTCAATTATCAGATTAAACATAGATTGTAGAACTAATATAGCTACTATAGAAGGGAGCATACTAAGATTATTAATTAGACTAATTTGATTAATTTGATAGACTATCGATAACCAGAATAGAACAATATTAATTTTAAAGTGATAGCTTCCTTTTAAGGCAGATTTGATTGAATTGTGTTGATTGTTGTTATTGTTTATATATAAATAAATATAATAGGGAAGAAGTGTTGGAATTGTGATAACCTATTTTACTTATGCATCTTAATGTATGGAAAAACTGCATGACTATATGAAATTAAGGAGGAAACAGAATAGATCCCAGCAAGTATCTAAGAGGAGGAACAAAGGTGTAAAAACCATAAGGCAATCTAGTGAAAAAGAAACGGAAGAAGACAGACAACAAGGTCAAGAATCAGAAGCTATGTCAAACCCATCCAATGAAGTGCTGGCTGAACAGATGCAGGAACTGGCTGCTCAGTTGTTGGGTGTAGAGGAAAGAGTGTGTGGGAATTTACAGGCTTTCATATGGGAAACCAGAGCTTCACTTTCAGATATTAAGGTACAAATTGCTAAAAATGCTAAAGACATCAAGGAGTTGAAGGCAGAACAGCACCAGATAGCAAATAAAGTTCAGAATCAAGAGACTTGGAAAGACAACACAGAACACAGACTACAAATCATGGAGATCCAAAATAGAGAACCAAATTTAAGATTTCATGTTCTGGAAAATTTTAGAAAAAATAATTTAAGACAGTTTCAAAGAGTTGATCCAAGATTATTTGCAAGATGAAGAAGATCCTTTGCTAATATATAATATATATAGAATAAATTCGAGTTTTGCCAGAAGAAACAATGTTCCTAGAGATATACTTGTCAAATTTTGTCAGAAAACTACGAGAGACACGATCTTGTAACTACAGAGAGCCAAACATTTAATATAAAGGTAAGCAAATTCAGATTTTTCAAGATTAACTAACTACTGTAGTAAAGAAGAGAAGAGAATTTCAACCATTATGACATATCCTTTTTCAGAAGAGAAATTAGATACCTCTGGGTAATACCAGCAGGTCTTTGAAGTCTTTTTATCATCAGGAAGAAGATTAATAACTAACCTAGAGCAGGCTAATTTACTGGCAAGAGAATTATCTAATTCAGAAAAGATAGGACAGTAGCAGAAGGACAAGAAGGAATCAACAGTCCCCGGCAGTTCAAAAGAAGAGAACGGGGAAGAAGGAAAAGAGCAAGTCACAATCTGGGAAAGATGAGGATCAAGAAGAAAGCACAAAATTGGGACAAACCACAGCATACTGAAAAGAAGGGGGAACATGGATAAGCTAAAAATAATTTCATTAAATGAAAGTGGATTTAATGACTTTAACTATGTAGGAAAATTAAAAGTGGACATAATTTGTATTCAAGAAACTCACATTAAAAAAGCTCATGAGCATTTGTTGAAAAATAAAAAAATTAGAAACTTATAACAGTATTGGCTAAAGAAAAGAAAAAAGGGATTGCTCTGTATATCAAGAACCATCAGCTTACCAAAATCACAGAAATAAAAGATCTGGGAGGGAGATACCTTTTTACTAAGCTAAGACAACCAGATGGGAAGATTCTTTAATTGGTCGAGTAATGGCCCCCAGTAATGGAAGAGAACAATTCTTCAAGAAGGTGTTCCAAGTGATTATGGAGGAACAACAAGGCGAACTAATTGTATTGGGAGATATGAATGGGGTCCTAGATCCTAAATGGAACAGATCTAAAAACCATAAAGGAGGGAAATTACCAAGAAATCTACTGGAATACATGCAGTTATTGCAATTAGAAGATGCCTGGAGAAGCAGAAATCCTAAAAAGAGGATTTATACTTTTTATTCAGATAGATATGATTCACATTCATGGATAGATATGTGCTGGATCTTGAAGACGTTGCAAAATAATTTGGAAGAGGTTCAAATTTTACAAAAAATAATTTCAGATCATAATCCTTTGGAATTGACATGGACTTTCTTTCGTCAAGAGAGAAGATGGAGACTGAATGATAACATTTTATTAAAAGAAGAGGTAATTAAACAATGCAAAACCAAACTGAAGGAATTTTTTGAAGCAAATAACACACCAGAAATGACACAAACAACTATTTGGGATGCCAGCAAAGCTTTTATAAGAGGAAGATTTATAGCTATTACTACGAAGCTTAAAAAGCAAAAGATGGAATCTAGGGAGAAGCTGATGGGGGAATTGAAGAAATTAGAAGAACTACATGCTAAAAAAGAGAGAGAACTTTAAAAGAGATAAAGAAGAAGAGATTGGAAATTGATTTGATCAATACTGAAGAAACCCCCCAAAAATTATTGTTTGCTAAGCAAAAACATTTTTAATATGCAAACAGACCAGGAAGATACTTAGCTTATTGTATAAGGAAAGAGGAGGAAAAGAAAGTGATAACTGGAGTAAAAATGAAGGAAAAGATTAGTTTTCTTGGGAAAGATATTCATAATCAATTCCTACATTAATTTAAGAATCTCTTATCAAAGTAAACAAAAGACAGACCCAGAAGATATACACTGAACAAACGAAACTGAATATTTTCACAGAGGAAGAAAGCTGGAATCAAAATATTGCAATGCAAGAAGTTATGTGGGCGATTGCAAGACTGAAGCTTGATAAAGCCCCTGGACCTGACAGCGAAATACAACAAGTGTTTTGAGGAAGAAATTGCACTTAATCTTCAAAAAACGATGAAAGGCAAGATTCCTAAATCATGGCAGGAAGCCTTTATAACATTGATTTACAAAGAAGGGAACGACCCTACTTCGCCAGCTTCCAACAGACCAATCTCTTTGCTCAATGTGGACGATAAGTTATTTACTTCAATTCTGGTGGAGAGAATGAAGAAGAAAATAGAGAAGGCGATACATACAGACCAAAGTGGATTTATTCCGAGAAGACAAAATGCGTGAAAAAGTGCATCTTGTATTAAATACAATTGAACATGTGAAAATAAATACAACAATGGCTACTTTTATCTTTTTGGATGCAGAAAAAGCTTTTGATAATATTTTATGGACTTTTTAATTAAAGATTTTAAACAGATTCAACTGCGGGGACAAGTTTCTAAGCTGGATAAGCAGTATATACACATTACAAACAGCAAGGCTTTTGAAAACTGACTGAAGATTTTCAAATTAATAAGGGAACAAGACAAGGTTGCTCACTTTCTCCATTACTTTTCAATCTAGTTTTGGAAGTATTGACAATTAGAATAAGAAATGACCATAAAATTGAAGGCCTGAAAATTGAGAAGGAAGAATTTAAATTAAAATGTTATGCAGATGATGTGGTGTTGATGATGAAGAATCCAAAAGACTCAATAGAATATTTAATGGATCAGATAAAACAATTTGGGAAACTCTCCAGATATAGAATAAAATTAAAACAAAAATAATTGCAGTAAACATGGCTAAGTTTGAATACTGCTGACACACTTGAACAAAAATAATACAGAACTTTTCAACTATATGATAACGGCAGCCAGAGTAGTTTTGGTATCGATGTGGAAGATGAAATTTCAGAGATTGAAAGATGGCGAGAGAAGATGGCAGAATTCGTGGTGATGGCCAAGTTGACGCATTTACTGAATAAAAGACCTTTGGGAGAATTACGGAGAAAATGGGGTGGTTACTATGATTATGTAAAACAGTTATCGTGATAATATTCTAAACCGATATTGATTTTAACAGTATTTCTTGTAATATCATTTTGACTATGTAAAACTGTCACTGTGATAATTTTCAAAACTGACTTAGAAATTTATATAAAGGCAAATATGTTATAGTCTCCCTTCTTAATATTACTCTTTTGTAATGCTAGCAGATATTTTGAGATAGTAATTACAATAATGAGCAGTTTTGAATACAGAATGTTATCTTTAGTCACAATGTTTCTGTATCAGTATTAAGAGAATAGTAAGAAAGACAGAAATTAAAAGCAGTAATAATCAGTATTAATATAGTATTAGAGGTTCTCAGGTGCAGTATTTGTTAAATGGATTTTATTACCAGTATTCAAGAGGTTAGCAATTGATGATTTGATAGGTTAGGCACACTTTGGAAGTGTGAAATATCGGTTTGTATGGGCTGTATGAATGTATGGGCTATTTGTTTTTGCTGTTTTGTTTTTTGTTTAAAAACATTTATTTTAAAAAAACAAAGGTGGGTCTTGAGGAAGTGCTTGTGCCTGTTTATTGGCTATGCAGTAGCTCTCTCAACTTTCACTTGCCTGGTTCTCAAGAATACAATATTAAAGTCCTGCACCTGTGAGGATTATGTTGAGTGTGTTTAAGGGCATTTTCTATATTTAGTTCATGAGTAAGATAGATCCCCCGCATAGCTTTAACCTTCAGGAGTCTCCTTGATAGATGTATAAGTCATTCTAATCTAAATGGACTGAAACACCATATAACAGTTGGCCCTGCTAGCAATGCTGATGACTAAAATATTTAGGAATGATCCCATCAACAAATCAAAGCAAACACTTCAAGTGAAGTCAGCTAACTATCCCACAGCTATAAGACAGCTGCAGCAAAGAGTGTTAAGACTTAGAGGGAAGATTCTTTTCCCATACTGAGTATTTTCCCTCAAAAACAGAATGCCCCAGCAATGGGGCCTACAGAGTTTCACTGCTCTGCAAAAACAAGAGCCTATTCTACTGACCCAAGCAAAGTTGCTTTCCAGAAACTTCACCCTTGTCAAGGCCATGGCCTCTGCTCAACATATCATTGGCTATGACCCATAGGTTAGTTTCTGACAAAGGCTCTGCCTTATTGCTTTGACAGCTTGTGCTGAACCCATGTCTGTAGTTCATTGGCTCCCCTGTACAGCCACTCAGCTAATCCTCCAGCCATGACACCATTTGCTCACCAATCCCCTTAACTATAACTAGCATAAAATTTTCTTCTTGCTATCCATTCCCACAATCAAATACAAGCTTACTCTACACATTATATAAAACTGTATCCTAGATAATGTATATATAATACTACAAATGGAAGTTATGAAATTATGGCAAAAGGTACTAACACTATTTATTACTTTTGATTGAATTGGCTGTATATTAACACGAATTACAAAGGGTCATCACAAATATTTATAAGACTTTTAAAAGAGACACCAGACTTTTCCCCCCTTTCCCAATGGGTACTTTATTTTATATATCATTTGTATCAGGTAATCAACTTAAACACTTCAGCAACAGAAAGCGCTCAGTAAAGCAAGGAAAAATGAAGCAATTATGTCGCAAACATGTGACAAAATGGTTTCAAATTTGGGAAGTATTGCACAATGGAATTGGTATGTGAAGAAAAAGGGAAACATAGAGAAGGGGTGAGCATCCTCAACATGGATTGTGAAGGAAAAAGGCACTATTTAGCTGTGTATTTTGGAAAAAAAAGAGGCACAATCCATGTTCTCAAAGTTACATTCGACACTGTTTTGAAATGCTCACCAGTCTAACTCTAACACAGAAGCTACAGCTCTGTCTTCTAAAATTTAAGTATGAGAGAAATACAAGCGTCTAAACAGATTTATAGCAAACCTGCTGTAAACGTTTTTGCAGTAAGGGTTCTGGTTTATAAATAGGTGCTGCAAAAGGTTACAGATCTGCAAGGGCTCAAAATAGGATATATCTAGGCAACTGATCATTAATTACACTCACTCTATCTCGTGTGATCTTTAGTAGTCAACAAAATGCTCCATGTTGAAGAGCTAAATTGGCAGTGCACATGATACAGGCTTGTCAGCACACAGTCTTCATAGCATAGCTTAGGCATCATCAATACAGTTTTCCTCACACAAAACATTTCCAATACCACAATGTTTTTTTTTAAAAAAACACCTCCTACTTCAGCTGCATGTTTACTTGGAAGTAAGTGCCAGTGAAGTTGGAGGGGCTTTATTCCCAGGCACACATAACTAGAATTAAAGATTTTAAATAGAGGCAAATGCTTGGAATAAAGAATGCAGTGGCATTAGATTATCTAAAATGATTCATATGTATAGGAGCCCATGTACAAGCACATGGTCCAATTAGGAGTTTTGATATAGGGTCTCCTATAAGCTGATTGCTGAAACCTGTAATATAACTGTTGCCAGAATTACCAAAAAAAATCAGAATGCCATCAATACAGTTGATTTTTTATTTTTGTAACTGGAAAAAAACTGTAAAGTAAGTGACTGTGGCTATTCTAAGACTGCCGCGTTTGAGATGCAGAGTGTATGAGCAAGTGGTTCCAAAACTGATTAACTGGGACCAACTTTTTTGCAGAGTAGACAAACACACACATATGCTGCAATGATTTTCTCCAGATTTCACAACCACACATGGAATTCCTGAATGAGGAAGTTTTCCATTGCCTTCAGGAAAGAGATATATCTACAAAAATCTGCCTCCTCCATTCAAATGAAAGGGGAGGCGGGAATAGTTAACAAGCTTCTTGTTCTCTCTGCTGCAAGAATTCACTGGATCAAGGCAATGCCGATACACCAGGAAGTTTATGCCTGACATATGAAACACTATGATGAAGATGCTACCTACTAAAATTTATGAAATGTTAGAAAAGGAAAATCAGTATCTTGCCAAATTAAAAATCAAGAATTTGTATAAAAGGTCACTTAATCAAATGCTCTCACTAACTGCTTTTTAATGCATGCCTTAAATATTTCTATCATCAGAACTGATTTCATCCAGGTTAACAGCTAACTGGCAAACCAGAATTAGCAAAATGAAACACATCCCCCCTGCTTCTGAACTCGGGAGGGGGGGGCTTAATCACAACAGTGTAGCATGTAGGTGTGCACTTGGGAACCACAGATCCAGAACCATGAACCCATTTGGTGACCTTAGGCCTTTGATTTTATCCACCTTGACTCCCCCCATTTCCTTTTTTAATTCACTTTTTAATTCACATACAACCAACGATGAAAAACCTTGATTGGTATGCAAAATGTCTATCCTTTGATACATTGTGCAAATATAAACACAAAACACATCAAAATAAAAATAGCATGATTCTATTAAACAAGGAAAACCAAGCTGGCATGGTAAATGCTAGCCTTTTTAAATTTATGCAGTGGCTCAAGGGGTCTAAACATAATTGCTAAACGGTAGCACTGAAATGTAATTACTTAGACATTTGTGAGGTATTAGCAGACTGGCCTTCCTCAGAAGCTGTTGCCCTATGTAGACCTATGTTCGGGAACTTTGCAACTTGTTTCAAGTACTAGTACAGCATCACTTTTCAGTCAGTAATGAAGCTGTGGAGCCAGACTGACTTGTGAACAGCATCAAGTGACAGTTTCAAAACTATCACAATACACTTTTGAAGTATACTAGCAGATTCATCTGAGACTTTAACATCACTTTAAAAAATGGCATATGGTATTTTGATGTGTTTTGCATTACTTACAAGATATCCTTTCACATTATCATTTCAGATTTTGTCAGTTTGTATTTACACATTATGTTTTGTATGTCACTTTTTTTAGAAGTTATTTTCCCATGAACATATCCAGGGTTTTGATTTCTTTGTATCAATGCTTAATAAATGCTACAACTGAAGAAAAAAACACCATCAAGAGCAATCTGTCTTATTTTAATGCTTAGCTTTCAGGAAATAAGGGTTCAGAATATTTGGAAGATTCTGGTAAAGTGAAGGTTGGGTTGGGAGAGAGAAAGGATTTAAAGAACAACTTAAGTATACTGGTGAAGCAGAGACCAAACAGTGTTAGTGGGAGGAGGTAAGAAATTGTATAGTACACCAGACACTTAAGCCCTGACTAGCCTCCCTCCAACTACTGAGATATAGGACACATTCAGATGTATGACAAACCTCTGGCTTATCTATGACTGGTAATACAGTCTGTTCTCGTGCTTGTGTGCTCCCTCCCATGTGGAGCATGATTTAAAGATTCCTGATTTTGGAAGCCTTGAAACAAGTTCCAATTTCCTGTGATATCCAATTTCTGAACCTCAACTTAAGCTCAATTTTGAATGCTTATGGAAAGGAAACAAACTTCAATTGCCCAGGTGCCTGCCTTTGGATATCATGGTAAATTGGACACTGATTCAGAGCTTATGAAACCTGGAATTTTTCAGTCACATTCTGAAAGGGTTTTGGAGAGGAATAGTTGTGATATCTAAATGTGGCATCAAACAACCCACCCAAACTTCCAAAGCTTCTCCGAGGCCATTAAAAGCTAGAAAATCATTAAAATTATCACTTCTTTAACATCACATTGCCATACAACACAGAACAACCCTAGGTCATCTTTTAAATACTGTCAAAAGGAGCAGATTATACAAGTCACATTTTCAGTTACTGTTGTAAACCTGCAAGTATGTTTGTGTTCAGATGCCTTTATTTAACTTTGTAAACATTAACACCATTATTCAGTATTCTCTTTTAAAGTACATCATAACAGCTTCAAGTCAGGAACTCAGGCAAAGCCCAGTTCATTTCAGAAGGGATAGTGCAGTAAAGGTCTAGTCATAATTTACCTCAAAGAAATCACCTTCCATATTCGTTTCAAAGGGAACTGCAAACTTTTGATTTCTAATTTCTGCCACTACCTTTTTATACTGCAGCAACCTGTCTTTTAACAATTCTCCAACTCTTCATACAGCTAATCAGAATTTTAGGATAAATGCTTGTTTGGATCTAAAGGGGCATTTTTGCTTATGCAAGGAGTTCGGTGGAGTTCCCATTCAAGCGGCAGCCTCTCATGCATCCCCTTCTATTCTTGAAGTTCCTTACCCTCAGGAATACCTTGTGTGATTGGGGAAAGCGCTGCAGCTGGCAGAGAAAAAGCTGGCAAAGATGCGTTCTACAAGCTCCGCTCATGGCTCTTTGGGTCTAATTCGTTTTCTCCAACCATAGTAGTACCTAGTGATGTTGGGCCATGAAGCAGAATGTAATGAATTCAACCCGTGAGTTATGACAACTGGGCCAATCTATACACAGCTGCCTGAGCATTTGTTCAAAATGGACACCTGGAAAAATTAAGAGTGTCTTTCTAACTGTTACATTATCATCCAGGCTGTCTGTTTTGTCATTTACTACATTGATTCTGAGAAACATGAAAGCACCAAAGATGCTCATACAGGCAAAGTAGGTAAGTAACACACACACTTCCTCTTTGCTTTGAGGCACATCAAAATTTTTGCCAGGGATTATCAGTTCCCATTGGACAATATGTACCATGAGTCTGAGATGGATGACCCAAGCTTGGCTTGGAAAATCATTTCACATTCATACTTTCCGTCTCCAGCCTGAGAGGTTGGAAGTGGTGCTTGGTGACTCTGTGCAACACTGCCCCAGATATCTGAGGCAGGTAAGTACCTCAAATTCTTCCTTCACATGAGAATGGAATTTACAGATCAATTACACAGCCATCAGTCTTGACCATCAAGATTTTAGTTGTGCTCTGAGCATCAACACCTGAGGGTGAACACACTGGTTCAAAAGCTCACTATATTTTAAGTAGCTAGTTGGTTTAAAAGTTCATTTTGTTTCTATGTATCATTCAGTTGATTCAACATGGCTACAAACACTCTGATTTACAGCAATGCAGTAAAAGGAAGAAAATGTAGAAATGATTGCCAACTGGAAAAGGGAAAGGCAGTGCTATTTTTTTAAAGCCAAGATTAAAGCAAATTAAATAATACAGTAAATTAAAAGCTTTGTTTAGCAGTCCCATTACCCTTTTAAAATAAGATTATGTTTTTGGCATCAAACATTCAGCATATAGGCGACAGTCAACCTCTTTGTGATCGTTTAGCAGATACACAATTTTGGTAAAGTATTCCCCTACCAACATATTTACATTACACTCCCACCCTATAGAATGTGATGGTCAAAGGCTGAACCTTTCTGAAAATTTTAATACTCAGTTTAAAAAACTGATGGTAAAGCATGTGCAACTAGAGAATTTTTAGAACTGTGAGTTTCTAGAATTTTCTTCAAACTTTAATGTTCTGGCACTAACCAAATGATCTAACGTCTGTAAGTACTATAAGGTGCTGATAATGGCAAATGCAAGTTTACTGAAGTAATGCAAGGCAGCTGCAAGAATACATAGATGTCAATTTCTTTGTATCTCTCTTGGCCAGGCCACATGCTTCCGTTTTCCTTTTCCTCTTTTAAGCATGATAAAAGGATGCAGATTAAGTAGTTTTCTGTAAAGAGGGCTCCTGGGTAGACCCACTGTATGTTTAACGCTGTCGAAGTCATTGACGTGTGTTTCAGTGATGTCCAAGAGCCAATTCAAAACAGGAATTTGAACAGCAGATGGGATGCTTTTACTTCACACACAACAAAACTGGTGCAAAAACAGTTTAAACTATTAGTTGTAACCTTTTGGTCCAAATACATAAAATATGCATTATTTACAGCATTTTACTCCTTTTGCAAATGCAATGCTTTAAAACACGTTATAAAGCACCTTAGTAAAAATATTCTACAGGTAAAAGTATCTAAGTAGGAAAATCCTAACCATACCACAGCTCACTAGTTGAGTCATAATATGGATTCACCAGTAGTTCTTTTTAAAGTACGAAGAATCCATTGAACAATTATACAGAATTCACTGTTGTTGTTGTTTTATATCAATGTGCAGGCAAAAGCCAGCTTTAGAGAGTTTTCCCAACATTCGCTGGAAGTACAGAGGGTGGCAAAGAAATACTGCCTATAATTTTGCCCTTTTGACAATCTCACTACGGAATTTAAAATTTCAAACACGCTGATGACCAGTCCTAGCTTCTTAAAATGAAAGCCCACATCTATATATATGGGCACATTCAACTGTAGCCTCTCTCAGTAGAACATGATTGAACATTCTAATGAATGTCACGTAATATGGATTGGACAAGACCAAAGCACAGATGCCAGCCAGTTATTAACATTATCCATGAGTGTATACAACCAAAATCTCCATGTTGAAGCTAGGGGACAAGCCTCTTTCTCTTCCCAGGAGGCTAAGTAAATTAACCCGTCCTAGAATCAAGAACAGCATTACAGGGAATCCTTTCATCGTTATAGTTTCAGCTATAATTGATATATGGTTAGTTTCTGTGAATGAATATGTAAGCTTCCTCAGGTGTGGGGTAACTTCCTTGAAAACACAGGGACACCGAAGCTTATACTTCTGGATTGCCAAGATACCTAGTTGGTAGCCATCTTCTTTGAACAATCCATAGCTTAGTCTACCGAGCTCAAGACTAATGGGCCTGGGATGGTATATCAACAATCTACATGTTGGGACTGAAAACAACAAGGACATGGCCAAAGGTTTAGCCCCCTAGTCTAACAGTATTCATTGCTCTTAGTTCGATTTAGGGTAGATCTTTTCATAGAAAAAGTTTTGTGCCAGAATATACAATTCTCCATCTTTTTCTCGAACTGCATGTGCTCTGATGAACTGAAACTGCTCCAGTGCAAAGTCATAGAACTCATTTTCCATTTTCCACATTTCAGACTGCTGGAGCTTTGCAATGGTTTCTTTTGTGGGGAGTTTCTTCTCCGTTGTCTTCCTAAGATGGGACTTCTTTCCTAAAAGAAAAACATCAAATCATAAATTCACTCTGACTTAAAGTCTGAATACTCCCTGTAGTGCATGGCACAGACCAGAAGATTTTTGTGTATTCTCTAGTCAGCAGGCTGCTAAATGGATACATAAAATGACAGAACTTGGGCCAAGATTTATTAAGCCTCTGGGAATGAAAGACTGGAAGCTCTGACATTAAGCATGAATGCATTTGCATTAGTAGAGTCTCTCAGTGCACATTCCTTTCTCTGTTTAAAGGGCTTAATTATTAAAAGCATAAAGAGGAAGTGTTTGCATAAGGGAGCCGTATTTCCTCACATCACATCCATTTAAGATATCTGCTTCAATTGGGATTAATGCCTATTTGGAAATTCAGTACTATTGATAATAAAGTTAATAAAACACAGACTACATTATAATTGGGCAGGCAATTTGTTTTACAACGTTCCCAGCAAGCTTTCACATTAAGAGTTTTATCTTCTTGAGTCATCTTGGCCACTGTAGGTACATGCCATTAACCACATGATATATACTTACAATATAAACACACTTACAGTACAGTATGTATTACAATATACATCTTCTGTCAATACCAGAACCAGCTCCTAACATTCTGTCACCCTCTACTGTAATCAAGAAACACAATTCAGAATAGGAAAATTTACGACCTTTACATCTCATCAAACTTCCATCATGGAACTCAAGGCAGTGTACTTTTGATACCTAACACTTTCTCAACCCTGAACTGACTAGATCCGGGCGTGCTTAGCTTCAGCAAAGTTGCTGTACTGTGGGCCTTCAGAGGGGTGAAGGCAGATGAAGCAGCTGACCTAGGCAGACTGAAGAAGTCCAGTTCTCAGTGGTCACTGGGGTGCTCATGGGAGCAGGGTTTTTTCCCTAAGTACAAGCGTGATCCCACAGGTACCCTTTACTTACCCTACTCCGGATAAAGTAATATTCATTTATCAATTGTTGTGATGAAGGAAAGCTTGTCCTCGACCCGATATTGGATGGGATGGACCTCACTGACTAGAAAATTTCAGGAAGATGCAGTATGTGAGTGCACAGAGCATAAAGAAATGCACTGCATACCCCCAGTGACTTGCAAAAGACAAGCGAGTCCTTTAGAGTTGCTTGCAACACAAGTCTATCAAGATAGTTTCAGAAGATAGCCTTGTTGGTCTGCAGTAGAACAGTTAAATTTGAGTCTATTAATGCATGCGTGCCTAAAAGAGGAAGCTGGCAGTGGCCACTAGCGTTGCACAGGCAATCTCTGGAATTCAAGAAGAACTGGACCACAGTCTGAGGAAGCTGCTCTTTCATGCCCTAAAAGGTTATGTCAAAGAGTAAAGTGAACAAGAGACTTTGGTCTACAGCCATTTAAATACCTGTGCGATATAGTTCTGTTGCACCCCTGAAGAAACGGGGCAAAGCTGCCTCCAGCAACATAATAAAGTCTTCAAGCTCTTCAGTAACTCCCACCAGGAAATATTCATTAATCAAGTTGTATTTGGCTTGTTCCAAAGCCCATCTGCTTCCCGCATTCCTAAAACGATAAAAAGTAATTACAGGAAGGTTTTGATGTTTGCCAAGAATTTTGGTTCCCCTTCATTTAGATATTCTCACACCAGGCTAAAAGAATGGCTTAGCTGTTATCTTTACACGGAAAGAAAACAAAGTTTCAGCCATACACATTTTTAATTTCCTTCACTTTTTTCTTTGCTCCCTGCTTTTTACTCTCTTCACTGCTTAGGCTGGATGTCAAAAAATTTATGGCAGATTTCCAGCTAACTTCTTGATAACACTAATGCCTGTGAGCAGTGCAAAAGTATGAAATGTGGAAAGTTTTTGCTGTAAAAGCAAAAAGTGTCCCTAAGTGTCACTTCTGATGTGGTTAAAAAAAAAAAGCAACTGAAAGGCACTTGTTTCAGCTTTGCACCAGTTGTGCCAACTACCGATTTAATGTATTTTTTAGCACAGTTACTCTGAAAATAAACAAGGTTACTGGAATGGTTAATTACTCATGTGACACCCCATACTTCACAAACACTTGGTCATGCACTGGAATCAATAAATGGCTGAACTAACTGTAAAGTTTGTTCATACATTTCTTTCCTAATAAGAAATACACCATAGGAGAATTGACATGCATGAAGTGGCCCTTGGAGCTGGCATATGCTGAGGACAGAATTATCTTTATAAACCCCACCCCACCCCACCCCCATGTTCACTGGCTGTTGGGAGAAATTTTCTTCTTTTGATGAGTTAACTGAGTAAGAAGGCTTGGCTACGTATGACAAATCAACTTTCATATTTCAATTTCCCAAACTCTTTCACAGAAGAAATCGATCCATGGTGACAGATACACGTTAGTCAATGTTTACATTACAATTGGCAGAAGTCTATTTCTCTATGTGTAAGAAGTGCGAAATGAACCATTTTTGTTTTCCTTTATACAAATGCTAACCATCTCAACAGGAAAAAAACCCACACTTGGGAGCATTTAAACAAGATATCTGGTTGTCAGTGCTGGAGTTTATAAAAAGTACACTGCTTAGTCAGGGGATTGTTGATAAAACTCTACAAGATGCAGGGCTCTTTTACTGTTTCGTATTGTTACCAAAAGGACTTGTTAATTAACATGCTTATATGGCCTACCTAGTGTTTTGTTCTTCTCCAAAATCTGTAGTGCTAAATACAGTTAATACTGATAGTGCATTTAATCAGCAACTTAAGCCAACTTCATCTTCTTACCAGCATTCAGAGCTGTGGCCACAGAAGAATGGAATTTGAAGCCAGAGTTTCTCAGGGGCACAATCTGTGCCTCCAGCTGCTACACATTCATCAAAGGTCTGGAACAAAGACAAAACTCTAGAGTGAGCTATAAATTTCCATCTTACATATCAAAGACCTTAAATGTGGCTACGTTGCCAAACTAATCTATACATTGCTTCACAATAGCTTACTAAAGGGCTCATGCCCACAACTGTCTCTACATACAGAAGTAACAGTTTCAGTTAGTTTGCATAAGCCTTCCTTCCACTTGTTGGTGCCATAGACCAAGACAGCAGTCACACGAAGACCACACGCATGCAGAACATGTTTGTATGCTGGCTGCACTCATAATTATGAACTAGATTCTGAAAGTCTAACCAATTAAGAAAGTATCAAGATGTACTTTTACTTTTTTATCCCCTTGCTTTCGCCTCCGGAGTCCAGGCCTGTAATCATCACCAAAACGCAGAAAGTAGTAGTAAGAAACCAGTCGCTCTATAGGATCTCTTATAACATTGATGTATATTGGTTTCTTTTTAATACCAAATCTGGAAGAGAAAAATAAAACATTCGAGAAATCTAAGTTTCCTACATGATATCAAATGGAATAAAGTTTGTTTCAAGAAGACTGTGGCCATTTGCTACAGGAAATTAATCAAGCCTGAACAGCCAGATATGCAATACTATCCTTTCTATTTCAACAGCCTCTACTAACGCTTTTTTATTCTTAAGGAAGGTCACCAACCCTTATTCTGATATGTTTTACTTCAGTGACTTTTAAATATGTCTGCTTAAATTTTGCATGTGTTCATTCAATTTATTCTGTTTAAATAGAATTATCAGCACAAGTCCTATCAGGCATTTCTACTTCCAGGAGATGCAGCCTTTTAAAGAAGAAGAGTAGATTTTTATACTCTGCTTTTCTCTACCTTAAGGAGTCTCAAAGCAGCTTACAATCACTATCCCTTCCTCTCCCCACAACAGCCAACTTATGAGGTTGGCGGGGCTGAGAGAGTTCTGAGAGAACTGTGAGTGGCCCAAGGTCACCCAGCAGGCTTCATGTGGAAGAGTGGGGGAAACAAACCCAGTTCTCCAGATTAAGTCCACCACTCTTAACCACTGCACCTCGCTAGCTACGCTTTGTAACAAAGAAGATAGCATAGCTAGTGTGACCACAATGACCAGATGGAAGGAAGGTAATAGGATGAGAGAACTGCTCAGAAATTGCCATTAGTTTTCTACACTCTTGCAACAACACAGATTATTACTAAGATTGGTGCAAAGCATTAGCTCAATTCAGAAACATTTTTCATGATTAGATTGTATCCTTCTGAACTCAGCACTTGTGTTTTAGTTTTTTGGCTTGCATGTTCCAAACGTGGCACAACTGCATTGTGATGAACTAAGCAAAGAGGAAATGTAAAATTCTCAGGGAGTATGACATGAGGAACACACAGGAGTATATTCCTACACAAATGTGGAAGAGCCCCAAGAGAGAAAAATAGTTGTTTTTGTCTCCAACTTGGCTGTGATGCCACAAGCATGTGTTTACTCTAAGCAAATTCCGCATATTTATCCCTACTATGTTGTTTGTCAGGCTAAAGAAGCACAGACTGTTGGTTTCTCATACTAAATACTCAAGATTTAGCAAAACACAATTTGAATCCTGTGTGAAAGCTGCATGATGTTGTATCCCTGGGCAGCTGTTACTAACATGGAGGAAATAGGTGGAATGGAGCATGGTGCCACTACAATCCAGCATGTTGATCTCACGCCCCTCTGTGGGAGCCTGCTAGGGGCAGCCTAGCACCAAACATATGCTTCATCTCTCTTTCCATTACGGTGTTGGCCGGGTAGTTACCTTCAAAGCCCATAAGCAGAGCAGAGAAAACTTTACCTTCAGATTCATTCTCTGCACATTTAATGTAATGGGGATACTGAACTCAAGTTAGGGTCCCTCAATACTCTATCCAGATAAACTGTGAACAATAGTCCTGTAAACTGTATCAAAGAAAAGCACTTTCCCCAGATAACACATGACAGCTCCAAAGCAAAGAGCAGTAGTAAAGCTTTGAATGAATCAGAAGAAGCCAAGAATTAGAGAGCAACACAAGTGAAATTATTTTCTATAATTGCATATGTGGGGTTTTGGTCTTTATCCCCTTTGGTCCGGTGTTGAGCATCTTTTCCTATAGCTGTTGTAAAACTTTCAAAAGTTCAATGTAATTTCATGAGCGTGTAGAACGAATCAAAAGCATTATGCCAAAGTTTATTAAAAAGGATGAATCTTTGCTGAAAGATTTTACACTTCTCAACTGCAAGAATGCAATACCACAAGTTACTCCTGTCTATTTGCCAAGAGCAAGTGCAGCACTCAATATATTATTTTAATAATGAAAACCACAAATATAAGAAAGCAAGCTGCTGTGGTGGGAAAATAAATCATTTAGGTGAAAGGGTAATAAACAGAAAACACAAGGATAATGCAGCCCTGGAGGAACATATGCATATGAATGAAATTTGTGAAATTGCTTAGCTGCTTTTCTAGAGGTAAAATGATTATTTTAGGCTGAAAAGTTACAGTACCTACAAAATGTTTTAAACTTCATCCTATGAATAATGCATAGGATAGAGTAACACTTACCTAGTTGTTCACAAGGTTATTATTTCATTAGGGATCCAGCACAAGAGGTTTACTAATACAGCATTTTTGTACCTTGCAATTTAGAGGAAGCAACACAATTTTATGCTCAGGTTTCTTTCTTTCTTTAAAGAGAGAAAGACACAGAGACAAGTTTGGCAGCCATTTCTTTTTTTATTACTATGTGGAAAAACTGCTGCTGTAGCTTTTAATGCTCTTCACTCAAAACTATGTTGTATTTATACAGACCCAGACAAATAACCAATCTGAATATTTCCCCCTCTGTGCCTGAAGCCCTAAATGCAGTAGGGTAGATTGCTGGAAAACCGAATAGTTACATACCCCATCTCAGAATTATTCTGGAAGGTGCTGTTACTTATGATATTAATCTGGAAGTTACAAAAAACTAAGAAAAAAAGGGACAAGTAGACCCTAAATTACATGTGCAGAATAGTAGAATGAACTATACTACTTTAGACTGCAGGTGAAGGAGTGCCATTTTTTCTGTGCCCTCATATTTTAAATACCCTGTAAAGATCATATCAGGGGTCTAGCCGAGCCTCTTTTGTGTGCTCTAACTTTCCATTTGCAGAGAGGCTTTTTTATACAGTTCAAAAATGACTTTTCCTGCCTGCAACCTATAAGTCCACTCTGTCACCTCAGGATTCTACCACCTCACGCTGCTGCATGTATGGAATAGACAGGAATATCTGGAAAGCAGAGTTTACTGGAATGCTTTAACTTATCAGAATACTATATTGAAACAAAGTCATACTTCAAGATGTGCCCCTTTAAAAAGGAAGTCTTTCAAGTATGAACATAACAGAAGATCTGCTGAAAGGGCATCTGATTTGCCATGACAGAATTATTGGTTTAATTAAATGGTTTTTTTTTGGGGGGGGACCATTGTTTCTTTCTTTGTTTCATGGCCTACTGATTCTCTCACTGCTAATAAACAGTTGTGTCGAATGTACGCATCCTTTCTGGCATGTGTTTCAAAGCAAGGAGAAATGTTAGCAGATCAGATGGAGATGAGGTTTCCAGAAGGACTGTCCTTGGGTGTTCTCTGTGGAACATCAGGAGGCAATTACCAGTGTTTGACGGAAGACTGACACCAAAATATTAGTATAACTGGGAAGATACATTGACAAACAGATACTATTTTGAACCATTTAAAGGAATAAGCCAGCCAGCAAGGTGTGTGTACACTCATCAACTTAGCCATCAAACAAGAAAGGAAGGTGCATGTTCAGGAGAATAACGTTGCTGTGGAGTTGTCTGAGTGAAAATACTCAGCATCATGGTGGAGACAGCACAAAGCTGCACTAAATCAAGTAGGAAAGGACAGTACCACTTATACAAAAGAAAATGGATGTTCAGAATTCAATTAAGTGCAATTTTTACTAATGACCATAAGAGGGCAGTACAATCTGAAGAGAATCATAATCTACTGAAACAACAAAACTGACAGGGAACATTTTAAAAACAAACTGCTGCAAACAGAATTGTTTGTTGTGTAACTTACTTTGCGAAATCCAAAAAGGATATATGTCCATGATAAAACCCTGGTTTCATCTCATTCCAGGAAGTTACATTTTTCACAAATCGTACCTGAAGAAAGGAAGAAAAGTTTCTTCAAAATTTAGCGCCAAAGAGTTTCCAATTGAAAATAACAATAAAAATGCAACTCAGTCAGTAACTGCTAGCTTTTTAATGGGACAGTAGCCTGGGGGGCACTTCTCTGTCTTTGGTGTGTTTTGAAATATGCAGAGCTCCTAGAAACCACCTAAATCCAGCTAAACCTGCAATGCATTCTGTATTCCATTCTAAGATTTTGCAAACGGCAGACTAAGGGCTTCTTCCATTCCAACAAGCACTGCAACACCTCCTCATGCACACCCCACTTTGGTTCTGTGCTGAACGTCTAGCCTGGTGATAATTCTGGGAACTCATGCACTTGCTCACCATTTGGGAATAGCTTAGGGTTGCCAGCCTCCAGATACTAGCTGGCGATCTCCTGCTATTACAACTGATCTCCAACCGATAGAGATCAGTTCACCTGGAGAAAATTGCTGCTTTGGCAATTGGACTGTATGGCACTGAAGTCCCTCCCCTCCCCAAACCCCACCTCCTCAGGCTCCGCCTCCAAAACCTCCCGCCAGTTGTAAAGAGGGACCTGGCAACCCTAGGATAGCTGGTTCATCCTAACTAAAGGGCATAATGTGCTTTATGAAGCACATCCTCTTAGTAAACCACACAACAGTCAGGAAGATGAGCCTGCATCAACACCACTCTATGGGAGCCAGTAAAAATGGCTGTTCGGGAAGCTCATAGTTGAGTTTTGTATCAGAGCATTCCCAGAACACAGCAGGTACTCCTTACTACTACCAAATAATGCTAGTGAATAATTTCTTTTGTCATTGAGTCACAGCTGACTTATGGCGACCCCATAGGGTTTTCAAGGCAAGAGACACTGGCTCTCGCTGAATAATGCTGGGCATTAATTATCAGTTCAAAAGTGCCAGGACTTTAAATGTGTTGTGATAATCTGAGCTCTCAACATCAGCAAACAGCCCTCCCCCACAACTAGCACTGAAGGGAAAAGCAGGGCCTGAATGCTCCCACATCCTAATCCTGCAAGAACAGCTTCTTCTTAATGTTTTTGTAGTAAGCTCTCAAGAATTAAGTTAACCTCAATGGTGCTTAAACAAGGAATGTTTCAGATGGATGCTAAAAATAAAATGAAAGGTAGTTTTCTGTTCTATATTAAGCTGCTCTGTAGTATCTGAGTGGCAGAACACTCCACTCTGTTTTATATATCAGATGTTAGAAATCAGGTGGTATCAATCACAATGAATATGTGCAAACTGCATCTGATAGGAACCTGCTAAAATTGTGATGTGAGAACAGCCAGGATGTGTACAGTTATTACATCATTTTTGTAGTTGAAATAGACAGAAACATGCAACAATCACCAGAGGGCCACATTAGAAAATATAAAGGCAGACATAGCAAGCATATTCAGAACTAGATTCCTTAGATGGAAAATGTTAAAGAGCTGGCAACAGAAATACACTACAGGCACACAGCTATTCTTTTTGTAAACTTACTATTGCCAAAAAAAAAAAAAATCAATCTCAACAGAATTATCCATGTCACTGTTGAGAAGGCTCCTAAGTGGAAGGGCACAATGCACACAGAAATAAAGCACTTGAGATCACATCTCTATAACAGATGGGTAAGGCCCAGAAAAAAATATGGAAAAATTACAGGGGAATGTATTGGTACTGCATTCTCCCTCCCACTTTTCAAGGAAATTTTAAAATATTTTTATAATTTGAAAATATAGAAATTTGGAGGATCTCTGGGAAAACTGAAATATTTTCTCTTTTGGAATGAAACACTAACACAAGGTTTTACTCACTCAAGCTATGTAGTGCAAAGACGTTTATATAATACAATCTTCAGCATAAAGTTTATGATATAACACACTTTTGAAGAGTTCGGTTTTTTAAATATTGGAACAGTACAAAGAGGGGAGCCACAATGATTTGCAGGAGATGTCTCATTTTTCCCCTTCCTCACTAATTTCTTCTTCCCCTTTCCTGAAAGCCCCCATAGCCTCTCCCCCTTTCCTGGTTCCTTTTCTCTTTCCTACCCACCAACAACTTATCTTTTCTCTCTCCCCCCACGCCTCGGCCTTCAGCTTTCCCTTCTTCCCTCTCCCAGCAGCCTCTTCCTGGGAAAACGCTGTGTGGTACTGGCCACTGAGCTGTTGCACAGTGCAGAACCTGCAAGGAAGGGGGGATATCTCATTTCCCTCTGAATCTTCCTCCACATACTATTTTCTCCTTTCCTCCTCCTGGCAGCCTCTCCCAGCCTCCTTTTCTCCTTTCCACCCACCAACTAACTTTTATCTTTCCCCCGCCTTCAGCGATATTATTTATTTACTTCAATTCTACCCTGCCATTCTCCACAATGGGGACTCAAGGCAGCTTCCATCATTCCTTGTCTTTATTTTATCAGGTCAGGTTGAGAGTGTGTCACCTGGCCCAAGGTCACCCATTGAACTTCCATAACAGAGTGGGGATTCAAGCACAGGTCTCCCAGATCCTAGCCTGAAACTCTAGTTTCTACATAACACTAGCTTTCATGGGGTGGCTGCTGTTGAATAATAGCAAGCAGCCAGGCCTGGGTGAGTCATACAAGTAGTGTAGTAGGAAGTAGCCCGGTGGTTGCTGGAGGGCCTGGCCCCAATTAATCCTCTTTCAATGGTCAAAACAGCCCTGGAAACGGCCCTGGCCAGTCCCTCTACCTTCTACTAAAAGAAACCAAAACTTGAAAGCTGGCAATACTGTTGTGGTAATCTAGCAACAGCCACTGAGTAGGCATTCATTTTTTTAAAGCTACAGGCACTAGTTCTATTATTTGGGCCAGGGTTGACCCCCCCCCCATGTGCTGTTGTTTTTTGAGATTCTCAATTTTTCTGCAAAACTGGGCCTTTTTCAGGTTTACAGAGATCTGTTTTGTCTGTTCATGCCTCCAAGCTCCAGATTTAAGTAGCCACCAATGAGGCCAAATTAAGAATTAGATGTATCGACAATAAGGGAACCAGCAAGGACTTGCATCTTCCTTGCCCCTCCCACACTATTTTCTTTTTCTCTTTCCTGACATATACCCTTTTGTTTACGATAAAACTTGTGTTTTGTATTTTCAACTCTAATTTCTTCCTAACTCTTAGAAACTTATCCGTTTCAAGGACTTATAGCAGTCCTGGCTCTGATTCCCTACCCTTAGCCTTTTTCTTGATATCTTTTCCTAAGCCATCTGCTTTGCCCAATATTTTCTGTTGCCTCAATTCAGCAATTTTAAATGTTTTAATCCCACTCTGATTTAGACAAGCAACCACTCCAACTGCTGAGTAATTTAATTTAATAATAAGTCATAGGCTTGTCTATAGCCATCTCCAGCATGATACAACTTACTAGTTACAACTCCAAATTTTCAAATATGCAATCAGATGGAAGTAGGCAAAGGATTGGTCTGCTGGCTTCTCAGATCAACTCTGCATAGTAAGGTATTACCACTCGAGATTGTAGAGGATATTTTTCATACTCACAGGAAAAAGGATGCAGGCTTCTTTTACAACCTACCAAATTATATCAACCCACTCGTGCTGGCCCTGCTATTTATGAGAATGCATACACATGCGCACTGACCCACATAATTTTGGAAAGTTACATAGGCAAAAATTGGGTTAGCCCTTTAAAAAGACATGATGTTTGGATGGTATTTATGTGTCTGAAAACAAAAAAGGACTGGTTAAACCAACTGCTATCTATGACCAATTTAAACCAGTAAAGCAGCCAAAGTTATTTAACTTTATTAGACATGCTGGTAAGTCTGAACATAGCTAACCACTTCACGGAGTTCTAACATTGCCAGTTCTGAACAAGGTATACTAAAACACATGAAAGTTGAATGAACTAGGAACTCTCTCTGTACTGTAATGTATAAAGATATAGCAACTCTACAGCAGAAGCATTATAATTGATCAAGTAGTTTTATATTCCACCTAGTACACAATGGTAGTGAATGAGAGAGAATGTGAGGAAAACAAGGTTATAGTACAAAATTGTCATGGAATATATGCATATAAGCATAAATAAGCTTCCCACCCTGCATTATATATTAGGTATGTACAAGTGGGAACCCACAAGGACTTGCAGAAGGCATCTCATTTCCCCCTCCCCCACTATTTCCTCTTTCCCTTTCCTGAAAGCACCCATAGCCTCTTCCCTTTTCCTGCTTCCTTCTCCCCTTCTAGGGCTGCCAACCTCCAGGTAGAGCATGGAAATCTCCTGAAATCACTACACATCTCCCAACTACAGAGATCAGTTCCCCCAGCTAGGGTTGCCAACTCCAGGTTGGGAATTTCAAAGAGATTTGGGGGTGGAGACTTGGGAGGGAAAGGTTTGGGGAGGGAAGCACCTCAGCAAGGTATAATGCCATAGAGTCCATCCCCCCAAAGCAGCTATTTTCTCAAGGGGAACTGATTTCTGTCATTTGGAGAGCAGTTGTAATTCTGAGTGATCTCCACCCCTACCTGGAGGTTGGCAACTCTAGTTCCCCTGGAGGAAATGGCGGTTTGGGGAGGGTTATGTCTATGGCATTATACCCCTGGGGTCCCTTCCCTGCACAAATACCTTCCCCAGGCTCCACCCCCCCCCAAATCTCTAGGAATTTCCTAACATGGAGTTGGTAATCCTACTTCCTACCCACCAACAGCCAGCCTAACTTTATCTGCTCCTCTGTCTTAAGCTCCCTCGCCCCCAGCAGCCTCTACCTAGGATAACTGTGGCCCAGTTGTGTGGTAGTTTTGGGTCTGCCTCAACAAGAGAGCAGTTTGAACGGTAGCTGTGCCAGAGTGGTTTAGTTCTACCTCTGGGAGAGGATAGAGTATCCAGTTGTTAGGCGTGTCTCTGGTGATGAGCAGACTTCGTACTGTTTAGCCTGACTCTTGGAAAAGGGCAGGCTGGTGTGGGCAGAATCTGGTGTGTGTGAAAGGAGCCAACCTAGTGGCTAATCAGTGAAAGCCTGTTTGTACCTGCAAGCATTAAAGAGAATTCAAACCATAATCTGAAGCTATAACTAGCTTATATTTGTGTTCCTCAGCCAGGCGTCTCCTGTGACTCACTGGAGAACTGTGCTGCTGATCTATTCTTAAGAAACAACCTCTAAATAAATAAATCTTGTTATTTACATACAACTCTTCCCATGTTCTACTTGTTTGCCACAAATCTTATCTCACAACAGCGAACCCAAAGCCTTCATACATGCTACCCTAATAACGTCTTATAACTGAGGGGAAGGCTTACGGTTCAAAACAAACCCAGTTCCCTAAATCATAAGAGGCTGTGTGGGTCCCCTCAATTGGCAGAAAAGACCTGTCACGCCCAGCCTCTGTCTTTTGGGGGGTGGGGGAGGGAATGTATGGCATGGAGCCAGTGCACGATGTGCATGTGACCAGCACTCCCACTACCAGTCAGATCCTTGCCAGGGGATAGGTGGGGGTCCTGTCCACTCAACAAGTACCCTTTTCCCTTCCCCTGTGGGCAATGGGAGGCACTCAGACTGTGTGCTTCTGTTGGTTGCATTGTTGCTGGGTCTTTCCTGGTGTCTAGTGCTTGAGGGACACTATTGTCGAGGGGCAGGGTCTACATTGGCAAGCAGTATCAAGATCTATGAAACAAAGCAGTTAATTTGTGCTGATGCTGCTTCATTTGACAGACTGCTTCTTTAAAGACCTTTTATGAAAGAGGTTAGCAGTAATCCAACCTGGAACATCTATCAATCATCAACATACCGAACTTATTAAGAACATTTTAAGCTCTGAATGTTATAGCAGCTACTTTAATATTTCGTACTGCTCTACATTTCACACTGCATAGAAAAAGAAAAAAACATTTAATTAGCATTTAGAACTAAAGATAATCTCCGGAATTTAACTGATAAAGCCCCCCCAAAATGTGAACAAGTTTCTGCAGAACTATTTTTTCCACTCTCAGTACTTTTTAAAAAAACTGAAAAGCTATTTTTGAACTTCTGGTACGTTTAAGCTGTTTATGTTTTAAGCTCAGATGAGCTCTGCAGAATTGAAAGAGATCAAATGTACTCAGGATGGAGAACAAGAAATCCTGCAAAGAAAAAGTAGAAACTGGATGGTATAGAGATTTCAGTTTTCTTAGCAGATGGGAGTTTCAGCAATCTAAGGATTCAATTCCAATGATCAAAGAAAAAGTGGCAGACAGGCCAATATGGGCTCTTGGGGGAAATACGTTTTACAGCCACAGCCAAAAATGGGTTACCATTTACAGAACTGTTGGGTAGGTAATTCAGTCTGGATTCATGTTCAATGATGCTAGAGCTCATTACGTCTCTTAGGCCCTGCATCAGTTAGGTTTGCAGGCAAACCTGTCCAAAATATCAGCAGAAACATAAGTGGATGTCAACACTAACTGGGTATCAAACCCAAGAAGCTTCCCCGAACACAGCACTTCTCTTAGTCAAGTTATCCTTGATCAGCATCAGCTATGCAAGGCAGAAACAGACCTGTCCACTACTGCTAAATATTTACTTGGTGCCACTGTTATGCTAAGCACTGCACAAAATAAAGACGCCCCTGCCTAGAAGACTTATAATTTTAGTGATATTGATAGAACCAAGAAGAAAGGCAAGGAGACATCATATAAAGAAGCAGTGATCTTTACGACAGGTAAACTGGGAGCAGAAAATACAGAAAAGCTGAAACACAGAAAAGCAGAAAATACAAAAAAGCTGAAAGCCCATTAAGTCCTGTAGAACAAAAGAGGACCATTTGAACGAGGAAGTCGGGTTTGTTCCAAACCGAGAGAGAAATATGGTTGACAGCCAGAAAGAGAGAAGGAAAATGGGAACCAATCAGAAGTTACTCTGTGCGGAGCATATGAACACATGAAGCTGTCTTATACTGAATCAGACCCTTGGTCCATCAAAGTCAGTATTGTCTACTCAGACCAGCAGTGGCTCTCCAGGGTCTCAGGCAGAGGTTTTTCACATCACCTACTGGCCTAGTCCCTTTAACTGGTGATGCCAGGGATTGAACCTGTGGTGCCAGGGACTGAACCTTCTGCATGCCAAGAAGATGCTCTCCCACTGAGCTACGACCCTTCCCTGTATAGTAAAGCAGAGTAAAGGCAGTGTAAGAAAACATGGTTGCACTTTTCTGTGACTGTTTGAGTGGTCTTCTGTGCAACCACAAATAGGTACTGCGCCCATGCAGGCCTACCGCAGGGAAACATTTAGAGCTCGTTTAAAAAGTGCAAAGCACCCCCCCCATGCGCTACCTTTTCCTGCCATTTTGACAGATGCATGGGCAGAAGGGAGAGCTTTCCCTCAGTTCTAATATACCGTCCCAGAGAGCTCATCAAGGCAGATAACAAGCTTAATCAAAGAACTACTGAGTACTCAAAGCACGGTAGGAGGGAGGAATGTATGACGGAATAAGAGGAACAACAATTACATGTAAATGCAACCATATTTTCATCTCCATTGTCTGCGCAGTCTGACAAGGGAGATTAACTAGCTAACTTCCCCTCTCAAGGAAGAAGAAAGGTGGGTGTGATATTGTCAGCGAAACAATAATCTAATATAGCATGTTTCCTCAGATTTCTTGTAAATGAGAAAATACCTGGAATAGAATCCCAGAGAGCACTCCTCTTTACAAACTAACTGTTCAGAAAAAAATTATAGATTTATGCAGAAAACATTATGCAGATTTAATGCAGCAGAGCCTGCACATCCTGTTCCAAAAGATCAGAAGGGGGCGGTGACTCAGGAGATGATTTGGGGGGAACTGAAAAAACTCCAGCACACAACCATATGACATTACAGACTGAACCCAACAATCTGAAGTAATGGTGCCCCATTAAATTACCTGTAGTTTGAGGGGAAGAGGTCTGAGATCTACATTTCCCTGTCTGCCCTTGGAATCTCCTGCATTGCTGCCCATTCCCAGATTGGTAAGACTGTGAAGAGGAACAGAAGTTCCCCTGGTATTGGTAAGGTTGAAATGTTGTCCCCCATAATATGGATTATAAGGCTTATAAAAAGTTTTATACTTTTGAAAGGGCTGTGAAGGGGTCACTCCCTGGGTCTTAGCCATAAATCTGTTGTTATGGAGTCTGTCCAAGGCAAGTGCTAGCAGTCTTGGAGCTGAAAAGCTATGTGCCGTCAAATTGTAAGTCTTCACCCTGGCCTTAGTCTCGTTGGGCAATTCTGTGGGGCACAGCCATGAGTGTCTGCGCAGAGAGGAGTGCAGTGGCCAAATTACAGGCTGCATAGTCCGCCAAATTCTTCCCTGAAGGCATGGTCCTTCAAAGGAGGAGGGCAGGAATCTGAAAGTAACAACATGACATACAGCAACAAGCATCAGACTTCCATCTTCATCTGCATATTAACTATGTTCCTTTCAGGGGAACAAATTCAACAGGGTGGATGGGAACACTGTCAATTGATATGGGAAATATGCAAAGGAAAGGAAGATTTGGGAGGAAAAATGTTTGATCTAAGTGCACCAAAAGAAAGCACAGGTACTCCTGGAGACAAATAGTTGCCTACTTACACAGATGTAACCTACCTGATCTTGCAGAGACATAACAGGATTATTTTTGGTTGTGTTGATATGCAGTACATGATATTTGTTTCTTGCACAGAGATCATAAGCAATGTTTGTAAACGAAGTGCTAGCAGTTTTGGGCACTCGATTATAAATGATGACCACATCATCGTCTTCATCCAGAGCCACATCTGACCGTGAGCCATCTATCGTATGCCGTTGCTCAATTTCTCGAACTTCGTGTTTTGCAATAGCCCTTTCTATAAAAACAAACAGAATGCTCAAATGATTATTAGAGAAACAAATACAGGTCTTAATTTAGTCACTGATTTGAGTAAGTCTGAATTAAATTCCTTAAATACATCATAGATATAACAAATATAGTCTGGTAAGACATGGATTTAAGGGAACATAAACTGGAAAGTCCATTCAGGGTTAACAGGAATAAGGAAAAAAACAATTAAGTCTGTCTTTTATGAAAAAGACTTTTCTGCAGCCAGTCTAAAAATAATTGCTATTAAACATCTAGCACTTTGCAGTGACAGATTGATGAAATGATATTGCACATAATATGAATTTTACAGAACATTAGCTACTGACCATTCAGGATTTAGTCAATTAATTGCAAAGAGGAACTGAAATTTAGATAAAATGAATGTTGTGCTTATTTTAATTAAACCCACTCCCCTGTGTATGATATTACAATGAATGGCTTTGGAAAATCCAATTAGATATATTAATTGCATATTTGATAAGAATAGAAGCAAAAGGAGCTTACAACATGATCATCATTAAGGTGCATACAACATGATCATCATTAAGGTGCAAAGTGTCAATCTTGAACAAAAAAATGGAACTAACAGAAATGAAAGGACAGTCACAATCCCTGAAGTAAACACCAGAAAAAGTAGGATACCACAACTGTTTCTGCCTAAACCCAAAAGCATTTCTATAAATTATTGCAAATTGACATTCTTGCAAAACATGAGCATTAAGAGCATCCAACTTCAATATTTTTCTGTATTGTGGCCCTATCATTTATATCTAGACTGAAAGCTGCTACTTAAAGGTGCTCCATCAGCTGTAATTCACCACTGCCAAAACTAAATGCTGCTCTCTCCTGATCTCTTCTCTTTTATAACCACCAGGCTCATCCCTTTAACTTTTTTCTGCCGTCAAGTCACAAGTGACTTATGGTGACCCCATAGGGTTTTCAAGGCAAGGGATATTCAGAGTTGGTTTGCCACTTGCTGCCTCTGTGTAGTGATCCTGGTATTTCTTGGTGGTCTCCCATCCAAATACTAACCAGGACTGACCCTGCTTTGCTTCCAAGATCTGATGAGATCAGGCTAACCTGGGCTATCCTGGTCAGGGCCATCCCTTGAGCTAGGTCACATTTATTTAGCAAACAAGATATGTTTTCAAACCCTCCTTTTGCACAATTTACTTTGATTTTTTTTAACCTGATATGATCATAGTAAAAGGCCATACTAATCAAGACTGAGCAATTACAGAGAGCTTTTTTTTTACTTGAAAAGTAAAAAAGTGCCTGATAGAGGGGTGTTGACACCTTCTCCCCCTTCTTGCAATGTACCTCTTTACAACTGGATTGCCTCAGCATTCAGCATTTCCATCTGACTCCCAGTTTTGGGGCCAGGAATAGAGAAAAGTGGCTTGAGCCATACAGGGGAGGCATGGGAACAGGAAAGGCTCAGCACTTCTCGCTCTTCACTCCCTTTCATCTGTGACACTTCCTCCTCACTTCCTACAGCCCTCTGTCAAAAGGCAAGAAGCCTGAGTAAATGGCTGAGAAAGCACAGGCAAAGAAGCTTCTGGATCCCCAGGGAATTGTAGCTCACTGTTGGCAGCACAGCTACTAATTCAGTCTGTGAGGTTAACACTTTGGTGAAGGAAACTTGCAAAACTGTTATGTGGGCTTCTAGTTTCATGTTTGTTCAGCTTTTGGGTGTAGGGTACTGCAACAGGTGGTTCAGTTAGAGTAACCAGTCATACATGCCCTACATGGGAACTGCTTTTGTAAATACCATGATAAGATGCCTTTCCCCTCAGAGTGAGAAAGGATCATTGGACTTACTGTGATGGTTCCTTCCACTCTGAAGAACAGAGGACATCTTAGCCCACCCTTAATGGTGGGAAGTTTACAGTATGGCTGGACCATTTGCCTTTTTTCTACAAATCTTCCTGTCTAACCAACTCTGTGCTTCTTTTTCATGTTTAATATTTACTTGTTAGCCTTGTTGTTTGGCTATTAAAAAGATTGTTTATTCAAGCAATTTTAGTCACGGCTTGTGGAGTTCCCGAACTGAAAATGTGGATGAACCCACTGATTGGTTGGGAATTGCCCATGATAAGGTGTCCTCCCTTCCTCAGAGTAGAAGGAACATTCATATAAGTCCAATGTTACTTTAACAGGAAAATAAGTGCCTGGGAGATAAAGTAAGATGCCATGGCCTGTTTAAAATGTGAATGAGGTCAGCATATGTAAAAAGAAATCTGTCTGCCCTCACCAACTCTAGTTTGTCCCTGAAATTGGACTTTGAGACAAGAAGGACACATTTATGCCTAACAAGAAGGAAAAAGGAAGTAGCTATTCTCTGTATTCATATCCCCTTTAAGTGTTTCTGTAGCATATAGCCTTGGGATAGAACACAATTCCAAAGCAGGCATGCAAGTGTTGTTGTTGTTGTGGGGGGGGGGGTGTTTTCCAAACAAGAGGAGAAAAACAGGCCTAACTATAAAGCCAAGTGCTGGATTACATGAAATATTCAACATTTAAAATGCTGAAGAGACCAAGTAACATAAAGACCCAAAATATCTATTCTCAAAATCCAACAAGGGCCATCATAGAAAATTTTGAAAGGTTGAGATTTGGGTTTTAAAAATAACTACCAGATGCTCAGGACTGCCAGCTGCCTTTTTCTTTGTCTCAGCCTTCCTGCCAGGTTTGTTCAGCTCCTCATGCGCAATACATGCAAATTATTTAATAACTAACTGGCACAGTTGTGAAGAATATGCATAGGTTCATTCTTGAAGTTAATGCAGCACTACTGAATGATGTCAGCCTCTTGAATACTTGCGTCTAAAAACCTGCATAACATACTTGGGAAAGTCGGAACAGCCTCCAACCACACACTGTCTCAATATTCATCTTGGCTCGAATCAGTGTATAGCTTCTTAGCATATGGGATTAAAACATTCTTGTTGCCAAACCTTACTGTTAAAAAAGAAGAAGAAAAGTACTACATGAGGCAGTTGATACCCTAATTAACAGTTACCTATACAACCTCTTATCTGCTTCCTTAGGGTATATGCATTATGATATAATCTTTAATTACATACTAGCTTTTTTTCTCTTCACTACATGATTTATCAGGTTGTTCACAATAACCAGACTTCTCTAACTTTGAAAGGTGTAATTTTAGCTCTTGAAAGTTTGCATACATATGTGTGTGCATAGTGTTTAGTGGAAGCTGTGGAATAACCTGGGAATAACGTATAGCCCTATCTGTTGTCCCCCACTGGTCTCAGACATGCAAACAAAATTTACCTTAAGATTTTCCAGGTTAAGACTTATAGCTAGATATTAGCTAAACATAATAGATGCCACCTTGGCCTCTCTCATGGTGCCTTCCCTTCTCTATACCTGCACATTCCAACATTACAAATACAAAACTTAAAATTAGGTGCCATTCACTAGAAGATGAAGCATCAGGACAGTTGCTGAGTTTCTAACCTCTCCTATTAAAATAATTAAGATGTGAAAAACTGTCTCTCAGGATGAGGCCACGGTGCACCTATGGAGCACCTATGTCTCTGACAGCACCTCTAAAAGCCTATAAGCAGGATAAAATGGTAATGTGGTGACCCTCCCCTCCACCCAGCATCTGTTAATCAACCAACCTCCAACATGGAAGCACAGCTAACAACCACAGGTAGACTTATCCTCCATGAATATGTACTATCCTACTTACAAAGTCATCAAATTGAAGGGCTATCAAGTATAAATTACTTAGAGAGCAATCCCAAGCAGATCTACTCAGAATCCTACTCAAGTCTATTCAATGAAATGTAACTGAAGCAGTGAGGAAGATGACACACAATTGAGTTCATAATTGAAATTAATAGCATAAGATGGAAAGGGCTCTGGGGAAAGTATCACAAGCATCAAGACAAGGAACAAAGAGTTTGAACAAACATCCCAGTCTCTTTTATATTCAACACTGCTGATGGTTTACAGAGTGACTCTTAGAAATATGACATTAAAAGGTTGACAGCAAAAGACTAATTTGGGCAGGAAAAAACTGCTGAGAGAGAAAGGGGAACAGACTAAAGTTATTCTTTTCTTAACTGTACAAAACCAAGTTCTCACCATCTTTCTCCATTTTAAACTAGAAAAACGAACGCTGGATTCTTTGTTCTTGCACATAGAGTCATTGCAAAACGGTTGTCTAAGATAATGTACGAGAAGAACTCAAATTTCTAAATTCTCCCTTCATTTCTCTACTAGCTCAGGAAGAAGTAAATGGCCTTTCCTGTCCACAAGAGCATGTTATCCCGCATACGCTGGGTGAACCTATTGTAGTGGGTATGTGCACATGCACAGCCTTGGAATGCAGTGGAAGATAACACAAAACTACTGTATGTATCTGAAAGAGTACAGTTTACATAAGTGCATGCCAAATGTAAGTGCTTTAATCTGAGGGTCATGAGGATAAGTAGAATGATAACTTAATAGTTGTTTCATATAGTCAATACTTATTATTTTATTGTATCATTGCAAATACATGTTTGGCTACCCAGAAAACAAACTGGTGACATGCATGGAAGTTGAACATTTCATTAAAGACCTACTTGTTTTGGGAGGAGGGGGAGGAGAACCTGGTGGGTATTTCAACTCAGAATAGTGTTGGATTAATCATAAAGATGGTGCGGTTATACATATTTTCAAGTATATGAGTTTTCTGATTTAAAAATTATCAGAAATCTTGTATTTTTACCTTCTACAGTAATATCATAAGCTATGCACCCCTAAAAACAAACACAGCAACATAAAAAATAAATCTAAAATAAAACTTCAGAATATCCCCAAATGAAATCCTACTGCAATGGAACACAGTGCTGTTCTTTTTGCACAACTATCATAATCTCAGTGGCTGACATATCGATGCAAGCATTTGAACCCCTTCTGGAATGCTCTGGACTTGCATTATACAAAGGCAAGAACTCATTTCTGCACTTAAACAGAACAAAGCTCTGTTATGTAGTACAAAACTGGTGAATGACAATTTCAAAATGTGACCCAACAGCTGCTGAAGAAAGATTGCATGAACTGTATTTCTCCTTTTGTGGCCCAAATCAAAGCAGCCATTATTTCCACCCCAGGTTCATTGCAAATGGCAAGAACTGTACACATGTGCCTCAGCACTACTCAGCCTTGGTGGGTTGCTATTAGGGTGTGTGTGTTATTTGCCATCAAGTAATTTGCCCTGACCTGGATAGCCCAGGCTAGCCTGATCTCGTCAGATCTCAAAAGCTAAGCAGGGTCAGCCCTGGTTAGTATTTGGATGGGAGACCACCAAGGAATACCAGGATCACTACACAGAGGCAGCAAGTGGCAAACCAACTCTGAATATCCCTTGCCTTGAAAACCCTATGGGATCACCATAAGTCACTTGTGACTTGACGGCAGAAAAAAGTTAAAGGGATGAGCCTGGTGGTTATAAAAGAGAAGAGATCAGGAGAGAGCAGCAGAGAGCTGTGCAGAGGAAGGCACTAGCAAACCAGCTCTGTTAGTCTCTCGCCATGAAAACCCCAAAAGGAGTCGCCATAAGTCGGCTGCGACTTGACGGCACTTTACACACACACACACACATTTTCAATTTATAGCGACCCTATGCCTTAATGACCTCCAAAACTAACCTTGGATTACTTACTGTGAAGGTTCCTTGTGCTCTGAGGTAAGGAGGGCATCTTGCAGCATTGGGTGATTCCTAATGGTTGCTTAGGGAGGCAAGATCAAATTTCAACTTCCTATCTCCTGGGTTGTAATCACCCCTTCCTAAGTTCAAAGACTTACCAAGCTACAATGAGACAGGAAGGAACCAGAAGGCATACCTAACTAAACAAAAAACAGAACAGGTGGCAACGGTGAAACAAAAACAGAAGGACAATAGAAGGACTGCAGGGGATCACTAATTGACCCAGGTTGTCCTCCCTATAAACATTCTTAAACCTTGGTTTGAGATTGTTCCATGAACTGAATGTCGATCTGTGCCCATTAGGTGCAGGGCAAGCTTTCCAATCATATCATCATTTTACCGGCTTCTTTGGCGATCTTATTTGTTTTTGGGCAGGCAAGATGCCCTCTGTACCTCAGAGCAGAAGGAACCTTAACGGTAAGTAATCCAAGGTTTGTTCTCGCTCTGAGGAGGAGGGCATCTTGCAACATTGGGATCTCCAAGAGCTATGTTCCATTGTTGGGTGGGTAGTAGTCTTCATCCACCATTTGTAGCAGAGCTCTTCGTGCTAAGATTACATACACTGAACTGAAGGAAGTAGTTGGTAGTGTCTGGCTAAGGCAGATATGAGAGACCACATTATAGTATGCATAGCTCCTCTGTCAAGCTTGGCTATCAAATGGTGAAGGAAAAGTGCACAGTAGGTGCAGTGTGCGTGGTAATATTTTGTGATACTTTGTCCAATATGATGACTGATGGACTCTCGAGACTTAAACGTTTCCCTTTCATTCTGGTAAGTCCGATAAGAGATCGAAACATCGGACCTACCCATGGGCTGGTTGCGACTGATATAAGCGCAACTAAAAACCTGCAGATTGAGCATGTGCCCTTCTCCTTGACATGCTGTGGCTGTGCAGAGAATAAGGAAGATGGATTAGTTATTCCTTATTAACTGAGCAGTTTTCCTTTAAGGATGAAGGTGGGAACTGGGTACGGTACTACCTTCTCTCTCTCTCTCTCTCTCTCTCTCTCTCTCTGTGTGTGTGTGTGTGTGTGTAAGTTCTGTGGGAAATAGCAGGGGTCTTAGATAATGTTGGGAAGGAAGTAATACTGGTGTTTGCATTTTCTTTGATTCTCTGACAAAGGAAGACGTCTACGCCCTCCTAGCTTGTTCATGTGGACTTATCAGAGAGAACAGAATAACAACAAGGGCACAAATCTCTGCTTGGCTCCTAAGTTGTGAGGAGCTCGAGCTAGCCTGATCCACCCAGGTCGGTTAGCCTGCCCTCAACAGGAAGGAGACACCTATGTAGTTCCACGGGTGGCCCTGAGTTCCAGTACGTTCCGACACCTATGCCAGAGTACAAACCATGAACTGATTGATCTGGAAGGGGGGGTCGACCTGATGACAGAGAGATTTGAATTAAAGAGTAACGGGAGTGTGTTGGCCCCTGGTCAGGTTACTGGATTGACCCACCAGGCCATACTCTGTTAAACAGGAGTGATCTCTTGACCCTCTCGTCAGAGCCATCTAATGATAGGTTCTGAGAGATTGTTGTAGTGGTCTGGTGTGCAATAGAAGCCTAATGAACCAAACCTATGTATGAAATCAAAAGCCCTAAGCCATTTACCCAAGATCCTCTAGGATTTGGGTGAGTTAGATTGAAGATTGGGGCTTGGGCCTCTGGGTTACGACAGACATAAATGCCTTGGAAAAATCTTGGATACTACGGAGGCCGAAGGCAAGACCCAAAACAGAAGGTCTGAAGTGATCAACCCACCAGGTCTCTCTGTGGAAGTATTTCTGCACTATAGACATGTTGGAGCAGCTGGGGTCTAGTACATTATGCAATCCCCTTTATAACAGAGGGGAAAAGGGGGAAAAGGCTGCGCCTAATGTGCATTCGGTAGCACACTGTTTTGATCACTCCATACAGAAATAACCGAGGAGAGTCTCCAACGTTTGAATGACCGTCAGGGTCAAATGAAGTGATCCTGGTGGAGAATGGAGCTCTGGGAGATGACCAATTTTGATCTTTGATGCCAGGAAGTGAAGAAAGCCATAATCTAGGGACTGGTTTGATCTTCCCCTTATCTCTGGTGACCTGATATTGATACTTCCATGTATGGTATGCTCCGACAGTGCTATCAGAGTGACTATGTTGGCAGAAGGTTGTCCTTAGGGAAGATCCCCCCCAGGAGGGGGATCCTTGCCGTTTGACCACTGTGTATCCCCTATTCCAAAAATTGCCATGGTAGGAATAGATGAGAGTGTGTGGAAACCCTTGGTCCCCCTCCAAACGTGCCTGGGCATGGCTTTATGCTTGTCCCTAGTTCAACCAATATCTTAGTCAATTTGTCTCCAAATGGTCCAGCCCCCTTGAGGGGGTTGAACGTAACCATGATTTTGTGTGCAGATAGGCTTATGATGCCCTGAACAACATGCAAGTAGGCTTATAATGCTCTGAACAGCAGAGCCCACCTTTTTCCTTGGAAGGAGAAGGAGGCTGCCAAAGGGGAAAGAAATCATGAGGTCAGAAATACAGCCAGAAAGGAGACCCATGTGAGACCACAGCTTGCCCCAGGGACTTGGCACTCCTGAGTTAAACTGATAACCTGTGGCGTAAACTAACACAGCTCTAGTGATGATGGCTAAGGACACTGTTGCTTGAATGTCAAGAACTGGTGCCTGTGTGCCTTCTCAGGAGCTAAGAATGCTCTTCTAACCAAGGAACCTTGGTTGAACCCCAGGCATCTGCTGAGGAATTCCCCTAGGGGAAGCCACCCCAAGGTCACCTACAGCACAGCCATGATGTGAGGAACCAAGGTATAAGGCCCTTTGTTAGTAGTGATCTGCTCAGCGGGGTTTTCCCATCGGCCTTGTCCAGTGACTCAGAGATGGTGAGAGCAGAACTAGTTTGACTGAGGCTATGCATATGCGAAAACATTAGAGCCCTAGGCTGAGAATCCTTGCTCTGGTTCCTCCCAGGTTCAGGGTATTTTGACCTGACCCACGCCTTAAGGGCCATGTCCGGCAGGGAATAGTACTTCTCTTCGTAGAGAAATCGGTTATTACTCCTCAATTTTTCGATTTGTCCCTTTGAAAGGAACTTTCCTAACCCCCTTGTCTCATCATGAGGGATGGGAGGGGGAAGGAAGCATGCTGTGCCACGTGCTGGAGTGGGTGCCCAAAGGGATAGTCTTCCTAGCCGCCCTACTGGACCCTTATCCACATGACTGGCCTTGATAAGCATGAGGTCCCATCCTTATGCTTTCCCGATCAGAAGGTCCTTGCAGGAGGAGTTTGGGAGAGAACCCTGCATTCCCCAAATGAACGTGGAGGGGGGAGGGCAGTTGATAACAGAAACCCCTTCTCTAGGGCATTTATACAGACTCTGTAATAGGCATGCAAGGCTGGGTGCCCCCCTCCCATGGCTGCTGCCGGAGGGGGGAGATGGTACATTACCATTCGATGAAAAACTCAGCCGGAGCCATCTGCTTCAAAAAGCTGCCCTCTGGAGAGCCAGGTGAACTCTCAAGGCCGCGTAGGACCAAGCTGTTAGCCAGAGGAGCCTTTATTTGCTAGGTCTTTACTGATTGCCATGTCTGCGCTCTTTCCTGTGGTCGCAGTCAGCTTGCCATGGCTTTTCTCCTCCATTTTGCCATGAAAACAGCTGTGGGAGGTTTCATTGCTGCTGGCCCTGGCTCTCCTCTTCCATTTTGCTGTAAAAAAAGCTGTGGGAGGTTTTTGTCGCTCCTGGTGAAAGGAAGGGTTTAAGAAGCGGCTGGAGGCTGTAGCCCTTTCCCCCCGCCTTTTTAATAAGTCGACCCAACTATTTTTGGGAAGTAGCTGGAGGCTGTAGCCTCCCTTTCCCCCCTTTCTTTCCCCCCTTTTTAATGAGTCGAGCCGACTCTCTTTCTTTTAGTGGTGCCAGCTCCCCCTTCCTTGCTCTGCTCCGTAAGGCCACCAGAGTAGCTGCAGGAGGGCTCATCTTGGGGCTGTGGCGTAGCCACGAATAAGCCCGGGTCCAAATCCTCTGGAGAAATGTATTTGTTGAATAGGACGTCCACCATCTTGTTTTGGCAGGAAATAGCTTCAGTCAGATAAGGATCTGACAAGAAAAAATGGATCAGAGGAGAAATTTAGCAAGAAAAAGTATATCTGAGAGGTAGAGGACTATAGGAATAGAAGAAGAAAGAAATAAAGAATAAGTTTCATAAGAGAAGACCCAAGACAGCAGAGAGCTGCACAGAAGGTGCTCTCCCTTTGTAAGGCAGGAAATGAACTGAGGAAGGGGCAATTCCAGCCCAGGAGACAGGAAGTTGAAATTTGATCCTGCCTCCCTGAGCAACCAGTAGGAATCACCCAATGTTGCAAGATGCCCTCCTCCTCAGAGTGAGAACATCCTATCACTAACAGCCTTGTTCAGGTCTTGCAAACTGAGGTAAAGATGTAAATTTCCATACATGTGAAGCTATGCAAAAATATATATAAACACATGTATTACTTATTTATAAAAACCTTCTACTGTTTTAGCAACATTTTATAACACAGCATATACAATTGTACTATTTAGTACATTTATAGAATTGACAAGCATAAAAAATGTTAATATACCCAGTGCTAGAAAGGGAACTACAAACAGTTGTACTCTATGAAACCTTAACACGTGTATGTTACATTTTGAAATCCGTGGGAAAAATAGTTGAAAATAGAAAGCACAAATTTCATAGTAAACAAAAGAAAGTTTATGATTTGAACATAAACAGTCTTATACAGTCACAACCAGACTAGCCCTATATCTAGATATATTTATTAACCTTGGAACCACTGAACTCTTCAACAGTTTATCAACCCCACCATACACCCTACAGTGATTTCATGGGGGACGAACTTAGTCACATTGAAGCAAGTATATTCTTGAAAAAATGTCATATGTCTCCAGTACACATGAAGCTGTGAAGCTGTTTTCTACTGAGTCAGACCACTGGTCTACCACTGCAAGTCTACTCTGACTGGCAGCAGCTCTCCAATGCTCAGGCAGAGATCTTTCACATTAACTACAACCTAACCTTTTTTTAAAATCTGGGGACTGCCAGGGATTGGCTCTGGAAACCTCTGAATACAAAATAGATGCTCTAGCACTGAGAATTTCCCCCTAATATTTTAGATTGTTGTACATAAAATCTGCATACCATTTTAGTGAGTAAAACATTGTCTTAAGAAGTGTTTAATTCAAAAAGATAAACACTTCATAAGATTTTCCCCAGTGCCCCCCTCAACATTTTATGTTTTTCCTTTTGAGACAAACAAATCCTTGGGGGAGGGCTTCCCCCATTTTTCCAGATCTCTCCCCCCCCCAGCCTTCACATCTCTGTTTTGAGGATATTTTCACAAACATTACATGGAATTGAAATGTTACGGGTCAGTCAACACATCAAAGTAAACCAACATAAAAATTACAGTGCCTTGACATAATACAATCATGTCCTTTTCAGAGATCCTTTGGGGATGTTTTTCAGTTCTTGGAAGAATACAGACATGTTGCAATGGTATTTATATTCATGCATACAACACTAAATGCATGCTCTTACAAAGATGAGACAATGTATATTGAGATTTTAATTGCTACAGGATTAATAGCAAAGAACACATTCAGCCTTCTCATATTGCCATGATTTATTTAAAATATTTATACCCCACCATATCTTCTCAAACTCAAGGCAGCTAATAAAAGAGCAAAAGATGCAGGACACCATATGTACCTAACAACTTAAATTAGTTATACTGCTACAACTGCAAATCAATGGCAGCAAATGGTTTGTTCTTGGCTATTTGTCCTGACAACCTCACTATGTACATATAATAGGATATCAAGAACAGCTACTTGTTTTTCTGACAGTCTCCTTCATTTGTAAGCCTATGTCAGGGGTCTGGGTCAATTAATTCTGTATCAGATAAAACAAATGCTGATCTGAATAAATTTTATGGCTTTGGCATATTTCACATTATTTATTCTTCTGCTTGTCATGGGGTGGAGGTGAGAAAATAAAGAGCCCTAAATAGTACCCCTAGCCACTGGAAGACCTACCCTGTTTCTCCCCCTTCTGTGTTTAAACCAATTGCCTGACCAGTAACAGATTCTTGCAATATCATCTTGAACTTCAGTAGAATTTTTTTTTCTTAATCTAAAGTTTTAAAAAACCATACAAAGATTCCCAAGCTCATGTCTTCAAAGAATTCTGAAATCTGTTACTATAAGCTATATCCAAGGGACACCACCATAAATATAGGAGTAGGCCCTGAAGGCTTACAAGTCCCAGGAGTTGATATCGTCCAGGCTTTTTCCATCTTGAACAACAGGCATGATACATACATATAATACCAGAACAGGTAGGAGGGAGGCTCAGCAGGCTGACATGATACCAGGAGCCTTGTGTTGTCTACTTTTATATTTTTGGAGGAGTCCCTTTGACATAGCTTGTAGTTGCAGACTTGGATTTCCATAGATTTCCCCCCTTAATCTTGTCTTTTTAGAATACAAACATTCCCAGCTCGTTTCTACAAAGAATTTTGAAACTCCCTACTAAGGAGAAATAACTTTCCTCTTTCTCTGCTTTTGAGGCTGAATGACAGTACAGATATCTGGCTCAACACAGAAACATACACTCATGGCACCCACCACCATGGATAGCATATAGCCAGAAAATGCAATTGCTAAAAGTCTTTATCGAACACTGAAGAATACTACACTACACATAGTTCAAGCAAACAGAAAGGTGGGGCCTTTTATACAAATACATGCCAAAGAAATTCCCATACAACAGCTAGAAATGTGTTCAATAATTTAGACATTCACAGTACAATCCTATGTAAATTACTCCAGTCTAAGCCCACTGAAATCAATGGGCTTATAATAGAGCAGGGGTCCCCAACCTCATGCCCATAGATGTGGAGGTGTTAGCTGATTATCTGTTTTAGTCTACACTGCAAAGTGCACCAAAATGAGTTTTTATGGGGCAACCAGCCCCAGCTCGAGACGGAGGAAGGGGAGAGCGCTCCAGTAGCCCTGAACCTTTTAGAAGCTAGAGAAGTCTCATCTCCGCAGCTGGCCTGCATGGGCACAGTCCCATGCAGGATTGCACTGAAGTTACGACGATGAACACGCTGATCCAAATGCATCCACAAGCAGATGTAAAGCCATCTTGAGCTTTTTGGAAAGTAGGGATATAAATATTTAAAACCAATACATTTATGTTAGAGCACTGTATGAGAACAAAAAGAAAAATGTATTCCACTTGTGCAAAGGTTTGCACAAGTTCTTCAGTACATAGCAGCATAAGATGTTCTACAAGTGTATGAACTTCGCTAGCATTCACACAAGTGTTTACAGAGTAGAACTAGTGTTTATTGTCCTACCACTCACTGTTCCCTGGATCAAACTCAATGAAATTAAATAGCATCAAAGAACAAAACTGCCCTGGATCACATGAAGAGCTGAGCATACTTGTAACCAGTCTTACACCTTTAATTCTACCATTGTTGTTGACAGAAAACAATGATTGCTGGGGTTACAATTTTACTATAAATAGCATTAAACTAATGAACCAGTATTTACTCATAATGTCCAATGTACTTATTTTTTCCAGCACTGAGTAAAAGCATCTTTAGAAGAGGGAGAAAACAGCAATGCTGATGATAGCCTATACACAACAGAATTATTTTCACACTCCAACAATTGCACCTGGTGCTCTGTGCTACTGGTAAGCAAAGTCAGCTAAGACAACTCCAGCTGGGCTCTGATATCATTAAATACAGTCTAATGCAGCAGCTGTCTAAAAATCAGAACTAGTGATGCTGAAAACCTGCTAGTGTTTCATTAGCATCAGATAATCCATTTCAAGAAGTCATTTCTGCATGACTATTAAATTGTATAACTATGCTGAACATTATACATTATCAAGCACACTGTGTACAGAAAGGTGTTAGCTAATTTGCTGGGTTGCTAGGTTTATGTTTTAAATCTAACACTAAAATCTGCTGTGATTAAGTAACATGTTGTCCCTCGGTTTGTGCACCTTGGTCTGTAGAATTCCCGATGTCAACAGAAAACAAGGTTGTAAGAGCTAATCTTTAAGTCATCTACAGTGTGGTCACACATATGTGACTGCATGTATAGGCAAGGCATGAACCTACTTGAGCTCTCGGCAGCTGAGAAAGCAGTTCCACTCCAACTGAGAATGGAACCTTGACTACTTACTGTGAGGATTCCTTCTGCTCTGAGGACAGGAGGGCATCTTGATCATTGGGTGATTCCTACCAGTTGCTCAGGAAGGCAGGACTAATTTTCTACTTCCTGTCTCCTAGGTTGGAATCTCCTGTCTCTCAGTTAGGTGACTTCCCTAGCTATGTAAGACAGGAAGAACCTATATACATTCACAACTACAATAACACTATTAAGGAACCCAGAACCAAGTAGAGAGAAGAAGGAAATTTGACTTCTCTCTTCAACATGATGTAACTTGCATGAAGTATTGGTCTCATTTAATCTTGCTGGCGAGGCATCATCTTGAACATCCATCTTTGCCCAGGGTGAGCAAGATGCCCTCCTGTCCTCAGAGCAGAAGGAACCCTCATGGTAAGTAGTCAAGGTTCCATTCTCACTCTGAAGCGGAGGGCATCTTGATCGTCGGGATATTCAAGAGCTTTGACCCATATTAGGTGGGTTCACAGGTCTTCTACTACCTGCTGTAGCACTCTTCTTCACAATGCTGCATCAGCAGAGGAAAAGGTGTCCAGTCGGTAGTGCTTAACAAATGTAGAGACTGTAGAGTAGGTGTCCGCACGACAGATCTCTTCTACGGAAGCCTACTTCACTTAGTCCGCCAAAGTAGCCGTGCTGTGAACAGAATGAGCAGTAATCCCTTCAGGTACAGGCAGTTTATTGGCTCTATATGTTTGCATTATACATAGCTTAACGACGTAATTGATAGTGGAGCTGGATAACTTCTTCCCTTTGCTAGGACACGAACAGTACCTCTGTCTTCCTAAAGACTTCCATCCTACTGAGATAGATTTTCAGGGCACGCCTCAGGTCCAACTTGCGCCAGCCTATCTCTCTCTGATGAATGGGTTTTAGAGAAAATGAAGGTAAGTAAATCTCCGGACGGCAGTGGAATAGGTGTTTACCTTTTTGTCCTTATGGAAGATGCATAGCCCTTTCCTGGAAGACAGAGCCCCCAATTCCAAAACTCTGGGTAGAACTTACAGCCGTAAGAAAAACGGTCTTCATCTGTAAAAATCTAAATGGAACCTCCCTAATTGGTACGAACAGAGTCTTAATGAGGGCATTTAGCACTACGTGAAATTTCCATGTGGGAAATCTGTGCATTATGTGTGTGTTGTGTTAAGTGCCGTCAAGTAGCTTCCGACTCATGACGATCCTATGAATGAAAGTCCTCCAAAATGTCCTATCTTTGACAGCCTTGCTCAGATCTTGCAAATTGAAGGCTGTGGCTTCCTTTATTGAGTCAATCCATCTCTTGTTGGGTCTTCCTCTTTTCCTGCTGCCCTGAACTTTTCCTAGCATGACTGTGCATTATAGGGGGAGAAGATTGATACACTCCTCTCAGGAACGAGACCACATGAGGATGCTTGAACAGCAGAGAACCATCAAAATAAGGTAAGACTGTGGCAATAGCTGTTACTTGCTTTTGAAGAGTGGATGCCTTCAACGACTGACTGACTCCATCCTGGAGGAATTCCAAGATCTTACTTAGGCTAGGAAACAGTGGGTCCACGTGTTTATGTTTACACCAACGTACAAAGGCCTTCCACGCTACATTATAGATTCTTCTCGTTGATGGATGCCTTGCTTCCAGAATGGTGTCAACCACGTTGCTGTCATATCCCAGGCTTAGGAACTGCTGCCTTTCAAGCTCCAGGCAGTCAAGTGAAGCCAATCCAGATCTGAATGGAGAAGCTGACCCTGTTGTAAGAAGTCTGGAGTCACTGGAAGGCACCAGGGTTCCTGTGATGAGAGTTATATTAGGCTCGAATACCAAGGCTTCCTAGATCAGTCTGGAGCTATGAGAATGACTGATGCTCTTTCGTGATGTATCTTCCTCAGTACCTTGGGAAGAATGGGTAGAGGTGGAAAGGCGTACAGTAACCCTTTCAGCCAAGCTGACCTTCTCAGCTTCCTGGTGGTAAAACCTCGAGAAAAAACATGGAACTTGTCTGTTCATGGCCAAATTGAACAAGTCTACCTCTGGCATGCCGAGGTGGCTCCATCATCAGAAGGAAGGTTGCTCTCTTGATGGACCATTCTTGATGGAGTCAGCCAGTCCGCCTCGGTATTCAGGACTCCCTGAATATGTTCTGCCCTAAACAACTTCAGGTGACATTCTGCCCATGATAGGAGCATCTCCAACTCATTGAGCAGTTTCGATGACCTGGAGCCCCCCTGCTTGTTGACGTGGGCTTTCGCTGAAGTATTATCCATGCAAATCAGAATGTTCTGTTGACTGACTAGGGGCAGACATTCCTGCAAGGCTAGTCTGATGGCTCTGATTTCCAGCTATCACCTTAGTCAGCATGGTTTGGAAGTCCTCCCCCAAGAACAGACAGGACTGCTGATCCTGTTCTTTTTCACCCTTCCCTTCTTCCTCCTCTGCTGAGGCAAATTCCTCCTCTCTTTCATCTTAGTCGGAAGAGAGATGGGAGGAGCAAGTTCTGGTCATACTTTGGGGTGAGGACTTTCTAGCTGCCTTGGTGCCAGGCATGGCTAGTTTCCCTTGCACATTCCCTTTCCAACTCCCCAGAACATAAAGACCCCATGGTGTTAAAGGAAGAGGTTGTCCTAGAGCCCCCTGATTCTCTGAAGAGGGGGTTCACTGAGGTGAGCAAATTCCTCTCTAAGGGCTTGTTTCATGAGATCTACCATGCTCTGTTTGCCCCCCCCCCATGGGAGAAGAGGGAAAACTCAGCACATTACCACCTCCGGTCTCTGCAACAGCTTTCTCTGTAAAGAAAAGGTGCGCTCTCCCTCGTAGCCCCTGGGGCCCAAAAGGGGTGCTGTGGCAGCCGTTTTCTCCGGGCTCGTCTTTTTTGCGCCTTTTTCTTCAATCTCCGATGGTCGTTGTGTCTTTGCCGCTGCTGCCTCCGGCTCGCTCTCCCCTTCGCTTTGAACACCTCTGTGGCTGTCGGCAGCTTGTGAAAGATGCCACCGTGGGGAGAGGAGGCCGGTCGCTTGCTCCTCGTCGCAACATGAGCTCCTCTGCCTTGACTCCAGTTTGCTCCGTCATTGTCTCCAGCAAGGGAGAAGGGAGAGGCGGGAAGGCAGAGGGGCCAACTGAAAGGGCTGGAGGAATAAGACAAGGATGATGGAAAAAATGAAAGAATAGTAGCTAGAGACAGCTAGGGATTGTTAACAGTAGATAGGTTGAATAAGGGGAACGAGGAGAAAAGAAATCAGACTCTTGTAGAAGATTGAAGCTCTAGAGCTTAAAACACACACAGTTTCTCCCTCTGAGGCAGGAGAAAAACTGAAGAGCAGAGGGAGGGCCTAGACCAGGGGACAGGAAGTGAAAGTTTGAATCCTGCCTCTCTGAGCATAGGAAGGAAACCACCCACTGATGAAGATGTCCTCCGACCTCAGAGTGTGAACATCACAGCTGGAGGCCAAAATAAATCACTGGGGGCCACATCACAGCTGGGGGCCAAATTTTCAGAATGACAACTCTCTTCCTCAGAGTCTACTTGTGGGTAGCAGAAACACGCTAGTGATTTCTGGAGTTTTAGAACCAAAGGCCTCTCATGAAGAGGGTTCTGTTCCACAAAAGCTACAATAAACTTGTTATTCTTTATGTAGTTCAAAACTCTTTTAAAATACATTTCATTGCTGGATATGTTTCCCAGAAAGGTAAAGAGCTTGCCAAAGAAGCTATTTCAACAGCACAGGTTCCACACTCAAATGTGTTCCAAATATTCAGCCTGCACATACTTCCATGTGTGTAATGAGTAATCAACAGAAGTCAATAGTTCAAATTCCACCTCTACATTAACCCATTGGGCAACCTCAAGCAAGCTGCTCTCTCTCTCTCAGCATAAGCTCTTTCAGTAATAATATTTACAGGGCTGTCAGTATTATTGAGCAACTACATAAAGTGCTTAGAAAGTCTTAATGCACTATATAAAGAAAAACTATTTCTAGGAAACTTCAATTATGGCTGTTCAGATGGACAGATGTGTTGAAGCTCAAAACAATATTATGCAGCCAAAGAGACAAAGCACCTCAGACTATTTTTGTGAATTTAACACACAATTTGGTTAGACATTTATAAATATGCTACTAGTTAACACTCATTCTAATTTCTGGAAACAGCAGATTGCTGGGTTCTTTTCAAGCCTAATAGTTCCCTTAAAACATGCTTTAGGAGCAGTTCAAAAACAACAATATCATGTGTTAACAAGCTACATTTCTTCGCCCATAAATCAGGATCCATATTAATTTCATCTTAGTTTGAATTCTTTAAGAATCTTCTTCAAATTATTATATAAACAAAATCCTTCCGTTTGCTTTGCCTTCATAACTATACAGTTTATTTATTTCATTTGTCCTAATATATGTATTTATATATAGAATACACACAAGCTTTTTTCTTTATTAATTTATCGGATTCTTTAAAAAAGAGGGATGTTTCATTTCTGTAAAACTGTCCAGCTTATTTCTCAAACAATGTGCTAGAGGTCATATGGAAAACTGATGGCAGATCCAGAATAGAAATAATCCTTTACTTTCAAGCTTAAATTTTTTGGTGACATTTGCTCTTTTAATATTAATCCAATTTTCTGAAGTTAGTAACAGACATTCTATTTTTGGTCATATCTCCAGAAGTATGATAGATAAGCTTAAGTGTACAAGTAAAACAGTATAGAAACAGAATAGCCCTAACCTAAACCATCCATAGTATTTAGCTTTTTAACTGTAGTGCAACTGTAACCATATGTTATTAATAGAAGTCTTATTTCACATTATTTAGGTCACAGGATTTGAAAAGATTTAAGGTTAAATGATGTTGTGTTGATGAAACAAATGTTGCTCTTGACAGTTTATGTTTTCTGGAAAGAGACAAAAGGAAATTATTTGATGAGAAATGGCAAAATTGATAGGAATTTGATGGCACTATATGGTCCTAGCAGAGCTACTGAGCTCAGACTAGCTGTCACTGAACATCTGCCGCAGATGCAAGCATTCCACCACCATTTCTATTTTCTATCCATATTCTGATTCATTCGTTTGTTCTCATGCCCTGGGACTGCTCTCAGTGCACAAATGCATGGCACTAACCTACAATTAGCAGACAAATCTATTTATTAAAGCTGCCTTTCTGTTCCAATCTGATAGCATTTGACCCATGGCGAAAAGTGATTTAGAGATGAGAAGAGCTTATTATATTTCTATTTGTAGGTTCAAAAAATTTGTAGATACAATATTGTAACCTGACCACCACTAGAGGGAGCACAAGATCATGCTTCCCTTCTATACTTCTGACGTCAAGCTTAATGCCGATCCTTTAACATTGCTGAACAAAAACCTCATGAAGCACAATCACTTTTTAAAACAAGCTACTTTAAAAATCAAATATTTTGTTCTTTAAAATAGTTTCTATAGAGTTCTCTACAATCAACGAAGCTGCCTCTGGTGTTTTGAGCAACATTAAAATGAAGCACATTCACTTTTTAAAGAACGAAATGTAAAGAACTAAATTTTATTATCTTCGGCCTATATTCTTAAATTCTACCGGAAAATAATGATTTGGGGCCACAGCTAATGTTTGGTTTGTGTTCAAGGTAGCAGAGTGGGAGTAAAAAATGAATTTTTGCAAATTTTATCACAGAGAGTAAGAACTTGCACACTCTACCACTTTTTGGGTAAATCAAATGAACACCATGAAGAAGCAGACTATAAGCCCAGAAATGCAGAACCCCAAGCAATCATCCAAAGATATCTAAAATCTTTTTGCAGCTGATAAGCAACATTAACATGCCTTTTACTTCCAGTGTCCTGGGAAGGACTGCACTCCCCACTAAAGGAGCAGATTCCTTTCTTAGAGTTGGAGGTTCAGGTCTCCTTCACAGTATCCAGCACCTTTTATCTAGTTCAACTGCTACACCAGCTATGGCCATTCCTCATAAAGTGCCCTGGTGACCCATGCTCTGATCACATCCAGGTTAGGTTATTGTCACGTGATCCAACATGCATTACCCCGTTCTGAAAGTTCTGAACAGGCTGCCACCTGATTTGGGGCACAATTCAAAGTGTCAGTTATTACTTTTAAGGCCCTAAATGACTTGAGGCCTGGCACCTTAAAATACCACCTCCTCCTTAAAATACCACCTCCTGCCCATTAAGAACTTCACAAGCCCTGCTCTATGAGCCCGCCTACATTGGTGACGCAGATGGCAACCAGAGACAGGGCTTTTCCATGGTAGTATTGGTTGTTGGTATTTCCTCCCACTTGAGACTCACCTGGGACCCAGCTTACTCTGCTTTAGGCGCCACACCAAGATATTTCTTTTTATCCAACTTTTAACTGAGGAGTTCCACCTTTTAAAGCTGTTTTCATGAACTGCTGCTATCCTAAGGACTGTTTTATGAATGTCATTTTAGGCAGCTGAATATTCTTTTATGGCTTATTTCATCATCATTCCTACATTATTGTTACTATTGTGTTGTTTTTACTTCATAAGCCACCCCAAGCAAGTTTCTGAATAGGCAGCATACAAATTGTCTAAATAAACAGAAAACGTACTGCTTGCCAATTAGTAATAACCAGATTTTAGCCCATTATAAAGATATGAAAATCTTAACACAGATAGCCATGTGATGTGCAAATTAAAATACTGTTTTGTGATTGAATAGATTATCACCTTAAATGATACTGTTCTCTCACCCCAAACACAGCTGAACTCTCTAGAAAGGATGGGGAGAATGATATATTAATAAATCTACCTAAAAGCATAGTCTTGGGAAAGGTTTAAGCTGGATGCACTCAGTACGATGTCAGAGGTCTGAAAATACTGTCTCTTGCCCACTGGTATTACCCAATCCTTTGTCTCCACCTTTTTCCTGCAGTGGATCTGTGACACAACAAGCACAAACACTTTAACTAAAATGATTCAGGAAATTTGGAGGAATGGAGTGGCTGCCTTTGCTTTATGTGTTTCAGACCAGAAAAGTCTTTCAGTTTGGGATACTCTGGGGTAACAATGTTTCCCTAATGGATTATATTTTAATGCTTTCTAATTCATGTACTGAAAGTAACAACATACAATCTGAAAGTCTGGAAATAGGACAGCATTTCAGCTCTATGTATTCTTTATTAGCCCTCCCCTTAGAATCCAGAGGAGATGCTGACCATATGCATCTCTACCATACTGCAGCAGGCAGCATAGAACACTGGCAGTGCCATAGTATTTTGCAGCTCACTGAGAAATATGAGTGCTGGTACGGCAAAATTAGATATTGTGAATATCCAAGTGTTACTCAAAGCCCAAAAGTTTTAACACTTTTGAGGTGCTACTTTGTATCCTGGTCCAGTGCCCTCTGAAGACCCTGCTTCCTTTCTTTTAACCAAAAAGACAGGTATTCTCTAAAATAAAAACTGAGATTCTAGCAGAATTAAAAAACTTGCCTAAAACCATTTATCTCACAAGAAGCAACATGAAAAGCAGTACTATATTAAATGTGCATAAAGTAATCTTGAACAGGAAAGTGAAGCAGACAATTACTTGGATTACTGCTTTAATTTTAGACAAATTTTGTACACTGGATTTTTTTTTATGTTAAAAAGCCAACAGAGATCAAACTAGCGCCAAAAAAAAAATCACTAATTTCACAGTGGCTCATCTTGAAGTACACAGTTCTGGTAGCAACAGATATCATGTCTCCTATGTTGCACAAGTTTTCTGTTAATCTACAAATTATCACACTTTATTTGCTTTACAGTAGAACCCGAGTTTGATCCTAATGGAAGTCAGTTTCAGGTAGCCGGCTCAAGGTTGACTCAGCCTTCCATCCTTCTGAGGTTGGTAAAATGAGTACCCAGCTTGCTGGGGGTAAAGTGTAGGTGACTGGGGAAGGCACTGGCAAACCACCCCGTAAACACAGTCTGCTTAGTAAATATCAGGATGTAACATCACTCCATGGGTCAGTAATGACCCGGTGCTTGTGCAGGGCTCTACCTTTACTTTTTTTGGAAATCAACAGGTTATGCCTCCTAATATTTCTCTGTTTTGTTTTTCCTGTACTCTCTAAGAATACAAGGCAATAATGTTCAATAGCCTGATTTTACTAGTTCTCTGAAGAAACAAAGGGACAATGGAAGCTTTATTTGAACTTTGTATGAAACTAGCAAGTACGATTCAGACAAAAGATTGACCATAGAACAAAGTGCTGTAAAACAGGACTGCGGTCCTGTTATATGTGGATGATTCTGCAACCTCTTCAACTTGTAAAGTTTAGGCAGACTTGCAGCCCAATCCTGAAGGGGGGGGTACTTACGCCGCGGCTGTGGAGGGTGCAGCAATGGCGCAGCCGAGCAGCCTCCTAAGAGGTTTGCAGCTCCACAAATTCGGCATTTTAAACAAAATAACAATGAGGTGGACGCCAGCATGAGCGCACCAATGGGGAGGTGATGGAGCCGGGGAAAGGTAAACAGGGAGGCATGGAATTACCAGGAGGACGCTGGGAGTACACAGCGGGAGAGGGAGTGGGGTTAGGCAAAGCAGGACCAGCTATGGCTTTGCCCTCACACCCCGCAGGGGCTGCTGGAAGGAAAAGGGGCGGCAGGAGAGGGGCAGGAAGAGGAAGCGGGAAGAGAAGGCAGAGCTAGGCAAAGCAGCTCATGGGGTGAGCATGCCTCACAACCACCAGGTTCTGAGGGAGGACCCTGGAGGCTGGAAGAGGGGTGAGACTAGAAAAAGAAAGATGCAGAATGGCTCCGCCCCCACCCAGCCCCGAGGGAGTGCAGCAAAGGCTGGGAGAGAGCTGGAGATGTGTGGGTCACCCCGACCACGCTCCAGGGGAGTGTGGCGGTCCAACACCAGTAGCCCCATATACAGCAGCAGCCGCCATTGGGGGTATGGGCCCACGACTGCACACCACTTGGTGGTCCTGATCCCCAATCTCACGCTGTGGGTGTGACCCTCAAAACCTTCACCACCCCTGAAAAGTCCAATGATAAAGCAGACTGAACGAAGGCCCTGGGGGAATAGATGGAGGTTCAGAGCCACAGGAGTACAGGGGGAGTGGCAGGGTGTCAACAGCGACATTGGCAGGCAGAAGGGTGCCCACCCCAGCAAGGGTGACTCCTCTGGACAGGGCGAGGTGCCAGCTGCAGTGGGGAGGCAGCCACAGCCAGCACGGGGGTTGCAGAGAGGGGGACAGGTCGCCCAAGACCCCCATGCTCATATCTGCCCCTCAGCAACACCCCGTGCCAGTCCAAGCAAAGCCCCACAGTGGCCAGAGGCTGTTGCCACAGTGGCCAGGAGAGAGATCAACCAGCACTTGTCCTGCAAAATGGACCCAAGCCACTTACAGTGCCTCTCTAGGACCCCAAAACAAGGAGGTTGGTCCCCCTAACTCAAAAGGCACTGCGCCCTGGTGAGAGAGGGATGTGGCTGGGAATGGGCAGCCCACTGGCATGGGTGATTCCCCCAGGGTGACACTTGGAGCCACCATGCCAATCAAGGGGGCGGGACAGCCCCTCTTGATTGGTGGATGCCTCTCTTTCTGCGCCACTGCCCCTCCCTGTCTTTGGATGCATGGGCTTCCTCCTGGGACTTTGGGCACCTCACAGCCCTGTGGGAGGTGTCCTGCAGTGCTGAGGATGACATTGGGTTGCCAATCTCCAGGCGGTGGATGGAGATCTCTGGGGTTTACAACTAATCCACAGGCGACAAGGATCAGTTCCCCTGGAGACATTGGCTGCCTCAGAAAGTTAACCCAATGGCATGATCCTCCATTGAAGACCTTCTCTGCCCTAAACTCCAACCTTTTAATGCATCATTCCCTCCAATCGCCAGTTGTTTCCTGGCCTGGAGCTGGTCACCCCCTGATGAGGGCATGGAATCCAGGGGAGGGTGGCCATGCTATCATGGAACCAACTGAGGGGGTTAGGAACGCCACAGACAGCCTGCAGCACCATATGTTGGAGGTGGCCTATGAGAGTCTCATCCCAAACCAATCAACCCACCTTCTCTCCCATCCACCCTGACAGAGAGGCACACACATGGTTGTCCTCTCACTCCTGCAGCGGCTTTCCACATAGGCTGATCTTCAACAGGGGAAGTCATCTACCAGGGCCAGATCCATCACGAGTGGAGGCTGGGTTAGTGGGTGGAGCGAAAGGTTGCCAGTTCAATGCCAAGCTTCCCGCAGGGGCCTGTTGGGGAATAAACAGCATGCATGGCCACAGAAGGATGCCTAGGGCATTCTGGAGGGTGCATGACAGATCCCCCGGGATATTTCACTGATCCAGTTGGGGGTTTCTGGGGGGAGGGGTCTGTGGCACTGGTACCAACAGCTCCCTCCCCCCCTGTCTGCACCAATGCAATGTTGGGGCCCTGACTCCTGCCTGATGATGTTGTGAATGCCAGTGCGCGTTTGCTGGTCCACCTTGCTATCTTCTCAAGGGGGGCTGTGCTCCTCTGAAACAGAAAGGATGTGAGTTGTCGTTGGGGATACATAGACATTTGAGTGTCAGTGGACATAGTGACAGCCATAAGCATTAAAAGGGATTAGGCTGATTAGCAAGGATAGACTAGCTGGGCTAGTACCCAAAATAACTAAAGGGAACTTCTATGTCATCTGAACGCTGGTGCTATCAGAAAATATCAGGGGAAGTGTGCTGGGCCCCCGCGGCAGCTGGGGAGTATCAGGTTACAGAGAAGCTGATTGTAGGCACTGAAAACATCACCGAAACAGAACAGAAGCTGTCCAGGTTGCCAGGAGATACAAACAGGAGCCCAAGTCGTCAAACTGGGTCAAGGTCAGTCAGACTAGTCCAAGGGTCAGAAATCTAAAGGGTCCTTGCAGAGAAGCGTCAGCAGCAAAAAGTTCAGGCACTTTTGCAAAGTTGCGTCCACAAGGTTGGCTTGTCCAAATCAGCCTTTTATGCTGTCGCCCTTTCCTTAGGTCTTCATCCCTCGAAGACTCACAGTTCTCCATGCGTCGCCTCTGAGCTTTCAGTCTGGTGCTGCATCTTTTAGTGTGTAATTCTACTCTGCAACGCTGTCTGCACTGGCAAACTAGTTCAGGTGAGCTGGGTGGGCTATTAATCTGAGAAGCTGCAGTTGGGGCTAGGTCAACAGAGTCAGGCGTTTCAGCAACCACTCTGGAATCCCCAGCAGGGCAGGTCTGTGATTCAGATTCCTTCCGCTGCACCTTGTTCTCTCCCTGCTGTGGGTCGGATTGTACTGGGCTCTCAGCCAGCTGAGGTTGAACGCTGGTTCCTGGTATGGCTCTTCCTCTGAGGATGCTGGGGTCTGAGCCACAACAGGAAGGACTTGTCCTCTGTGCCCCATTTGTTGACCCTCCAGTGCAGCTGGTTGGTTGCTGTATGAAGCAGCATGCTGGACTAGATGGACCAATGGTCCAATACAATAGAGCTCTTTTTAATTTATTACACAGAAAAGCAAGCTTTTTTTCAGTATTTTTGACAGAGACTCGTTCAGTTTAAATTGTTGCTAAGTGTTGATATTTAAAAAGCTATATTGTAGAAATTTTAAATCAGGCTATGTTTAAGATTATACATTTAACTTAAAGGTTAAAAAATCAATTAAAATTAAGAACAAAAGAGTTATTTGTGTAATTAGAAAATTGCAATGCCCCCCTGCCCCACATCCCCACAGTTTGAGGGTCCCTGCCTGCCAAGCTTTTGGGATTTGTTTTTTTGAGAACATGGGGGGTACAGGAGTCAAAAAAGCCCCATTATACAAGTGGGTAGCTTGATTCAACCCAGAAATTTGTATTCACATTGTTAAAAATCATATTGAGCAAAGACAGTCAGCTCTTCCAAATTCTGTGTATGTGTTTCATAGCATAAATTTAAAAATTACTAACCGTGGTCAATCAGTACAGGGTTAAAAATTATACAACCCACCTTTGTAAGAATACACTACAAAATCTGTTTTAAGTAACAAAAACATAGTACATCAGATAATTTTTCTTAGTTCCATATATGACTACAAGATGTTCAAGTACTTCTAATCATCAGAATTATAGCCCTTTCAAATCCTATCTTTAAAAAAGGTATTGTCAAATGTTAATCCATTGGTACTAGTATTCACATTGCAGTAATGTACAGTTAAAGCAGCACCTTGCAAATCGGACAAAAATCATCCCTCCACCCTCTTCCAAATGCTAGGAACAACAGCTTGATTAACTTTATGTAAATGAATTCCCATTTTCATCATGACCAAGCAGAAAATGCTAATTAAGATGTAATAGAAGCATCAGACCAATAGAAGCATCAGACCAGTTCCCAGCAACTTACTCATTAGATCTCAGGAGTAATACTACTGCCTGAATTCAAGCTGACAGTGTTTCGGCAACCATCTCCACCATACACATTGGCTGCTGGTTGACAATGAGATGCTTTAAAATCCATGAAACAACTTAATGCTTGGAACTTACTAAGACTGGAAATTGACAAGAAAGTTGAAATATTCATAAAGTGATGCAGTGGGATTAAGTACAACTATGAGTTTTTAACATAGCAACAAGCTTGTACGAAAGCTTTGTTTATGCAAAGTCACTGTAACGGTAAAAAGGACAGTACGGAGATTTCTGTACCCAGAGAGGTCAAGGAAAGGCTCTCTTTAAAGAGATTTGAATATTTTTATTTAAGACAAGGATTAAAATACTTCCAAGCAGGAATCCATCTGCTAAAAGTACTGCAACTAGTATCAAAATAGATATCACTGGGATTTTTAATATTCTTAATATTTAAAATGTTAAGGATTTACTTGGAGGTATCCAAACAAACAGGTAGCCAGCTCAAGGTTGACTCAGCCTTCCATCCCTCCGAGGTTGGTAAAATGAGTACCCAGCTGGCTGGGGGTAAAGGGAAGATGACTGGGGAAGGCACTGGCAAACCACCCCGCAAACAAAGTCTGACTAGTAAACGTCGGGATGTGACATCACCCCATGGGTCAGGAATGACCCGGTGCTTGCACAAGGGACCTTTACATCCAAACAATTGGTGCAAGAAAACATAAAAATTAGTTTAAGTAACAGAACATACACTCTCAAAGGGCTAGTCCTGTGATTTTTCAGTTACCAGAGCATAAATCAGAAAGCATGAAACTTATGAGTAATCATGGATAATGAGCTTTTATGATTGAATGATTAAGCAACAGTGGAAGCTAAGATAGACCTTTCACAAATGCTATGGAGAATGAGTCAAATATGACCAATTCTGAAAGCTCTCTGACTGTGGAGGAACCACTGTGGGCTAGCATTGTAATCACTATTCCAACTTGGTGGTAAATAACTATTTTTATTTCCATCAAGAGTAATTATTATTTTCCCTTCCAGTAAATCAGTGCTTGCATTACTGTCATTAACTACTATTGATTAGTGCATGGTGAGGTGAGTTATCCCAGTCCCTGCTCTCCTCCCACCTCTACTTATGCCACCTTCAATGTGTGTGTGTGTAGTCAAGGCACAGCTGACTTATGGCGACCCCGTAGTAATAATGTGTGAATGCATCTTCATTTTACTCCTAGCCTTTATATTAAGCTACAAATACATTCTTCTATAGTGAAGAATTGAAACGACTACTGCTGAAAGTTAAAAGAGAAAGTGCCAAAGCAGGACTACAGCTGAACATCAAGAAGACAAAAGTAATGACTTCACGAGAATTACTCAACTCTAAGGTTGACAATGAGGAAACTGAAATTGTTCAAGACTTTCTATTCCTTGGCTCAACCAAAAGGGAGACTGCAGCCAAGAAATCAGAAGGAGATTGAGACTAGGAAGGGAAGCCATGATGGAGCTAGAAAAGATTCTTAAGTGTAAGGATGTATCACTGGCAACCAAGATCAAGTTAATTTCATGCCATCATATTCCCTATTACTATGTATGGGTGTGAAAGCTGGACATTGAAGAAAGCTGATAGGAAGAAAGTAGATTCTTCTGAAATGTGGTGTTGGAGGAGAGTGTTACAGATACCATGGACTGCCAAAAAAACAAATCAGTGGGTTATAGATCAAATCAAGCCTGAACTGACCCTAGAAGCTAAAATGACTAAACTGAGGCTATCATACTTTGGTCACATTATGAGAAGACAAGAGTCACTGGAAAAGACAATCATGCTAGGAAAAGTTGAAGGCAGCAGGAAAAGAGGAAGACCCAACAAGAGATGGATTGACTCTATAAAGGAAGCCACAGCCCTCAGTTTACAAGACCTGAGCAAGGCTGCTAAAGGATAGGATGTTTTGGAGGACATTGATTCATAGGGTCGCCATGAAGCGACTTGATGGCACTTAACACACATACCTAGTAAACCTTATATTGTGAGAATTATACATTTATGTGCCAGGTGTATAGACGGCTAAATATTCTGAAGTTCCACAAAGACCTGATACTTGTACCCAGGCTGTATAGTCTTTCATCTTCTTGGCCATGGAACCCACCCCACCCCCACAATTACCCTGAAAAGAAAACTAGACTTTCTGCACATATATAGTTTTGGAATATTTCAATTCCTACAATGTCTACCATTTTTCAAAAAATTAAAATGATAGTGTGGTTTGTAACTCTTTTGTTACCAGCTAGAAGGGGTGTGAAAACTCACCACCTGGTTCAAGTTTCCTCTTATTTATTAATTTATATTTATTAATTCATTTATATCCACAATGGAGACTTACATCATTCTCCTCCATTTTGTCCTCACAATAACCCTGTGAGGTAGGTTAGGCTGAGAGAGTGTGATTGGCCCAAGGTCACCCAACGAGCTTCCATGGCACAAGTAGGGATTCAAACCTGGGTCTCCCAGATACGTCCAACACTCTTAACCACTACAACATACTGGCTTTTTTATACTTACTACTCCCTCACTTCTATCTGTCCCTCTCACCTCTCCTGTGCCTTCTACTATACATCATAACGTGTAGGAGACGTGTGTGTAAAGTGCCGTCAAGTTATAGCCAACTTTTGGAGACCACAGCAAGAGGCTTTCAAGGCAAGTGAGAAGCAGAGATGGTTTGTCTTTGCCTTCCTCTGCAGAGTTTGCCTTGGTGGTCTCCCTTCCTAGTACCAACCCTGCTTAGCTTCTGAGATCTGATGAGATCAGGCTATACCATGCTGCCTTCCTTCATGTAGGAGACATACTTCTCAGAAATCAGCACTTTAGAAATTGAACACTGAACCCCTTTGACCATCTATTAGACATGGGGATGACCTGCTTCTTTTATAGGGGGAGAATCTCTTAATTTTTGTTGTTGGGAAAACAGCAAATTCTCTCATGGGTTCAAATGGTAGATTTTGTTACAAATATGCTCTCATTTTATTTCTGCAGGCTTCTTTGTAACATAACAAAGTACACTACTACACTTGATAAGGAACAGCATTTGGTCAAAAAAGCAGCCACAAAGGCCAGGAAGGGTTAGGAAAATCTGCTGTGCCTTGCCATGAGTGAAGATAAGAATTTTACAGCCACAGAAGAGAGGCTTTCAAGAAACAGCACTAGACATTGAGACAGAGGTGATTTGTGGGAGTCACAGCCTTCAAATTAGTGAGCTTAACTTTACAATGTGAGTAGCTGCCCCAAGATCAAGTTAGCCTCAACCACAACTAAGTGAATTTGGTATAATTACACGTTGCTACCAGTTTTCAGTAAATGCAATTCATTGCTATGGGCCTTCTCAGTTGAGTAGGCTCATACACAGATTTGTGCCACTATTAGTGACATGGCATCCTTTGCAAAGCAAGCTTAGTATAACCAAGTCACAGAGCCAGAGCAACAGACATGATAGTCCCCTGTGATAGACTTTAACTTTCAGAGCTTCAATGTACCGTGTAGGCGAGTTTGAGAAAAAGAGGGGAGGAAGTAGGGTCCTCACAGGATGCATCCCACAATTGTAATTTCACTCCCATCCCAGACACTATAAATTGTTATTGGATGCAGTTTACAGAGGGGGGGGGGGAGATTACGAAAGAAAGCTCTAATGCCCCAGGCAGAAGTCTTAAGATCAAAATGTTCACAGCCCTTAAAAGCATAAAGCATCCTAGACTGGAAGGTCAGAGAAGTAAGCCCCATGGTATGTATATATCTTCCAATCCTAATCTTCCCTCCAGGCTACTAAATGATAGTGGCTCAAATAGGTCAAGTTCCCCTTTCTTGTTCTGCCTCCCCATCTCTTAACAGACACTCAACCGCCCTCAACATTCTATAGCTTCTGGAAGAGAATGAGCATGCTCTTTGCTTCCTAGGCAGTTCTTTGAATATTCTTTAAACCACAGACTGATTTTTTGGGTTGCATAACTGGTGCATTTGCCCACCCCAGTATGAAGAAACCCTGTCTTGTCTGTAGGTTGCCCTATTTTGCCGCCTTACTGATCAGCACAGAACTATCAAACTCACTATGGACTGATAAAGAGCGCTTCAAGTATGCCCCCAGTATCTCACTCCTTGCTAATAAATTATACCAGCCTTCACTGAAATAGTCTTCGCCGCTTGCTCTTCTTTGTGCCAAGCACTACATTTGTTTTGAGGAAATAAATGCAGAAATGTGATATTCTCGTTATGCAATCCATATCATCTTTTTAAAAATCTTTGTTTATTGTTACAGATTTTTTTTTTTTTTTACTTTCCCAAGATAGCGGGAAGCCTCTTTCACCATAAATCTTACTGCAATCCTAGAAATATTATGACAGGCTTTTAAGTGTATCAATAGGGCTGTGGTAATACGCTTGCTGTTTTCCTTGGAATAGATTCCATTATCTTAAAGTATATAGTGAACCAATCATAATAACCTTTTCCCTTAGGAACCATAGTGAATTAAAGTTGGGTTTTAGCTTTGATGTTACCAGCTCAGCTGAATTCTGCTGCCAAAACGCTCAAGTAAGAGTTGTAGCAATGTTTAGAAGCATATCAGTTGCTTGCTAATTTGTGACAGTACACTGCAAACCCACAGACATGCAAGGAATCCTTAGTAAAAGACATTATAGTAAATAATGCAGGCAAAGCATTTAATAGTCAGCAGGGGCAGATTTCCATAGACTTAGATGGGCTGTGGTCTGATTGATGATATCCATTACCACAAGGTTGTACTTGTTTTAGACAACAAATCAGTAAATACGTGCATGGTCAAATGATTAATAGGTTTTTGTTGGTATGAAGAGTTAGGTATAAATGGAAATTCTCAATGGGGTGAATTTTAGTTCATCTCATTGATCTGGCTACTTTGAGGCTATTGATTGCTACCTGGAAATGTATGTTCTCAGTTTGATCTGAGTTAGTCATCGGGATTAGCGACAGGAGCCTTATCGGATCGATCAGCCTAAACCATAACAAAGAGTCGGAAGGATACCTTTTAGACTGACAAGAATTATCACCAATGAGAGGTCCGAAGGAAGGGGAGGGTGATTTCTCTTCCTGATTTTCCGGCGAATTCCTGCCACGTTTGCAGTAAGGGAGTGCCTGGAACGGAAGACTCTCTATAACACCCTCTCTATCATTGGAACTAAAACAACAGGAAGTAGCCGCGGGACTGAATATCCGTCGCACTCGAGTTACTTTCAAATCATTCCTGAAGGAATAACCATCGAGAAGAGGCGATAGAAGGTCTGCAGCACTAGTAACTTCCTGTTTACTTCCTGATTAATCCGATCTAGAGCGACCGAAAAAACTCACTGGTATTTTAAAACTTTAAAATGCAATTTTAAAGCCAATTTCGACTCTTTTCAACCCGAAAAAATTACTAGGCTGATCTTTGAACTATCATCTTTTAACCAGCACCTTAAAGGCCCTGTCGGTGGACATGTATTTTACCAGCTTTTTTTGAATGTAAATGTCTCGACCCCGCTCTGGCTCACTACATAGCCCTGCCTATACTAAATTAAGGGACTCTTTACAAACCTCGACCATGGAAAAAAAGTTACAGGATATGCTAACTAAACAAACTGAGGCAACAAATAAACAGTTTGAACAGATGTCTGCACAGATGGCACAGTTGACTTCTATGATGATAAATCTTGGTCAAGCATCCCAAGCTATTAATCAGAAGTTGGATGTGGTCACTGGAGACTTGAAAGAAGTAAAAACTCAAATGACTGTTATGAAGACAGATATGCAAGCGATGGATGTATCAATTAAGAAAGTGATGGATGAGCACAAGGACACAAAGAAAAAATTAACAAGCCAAGAAAAACAGATTGAAACAATACAAGCGGATCAGATGGCGGCAAAAAATCAAATGGCAATGATGGAGATGAGAGTGAAAGAGACCAACCTTCGTATACGCAATTTTCCAGATATGATGGGAGATAATAAAGAATCTGCAATACCAAATTTGGCCTACTTATTTCAGATAGATGAACAAGAATTAAAACAAGCCATTAATAGAATATACAGGATACCACTACCTGCTAGAATGAGAAGATCTAAGCCAAGAGATTTGATGATAGTGTTCTATGACACCAGAGTTAAAGACAAGATTATGAAGATTCATTATGAAAATCCAGTGTCAGCAGGAGACTCCTCTCTTATACTATTGAAGGATATTCCAAGGCATCTACTTTCACAGAGGAATAACTACAAAGATTTTGTGTCTATACTGAAAGCTAATGGCATCAAATATCGTTGGATTATGCCACAAGGTTTGGCTTTCACCTATAAGGAAGTGAAAACGACAATTCTATCCCAAGCAGATGTGGGGAAATTTTTGAGAAAATATAAAATGGACCTTAAAGAATTACCTGGAGAGAAGGAGGAAGAAGAAGAGGAAGAAGAAGAAGTACAGGGTGCAGAAGGTGGTACTAAACTATAGACTTTTTATTTTGCTAAAAAATACCACATTATGGCAAAAGCAATTTCTTGGAATGTAAATGGACTGAATGAGAAAACTAAAAGGGCCAGAATCTTCAAATATCTACAGAAATATAAATACTCCCTAATTTGCCTACAAGAAACCCATATAGCTTCAAAGCATAAAAAATACTTGGAGAAACAGATGCTTGGACAAGCATTTATTGCTTCTGCTAAAACTAAAACAAAGGGAGTGGTAATCTATGCCCACCCCAGTCTCTGTCCAGAACTAGTATATAAAGACAATGAAGGAAGAATTGTAATTATCAGAACTAAAATATTGGGACAAAGGACAATAGTGGTTGGAATCTATGCACCCAATGAAGGGAAAAAATCCTTCTATGAAAAATTACATGACCTGATAACCCAGTACGCACAAGACCAAATTTTACTGATGGGCGACTTCAATGGAATTATTCTCCCATCTCTGGACAAAAAAACAAAAGCAAAAGATATCAATGATGGATGCTTGCCTAAAACTTTCTTTGCCATGGCTTCAGAATTAGAATTACAAGACATTTGGAGAACAATGAATACAACAGCTAAAGAATACACCTTTTATTCAGCAAGACACGATTCACACTCCAGAATCGATATGATATGGGCCAGTAAATCAATTTTCACGCAACTACATAAAATTCATATTTTACCTAGAACTTTTTCTGATCACAATCCTGTTACCTTTGATTGGAACAATAAACAAGCATTTAGATGGCGAATGAACGATAAACTTTTAAAAGACAACAAGATACAAAAGGAATTACAGGTTTTAATGAAAGACTTTTTTGAAATTAACCTTAATGGGGAAACTTCTTTAAATACAGTTTGGGACGCATTCAAAGCTGTTCTGAGAGGTTTTATGATACAGAAACACTCGGCCTGGAAGAAGACTCAATTGCAATTTACAAACAACATACTTTGGAATTTACAAAATTTGGAGCAGAAATTGGTAATGGTAACACAGGAAGAGGAGAGAAGAGAAATTCAAATACAGATTTCTGCATCTAAACACCAATTAAATTTGGTAATAATGGAGGAAATGAATAAAAATCTGAAACTTGCTAAACAAAAGTATTTTGAATATGCAAATAAACCAGGAAAATTTTTAGCAACACAACTGAAGGACTCATTTCAAAAGAAGATTATAACAAAAATCCAAACTGCTAAAGGACCAGTTTATTCAACTTCAGAAATTCAGAAAGAATTTGTTTCATTTTACTCTAAGTTATATCAGAAAGAAAATACTCCAAAACAGAAAATAGACAAATTTCTAAACTCAATACAGATGAAAGCTTTGTCAATGACCCAGAGAGAATGTATTGAAGCTCCAGTAACAAGGGAAGAAATACAAGAAGCAATACTGAGACAGAAAACAGATAAAACACCTGGACCAGATGGAATTACTGCACTATTTTATAGAACTTTTAGTGACAATTTAGTTGGATTTTTTGGTTCACTTTACAATGCAATTTTGGACGAGGGAACATCCCCGGAGACTTGGTCACACGCATTTATATCACTGATACCCAAAGAAGGAAGAGATCCAGAAAAAAACATCTAATTACAGACCTATATCGCTCTTAAATGTGGATTACAAAATTTTTGCTTCGGTTTTGGCATGTAGGATAAAGCAATTTATTAAGGATCTTATATATGAGGACCAAGCAGGTTTTATACCAGGAAGGCAAATAAAAGACAATGTAAGAATTTTACTAGATTCACTGGAATATTATGACCATAATATTCAACAAACTGCGGCTTTTGTATTTTTGGATGCAGAAAAAGCCTTTGATATGGTCTCTTGGAACTTTTTGAAACGGATTTTGGATAAATTGAATTTTGGAGATCGTTTTCAGAAAGGTATATCGGCTATTTATACCTCCCAACAAGCTAAAATTTTGGTTAATGAATCAATGTCAGATAACTGCCAAATCACGAAAGGGACTAGACAGGGATGTCCCTTGTCTCCACTTTTATTTTTGTTGGTGTTGGAACCGCTATGTGTGAAACTAAGAAGTATGGAGGACATCCGCGGGCTAAGAATTAAAAAACATGAATTTAAGTTGAGAGCATTCGCGGATGACCTACTGCTAATTTTGGAAAACCCAACACAGTCAATGAATATACTTCAGGAGACTTTGGATTATTTTGGAAAAGTATCAGGCTTTAAAGTGAATCAAGAAAAAACAAAGATAATATTTAAAAATTTATCGGAAATACAACAACAGGAATTTATATCATATACTGGCTGGGAGAAAGCTAACAAAGTTAAATACCTGGGAATTTGGATCACTGCAAAGAATAAAGATCTGTTAACCAACAATTACCTCAAGTTATGGGGTAAGATTAAAACTGATATGATTATATGGTCAAACAAAAAATTGTCATTAATGGGACGTATCTCAACGATCCAAATGAATGTCTTACCGAGGATGCTCTTCTTATTCCAAAATTTACCAATAATATCACAAACAAAATATTTTGAAACTTGGAGGAAAGACATTTCAAACTTCATCTGGCAGGAAAAAAACCAAGGACTGCTTATAAATACTTGGTGGATCTAAAAACTAGAGGAGGTTTAGCACTGCCTAACTTTCAACTCTATGCTGAAGCGGTAGCTTTAGTATGGCTAAAAGACTGGATGAATTTGTCAAATGTACGTTTGCTAGACTTGGAAGGTTATAATAATTTAAGTGGATGGCATGGTTATTTGTGGTATGATAAAATTAAATTACAAGCAACATTCCGTAATCATATAATCAGGTCCTCTCTACTTCGTATTTGGATGAGATATAAACACATTTTGGAACCAGAAACACCGATGTGGATATCGCCCCAAGAAATGCTAACTTTGCGCCCACTTAGACCAGACAAATTTATTACTTATCAAGATCTAACTAATTGGGAAGGAAAGAAATGCTCACTAAAAGACTTTCAACTGCTTAAGGATGATTTACAATGGCTTCAATATTACCAAATCAAATCAGTTTTTGTACAAGATGCAAAAAAAGGTTTCTCTAAAGAAAAATCTCCTTTTCAAAGGATTCTACTAGACAATAATACAAAGCTGATTTCTAAAATGTATAATCTCCTTTTAACAATATACTGTGAGCAGGACACGATTAAACCAACTATGATCGATTGGGCTCAAAATGTGGGACATGATATTGTTTTAAATAAATGGGAGAGATTATGGTCTAAAGATTTAAAAGGAATAAAAGCACAGTCAGTGCGAGAAAACATCTATAAAATGATGTATAGATGGTATTTAACACCCAAGAAAATTGCAAAGATTTATAAAACGATGTCCCCTACTTGTTGGAAATGTAACAAAGAAATTGGTTCCTTTTATCACATGTGGTGGACCTGTGACAAAGCCAAAGACTTCTGGGACATGATTTATAACGAATTGAGATTAATACTACAAAAGAATATATCCAAAACACCAGAAATGATGTTATTGAGTATGATTCCAGACGACTTAGCAACACAAAGAACCTTTTTGATATATGCCACAACAGCTGCGAGACTGCTTTATGCAGCGAAATGGAAAGGGCTAGAAACTCCAGAGAAAAAAGACTGGATTGTTAAAATGTTTGAAGTGGCAGAAATGGCAAAACTCACAGCTATTCTAAATGAAGAAAATGACGTTCGGTTTTTGGGGGAATGGGGGGCGTGGATGCATTATTGTGAATATGAGTTAAAATTGGGAAGAATGGAAGAATATTTTCTAATCTGATCCAGAGGATTATTTTTGATTTTTTTTTATATTGAATAAGCATAATTATATTTACTAACAGATTATGGTTTTTTATATATGGTATTGATATTTTATCAAGATTAGATTACCTATGACGGGAGGAACTTTTTATTAAGAGGCAGATAGAGGTGATGGGGAAGTCAAAAAATTTTCCATTTCTTTTTTTTCTTTTTTCTTTTCTCTTTTTTATTATATGATATGGAATTATAACAACTTTAGGTTAGAATTGAAATTCGATATTGTTATAGATGTTGTTTAATGCAATGGAAAATTTCTATCATAAAACCCAATAAAATTTATATATATATAAAAAAAAGAAACGTATGTTCTCAGTGCTGCTGTAAAAGCAGAATATTTGTTTTGAAAAGTAAAAATTAGCACATTACTTTCCCTTACATGGTTACAAGAATTTAATATGCAACTTAAAACTTGAATACCACAATTACAGACTAATTTCATTCTTCCACTAGGATATTAAAGATCACTAGAAGCTTATGGAAATTCCAGCCAATCAGCTTGATACTCTGTAAAGAAGTCAAGGCTACCCAAATTATTTCAGTACTCATGGAATCTTCTCAGGCACAAAGGTCCTAAATTAAGACCAGCACAAGTTGGGAAGGCTAAAATGAATAAGCATGGCATGAAATCGTTAAACTCTAATTTGATTTGTCTCATAATAGCTCCCCATTATCTTCATAATATAGAGCAATGGTATTCAGACTTCTTTAAACAAAAAGAACTCTTATGTCTGAATAACTTCAAATGAGAGAAACTTTTGTTTTTTTCCAATTCATGTGCCAGAAGCCTGATATTAAACTGGAAAGTAAAAATGATTCAGATTACTGCTTTTGTCCAGAACCCTGTAAAGTGCCAGCAACAGTAGCACGAATATTTCACTGACATATTTAAGTTCAAGAGTAGCAAGATCTCTGCCTCAGAAAATGAATTTGTTAGAAGCATACATCTAAAGTCAGCAGTCCTGAACACAGTTACTAGAAAGTAAAATTGGACAACTCAGTTACTTGCTTCAGTGACAGAAAAACCATGGTTTACCAGTGAACAAGCCTGGATGGGGGGGAACCTCCCAACTCACTCACTCACTCCCTCCAGGGTGGATTTGATTTAAATCAAATTGATTTAAATCACAATTTAAATCACTAGTCAGTAAGACAAGATTTAAATTATGGATTTCAACGTAAAGACTAATTCTTGCTGGTATAATCTTAATATTTACAACCAGATGAAGGTTCCATTTTTAGAATAATAACTTTTCAGATTAGTTTTACAGTTACACCAAAAATTACTGGTTTGGTTATACTATTAGAAATACATAGATAATTATGAAATTATTGCAAGGTGAACTATCTCTAGTTTCATTCGGGCCACCAGGCTTTGCATCTCTTTGTTGCAGTGTTTGCATTTTGCACACATGCCTGCCTTACCCATAGGTAGAGGAATTTCATTAAAATATTCCCAAATTGGGTCTCTTTTACAGTCTGCTGCCATTATAGATTGTCTCCTCCAGGGAGAGAATAATATGATCAACTTCAGTATTCTGCTCAAAAGGTTTCACTTTTACTGCTTGCCCCTCCCTCCTCACACTTAACTCCTTGTGCAGATCTGTTCCACTCCAAACAATCTTCTATTCATTGAACTTCTTGAAACATAGTACTTAAGAGGTAAGGGGTTGATTCTGTGTACACAGATTTGCAAAGGAATTATGGGATTAAGGTCTTGTTCTCAACTCAGTATGTTTATTTTATAACATTTTGGCTGTGAAGAACAGGCATGTTATCTCTGCAGACACAAATTCACAGTTTTGAGAACTGCAAAACTAAGCATCTGTGATAATACCTTCTAGATAGAAAAATGGCCCAAAATAATCTTAAAGAAACCTCTGGAAGAGCATGACACTGTGAATGGATTAATGGAATTCATTTACCAAAAAAATTAAGCATTGCATGAATATACAGCCTCATGACACAAAATTAAAAATTAATCCTTATTTCATGTTGAATAACCTTTGGACTATAATGTAGGCAAGTATCTTTATATATATTTTTCCTCAAAAAGCATTTTTTAAGTTTGGGGAAATAAACTAATTTGGCAGTTTGGACATTAAGCTCAGATTGGTAGCACTATTTCAATCTTCTTGCTCAAATCACATTTTCAAGTGTTGCTTAGGACTTCATAGCTTCCATGGTAACCACCGGACTGTCCCAGGTTGTATTGGTACTAACATGGTGCTCATCTTTGGATCCCTTCACAGCCCGGTGAATACTTTAGAAACCAATTTTTCCCTGTATGAAGCCCCACATAACTAAGGTGAATGTGATCCAAGTACAGACATATCTCATTTTATTGTGCTTTGCTTTATTGTGCTTCACAGATATTGCATTTTCAAGCAGGTCTATTGGTGCCATTTTTCCAACAGCATGTGCTCATTTTGTGTCTCTGTGTCCCATTTTGGTAATTCTTGCAATATTTCAAACTTTTTCATTATTATTACAGTATATTTTTAGACATAATGCTATTGTACACTTAATAGACTATGGTATACTGTAAACATAACTTTTATATGCACTTAGAAACCAAAAAAATTGTGCGACCCACTTTATTGTGATATTATCTTTATTGCGGTAGTCTGCAACCGAACCCGCAATATCTCTGAGGTATGCTTATAATTTATCTTCATTACATATGGCAGTCTTTACTGAAATGGTCCTGAGACTGTGGAACAGCCTTCCCTTGGGGATTAGAATTTGTCCTCACGACTATTGAGGGCGATACAAGACTTTTCTGTTTCTTTTGGAAGCAACTTTTCAGCTGCTGAGCTTGCTATAGTCTGTTTACGATTTGATTTATTCAGAAAACATATATTCTGCCTTCCTCTTCGCAGGATAAGCTGACTTGAGCTTGGGAAATGTCATACATTTGTTTATTCTGCTCTTCTCCTTTATATGATTTTAATACATACACACACCTCCATCTCCTGCAACCCCATGTACAAATTCCATTCTAGGTCCACTGACCTCAATGAACTTAGAATGGAATAACTGCATAGGTTTCCAGTTAGTAATTACACGATTACATACTAATTTACGCTGCATCATTTGTACTGTAATGTACACAGTGCTGGCTTTATAAGCAGAAGGCCACGATCTGACTGGACTATCTAACCATGTATTTATTTGAATTTTACCTTAAACTTTCTCCAAAAAGCTTGGGAGGGGGCACATGCGGCCTTCTAATTTTATCATCACAAGCACTATGTGGGTTAGTTTGTCTTGCAGTCTGTCTGCCCCAGTCTCAAGAGATGTGAGTCTAAAGGAACCACTTAAAAACTTGGGTAAAACCCAAAACACACCTAATAGTCGTACCAGTGAGCAGACAGACCAACTATATTTACTACAGAAAGGAAAATAGATGCTATCTCTACAAAACACAGCTCAGCTTCACCTCTATGCACTATCCATTCATGACCAAGTGATAGTCCTGTTAACAAAGGGAAACCTTTCAGTCCTCATGCTAATACTTGGTGGATGCAATAGCAGAACATCAGACACTTCAAGATTCTCCAGCCACTGTTGTTCTCTGCATGCACAGAAAACCTCTAAGTGCTGAAAAGCCTGTTTCCTTCTCCTCCATTTCCTCATGTGATATGACAGGTATCACATTTCTCACTGAAACATTCCATTAACAGAATAAAGGGGTTGAAAGCTAGAAGAAAACTACTCAAACAGCAAAGCTTACCCTTGACTTAAAATGGATGAGGGTGAATGAACTCAATCTCAGCCCAGACATGACAGAATTGATAATGGTTAAGGAGTCAGCCAACTAGCTGGCTAAGGAAATACCTATCCTGAATGCTCTCCCTAAAACAGAAGGTTCTGAACTCTGCAACTGCTAAGAAATGGAGCCTTGATTACTTACCGTGAAGGCTCCTCTCCTGAGGCAAAGGGCGTCTTGAGCAGAAGTTGTTTTCCTTGTTCCATCCGGGGAAGGCAAGACTAAAATTTAACTTCCTGTCCCCCTAGTGGGAAAACAGCCTGCAGAAGCCCAGTTACCGGCTTGCCCAGCTCAATGGACAGGAATGAGAACTGAAAACTGATAACATTAATAATACCAACAACAGCAACAGAGTAAAGGGGGAACTAAAGAAACCTTAGTTTGCTCAACCTGTAGACGACATTTGTCCCTGTGTATGCATACTGAACAAATCACTATTAGAAGGTTCGGTAATCCTTCCATTCTTTGCCCAGGGTGGGCAAGACGCCCTTTGCCTCAGGAGAGAAGGAGCCTTCACGGTAAATAATCAAGGCTCCATTCTCCTCTGAGGCAAGGGCATCTTGAGCAGTGGGACCTTCAAGAGCTCCCAAATGGGTGGGTTAGGAACCTTCTTCAACCACATGCTGCAAGACCCTCCGGCCAAAGGCTGCTTGTGCAGAAGACCATGTATTGATCTTGTAATGTATAATAAAGGTAGAAATTGTAGACCATGTGGCGGCCTTACAAATTTCTTCTAGTGGTGCTTGCCTGTTAAAGGCTGCGGTTGTGGCTGCACTACGCAGAGAGTAAGCTGTAATGCCATCTGGGACTGTAGGCCCACTGGCTTTGTATGCTTCTATGATGCAATGTTTAAGAGTGTAACTAATTGCTACTGTGGACATCCGTTTTCCCTTAGTGGGATTATTGATGCCTATGAACATATAGTCCGATTGTCTGATATCGGCTGTTCTACTGATGAATGTGAGTATCGCTCTCCTAAGGTCCAAGGAATGCCAGGCGCGTTCCTTAGAACACGATGGTTTTGGACAAAAGGATGGTAAATTTATTTCCTGCGATTTGTGGAATGGCGAATTCACTTTTGGACGGAAGGTCGGATCTGGTCTCAGGACCACCTTATCTCTGTGAAACACACAGAGGCCCTCTCTGATGGATAGGGCTCAAATTTCCAACACCCATCTAGCCGAGGTGATAGCCACCAAGAACAAAACCTTCATCCGAAGATATCTGAGGGGCACTGATGAGAGAGGCTCGAAGGGAGCAGCGGTGAGTACATACAGCACTAGGTTGAGGCTCCGTGAGGGGAACCGATGTACAACCAGTGGTTGTGTTTGAGAAACTCCTTTGAGAAAGGCTACCACATGTCTGTGTCTAGATGTAGGGACCCCTTCTGTGACGGGGATTACTGTGGTTATTGCCGCTATTTGTCTTTTCAAGGTGGAAGCTGAAAGCTTTAAGCGTACTCCCTCCTGTAGGAATTCTAGGATTTTTTGTATCCCTGGATGTAAGGGATCGACTTTTTTCCTTCTCGCCCAACGTACAAATGCCTTCCAGGAGGCGTTGTAGATTCGTTGGGTGGCTGGACACCGCGCCTCCATGATGGTGGCTGCGACTTCCTGAGAGTAACCCTTGTCTAACAGGAGTCCCTTTCAAGTGCCAGACGGTTAAACAAAACCATATGGGGTCTGGGTGAACTAATGGGCCCTGACGGAGAGTTCCCCAGTGAGTTGGAATCCTCCATGGTTTCTGGACTGACAGCTGTTGAAGAGTTGCAAACCAGAGTCTGCGGGGCCAAAAGGGAGCTATTAGTATGACACTGGCCTTCTCCTGAAAAAAATTTCTTAGGACTTTGGGTAGAATGGGTAAGGGCGGGAAGGCATACAGAAGGCCTTTGGGCCAAGGGCTGGTTAGAGCATCCGTTCCCTCCATGTTCGGATGGAAATACCTTGTGAAGAATCTTGGTAACCTGCTGTTTGCATCTGAGGCGAACAAGTCTACCTGAGGTGCGTCAAATCTGGTGGTAATCTGCTGAAAGGCATCTAGATCTAGTGACCACTCTCCCTCGTGTATGGTCTGGCGGCTTAGCCAGTCCGCCTGGACGTTGAGGGCCCCTTTTATATGTTCTGCCCGTATTGACTTGAGGTGTACCTGTGCCCATGTGAATAATGCTACCGCCTCCAGGTGTAGAGAGGAGGATCTGGTCCCTCCCTGCTTGTTTATGTGTGCTTTGGTCGTGGTATTGTCCATCCTCACGAGGACATGATGACCTCGGAGGACTAATGAGAACTTGAGTAGAGCTAGTTTGACCGCTCTCATTTCTAGTAAATTGATGTGAAGTTTGGTCTCAACTGGGGACCAGCAACCTTGAGTTATGTGTCTGTTGAGGGTGGCTCCCCATCCCTCCAGACTGGCATCTGTAAACAATTGTAATGGCCATCGTGAATGTATTGGCTTGCCTTCTGTAGGTTTGATGGACAAGCCCACTAACGTAGGCTCTGCTTTGCTTTCTGGGATATGCGTACGGGCCTGTCCCTCTTTTTGGCTATGTCTTTTTGGAACAGCCGTAATAGCCACTGGAGTGGTCTCGAGTGGAAACGGGCCCAGGGCACCACCGCTATACAAGCGATCATGAGACCTAGGAGTCTTGCCAGATGCATTAGACAGGCTGACCGTGATGTGATTATGGATGATGCTAGGGTTACAATTTTGTGTATCCATTCGGAGGCAAAGAAAGGGAATTCTCCTGGGAATCTATCCGAACCCCCAGGTGTACCATAGAACGGGCGGGTGACAAGGAACTCTTGTTGAAGTTTACTATATATCCATGCTCCTGGAGCACCTGTACTACTCTTGTAGTGTGATGTATGGATTGTAGCCTGGATTGGGCACAGATCAGGATGTCGTCCAGGTACGGATGTAGAGCTGCTACGACCGTTATGAGGATCTTCATAAAGTCTCTTGAGGCGGAAGCCAGGCTGAAGGGCAGGGCCCTGAACTGGAAATGGAACTGACCAATTGCAAAACGGAGGTACCGTTTGTGTCGTGGATGAATGGGCAGGCACATGGAGGTAGGCCTCGGTTAAGTCTACCGCCGTCATGAACGTGCCGGGTCGTAGTGACTCTACGATTGATCGTAGGGTTTCCATCCTGAAATGTTTCCGTGCTATCCTTTTGTTCACGTACTTGAGGTCCAGGATGGCCCTCCAGTCCTCGTTTTTCTTGGGGACGGTAAAAAAGATGGAGCAGACCCCTTGGTGCATTTCGTGTATGGGTACCTGCTCTATGGCCCTGATCTGGAAAAGATGTTGTATGGCCCTGATTGTTCTGGTACGCTTTTCCCTCTTGAGGGACATCGGGGAAAGTAGCGGCCCGACTTACTCGCTCTGCAGTGTATTTGCAGAGCTGTCGCTCTCGAAGGGCTCGCTATTGCGGCCGTTGGGTGAATCGGACTCGATGCGGGTAGATTTAATTAGCCCGACTCGGTAGTCCTCTACCGAAAGCAAATCGTCCTCCCGGGGACTAATGGCATCGGCCATTTTAAATTTCTCAAAAAAACCTCCCAGAGAGAAAAAGCCACACCGGGAGGGTTGGGAGGGGAGTAGAGGACAGAAGGTAGAGTAGGTATGAGGTATAGAATAACAACAGACAGATAGGCTAGAATAGAACATAGTAATTACCCTACACTGACTAAATCACGGAGCTGTGCTACAAAGCCTGCTTCCCCTTAGAAGGCAGGAGGAAACTGGGCTTCTGCAGGCTGTTTTCCCACCAGGGGGACAGGAAGTTTGATTTTAGTCCTGCCTTCCCCGGATGGAACAAGGAAAACAACCCACTGCTCAGGACGCCCTTGCCTCAGAGGAGAAGAAACAGCTCCAACATTTGTATCTATAAGACCATCCCCAGAGAACCAGGACCTTTTCAGTGATAACTATGGAACTCTGAAACTCTCCCATGGACAACCCATTTGTCTTCTTCCCTTCAGACACAACTGTTGCTCCATGAACCTTTTTGGGAGTTAAGCCCTTTTAGAAGTGTATTCTGCTGCTTTTAAATTACTTTATTTTGTTTGGGGAGATTTTTTAATAAGGTGACATATCAACATTGTGAACTTGCATGAGTATGTACAGACCACCATTTAAAGGAAGTCACTTTTATTATATTTAGCCAAATGCCATTGCAATGCTATCAAAAACACTGAACAATAGATCTTGATGTCCACTCTCTTGTACAGGTGTTCAGTTAATTATATCTTTTATCTTTTGCAGCAGTGAATCTGTACATCAGTTTCCCCAGACCTAATTAGGGGAATGCTGGTACAGTAGAATCACTGCTTAAATACATGTTTCCCCTCTACTTTGGACTGTGCTACCTTCCTAACACATGTAGATATCAAAAATTTTGATTAATAGTAGATAAACTTAATTAGCGGTTTCTGAAAATACCACAGTTCATGAAGTAAACTGGTATCAGCTGTGGGCTCTGTTCTTATTTTTCCTGCACACAGAGACAAAGGTATTTTCAGGTCAGAGCTAACCGTAACACATTAAGGCTCTGAACAAAGGAATACTCTCCTCAAAGGACCAGTGCCATTTGCAGCTGGTTTCTTAAACATTCTTAAATGCTTTACTGCCTTCATACGCTAGACCTTGAGGCTCAACCCTTTGTTGCAGTTATTCAGTTTGTTTGCATTTGATACTGCAGAATGATTCTAAGTGCAGAAGGAAACCACAGTTTTTAAACCAATGCACGTATTAGAACATCTTCAGGATCACTACTACTATTAACGACTGACTAAATACATTGGCCATCCAAGAACATGCAGCACTCAGCAGCACACTTTTACAGGTCAATGGGTTTTGTAGAAAGCAATTGCTGAGAACTACTTTTGAAGTACCTTCTCTAAGTACGCTTGTCTAAGTCAATATGTTCACTGCAAAAGTATGCCATCAGGCATAAAATACAGGAGACTATTAGGCCGGCTATTTCCCAGGGACTGTTCATAGTTCTTTTCACGTTTCTTTCATGTACTTTACATGCTACTTTAAAACTGAACATTTGGAATAGATGTTTAAAAAAAAATAAGGTTACTTCCATTAAGTTGAAATAGTGGAAACACCAACCAAGTGTTCATTTGTCTAATTCCTAAAAACAGGTAGCTTTATGGTTTTATAGTGTTTCATTAAGAGAAACCAGATCAACATTCCTGCTCCTTGAAACTTCTGACCCCTGTTAAGCAGAAACATGGTTTCCCCATAGAATCCTGTAAGTTATGACAACGAACCCAGCGTAAAATCTGTTTCCATCTGCAGTATGGCAGGATTTTCTGGCACCTGCTATAGTTCAAGTGCCCCTTTAAGAGAGTGAGGGTGCCATACAGCATCACACTGCTTCAGTCATCTAAGTAGGTTTCTGGTTTGCAAGGCACCAAAATCCCACCCCCCCTTTACCTATCCACTATGAAGAACAGTTTCCACAGCATGCAATCCCAAAATATCATTCATAAATCCAAGTCTGATTTGTTAACAGTGTGTACTAAACAGAACATCTATGTTACAGAATGTGTTCTAAACAGAAATGTTACAAACTGGGACCCCATGCGGAACTGGAAGTGGAAAGCAAGTTGGAATCTCCTCCTCCAGGATTCTCCAAGGTCTCAAGGGGCTTGTGCAGGATTATTTCTCTTCCATCCCTTTTTTCCTTTAATTGATGTTCAGCTGTTCCCCATTTCATCCATTCAAAAGCATATATATTCCTCATCAACCCACTTGAAAAAGTTTTTCCCCTTTTGAGATCATTTAAGAATTTGGGGGATTGCATATCTGGAGAGTCCTCTGAGTGACCAAAGACCACTCTCTACACCTAGCTTGTGGGTAGCCCAATTTTATTGCTTTCAATATTAAAATGTATCAATAATGAATTATATTCAGATTCCAACCAAATTAATCCAAAAGCTCCAATCCTATACCTATCTGTAGGAATATCTAAGAAACCTTTTCTTGTAATTTAGGCCTAGAGACTTATAAAAATAGGAAACAGAATCCATGTGATGAAAGAAAGCAAAAGTACAACACAGCTCTTTAAAGTTTTGTGTATTAGTTGCCACTGTTGAAGTAGATGCCTTTGAAGACTGTACAGCAACTCTAGGACTTGTAACTGCCATGAAAATATAAAAAGGAGCTTCCACTTGTGAGCAAGTTTCTTTTACTTCTCTCTGGTTTGCACTGTAGTTCTGGACAGGCTGAAAAAGCAGCTCTTTCTTAAAGAGCATCTTGGTCCAGCAAAAGGATATGTAGAAATACAGAGACTGGCCATAGCTTAACAGACTTACACACATAAAAGAGCCAGGAAAGAGTAATTTCCCCAACCCCACTGCAAACTCCTGACCCACATGGCTATAACTCCTCATGAAATGGATAATCCCAGGAATAACCTTTCATTGGAAAGAAGGGAAAGTGGTGAAGATCAGCAACTTTAAGTGCCTTTCATTGATGGATCCTACCATAGTACCAGCTATTTTTAATTACATGTGTGTGCAGCTTGGGAACCTACTTTCTTCTGCTACTGCAACACTAAAACATTTTACTAGATTGCCTGACATCCAAAGCATTGGGTTAGACACCAATATAATGTTTTCCCATCATATTAGAAAAGGAAATACTAGTCACCAAAACGTAACTGTCAACATATTAAAAGATAGCTCCAAAAAGGTCCCCAACATTTTTGAGCCTGTGGACACCTTTGGAACTCTGAAACAGGGTGGCAGGCACAATTTCAAAATGGCTGCTATCAGAAGCAGACACACATACACCCAGATAAAGTCCAAATGCAGGGAAGAAGAAGGGTAATTTTAAAAATACACTGGGAAAGAGGACTGAGATAATAAAACCAACATTGTAGTGGCCGCTACCATCAAAGCAATGTTATTTTAATCTACAAAGCCAATCAGATCTTCAGTGGCATTCTGAAGCCATGCTGGGCAAGAGTCCAACCTGGACCCACACACTTGCTCCTTTACGGGGAGTGCAATTCCATCCAAATCTGGCTGAATCTTCATTCCCTGGTTAGCTAAATTGTCAAGCAAGAGCAGTATAATGTTGCTAGAGAGAGTTTGTTTATTATCCCTCATTCAGCCCATTACAGATTCAACACCTCTTTATACAGTAGTCCAAAGGAGTCCATTATATATATAAATATTGATTTATTTACAGCTTTTTCCAGAACATAGTGAACAATTACAATCTCATAAAAGTCCATTCTTCCAGATTCCTTGAAAATGGGCACAAGATTGAGACAAGAAATTGCATGCCAAAATGTCATGGATACCCTTCCATTTGTGATATGTATCAACTTGCAAGTATGTCCTCATTATCCTCTATGATTTTATTCTTGTGCATTTGATACAGGGCAATCTATAAACTTAAAATAAAATTTACAACCATCAACCTGCAGTAACTCTGCCACAACTCCCGTGACCTTTCCTTCATCACTTAACTGGATCCTATGAACATGTTCTGCATGTGCTAGACAGCCTCTACTGCAGAGCTTGCTTCTTCTTCTGCTGGGACTTCCATTTACACAGGGGCTAATTGAAAACCACTGATTTTGTGTAAAACGAAGAGCTAGGAGAAGCTCCAAGCACCACTACAGAAACTGTCTAGCCCAGGGGTCTTGAACTCAATTGTTCCGAGGGCCGGATATGACATAAATGTCACTTGGTCAGGCCGGGTCATGCCTCACCAGCCCAGATCGAGAGCTGAGGGAAGCGCTCTCAAGGGGCCAAATCCGGGCCCCGGCCCTTATGTTTGACACTCCTGGTCTAGCCTGTGTGGAACTTGTTCACAGGATCTAAGCCGTAGATTTTGTTGGGACAGGCATATGAAGAAGGAAAATGGTAATCTGCAAAGGTGGATGTTAACACCAAACCTCCTACAATCTACATGTTAGCACTTATTTTTTCCCCCACTGTAATAATGAATTCATCATCCTTCTTGTTTTATATTAGCAGATCTATACTGGTCTAAAGTTGCATAAATGGCTTTAAATTGATAGACTTACAAACCCTAATTCTCTTTAAGCCATTCAGCTACAACTGTTACACAAGAACCTTTTTTATCTACTTTTTTGTTCTTCCCGCAAAAGACTTGCAACAATGCCAACTATTACTGTAAATTTACATTTAAAATGCTGAATAATGGAATTGAAGTGATGGAGATGCTTTATATAAAGGAAATCAATCCCACATTATTTCCAGTTTCAAAGTGATTTCCGGGTGTCCCAGTTTTACACTATGAAAAATAGAGACCTCTTCAACAAAATACCCATTAAAACCAAAATTTAAAAGATACTTTATTTCCATTCGACTAAAATCTCTGAAAACTGAATAAATTACATTAATTGAGAACATCACATTTATACAAACCCCGTTTACTAAATTACATCCAGACACAAAATATAATCACAGTGAATTGATTATAAATTATGAAATGATTATGTTGCATTTTCCCTCTTGGTATAATTTTGTAAATGTGAGTTTATGTAAATGTGAAGTGATGTTCCACAGGTAATGTAATTTACACTTAATTTCCTCTGCCTTTAGTAGAAATTGCACAAAGAAACTGCATGCCTTTAATGTTGATGCAAAGTAGTATAATTTATACACTGAAAAACAAGGTGTCAAAAGCAAAGCTCTTCAAAACTGCTGTTCCTAGCTCCAAATTAACTGGCTTTTCTGAAGTGATACAGAAGTCATCAGCCAACCTCTTGGGAAAAATGACCACAAGGCAAGCTGAAAGGAGAAGCCCACCACATAGTGAAGACAATACAACACTGAAAGTGTATCACAGTAGGCCTTGGAAAAAAAAAACCTGTAGCTGTCAGGGCTTTGCTACCTGATGTGAGTAGGCCCAGGTCCTGGCAACATGACAGGGTTTGGAGTTCTCATGCCTGCAATCACTGTGTACAGTCTTCACTCGTCCTGTTTACCACAGATATGCCAATGCTATGGAATATGTTATGTCTTACCAGCCTAGGAACCATCTCGGAATGACCTCGCTTTGTTTTGATTAACTTTCTCTGTCTTGAATGCTTTTATTCTGTAACCTGGATACCTGAACTCATTCACAGCCTTACCTGCGTGTAAGGCAGTCAGCTTCTTTTATCTGTCTTTATTGCTCTTAATAAAGTAACATAGCTTAGGATCTCCTGCCTGAGTGTGTGTGCTTATGAGATGCTAGAGATAGACATCTGAGCCTGACATTAGGCTGTGAATCCCATCAGTCTCTTCAACTTTTCGGACCGGAAATCGTGCTCCAACCTTATGGCAGAGGAGGACGTCCAAAGGTCGCTCCTAGAGGCGATCGAGGCACGGCGTGCCGAGCAGGAGGCCGTGCAGCAGGCCGAGCGGGCAGCTTGCCGGCAGATACTATTGGATGAAGCCAAGGGTCAACTGACCGAGGCACAAGCGCAACGCCTCGAGGAATCGTTCGTACGAGTCGTTGAATACACAGTGGACGCCGAGGGCGGCTCGTCACCCTGGAAGCCGAACAGCAGCTGGCCAAAGGGGTGACTCTACGCTGGGAGGAGAGTCTGCGCGACGAGCTGCTGGCCGCAGAGTGCCTGTGCGACGAGCTTCTGGCCGCGGATCGTGCCCGAACGGAGGCGGAACAGCTCTCCCGGGAGGAGAGCCTGCGGCTTGAGCAACGCCCGGCCGGGAAAGCAGCTGAGAACCGTTGCGGAGAGGGGCCTGGACGACCCAGCGATTTGGGGGTGAGCACAGGCTTAGGTGCCGTTCGCAAGATTACAAAGGCACCAGATTTTTTGGAGACACCGTGGCTGCCCTCCACCCAGGCAGAGTGTTTTACCAGCGTGTCTACCCGGCGTCGCCAACTGGATAACTTTGGCGGTCAGGAGGACTGCCCCTGGGACCTTCCTTTTGATGCGGCTATGAAGAACATGGGACTCTTGGAGGGGCCGTCAGTGTGGGGCGCCAACTGGCGGGATAGGGATGCGGGCCTGCCACATCAAACTCAACGGAGCCGGGAAAGTGACAAGGATTATCAGCATCTTCATCACTGGCATCAGGAACTTTTAGAGCAATTCGAAGCTATGCAGACCCAAATGCAGGGTCTTTGGCAAGCGGTAACCGACTTCAAGTGTTTATCGAATACTATTTACTCTTGCCCTACGCCTGGGGGCTAAAGGATAAAATTAACAGGGAAACGAATCACTTTGATTCATGGTATACTTAACTGTCCCCAAGGTAAAAAAACACCATAGCAATTAAAGTTGAAAGAAAAGCCATGTTGTCCCCTCACATTGAACACCAATACACCAGGCTGATCTTCTGTTGAGTTGCAGCTATACTGTTGTTAATAGGACTTCAGGATTCCTGGCAGCCTTTAAACAGAGGCTGGACAAACATTTGTCAGGGATGCTCTAGGCTGATCCTGCATGAAGCAGGGGGTTGGACTAGATGGCCTGTATGGCCCCTTCCAACACTATGATTCTATGTGGGGTTAGGTATTTCACTTTTTTGTTTATTTTTATCAGGTTTATTAGGCTACATTTAATCATCTTTACATATCTGGAGATCCCTTAGTTTTGATACCACTTTCAGCCAGTCAGTTCCAAACTTTATTAAAATATCTGTATCATGCACTTTCCCTATCAATAGAGGCTAAAGGTAGTTTCCACATGTGAACAGGGCAAAATTAAATTAAATTAAACACATAATCATATCTAAATATATATTCTCTAAGTTCTAACATCCAGACAACCTGTTATATCTTGTATTATTTACAGCTCCTGAACCATCTTCAAGGGCAGTCTCACAAAAATGCATTGTAACAGTCTAACCTTGAACATACAGAAGCATGGTCAGTGTGGCAAGCTGGGTGCATACTGTTCTATGAATGATGTCAGAAGAACATTGGCACTTGTTGTGAGGGTTCTTTCTGCTCTAAGGAAGGAAGGGCATCTTGACATGGGTGATTCCCTCTGTCCATCAAGGAGGCAGGACTGGATGGGCAGATGGGAATCACCCATGTCAAGATGCCCTCCCTCTCAGAGTAAGAACTGACATTTCAACAAACTCACCTTACTGCCACAAGCCACAACCCCATGTCTCTCCTACTCTTCCTCAGTAATATTAGTAGTGCAAAACATACAACATCATTGTGTGTTTCCTGCTTGCAGAAGCAACAGCCATTGCGGCAAGTATTACAGACAAATATTTACATCGGTAAATAGGGGGCACAGAAAAAGATGTGGGTGGGGCTGCTGCTTGCAGCCACAATGTGTACTTCTGGCCTGAATGCAAGTGACAAGAAGGAAGAAGCACAACAGTTATCAACAGAGTTCTAATAGACAACTTAGCCACAATTTAATTTCTTCTAAATTAATCTGCACAGAAAGTACTATTGTCTCTTCTAGTCTCTCCCCTCACTTCTAAACGGCACACAAGAACATGATTCACCTGTAAGTAATGAATCATTTTATCACCCTACTTCAATTCAGGAGCAAAATGTGACAGACTTTATTCAGGGACCATAGCCACTTTAAAATGTGTAGTTGTCGGGAAATTATTCGCAACACAGCAATTTTTACCAATTGTAAAATTCTTTAGTTGTAAAATTCTTTAGTTAACCAAATTATAACTACTACTCACAGTTTACTACTACAATTATAGCTAAAAAGAAATCATGTACATTACAAAATAAAGTGTGTCTGATTTTTGTATTAATATCCTAATTATGAACATGTATATGAATTTCATCTTGATCTGGATGGTCCAGGCTAGCCCAATCCCATCAGATCTCACAAGCTAAGGAAGGGTCAAGCCCTAGTTAGTACTTGGATGAAAGACCACCAAGGAAGTCCAGGGTTGCTACACAGAGGGAGGCAATGATAAACCACCTGTTCGTCACTTGCCTTGAAAACCCTATGGGGTTGCCAAAAGTCAGCTTTGACTTGACAGCACTTTCCACCTTCACATATGACTTTTACATTATCAACTGACACTTCAGTATTCACATATTTAGAAAAAAATTAAACCTTGACTATACTATTGACACCCTATTTCTAAGAGAAATGGAGCCTTCACTACTTACCGTATATACTCATGTATAAGCCGACCAGCGTATAAGCCGAGGTGCCTAATTTTACCCCAAAAATGGGGAAAAATTAGGCACCCGTGTATAAGCCGAGGGTCGGCTTACACAATGCCCCTGCCCCAGGTCGCCCTCCCGCCCGGCCTCCCGGGCCCTCCAGACCCACCCCAACCCCAGCGCCACCCCTCCCAGGCCCTCCACACCCACCCTGACCCCAGTGCCACCCTAGGGGGGAGGGAGAAGAGCCCCTGAACCCCTTACTCACCGGGAGGACGAGGCCCGCTGATCAGCTGGAGGCGGCGGCAGGGAAGGCACGCAGGCCGGAGGCGGCAGGGGGGCCCTGCCTGAGCACAGGAAGGCCCCGCTGGCCTCTCCCAGGCCGCAGAGAAGGGGCGGCGGGGCCTGCCTGCACTCAGGCAGGCCCTGCAGGCCTCTCCCAGGCTGCAAAGAAGGCGTGGGGGGGGCGGCGGGCGGGGGGCGGCAGGGGGGGCGGCGGGGCCTGCCTGCACTCAGGCAGGCCCTGCAGGCCTCTCCCAGGCTGCAAAGAAGGCGCGGGGGGCGGCGGGGGGGGCGGCGGGGCCTGCCTGCACTCAGGCAGGCCCTGCAGGCCTCTCCCAGGCTGCAAAGAAGGCGCGGGGGGGGAGGCGGGGCCTGCCTGCACTCAGGCAGGCCCTGCAGGCCTCTCCCAGGCCGCAAAGAAGGCGCGGGGGGGCGGGGGGGGCGGCGGGGCCTGCCTGCACTCAGGCAGGCCCTGCAGGCCTCTCCCAGGCCGCAAAGAAGGCGCGGGGGGGCGGGGGGGCGGGGGCGGGGCCTGCCTGCACTCAGGCAGGCCCTGCAGGCCTCTCCCAGGCCGCAAAGAAGGCGCGGGGGGGCGGGGGGGCGGGGGGGCGGGGCCTGCCTGCACTCAGGCAGGCCCTGCAGGCCTCTCCCAGGCCGCAGAGAAGGCGTGCGGGATGGCGGCGGCAGCGGAGGTAAGTTCCCCCTCCCCCCTCCCCTCGCCTACCGTATTGACCCGCGTATAAGCCGAGTTGGCTTTTTTCAGCCTTTTTTGGGCTGAAAAACTCAGCTTATACGCGAGTATATACGGTACCATGAGGGCTCCTTCTACTCCGAGGTCAGAAGGGCATCTTGCAGGCTTGTGGGTTCTTCCTACCACATGCCCAGGGAGGCAGGACTGAAACTTAACTTCCTGTCTTCCTGGAATTGCCCAGATAGCCCAGTTTGTGAACTCATCGAGCTAAATGAGACAGGTAACCATAATAAAGCCATAGATAAGAAAAGGCAATGAGTATATATATCAGGAACATGAACTATTAAACAATGTGAAACGACACAACACCAACAAGAACTTTGACAACAGTCATAAGGTGGGTAATAAAGCAGAAAGAGCTTAAGTCCCTTGAACTGGGTAACAATATGGTGTTGTATAAACTCTTCTTGTCTCACCGCCCTTCAGATGCCTTGGAGAAATTGCAGTAGTCTTGTCAGTTCTTCTCCGGGCGGGCAAGATGCCCTTCTGACCTCAGAGCAGAAGGAACCCTCACAGTAAAGTAGTCAAGGCTCCGTTCTCGCTCTGAGGGAAGGGCATCTTGAAGACTTTTGGGATCTCCAAGAGCTAGCAAGCATGGGTGGGCCTTAAGAATCTTCCAAGACGTGCTGTAACACCCTTCTACCAAAGGCCACATCAGCAGACACTAATGCATAGATTTTGTAGTGTCTTATGAAAGTAGATACAGAAGACCAGGCGGCCACACGGCAAATTTCTTCTATAAAAGCTTGCTTTTTGAAAGCTGCAGACATGGCCGCACTGCAAACCAAATGTGCCATGATCCCCAAATGAGCCAGAATGTTGCTGGCCTTGTACGCCTCTGTGATGCATTGCCTGACAGCACAACTCAATGCTGCTCTCGACATCCTCTTTCCCTTGTTAGGATTCGTTAAAGAAATGAAGAGAGCATCCAATCTCCTGATATCTGCAATTCATTTGTAAACCCTGAGAGCCCTTCGGAGGTCAAGATTGTGCCACTCCCTTTTAGGATGTTTAGGGTTAGGGCAAAACGACAGCAGCTGTAGTTCCTGTTTGTGGTGGAAGATAGAATTCACTTTAGGAATGAAGGTGAGGTCAGGCCTCAGAACCATTGTATCCTTGTGGAATGGAAAGAATCCATTTCGGGCAGAAAGAGCTCCCAACTCTGACACTCTGCACACCGAAGTGACTGCCGTCATAAAAATGACTTCCATTCTTAAGTATTTGAGCAGGATTTCTATTAATGGCTCAAAGGGTGGTTTCGTAAGGGCCATAAGGACTACGTTGAGTTCACACATGGAGAATTGGTGTATAGCTGGAGACTTAACTTGAACAACCCCTTTCAGGAAGGGCTGAATGTGGGGATGTCTACTTAGCTGGAATCCATCTATGGGAGACAGGACAGCGGTCAAGGCTGCAACCTGTCTGAATAGAGTTGCAGCTTTCAGAACTTGTGTCACTACATCTTGTAAAAATTCTAAGGTCTTGATAATGCCTGGATCCAGAGGGTCAGTTTGTTTTCTTCCAAACCAGAGAACAAAGGACTTCCAGGAAGTATTATAGATAAGCCTGGTAGAAGGTCTTCTTGACTCGATCATAGTATTAACAATCTCCACACTATAACCAAGGTCTAGAAGCCTTCCCCTCTCAATTTCCAGGCAGTCAAGTGAAGCCATTGAGGGTCTGGACAGATCAGCAGCCCCTGGAGAAGGTCATGGGCTGCGGGAAGGTGCCAAGGTTCCTGTATGGATAGTTCCTTCAGAATTGGGAGCCAGGGTCTCCTTGGCCAGTAAGGTGCCAGCAGTATGACTACTGCTTTCACCTTCCAGATCTTTCTGAGAACTTTCAGAAGAATTGGGAGTGGTGGGAAGGCATAGAGAAGTAGTACATCCATCGCTTCCGCTTCTGGGTGAAGAAACGCAGAAGTAGGTGACTGGTCCCTAAAGCAAAGAGGTCCACTACTGGATGCCCAAACTTCTCAACTATTACGTTGAAAGTTGCCTAGTTGAGGGACCATTCCCCTTTGTCCACCACCTGTGGACTGAACCAATCTGCTTGCAGTTTGAGGGACTCCTTGATGCGTTCCGCATCCAGAGACAGGAGATACTACTCTGGCCAGGAGAGAATTAGGTCTGCGCTCCAATATAGGGCCCATTCCTGAAAAATGGGCCCTATATCACCTATACCACCGGCACCTGGAAGGCGCAAGCCAGCGTGAGTAGCCCCAGCGCCGGCGTGCAGGGCTGGGCGCCACTCCCCAACCACCGCCACCTCCCGCCGGTACAGGCCGGGGTAGCGAGCCAGGAGGCGTTCCGCCACCCCAGGAGGCGTTTCCGGGGCATAATGGCGCCGGCCACAGGGCGGGGCCGACATTAGTCAGCCTCCCGAGCACTTTCAGCTCGGAAACGCCCCTTTTTGTTTTTGTTAAGATACGCCAGCTAACCCTATGAGGGTTGCACGGGTTTTTGACGCCAGGAAGAGGTTTCAGCAGTGCCAAAACCTCTTTAGGAGGCAACACCGCCAGCTTGCCTCCTAAGCCCGGCGCGGGCATTCCTTTCAGGAATGCGCTGTTAGTTTGGAGGATCTCATGCCACCCTGCTTGTTCAGGACATGCAGAGATTGGATCAGAGATTGAAACTCCAGCAGGGCCAGGTGAATTGCTCTGAGCTCTAAGATATTTACGTGGAGTTTCTTTTCCGCTGTGGACCAAAGGCCTTGGGTTGTGTGGTTTTCTAACATCGCGCCCCAGCCCTCTAGGCCTCTAGACCAGCGGATCTTCTATCAGAAAAGTCTGTCCCTTGCTGAGGTTTATCTGTCTGGACCACCACAGTAGGCCGTTTCGGTGTTTTGGAGATAGAGTCACTTTCTTGTCCCTTTTCAGCAGAATGTGGTTCTGTAAAGGGTGAAGCATCCACTGAAGAGGCCTCACGTGAAACCTGGCCCAAGGAACATAGCCTATGCATGCAATCAATAGGCCTAAAAGTCTGGCAAGAGCCACGAGCCGAGAACTTTTGGCTCTGGCCGTGGTCTTTGCCATCATTCTTATCTTTGTCACCTTGTCTGGGGGAAGGAAGAGACCACCACCTGGTTCTTTCGGGTGTTACAAGTTTTAGTCCATTTTCATTAAAAGCTAATTCAGATAAATTGGAAAGAAAAATTGAAATATGCTATAATTTAAGTGTTTTGATTTTAACTTAAACAGTTTAAGTCCATACAGACCCTTGCTAGCTGTCCACGGCATAAATCAACTATCTATAATTTGTGCCAGTGGCATTATACCAAAATGACAAGACAAGCCATAACTGAGGGACAGAACTGAGAATTATTACAGCTTGCTGGCAGTGGAGGAAATGGCAAGGCTATGCCTAATGTTACCAGCAAACTTCCAAGCATGAAAAGCTTTCCTATATGCTTGTTTGCACTCCCAATCAGCAGCCACCCTCCCTCAAATCTGTCTTCTTCCTAGGAACAGTGTCATCACATAGTAAATTTGGCAATGTGACAATAGCAATGAGAGCAGCAAACCTAATTTGGAGTGAAGCCACTGCTAAACAGCGGTTCACTCTGGTGTGCCACTCTCTGAAAGTATGTTGGGGCAGATGGTTGAAGTTACTGCAATGTGAACCCTTTTGGCCCCTTTCACACCCTTCACCTCCCCCCAAAAAAATCACCAAAAGGAAAGAATGCATTTTTCGCTGGAAGTAAAAAAAAGAAAGAAAAATACACCCACCCATCCATCTTTCAGCTCAGTCTTTGGAAAGCCAGTTAACATATATTAGACAACTTTCAGTTACAAGACTAAAAACCCCAGTGCGGGTTTATCAGTGGCCCAAAATACTCCAATTCAGGATAAATATTAAACAGGCCACATTCAGATTTTGTGGCTTTCCCTGAATATAGGCTGAGCGAACCAAAGTTCTTTTCTGCATGAAAGTGTCAGATTGAGCTAATTAATGCAGTTTTTAGCAGGAAAAAGCAATTACTGTCTTCTCACTTCTGCAACTGTTCCTGGCTCACCTGGGGCAAGCACCAATATCACTCCCCCGAGCACCTGGAATAGAAAGCTACAAAGCACAAAGTCCAAATACAGTTTTCCAAAACTGATTATTTAAAGTTTAAAAGATCAGTTTTGGAAAACCATATTTGGACTTTGAGCTTTGTTTCATTGTGGTTCCCAAATGTTTTGGGCCACCGCCCCCTTGGTTCCACAGACTCAACCTCAGGGAACCCTACCCTATCCTATAAAAAGCATTCAAAACAGGGGTTTCTGTCTGCAAAATGTGTGTGGCTATGAAATACAGCCTGTTTCTCTGTAAAGCTATACATTTATAAATGCTTAACATGAAAAAGAAGTTATAGGCATTTCAATGTTAGCTGTAGGTCCAGAAAATTAGATTAAGATCATTTATGCATGGGAGTTTTGCCTGAGGTTACTGCTGGCCCCGCCCTCTTTAAATGCTGTTTTGTAATTGGTTTACTTCGCAATGCTCACTGTGAGAGAAAATTCTGCCACCCCAAACCCAATTGCTGCATAAAAACGAATTTTAAGAACAAAGAGCAAAAAACTGAGCAATCTGAAAGAAAAGGGGGGGGAATCCAAGTCTCGGTTTTAAAAAGCCTTTCTTTTGCTCAAAAAGAGCTCTGAGGAAGCAGGAAGCATTTGAATCCCCTCCTGTTTACATGCTGCTTTGTGATTGGCTGTGAGAGAAAGCCAGCTTCTTGTGGCCCTTGCTTTGCCTTCTACAAGGAAGTTTCAGCCGAGCAGAGGTCAGGGGAGAGGGAAAAATACGGGTTAACAGAGGAATGGGAAGACCCGAACATTGCGAGGGCTGGCAGCAAGGTCATTTCTAATGGACGGAAAGCTCATGTAGAACTCGAAGGAACAACCAAGTCAGACAGGGGGCGAACATGAGTCCAAGTACCCATGCATAAATTACCTAAGTTTAGAACTGGATGCAAAAAGTTTGAAAACCTCTGTCCTAAAGGTAAATACAGGATATTTTCTCTGCCTTCCACTACCTTTGGATGATGTGGCCAGTTGTAAACATAATAAAAAGGTAAAGGTCCCCTGTGCAAGCACCGGGTCATTCCTGACCCATGGGGTGACGTCACATCCCGACGTTTCCAAGGCAGACTTTGTTTGCGGGGTGGTTTGCCAGTGCCTTCCCCAGTCATCTTCCCTTTACCCCCAGCAAGCTGGGTACTCATTTTACCGACCTCAGAAGGATGGAAGGCTGAGTCGACCTTGAGCCGGCTACCTGAAACCAACTTCCGTTGGGATCGAACTCAGGTCGTGAGCAGAGCTTTTGACTGCAGTACTGCAGCTTAACACTCTGCGCCACGGGGCTCATGTAACATAATACAAATGTCTAAATATAAATATTTTTCTGTCATAGAAAAGTTCGGTCTTAACTTGGTAGCGTATGTTACACCACTATATGTGACACCATTATCTTGTGGCTCCTCCCTGCACTGTGAAAGGCTACATCAGAAGAGGCCCTAGATCCCTATTAGGTTTAGCTATGGTATTTGAATTGAAGCATGGAAATATTGTAAAGTTAGTCTAACATTTTATATGAGAATTACATGGTGTTCACAATGCCAAAGATATGTTGAATGCATCGCTGAACTGGGCTCCTGCAAGTTCTCATTAGAAAAAACGCCAAATCTAATTAAACCCACACAAGCCGCTGGGGTACATATATTCGAGTTTTAGCTTGGATACCATTGGGTACCATCAAATATTCTCCTAAATAAAAGCTTCCTAACTCAAAATGTTCATCCTCCCCATGTTTGGGAATAAGATACCCAATAGACCCCTTCACTGAAGATGATAAAAAGAGACAATAGAGTAACTTGTTTTGCCATGGTAACAACTTTTAAAATTCAATGCAGATTACTTTCTCTCATTTAAATATAAATGCAGGGCAAAGCATCTGCTTCAGTGAGCGTCTTACACTCAATCTAAAACTATTACCATGAGGATTTTCAATACGGAATGCAATTCAGTCACTTACTGCACAGCCTTGGTCATTTTCCTCTCCTTCGCCCTATCCTGTCTCACAGGATCATGATGATAAAATGATCCTGCTCCACAGAGCTCCTTCGACACAAATGCAGGAAACAGTAAATAAAGTTGCATTCTATTTTCGGTCCATACGATCTTTCCTTCTCTCTTACTCTCTTTTTACATTGGTGTGGTGCAGTGGTTAGACCACTCCAGGGTCTGGAGACCCAGAGTTGAATCCCTACACTTGAATGTAATGTTTTTAAGTTGCACTTAGATGTTGATATATAATCCTACTAGCTTTAAAATAATTTATTCTGGAACAGGCTCTGAGTATCTTAACATTCCCCGGGAAGCTGCTCTCACCATTGACTATGTGAGAGATTCTTAAATGAGTTCTCAATTTATGGTTGTGCCAACTTTTTCAATTAATACTGTAGCTCTGCTTATGTGTTTTTTGGAAGCTCTCAATCTTTAAAACAATAAAGTTTGCCAGCAATGTTAGGAAGATACACTCTGAGATAAACTTAATGTCACATTGCCTTATGAGTACATAGTAATTTCAAGGCAGCTGCAATTTACATACACTTACATCTATCTATTCTTGTATTCTACATCTATCTATTCTTGTATTCTACTCTTCCTGCAGTGATCTGAGATGAGAGCTGGCTCTTGAGCACCATTTCATTCATTACCATTTCCCTTTGTTTTTAAACTATAGGGGTTTTTAAAACCCTCAAAACTGTCTTTAACTGAAGAATGACACTTTGAGAGGTACCACAAAGGTTATTTTAGGATCAACACCAGACTGGGTTTCACCTTTTGTAAAATATATTTGTTTTCTTTCTTTTTTTATTAATAAGAAAAAATATGTCAAAACACATAAATTTGGCTGTCTTGAGAAGATCTAACTTGATCTATTTAACTGTTGTTCCTCTCCACCAAAACGTTTTTGCCTTCTCAGTCCTTTCCATTCTGGACACTACCATCTGGCATAGGATCGGAACATATTGCTCTCTGACCTGCCCTAACCTGGATGGGGGCAGGTCAGGGCTGCTGACACTTTTAGATCTATCGGCAGCCTTTAACATGGTCGCTCACGATCTTTTAGACCACTTTCCTGCTGACATTGGAATTTGGGGCACAGCCCTTCAATGGCTGTGCTCCTTCCTCCAGGGTCGGAGACAGAGGGTGGTGCTCGGGGAGGAGGTATCACAGCAGTACCCTTTGGGGTGCAGGGTCCCACAAGGTGCGATCCTCTCCCCCATGTTATTTAACATGCGTCCCCTCACCCAAGTTGTCCAGAGTTTTGGGCTGGGTTATTACCAGTACCATGATGACACCTAGCTTTATCTGTTGATGGACGGCCATCCGGACTCTGCCCCGGACACACTGGCCAGGCACTTAGATGCCGTGACTGGATGGTTGAGAAAGTGCCGACTGAACTTAAATCCATCGAAGATAGAGGTCCTGTAACTTGGACGGGGCGGCTCTGGGGTGGAGTGCCGGCTCCCAGCTCTTGATGGTCTGCAGTTACCATCAGCACCCACCATCAGGAGCCTGGATGTGATCCTTGATGCCTCCTTATCTATGGAGGCTCAGGTCACAACCATGGCGGCCTTTTTCCATCTCCGCAGGGCCAGGCTGCTGGTGCCCTACCTCTCCCGCCTCAGCCATGGTGATCCATGTGACAGTCACCTCCAGGCTAGATTTCTGTAACTCGCTCTACATAGGGATGCCCTCTAGAATGATCCAGGAAACTCCAACTGGTATAGAATGCCAAGGCAAGGATCCTTACTGGTACCCTGCTTTGGGCTCATATATAGCCAGTGCTCCACCAACTGCACTGGCTCCAGCTGGAGTACCGGATCAGGTTCAAGGTGCTGGCTTTGATCTTTAAAGCCTTACAGTCTGGGACCTTCATACCTATGGGACCACTTCTCCTGTTATGCCCCTCATAGAGCTTTATATTCTGCAAATAATTATCTCCTGGTGGTCCTCGACCCAAAGAGTGTCTGACTGTCCTCGGCCAGGGCTTTCTTGGCCCTGGCTCCAACCTGGTGGAACTCCCTTTTCCACTGAAACAAGGGCCCTGTGGGATCTCAACCAGTTCCGCAGAGTCTGAAAGACCAAGTTTTTCCACCAGGCCTACTGTTGAAGACAGCTACATTTTTGTCGTCTAAGCTGGCCTCCTCACCCCCTTTATGCTACTGAAATTTATGGGAGCCCTGGCTGCCCGAAAGGCCCTGAAGCAATGCCTATGTTTATTATGAGCACTATTGGTTATTTTAATTGTTAAATTATTTATTATTATGCAGTTGTGTTGGTATTTTGTTGTATTTTATACTGTTTTATTGTATTTGTTATATGTTGTGAGCTGCCCTGGGCCTGGCCTTAGCCGGGAAGTGAGGGCAGGATATAAAACTTATTAAATAAATCAAAACATGCATTCCACTATCTGAGCATTTCCATTCTTTGAAGTTGCAATTTTTAAAAAATTCTAGGTATAACAGTAATCATTCATATGTTTTTTGTCCCAAAAAAGCTAGCTAATATATGCAATAGAAGTTATTTTTTCAGAACCTGAAATTAAGCTCAGGGACCAGCCAAGTGTCAATTAACTAATACAAAAATCCATAGTTTGTTTATTAAGAGTCTAGTCTTGCCTGCTGGTGGGAGAGACGTGCTTAGGGGAACAGAAGGGGGTGAGAGATGGTGCCATGGTTTCTGATAGTGTGCGGGGAAGGAGGAGATGTAGTGAGAGCAGAGCAGGCTAGGGAAGAGATAACTGCATGCTGTTGTCCCTTCTGGCTCTTCTTCCAGCTGAAGTGATACTGGTAACCGTATCAACAACCAACCAGGCTCTAAAATCCTACTGCTAAATGTCTGGTCAATCATAGGAAAAACAGCAACCATCCAGGATTGAATCCTGGATGAGAGGGCTGTTCTAGCATGTATCACTGAAACTTGGCTGGGAGGCGGAGGGGTTAACCTCTCTCTCTTGTACCCTCCAAGGTACTTGGTGATATATCAGCATAGGTCTGGTGAGCAGGGAAACGGTGTTCCTGTAGTCTACAAAGATTCTGTACTGGCCAGGCAGGCTGGCGGGGCTGCTACTGCAGCACGGTGCAAAAAAAAGCTGAGAGCAGGCATGGCAGGATGTGGTGGAGGGTACAGAAGCCGGGGCTTCTGCAGCCTGGAGGCTGCACAGAAACTGTGGGGTCAGCAGGGGTAAGGCAAAGTTTAAGAAGCAGTCCAGAAATCATGCCGGGGTCTCTTACATATCACAGGATAGGCAGCAAGGGTCGTCGTTAATCAGTCCAAGGTATGGGTCACAGGCAAGGCAGTATGCGTCGTCTTTAAACAGTCCAAGGTCATTTTCAGGCAAGATAGCAAACAGACTGGAGCTTGGCTGAAACTGGAATTCAGTAAGTTGCCTAGTTGGTCCTGTCAAGTTGGTCCTGTCATCACTCACTGTCATTCTCTACAGCTAGAATGCCTCTCTGGCTTTGTAGCCTAGATGAACACCTTTTTTCATTCAACAGAGTTCGGAGTTTCTGTCTTTGGTGAACCATGGGGGAGGATTCTCCTTCTGAATCTCTGGCTGGCTCTGGCAGTCGGGCCTCGAAGGGGGACTGGAATTCCTCGGCCTGGCTGGACGTAGAAGCGTTTGATGGCCCCTTTAATTCAGCATTTGGTTCAGAAGGCTCATCAGCTGCATTCCCAGGAGGATCAGCTGTCGATGGGACAACCAACTGCTCCAGTTCTGCATCCGAGGCCTCAGACTCAGCCACAGGGGGGGCCATGACAGACTCTATCCTCCAAGCATGGTGCCCCATCCAGGACACTACTGGTTTTGAGGCTGTGTACCTTAAATTAGGATTGAGAGACAGGATACAAGATCAAGAAATCCCAAACCGCTCCTGACAAGACAAGCTTGGCATGAATTTTGAAGTCTCCCAGGACAACCAGCCTAGGAGTCCTCAGCACTATCCCTGAGGCCAGTTCAGAGCTCATATAGGGAGACTGTTAGGCCAGCAGGGTGGGTGGTACACTAACAGAATCCCAATTTTGTTCTGGACAGGAGGATTGTATTCTGAGGGTGGAAAAAGCTGACAATGGTTCCTTTGTCACAGACAGAACATTACCTGCTTGGGTTAAGACTTAAAATGATACCAAGACTCTGTAGGGGCAGGGGATCTATTAAGATGATCCTCCCCTGAAGCCAGATGTATCCAGATGGCTTTCTGATGGCTCTAGCGAATTTTCCTGTTGATATGGTTTGTCCTGTTCATGCCCTGGTTGACCTCTGGAATGAGGAAATGACTCAGGCAGTTGACATGATTGCTCCCAGGTAGTTCCCTGGTTTACTTAGGGGTTGTGGACAATGAAAAAACAAGGGAGACGACTAGAGCAAAAGCCTAATCTGAAAAGCTCATTTTAAAGTGTATTCCATGGCAGTGATGTCAGCAAAGAAAATACACTTTTCCGTCACCATTGTTTCTGCACAGTGTAGACCAGCGGAACTGTTCCAGGTGGTCAGAGGCCTGTTGAGATCTGGCATAATGGAGGAGGTTGACTGCTCAGTGACCCACTGTGTTTTGTTCAGCACTTTGCAAATAAAGTTCCTCGTCTCCATTCTGACTTCGACTTTATGTTAACAGTGACAGGGTCAGATGGTGCCAGGGTGCTGACTTGTCCAATTGTGTGAGATACTTTTCAGTTTATTCAATGTGACAATGTGAACAGGATCTCTTTCCTGGGCAGAAAAGATCTGGCCACTGTGGTGCATGCTCTGGTTAGGTATCGATTAGATTACTGCAATGAGTTCTACATGGGGCTGCCTCTTTTTTCTTTTAGTCAAATAAAAATCTCTTATTTTTAAAAGGCTATTCCCTTAATTCTTTCAAGTGTTGGTCTGGATCTTGACCTCAGAATACATATGATTGAAGATCTCGATATTTAATAATTCACAATAAACCTGTTTGCTCCATGCGAGCAAGGGGACACTTTTGCTAGTTACAGGACCTGCATGTGTATAGCGATATATGTAACATCAGCTACTTTTAGAGAAAAGACAGATATACAATAGAGCAGGGGTGTTGAACTCAATTGTTACAAGGGCCAGATAGGACATAAATGTCACTTAGTTGGGCCGGGCCATGCCTCGCCGGCCCAGATTGAGAATGGGGGGTAAGTGGTTGCCTCGGCTGGCTTGCGGGCCAGATCACAGCTCTCAAGGGGCCAGATCCGGCCCTCGGGCCTTATGTTTGACACCCCTGCAATAGAGGTTCCTTTCTCCCCCCCCCCCCATGATGATAAAAGATGCCTAGGGAGAAAACATTTTCAACTGAGGAAATAGCGTTCCGGAGGAGAGTTTACATTCACATCCCTTGGCCAGTTTCACAGCCCTGATCTATGACATGCCCCTTCCAAAGATGCTTTTCCAGACCAGAAACTATGTAAGAGTTCCACTCCAACATCATGTGTATTTTGCACCTCATCCTAAATGTAAATTAATGGGGTTTTACCCTCTCAGGTCTGCACATAATATGAACTACATCTTTCTTCACGCTAGCCCTGTTCACAAGTTACAATCTGAACATGATTTTTCTTTGTACTGTAATTCTCATGTTACCTTCAACACACATAGGGCTGAACATGTGGTTTAACCTCCATATTTACCAAAGTACTGGTCCCATTTTGTAAAGTGAATGCATGTTGGCCCTTTCTCACTAACAGATGTTTGTCCACAGATACAGGATGTACTTGCATTCACTTTAACATGTGAGTAGTATTACTACCGATAAAAAGCACAGATATATCAGGAAGAATAGGCACTCTTACTCACTGTACTGAAAGGGAGCAGAAAATGTCAGTTGGAGGGAAGATGATCTTAAAGTGCTCTCACACATCTAAAATACCAGAAAAAATGTTGTACTTTCACTGCTGGCTCTGTAAGCAAAGTCATCCTTTCCCACTGTAATTTATAATGCTTGCACACAACAATATTGCATGCTAAGGACCACATCTCTACTGATATTCATAGCTGACAGTGCACTTTTAGAATAAATTATTCAGGGTCTTTTGCCTTTGTTTTTTGTGTCTGCAGAAGCAAACCTAAGTAAAAGAGCCCAGGTCAAGGATCATTCTAGTAGCCATTCTGTTTTATCTTTACTTGTCAAATATAACTTTGTCATCACAGTACGGGAAGCATATTCATAAATAATTATCTAAACCACTCATTATATTCATAAGACACAGATATGGTATTTTTAGGTAATTTCTTCTACTTAAGATAGAAGAGACACCATCATGTACTAGGTTCAAATTCAATGTTTCATATAACTTGGAAATAAGAAGCAATGAGATAACCATCATTATCTTTATATCTTTATATCTTTATGATGAAGGAGACAACAATGCTCCCAATTTGAAGTGGCAATAAAACCCATATTCACCATTAGTAGGACTTAAGAATCCTGGAAGATACTGTACTATACAGTACTATATAGTACAGTACAGTCTGCACAGACCCTAATAGATCAATCATGGGCTAATTTGTATTTTAGACTTCCCCTTCATGAATGGTAAAACTTGGAACTGGCTTCTGCCTTACATACTTTCCCCCTTCTCTTCCCTCACCATGAACACTCGTGTAATATATAGTGCTAGTTGTGTCATCTCAACTCTTCCCCTCATACTTTGGAGGGTAGATAACATCTAATGCATGGGTTTTTAAAATGTAATGTTTTTAAGAAATTGCACAATGTGCTGCAGACCAGGATATAATTTTTTCTTCTACAACAAATTTCTGTTAAGGTTAGTTGGTTGGTTAAGTACACACTTCTTTCAATACACTGTAATGACTAGCAGTAGATACTGGGAAGCAAATGAACTAGCTGCACACAAACCTACAGTAAGTTCCAAACCATCAGCCCTGGTATTTAAAAGTATGTCAATAAACATCAAGCTGGTCAGTGTTTTTTCATTCTTTACAAAATTAGCACACTGAAATAATTTCAGACAATAGCAAATTCATCTCATTCCTTTTATATTCCATCATCCCTAATTAGTGTATATATCTAATTACCATCTGGACAGACAGCATGCCAAATGTCTTCTGAATGTATTTGCATAGCAAGCTGGTGTTGGGCTCCTAAATGCAGTTGAAATTTATACTGAAATTTACATGCATTTTATGTTCATCTCCTTTTCAAATTCTACTGACACTCAAAATCTGCATCTAGTAACAAATGCCAAAGCATAGTAGGTAATCTGTTATATCGACATTCAACACATTGAAGAGGCAACTTCTATTTGCTAAATGCAACTTTATGTTTATCATTGAAGATACTGTATACTATATCACCAAATTATGCTGTAAGATCCTACGTTTATATAGAAACAGATATAGATATGCACACACAGAGACATATAAAATGTTGCCACTGATTATGCCTGGAGTCATATAGCAATGTAAGCACAGTCCTTTTAACCATTAGCATTGGTTACTAGCATAACACTAGTAATAATCATGATCAGTCAAGCTGTTGGCCATATTCATATTATGCCATCACTATTTTTAAATGTAATACTGAAAAGACTTCAAGGGTAGGAGGATAATGTAGCAGAATGCACAGCCCCATAGTCAGTTGCAGACATCAGACATGAAGTTGTAATAATTAAGGAAAGCAATGCAATCTCTGATGACCTTTGCCTAGAAGATTCTTGCAGATGCCTCCAAACCAGTTTAGAATTCCTGCATGTTTTATCATTTTAGGCACTTGACAATCTCCAGTACAATAAGCATGGAGCCACTTGTTTATTATACATGTAAACGATGATAGTGCGGTGTAGTGGTTAAAGTGTCGGACTAGGACCTGGGAAACTCAGGTACAAATCCCCACTAGCACCATGGAAGCTTGTTGGGTGATCCTAGGCCAGTCACACACTCTCAGCCCTGACCTGGGTTAGTATATGGATGGGAGACCTCCAAGGAAAACCAGGGGCATGATGCAGAGGCAGGCAATGCCAAACCACCTCCAAACGTGTCTTGCCTTAAAAAACCTACAGGGTCACCATAAGTCAGCTGCGACTTGATGGCAAAAAAGAAAGAGCTGAGTACTTAATTTGCAATTACATCAGAATACACACCAGGAGAAAAAAAAATCTACAAGACTGGTTGGGATTCCCAAAAGAGAGAATACACTGTAAAAGTCTTCCGCACTTAAGAGGGGTAATATGCTGTCATTACAAGAAGAACACTTCTAAAATATGACCAATTTCAGCTCTGTGGTTTCAGATCAATAGAACATGTCTTCAAGCAAAGTATTTGGCTATTTGAAAGTCTATGCATCAACTCTGCAGACAGAAGAGTTGGATCAATATCTGATGTTGCTTTTTCCAGGACATTATGAAATCTTACCTTCCTACAAGCCGTTCAACATGCCTTTCCTTTTACCAGCAGCTGGTGGTATTAGATTCTCTCTCTCTGAATGTGTGCAGTCTTTGCTACTGACTAAGTTGTACTTCAAAAAAAGACCACTTCCTCCTGTAGATCCCTGCCCATCAGTTAAGTCCTTTGCTTTATCCTACACACACACCGCTTTTGAGGAGAAGTGGATTGTTATACCAGAGACTAGGCCTTTTCTATAATAACAAATTATGGATTTCCCTCCACACAAGATATACACATGTCAAACTGTCTTAGGCAATTTTAGGCATCAAGTCATGACATTTTTATTCACCCAGGCTTTCAATTAATTTTTTTGGGGGGGAGGTGGGTTGCTGTGATCTTCAGTCCACCTCCCCATCAGGAAATAATTTGTCCTACTGGATTTTATACTGCACTGTTCAGCAGCTATCCAGTCACTCTCAACTGTCAATTTTATTTGTTTTATTGGGGTTGTTTTAGTTGTGTATTTATGTATTTTGCTGCTTTGGAAGCTAAATCTAAAAGAAATCTAAGCAGCAGCTAATGACACAGGAATATTTCCATAGCTTGTTAAGATTAACACAGAAGAGACACAAATAACTTCTCTCTTCCACAAAGGAGAAATCTCCAGCTTATCACTCTTTGGCAGCAAAGGTGAATACATATCTATTTCTCAAGTGTGACCCCCATCTGTGGATATCTAAATCCACAGATTGGGGGCATTCTGACACTAAACAGATTTCCCTGCAAACTTAGAGAACATCCAAGGTATGCAGAAAAAATCTTAAATCTTAAGAAAAATACACTGGGGGAGTAAAATCCGCCCCTAAATAAAAGTGTTGTAGACAATGCACTTTCTTCAGAGCTGGTGGTGGTATCAGGGAGCCATTCCAAGACTGGAACAGGTCCCAGACACCGCCGTTGCTGTGGTCAGGCCAGGAGACCTGAAGCTGCAACAGGCTCTGCAACAGGGGATCTGCTCCAAGACCAGAGCAGCTTCCAGATACCGCAGCTGCCTTGGCCGGTAAGATAAGAAGGGGGGAGAGAGAGAGATGGGGGGGGGGAAATATTGACAAGAAGGAAAGGTGGATGAAGAGGGGGATAATCAGAGAAGTGAAAGAGGAGAAATAGATGGGGGTAGGATGACAGACAAAGGGTGGGGGCAATAGAGGGAAATAGATTGACACATAAGGGAAGGGGAAAAGAAGGGAAGAAATAGAGAGGGGGTATGTTGACAGAGAAGGTGGGGAGGTTATTGGAGAAAGAGTGGGGGTAATAGAGAGAGGGAAGTAGGTTGACACATAAGGGGAGGGGGAAAGTAGGGGGAGAAATAGAGAGGTAGGAAGACTGATAGCGGGTGAACGGATGAGAAAGGGAAGTTGTTAGAGTAGGGGGAGAGGGAATGAAGCAAAAGGAGGAAAGGGATGCACACTCTCTGCAAGTTTCTTGCAAATCCTCACTTGTTTCATTCTAAGTCCCAACTACTGCTCTCACACAAGTAATACCACTGACTCTTTTTTCTGATAGGAACCTGGGGGGTTCATAACATCCAGACTAAACTGACTGCATGTTCCCAAAATTCTTTTAATTAAGACATCTGAACTCCAAATGCCAATTAATTTTATTAATGTTCTACGTAAGGACTTAACAGACTTGCTAAAAAAGATTCAATCATGATTGCATAGTTAAACACACCTTTACATTTCTCGGAATAAGATTTGTTACATATATAATTAAATCTGCAGCGCCATCAGAAATACTGAACTGCAAGATACTCAGGGATCTGTACTGGGCCCTGTGTTGTTCAATATCTTTATAAATGATTTGGATGAAGGAATAGAGGGGATGTTTATTAAATTTGCAGATGATACTAAATTGGGAGGGGTAGCAAATACAGTAGAAGACAGAGCCAGGATACAGGATGATCTTGACAGGCTGGAGAACTGGGCTAAAACCAATAAAATGCATTTCAACAGAGATCAATGTAAAGTTCTGCACTTAGGCAGAAAAAATCAAATGCATAATTATAGGATTGGGGAGATTTGTCTGAGCAGAAGTGTGTGCAAAAAGGATCTTGGGGCCTTAGTAGACCAAACACTGAACATGAGTCAGCAGTGTGATGCGGTAGCTAAAAAGGCAAATGTGATCTTGGGCTGCATTAACAGAAGTATAGTGTCCAGATCACGTGATAAGTGATGGTATCGCTTTACTCTGCTCTGGTTAGACCTCATCTAGAGTATTGTGTTCAGTTTTGGGTCCCACAATTTAAGAAAGATGTAGATAAACTGGAACGTGTCCAGAGGAGGGAAACAAAGATGGCGAGGGCTCTGGAGACCAATCCTATGAGGAAAAATTGAAGGAGCTGGGTATGTTTAGCCTGAAGAGGAGAAGACTGAGAGGGGATATGATAACCATCTTCAAGTAATTGAAGGGCTTTCATACAGAGGATGGTGCCGAGTTGTTTTCTATTGCCCCAGAAGGTTGGGCTAGAACCATCGGGTTGAAATTAAATCAGAAGAGTTTCCATCTAGACATTAGGGAGAATTTTCTAACAGTTAGAGCAGTTCCTCAGTGGAACAGGCTTCCTCGGGAGGTGATAAGCTCCCCTTCCCTGGAGGCTTTTAAGCAGAGGCTAGATGGCCATCTGTCAGCAATGCTAATTCTATGGATTTAGGCACATGATGGGAGGGAGGGCATCTTGGACATCTTCTGGACACTGTGTGTGTGTGTGTGGGGGGGGGGGTAGTTGTGAAGTATGATGTAAGAAGCCATGGTTCAAACTGTAACCCCAATCCTCAAGTCCAAAACCATGCTTTCATTTTACATAAGGACACAATGTTCACTCGTGGAATTCATGTGATGTAAATGCTAAATTTGGCAACATTCAAAGAATGCTTGGTTTAGATCTAATACTCGTTTACAAAAATGACTCCATATGCATTGTTAAACATTCTTGTTATCTGCCAATTTGAAGTTTAGTAAATACTGTTACGTGAACTAAAGCTTACATACACAGCGTACACCTCAAAGTCTAAATATAAGTAATAAGTCAAAGGAAAACTTTGCCACATATTTGACTTTCATTGTTAGGGACCAGCTCTAAATTGACCAGTTTAGACTGTAAAGGTTTTAAAAGGAAGAGTTAATTTTGACTGCCATTCTAATTCACTCTTCATTTTTAAGATTCTTCATTGGCAGAATCTCTTAAAGCCCTTTTCATCTGCCATGACACATCCTAATCAATAATAAAGAACTAAAATGGGGCAATCAATGGCAAGCCATTGCAATGTGTTTTGTGAATTAGAGGCAAAATGAATCCTATTCATCACATATAATTTAAAAAGCATTGATTTTTATATTTGTTAGAGTATTAACTACTGATGAGAGTTGTCTAGCTGAGAGCTACAAGCTTAACTGCTATCCTTGCCTGTTTCCATGAACAAAGGATTCTCTAAAGCAAATATTTCCAGAGAACAGCTCGCAGCTACATTCCATGATGGATGCTAGCATAAAGATATAAAATTAGAAAGAGTTACAAGACTGACACTGCACTAATGTGTATCTTCTTTATTATTCAGAAAATAGTTATATTACCCAGACCTGTAAATGTTGCCTGTATGTTGCAGTGCAACATTTTTTCAGTAACTGAGAACTGTTATTAGCAAAATGAAATGTACTGACAAAACAAAGTTCTGAGCAGAAGTCCTATTTATTCAGATATTTTAAATGTCCTTTATAGCACAAAGCAGCTAACAAAATCATTAGAATTACAATTAAATTAACACAGTGGAAGGGGTCTAATGACCATCCAGTCCAAACCCCTGCATCACGCAAGATGACCTAAGGCAGGGGTGTCAAACATGCGGCCCACGGGCCGGATCCGGCCCCCGGAGGACTGTTCTCTCGCCCACGAGTTGAGGCCCACACACACACGCAGCTTCCCAGGCGCAGCAAGGCCCCCGCGGGCTAGACGCACCCTCCCTGCCAGCCCCCGTCCTTTCCCGGGTACAGCCAGGCCCCTCCCTGCCACCACCACCCCACGCAGTTTATAGAAATCTATGGACTTCAGAGACTACAGGGATCTGACTCAGATCACCCCCCCAACTCTGAAGTCCATGGGCACGCTCTCCCAGGGCCTGAGGGGGGCATGGGAGAGTCCCACCCCCGCCAGCCAAGGTGGTGAGTGGCTGCCTATCAGCAGAGCCCTGCGCCGCCTCTCCAGCCCATTGCCAGCTACAAGCTTAGTATACTGTGAAACTTTTAAAATTAGTTGAAGAGTAAGGAACAAAATTATTGTGGATAACAGATATACAGCAGAGAAGAACAGAGGTGAAATTCCAGAGCTTCACTACTTACATAGTAGAAACTTTATCAATAATTCAAGAGGTGAGAGACATTTTGACTTTTTACTCTAAAGACTATGGCTTCTATGGGTCTGAACAAGGAGTTGGGCAGGAATACTTTAAGATCTGTGTGGTCCTACATTTAGGTTTCTGGAATTGTTTGCCACTATATAACTAATTTGATCCCTATGCTGAAGTATATTCCTTCAAGGTATTTGACTGTGTGGTTATCTTTAGTTACCACAGGTGTTAGTACTGAGACTATTAAGAGTCATTTACCTATTCATTACCATGTTAGCATTTTGGCTACACTTGTTGTCTGGCAGGTAAAGAAAACAACTGTATGTTTTTGGAGCCAGGACTGGTATGTATGATTTTTATTTATTTATGCATAAAATGCTTTTATTTTTAATTATTTTAATTAAATTGTTTCTAACTTATTTTTAGGGAGTTATAGATAGATGTTTTCTCCTGAGGAAGCTATTTGCTACATTAGCATTGCTTCCAGGATGAAGTGATTGATTAAATCCCTTTTAATTTTTTGAAATTGTATCCTCTGTTTTTTAGGGTTGCTTATTACTATGCAGAGCAGTCCTGGCTCTTTACTTAGTACATACTTCTTGAATCCTAGTAACGTTTCATTGAGGTATATTTTGAGGGGAAAGCCAACATGAGCTGAGAAGCATCTGGTTCGGGCAGATTCAACGCAAGTGGACAAAGGAAAAATTGCTTCTGATTGTCCACACGAGAATGAGGTAGACATGAAAGGGGATGGTAAAGCGGGATAGCCACTTAAGGATGCCCAAAGGCACATGCCAGGCAAGTCGAAAGAGAGGGACAGTGTGGAGATGTTTCTATGCTAATGCTAGAAGCCTCCAGGCAAAAATGGGGGCGTTAGGGTGCATGGCTTTAAGGGAAATAATAGATATAGTGAACATTACAGAAACCTGGTGGGATACAGTAATCCCTGGTTATAAACTCCATAGAAATGACAAGGAAGGGCCTATTGGAGGGGGCATTACTGTGTATATCAAAGAAGGCATATTGTCTAATAAATTAGAAACCATAAAAAAGGGCAGACTCTTCCACAAAATCCTTGTGGGTAACAATTCCGGGCCCCCAAGGTAATTTAGTACTGGGGACGTTCTATCGGCCCCCTGACCAAAAGGCTCAGGGTAATCTAGAGATGGAGAATGAAATCAGGGAAGCATGCAAAGGTGATAAACTAGTAATAATGGGAGACTTTAACTACCCTTATATAGACTGGATAAATGCATGCCCCAGTCAAGCCAAAGAGATACAATTTCTAGACATCCTCAATGACTGTGTCCTGGAACAGTGGGTCATGGACCCAACCAGAGTGGAGGCGATCCTGGACTTAATACTCTGTGGTGCTGCCAACAACTTAGCGTGGGATGTGGATGTAGTTGAGCCAATTAGCAACCATCACCACAATGGCATCAAGTTTAGTTTGTATGTGGGAAAGTCACTAGGAAATTTCATACAATTACATTTGGCTTTTAAAAAGCGTTGGAGGGGCAACCCAAGACACACACACCTCTGGAGGAAAGACTGTCGGCTCCTTGGGGCTCTTCAAAGACCTGGGACATATAGTCGGCAGTGCTCAATTGCTTTCCCGGACGGTGGCGGATGGTAAAGCTAAAAGGGAGCAGAGAGTTACCATCTCAATACCCTGGAATTATGGTCTTTCATCTGGCTCATACATAAGAGTGGGGCGTGATCTGTGACTAGGGAAAAGGGGTTATTGACCAAGTAGTATTGAAGTGACCCCACAGCCCATTGAGCTGCTAACGCTTCTCACTCAATGGTGGCAAAGTTCTGTTCGGCTGGTTGGAGTTTGCTACTCAGGAACATGATGAGGTGCTCCTGCCCGTCGAACTCTTGCGCCAGGACGGCCCCCAGCTCAAAATCCAATGCGTCCATGTGGGCAATAAAGGGACATTGGAAGTCAGGGTTCTGCAGGACGGGACCCTGGAAGAGGACCTGTCTGAGGTCTCGGAAGGCGCTCACTTATTCCTCCATCCATCGGATGAGGTTTGGCTGGTCCTTCTGCAGAAAGTCCTAGAGGTGAAGTGCTGGATGAATTTACTATAGTAACCCATGAGCCCCAGGAACCAATGTAGCTGTTTCCGTAGGGGTGGTGCAACCTCCAAGGTGGTCACTTTTCTGGGCAGAGGCTGTAATTGCCCTTTTCCTACTATGTAGCCTAGGTATTTTAGCCCCCCCACCCTCGGAATCCCAGACGGCTTTTGCTCAGGTTGGCTTTGAGCCCCGCCACATGCAGGGCCTTCAGTATCTGCTGAAGATGTTGCAAGTGGGTTTCCTAGACGGGGCTAAAAATGATGATGTAATCAATATAGGGCAATGAATAGCTCTGACATTGGGCCAGTGCCCAGTCTACGAGCCTTTGGAAAGTGGTGGCCGCTCCATGTCGACCGAAGGGCATGACCTTGAGTTGGTGTTGTGAAGGCCTCATTTCCCAGCTGCATGGGGGTTTGGCAATAGCCTTTGGTCAAATCTATGGCAGAGAGGTATTGCGCAGCGCCTAATTAGTCGATCAGGAGGTGGCCCGGGGCATCGGGTATGCATCAAACTGGGCACTCTTGTTGACCTCTCTGTAGTCCGTGCATAATCTGATGCTCCCATAAGGCTTTGGTACCAATACTATGGGGCTACACCAAGCACTCGGGGAGGCCTCTATGATGCCCATGGACAACGTTTTCTCCAATTCTTGGTTGACCGCCTCCCAGCATTGCCACAATATGGGCCGCCAGGGTGTTCGCACCACCTGTCCCGGTGGGGGATCCAAATGACATAGGACACCCATGGTGTACGCCCTGGGGTCAGGGAGAATATCAGTGGCAAACCCTGCAATAGTTCTTGGACCTGCTGTCTATGAGCCGCCAACAGCCCTTCATCAATCTGTAGTTCAGCTAGCAAGCTGTCAGATGGCTTCTGCGTCAGCTCGCCTTCCGTCAATTCTAAGGGCTCCATCCCTAAGTGGCAGGTTCCCTCCACAAGTCCCCAGCTCTGCCACTCTTTCAGGTCATTAATACGTAGCTTTTTATATTGTCGGTGAGTGGTGCCACATACGAGTAAGGCCCCAACACTTTTGTAACCTTGTAGGGGCCCCGCCAAGGGTCTCCTTTCTCGCGTCAAAATACCCTCCCATTAACCAAGACCTGGGATCCTACAGCTGCTACTTCCAATGGCTGGAAGGTGAGTGGGGGCCACCTGGAATCTGAAGCAATCATTCTTAAATGAACCTGGATTAAACACAAACCTTTTAAACCGTCAAAGTGGGATAGAGAAAAAATTTCAAGTCGTTGCAAATCACAATGAAGTATTGCCATAACAGTATTGCCAGCCTTCAAGCCTTGATTGTTGTCAGTAAAAAGTAGGGAGAAGGGTAGAGCCATTTAGAGGGTGTTCTGGCCTTTGAAGGAGGATTCACTGGGGCCAGGTCTGGCAGCAACCATGGGGCAACTCGATATCTTGTGACCTGAATGACTTACGCAGGCCCAGCTGCTTGCTACTGTTCAACAGCAGCCACCCCATGAAAGCCAGTATGGTGCAGTGGCCAGAATTTCAGATTAGGATCTTTTTTAAATTTTATTAACTTTAATAAGATACAACAATAGAGGAAATACAAAAAAGAAAATAAAGTTACAGTTGAAATCCAAAATTAAACAACGAAATCCAAAATCCAACCATGTCAAAAATTCTTCATTGAAACTTTCAAACTATACAAAAAAAATAGTCATGTATACTCAATTTATTTTACTTCCCAAGCTTATTCTGGTTGATATTCTTCTGTCTCGATTTTGTTCCGCATTTTGTAAATTACTCTATATTAAAACAATTGTAAATGTAAAAAACTGTCATAATAAACCAATATCTAAATAATATTTGTCTTAAGACTCATAAATTTATGAAGCCCAGATTCAAATATCACTCTGCTATGGAAGTTCACTGAGTAACTTTGGGCCATTTACAGTTTTTTCAGCCTAACCCACAGCATTATTGTGAGAATAAAATGGAGGAGAATGTAAAGAAAGGCTGAGAATAAATGGAAGTCGCACTGCGCAGCTGGGCCATAGTTTAGGGTAGAAGCTGCTAGGGGGAGGGAAGGAGGTAAGCTGAAGACAGGGGGGGCAGATAAAGGTAAATTGGCTGGTGGATCGAAGGAGCAGAAAAAAGGAGGAGGCTATGGGGGCTTTTAGAGGAAAGGAATGAATAGTGGAGGAGGGAATGAGATGCCCCCCCGCAAGTCCTTCCACATCCCCCACTTGTACATTCATATTTGCAATATTTGCCTTTTAATGTAATGTTATCACCACTAAAGGCCCTTGTGTAACTTTTCCCTATTTCCCCTCAAGCAGCTGCCTCCCACACTGTGTCCCACAGTCAACTCCAGCCCCCAGCCCCTTGCTCCACATCTACAGCAATATAAATAATGTCAAAAACAGCTATTTTGCCAAGATGGGCATAATTAAAACCAATATGACATTTCAAATATAATCCATGCCAAAGTATTTAAAGGAGAAACCAAACATGAATTAAGAAATGTGGAACAGATTGGTTTTGAACTAATTAAGCAGCAATATATGAAAGACAAGATTGAGAATCAGCAGCATACAAAACGTTCTAATGAGTTGTCACACAAGTAGTCACAAACCATGCCATAAGTAGTCTCAAAACTCAGTTATGTCATCTGTTCCATCAACCCAAAGCAAGCAAAATCTGCAAAAACTACCACACATCTGCAAAGATGGAAGTTTCTTTAAACGAAGGCAGGAGTTAGAACATTTCATTATAGAAATGTAGGTGAAATTTCACAGCAACCGAACATATAGTATTATTTTGAGATTACAGGTTACAAGGAGGAGCTTTAAATCAGATGTTTTAAACACACACAAAATATTTAAAATCAAGCTTAACTTACAATATCCTTACAGAACTTTCTGTGGAATTCCACAGCAATATCTATTTAAGTATGGAGCACCTCCCGTAGTTAAATTTTAGGAAAACATTTAATGCATCAATATATTGGATATATGTTTAAACGCTTTCAATAAATTTAGCATTTAAACTAAGAGGTAGAGAGTGTTTTCTGGTGACTCTGACTGGAGGTTCAACAAAAGTAGTGCATTAGCATAGCTAAATTAAATAAAATACATTACATTAATTCTCCCTGGCTAGATTTCATTGCTGTTTACAGGTTTCTTCAATATATTTGGGAGAAATGTGCACTGTTATTTCTAACTCAGAATTACAATGAAAAAGGATAAAGCTCACTGAAGAAACATTAAACAAGGTCACCTTTGGGATTTTCCTCCCAATTTTCACTGTCTTTAAAGGTTTGCATTGGTGTTTATGCACAAGGCAGCCATGACTGGTCACAGTTTTCCAGTGGGTGGCACAATCCATGCATACTTAGCAATTTACACACACACATAATACATATTGACATTGCCCAGGCTGTTTGCCCACAGCGGAGTACACTGAAGAGCCTTCCATTTAAGAAATTTGCTAAATTTAAAGTGATTCTAACTTCTTTCTAAAATGAAATATGAGGATGGGGAAAAGAGATGGAAGAAAGTGTTTTATAAAATTCTACTGAAAATAAACCTAGATGAAGAACATAACCTTGCTCTCCTCCAAGTACTGGCCATCAAGAAAGCAACCCAGATCTCCACAGACCTCATTCAAACCTAATTCAAATAGAGGTGATCATACTGGAAGTATAAGAGAAGCAATGATGGAACATTTTCTATACTGCTCTTCAGATAATATTTTGGGACAAAAAAGAGGTTCAAATGACTTCTCTTTTGACATACTTCAACTACATGGGGCATAAATGAACACATGTTAAATTAAGATGCTTCATTATGGTAAGTCAGAAAACTAATTTATCTAAAATTTTCTTCCAGATGGGTAAAAGATCTTCAAAGACTCAGGAATAAAATGCTTCCTCAGCCTTTCTCCCTAAAATCCTTTAGCTAGAAATACCCAGGATCAAACCTGCGTACTTCTCACAAAGCTAAGCTATAGACCCACCACAGAAATAACAGTTTGGATACTGACATTAGTTTATTGAAGTGTAGTTAAGTTTGTGGAATTAGTGATAAAATTCCTCTCTGGAACAGATTCTGAATGAAAGGAGAGAATGAGCATGAGAGAGAAGGAGGGCATTTTACCATTTCTTTCCATTGGAAAAGAATATTTAAAGGATTACATTTAAGAGTGCAATTCTCTACTCATGCCAAAGATACTGGAAAATGGAGAACATGATTTTTGGACTTACCATTAAGGTTCCTTTTATTTGATATAGAGGAGGACATCCTGACATTTGGGTACTCCTCCTACCTCAGTCCACCTCTGGATGGATCTCTTTGCCTTCGATCAGATGCAAAGGGACAGTTCACTAACAAAAGGAATTTCTCAACTGTGGACTGACTTTCAGTCTCCAGTGGAGCTTGAGGGCAATCGACTGCTGGTGAGGAAGTAAAAACCACCGAAGGCTGCTGGAGTGCACTTGAGCCCATGGAACGCTAGTTAGGCCTCTTTGAGGCCTAGAGAAGTCATAAAGTCCCCCACTATAATTGCCTCCCCACTATAATTGCACTATAATTGCCTCCAGTTTGAATTTTTTGTATACAACAAATTTGCCAGGAAATTTTAAGTCCAAGATGGCCCTCCAGTCCCTATTCTTTTTTGAAATGGTAGAAAAGATGGAGTAAACACCTTTGATGAAACAGGGAATAGGCTCTATGGCACCAATCTCCAGGAAATGATGGATGGCCTATTGAGTGTGATGTAGTTCTGGAGAATTATTAAAACTGGGATTGTAAGAAATGCTCATGTGGGGGGAGGGAGACAAACTCGATGGCATAACCTTGCCTGAGAGTGTGCTGTAGTCAGGCGTCGGACTTTGATGGAGTCCAGTTCTGCCAGCATAGGTGAAGTCTGCCCGTCACCGTTAGAGGCCTGGCGTCAGGGGCACTGTGGGCAGGGTTTGTTGTCTCTGTTGTTCAGGTTTTGGCCCTAGGTGGATTGAGAGTTGGACCTGAAGGAAGACTTCAGCTTAGACCAGGTCGGACTTCTGTAGTCTGTACAGAATCTGGATAGAGTCCTGTAGTAGCAAAGGACTGAGAGTTAAACACCTTCTGTTGCCTCTCCTCTTTCTTGAAGGAAAAGGGCATAGCCTTTTTTTATCTTTTGTCTCTATAAGAATATTGCCCAAGGTATCACCAAATAGTTAACCCCCTAGGAAAAGCCATGTGGCTACATTAGCTTGGAAAGGATAATAACTTTTTGGTGTGTCTGATTTGGAAGAGCTGACCTGAAGGTTCAGTCCATTCCTTCTTGACAACTTCACTGAAAAAGCAAAGAAAAGAAAAGGTACCGTCCAAGGTTTGGGGGATATCAATCACCTCCATGGCCCCATCTTCATCTCCAGGCTCTAGATCTCCCTTAGAGGTGGAAAGTTGCAGAATCTTTTTGGCCCTGTTAAACCACCTGCTAGTGTGCTGGCCATTTCAAATTCAGCCACCTGAGATGCAACTGACATAGCCACATGTTTTCTGTGGCAACTAGTCAGAGGTAGAGGTGGAAACGATGAACAAGGAGATTCCTCCCACCAAAGACAATAGAGAAGAAAAAACACAGTTAAGGCACAGAAGGGAAAGAAATGATGACCTAAAAGGAACTCCGAGCTTCTCCAAGTCCTACACGTGCAAAGGAGGCAAAAAACAAGAACTGAAGCAGGAAGTACTCCTCTCCTCAGAGGCAGGAAGAAAATTACCTAATACCCTGCCTTCAGGGTCTGTGGAAGGAGTATCCAAATGTAAGCATATTCTCCTCTCAAATGAGAAGTATTAGATAAACTTGATGTAGGAAACCTGAAAAAAATCCTGCATTTTCTAACATTCGTCAGGTCTCAAACTATTTAAGGAAACGTAAGATGATAAATTCAAGAGAGACACAAACCCTGCAACAAACCTAGATGTTGACTTGTCCACATAAACACTTGGATAATATTGTTATGGAACCTAACATCAGCTGAGCCTTCCATGGTTCATCAATTTGCACATCATCCAATTGAATATATGCCATCATACGCCAGCAATACTCTTATATGGTATACATTGGACACACATGTTGGTCTCTGCATGACAGAATCAATTAACATAAACCGGACATTAAAAAAACCACGACATCCAGAAACTAGGGGAAGAACATGTCCGCCTCCCTGGACATACTACTGTTTATCTGTTCAAACCTCTGAATTTTCTCATCACCCATTATTTATAATTAATAGTTCTATTTCAGACATCTTTCCTTAATGACTGATCTGGGATGGTTTTATCCAATTTTATTTATTTGTTCTCGGTTTTATCCAAATGTATGTCCTTCCTTTTTATATGCCAAAAAAGGCTTGTGTTGTGTTATTTCAGACATACAGAAAGGTAATATTGTGAAGTTTTATGATGGGATTCACACCTCTCTCCCTCCTCCCCACATGCTGAATCTACACTTGAAAGACTCACAACAGAAAGACTCACAACAGAATTAATCCTCTATCTTAACTCCTCTCCCTCTCGTATTCAGCCTCCATACATACCTGAAGTGAATGGTGACTCACAAAAGTTCATATTGATATAAATGTTCAAAGACTGAGGTTCCACCGGACTTTTGCTTTATTATGATACAACAGACTAACACGGCTACCACTTTATCAAGATCATTTAGAAAGCTGATGCTCATCTTCTTATACACAAGCCACCTCTTTAGTTGTGCACTAAAAAAGCACATTACAGTTCATCGCCATCAATAAACACATGTGCAGTAATAGAAATACCAATTGCAGCAATACTTTTACTCATATTCAACAATTTCAACAAAGCAGCTGCAACTCCACCCACATCATGCTACATAACACCAAAAAACAAATAGAAAGCATGCTGTGAAACACAACTACAATCTAGAATGCAAATGGGAGGGGGAGGAGAAACAGCTCAAGATGGAAAAGGGGACAAAAGTGAAAGAGTGATCTTCTCAACAGCATCACCACATAGTAGATAACTTGTGGCTGTGGCCTAAATGTACAACCAATACATAAAATTTAAACCACCCATGGATACTCATACACTTTTTTTCAAAGTTCACCAACCCTGACTTTGTATTCTTATTGTTTGACCAAAATGCAATGTTAGCATTAAAAGAATATAAGAACACAACAGAAGCCTTCCTGGATCAAACCAATGGCCTATCTAGTCCAGCATTGTGTTTCTCACAGTAACAGACCAGATACCTGAGAACACAGTGCTCCCTAGTGCTGTACTCTGCTACACACTCACACACACAATTGACATTGAGAGGTATATGGACTCTGAACATGAAGGTTCCATTCAGCTCCCATGGCCAATAAACACTGACCAATCTTTCCAAGAATTTGTGTAATCTCCTTTTAAAGCCATCTATGCTAGTCACTCTTAGCATAGCTTCCTTTTGCAAGTCTAAATCTACCACCCATCATTTTCAGACAGTGCCCACAAGTTCCAGCAGTACAAGGGAAAGGAAAAAGTCATCTCCACTTTTCCAGCACTACATTTAAGTTCTGCAATATCCTTCTTAAGATAAATTAACCAGAACCACAGAAGCATTACAAATGTATATATCTATGGCGCAAATGCAAGAACACTACAATTTTCAATCTCTTCCTTAATATTCCTCTGAACATAATTCACCTCGCACCCCTGCAGCACTGACTCCAAGATCGCTTTCCTGGTCAGTTACTGTCAGGTCAGATCCTATCAGTGTATATGTAATATCAGGGTTTTTCACCTGATATTACTTCATACTTATTTATACTGAATCTCATTTATGTCGTTGTTGCCCACTTGCCTCATTTGAAGACATCCTCTTGGAACTCTTTACAGCCCCATTTTAGCCTTCACCACCCTGAATAATTTACTATTCTCTACTAACTTGGCCACTTCACTTTTTAATCCCAATTCCAGATCATCTGGGAAGAGATTAAACATCAGTGGTACCAGTACAGATCCCAGATGACCTTACTACCGTACTTCCCTCCATTGTGAGAATTTTCCATTTATTCCATCCTCTACTTTGCTGTCATTTAATCAGCTACTAATTCACAGAAAGTTCAATCTTTTTATTCCATGATTGCTATGTTTCCACAGGAGCCTCTGGTAGGGACATTATCCAGTTTTTCTGGAAGTCCGAGTATTGAACATCTACCGGCTCACATGTTTCTCCAAAAGGTTGGTAGGACAGAAGTTCCCTTTTGCAGAAACCATGCTGATTCTTTCTTAGTAGGGCTTGCTCCTCTACATGCTTTTAATTTCTATCTTTATCAACAGTATCCACCAATTTACCTGCAGTAGACACCATACTACCTAGCCAGTAATTGCCTGGATCCGCCCTAGATGCCTTTTAAAGTCTCCAGTCTCCTACTAGCAAGACTGATTTTAATGACAGGTTACATATGGTTGTTAGGAAATCAACAACTTCACATTTCCATTCTTAGAGAGTCTCGGGTTATGTCATCCAAATCATTTATTACTTATTTGTCTATTAGCCCTAGATCTTTGTCTCACCTATATTTGACTCATTTCTTTAAACACCCTATCCAAAAAAAGTTTATTGGAAGGGGTTTCTATCCCATATCTTGTACAGTGAAGGCAGACACAAAAAATTGGTTCAGCCTCACTAGAAGTTGTATTATCTTCCTTTAGTAATCCTTTCCACTCTTTTGTCACCCAACATCTAAATACGATCCGTACCTAAAACCAGTCTTTGAACTTTCAGCTTTTAACAAATGTTCTTTTAACAGAAGTGACTGAACAAGAACAAAAATAAAATTGGAAATGCAGAGGAGGCAACATTATGAAAATATCAAGCAACAACTTCTATATATAACAAATCACTGACTCAAGACGGACTGAACTATCTCTATGCAAAAAATACTGCCATCTCAATTTGCAAGGGAGGGTGGATTTTTCTTCAGACTATATGCCACTTAGTCCATATTATTCAAAACAGAATAGAAGATCTTGTTCTGAGCACAAAAGCAATTCTTGCTAGCATGTCAAACCACAGAATGCTGTACTATCAGAAAATATCCAGAAAATATGTGCTATCAGCAGTTTCTCATCAAGATTCTGTTTTCTACTGTCACTGTAGAAGTCAAACAGCCATGCTTTTCCATTTAAAATTAAAAAAAAATTATCAAGCTATTATTTACATGTAACAACATAAATAATCTTCAGCTATATAATTGTTTTAATAAAGCTATAAATGCCTGGTTTAAAAAAAATTATAAGTGACTGGTTTGCTAAATTACATATTGGCATGAATTTACTTAATTCACACTCCGCCCAAATGGAACCCAAAGTGGCTTCCATCATTTTCTTCTCCTCATACCCTGTGAGGTAAATTAATCTGTCAGGGTGTGACCGGCCCAAGGTCACCCAACAAGCTATCATGGCAGCACACTACACATACGGACTCTTAACACAACAAACCAATGTATGAAGACACACATTCTGTTAATTTCTGTTACATGTCATACTTCAAAATATTTCTTAAAAACATGTAAAAACTCAGCAAGATTTCGATGACAGTATGAAATCCCTTCTTTACAAGCATGGTTGCTACCACTATTTCTTTAGCTAGTTACAGTCGGATTAAATTGCTCTAAAGTAGGGTAGGTGACCACTTTTTTTTAATTGAATTTAAACCAGTTTTTAAATCAATTTAATTTTTTGTGCTGCAAGTTAATCTGTAAAAAATAAACTTGCTTTAAAAGAAATCAACATTTAACACAGGCATATTAAAGTATAAAACTAAAATCCATGGCCCTGTAGAAAATGAATTGGGAGTTAAGAGTGCTTTTTTAATGCCAGAAAGGGTAGAAGGGATATGTAATGTAAGTTAAATACCCCCCACCCTTTTTGGCATTAACTCAGTCCACATATCACGTATAAATTGTGAGTAGAAACTACATTACACCATGGAGGCCAGGATTCAAGAGATACAATCCTGGATCTCACAATGGCACCCAACTAGTATGATTCCTTTTTTACTCACCTGGCTCTAAGATCTGCAATAAGTATATTTTTAAATGAATATGACTCTGCTCTAGCATTAACCTATACCATTCTATGAAAATCCATTCTGCCTAGAAAGTTGCTCCTGGAAAGTTGTGTACAACTGAGTGATCTTGCTTAGAGTCCTTATTTGCATTTAGAGAGACCAGACAAAAATATGTTAATTTTGCAAACTGTTAAGTTTGCAAATTTTGCAAACTTTCCACATCTCTAACCATACTAAGTTCTACAGTGCAAGAGAGACATGGGTTGCATTCTCAAACATTGATGTGCAGTATAGTTATAAACATGTTTTAATTGCTAGTGCAGTCAATTAGTAGGCATATTTATTCAGGAATATGTGGAGACATCAAAAAAAGCCCCTCTGCCAGGATTCCCCCCTTCCATCATCCCTTCACACTTCTAAGGATATGACGGGGAAACCTATTTAAAATCTGTCTTCTGTGGAGACAATCCATGATTTAAACTCAATGCATCCTTTTCTAAAGCAAAGAGAAATGCATTATTTTGATTCTCAACATTCAGATATGCAAAACAAATCTATATGAAAAGTGAGGAATATATCCAAACTCTGACTCTCTTGTTGCATTGTGTTAACTCTCACACTTGAAGATGGGTTCTTTCTAGTAAACTTGGTAACCAATGAATTATATAAAAATGTTGGCCCCAGCCTTTCAAAAGAAAAACTCCAAGTTTGTAAAGGAAAATGAGAAACAAAACGTACCCCCCCCCCAAAAAAAGAGAGCATATCTTGCGCAAAGAAATACACAACTACATCTAACAAAGGAAGTTGAGCTTTGGGTAGATCACATTTTTTGTGTTTATTCGCACATTTTAAAGAACAGAAGTACATACAGCTATCTGATTTTCCTTCAGGGAGAAATCACATTCAGCAGAGTCACATGAGGATAAGCATAGTTTTTTTCCTCCTAGTTCTTCATGGGTAAAGTGCAAAAAAGGAAAAGCAGGTTCTACTCCTCTAAAATGCACACAAACAAGCAATCCAGCATCTGCTTGGCATGCAGAAGGTCCCAGGTTCAATCCCCGGCATCTCCTGTTAAAGGGACTAGGCAGGTAGGTGATGTGAAAGACCTCAGCCTGAGGCCCTGGAGAGCTGCTGCGGGTCTGAGTAGAAAATGCTGACTTTGATGGACCAAGGATTCAGTATAAGGCAGCTTCATGTGCTCAAATGAATCAGAGAAGTTTCTTAAAATTTAAAGAGCATTACTGTTAAACAGACAGCATGCGTGAGCACAATGAAAAGAACCTGAACCTAGCACAACTGCATAAATATTCATTGAGACTCAAGGCTCCAAAAAATTCCTACATTATTGTTTGCCACACTACATACGCTAATGGGTCTATACAAATAACATCATTCACTGGGCAAAGTATTCAGTTTTAACAAAATGAACAATGAAATGCCACTTTACACACCACTCCCCATTAAAACCACTCATTAAACAAAATATGTCAAAGCACAGTTAACCCTTAACAGCCACTCTGTAAAATACTGGGCAAAGGAGGAATCAAAGGCTTCGGGAACCATGTTACTTTTAGATGTTTATACATAGTATGTGATTATTTACGCAATGATAATAAAATAGTCACACCTGTATACACATTAATGAATTACATATACGTTACAGTGTATAAACACAAATACAGGCACCTAATTGTAAACCTCTTTCAGTAAAGGAGAGCCCTTCCAACAGCAGTCCACTGCGGATCAATTAGCAGTCGCTCTTGAAACGTTTCACAGAAGGAAAGCTTGGGACTGGTTCCAGACCTCAGCGCTCCCCTGCCTCTACCTGCCCATCACAGGCCTACTGCTCACAGCGTTCGCGCGGAAACCGACGCTGTTCGCTCAGAGCAGAGCCACATTTTGCTCGAAACCCCTGAATCCCACCACAACCCACACAAACACGCCCCAGAGCCCCAAGCTCGTTTCATAACCCAACCCACGACAGGCCAGGGCCGCCGCAAGGCGCCCCCGGACCGCCTGCCAGTCTCTTCTGCCCACCACCCCAGACGGATTGGCATCATTTGCCACTGTGGGCTGGCTGGTGCTTCGCCTGCGAGCCCTAAACGCTGGTTCGGGGTTTGCGCTCTCCCAACCCTCCTTCCCTTTGTCTCCTCTCTCTATCGCCCTCCAGTTCTGCGGAAAAAATCACGCTGTGGCTCACGCAAGCTCCTACCCTGCCAGAAAATATTTTTGTGAGTCTTGAAGGTGCTCCTGGACTCTGGCCCTTTTCTACTACTGCAGACAGACGAACACGGCGACCCACAGGGAAAAATCAAGGGGCGACGCACACCTGCGCCCCCAAACCCAAAAGAGCCGGGATGACCCCCACCCCCGCGCGCGCAACCTCGCACAGGCGCTTTCCACGCCTCGACTCGTTACCTGGCTTCTCCACCATCCCCTCACACACATAGGCCCGCCACTCACCGAGCTTCCCGCGGGACTCCTCCAGCTTCTGGATCTGGTTCTCCAGGAAAAGGACAGACACCCCGAACGCCACCACCGCCAAAAGCTGCAATTTAGGCGGCAGCATAATCCGAAGCAGCCCCATCGGCGGCAGCCGCTCCCTGAGCGCCGCCCGTCCGGTCGCGCGTCCGCCTGCGGCTCACGACATCACGCCGGGCCCGACCGGGAGGCTCAGCTGGGGGGGGGGAGGGGGACGCAGCCGGCGGGGGGCGGGATCGCGCGCGGGACCAACGGTTCTCACATTCCTCGGGAGACGCCGCACCAAGCCTCCCTCAACGGACACAGGCGTACACGCTCCCCCCCCCCTCCGCCCAGCAACCCGTCTGCGTGCGGCTGCTCAGCAACCAAACGCCCGGCCGCGCTCCCGCCCACTCCCTCTACCATTGACCAGCCGGGACGCAAGCTCCGCCCAAACGGCCTCCTCCCATTGGCTTTCGTCTGTTCACCTCCAGTTGCCATTGGCTAGGCGCCCCGTCAACCCACGGACCAACGCTTCCGCACGTAATCCGAAGGGGCCGTAACGATGCTCCTCCCTGACGCCTAGTTTGCGGATTGGACAAGTTCATCCGAAAGCTTCTCCGTCTTTCTACGAGGCGTTAGGGGCTGTTTTATAGAGAATTGCCATTCCTCGCAATTTGATTGGACAAGCGCCTTGTCTGTCTTTTCACGGCTGTCGGCTCTCGTGTGGACTGCGCAAGAATAGGCCCTTGCTGTGGTGTTCACTGTTATGCCTGAATACAATGAGAGGTTGAGGGATCTTGAAGAGAGGATGAAACGTCTCCTAGTGATAAAGCGAAGGACCTACTTAGTTAAAATTACGTTGAGGTTCTGTTTGAAGATGATGGGAGAGCCTGAAAAAATTGTTTTCTGTCGCTCCAATCAGGCGACTCATTAGACACTTAAAATGCATGGGGGTGGCTAACAATCGCTTACCCGTGGTGCCGGCGGACACCTAAGTGCCAACATGGCAGCGAAGGAAGGAGCGATGGATCCGGGTCGGTATTGGGTGCTGCTGCTGGCGGCATTGCAAGCGGTAAGGAGCACGTTCAGGTTAGGGGTTTTTTGGAGCTGTGAACTTCTGTGTGGGAAGTTGAGGCTATGTGGAGAGGCCGAGCCGCTGTTTCTGTCTCCAGCTGTGCAACCCAATACCTAATTGGTTCTTGTAGGTTATCCGGGCTGTGTGGCCGTGGTCTTGGTATTTTCTTTCCTGACGTTTCGCCAGCAGCTGTGGCCGGCATCTTCAGAGGAGTAACACTGAGTAACACTACAGTCCACAATAGCCATGCAGATTAGCCTTGGATTTCACACATTAACAGATCACTTCAGGATACAATGGTTCCATATTAACATACCACACCCTCATTAGCACAGTATCTTGTTACTTACAGGACAATGATTAGCACATTACCTTTGATACTTTTTGCAGGACAATGATTTAGCTCAAACCCTACCCCTTTCTGACTATATATTACTCTTTTTACATGCTTGACACTGAGAGGCACTGTCCTTCAGTGTGACTCCTCTGAAGATGCCTGCCACAGCTGCTGGCGAAACATCAGGAAAGAAAATACCAAGACCACGGTCACACAGCCCAAATAACCTACAAGAACCAAAATAGACATTTGTCGTGCTCATCTATCTGAGCCATCTTTGCCCCGCAGGACACACATTTTTTAAACAATGCCATACCACAATCCTTTCAGAATCTCTCACCAAAAGCTGAGGAGAAACTCTCCATACATCTTCTCTCCATGGTGGCAAAGCGAGAACTGAGGGATGGCCGCTCTCTCCCCCCCCATCACGTGGCTGTTTTGGTGGGAAGAGCCATAGGGGAAGGGGGAGCATCCCGTATATACAATGATTCAGCTCAAACCCAACCCCTTTCTGACTATATATTACTCTTCCTACACACTTGACACGGAGAGGCACTGTCCTTCAGTGTTACTCCTCTGAAGATGCCGGCCACAGCTGCTGGCGAAACGTCAGGAAAGAAAATACCAAGACCACGGTCACACAGCCTGGATGACCTACAAGAACCAATGAACTCTGACCGTGAAAGCCTTCGACAATATTTCCAATACGTAATTACTTGGGAGTAAAACTCACTGAAAACGGAAGCATTTACTCTGAAGTAAACATGCACTTCAGTCAACTAACAAGTTATATGCAATCAAGAGAAATGGGACAATCAATAGGAAGGCCTGTTTAATATTCATTATGAAACAATACGTGCTTGATTGGAATAACCAGACATCATGAGCAACTTACCATGATATGCAAATAAATGATGGCCCTAGTACAGTCTGTTTGTGGAGATATTTTTATAGGCAATGTCTATTTCTATTATTTGGAGGAAGACAATAGCAAACCACCTCTTGTTAGTCTCTTGCCTTGAAAAGCCTACTGAGTTGTCATAAATTGACTGCAAGTGGCGCACTTTACACACAAGCACATATTTTTATTTTGCAATTTAATTATGTTATGTATTAAAGGGAATATATGATAGAATTTACAATTTGGAGATATTCCCTCATATTTTATAGTGTTAAGAAACTGATAATTTGTTGACCTATCCAAAGAATGCATAACCTTAGTTTATTCTAGCATGCATGTGCTCTGGATTAAAAGAAACAACAATGAACAGCAAAAACAGAAGTTATTCATGGCTTTTATTTACTTCTGAATTTAATTGGCCACCATTCATAGTATTTTGCTCCTTATGGACAATAATTTACTATTGGATGTATGCTTAATCAGTCATAATGGGCTTACTATGATACCATGTAAATTTTAAAATTCTGTCACAAACCAGAACACAATGACAGCATTGTGAAACTGTCCATCTTCTTCATAATGTACATGAAGTAAGCAAAAGACTGTATTTTTTTATTCTGATATTATTTCAGTGTGTAGCATTGCATTTTTTAATAATTATTAAAATATGAAAGTCCTGTTGATGTTTATAGGTAGCATTTAAGTATGATAAATAAGTTTTTAATATGCTTGTTGCTATTTTAGCTACTGAAAGTTCAGTTGTGCTCTCTGTATGCTCCTTTTCTATGTATACATGTCTCCTAATAAAAATTATCAAACCATTATATCAAATCCAGATTAAAATTAATAAACATTATTTATATAATACAAAAGTATGTTCTTAAGATAGATAATATTTTAAAGGACCTATGTGAAAGGCTGGCATTCTTATCCCATGCTCCAAATAGCAGGAGCTCTTTGCTATTGCTCTTTGCTCATCAAATTGCATTGTTTGATATGAGAAATGCAGCCTCTTAAAGAGCTAAATTTTCATAAACAATGTGTGCTGCACTTGAGTAATGTATAGTTATGGATTCTTGTTTTTAAGTGACTCGTGTATCCTTTTTGTTTTAGGTATCTGTATATGGAACAGAGTTATCATCAGAGGCATGTAGAGAGTTGGGCTTTTCCAGTAACTTGCTATGCAGTTCTTGTGACCTGCTTAGCCAGTTTGGTTTAAGTGAGCTTGGTCCATTTTGCAGAAAGTGTTGCCAAGAAGAAGCTCAGCCTGAAACTAAAAAGGTAGGTTTGATAATTAAATAATGCCTACCTCAGTTATTGTAAAGCCGAGTAAGTATTTAAGAAGTATCTGGCCCAGAGTTCTTTTCTAAAAAGTTAAAATGGTAATAATTCAAGTTTACAAAAAACTTTAATATTTTTCTGCTCTTTAAGCAAGTCTTATTGGCACTCCTAATGTTGGTAAGTCGACTGATTCTTGATGTGTTTGCTTTATGCATCTTGGGAGGTTTAAGAGGATTGAGAAGGAACATTAATGAGGGGAAGGTTGGCAGATTGAAAACATTACATCAAATATGAAACACTTTGAAGGATTATTACTGTCTTTTAATTTAATTTTTAACCAGGTAATCAGTTTCATTAAAGTAGAAAATGTTATCAGTTTCAGGACAGAGCAGAGTGATAGTTTTAGTAATATATCGTTTACCATGTCTGCATCACACAAGATGTAGATTTAAGAAGTATTGCGTTCTTCATGTGTTTTTGTTTCAAAATAGCTATACATTAGGCAAGCTGGTTGTTCCATTTTGTTTGGAGTTACATGTTTTGTTAGAGCACTTGCTGGCCCCAATAAAGAAATGGTTGTGTGCAACCATCCATTTTAAGCACAGGTGAAAAAATTCTGATTCCCATAGTGCAAATACAGGCCCATCAGATAATTCCTATCTAAATGTGTATTGTAGTGTACACATGAATATGTTTCTAGTCTGCACACGCAGTTCCTATCGCTGTGAAAGAAATCAGCACGTGAAATTTAGTTCCATATACAAGGGGTAAAATAAGCCAGCATGGTGTAGTGGTTAGGAGCAGTGAACTCTAATCTGGTGAACTGGGTTTGATTCCCCACTCCCACACATGAAGCCTGCTGGGTGACCTTGGGCTAGTCACAGTTCTCTCTGAACTCTCTCAACCCCACCTACCTTACAAGGTGTCTGTTGTGGGAAGGAAAGGCAATTGTAAGCCAGTTTGAGACTCCTTAAAGGTAGAGAAAATCGGGATAAAACCCAACTCTTCTTGACATTAGGTACAATGGTTGAAAGGATTTACCTGCCACACTAGCATTTGCTTTTAGTCTCAAATGTATACAACACTAAAGTGCTTTCTCAGTAAGTTATAAAATCAAAGGGGTGGCTTTATTTATTGCAAACTGTATATTAATTTGCATTTACCAATAACTTGCGCTCTTTCACTGTTTTACATTGAGTAATACCTGCTACCATTTTATTGTGAAAATGAGAGTCAAGTCCATTCTGTCCATTCTGTTGCGTGAACAAATGGGAGTATAAGAATACCTAAATGTGTACACTGAATGTAGCTACTGATTGTAGTACACTGCTGACAATGGATTCTTGGTTACAGTGCATGGTACTTTGTAGTCCTGAGCAGTTTAAAAGAAACTGGCAAAATCTACATGTTTTAGGAGAACTGTGAGGGTTGCAGAATATACAGGACGCTGACCATATGGCTGTGGAATCTTTAGAACTCTTGCAGTTATTAAATGTTGTTTAGTGACTCAGATGGTAGTATGCCTATGGATTGACATGGAAGTGGCTGTTCAGAACAGGAGCTTTGTTCCGTGTACAGTTGCAATTGAAAATGTTTTAAAATGCTGTTTTATGTGTCAAGATATTGGACCAAATATTATTAGTTTCTATGGCTGAGTATGTCAATTATTTGAAACCGGTTTTGAAAGGAGAAGATTAATGTTGCTTTTCTGCATGGCTTCTTCTTACTTTAGATATCGTTTGAGTATCATACAATCACAGTAGCCAGTAGTGCGCACCAACTATTGTTATCTGTTTGTAAATTAGAATGTCTGCTTTTAAATAAATAAAATGCCAAATTGCAGGGCAGTTGGGGAAGGATCCCTTGTAGAAAATCTAGTGAGGGTTGGATCTTTGCCTTCCCCGTCTTTACAATGTACAGAGCAGGGTAGTGCATATACCTTGCTGTATGGAATCAAGCTGTATGGAATCTCTGGTAACAGAAGGCAACACAGGTGCTAGTCTTTGCTCACCAGTGTGCTGTAGTGGTTAAGAGCGGTGGATTCTAATCTCGAGAACCGGGTTTGATTCCCAACTCCTCCACATGAGTGGCGGACTCTAATCTGGTGAACCAGGTTGGTTTCTTCACTTCCCCACATGAAGCCAGCTGGGTGACCTTGGCCTAGTCACAGTTCTCTCGGAACTCTTTCAGCCTCACCTACTTCACAGGGTGTCTGTTGTGGGGAGAGAAAGGGAAGGAAGATTGTAAGCCAGTTTGATTCTCCTTAAAAGGTAGAGAAAGTCAGCATATAAAAACCAGCTCTTCTTCTTCTTCACTGGAGCAGGGAAGTAAATGGTGGTAAAGAGGGGATTGGGCTTTGAGAATGCTTGTACTTTGAGCCAAATTTTCCTTACCTATCCCGAATTTATTCTAGATGCAAAGTGCAGCTGCCTCTTCACTAACCAAAAGCACCCTAAGCAGACTATGAATTGTCCATAGAACAAGTGTTCCCTTGGAGTACGGTGTCCCGCCCCACAGTTACTCCAATGGCAAAGCAGAATTGCCTCTTCACCAACCAAAAATGAATCATGATAGGGAGGGGCACCTTCCGGTTGCCTCAGTAGTCATGATTCCCTACATATCTGTATACCCCACTTTTATTCATCATAATTAGTAGATGTCTGGTGAAATATAAGCAACATTAACATATTTGGATGTGAATGTGTTTGTTTGTTTTTCATTGTATACTCATTGAGAAAATCACCTTAGCTTTGTATAAAGTTGCTATTTTTAGTGGTGAGTTCTCAATATTCATTATGTGGAGAGTGCCCTCTGGATATTCCTGTTGATTCAGGGAAAGTTTTCAATCAAGGGTCCTTCAATAATTTGCTCAGTGTTTCCAAAATTCTGCTTCTGGGAACAGAATTTGTTACCTTGAACTTATTTGTAGAGACTTCAGGGTTGCGTTACTTACCAGTGGATGCTTCTCTGAATATTTTATCTTGAAAGAGGCCTAAAGTAGAACTGCCAGCCATCTTCATTATTTAGACCGTTGAATCCTGGCAGTTTTTATCAGACATCTTGTGGGTGACCAAAAGGAAGATTGGTATTTGCAAGTGATCTTGTATGATTGTAATCCAAGTGTCATCACTTATTTTATTTCTGCATGTTATCCAGTTTTGGTAATGTTCTGAACAATAATTGTTCCAGGCTAATAATACTTAACCATCTAGAAGTTTCCCATAAAATTTAGTGTAATTTGGGGAAATGATAATACATTCTCAGTTGTTTAAAATAATGAAGATAGGCAGGTCTATGCCTCATTTAAAGGAAACCTATTCAGATAATATTTCTTTCAGTAAAATGCAGCATGGGGAGGGATTGTAGTAGAAAAGTAGTGGGGATGGGGAGAGTTATGCTCATGAACACCTCTCTCCCACCTACTGCTTTTCTTTTGCACATCACCACTTCTGCTTTGCATACCAGAGGCAAACATGAGATGGGAAATTGTCACCAAATGCCTCATCATGTTGTCCTTACTAAGTGGAGGAGTATATTGGGAAAGAACAGGTAGGTGTGAGGGTACCAAAGAAGGTGGCCACTGAAATGTTGCCAGAGAGAAAAGCATTCTTTATAGGCAGACCAAGGCTGTTAATCAGAATGGGATGGTGGGAGAAAGAGAATGCTTTTCAGGTGCCCCTTGATTCTTGAAGACTCTTGTGCCCTTCTTGATCTGTCCTTTTTCCCAAGTCTGTGGGCTGTTCATTGAAGAATGCTTTAAAACAAATCACGTTTGACTTGGAAGAGGTCTCGTTAAATGCTAATTCAATAAACTTGATGATATGAGGTCAGGGTAGACAGGGCAGGCATCAAGAGAGTAACAAGCATAATTAACACAGTTACATATTGGATAAGAAAGTGGATATTTGTTAAACAGAGCACCGTTTCCTCACTCTAGACAATCACTAAAATGGATTTTGCTGCTTAAATGGGTAGCTTATGTTATATATAGTCACACACTTTTGTGGCAGTTAGGCAGCTAAAGGCTATTGCTTAAGTATTACAGCATGTTGTAACATGAGTTTACTGTCCTTTCATCACTCATTACTTATCATCTCTGTGCCTGCCAAAATCCACAACCTCCTGTGGCTGCCATTTTTGTTTAAAGATCTTTTTTCACATTTTTACCAGCCCATATCCAGTGATTTGGCTATTTCGCTTAACTATGGGATCCTCTTCCTGTTGCGTCCCATGAAATGGCATCACAGTTGATGGCTGGGATATGAGAGACAATTCTCCTAAGCAGAGTCTCAGCTTCCTCACTGTGCCTAGATTTAGAAAATTTAAACTGAATGAATAAAGTTGTTAAAAATTGGAATAGCCCTGAGAGAGTCATTTGGGTAAATGCTGGGTGCAGTTGTACTTAAACTTTGTTCACAGTGTAATTGTGAGATATTTGAGGCCAGGAAAGCATTCCTACAGAATATCTTGTCAATTTAGGATGAGCTAGAAAGCAATGCGGTGCAATCTTAAGGAGAGTTACTCCAGTCTAAGACTATTCATTTAAATGGGCTTAGTCTGGAGTAACCTCTGCATCGGGTTGTACTGTTCGGACATAATATAATTTGCACAACAGTTGCATGGACATGGAAGGCACTAGGAGGCAGCTGGTGGTCGTGGTGTTCTGCTTCTGTGGTGCCACTTGTGCCCCGGTGTCATCCTTACGATGCTCTCAAGATGTTCTTTCACTACTTGGTTATGCAATACCATTTGTTCAGAAATGACTTCTTGTGAGAGAAATGACTTCTTGTGAGAGAAGTTATTTTAAAACTTGTGTTAGTCCAGGGGCAAGCAGCTTTTTCCGTATTTAAATCTACATTGGGGGGAAATGTTTCCCTGTCATATTCAAATTATATTTTCTTTGCAGTTATAAGGGCTTTGAATAAGTAATAATATTTATGCAGTTCTTCAGGAAATAAATGTTAATTTCTTTACAAGTTTTTTTTTTAAGCACTTGCCCACAGGATCATATTCTAAAAGAAAGAATGTAGGCAACGAAAAGAATTTTGATTTGTTTTTTAAACAAAATGTTAGACTACTAAGATTCCAGCAGTAAATTAACAGTACAGTCCTATGCAGTTACTCCATTCTAAATCCATTGCAGTTAGTGGGCTCAGACTGGAGTGTGCTGCATAAGTCTGTATTGTTAGTAACAATTCCAGAAGAAGACTTGAATTGCCTACACTAGCAGGATTTGTAATTCTCTGTGTTCTTCTTTCTCCAGCTCAGCCTTAACCACATTGAGCTTCTCTTTGACTATCATTGTTACTGTTCTCATTTTAAAACCCAGTCTTATTGGAATCAGCAAAGTGTCTTCTATGCACTTTGCTGATTCCTATAATGCAGAATAAGGCTTCCGATACACCTTAGGGATCCAGGGAAAGGAAACTGTTTGTTAGTTAGAAACTGTGACACTAAAGCATTCTCTTTTTGTGTGCATAAGCCTCTGTAGGTTTTAAGAATTCTTAAACTCTTGAACAAAAGGCTTAAACTAAATGTCAGTTGGTTTTCACATTTAGGTTATGACTTGCCTGCTCTGCATGCAGAGGACAGGAAGCCAGTAAGTGGATATAGTAGGCTGATCCAGGTTATTCCTCCTCTTGCCATTTGTCCAACATGAATCATGAATTCTGGACGTAAAAGATGCACATTTTGATGACTGACACACATTCAAATATGCATCTAAGCACAGGTGTCATCCGCCAACACTGCACTGGTTTCAGAAGAATGAGGGTTTGAATGCACATTCAAATGTGTATCACGAGCCATATTCTACTATCACACATACACTGTTTTTATGCACACCTAGAGCTGGATCAGGGCACTGAAGTTCTGATACTGCTGTAACTAGTAAGTTCTCCTTTAATGTGGACAAGATTTCATTCTCTGTACTCGAAAACAGATTGCAGAGCTCCCTTTCTTGAGCAATTGCTGCTTGCAATGAGCAGAATATTTCAGCAACAGTAAAGAATCATCCTAATGCTGGCAGATTTGCACCAAACAATGCACTTGACTGCTTTCAGTGTCCACACATTCTGTATCCAATTTCAGACTAATTCTGATGCCTGCTTTTACAGCATTATTGTAGACAGCTGCACATTTTAAGCCTTAGACTCTCCAGTGCAGAATGATGCTAGTATGTGAAACACGAAAGGATGAAATGGAGTTGAAGGTAACTGTGCATGAAATTGTAGCAGCAGAAGAAATTGCCAACATTTTGCAGTTGCTGAAAATAGCTGCACTTGCATCATCTTAATGGTAACAAAGAAGCATGTGTCCTTGATTTTAGGTAAATATGATAGTCAAGAGGAGCTGGATGCTCTTAATGTTTGGTTTTGGATTGTACCATGCTTGTAGATAGAAATTCATAGTGCCCCTCTATTTTTACAGTCCCCCAAAACAATTTTAGCTGGCCTATTGGGTCTTACTGTCAATTACATCTTATATTTACTAAAGGATTGCCACTTTTTAAAAAAACCGCTTGCAATATTTCCCTTAGAAACAATAACATCCATTTAAATGTGTGCTCTAGAACATAGTTTTCGAAACTGGGGGGGGGGTGTCTTATTAGTGTACAGCATTTTAATGTGTCTGTTATAGATTGTTGCCAGGGCAGCCTCCATGGTTGGTGACAAGGGGCCTTCGCTGGGTGCTTTGGGGCCAACAGCTGGGGCAAATCCCTCAGACATGTTGCTGTACCAGGAGATTGGAACCTGTGCAATTAAGGATGATAACACTGACCCCAAAAACTATAGACCTGTCTGCCTTTTGGTTGTAGCCTCCAGACTTCATAGCAGCTTCATTTTGAATGAACCAGAGGAACTGGTGGAAACTGACAGAATTGTTTTAGTTGCAGGCATGTTTCCCAAGAGACTATAGAGCAATTGCTATGGTTGAGTACAACTGATTCATAAACGTGTTAATAGAAGCCATTTTATGTAGCCTTTGTTAATTTATCTTCCATTTGAAGTCTCTGATATTTTAGCTTTTTAAAAGAAATTTAAAGGTTTTATTTTAATCCTCCTATAGAAGAGGGAGGGTTGTAATGGATCAGTTACAGAAGAAGTACAGATGGGACAGGATGATAAGCAAGGGTACCTACTGGCTCTTTTTCTTTTTGTCCATTAGCTATTACTAGCTTTTTTCCCACCTTCAACCAGGCACCACAATTTCCTGGTGCTATTATGTGCAGATGACATCCTACTGGTTTCAGTAATCCAGGTGAGTTATATAGAAAATATGTGGATTTGATGAAAATTACACCTCTCTCCAGATGACATGGGGTGCTAAAATTATCTGTAAGAATTTTTCTCCCTTAGGTAGTATTTTACCATTTATAGACAGACTCTGTTTTCAGTGGCAGTTGAAGAAATTTGACAGAATATAGAATGAGGTAGCTATCTGTCACATAGTGCAGGAATTGACAACCTTGTTGAACTTGTGACACTTTTGGAATGATGAGAAGGTGTGGTAGGCACCACACAAAATTGTTGTAATGGACAGCAGGACAAGATACAAAACGGCTGCAATTAGGCGGAATGGTGAGGTTATAAAGATATACATTAAAGGTGGGAGAAAGCTGGACTAGTGACCGCAGATGTCATAAAGATATTGAGTCTGAAGATTAAGACAGCTGTGTGTTTCTTCTCATTTCTTTGAAAAAGGGCCACCCCACTGATTCCCCATTGATTGTCTAGAGTGAATTCTTGCCAATATGTATCAATTAAAAGATGTGTGGTACAATAGCTAGAGTCAGACTAGGATCTAGGAAATCCAGCTTCAAATCCCTGCTCAGCTATGAAGGGTGACCTTGTGTGTGTCAGTCTACCCTACCTCCATATAGGTGTGTGGAGATAGAATGAGGGATGGAAAAACCATGTGCACCACCTTGAGCTCCTTGAAGGAAGGGAAGAATAAAAATGTAATGGATTAAAGTAGGGAAGAGAGAGATGCCCTGACTTGAATGTCCCAGGTTTGCCTGATCTAGTCAAATCTCAGAAGCTAAGCAGAGTTGGCCCTGTTTAGTACTTGGATGGGAGACCACCAAGGAATACCAGGGTCGCTATGCAGAGGAAGACAAACCACCTCTGTTACTCTCTTGCCTTGAAAACCCTACTGGGTTGCCATAAATAGGCTGTGACTTGATGGCACTTTACACACACAGGGAAGAGGGATATATGTAGGCAGACAGATTTATCAATCTGGAAGATAAGTACAAGCAGACTGAACAAAGAGCAAAGCCTGATCCTTTCTTGCAGCATCTGGCAAAGTGAAATCCAAACAGGTACATACTGTTCTGTGGTGGAGAAGAAATAAAGAGAAAAAGCTGTCTTATAAGATGTAGATTCTGTCATCATTCAGTAGATGGTTTTGAAGTAATTGGAAGCATTTTAGTTAAGTTTAAGCTGGGAGAAAGATTTAAAGATGCTACAGTGAGATTAATGCCTAGCAGTGTTGGTCAACACTTGTCAGGATTATCTGCTCTACAATAGGCTTGGATAAATGTGGAATCAATGCAAAAGGCAGAGAAACTAAAACAGCTAGGTTTAGCAGGCTGAAGCTGTGACATTGGTATTTTCCACTTAATACAGCTTTTGTGTACACACAAACATGGCTGCTCTTAGGTCAAGATTGACTGTGGAATCTGTGACCCAAAGCTCTGTAGGTTAGGCTTGTGCTGTAGGACTCTGCCTTCCAATGGTAATCTTATCTACACCTCCTGACCCTCCCCATAAGGCTGGGGAGTCCTGAAGAGAGATACCTGTCGAAGGACCTGAAAGCCAAGATCCCTCAGAGGGGCAGATCAAGACAAAACCAAAAAGGCTGACCTGTGAGCCTCACACTCCTAGGGTAGCACTATCACCAGCCCCTTTTCTACCTAGCCAGCCAGAGACCAAGGGACAAAGTCTCTAGCCCTCTTGGGACTAAAATCAAGTAAGTTACCCTTGCAAAGTAGAATGCTTACAAGGCTAGTTTCAAAAAACAATCTGGTAGCTGTAGCCAGTGAGGGCTTAAGTACTGGATTCAGATGGAATTCAAGAGCATCACAAAATATAAAGAAAGTGTTTTATTAGAAAATTGTGCAGGAATGTTAAATAAAAGAGCGGTGAACAGTGAGAATAAAACTAGAGGCAAAACTAAGCACATTTATAAGCATCGGTTCAATATCCAGATGTTACCGTTAAGACGGAGTCCAATATGATTTCAAAGTCCAAGACAAGGATTCCAGTCCATATGACCCACACAAAATCAAGAAGTGTCCCAAAATCAAATGTAATCCTGATACAGGGCAAAACTAGAATGAAAGATCTTCCCTGTATGATCAGTGACCTCTGTTGGCTTGATTCTAGTTAACCAATCACATGTATAGCAAATGAAGTATCTTGGCCAATGCAATATGTTGCTAACCAATCAGATGAATTTGCCAATTAGACTGGATGCCCTGCAGCTGCATTGGGTCCAGTTAAGAAATACCGTCTCCCACCTATGAGCTTGGGCATTAACGAGATGGACTGTGCCCTCCTAGATTCTTGTGGCCTTGAGACTACTAGGCCTAATGGTGTGACCGGCACCTGGGCTACTTCCCATCTCCCTTATCTGAGTCTTTGAAGCTACAAGCAGCTTGACCTGAGTTTTCAGAAAAAGAAACTTCTATCTTGTCTAGGCCTCAGCCTGAACCATTATTTGAATTGGACAAGAAACTATTTAAAGAAACCAGTTTCTTGACAGTACCCCATGAAGTGCAAGGAGCTGCCACCAGAAGACAGCTGTGCTTTTGAGCTCAGAGTGGTATTTCACCTCGTACATGGCAGCGTTTGGCTCCTGGGCAATGTTCAATACAGCATATACCATATCTGTACATTGTTACCCTTATAATTTAGCTGTCTTTTGCATTCACATACAGCCGTCAATAGCATAGCAAAATGTCTGTCAAGAAATGTGCTTTCATTATGTATTCACTTGCATTGCAAGTATAAAAATGCAATCTTACCTTTTCACCCTTCTACTGTTTAATGCCTCTCAATACATAAGATGAAAATTGCTTCCTTTTGGCACTTTTGCTCTTGCATTGCTTGTAGCTGCTTTTAAGCTTTTTTCCTGTCTTTATCGCTCACAGTTTAGACAAATAATTTTAATGTTTTATAAAATATTAACCTTTTTTGGGTGTTAGTGGTCAAGTAAGTTTGATGTCTTTCTTTAGCTTGGTTTCCACAGAGATCCATGCTGCAGGGTGTCCCCAAAGCAAAAGCAGCTGCAGCTCTTAAAACTGTGAGATTTGTTAGTTAATTCAGTTCCGTGGACCAGGACCCTACGTAGTTACAGAAAAGCTTAAGGAAACTGGAACACAATTTGAAATATGCTTCATTTGTTAGTGAAGGAGCCTTCTGTTCTGTTTCTTCCATTGCAGATACAACAAGCAAGAAAAATATAGAGGGTGCTGTGCAAACAGAAGTTTCCTGGTTCTTGTAGGTTATCCGGGCTGTGTAACCGTGGTCTTGGTATTTTCTTTCCTGACATTTCGCCAGCAGCTGTGGCAGGCATCTTCAGAGGAGTAAAACTGAGAGACACTGTCCTTCAGTGTTACTCCTCTGAAGATGCCTGCCACAGCTGCTGGCGAAACGTCAGGAAAGAAAATACCAAGACCACGGTTACACAGCCCGGATAACCTACAAGAACCAATGAACTCTGACCGTGAAAGCCTTCAACAATATTTAGAAGTTTCCTGGTCTCTTAGTCAAAGTTAAGATATCAAGAGCAGCATCCCATATACTCTCTTCCTCTTTTCCATGATAGTCTATTTCTGCACTCATGCCAACCCTAACAATGCTTAGCTTCAAGTAATACTTGCAACCAAGTTTAGAAGCTGATTTAACCAGTGTTAACCTTTGGGCAGATGGAACACTGCCCCTTGATTAACACTGAAAGATAATGGAGAGAGTAATTCATACAGAAAGGAGTACACCAGCTCAGGGGCACCGATACATTCTCACTCGGGGGGGGGGCATCTTCAGATCGGGTTATTTCTTTCTCTTGCTCAGGGAGGCAGGAACAAAAACACACTTCCTGTCTCCTGAGGGAAATGGTCCCTCCCTCCTCCTCAGCTCCAGTTTTTTTCTTGGCTTTGATAGGGAGAGCAGTTCTTGCAGCTCTCTGCTGCCAATAAGATTTTTTAGGAAACTTACCTGATCAGGATTTTTAGGGAAAATACTACCTTTTGTATTCGACTGTGTTTTATGCTTTGTCTTTGTCCATTTCCCCTTGTGTCCCATCCGGCTTCTTGTGCCCCAGGCTAAGGCCAGGCAGCATTTTTTCCTGCCAAAACAAAATGGCAGAGGCCTACAACAACAAGTATGTCTTGTCCGAAGACCTAGATCTGGGCTTGCTCGTTGCAGCAAAACAGAGCCTGGATGAACCCTCCTGCAACTACAGCTGTGACCCAGACAAGCAGGATAGGGAGCCCAAGTCCGGCGCTTAATACAAGACGACCAAAGCGGACAAGGGCACAAAGAAAAAGAGAGGGCTCTGCTTGGACGGCCCCAAAGCAGGTGACTCCAAACACCGCAGCGTGGCTGCTAGCCAGTCATTGAGGCATACTTCTTCTAGCCAAATATCTCAGTTATCTCCTGAAGAGTGTTAGAAGGGATTTCTCGGGTCCTGAAGGCAGTTACCTTCCTGGAAGACTCTCTACCCTAAACACTAAGTAATTTGCAGCGTGAGCCTTGGCCACACAATCAGCAGCCAGATTGGCAAGTTGACCCACGATCCGAATCAGAGCTTATGCAGTTTCCCTACCAAGGAGGAAAGCTCTTTGGAGATCCACTGGAATCCTTATAGAATCTAAGGATAAAAGAGGTCCTTACCCAGAAGTGTATGCAGGGACCACAAGGTCTTTGCCTCTCACCATTCCTTTCGATCCTTTTTCTCTCTACCCCAGTTCTGTAACAAGTAAGGGGCCAATGGACACCGTCCAGAGGATCCTTTCACAGAGGAGGCTGCTTCTCAAGACCATCACACTACTCCCAATTCCATGCAGATAGGTCAAATAACAACTCCCGTTCAGTGAAGCAGTGATGCCATACTTGTGGGAGGCACTTCACCACTTCGGGCCTCAGCTCTCAGGCAAGCATCTACTTATCAGGATGGACAACGTGGCCGCAAAGGCCCACTTGAACAAACTGGGTGGTTCACATTCCTCCACTTCACAAGGAGGCCAAGCTAGTCCTCAATTGGGCAGAGAACCATCTGGCCTCCATCACAGCAGAACATATTCAAGGGACCTTGAATGTTCAGGTGGATTGGCTGAGCCATCAAGTGGGAACTGAATCAGGAAGTCTTTTGTCAGTTAACCCAGATCCTCGGTACCCCTCTGGTGGATCTGTTCGCCTCATTCCACAACCATTAGCTCTCAAGGTTTTTCTCCCGCTACAAGCAACACAACTTGAAAGAGACAGATGCACTCCTGTCACCATAGCCTCGGGACTTGTATACGCATTCCCCCCGCTTCCTCTGCTCCCGAGGGTTCTGCATCACATCTGTCTCCTGAGGACCACAGTCTTGCTGGTGGCCCTGGATTGGCCAAGATGGCCTAGGTACCTGGCACTCCAGGAAATAACCTTCAAGAACCCCTGGAGGTTCCAAGACCATCATAACCTGTTGCTGCAGGGACCCATTCGCCACCCAGATCTGGGGTGGTACAAGCTGACCGCTTGATCATTGAAAGGCAAAGGCTGTTAGCACTCGGGTACGACTCTGACATCATAGACACCATTCTGGCGTCACGTTGACCTTCCACTCACTATATTTACAATGTCACCTGGTGTCGCAGCATGCTACTAGACCCACTCAGACCAAAGGTGGGTAACCTGCTGTCTTTTCTTCAGAAAGGCCGACAACTAGGTCTAAAAGCTGCAACCCTACATAGGCAACTGGCAGCCATCGCTACTCTGGTTCCCCAAGTATCAGGATACCCTTTGCTCAAACACCTTCACATCAAAGCCTTTCTGCGAGGCATTAAGTCGACTTCTCCACTTGGAAACTTCATGCAATCCTCACAGCCCTTACAAAACCGCCATTTGAGCCTCTGCGTACTGTCGACCTCAAATGGCTTAGGATGAAGGTTCTGTTTTTAACAGCAATAACTTTGGCATGCAAAGTTTCTGAGCTAAGAGCCTTATCCATCAGACCCAGTCGCTGTGTGTTCCATAAGGACAAAGTGGTCCTCAGGCCGGGCCCCATGTTTATCTCAGAAGTCAACACCTGCTTTCATTGAGAGCAGGATATCGTTTTACCATCCTTCTCTCTGGACCCACGGCGAGCGCGGGAAAGGGAATGGCATGCTCTGGACCTAGAAAGGGCTCTACATATTTACATTAGACGCACGCAGGCCATCAGGTTGTCGGACTCTCTATTCATTACACTGACAGCTCCCAATAGGGGAAAGGCCATGTCCAGAGCCTCCATTAGCTACAATATCAAACTCTGCATAGACTAGGCCTACAAATTTAACAGTTTGCTGGAACCCCAGGAAATCACAGCCCACTCAGGAGTGCAACCACCTCAGCGGCATTCAGTCATCACACCTCGGTGGAGGAAATATGTAAGGAGGCTACTTGGTCATCCATCTCCACGTTTGTCCGCCATTACAAGATCGACCTCCTTTCGTCAGCGGACACAACATTTGGCAGAAAAGTGCTGCAGGGTGTAGAGAAGAAGTAACTGGACCCGCCCAGGCATGGGACGTAGCTCTTGTAAGTCCCGATCTGAAGATGCCCTCCTCCTCAGAGCGAAAATGAGCCTTGGACTACTTATCATGAAGGTTCCTTCTGCTCTGAGGTACGGAGGGCATTTTCCCTGCCCGTAAAATACTTGCAGCAGCTGAAGGAAAGACAAAAGGAATAATTAAACGAAAAGTCTTTTCAACAGACTATTCAGTTTTTACCCCTTGTTATTCTAATCCTTTCTGTTCTGTTTTTACTCCAACCTTCTAGTTCAAGGAAAGTTGAACTTTCTTCATGGTTACATGTTTTGGAAACTTCTGTTAGGACCTGTGGGGTTCCTTGTTTTGTCTTCCTGCCTGTTATTAACAATTAGAGCTTGTAAATACTGGATCTGAGGAGAAAAGAGGGGCCATTTCCCTCAGGAGACAAGAAGTGTCAAGTTTTGTTCCTGCCTCCCTGAGCAAGAGAAGGAAATCACCCAATCTGATGATGCCCTCCATACCTCAGAGCAGAAGGAGCCTTTAGGGTAAGCAGTCCAAGGCTCATTTTGATTTCTCTGCATATTCTGATTATTATTTGTCAATCTCTTTATCACCTAGCAACCATATTTACAAGTTTACGAACCTTCCATCAATACTAAACTCATCATAATAGAATGTTGTACATTAATTCCAAGCTTGTTATTAAGTTACATTAATAAATTCCATTGGATTATAATAATAAAGAATATATTCTGATCTGAGCATCTTTTTTTCCTCCTCCTGATTGTGTCAGAGATTTAAATAGGGATAGAATGTCGCTTTCTCCAACAATTCCTGCTGCCAGAGTTAACCTACTTTTAAGGCTGAATGGTGACCTCTGTCTTTGATAGAGGGTTCTGTAGCAGCAAAAACAAAGAACAGGAGTTCCAGCTGAGTGTGTTTTCCCTCATGTATGCGGTCATTCTTTGAATCCTGTACATGTTGTTTCATGTCATTATTGTAATACATTGCACAAATGTTTCCTATGGTGCATTGGGAATATCTCTTTTTGCTTATTGCATATTTCAGAATGAAAAAATAGCTACAGTCACTACCATCTCTACTTGCCTGAGCATCCCTTCCTTGGGTTCTTCCACATGCATAGAATGGGCAGCTACCATTAACGCCCGGGTTCCATAAGGCAATGCCAATGACAACTGTTATCTATCTGCCTTCCAGCCTTAAAGCTGTAGGCTTTCAATAGAGGAACTACACTGGAATCAGTCCTTCTGAAGCATTGCAATTAGGGAATGAGCATACAGCTTGTTCCCTCTCTTGTTTTTTCTCCTAGACTGGAGATACTAGCAGCACATCTGTCTGTGGCTTTGTATATGGTTCTTGTGTGCCTGACAGTAGAAATTTAGGAGTCACCTGGAAAAAATATCCTTTCCACAGGACCACCATGGGAAAGGAAGAACTTAGTATTGGAGAACTTGGGAGGCTAGTAGTACAAGTATAATAGGTGCTAAAATAATCAAGGCACTTAAGGGAACAGATTGCCACCCATCTAACTGAGTGTACCAGTGCAGATATGTCACTGTAAGAAAATAATTTTTGCCATAAATTTAGAAATCCACTTTTCCATTACATATTCATTTAAAAAAAACTGTTTTGTATAACAGCATGATAAGAGAGGTAGAAATATTTGAACAGCATGGATTTTAGAGAATAACTTTATCTGCTTTGCCTTGCAGACTCCAGTTCAGAGGAACTGATAATAGAATGCATTTAGTGCTTTGGGCTAATTTTTCTTTGAGTGACCTGATTTTACTTCATTTTAAAGTCTGTTTCATTCTGTTGCACTAATTAAAATGCAGCTATCAGCTTTCTGACTTATTTTTAGTTCTTTGCAGCCTTTATGTCTCTGGGCTTCTGCCAGAGGCTCTGTCAGAGAAGTAGTAATTGTTCATTGGGCCAGATTCTCACCCTGTTCATGACAGTGTCAATTGAGGGTGATTCTTTAACCAGTTATTTTTTTCCAGTTGGTGTATTTTGATTACAAATGAAACTTTGAAATCTTCCCAAGTTTTATAGCACATTGTCAGTGTAACCATTTCAGCACAATTTAAAATGGCTTTGCTTTAGCTTTTTTTTTTACTTCTTCCAAAAGTTATATGCAGAAGCAGGATAGAGATGGGAAGGAGAGGTCACCTTTTTGCAGTTGGTAGGTACTACGGGTGTGCACCATTTTGTTTGTTTTTTGGTATTTTTCAGATTTGGATTTATTGGACCTGAACATTTTCAGAAAAGCAGCATACCCATACCGGTAAATGGGATTTTTCGGCTTTTTGGGATATCTGAAATTTGTTTGGCTCCATTAAGTTCTATGGGAAATTTTTGTGGGGCTCTGGGGGACTGTTTTTTAAGGTAGAGGTATACCAAATTTGCAGTATAGCTGCAGTTTTCCTCCATTTGCGGGTTCATAAAATTGGACCCCCTTACCCAAACTTCACCAAACCTGGAGGTTCTTCTGAGGAGAGTTACCAGCAGCTGTGCTGCAATAGTGCCTTTACCTTGGAAAAACAGCCTCTCCCCACCCCCGGAGCCCCACAAAGATCTCTCATTAAATGCAATTGCAGAAAAGCATTTTCCCAGCCCCCCATTGTTTCTAGTGGAGGAAAAACCAGCCTTTTTTTCCTCCAGGGAAAAATTAAAGAGGCATGCCTTATGCGCAACCACCACAGGTCAATGCCACCCACCTCAAGAACCAGCATAAGCCTAACAGAACCAAGCCAGAAACCAATCCAGCAGAACCACAAACCAATGCATCGCAAAGCCTAACAGAACCAATGTCAAAAAATCACAAACAGAACACAAGAAAATCAAAACGGGGGCGGGGGGCACTTTTGCCAGCCCAGATGAAGCTGCAAGCCAATCCAATGCGTAGGTGCCCAGCAAAACTCAGGCACTCTCTGGCAGCAGAAGCCCAACAGAATCCATGTCCAACCGCACAATGCCATGTAGCTGAAGGTGTGGGGGCATTTTTGCCAGCCCACATAAAGCCACAAGCCAATCCAACACTCAGATGCCCAGCAAAACCCAGGCACACTGGCAACAAAATACCTTCATTTTCCCAAGGAAGGAAAGCCTCAGAAAGTGAGAGGGAGGGGGTTCTGTGTGACCCTGATCCTCCTCTCTCTGCAGTCTCTCACACTATCTCAGCCTCAGAGGTTAAACACCGGGAACAAGGGCCCGGCCCACCACAACACTTTAACACAATAGAGAAGCAGGCACCAGAAAATGAAAAGGAAGGAGGAAGAAACAACACAAAAAGCTCAAAAGAGTCCCCCTAAAACCCTAGAACAGGGATGAGAAAACACATACACAAAACCAAAGGAAATACCTGTAGAAGAAGCAGAGCCTCCCACATAAGGGCAAAAAAATACAAAAAACCTCTGCAACCAACTAAAGTGCAAAACAACAACAACACAAGAGCCAGACAACCAAACAGGAGAAGACAACCATTCCCTCAGGGCTTGCAAGGATTTTTGGCCTGTCTTCCTCCTGCCCCACCCCAGAAGAAGACAAGGGTTTCCAAGCAAAAGATAGAAGGGGTGGGGATGTACAGGAATAGTATGGGATTTGGAGGTCTGCAGGAGGAGAGAGGAATCAGTAAAAATTACACTCCTCCAGTTAGCCAAAATCTGCACAGGATCCAACCTATTTGTTGGTCCAGTGCAAGTGGTGCATTCTATTTTTGCTTCCTTATGCATGCCCTTTGCCCAAAAACAGAAATGATGGCTCCCTTGGTAGTGCACTGTCTCTATAAATGTTAACAATTTATCCTGGGGGGGGGGGTGAGAGGGACTAATGTATTATTGAATTAAGAGCTTGGAGAACAAAACGAAGAATGAAAATTGCAAGAGGGCTCTAAGTCTTCTAATATATTGTTTCTGAAAATACATGTGGCTACAGGCCATTTGCCTCAATTATGGAAGCATTTGGTAAGCAAATAGAGGGCTGGGGCATAATGCAGCTACAGTTAAACACTTTTAATTTTGGTTGAGTTCAGTGGGAACATTTTAAGCACACACTTGACTTTCTTGTTGAAATCAATGTGACACAGCAGTGCATTTATTAGCAGTCAGCCCCCTCCTCCTGTTAAAGGGCTTCATGGAGGCCAGGGGGTCTCCAAGACTGGCACGAGAGCAGGGCAACTGCTCCCACAAAATGGATGCCCCTCAGAGTTTTTGGTATCCATCTTGTTGTTTTGAAGTCTGGGCAGGAAGGAGTTGGCAGCTGATCTTTTTCCCTAGCCTAAAGGTGTGCCTGGCTTAACAATGGGGCTAGCTCAATTCCATTGTGTCACCCTAAAGTGATTTAATCAGCTCTCGAAGCCAACCATTACCTACCATATCAGCACTCATCCCTCCCATCAATCAGTATTCAAGGCATTCTCTTGGGACCTAATGACCCATCAAGCCTCTCCTACCCTTTTATTGAAAATCCAGAAAAGCAATCTGTTCTCTGCCTTTTTTGCCAGAATACCTCATGTCAGCTCGAGACCCATTTTTGGGTATAAAAACAGGTCCTTTAGCCCCCATAATGTGTGTGTGTGTGTTGAATCTGTGCACGCACCCCCACTTCCGTGTGGGTCCTCTCTTTGCTTCCAAAAACACTAGTTGTTTTCCTCCTCAGCGCTGCTTTCGTGGACATCCCTTCAAGTCTGGTAACTATCACCTTTCCCTAAACACTATCCAATCAACTCCCTTTTTCTGTAGTTAGCTCTTGTGTGCTTTACATGTGTATGCTTATTATTGCAAGCCATTTATTATTTTATTAATAAAACCTATTTCACTTCAATTATTGTTTGTTCGTTTAAGAGTTCTCACCCGGGACAATTCTGGTATACACAGGTTATCAATCCTAGTTACCTCCTCTGTCACCAGCTAATTCCCCCAACTTAAGACTGCCTGCCAAGGGTAACGCATAAGTCTTAGTTGGATCGAACTTTTGATTTACATTGTTCATATAACTTATTCGGCTGCTCAGAGGGTAACATTAGCTGTTAACCTTGAAAGCTTTGAATTTTCACACTAGAATAATTCAGATAGTATTTTTGGCAAGACTTCATCCAGCTGAATCCTGGAGTCAAACTAAGAGTATGTGTTTCCATCTCTGAAGCTATTCAGGATAGATGCCACACTGAATAGGCAAGGAGTTCTTGGGCAATAGTGCTAAACCAAATATTTTCAGTTATTTAAAGCTGCCAGATTTTCTAGGCTTGCTATTCATATTTTGAATATAAAGTGGAGTTTTGTCTTCCTTTAAATTACATTAGAACTCACTTGCTTTATACTTGTTAGCATCTCTTGATTAATTGTATTGATTTTGCCAGGTACCAAGTATGGTGCCACTGCATGTCCTTTCTCCAACACTGCAAAATAGCAATTGTCAGATGTAAAATAAGGATATCAGGTGTTTGGCAAATATTCTCGTCTTCATAAACCATCTAAAAACATACATCCTCAAAATTTGCAGAGGAGAATTTTGTAGCAGGTTTGTTTCAGTATTACTAGCCAGACAGCCTGTCAGAGGAGAGTTAGCTGGAAAGAGAACTCTCATGGTAGCATTTATAGATAGTTCTGCATAAATAAAGGACATAGAAAGCATTCATAATGATTTTGGCTCAGTTTTGACAGTTTGATTATGCATCTGGATGGTGAAATACACCCAAAGAAAGGTTAATTGTTGCTTGTTATTCTAAGTAGAGTTCTTAAGAATGTCTGAGTATGCAGAAAGCTGAGTAAAACATAAAGAACCTTAAGTGTGACATTGTTCAGTTGCATGCAAAGGGATATTTAAATTAGTTTGTTGGGGGAAAAATGTAGTAAGCCACTAACTACACTCTTGGAGCTGAAAAGGCTTTAACTAAACCTGGGGCTGGTTTTCTAACAGCTCCTGCTATTTATTTTATTCTTGTCAATACATCTAAGGGAACTTCTTTGCTCTTGATGTGGAAGTCCGCACCTAGCTAAGTATTACAGCATAGTTTGTTTTTCAATAACTACTGATTTGTTATGCCCTCATAGTTGTGGATTTTGGGAGTTTAATATGAATGAGCAGTCTTCAGTCACCGCAGACCTGGTGCACCAACCTTTTTCTTTGACAGTATTTGCCCCCTACATATGAGTGTGTGTAGGTTTGTGTCTGTGTGTTAGGAAGAAGCCAGCAGTAGGTCTGCAAGTCCCTGTTAGCAGACTGGGAACCAGCTGTGGGAATTCACTCTTTTTTTCCTTTACCACAGCTAACATCTGTGTGGACAAATTGCTGGATCAACAGCTAAGAGACTAGGAGAAATTTGCATCAGGCAAAGGGGCTGCAGGAAACAGTTTTATGTTCCCTGGTTCTTGATCTGATAACTGTGCTTAGCAAATAGCCAGCATTAAGTCTGCATTGGCCCCCTATATGATTTTTTTTCCTTCTCCCCCCCAATTATATTAAGACAAAAAAATCTTAGTCCTGCCACCAGCTGTATTTTCAGGTCAAAGTACTACTTGGTTGCAGGCGATGACCCCCAGTTAAATTCCGCCAATATGGATATTACAGTGTAGCATCTGATTATAAACAATTTATTTCTTTAATGTTTCCTGCTTTTTCTTTTTTTGGGGAAAAGTCCTAACCATCATCATTATTCTGATGTAGTAATAGTAAGGCTGATTAAATAGGCATAACACTGTACAGTTCTGTAGCATTCTTTGAGTGCTCAGAGTACTTCACATTCATTATGTCCATAATCCTCACAGCAGCAGTGCAAAGAAGGGAAGGGTTGTTCCCATAATGGAGAGGGGGCTGACAGAGATTTACTTGTCTTTGGCCATCTACTAAGTTCATGGCAGAGGCAAGATTTGAGCTGTGGAATTTCTGGTTCACACTCTTAGCCACTACAATATCCTATTCATAACAAGATTTATTTCATTATTTTACTTATTTGAAAGATCTACATACCACTTCTCCAAATTAACCACCCAGGGCAATTTCCAGCCAGAAAATACAATCCTAAAGCCTGAAAACTATTTTTAAGGTTTTAAAGAATTTAAAAATGTGATTAGCACATCAGGTCAAATTACAGAACCCTATCACAAATAAATAAGACCCAGACAAAACCAACAAATCAAACCCAATCCAGAATAACTACTAAAATATCCTAGTAGGATAAAAGCCTTGAATCAGTACAACTATTCCTGAATGAAAACATCCTGAGCAGGGTGAAGAGATGGGGAAAGGGACTTTCATAGGCAAGTGCCATAGCAAAAAAAAGGCCATCTTCTGACAGTGGGGGTGGGGGGAGGAACATGAGGACTAACAAAATTCTTAGGCAAGCAAAGGAAGACAGTTCTTAAGATACCATGGTCCAAAGCCATTGAGGGCTTTACAAGAAACCATACAGCACTTTGAATTGAGCCCAGATATGCACAGGCTGCCAGTATCTCTTTTTAAGCACTGGTGTGATATGTTGCCTTTAGTCAGCCTTGATAGTAATCATGCTGCCATATTCTGGACCAACTGGAGTTTTTGAACGATTTTCAAAGGCACCTCCACATAGTGTGTATTACAGGAGTCTAACTTGGAGGTGACAAGAGCGTGGATTGTTATGGCCAGAGGAAGAACTGCAGCTGGCGGAACTATGCATGACCTCTCCCACAAGTTGATGTTAAAAATCATGGGGCAAAGAATGGAACTGTGGAGGATTGTGTAACATTGATGCCATGGGTCATATAGTGTTCCCCCCAGAACCACCTTCTGGAACAGTTAGCCTGATAGGAATGGAACCACTGAAGTGAGGTTCCCCTGTTACTTAGTCCTCCGCTTGGTCCAGAATGATGCCTTGGCCTATGATATCAAAAATCAGGGAACTGCCAAAAATCCCCCTCTCCTGGCAGAAGTCAGAGTTATTAAAGCAGTTTCTGTCCCAGAACTAGGTCCAAAACCAATGAAAATGGGAAAAGTCTAGTAATGGTTAAGCCTAAACATTATTTTGAAGAAGGAATTATGGAACATTCATTACAAAGTATAAATGTGGGAATGTTTAGAAAGGGGACGGCATTTTGGTTCTGCTCAGGTATCCATACATTGCCTCTTATTCCTCATCTTTTTAAAGATCTAATGTAGATTCAGTCAACTAAAGCAATTAACCTTTCTGTTTTCATTTCAGTCATCCATCCAAAATTTTGTTTCCAGTTTCTGTTACTTCTTTTAAGCCAGTGTGGTGTAGTGGTTGGGCTCTAGATTAGGATCTAGGAGACCCTGGTTCGAATCCCCACTGTGCTGTGGAAGCTTGCTAGGTGACCTTGGGCCAGTCACACACCCTCAGCCTAACCTACCTCCTAGGGTAGATGTGAGGATAAAATGGAGAAGAGGAGAACAACGCAAGCTGCTTTGGGTCCACTATTGGGAACAAAGTTGAGATATAAATGAAGTAAATACATTAAATATTAGACTAAAAGGCTTGAGCAAGCTACAGCTTCATACTAGCTTGTATGCTTATAAATGCAAAACAGACTGCATAACTTGCAGTCAAGTACAGCATATAACACAAACCTCTTCAGCTTTAATTCACAGTAATTATCTTTCCTTGAATTAGACTTTAGAAGATGGCCGAAGTGTTGGCATGACTTCCCTCAAAGTATAAAAATGTGAGGTTCCATTAATCTCAATGGTATATTTAACCATATGTTTATCTTATCCCTTAAAACTGCACCACTTTGACGGGACCTACCCATAAACTTTAGTATCTCATTTAAAACCATTTTAAATTAGAAGTATAAAAATAATATGTGGATGTTGCCAAACCTTGCTTCCATCTGCCTACTAGGATATGATACGTTATAAAGAATTAGTATAGCCTTGGTCTGCTCCTTTTCATTCTAGAAATTTGTCTAATATAGGTTACACAAAATTACTTGTTTATTCTCATCAACTGATATACTCCAGAAGGTCATTGGTTTGCTTAGATTTGACAATTTCAAGATAAAAATGCAAAATTCAATTTTGACTTCAGCTCCTATATTTAACACAGTTGGCAGTACTTTGATTTAGTTAGGCATAAACGCCTAAAATAAGTGAAAGAGTAGACCTCTAACGAACCAAGAAATAAATTACTTGCTTTTGGAAACCATCATTGCTACTCAAGAAAGGAGACAAAGCAACAAAAAGTTCATTTGCAAAGTAGATAGAGGAGTGGGTTTGACTTCAAAATAATAGCAGAGGACCAACACTGTGTACTGTCTTAACTATTGTTGAACATCATATTTTTCCAGCTATAACATACCTGGCACCATGAAGAAACATCTTCTGGTTTGTCAGGTCTTATATGTTTGAGCTGCAAAACTTGTTTGAGCTGCAAAACTTCTATGAAGGGTGAGAAATGGAAAGTTTACATTCAGGTGATATTCTGATAGTAATGTAAATACACACAAGGCGGTCCTGCCTTGGGGACTACGATTTAATCAGTAGTTTAACCAGGCATCTCTCCTGCTCTTGAAGCTATCCAGGAACCAAGAAAGAAACCTGCATGAATTATTTTTAGTTGTTGCTCAGAACACATATACTTCAAAAACTACTTCATACTAGCTTCAAAACTATTTCATACTAACTGCTGCTTCATAGGAGATAGATCACGATGGGAAGCCACGTTAGTCTGTCTGTAACAGTAGAAAAGAGCAAGGATCCAGTAGCCTTAAAAGACTAACAAAATTTCGGGCAGGTTATGACCTATTGTGAGTCTCAGCTCACTTTTTCAGATACTTTGTAAGGTGGGAAAAAAACACCCAGCAAATATTCTAAATGTGAGATAAATCCATCAAACATTTTTTCTTATGGAGATCTCACTGACATGGATGATGGGTGCACCTAGTAGTGCTTCGTAAGTTACTCCTATCTTTGTTTCCTTAAATTCTCTCTCTTGAACTTCACAGCACTGATTCATTTGACAGACATTAGATTGTGTTCCAAGTGGCTGGGTTATGCAGTGGAAAGTATCAGTTCTCTTACAGGGCCAATTGTCAAAATGTGTAGTTCACTAGTTAATCTTTTCTCTCCTAATTAAAAAAAAATGTCTGTTCTCTTGCAGCTCTATTCAGGGGCTATTCTTGAAGTGTGTGGATGAAAATTGGGGAGGTTCCCTCAGGTTCAGGGTAAGTGTAATTGTCACTTTTTTAGTAACCAAGAATTGTTGAATCAGAATTGATAGCATAAAGAAGCGTTTGCACTCCCATTCCAACAGAGATAGTATTAGACCGAGCTGGTCTACTGCTGGGTAAAATATCTGGACTCTGGTCAGTAGTAAAGTCTATAACAGAGTAGGAGTTGCATGTAAAATACCCTTAAAGAAATGGAGAAACTGAGAGTAAAAGCTTTTCAAAATTGTAGTTCTTTCATGTGATTCATTGGTAAACACATATGTATCTCTGTGTCTGTGGCTCACCAAATCGCAGTCCCTTCATTTCAGAAGAGAATTTTCCTAAGATCCACATAATAGTATAATCTCCTGGATCATAGACTATAACTGAGCAACAGATACTTTACAATCAGTAAGGTTTTACTAGAGAAATGACTTTTTTCATGGGTGGCTTGAAAGAAGTTTTTAAGCTCACTGCAAAATTTGTGAGCACTTCCCTATTCATAGTTGTATGAATTTACATTTATAACATTTATAAATGACATTTATAATAGTAAAAAAGGGACAGAAATTCCATCCTCCCCTCATCCCTGCTTCTCCCCCTCTTCTTCACCCCCACCTTCCTGTCATTGCTTTTCCTCTCCTTCCCCCTGCCATTGCCTCTTTCTGTCCCCTCTCTGACCTTTCCATCTTTGCTTTCTCCTCCCCCCCACCCACACACACACACTGCCATTCTTTCCCCTTGGATGTAGATCATGTTAGTTTGTCTGTAGCTGTAGAAAAGAGCAAGAGTCTAGTAGCACCTTAAAGAATTACAAAATTTCTGGCAGGGTATGAGCTTTCGTCACAGCTCACTTCTTCAGATACCAAGTAGCACCTTAAAGACTTAACAAAATTTCTGGCAGGGTATGAGCTTTCGTGAGTCACAGCTCAGCGTGGTGTAGTGGTTAAGAACGGTGGTTTGGAGCGGTGGAGTCTGATCTGGAGAACCAGGTTTGATTCCCCCCTCCTCCACATGAGCAGCGGAGGCTAATCTGGGGAACTGGATTTGTTTCCCCACTCCTACACATGAAGCCAGCTGGGTGACCTTGGGAAAGTCATGCTCTCTCAGCCTCACCTACCTCAAAGGGTGTCTTTTGTGGGGAGGGGAAGGGAAGGTGATTGTAAGCCGGTTTGATTCTCCCTTAAGTGGCAGTGAAAGTCTGCTTATAAAAACCAACTCCTCTTCTTCTACTACTACTTCAGATAGCAAGAAGTGAGCTGTGACTCACAAAAGCTTATCCCCTGCCAAAAATTTTGTTAATCTTTAAGGTGCTATTGGGCTCTTGCTCTTTTCTACTATTCTTTCCTCTTGTTTGCTCCTTTTTTATGGCAACCTCATAATGCTTACCATGATCCTTCAAGTTGCAATGTATATGCCTATGCCCACATCACTTCTCTGTTTTGGAGGAGTTATCCCCCCATTTTAATTTTTTATTACTGTTACCGTTTCCAGTTAACTTGGAGATTGTCCCAGGCTTGTAGAAACGTCTTTCCTTTTTATGCCTATCCCAATTGTGCTGATTTGGGGGCCAAGTTCAGAATTAGATAAATAATACTGAATGTCATATTCACTGGTCTTCAAGTAGTTTCTCCTGTCTGTTTTACTTTCGTCCTTGGAACATCTTTGTTTTGCTTTAAGCCATATGTATGACTGTTATGGTGAACAGACATCTCTTTCCTAACAGGTTTACTCATCATATCTTGTGGGTAGAAAATCCAAAAATCACTGGAATTTTCCTTTGCTCACAAACTTCCGTTAAGTTTACTGATATTTTAAAAAATATTCTGTATTCATGAGTGCATGGTTTGCTTTGGAAGGAAATGCTAATTTAGTAAGGAGGAGAGTGGATTAAGTTCATCTACTGGCACACCGGCCATCTGTGGCCTTCAGTGACTTTTTTGGTTGTTGCTGTTAATAGTCTTCTGCCTTCCCGCCCATTTCCCTTGTCCTATTCCTGTTGACACTGCAGCCAGGACTTCCAAGGTTATTTTAAACCCTGCAGCCTGTTTTCTCCAGTCATGAGACAAAGTAGACCAGTTTGGGTACAGGACAATGCGTACTGGAGGGGAAAGAAGGCAGTACCGTAAACCCTGCATGGGGAAGAGTCAAATGCTAGTGTGTAAAAGCAAGAGGGAGAAACCACTTGGGTTACAAACACTGTTAAGCTAACTTTTTAAAAACTCTTTATTTTATAATAACAACAACAACAAAATAAAAATACAACAGGAGGTTAAACATGGTACAGTCAAGATATGTTTCAATACTTGGTTCCAATATATGTTCCAATATTATACATCAGTACTTTTTGCATGTTAAGCTAACTTTTAACAAAATGTATCTTTCACAGCACAAGCAGGTTTTATTACACTTGTGGTCCTATTTGGCATTTTTTACATCCAGATTAGCCCCAGGCAGTTTCCTAGTTCGTGCCACTGCTTTGGCTCTAAAGGCTTTATTTATTTCCTTCATGTCACTTGAATGGCTGTTACAGAATGTGAAGCTAGCTGAAGGTCATATTGCTGCTTCAGAAGATGGAGTATTTTTAGGTTATCAAACTGTATAACTTAATGTTCTCAAAACTCTCACTTCCAAAATTCACTTTTCGGTCGAGTCTTGGCTATGGATCCCATGTATTTTTCCTTGCTGAATATCACAAAATTGTGATGTTCATATGCTGGATTGTGCTTGTATTAGTCATACAGGTTCCATGGCTGAGCACTAAAGGTTTCCCCCCCCCCTCAAAATTTAGTTAGATAGCATTCTATGAAAGTGAATCAGGTTAGAACTGGTGGCTCATAAAAGTAAAATGAATGTAATATGGTCTGGTTTAGGGCTGTCAAAAAAAAAAAATTCGGTACAGTTCGGATTCGGCCGAATTTGGCCCTTGTGGGTTCGGTACGTGCCGAAGTCCGAACTCCCCCACTTCGGATCCGTTCAATTCGGCGGGAATTCAAAGTTCGGAAAAAAAATTCGGCCGAATAAAGCCATTAAAAACACAACCGCGCCTTTCCGCGGCTCTGGGGGGGGCATTTTTGGGCTTAGAGGTCCCAAACTTTCAGCATAGCTTCAAAGGACGTATATTGAAAGACTCCCCAAGGGGGGGCTGAGATATGGGCCCTGAAAGGGGTCCCCCCCACCCTTAATGTGTATCTCTCCGCAGAGCTTGCCGCCCATGCACAAAGCTCCCGGCCCCGACAAACAGCTGATGAGAGCAAGGGCGGGGCAGGTGCTAAGAACTTTGCAAAGCAACACAACTGAAAAGCAACACCTTTGCAAACATGCAAAGGGCGGGGCAGGTGTGAAGAATTTTGCAAAACAATACAACTGCAAAGCAACACAAGCACGCAATGCAACACCTTTGCAACAGTGCAAAGCAACACCTGACACCTGGGAGTTTGCATACCATGGAAAGGGACAGAGGCAGCTAGCTATGCATAATGAGCAGGAGGGGGTGGAATTTCTCCTTTTGCACTGGACTTGGGACCAGGCAGATGCATTCTTTAAGTCACCATTTGAAAACCAGTTTTGAGCAAGCATCAAAATAACCTAACTGATCTTATGAATGAGGAAAAACCTGAAGAATAAAAATGAAGCCCCCCCTCAAACCAGGGAGAGAGAGACTGGAGGGGGGAACACACACCCCAGGCAGAACCGGCAAAAGCCCCCTTTGGCTTCCCCCCCCACCCACAGAAACTGCTCCCTCCCCACACATACACACAGACTCTGCTTTCCCCCCCACACACACACAGAAAAGAACAAATATAGATTAAAGCCCCCAAAGGGGTCTTACTGTGGCTGTCTTCTGTTCCAGCAGGAGGGGCTGGGAGGCTGGGTAATCCAATATGATTCCATTTGTATCCAATATAAGATCCATATGTATGCATCTCTCGAGGGTGATCCATTCATCCCAATAGGAAAAAGGGGAAAGCCCATATCTCGGGGGGCCCTGACCCAATGTTTACAAAACTTGGGTGGTCTCTTAAAAAGCCTTGACTGAAGCTCCGCTGAAAGTCTGGGGTCGGCACACCCAAAAATGCGCCCCCTGCAGCCACTGAAAGAGAAAAGGGGGGAGCCGATATTTCAGCCCCCAGTGAACCCATCTTTACAAAACTTGGGTGGTTTCTTAAGAGGGATTCTCTGAAGCTATGATAAAAGTTTGGGGGCTGCACTCCCAAAAAAGCGCCCCCTGCAGCCACGAAAATGGAAAAGGGGGGAGAGGAAAAAGGGGTGGAGCCCATATCTCGGGGGGCCCTGACCCAATGTTTACAAAACTTGGGGGGTATCTTAAGAAGCCTAGTCTGATGCTCCGCTGAAAGTTTGGGGTCGGCACACCCAAAAATGCGCCCTCTGCAGCCATGGAAAGAAAAAGGGGGGGAGCCCATATCTCGGGACCCCCTGACCCAATGTTTACAAAACTTGGGTGGTCTCTTAAGAAAACCTGTCTGAATATCCCCTGAAAGTTTGGGGTCGGTACCCCAAAAAATGCGCCCCCTGCAGCCACGGAAAGGAGCGAATGTGCACAAGCACCCCCTCACACACACATGAGGATTTCCCTCTCTCTCTCTCTTTCCCCGGCCGGCCGCACATCAGCTGATTCCTCCAGTACTCAATCCTGACTGATTGGCCAGAAGAAGACCCAGCTTGGCCACCGATTGGCCGGGGGAGGAGAATGCTGCTTACTGAAGGTTTTGCTGCTTACTGACGGCCCCGAATTGGCCGAATTTATTCGCGAACTCCCGAACTCGCTGAATTCGGCCCCCCCGGTTGCCCGCCAGTTTTGAGTTCGGTTCCTCCCGAACTAAAAACCGCCGAATCAAGGGAAATTCGGCTGATTTTCAGTTCGGGCCGAACCGAATTGACAGCCCTAGTCTGGTTGCCTCGTTTTGTGAGGCACTGCACTGGCAAAATAGGTATTAATGTTCTTTATGAAGTTTAATTGAGATAAGTGTTTTTAAAGTCCCAGTTGGAATGGTATTCCTTATCTGCCTTCCTTTTATGCCGAAGAGACATTCTTTTGTCTATTTGCCTATGATAACAAATCTTGAATCCAACCCGTGAACTAAATTGTAATTTTAATTGTATTATAGATAATTTGTTTTATACTGTCCTCAATGTTAAATTTAGACTATTTTCCCTCACAAAATTGAGCTCCCAAGAAGTTAGACGTTTCATTCTAACAAAAATTAATTCCTTCCATAATTTCATCATAATGTGATTATATGAACCATTATGGGGCCTTTGAAATGGCTCCAAACTAGATCTTTGGAACCTAATAAAAAGTGCCAGACTTTAGGGAGCTCTGGGCAGTCCCCTTTCTCACTGGGTACCAAATATCCAATTTTATTAGTTTTCCTAATGGAGGGAATTAATTTACATATTTGGAAACTTCAGTCTTTGATTGCTCGCACTGAAAATTTTTGAGAGTAGGCATTTTTAACTATTAGTATGTACAAGGGGTGTTTTGGTTTGAGATGAGAACATTGCGTGATATGCTGTCCCTTGGTATGATTGTGTCTATAGTCGGTCAGCTTTATAAGCGAGTTGTCACTTTTTTGTCATCAAGGCCAGCTGGGTAAATCAGTGCAAGTCTTACATTTCGCCCTCATAAAAGTGAAATGTGAGATAGTCGCTCTTCCCCTGAAATAACCTTGTTTTGGAGGTTTCTCAGCATCAACACAATGATACTGCTGGTTTTGTGGTCAATAAAATTCTGTGGTCTCATGATCACTCAGCTGATTTTGGATTAGGGATGCTAAGAATTTTGTGGTGTACGTATATTTTTCATTTCAGTGTGCCCAATGTCTCATATTTCACTTTTCCCTCAGTTCCTTAAATCATTGTAAGATGTAAAACCCAAGAGGGGAAGATGTCTTCTCTGTGTGGAAGAGTACCTGTGGATCCAGCCCATTTTTTCTATAAACCACCTTCTTTTAGTTTCAAACTGTTGGTGTTACAAGAAAGCTTCCTTGCTCACTTTTATCACGCTTTCTTTCTGAAGAGTTTAAAAAATAAAATTTACTCAAGTGTAGTAGATACAGTATTTTCATCTTGCATTGCAGTTCTTTTTTCTTTTTTAAATTAAAATGTTTTGAAGCTCACTCATCCTCGAAAATGAAATTGTAGCAGGTTGTCTGATGTTTTTATACACATTCTGGAAGATTTCTCAATTCATTCTCACTAGATTCTAGAGATCTGACAGAGCTACAATATTTCTCATAGTTTAAGTTGACATCAAACAAAGCAGAGCTGGTGCTAGCCTTTTTTTATATCTCCCTGCACCGTTTTGTTTTGTTATCACCATAGTCAGATCTGTTATGTCTAACATTATAGAACAGCAAGACATATGCCTACAAATCAGCCTCTTTCAACTGAGCAAATATTCTATGTAACTCTTGTATATGGTACAAGTTTTAATGTATCAGACAATCAAACAAGTTGCTGTTCATCTGGACAACTAAAAGTAGTCACCAGGTGAGCAATTTAAGTTTTCCTTAGGTACCAGCCCAGGCTTTCACAATTTCCTCTGTGCTTGCATCACTCCTTGCCCAAAACTGGCATCCACGATATTTTTGTATTACTTGGCCAGGCAATATAGCAGACTATGGAGGCCTGCACGTGCTCTGTCTTCTTACAAGAGGGAGAAATACTAGGGGCTTATATGCAGGGTAGGAGATGAAGTAAGGCAGAAATAACCTCAGCAAAACTGGGTCTTACATTTCCCAAACTCTACCCCCCCCCCCATTTTCATAAATCTTAATCACAGCTCCCAATCATAATTCAGTGGCTGTCTCCTTTGCTTGAAGCAGTGATTGACATGAGGAATCGTACTCTGTATAGCCTGACTTGGGGGGGGGGGGAAACAGTATCTGTGATATCTGACAATATTTGCTCCCTAATAAAAACACTATCCATGGGCAACTTTTTACAGCTCTTTTTAGCTCTTCTATGTCAAGGTTTTCCAACACATTGGGGTGTCACAAAATTAACCAAGTGGTTTTTCATCAAATATTTGGATTTTTATGGGGCTCAGAAACAGCATCGAGCTTCTTGCAAGTGCATCATGTTGGCCCAGCTCAATCATATTATTCTCCCCTTCCCTTGCACAGCACTTAATGTCACAAATTCTTACTGGACAACAGTTGAGAACATAAAGAATGTTAAAATTGGCAAGAACATGGAATAAATAGTAGTCTAAAATCGGTTTGCCATCTTTGACCTCCTTAATTTGTAAATAAAACCACTTACCGTATGCCTTAATAAAATAAAACTAATTAATCTAATAAATAAATAAATGCTTGAGGAAAAGAAGAAATTCATTTTGAGGGTTTTATGTACTAATAGAATAACTTTCTAAATTTGTCCTCCAAATTTTAGCTTTTGTCAGGAGTGACAAGCCAAAACTGTTCAGGGGACTGCAGATCAAGGTATGTACTGATTTTATTTGGTTCTCTTATCATTTATTTATACTTCATTAAATACTATCACTTTATAAGCTTAGTTGTCCATCTGGTATATCTGTAGTGTATTTACTGGGAGATAATCAATATTTTCGAGTGAGACCAGACTTAGCTTAATACAGAGAGGATTCTCAGGGTGAATGTGGGTTTGATTGCATTTTCTCTACTAGAACAAGTGTCTTGATAGAAGTGACTTGTAATAAACCTTGTATTAAAGACTGGCAGGTGCATATATAACATCCCAGATTTAAGTTTCCTAATCAGTGTGGTATTGGTAAAGTATTTCCGAATTCTCTTTGTTAGGCGCTTTCACAAATCTAGTTGACAGATGTATGAAGCCCTCATTTTTCATGAATTTTGAGAGGCTGCAGAGGAGGTCTTCTGTTGCATAGCTTTGTAGTTGGCAGAAAATTTTCTGTGACTTGAAACCTCCCCAGAGTCCTTGGGCCTCAGAATCAGTCTTGGAAGGAGAAGTGTCCGTTGCAACCCCAAATAATGGTTGGTTGCTGAGTCAAGCTAAAATTTGATCTTTATTCAGCTGTCACTAGTGCTGTTCTTCACCCCTCTTTTTAAAGATTTCTCAAGTTTTATCAACTCATTTTTTACTTGGTTATTTTATTCAAGTATGCTCAGTCCATATACAAGGTATATTTTCACACCAGGCCACAGCAATTAATTCAACTTAAAACTAGTGCTTTAATCACTGTGGCATGCTCAGTTACGTTTGGATGGAAAAGAAGAGGCTTACAAAAGGTTGGTGGTTTCAGTCACAGATGAACAATAACTCTTAATGTTTTTTGTCTTTGTAGTATGTACGCGGCTCTGACCCTGTACTGAAGCTCTTGGATGACGATGGGAACATTGCTGAAGAGCTGAGCATTCTCAAGTGGAATACAGATAGTGTGGAAGAATTCCTAAGTGAAAAACTAGAACGCCTCTAAATCTTCTGTGTGTGTGTGGGGGGGGGGGGGATTCCAGTCTTTTTCTCACATCATTTTTCATTATGGTAATCTTCTCAGACAAAGTGTGATAAACCCCGGAAATCATTCCAGCTTCTGCATTAATTTGAAAGCTATCCCAAATTGTGTGGTTCTCAACATCTTTTAATTAGAAACAGAAGCTTCAAGCACAGCACATTTGACAAATTGGCAGGCTCGACAAATGGCCTGTCCTCATACATTTCGGCTCCTCTTACTGGATGGAGATCATTAATGAAATGCTTTAAGACAAATGTAATGCAAATACTGAAATTTGTTATAATTGGGCTGCTTTTTTTTTTTTTTTTTTTACTGGCAAGCCTGTTTGTCGGCTCCCAATAATTGAGATGATTACTGTGCTTTTTTATATGCTTCCTCTCTTTGTACGTTGATGGAAAGTTGGAACCAAATAAGATGTACTCTGCCTCCCAAAAAGATGTCTGCTTCCCTCCCCTGCGTTTTTGTATTTCCCAGCTGTCCTTTTTATAGAAACATTATTTACAGTATTCAAAATGAACGCCTGCTCTCAAAAAATCATTTGGAGTCTTGATCAGATGGAGGAACTCATGCTCTGAAGTGACTGGAGAACACTAGGGAAATGCACTTTAATGATGACTACATAGAAAGCCTTGACCAAGGCACATGTAGATCTGATGTCAGGTGTGCTTTCATTAAATGTTTCTTCTTCATTCAGCGGACATGTGTTCAGTGGAGAGAGAATATGTTGGAGATGGCAATAAACCATAAAATCTGTTTCAAATGTCTCATTCTTTCAGGGGATCATTGCAAAACCGTCTTCTTTAAAACATTTTGGCGAGTTTCTTTGGATAAAATCTTTATGGGAAGCATCTTTCAGTGTATCCAATCAGTAGGTTGGATCCAGACTTAAATTCCTTGCATGAGCAGAAAACTTATGTCAAAGAATTAGGATGTTTCTCCCTCTCCAGCCTACTGATCTCCCTGAAATGCTGCTCCTGGGGGACATGAGACCTTCAGGAGCAGGATGAGGGGCAAAATGTGGGAGTTTGCAGCGGGAAGAGGGAATTGGTGGAAATTGCCCCAACCCTTCCATTTGGAGGAAAATTAGTCCTTGTTCAGCACAGATACACCGTGTTGGATTCAGACATCTGTTGAAAAATAATTCTCTAACTTCTTCACACACTTAGATAGTGCTTGTGCTTATGTGAGTAGACCTAATTCCTCTGCTTGTGGCACACTGGTCTGGGTTGTGGAGGTAGATCAGGGTGGATAAAGATATTACTGGGGCATAGATAGATTTTGTTCTTACCATTGTTACAATTCTATTAAATATTGCATGTGAATTTTTGTGCGTGGAAATTTATTTAGATTTCAATCTGTTTCATTGCAAAATCCCTTCTTAAGTATTTCTTTAACCCTTTTCTACCATTCAGATTGCTCAGTTACACTCTGCCTGGGCTATTTCATACGTTTTTAGGTGTGTACCTACATTTGTATTGTATTAAGTTAATCCATAAGTGTGAAGGGAAAGGTCAGCCTTCAGGAATGAACAAGTGCAGAATGATACATACAGCAAAGAAATCTAAGGGGGAGAATTTATTTTTCTAAGTCTACAAAAATGTTAGATTAGTGTTATATCTTATGACAAGGAGTCAGCCCAGCAATGGGAAAATAATAAAAACAATGAAATGGGATGCAGTTCTTTTTGCAATGGCAAATAAGATCAGCCAGATTTTCAGCATTTTTTAACAACTATTGATTGCAAAGGGCTACTGTTAAATGCACATTGAACTCTCCTGTTGAATGCAAAGGGACTTCAAAGTGATTCTCTTTAAGGGGACTGTGCCTTTACGTGTGTGTTTTTTAAGTTGCTGAAAATTAGTTTTTGATACTTGGTGCAAATTTTTATTCCAACCAGTATGAATAGAAGTTGTAAAGCAAATATTTATAATTAAAACAATTGAATACAAGGAAAATAGAAGCAAAATACATGGAATCATTGTGGGGGTCTACACTTGTTAAAACAGAATTTTGCCGACCATAACTGTGCCCAGCAATATTGTCACATGGCATCACAAAGTTTGCTCTCGTTTACGTCAGCCTGCAGAAGTGATTGTTTTCCAATAGACCAGTGTTGTGTAATTTGGGAATTTAAAGGTAACTTTTTTAGGCTCCTACTGTAAGGAGGAGATTGCTTTCAAGGTCAAAGAACACAGTGCTGCCAGGGAGTTGTACACGGGCCAAAAAACAATAAATGCAGCTTATTGATGATCTTTGCATTATTGATCTGGTCCAGACTGTCTTGCAAACCAGAATGATTTTTTATAATGTTATAGAAGATAGCTGTCTGCATTACAATGCTCTAGCATTAATGAGAGATGCCATTAGATGGCTATTCTGGTCCCCTTTTCGGCTCCCTCCCAACAGTCTGTGCTAGGCAAAATTAAGCTCAGCCTTCCTGGAAATACCTGATATGACTGGCTGCTTGTCATTCCACCCGTCACTTCTGGCTGTAGTACTTGATCCAACTGCCCCTATCCAGCTCTTTTATAAAAAATATCGCCTTTTCTATCTTTCTAGCTCATGTGGCATAAGCTCCAATTTCTTTTCTATTCTGAACTACATTTCTAAAGGAAAAGGGTTAAATACACCCTTGTATTAATTTTATTTTTCAAACAATGGTTACTATATGCTTTCATGCTTACCAGGCAAACTGTGTCATACACTTAAAGCAGCGGTTGTGAACCTGTGGGTCGCGACCCCTTTGGGGGTCGAACGACCCTTTTACAGGGGTCGCCTAAGACCATCGGAAAACTCCCTCAGACCCCGCGCAGGGCTCTTCCCCTCCCACCCCACTTCTCAGGCTCCCCAGACGAGGAAAGGGAGGAAGCCGCCTCAGTCAGCAACTCGCTCTCTCACTCTCCCCCTCCCGCCCCACCAGGCCCGAAACCCACCTCGCCATTGGCCACGCCGCGTCACGTGAGGCCAACGTTCCTTCCCCCCCCTTCCCTCCCTTGTCCCCTCCCGCGCAGTTGGCGGGAGCCGCGGTGGCTTCTTCCTCATGCAGCGTGGGGGACGGGAGGCTGCTCTGCGCTGGGGACGCCGGGGATGAGTTTCGCCCCCTGAGGCGGCTCAGACGGGCAAATTGGAGCCCTCCGGCGTTTCCTCCCCCTCCCCAGGTTCTCTTGTCTAAGGGGGAACCGTTGCGGGCTCCGTGAGAGAGGCTTAGGTCGGGCTTAGCTTTTGTGCTTGGTTTCTGCCTTCTCTTCCCTGCTGCGGTTTCTGCATTGAAAACTGCCTTTGGGGGTGGGGGGGCGATGGCAGCATTCACAAAAGGGGACGTTGCAACCCCTCAGGACATTCTGTTCAAAGTCTCGGTACTTCAGAAGGAAGAGCAAAACATGGCTCAGTGGTAGAGCATCTGCTTGGCATGCTGAAGGTCCCAGGTTCAATCCCCGGCATCTTCAGTTAAAGCAGTGGTTCCCAAACCTTTTGAATCATGGAGCACTTTTCAGGAGAGAAATTAGTCATTAATTTTCACCTAGCAATTACAGTAGCATTTTTCTTTCCAGTCTCTTCACGGAGCACTAGGAGATGTTTCGCAGAGCACCAAGTGCTCCATGGAGCAGTGTTGGGAAACAGCTGAGTTAAAGGATCAGAATTTCGGTGATGTGAAAGGCCTTGACCTAAGACCCTGGAGAGCCGCTTCCAGTCTGAGTGGACAATACTGAGGATCTGATTCAGTAGAATCTGAAGAAGTGAGCTGTGGCTCACGAAAGCTCATACCCTGCCAGAAAATATTTTTGTTAGTCTTTAAGGTGCTACTGGACTCTTGCTCTTTTCTACTGATTCAGTAGAAGGCAGCTTTGTGCGTTTGCAAAACTTCCAAGGAGATAGATCGGGATGGGTCTTAGTCTGTCTGTAGCAGTAGAAAAGAGCAAGAATCTAGCACCTTAAAGACTAACAACATTTCTGGCAGGGTATATGGGCTTTCGTGAGTCACAGCTCACCTTCTTCACGGCTCACTCCTTCCAAGGGCAGGGAGATTGTGATTGTGAACGAATTGGAGTTGGGTGTTTCTTTCCTACTGGTGTATTTTGTTTTTATTTACTGTATTGGCTTCTCCAATGATCCCAGGCGGAGCATATGGTTCCCCTGAATTGCTGAATGTTCATGAGCACAATTAGCTGCCTTACGCAAACCTAACATAACATCTAAAATGTCTCCCTATGTGATAAAAATACATCTTGCATATCAGATATTTACATTACGATTCATAACAGTAGCAAAATTACAGGTATGAAGTAGCAACGAAAATAATGTTATGGTTGGGGGTCACCACAACATGAGGAACTGTATTAAAGGGTCGCGGCATTAGGAAGGTTGAGGACCACTGATTTAAAGGAATCAAGCCATAAAACCTAGTGAACATTAGGGGAAAGAATTGATGGCAAGGACATGCTGTGTCTTTGCTCAAAACAAGTGACCAACATCTGCAGCCTTAGTTTTAATATTGCGCATTGTACTTTGTCCCTGCCCCACTCAGCCCAATCACATTTTGTATACAACCCATATCACACTTTTCACTATATTCCAAGGAGCGTGTATACCACTCACCTTGGTTCTTAACCAGGTATGTTTTATTCTGTGCTTCTATGCAAAATTTGGTACTTCAACATCTGAGGCAGTTTCTAGTCCTCTTATGGCTGTGGTTAAGTGGTTTTTTTTCTCCTTTAAGGCTTCTTTAGGTTAACATAAGAACATAAGGAAAGCCATGCTGGATCAGACCAAGGCCCATCAAGTCCAGCAGTCTGTTCACACAGTGGTCAACCAGGTGCCTCTAGGAAGCCCACAAACAAGACAACTGCAGCAGCATTATCCTCCCTGTGTTCCAAAGCACCTAATATAATAGGCATGCTCCTCTGATCCTGGAGAGAATAGGTGTGCATCATGGCTAGTATCCATTTTTACTACTAGCCACAAATAGCCCTCTCCTCCATGAACATGTCCACTCCCCTCTTAAAGCCTTCCAAGCTGGCAGCCATCACCACGTGCTGGGGCAGAGAGTTCCACAGTTTAACTATATGTTGTGTGAAATACTTCCTTTTATCTGTTTTGAATCACCAGCTTCAGCAGATGACCCCTCATTCTAGTATTATGACAGAGAGAAACTTCTCCCTGTCCACTCTCCATACCATGCATAATTTTATGCCTCCCCTTAACCGCCTTCCTTCCAAGCTAAACAGCCCTAAGCATTTTAACCGCTCCTCATAGGGCAGTTGCTCTAGTCCCCTGATCATTTTGGTTGCTCCTTCCTGTACCTGCTCAAGCTCGGTAGTATCCTTTTACTCTTGTGGTTACTCTAGGAACACTCAGCTAAAGAACCCAAGTAGTTTACTGTGGAAAACAGGGTGCTGGACAAGTCGGATTACAAGTATGATCCAACAGAACTCAATGTACCAATTTTTAAGCAGCCTGATGAAAGAAGGTAGAGTTTTTCCTCCCAGGTTGGATTTTAGCTCCATTTAATTTCTTAACCATTACAGAAAGTGCTACCCCCATTTTAGTGTAATGTAGCAGCATTTGAAATTTCCCCCCTCTGCTTAGAGTGATGGGGAAATCCCTTGGATGTAAGAAGCAGGGAGAGTGAACTGTGAGTTTCTTACCCAAAAAGCAAAAGGTTTTCTCTTGGAAGCTCTTATCCCTGTAGCATAAGGGATAGTGTCCTGTGTCACCTTGTTTACTGTAGCACATGACTTTTTGAGTCATGGAGCACTTTTCAGGAGAGAAATTCATCACGGAGCACTAATTTTCACCTAGCACCTATATACTAAACCAAATGACTAGTATTTTTCTTTCCAATCTCTTCATGGAGCACTAGGAGATGTTTCGTGGAGCACCAAGTGCTCCATGGAGCACAGTTTGGGAACCTCTGCTGTAGCATAAGTATCAAATGAATGGTCATGCTGAGTGTAGCTGTAGTGTAGTGATTAAAAGTATCAGACTAGGATTAGGGAGAATGTGCCATGAAATTCACTGAGCGATGTTGGGCCAGTCTCTCTCAACCTGTTATGAGGATACAAATAGGGAAAGGAGTACCTTCTCTTATAACCTGAGCTCCGTAGATGAGTGGTTCAGGAGCAGATGACCAGTTGCTTACCTCCTACCCTTCTGGCCATCCACTTAATACTCATTTGTGGCTGAAAGTGTAGGGGGTCCCCACATCTTTTCCAAACAAATAGAAAATCAATGTGGGATGAAGTGATTTTAAATTGTGGAACTCCCTGCCCCAGGATGTGGTGATGGCTGCCAACTTGGAAGGCTTTAAGAGGGGAGTGGACATGTTAATGGAGAAGAGGGCTATTCATGGCTACTAGTCAAAATGGATACTGGTCATGATGCATACCTATTCTCTCCAGGATCAGAGGAGCATGCCTATTATATTAGGTGCTTTGGAACACAGGGAGGATAATGCTGAAAAGGAAACACCCATAATGAAGATGCCCTTCGTCCCTCTGAGCAGAAGAAGCCTTCACGGTAAGTAGCCAAGGCTCTTTTGTCTTGATGTTCAGCTATAGTCCTGCTTTGGCACTTCTCTTTTCTCTTTCTCATGTGTAGGAGTGGGGAAACCAACCCAGTTCACCAGATTAGTGTCTGCCGCTCATGTGGAGGAGTGGGGAATCAAATCCAGTTCTCCAGATTAGAGTCCACCACTCCAAACCACTGCTCTTAACCACTACACCACACTGGCTCTCCTGGTCAGAAGGGCCAGGAGAGATTTTTGGCCTCTGGGACAGTTTATTATATTTTTATCCTACCTTTCCTCCAAGGTAGTTTATATCATTCTCCATTCTTTCATTGTATCATCACAATAGCTGTAAAAGGTAAATTTGGCTAAAGGAACATTACTGGTCCAACATCGCTTAATTGAACTTCATGGTCATGTGGAGAATTGAACGAGTGTCCCTGATCTCTGTCTGGTACACTAACCGCTACTCCACACTGATTTCACAATGTTTATTTGCCAGCATGTTTTCTCAAAGAGAGACACCAGGGGTGTAAAACATAAGGCCTGGGGGCTGCATCCAGACCCTTGAGAGCTCTTATATGGCCTGCGAGGCAGCCCCCCCCCCCCATTTTGATCTGGGCTGGTGAGCCTGCTGCAGGCCTGCCAGCTGGGGCAGCCACCCCTGCTCCTGAGGTGTCAATGATCAAAGACTATTAAATTAAAGAAAATACTGCAAGTGTGTTATTGTTTTAAGCACGTTTGTATTTTAATTAAAAATTATATCATTAATTGGCTTTGCCTGTGTCTTCTATAAAGTTTGTATACCTGGCATTAAATTTTATGGTACACATGGTCCGGCCTGACCAAGTGACATGTCATATCCAGCCCTTGTAACAAATGAGTTCATCACCCCTAAGCTAGACTGTTAGGACTGCTTTTCAGAATTGCTCTGCCCCATCGCATTATAGATGATTTAAAGAGATTTTGATACCTGAGGCAGAAAATACAGATTGTGTCTCCTATGGCAGTGGAAGGCCCTGATGAGCCAAGTTCATTGATAGCAGGAACCTGCATTTGTAGAATGCTAAAATAGCATAGTTTTCTTGATGCGTGCCAAAACATAACTCAGTGTGTAGGGCTTCAGTGTGCACGATCTCCCAGGGTTTAGGTTTCAGTGAGCAACTGGTATGCTACAGATAATTGAAAGACATTATTTTTTTCTTCTTTCAGTCGTGTCTGAATGCGCTGATATCTCAAGGTCAGAGAGGAGAATGTAAACTGATGGTCAGGTTGCTGGGAAAGCTGTGGTCATGGACTAAAGGCACAGCCCTGTGTGGGGCAATAAATATACTGTAGTATCAAGTCTACAGAACTTGGTGAAAGGGGGGAAGAGCAAAAATGGAGTGTACTCAGTATAGGGACAGGAAATGGGGTGAGAGACAAAGGTTGCTTTTGTTTGTTGTGCTTAGGTTTAATTAATTACTTAGTATACCAGAAACACAAGTAAGATTTGTGTAGGGATGCAAAAGGGACAATAGCACTGTTCTATTATTTTATAGTGCAGCTGATCTGGGGCATAGACTTTTGTTTTCCCTTTTGTTTCTACTGTAAATATTAAAACCCATTTTGCAGGGCTTGATTTATCAATGAAGCTACAAGAAGCAGTTACTTTGAGCAACAGATTCTGGGGGAGAGAGGTTTCCCAGCTTCCAATCTCAGCTTCCATTTGAAAAAAAATACATGCATAGTGGTCGTCTAGAGCTGGGCAGATGAAGAGGGCATCATTTTGATTTTCCACTTAGGGTGTGGAAACAATGACCGCTGGCACTGCTGCTTTGAACATCTTTAAATTGAGTAAGGCCAGTTTCTCTGGAAGGAAGGGAGAAGAGACTGGGGAGAGAGTGTCAAGGTAGCAGGAGTAAGAAACACCTTCTGTAAGGTTTGAGGCAAAGAATAGAAGGGAGAGCGGTATCTGTTGCAGGGAGATAGCTAAAGTCAGGAGGGGGAAAGAGACAGGGCATATGGAAGGGCTGGACAACATCAGTGTAGTACTCAGTTTATCAAGTGAGACAAGGGTGAAGAGGAGGGGACTGAAGAAGGTGCGTGGGAAGAACAAGAGCCGAAGAGGAGAAAAAATAGCAGAGGCAAAGAGCAGGGAAGAAATAACTGACTAGACATGCACAGAATTGCACTGCAGCATAGAAACCCTTACTATTAACCTCAATGCTGAGCGAGCTGGCTGATGGTGCTCCTTCAATACAGAGCACCATAAGAACATAAGAAAGGCCCTGCTGGATCAGACCAAGGCCCCAGGATGTGGTGATGGCTGCCAGCTTGGAGGGCTTTAAGACTGGAGTGGATATATTCATGGAGGAGAGGGGTATTCATGGCTGTTAGTTAGAATGGATACTAGTCATGCTGCATACCTATTCTCTCTAGGATCAGAGGAGCATGCCTATTATCTTGGGTGCAGTGGAACACAGGCAGGATGGTGCTGCTGCACTCGTCTTGTTAGTGGCTTCCTAGAGGCACCTGGTTGGCTACTGTGTGAACAGACTGCTGGACTTGATGGGCCTTGGTCTGATCCAGCAGGGCCTTTCTTATATTCTTATGTTCTTATGGTGCTCTGTATTGAAGATTGCATTCTGCTCATGCTCAGGGGCATTCTGTCCTTAATTGTATTTTGTATACTCCAGAGCTGAACTCCAGAGTTACGTTAAAATGCATTCTGGAGCTATGTCCTGATGCAGCTAGGCTCAAAACTAATCCCTGATGCAGACATTCAGGAATGTCAATAGCCTTGAGTAATCTATGAGGTCATTCCTGTGTAAACCAACATCTGATCAAAGCAGGAGGGTTAATCTTCTAAGCAATTGTTTTCAGATTTGCATTCATGTAATCACATTCTGCTTCCACGTTTGGAGGGAAGGCATAAATCTGTTAAAAGATATACATACAAAAATTGTTTCATCCAGGAAATATTATCAGGCTCACATGTGGGGAAGAGGGACAAGTTGTTAACCTTAATTCACAATGCATGTAGGTACAATTATACATAAATTTCCTGGAGACTGTTATCCATTCACAATAGGCAATACTGGATTTGAAAAGGGAAATACGTGACATGAAAAATGGCACAGAATTCAAAAGAATGAAGATTCTACGTGAACACAACCCTTTTGTGAGCAAATTTTAGACTGTTTCAGAGGAGCAGATCTATAGCAACAAAAATCTCCCTTGTGGCTGAGAATATCTAGCTGAGTCTAGGTAAACAAGTAGGCCCAGGAGGCAATAAACACCTCTGTGAAAAAGGGTGTAATTCTTGAATACATGAAGCTTTCTTTTATTGAGTTAGACCATTGGTCTACCAGGGTTTCTCGTCTACTCCAACTGGTAGCTGCTCTCAGGGTAAGGTTGCCAACCTCCAGGTGGGGCCCAGACACTCCTAGAATTACAGCTGATCTCCAGGCTAGATAGATCAATTCCCATGGAGGAAGCGGCCTGCTTTGGAAGGTGGGCTCTATGGCATTACATCCTGCTGAGGTTCCACCTCCAAATCTCCAGGAATTCCCTACCCCCAGAGTTGGCCACCCTATCTCAGGGTCTCAAGTAAAGGTCTTTCACATCACTTCCTGATATCTTTAACTGGTGATGTTGGCATTTAACAGGGAATAGAACCAGGGACCTTCTGCATGCCAAACAGATGCCCTACCATTGAGCCGTGGCCTCCCCACACTACCCCTTCCCGTTGCTGTGAAAAAAAGCATGCTTGAGTAAAAGAAGGTGTCCCTGGATTCAAATTACCTAAATCATTACCACCCAGTGGCCTACATTCCATTCTTGGACAATGTGTTCAAGCAGGTTTGACTACACATCGAGGTGGTCCTGAAAGAGGCAGATTATCTAAATCCACATTCAGACCTAGGTTTTGGATGGGAAAGGCCTGGGTTGCCCAGACTGACCATTTTTTGCTGGGATTATGATGGGGAAGTGCATCTTTGTAGGTATGCCTGGATTTGTCAGCAATTTTCACTACCATGGTATCCTTCTGGAGATGCTGGCTGAGTTGGGAGTACAGGACACCTTGCTTTGGTGATTCCACTGTTACTTCCAGAAGGTTGTGCTGGAGGGCTGCTACTGAAGTTGTCTTATAGAGTCCAACAAAGACAACTAGGAGGAGGTTAAAAGCAACAGTTCTTTATTTTGCTAAACACAGACCTGGGGTGAAATAACCCACAAATAAGATGCAGAGTTACTCACCAGAGAAACAAAGGAAGCTTAGTATCATTTATGCATTCGCATGGGGCAGGCCCATGGCTGCTGACAAGCAGATTGATACACAAAAGCACCAATGCACATTAGGTGTCTACTCCACTCTAATTAGCATAGCCTATAGATATTGCCCGAAGGCATCTCTAAGCAAGTGCTAGGTCTTGTGATCTTGGAAGTAGAAAACACATTCCTAAGGATGAAGGTAATTCAGAGTTCTCTACTGGTGAAAGGCCGTACCAGGCACAGAGAGCATGATTTGTTGGTTCATGGCTCCCGGATGCCAACTTCCCCAAAGCTTCCATATGTTTGCATATGAGTACATAGTATTTTATACCAGCCCTTATATCTGGGCATTACACTACTTGGTCCCAAAGCATTTATGCTGGGGTCGTACACAGCATCTTGTCTCCCTCAGAACCTCTTGCAGTTTAACGTCTACGTGAAACCATTAGGAGAAATCATGGACTAGGTCTGAGGTGTCACCAATATGCAGATGACACCCCATTCTATTTCTTCTCTGAACAATGTCTGGAGAAGGTAATGGGATGAATGTTTGCTAATAAACTGAAACTAAGTCCAGACAATGTCAATAATAAAGCCACTCAGGTTTCAAGAAATCAGATGATTGTGGAAGACATTGCACTCCCAATGAAGGAGCAATTTTGTAGTTTGGTAGTGCTAAAAGACCTGCACTGGCTTCCCATTTTGTTCCTGGAACAATTCAAAATGCTAGTTCTTACCTTAGTGTCTTTATCTGTTCCCCTGCCTGAACAGATAAGGCAGGTGACAACTAGAGACAGGACTTTCTCTGCCTTAGTGCCTTGGCATTGGAATCCCCTCCCCTTTGAGGCTTATTATCCTTTAGCCACCAGGCCAAAATATTTCTCTTCACCCAGGTCTTTATCTGAAGGGAGTAGACTGAGGAGAGAGGATGGGCTCAGCAGAAGAAATGGGGCCTCCAGGGAATGGGTGAGCAGGGTAGTGATACAGTGCAAGGAAGCTGCATATGTGCATGTGACTGTGTTGAATCTTAATTCGACTGTATTTGTTAAAAATGCTTGCAAACTTTAAAAAGGACCTTGCAGATCTACAGCCCTCAAGTGTCTGTTCACTCATTTTTGCTGTCTAACTGAGTAACTGTTTTGATGAATACATTCACCCGTGCACTCAAAGCCTCCCTGATGCTCTCATTACATGGGTTGCATTAGTCACAGAGCATCTGGTTTTATGACTCCTCACTCCCCAAACCCATGGCCTCTGTGTGTGCTCACAGGTTGGTCCTGCCACCGAATACTCGGCATGCTGCTTAATGTTTTTTTCATGGAGGGAATTACCTTAATGGTGTGTGAGGATCTCAGTTGCACAGCTGCAGTGCCTGAGTATACCACAAATTCCAGGGAGCCACCTTTGTTCTTGCAGAGAAGCCTTTAAAAGATTTTGGGATTTAAGATAGTATCCCTCAAAATGCTGACTGGAGCCAGCAACAGGCCTGTTTTAGTAAAGGTGACAGTAAAGGGGTTGCTAATGGACCCTCTTAATTTCAGCCCAGCTCTTGTATTCTGAGATACATTTGTAAAGATGTTTGGTATTGAGCCTGAGTATTCAACATAAAGCTCTAACTTTGGTCATGGGGAGTTAAAATCTCAAAGAAACTGTAAATCAAGGCAGAGCTTTTGCTTTTCTTAATCCTTTCCTTCAGTGCAAAGTGGTGGGATTTCCTGAAAAGAAGAACAGCAGCTGTTAGCATTTGAGCAGTCCGGCCTGTGCCAAGAACCAAAGCTATTCTCCAGTTGGTGTATATTTCTTGGCCCCACTTGGACAAAGAATTGGGCCTGCCATCGGAGCTATGGTAAACCTTTTCCATTTACTTTGGAATTTTAAGCCACCGTTTCACTTGAATCTATGTGAGGGCCCTCTCCGCTGTATGTCAGGATGTGTGTCAGAATGACTGCTGCACACCGAGGTGTTTACAGAAGGGTCAGTTGTCAAGTGTCAAGATGGCTTAGACTCATTTCTAAAGCTGTTCTGTAGTAGTTTTCACCACAGGAACAACAGTTTTAATATAAGGGTTAATGAGCGCTATTCCTAATGAAGAGATATATTTTGGCATGCAGAACTGGACACCTTTCAGGGAAAGTTCTTGCCAGGTGTTAAAGATCTAATTTATTCCAAGTCTTCAGTACTGATTGTCTATGAATGTAACAATCGTGCCTGAGAAAGTCCTATGAAGTTGCAGAGGGTTTGGGGTGTTCTCTCAGTCTGAAGGGACAACCTGTCATGCTAGGCTCAGTGCAAGTGTCTGGATACATACAGAGAACATGATGGTACCCCTTGAATTGTAGCTGCCTGTTCTGCCTGTATGGTAGAGCAGACTCTGGACAGGTTTTGAAGTTGCTGGAGGTGTATTGCATAGGGAATGTGAGGAACTAGAGTCCCCCTTGGTAAGTTCATGAACTGGAACAAAAAACATAATTTGTTTTTCAGGTCTCCTTAGAGAGTGGTTAGAAAACCTTTCCTTCTATTCGAGCCTCTCTTTATGTTTGCTGGGTTTTTATTACTTCTCTTATTACACACAGTCCTTGGCCTGACCTTCTCCAGTCTGTTACTACCCATGCCTCCTGTCCCCATAATTTCTTCACTGCTATAATATCATTTTCACATTCCCTAAGTACCCAAAGCATTTTTCAAGGCACCTCACTGTAGCAGTTCTTCCTGCTTCCGCTGTACATTTTATCCCTTGCATGGCTAGCCTGATCTCGTCAGATCTCAGAAGCTAAGCAGGGTCAGCCCTGGTTAGTATTTGGATGGGAGACCACCAAGGAATACTAGGGTTGCTGTGCAGAGGAAGGCACTGGCAAACCACCTCTGTTAGTCTCTTGCCATGAAAACCCCAAAAAGGGGTCGCCATAAGTCGCCTGCGACTTGACGGCACTTCATACACACACACATCTGTCTGCCAGAGTTTTATCTTTTGCACTTTTCCTATTTATCCTCTTAGGTAGGTGGAACAATTGCAAAACTATCAGCTGCACAATTACCCTGTCTTTTCCATGGCCACAAAGTCCAATGCAAATAAAACAATAAAGCCCTCCAAACATCTAATGTATGGAGTGATTTCTCTTCACTGATTGCACCTTTCTGGAGAAGCTCAGAAATCTCAAGCTTTGGTTCTGGAAGAGGGTGGGTAGTCACCACTGGGGGGACACTCAAAAGGAGGAGAGGTACGCCATTCCAAGAAGTAACCAGTTTTAATACAGACAAAACCCAAGTATCCTCAGAAATTAACACCAATTGTCAAAAAAGAAGGACAAACGGTCCAGAAACACACTTGGGGCCGATAGGCCCAGGCATGAAGGTTTTGGAAAAGGTGCAGTCCAAATTTTTACATTCAGTTCTGCAAGTACCGAGGTTCGTCCCAAATGCTTTGATTCGATTGGAGACAGGTATGATGAGGATTGAAGCCAAAATCCACCTCATGTCCTTTAGTATGTGGGCTAAGCTAAATGAACAGAAATCAGGCCTCCTTGCATTGATTAGTCAAGACACATATCAATCCAAATGATTCGAGGAGGTACAACTAAACTTAAGGAAACGGGGGTTCTCAACTTCTCACCCCAGGATTTATTGAAAATGAGTGAAGAGCAGTTTAAAAAAATAGGCAAAGAGTAGAATAGACTGAGAGGCAGCATGACCTTGCAAGATCGCCTGGTTTTATAGCCTCACAGGAATCCAAGCATGATGAGGGCAGCCCCATATCTGACGACACTGGAGGTGAATAAATTTAGAAGAGCTTTCACGTTAGCCAGGTGTGGAGCTCTGCCATCGGCTGTCGTAGAAGGTAGATATAGGAAAATCCCCTTCTCTGAAAGAGCTTGCCTGTGTAATGGTGAAGAAATTGAGACCCGTGAGCATGCCTTACTGTATTGTCCTCTCCATCATGAGATAAGAGTCAAGACTATCCAGGAAATTAAAAAAAAAACAATATGAGTCTGATGAAATTTGTAGTCAATGACTTTTGGAAGATAGTAACCCATTAATCTCGAGATGTGTGGCTGAACTTTGTGCCGCTATATATAAGGCACGGAAAGATGTAAGTCATAAAAAGTAAATGCTATTAGATAAACATTTTAAAAGTTAGAATATGGTCCATTTCAGAAATGGGATTTTATTGGGATCGTGTCGATAATTTTTATCTATGGATTTGTTGAGCAATTAATATTGTTTTATGGTGATAGTATGTTATTTTGATTTTGTAAATTAAAGATTGATTGAGTAATGTTAAAATTATTTTTTCCTATGTATCTTGTGCTCAAGACCTTTGGTAAGATGAGCCTGAAATAAAAAGAAAGGAAAGAATGGAAATGTCCATTTTATAATAAGATATAGTTTTGGTTAAGCAAGAACGGACTATGGATGCAGGGTTGTAAAGTATTTTATGTGACTTTATGTGATTATGTGACTATTTGTTTTTTGTTTATGTAAATATTTACTGTAGACTGTCCCTTTTTAATAATAAAACTTTTAAAATATACAAAACACACACAAAATGGCAAATGAGATTCAATGTGAGCAAGTGTAAAGTGATGCTTATTGGGGCAAAAAATCCCAACCTCACATATACACTGATGGGATCTGTGCTGGCAGCAACAGACCAAGAAAGGGATCTTGGGGGTGGTAGTGGATAGCTCGATGAAAATGTCAACCCAGTGTGTGCTGCTGTGAAAAAGGCAAATTCCATGCTGGCCATAATTAGACAAGAAACAGAGAATAAAACTACTGCTTTCATATTGCCCTTGTATAAATCTATGGTGAGAATATAATTGGAATGCTGTGTACAATTCTGGTCACCACACCTAAAATAGGATATTGCAGAGCTTGAGAAGCTGCAGTAAACAACAACCAAAATGATCAGGGGACTAGAGCATGGGTCGCAAAAGTGCGGCTCCCGAGCCGCATGCGGCTCTTTGAGCCCTTGAGTGCGGCTCTTTCCATGTGCGGGCCTGGCTGAGTAGCGAAAGGGGCGGGGGGCAGGAGAGAGTCTGTGCAGGAGGTGCTTGGGTTACGTAGGAGCGACCATGTGCCGTTGCTGCTGCTGGCGGGCCTGCTGTGGGGAGAGAGTCTGCGCAGGAGGCGCTTGAATTACAAAGGAGCGACCACGTGCTGCTGCTGCTGGCTGGCCTGCTGTGGGGATTGGGGGTTTCTTAAGCAGCGGAGGAAGCGGCCGCCATTTCAATATTTGCACGGTAAGCCCGCCTGCTGCCTCCTGGCTTCTGCTGTCGGCTCCTCGAGTCCCTCTTCAGAAAGGCTCAAGAGAAATTCTCATTGCTTTGGGTGCGCTTCGCCCGGACGAGGAATCCCTGCGCGGCGCCTTTCTCGCTTCAGGTCGCCCGCAGCCCGGAGGGGAGGGGGAGGCAGAGAGCGAGCTGCCCCGGTGGCCGCCACCTCCCCTTTCCTTTCCACGCGGGCCTCTCTTTCAGTACGGCTGCTCTCGCCCCCAGGGCTGCAGAGCGGGCCCAAGGCCATGCTCAGGCCGCCCCTGGGAGGGGGGAGGGGGCTGGCACCGTGGCCTCGAGGGAGGGAGGGGCCGTTGGGAGACTCTCCTTTCTCCCCCCCACCCCGTGGAAGCCGCCTGGGCGCGCGGCCCTGCCTGCCTGTCCCCCCAGTCGGGGGGGGGGGCTCCTCCAGCCAAACCACCTTGCTCGGGCACCCACCTGCCTGCCCTGAATCTGGAGCCCGTCGGTCCCAGAATGGTGGGGGGGGGGTGAGCACCTGCCCCTCCCTCTGGCCAGGAGGGAACTGGCATGTCCGTGGCGGGGGGGGGGAAGGATGGATGGACTGTGCATCTCCACCTTGTTTGTTTGCATGGAACACACACAGACCGGGGACCTGCTGGCCTCTTCCTTTGTGCCTGGGATCTCTGGACATCTGGACCCTCATTGGGTGTGGGGGGGGGGTAGGAAACAGTGGGCATTTTTGTCTGGCAATTGTTAGCCCTCTCCTGACCTATTACTACAGGTTTCCCCTCTTCCTGCTACTTTGTGCCTCTTTCAAAAGGAATGGGGGGGGGTTACACTCTCCCCACAGCCATTCACCACCCCACTGTGCAGTAGGTGCTCTACTGGTTTCCACTTCTGCTAAACTTTAATTAAAGTTTATTAAGTTAATAAACAGTGTACTTACCTATATAGTTTGAGTTTAAAAAAATTTGGCTCTCAAAAGAAATCTCAATCGTTGTACTGTTGATATTTGGCTCTCTTGACTAATGAGTTTGGCGACCCCTGGACTAGAGCAACTGCCCCATGAGGAGCGGTTAAAATGCTTAGGCCTGTTTAGCTTGGAAAGAAGGCGGTTAAGGGGAGACATGATAGAGGTCTATAAAATTATGCATGGTATGGGGACAGTGGACAAGGAGAAGCTCTTCTCTCTCATAATACTAGAATGTGGGGTCATCTGCTGAAGCTGGGGGTGAGAGATTCAAAACAGATAAAAGGAAGTACTTCTTCACACAACGCATAGTTAAATTGTGGAACTCTCTGCCTCAGGATGTGGTGATGGTTGCCAATTTGGAAGGCTTTAAGAGGGGAGTGGACATGTTCATGGAGGAGAGGGCTATTCATGGCTAATAGTAAAAATGGCTACTAGTCATGATTCATACCTATTTCCTCCAGGATCAGCAGCGCATGCCTTTTATATTAGGTGCTTTGGAACACAGGGAGGATATTGCTGCTGCAGTTGTCTTGTTTGTGGCTTCCTAGAGGCACCTGGTTGGCCACTGTGTGAACAGACTGCTGGACTTGATGGACCTTGGTCTGATCCACCATGGCATTTCTTATGTTCTTTCTTATGTTCTTATGCTTGGCGCCAAGGCTATTCCCCGTTCCCAGGAGGGTGCTTGACTCCTCCTGGTGTGGCTATCTCGTTTGGTCGATGCTGTCGAGCTGATAGATCCTCTAGTCCCTTCTTAGACTTCTTTTCTCTTGGGAAAGTGGATTGGTCATCCTTAGCCCTAGTAGACTTGTCTTCCCAATGCGGAGTCTGCAATGGGGAGCGCAAGCAAGGAGATTTAATCTTCTCTCCACTAGTAGTTGCACCTGACGGAGAGAGGCGTCTCTTGTGACTGGGTTGCCCCTTAGCCATTGACAACCCCTTCAAGGTTGATGGGGTTCGACCTCGAGGCGATCGACTCCAAGCCTAATTTCCGACTGACAAAGATGGTCCTGGAGCCACTTTCAATGATGAGACTGACTCAGGATGCTTATTTCTACGGCTTCAATCCACCAGAAGATTTATTCTCAGTAGAAGATTTTTTTCTTCTTAGAAGATGTTGATCCAGCCGTGGTCACAGCTCCTTCTAAAATAGGATGGATTACTCATAGAGGTAGGCCTTAAGTCTTGATTCCCATTCTTGCCTCACCTTAGGGGTAAACAGGCCGCACGACCTACACAAATCAGTAATATGCCCCTTGCCTGAACAAAATAGACATTTGTCGTGCTCATCTATCTGAGCCATCTTTGCCCCGCAGGACACACATTTTTTAAACAATGCCATACCACAATCCTTTCAGAATCTCTCACCAAAAGCTGAGGAGAAACTCTCCATACATCTTCTCTCCACGGTGGCGAAGCAAGAACTGAGGGATGGCCGCTCCCCCCCCCCATCACGTGGCTGTTTTGGTGGGAAGAGCCATAGGGGGAGGAGGAGCATCCCGTATATATCCTAGAAGCTCTCCATCAAAAGTTCTTCGCAGCTCGCCTGCACATGTGCAGTTCCCATGTGGAACTGCACAGAGACCACAAAGATGAAACAAGAAACATTGGGTAGCAGCCAATTGGCTCTGGAATTTTATCTCAGTAGACACGCATCAGATATATGCAACTGGTCTTTGTAGATTGGTATTTTTGTTCAAACTGGCCTTTAGAACATGTTGCTATGTAACTTTCTTTTTTTTCTGCCAGTGCTTTAATGTTATATTACATTGTCTTAGTGCATTATAAACCCATTTGAGAATCATGATGAAAAACAGAATAACTAAAGAAATAAAATCACAACTTACTTTGAGGCACATGTTTTCACATGCAGGCAAATAACTTCTGTCATCTCAAAAATTAAATCAAAACCACCAGTCTCTGATCCAGTCTAGTATAATGCATAGAGTGATAGACTAGGGCCAGAGAGATGCTGGTTCAAATCTGTGCGTACCAGGGAACTTACTAGGCGACACTGGGCCAATCATTCTCTGTCAGCCTATCCTACCTCACAGGGTTATTGTGAGGATAAAAAGGAGGAAGAGAGAACTATGTGTGCTGCTCTGAGATCTTTGGTTGATTGATAGGATAAAATACAGTAAAATAATTTTGATTAAAAAAAAAAACATATTAAGGAGCTCAGTGAGTGAAATATAGTTGCAGCCCATTGTTTGTAGAACTATACAAACCATTTCTGTCCCACTGTATCTGCCACAACTCCCTGCAGCATACAGCTAGTATCCACTAGAGTCACAACTGGAAGGTGTGATTAAATATATTTGTAGCCACTAGGTAGCCACTACTCTTTAACAGCACAAGTAGATCACCGGTGCAATTGGCTGCCTAGGGCGGTGGTAAGCGCTCCCTCATTGGCAGTCTTCAAACATCAGCTGGAGGGATGGAGCACTTGTCAGAGATGCTTTAGGCTGATCCTGCATTGAGCAGGGGGTTGGACTAGATGGCCTGTATGATCCCTTCTGATTCTATGATTCTATGCATATGTGCTATAAAAATGTGATATGATTCTTGCAGATTATGAACACTTGGGTGTATAGAATATACATGTATGGATCAACTATTTCACATAATACCTAAGAGATGGCGTTTAGTGATGCAGCAAGCCCAAGTTATATGATTTGTTTCCTTGAAAGGGAATATATGGTGCCACCTGCTGGTCAAACAATACTACAAAGAGGTTAAATGCATCAGTTGTCAAGACAAGCACCCATTATAACAGGTGGCATGTGTCTGTAGAGGAGGGTAGGTTTCTCCCTCCCCCAGTTATAAGGCACACAGAGTCCTCCAGCTTATTTCATAATACTAATGCAGGCAAGAATAGTTTTTAAGCACATTTCCCAGATATCTACAGCCACTCCCCTTCTCCACTGCACTTCCTCTCTTTTCCCCCAGCCAACTCAGGGGAAAAGGTTTAAAGTTGCCAACTGCCTGGAGAAAAAAAATATCTCGTCTCTTTAACAGAGGCTTAATTGGATGCTTTAACCAGGTACTGTTATTTACCTCCATACTATGAAAAGGTTCCGCCAGTTGTTTCCACACATTAGTCCTCTTTTAAAGGGATAGGAACCTTTTCCCCCAGACCTGTTGGCCACGCTAGGATTGCAGAGGCGACTTAGCAGGAAAAAATGTTAATCCTGGTTTCCCCATACAAATATCCTCCATCCCCACATTACCCCTAATCATCAAACATGTTTGGCAGCGTCACGTGTATTTCTATTCTTGGGGCAGCATGTTACTTTGTTCAGTTGTCTAGCTATGTGGGAAAGTAAAAGGATGCAGTCCGTGACGAGGGCCAAACCTATCCCATGATCTAGCCACTGAGAATCAAGCCTAGTTTATCCATGCAGCCCTTCTTTGGGTTCTTCTGCAGGTTTTCAGTCGAATACTTGGAGTATGGAGAGGGTTGGAAATTAGCTTTGATAGAAGAAAATATGCCGATTACCTGCCCTGATTTTCAAAGGTTGGCTTACCACTTGTGGCTAGGGGAGACTTGCTAGCTTTCTAAACGTTTTGGAATGCCATTTTGCAATGTGTGATTTGGCTTTTGCCTTGTGTAATTAACAATGAAACTGTTGGTTTGATCTTTAATGTCTTTTTGGTATTGCACACTCCCCAAAATGTAATGTTGTGATGTAAGTCTATAGAATTGCCTTACAATTCAGAATTAGACCTTTGCCTTTTATGCATGAGTAGTATTTCCCTGGTTTGTCTCTCTCTCTTGTCTCACACTTTGATATCCTGAGGTCGGAAAACCTTATGCATGGTGTGGCTTGTTGTGAAGAAAGTCCTGGGAGTCTCAGGAGCACTGCATAATCACAAGCAGAAAACTGGAAGCATCTGAGTCCCTGCCCCTTGAAAATGCTGCTTTGTAATTGGCTGTACTGCTTACTGTGATGACATCACCAAGCCCCCTCCCCGTCCCCCTGCGAGTAGCCATTTCACAATCCATTTCTCAAAATGGAGTACTGTAGAATCACCAGCCAAAATTCATAAGCGTCTGAATCCCTGCACCTTAAAAACGCAGCTCTATTTAGAAAAGGAAAAGAGGGGGAGGGAGATTCTTCATTCATGTGTGATTCTGTGAACACAACACTGTTGAAACAGATGGGAGAAGACACAATTGGGGGGGGGAGTTCTCCATTCGTCCCTGAGTCTGTGAACTGACTAGAAACAACACCTCCTTCTCTTGGCACCCTCAGCCTTTTTTTTTTCATCTGGTCTGATGGCATATCGATATATCCGCGGTGCATCCCACAGTGTGGGGCCACCACAGATTATAAACTTGGTACCCTTGCAGCTTCACCTTAGTGGGATGCAATGCCTGGCACTCCAAATGTAAGTGGGAGGTATGGAAAAATGCACTCTCCTTTCACTGTTTTGGACTTTTAAAGTTACTACTAGATTCTGAGCTTTGAGCTGGGTTCAGGGACAAATCATTTGGCATGACAAATTAAAATCTACAGAGGTCATCGATCTGTCAGATTACGCCCAGTTACCACAATCAGGAATGCAAAAAATAGATGCAGGTTTATTATTCCCCAGCAGAGCTTACAGCAGGAATGGGGTAGCTAGTCAGGGGCAGTGTATGTGGGGACAGGGACTAAGGGACACAAGGAGATCAGGGCCTATCAAAATAGGTTTCCTCATGGCCTCAGGTCTCTCCCAAGAGATCTATCCCCATTGCATGTTTGCCAGACTACATCATATCTGCATGCATTTCATGGGCAATTGCATTCATAGAACCTACGGTGGGAAAAGCTTCTGTCAAGAACAGTAGTTTACATATAATTCTCCTTCTGAAGCAGCAATCTCCATCATTCCAATTTTGATAGTTGTGTTTCTTCCCACAACTGTGTAAAGACATTTGAAAGCTTTAGTTCCATTTTTGCAATTCTAAATAGCTCCCCTTAATTGCTCATGTCAGACACCCAGTTCATATTTTTTAAAAATTTATAAAGCAATTCCAGTCTGTTGGGAGGGGGGCCTCCTTCGCATTCAGTTTATGAACTTGCTGTGTGTTCTTCATGCTAATGTGTCTTCCATCACTCGTGTCAAGGAACTATTGGTAAAAGATTTAATATTGTAGCAGAAAACTGGGTACGAGGGGGGGGGGGAAAGAGACCCAAAAAACCGTTATCAAGAAAAACAGTTTTATTCCAGCTGGACACCCAGTTGCTCTAACAAGCAAAATAAACTGGGTCCCGGTTGTACTGGGACCAGGACTTTTATTCCATTTTCAGCTTTGACAGATGTGTCAACATTCCACGCCAATATGGTTGTTTAACATTTGTCTGGAGCCTTTACAGCTCTGCCAGTTATATCCAGTTCTCGATATCATACAGCGTTCATCATGACTTCTCCCTGACATTTCACCTAGTAGCATACACACAGAGCTAGCTAGCTTGTATCCAGGCGGACTTCTCCCCCTGCTGTCTTAATACATTTTAATACATTTACAGAGAGGAAACTATTACACACTATTAAATCAGACTGCTTAAGCGGATCTTCCATATTCAGGGGAAATCTATCTTGCTGTCTCAATATTAACAAAGTAGTTCTGTATTTTCACTTCCCTGATGTCTATCTCACTGTACCCAAAAGCTCAGAGGAAACATTTATCAAACTGCCTCCATTGTTCAGGGAAGGGTCTGCTCTTGCCCTTGCCTTGCTTCCACATCATTAGAGAACAGAAACAGACAGCAATTCAGCAAAATACAACCATAATGAATACATGTCCACATTAGGTACTCCCTGAACGCATGTTTGAAACATGTTGCCAAAGGTTTATCTCTATTCACATGCTGTGGGAAGGTTCATGCAAGCTAAACTCCCAGTTCTGCTTTATCAGCCATTCCCACACTTCTGGCATTCCACTAAGTATGTAAAACAGGATGGTTCTGGAGGATATTTCTATAAAGATAATAAGGCTATATTATAATCAAATGGTCCAGGATGATGCTTTGTTAAAAAGGGATCAGGACTGGAATTATACTATTGTATATTATTAGACAGGGGCTGTGGCTCAGTGTCAGAACATCTGCTTGTCATGCCGAAGGTTCCAGGTTCAATCCCTGCCATTTCCAGTAGAAAGGATCAGGTAGCAGCAGCTGTGAAAGACCTCTGCCTGAGACCTTGGAGAGCTACTGGCAGTCTAAGTAGACAATACTGACCTCGGTGGACCAACGATCTAATTCACTGTAAGGCAGCTTCATATATTCATAATATGCATTATCCGTTATTGTATGTATTATTTTGATCTCACTTCATTGTATGTAATACTTATGTAATACCATCTTCTGCACTGTTTAACATGCCATTTAATACTTAGTTTTAGATTTCTGCATTCCTAGTTGTATTGCATTACTTATTGAATATCTAATTCTACTGATTGCACTGACTTACACTATGTAACCCGCCTTGCATCTCAGTAAGACATCTCTATCAGAAGGGACCAGGTAGCAAGTGTCCTCTAAATGACAATTTCCTGACCTGTAGGTTCTGACCCAAAAATGAATCAGGAAGCCAGTGTAAATGGATCCCAGGTTTTTTGTAGCTTTATTGATTTATACATGTTCTTTTTTTTAAGCAGCTCACCATACCAAGAAAATTTGAATTTATGGGTCCCCATACCCAAAAGGCTGGTAGCCATTGCTATAAATTCTCTTTCCTTTAGGGCTAAGGTTCACTTGTAGCAAAACAGCAATAGTAATCAGGAAGAAGACACCTAAGTAGAATAAGATTGCCACTGCTGATTTATAATTTTGTAACTTCCAGGCTTGGGATATGCCAATGCATTCAACCTTAGGTGATGACCACAGGGGAATAAAGCCACACATTGTCTGATGCTGAGCTGAAAGTACATATAGATCCTGTTTTACATCAACTTTACTGGTTGCCTATTTACTTCCACACTGAATTCAAGGCACTTAAAACGCCTTCATGGCCTCTGACCTTATATCTAAAGGACCATTTCTTCCCCTATATACCTGCTTATCATCAACCCACCAGATTACAGCAACTTCTAACTTGTATATATATTGTCTACAAGTTAAAAGGGAAATTGCATCACTTTGGTCTTTTCAGACTTTTTAATTGAACCTAGGTTGTCCCCAGCAGCCCCTCTAGAGCCATCCATGAGAATCAGGTGACTCTTCACAGCCAAGCATTCCAACTGTGTGAAAGATACAGAAATTGGCAGAGTTCTGCACTCACACAACTATGTGTTTAGCAGTACTTACAGAACGTTGTCCAGTCCTAACCATATACATCATTGTGGTATCCCCCCTCACTGGCAAGCTTTGCCCACCTTCTGCCCACAATCTCTCCTTCTCATAGAAAAGCAAAAGACCATAGGCGAAGGTAGAACTAGTAGCATAAAGCAAGCCTAAAGCTCTTTTCATAAGTCCTGTTAATCATGATTGTTATCTCATGCAGGATTTTGGTCCCCCTCATAAACATGGTATTTTCACATGCACCATTTCTTATGCGTAGAGTTCTTATTACTTCAACCTGAGATGTGTTTGAATTAGTGTCTTTTTTTTAATTGCAAAGAATGCATTGCATTTTTTGAAAGCATTTTTTTTTTGAGCTTTGCAATTGTTTTATTATTATTATTATTCTGGATGCTATCAGGTATTAGATTTTGTTGAAAGCAGCTACATCCATTGATGATACATAATCTTCAAAAGCGGTGATCTTCTCTTCCAGCATATCAGTTCCAACTTTATCGTTTTCAGTGACACACTGAATTTGAAGCTTCTTGATTCCGTAACCAACTGGAACCAGTTTGGAAGATCCCCAGACCAGGCCGTCAACCTGAATGCTTCGCACGCATTCCTAATTTGGCCATGTCCATCTCGTCGTCCCAAGGCTTCACATCCAGCAAGATAGAGGACTTGGCGATAAGCGCTGATTTTTTGGATTTCTTTGACTCATACTGGGCGAGTCGCTCCTCCCTTAACCTTTTTGCTTCTTCACTTTCCACCTCTTCATCAGAGTCGAAGAGATCGATGTCGTCATCGTCTTTGCTATCTCCGCTTGTCCCTGTGGCGTCTTCTTTTTTTATAAATTTTTAATTTTTTTGTAACAAAACATAAAAAAACAAATACAATGAAATAAAAAACAAAAAAATACAAAAAAAAAGAAATACAGAAGGGTATCTATATACCTTAATTATTACATTCATGATTACAATATTATAAAATTAGAAAGGATACCCCTTTCCCCTCCACCCACCTAAAAAAGTGAACCTTCACCTGACTTCCGAAGAAGTGTCTAAACAGTTTTTATTACACTTAATAACAAAAAACTTCTAAAGTTATTAATGCTAATTTCTATAACTCGTTAATTAATACTGTAAAATCCATTTTTGCCAAATTGTCCCAATATGAGGCGGCCTTAAACCATGTTTTTTTAAATTCTTCCATATCTTTTCCATGTAGGAATTCCATTAATTTGGCCATCCTCATATACATCCATAATTTCTCTCTCCAGTCGATAATTGAAGGTTTATTCGCTTGTTTCCAAACTTTAGCTACCACAATTCTTGCAGCAGCAAAACTATTTTGGCAGATAACCCTGTCCTGGTCATTCAAATTGTTTGGTGGAATACCTAATAAGCAAAATGCAGGTTTCCTTTTTACTCTACCAGTAATCAAATTATTCGTTTCCATCGTTATTTTTTTCCAAAATCTTTTGATTTTTTTACATAACCACCATACATGCATATATGTTCCTCTTTCCTTTCCACACTTTCAACATATTCCCATATCTCCTTTATTCATCTTAGATATCATCACTGGGGTTATATGTCATCTATAAAACATTTTATATAGGTTTTCTCTAATTTCATTGGTTATTGTTAATTTAAATTCTCTCTTCCATAGATTTTCCCATATTTCCAAATCAATATTAAATCCTAATTCCTTCATCCATTTAATCAAACTGGCTTAATTCTTTCTTGTTCTAAATTGGTTACAATTAATAATTTATACATTCTACCAATCAATCCTTTATTTCCTTTTATTAATATTTTCTCTAGTTCAGATTTATTTTTGTTAAATCCAAGCTGATTATCTTTATTAAATCTATCTCTTAACCTGTAATACATAAACCAATCCTTTATATCTAATTCTTCCATGCTTTTTAAAACCCATTTTCCCTCTTTCCAATCAGTGATATTTCTATATACATCCATATCTAAATTCAACTGTAGTCCCCTTCTCATGTGAGCTTCTACTGGATTAACCCATCCCGGGGTCTTATTTTCTAAAATCCTCCTATACTTTTTCCAAACTTGAAATAATCCAGCTCTAATAATATGAATATTAAAGTCTTTATTTACCTTTTCTTTCTCATACCACAAATATGCATGCCAACCAAAACGTAAATTATAACCCTCTAATTCTAATATTTTAATATTCTCTAACATAATCCAGGTCTTTAACCAAACAAAACAAGATGCCTCATAATACATTTTTAAATCTGGTAACCCTAAACCTCCTGCTTCTCTTAATTGAATCAGATTATTATACACTATTCTATGTTTCCCTTTACTCCATAAAAAAATCAAAATATCTTTTTTCTAAATTTTAAATATTTTAGTTTCTTTAATAATTGGTAGATTTTGGAATAAAAAAAGCATTTTAGGTAGTACCATCATTTTAATTACCAAAATTCTACCCCATAATGATAAAGGTATTTTCTCCCAATTTTTCAAATCTATATTAATTTGCTGCCAAATTTTAATATAATTATTTTTAAATAAGTTAAAGTTATTTGAAGTTAACCAAATACCCAAATATTTTACTTTATGTTCAATAACAAAACCAGTACTTTTTGATAATTCTTGCTGCTGCAAAAGTGGGATATTCTTAACCAATACTTTCGTTTTATTTTTATTTATTTTAAAACCTGCAAGCTTTCCATAAACCTCCACCATTTTGTTCCATTCTGCAATGTGAGTAATAGGATTAGTTAAAAAACAAACTAAGTCATCTGCATAAGCTTTAACCTTATAATGATTCCCCCCTATTTTATAACATACAATATCTACATTATTTCTAATCTTTCTCAATAGAACTTCTAATGTTATAATAAACAATAAAGGTGAAAGAGGGCAACCTTGTCTAGTACCCTTTTGAATTTCAAATTGTGATGTTAACTCACCATTAATCATCAACCTAGCAGTTTGATAAGTGTAAATATTTCCAATAGCTAATTGAAATTTTCCCCCGAAATCCATATATTCTAATACTTTTTTCATAAATTTCCAATTTACATTATCAAACACTTTTTTTGCATCCAAAAATATCATTGCAAAAGGTGTAGTATTAAATTCTGCATATTCTAAGAGATCTAACACTACTCTAACATTCTGACTAATCAATCTTCCTGGAAGGAATCCTGCTTGATCTTCATGTATAATCTTATTTAATACAATCTTCAATCTGTTTGATAAAATCGCTACAAATAGTTTGTAGTCGTTATTCAATAATGATATTGGTCTATAATTTTTGGCTTCCAATAAATCAGAATTTGGTTTAGGAATTAAAACTATGCTTGTTTCCAGGTATTTGGGATAGATCTGTTGTGCAAGGACTATTCATTACTTTTAATAAATGTGGTGAAACTTGTTCTATAAAAACTTTATAATAAAGTGCTGTAAATCCATCATCGCCTGGTGCCTTATTTAATTTAATTTTACCTATGACTGTCCTCCATTGTTATGTTAGCATCTAATAAATCTTTGTGTTCTTGTAGAATTCCTTCCCATTCAAATTGGTTTAAATATACTTCTATTTCTTTCTCGGAGAACACTCCTTGTCTGTAGAGATTTGAGTAGTAATCTATAAAAGTTTCCATGGTTTTTTATCTGATGTAACCTTACCATCTCTCTTTATTTTTAGTATAGGTAATTTCTTCTCTTTATGTTTAAGTTGCCAAACTAACAACTTACCTGGTTTAGTTGCATATTCAAACAATTTTTGCCTATTATACAAAAATTTTCTTTCTATTTCTGAAGTTATCAAAAATTCATATTGGTGTTGTAAATTTTTTATCTTATCCATCTGTTCTTGTTTAAGTAATTTGCTTTGTGCTCTTCTTAACTGTCTTTCTCCCTGTTTAATTTCCTCCATTATCTTTTTCCGCTCTCTCTCTCTATACCATCTCGCATTTTGTTGTATTAATAACCCTCTTATTACTGCTTTTCCCGCATCCCATACAATCTCATCGGGAGTCCCCTTATCAGCATTTTCCCAAAAATAATTTTGTATATCTATTTTTAATTTATCTACAATCTTCTTATTTTTCAGTAAATATTCATTGATAAACCAGGGTTTATTCCTCTTATTCCCCATATTCATCTTAAGCAACAATGCGCTATGATCAGATAACACATTAGGTAAAATTTCAAGACCATCCGACAAACCTGTGATATCTTTAGACAACCAAAACATGTCTATTCTTGAATGGGAACAGTGCCTTGATGAATAAAAAGTGTATCCTTTCTTATTGCCATTTACCAATCTCCATATATCAAACATTTCCCATTGATCTATTATATGATTAAAAATACCAGTTAGTTTACCTTCACATTTACCCATTTTTTTCTTTGTTGACCTGTCCAGTTTTGGTTCCATTACACCATTAAAATCCCCCATCCATTAAAATCCCCCATTTTTTCATTAGCATATTCAGCTAGTATCGATGCTAAATTAGTATAAAACATTTTCTGATTAGCATTAGGTGCATAGATACCAACTAGTATTATTTTTTGAAAACCACTCAAAATTTCTACCATCAAAATCCTCCCTTCTATATCTTTATACAAAAGCTTAGGTTCAAATATTGAAGGGATATACATAGCTATTCCATTAACTTTTTTCTTTTCATTACACGATGTAAGTAATTTGCCCAATTTTTGTTGTTCCAACCTTGTAACCTCTTTTGTTATCATATGTGTCTCCTGTAAACAAAGAATGTTAGCTTTAGATTTTTGTAAATGGTGAAATATTTTCCTCCTATTTGGAGAATTCAAACCATTAACATTCCATGACAAAATTTGCAGCATATTGATATTTAATAAAAACCCATGTTAATTAACCCCCCTAAATTATCTTCTCCCCCCCGACCCTTTTCCATTCTCTTATATATAGTTCAGCCAACTTCTTCATCCGACTATGTTTTTGCCCCCCCACTTGCTTCTGCTGCCTTTTCTTCTTCAGTAAGATCTTTTCCAGTCAGTTCTTTAGAAGGTTGATGTGGTAGTTTATGTAGGTCTCCTTCGTATCTCCTCAAAAACTGTTCAGCTTTGACGATGTCTATAATCTTGAACCTTTTTGCGTTGAAGATAAAAGAAACTTCTTGAGGATATTCCCATCTGTGTTGTATTCTATTGTATCTCAGCCTTGCCACGAATTCTGCAAAATCTTTTCTTTTCCTCAGTAGTCTTCCCAGGATCTCCTTCATTAACCTCACCGGAGTACCTTCAATTGTCAAAGGATCATTATAATGTTTATTCAAAATCAAGTCCCGATGAGTTCTGGAGAAAAGCTGAACCAAACAATCCCTTGGAACTTTGTTTTTGGTTGCATATGCAGAATTAACTCTGTAAGCTGTTACAATCATACCTTCCACAATCGTTTCTTCTTCCCGGAGAAAATCAGCCATCAATGTTTTCAGGTATTTTTTTTCAGATCTGAGCCCTCTAGCCATTCTTTGAGACCCCGAATACGAATCCAACTTTCCTTTATCTTCAACTCCAACATCGTTGTTTAGTCATCACGTCTTTCCTCCCTTTCTTGACTTGCTTCCATTGACAGTTCTAGGACATAAACCCTTTTTTTAGTCTCTTTGTTATCCTTTGATTGTTTTTGAACTTTTGCTTCCAACTTATCCTGTTTTACTGTCAAGGATGAAATAGAATCTTGTAATGCAGAAATGGCAGCTGTATTTTGACTCAGACCTTGCTTGACAGATTCCATATCTTGCTTAACTGACACCACTTCTTGCTTAACTTCTGCCACATCTTGTTTAACCTCTGCCACCTCCTTTTTAATTGATGTCACCTCCTGGAGTGTCTTAGTTAAAAGTTCTTGTAACGAGTTCAAGGTAGCTTCAGGTTTTCTGGTCATCTTTGCAGCAAGAGTTGTTCCTGTACTTGGTGAAGTGGATGGTGAAACAGCAGGACTAGTAACAGAAGCTCTTCTTTTAACCTGTATAGGTTGCTGAGTCTGAGGCTGTTTAAGTTCTTTAATAAGTAGTTTGGGGTGCTTTCCTGTATCTTTCTCAGTTTTATCTTCCTTATCTCCCATCAAAAGACTGAAGTGGCTGCACTTATAATCCAAAAAAGAAGGGGGGGTGAGACTTGTTTAAAACATCAGTTCAGGGAAAACTTTCTCCACTGGAACTTTCAATAGCAACCAATGTAGACCTGGAGAGACATTAGCACAGCTATATTTTCATTCAGCTTTCCATTGCCTGCTCATTCCCCTTCAAGCCTGCGCAGACACCCTTCACAATTAGCTTGGCAAAGTAAAATTCCAAGTGCGCCACAGCTTGGCAAAAAGCCAAGTTTCGTTCTGGTGACGTTAGCGAGTTTAGAAAGAGTTCCAAAATGCTTCTAGCTGTTGCATTCACTGTCAGACACCCCCGTGAGTTGATTGTTTAATAATGTAAAAAGAAAGTAGACCTTGTTTGTAAAATCCGTGCCTCAGCGCCGTCTTCCCGGGCTCCCGCGATTTTAATGGCGCCGGCACCTCCGCTCACCCGTCCAGGCGCTCACCAACGCTTTGGAGGCAGCAAGTGCGCCTTGGATGGGACGCGAGCTGGCACCTCGATCAGCGTCCCCTCTGCTTCAAGGGGAGCCGCGTTTCGATGTCGGGGGGGGGAGATTGCTTGCCCCCAAGCCGCTTAAGCCCGGCCGCGATACTCGCACTGCCGTGGCGATCGGCACTGGATCCGGAAGTCCCCTGTGGCGTCTTCAACATCTGCTGGGCCGTATTTCCCCAAAGCCTTCTTCACTCCAGGCAGACTTGTCTTTTGCTTTTCATAAGATTTAATGTGGTTGTACCACCGGAGGGCATGAAAACACTCAGAAGGAGGAGGAGTTCCAACAGCTTCAAACAATGCAACGTCGGCCTGGAATGGGACATACCCCTCAATACCCCTCTTGTCCTCTAAGAAATCGTTGAGGAGCTTCAGCCCCGTGGAGGATTTCAGGTCCCCGAAGCCCATGACGGTACCAGTGTAGCCGGGAAGAGAGGAAGGAGCAGGACAAAAGGGCTATCCTAAAGAGCGAAAGCATATTTCTGAAAGAAAACCCAGTTGCCGTTCCTTGTGCCACTGTCCAAGATACTAAATGTAAAGACATATAGTGTAAATGTAGCCCTCTTCATACCTGTATACTGAGAACAGTACCTAGGACAGAGTACATTGAGGTTAAAAAACACAGATCTGTCATGCTGATGACAGTGTACTGTGTGCACGACATATTCCTCTATCTTCTTCACATTCCTCAAAACTCTAATGCTTGTTCTAACACTACTGTGCTACATCTCAAAGCAAGGTCATTCACCATAGGTACTTAAAATGGATCTTAAAAGGTTGATACCAGCACACATAAAAGCATTTAGTTATCCAGTGCTAGCTATATCTCATTGACCAGACATTAAACAATACAGCTTTATCAGCACTGATAGAATCTAGAAGCGACAATCGTGATTAAATTATCTAAAAGCATCATATAAGAACTCATTAAAGGCCTTCTGGTGCCTTTAACTGTGCTGTGCAGCTTGCCAAACCAGCTGTGACAAAGAAAAGCAAGGGCATTCCAGCCCTGAATGGCTTTGCTCTCACTGATATCCAAAGCAGTACTTGTAATTTTAAATAAGGCACATCCTGGAAAAATATTTTATTGCACATGAAATTGTATTATATATATAGTCTGTTAATTAATTAACTTTATTAGAATTCTATCCTGCCCTTTCCTTGCCAAGGCAGGGCTCAGGCAGCTCACATCCCATATACATACATACATATACACACACACACATATATATACACACACACACAATAATCCATACAATCAGCACCATACAATATGCAGTTAAAATTGATAATCTAATCTAGTTATTAAATAATTTAAAGTCCAAGCATCTAAGTCCAAAAATTCTAATGACACCTTCTATATTAATAACACTAGTGGCAGTCGAGTGGGAGGGCAGACAGGCATAAATATGAATGAACTAAAGGATGGAACAAAATAAATAAAAGTGGAATAGTATAGAATAGGGAGGCCAGCTAATGGTGGAACCGTTGCTGCCCTCAACCATAGGCCTGGCGGAACATCTCCATTCAAAGGACCTGCAGAATTGAGCTAAGTCCTGCAGGGGTATGAGCTCATTTGACTGAGAATTCCACCAGGTCAGGGCCAGAGCCAAAATAGCTCTGGCCCTGGTTGAGGATAGCTGGATACTTCTTGGGCCAGGGACCACAAGTAAGTTGTTATGCGCTGAACGTAAAGCCCTTTGACGGGTATACCAGCAGAGGCGGTCCCTCAGATACGAAGGTCCCAGACCATTTGGGGCTTTAAAAGTTAACAACAGAACCTTAAACCTTACCCGGTATTCAATATGAAGCCAGTGCAGTTGGTGGAGGACTGGTTAGATATGTTCTCTCTAAGAGGTCCCTCTTAGGACCCTTGCCACTACATTCTGGACCAGTTGAAACTTCTGGAGCAGGGTAGCCCTGCGTAGAGCGAGTTGCAGTAGTCCAGTCTGGAGGTAACCATTGCATGGATCATTGTGACTATGTCAGAGCAGGACAGATAAGGCACTAGTTGCTGTGCCTGGCTGAGATGGAAAAACACTGTTTTGGCAATGTTCGTGACCTGGGCCTCCATTGATAAGGAGGCATCCAATGCCACGCCCAAACTCTGGTGCTGGTGTTAGTTGCACCCTGCTAAGAGCTGAGAGTAGGTGCCCCATTTCCTACCCCCTGATCCAGCCGCAGGACCTCACAGGACCTCTGTCTTTGATGGATTTAGTTTCAGCCAACTTTATTTCAATCACCTTGCCATGGCCTCCAGACACCTGGCCAAAGTATCTGGGACGGAATCTGGCCAACCATCCATCAACAGAAATAGCTGGGTGTCATCAGTGTACTGATAACAACCCAGCCCAAAACTCCAGACAAGATGGGCAAGGGGGTACATGTAGATGTTTGATACCACTGGGGAGATAATCACCCCCTGGGGGACCCCACATACCAAGGGGTGTTATGGTGAAAATGTCTCCCCTAGCGCCATCCTCTGTCCCCAATCTTGGAGAAATGAGCACAGAAATGAATTTGCTGTGTTGCATCCACAGCTACCAAGAATAGTACTATTAGCTGCAACACTTTCAGTATACTGTTACAGATTCTGCAACTATCCCTAGCTGCAGCTTTAGGAGCAGCTCAGTAGAGAATACTGTAAACTATGGAGATTTGGGATGAGATTATCTAAGAATAGGAACCAGTAACTGGTTAAAATCAGACTGCATTTCTAAAGGCATCTTTGAAAGTAGAGTTTGGCTGGTTTCTTTTTTGTACTCTTCAACCAACCTACAGCCTAAACTATAATTAGAGAACTAAAAGTTTGAGGATTGATTATCCAGTCTAAGCTTGAAATGTCATTTTATGCAATTCTACCCATTTCTTACATACTCTCTCACAATACCCTACCCTATTTAAATGACCCATTAACTCCCCTGATGGAATGGCATTTCGTCTAACCAACGTAAATAATCGTCTGTATCATGGGATTGTTAGAAAATCAAAATACATTGGGAGAGATCGCGGCAAGTTTAGACCTAGGTATAGAGGTGAACTTACTCTAAGTGCTCTTATTGTAATACTACTGAAATTCAGTTTCTGCAAGCAGCTCAGGACTGAAAAAAGAGCTGTGATCCCTTAGGTCAGAGAGATTCCTAAAGACTGGAGTTTACTCCACAAGGTCTGGTAAGAGTCAGGTTTAAGTAGGTGTAAATATCCATTCGCCTCCCTGGGTTGTCCAGAACGTATTAGACTGGAAGTAAACCCCAAGATATTTGAACTGAGTGACCTGATCAATAAGGTTACCATTAACACACCAAAGATGTCTCTGCTGACGTGAGGACCTAGAAAACTGCATCACTTTAGATTCACTATAGTTTATAGTCAAGCCCTCTGAACCGCAGAATTCTGCAAAAGAGCTCATAAGTCGACATAGACCCACTAGGGATTTAGAAAGTAGCAGTGTGTCATCAGCATACAGGATTGATATAGGAGTTTGTGCCAGTACAGGCTGGTGGAACTATTGGTTATTTAGTCTGGAGACCATGTCGTTAATATAAAGATTAAACAATGTGGGGGCCTGCAAACATCCCTGCCTTACTCCCCTTTGCATAGAGAAGGAATTGGACAGAAGTACAGCGAACCTGGGCAGCCAAAGATTCATAATGTTTTTGTATTAACCACAAGAGTCTCCGGTCAATTGTGGTCCTCCTTAATTTTTCCCATAGATGCTTCCTAGGGACTGAGTCGAAGGCTATTTGCAGATCGACAAAGGCAACGTATAGGCATCCTTTTGTAACAGCCGTATATTTCTTGGCCAGATGACATAGCAACATGCAGTGATTAATGGTTGATAGTCCTTTAATGAAGCCTGCCTGCTCTGGACCAATAATGTTTTCTGTGGAGATCCAATCAAGAAAGCAACAGACGCAACAGGACAGAAGTATAAATATTCCCCAGTACAGATAGTAAACTAATAGGCTGGTAATTGCATGGATCGTTTTTGTCCCCTTTCTTATGGATAGGGACAATTATTGCCCATTGCCATATATTAGGGATTTGACCTGTTTGGTTAACAACAGTAAAGATGGGAGCTAATATATCACTTCACCAGTCTAGATTAACCAGGAAGAATTCGAGTGGAACAAGATTTGGCTCAGGTGCTCTGCCTGTTTTCATCCCTCTGATGACTTCCCTGACTTCTTCTCGTTATTTCTAGCCTGTATGGTAAGTTCTCAGGTTGTTCATGAGTAAGGTCTGCTGGACCGCTGAAGGCATATAACTCTGAGAAATATCGCTCCAAAGTCGTTGGAGGAATACAGAAGGTGACTGATTTGCCAGTATCATAAGAGGAAGAGATTAATGCCCAAAATTGTTTGGAATTACTATTCCTTGAGGCATTTATTAAAGCATTCCATCCATTATAAATTGCCTCACGTTTCTTTCTACGGATCATAGATTTATATTTCCCTTTTGATCGGAGAAGATCCCAAAGGGATAGAGTTACGGCAATTCCTAAATCTTCGATGTCTGATTTGTATAACTTTTTTCATGTTCTTGCATTCCTTATCAAACCATGGGCTATAGAAATGTTTGGTTCTCGGTGATGTGCAAGTAAAGGCTGGCATTAAAAGTTCTAATAATCTGGTCAAAATTACAGGGGCATTTTCTATATTCTGCCTGTTTTCCAGTTCCTTAACTAGTGCTTGCGCATCGGGAGTTTCAAAAAGAGCGGCAGCTCTAGCTTCCACATGGATAGGCCAACAAGCTGGCTTCAGTAAGTTTCCCTCTTGAAAGAGGGGAACCTGATGCCAATTTTATCTTCCTGCTTGCCCCCTGAGAAACACATCCCACAGTGTTCTGGAGGGTCCACACCCTTAGAAATGGGTGAATGGAGAAATGGAGAAAGGGGATGGCAACAAAGGTCCTTCCTCAAGCTTCATTCTATTTGGATCCAACATACATTTGGAAATAATGTTCCCTTGCTACATCTGGGGACCAAATAAAGAGATAAAAGCAAGGAGGCAAAAGCAACAACAAAAATGGAGCTCAGGCTTACACTGCCTTTCCTTCTGAAAGTGTTTAATGTTTTGCAAATTAAATACACCAACAAAGCTATAGACTTCTGCTGAGTCATTTAGGACACCCAATGTTAAAATAATCTGTCCAGCAAAAAATAGTAAATCATTTAACAATTTATTTTTTGTGTGAAGAAGCTTGTCATTATGAAAAGTTCTGTAGAAAACAGCACCTCCTTTCAATTTAGATTACTCAAAAGTAAACATTTGTTGTTAGTGAAAAGACCAATAGAAACAAAATTTGGTAGGAAACACATTCTTGGCACTTAAGTAAAAGCACAAATCTGAACAGAGTCTCTACCATGCAACAATATTGGCAGAAAAGCCCACTTCTAATGGCTGGTATTCTTGTCACTTTAGACGTTAACATGGAAGACACTGAAACCTGTGTTATATAATGTTAATTGCATATAAATATGGTCTCACCATAACTGGCAGTTTTTATACAAACCAGTCATTCAGTTTAACAGTTCTAAGTAAGTAATAGGCACTTTGCCCTTTTGATTTCCTCTTTCACCCATCAGCCAGTCGGAATCCATGCCAGGGATACTGTACACCATTATCACCTAAAATAAAAATACACAGCATGTGGTTATTATACAAGTAGGGGACTCACCAGGGCTTGAGGGGGTGGCCTCTCATTTCCCCCTGTATCCCCTCCCCCACTATTTCCTCTTTCCCGCCTCCTAACAGCCCTCATATCCTATCCCCTTTTCCTGCTTCCTTCTCTCCTTCCCATCCACCAGCCAACCCACCTCTTATCTGCTAAGCTTCAGCTGTATTATGTACTTGGTTTATACTCCCCACCTTTCTCCCAATGGCGACGTACATTTTTCTTCTTGCCTCCATTTTATCCTTAAAACAACCTTATGAGGTAGGTTAGGCTGGGAGGGTGTGACTGTCCCAAGGTCACCCATGGTTTCCACAGCAGAATGGGGATTCAAACCTAGATCTCCCAGATCCTACTCTGAAACTCTAACCACTACACCATACTGGCTTCCATGGGGTAGCTGCTGTTGAATATTAGCAAGCAGCCCAGCTGACCAGTGGTTGCTCTAGACCTGGCCCTGATGAATCCTCCCTGAAAGGCCAAAGCAGCCCTGAAAAGAGCCCTGCCCCCTCCCCCTGCCTATTTCAGACAAATAAAATCTCAAAGGTTGGCAAATATCAGTGTGGTTGCCTAGCATTCCCGCAATATCCACTGCAGAGGGAATTAGTGTCTTAAAGTACAGGTGCTAGTTCTATTAGTTTGGGGGGTTAACCCCCATGTATTTTTTCTTTTCGATTTCTGATTTTTCTGCAAACCTGGGACTTTTCTCAGGTCTGTAGAAAAATCTTTATCATTTCATGATTCCAATTTCTGTATTTAAGTATTCACAAATGTTGCCGTGTTGAGAATTATAGATACACTGATGTAATTTAATTAAAAACATATTTATAGAAAAGAAATACACAAGAGTTTTCCTCTTCTATCACCTATGATCCCTGAAAGTCACTCCTGACAGTTCCTCTATTTCAACTGAGTCAAGGGGACAGTGGACATGCTTAACAGTTGTCTGGAGATGGTAATTGGCTGAGTCAGGACAATGAACTGAAGCATAACACAGGTAAAACTGGGGAGTGTTGGCTGACCACAGGGCCAATAGGTTGATATAGCAGAGGTTGTATTGTCCCTTTTGTAGCAGGTTCACAACTTACAGACGCTATTAGATCAGGGCTTAAAGATGAAGGTGCAGTGTTCTTCTGTGGCAAGTAGTAAGTTTCACCACTTTTCAGTTGGAGTACCAGCTGTGGCCCTTGACAGGCAGAGTTTACCCTCAGATATTCATGAGGCAGGTTGGATTACTGCAATATAATGGGGTGCTCTGAAGATTATGGGAGCTTTAACCTTCTTATCTCCTGCATCATTTTCCTGAATGGCCCAGAAGACATTATTTGCCTGGGAGGGCCTATTCATAAAAGTATTCAGTTCACATGCAGCCCTTGATGGAGGAAATAAAGCCCCCTCCCTGACTGTTTTGGGTTGTGAAAATGGAGCAGGGTCCTAGACAGTTTAAGCCCCTTTCCCATGCACTGTGATCCTGATCCAAATGGGGGCCCCTGAGGTGCTTCAGAATTGAGTTCCCACGTGGAACTCGCAGTTGCCATATATATGACTGCAAGTCCTTGTGGCAATCATGAGCTACATATAACTTCTAGTTTGGGCCTGTCTGACGCTGCAGTATTGCTAGCAGCTTGGCTCTCATGTACATTTAGTTCCTGGAATATTCAGTGTTTACTTTGAGCTGCAACTTGAAGCAGGGAAAAACATACCTCATCAGCAAGTAGTGATAATTCACTGCTATTTGCAGCATCATAATCATAAAGCACTCTGGCTTTTCTGCTGCCACCTGATGACTTCAGTTCACCAAAGCTTAAAGATGCTGCTGAATTGCCTACTGAAGACAGCGAAGCTGTAACAGAAGCAGAGGGTGTAGTAGTAGAACTACTTGGTGCGCAAGTTGAAGACGACTGGTTATTGTTGGCAAGGACCATAGATGGAAAGCTGTGAAAAACACAAATTAAATGCTAGCTCAATTTAGCATATACCCATCAATACTATGTTGGAATAAGCCTTCAATTAGCAGCTTAGCTATGACTCATTCATACCAGTTACTATTAACCATCTGCTATACTCTGCCTTGAAACCTAAAAAGCATCCAATGCATTTTTACCTTCAGAATTTATCCCCAGGAAACAAATTCAAGGAGCTGTTTTATGGTCTTCATCAATTAAGTACACACCTCTAGCTGTCATGGTTGCAAAGAAAATCCTGACAGGCTTCAATGTGCTGAAGCATTTCTGCAAGTGAAAGGGGCCTAGGAGGAAGGAGGGATCATTCCCCACCCCCCCGGGAGATAGGAAGGCTGGTGTTTTTTGTTCCTGCTTCCCTGAATAAGAGAAGGAAATAACCCGAGCTGAAGACACCCTCCTCACTCAGAGCGGGAAATCAAATTCACTCCTCTTGCTGTTTCTAGGGGGTCCCCCTGTACCCCACACAAAAATTTTGGGCAAGGAATTTCACTCCACTGATAAAAATCATTTCTGTAAACAGAAATTACCAGAGGCTTCTTTAGGCAAGCCATTAGGATTGCACTGCGTCAAAAAACAACTAGTTCATAGCAAGGAGGCGCTCCTATAGCCATCTGCAGTTCTGAGCAACAGACAGTGCACAGTTAAGCTCCTTCAAAGAGCTTTTGACCCTAATTAATAGATAATTTGAGGAATCAAGTGTTCATCAAAAACACTTGTCAACTAGTCAGCTCTGATATACAGTAGTCTTTCCTCTGATTTAATGTGTTTGATATCAGTCTCTGGAGAGGCAACATCCGTTTTTAAAATAAATATTACTAACATTTTTTCTACTCACTCTGATAGACTACATGCAGTTTTAAAGCCTCTCTATTTTTTGCAGGCAAATTTGTACTGCTTTTCCATAATCTTAATTCTGTATATCGGTTAACCATCTTGAAATATTCTGTAAAGTCACCTCATTCTTTTTCTACCTTGCAGCAAAGACTGGAAGAGATACAGGCAACTAAGGTCTGAATAAGTAACCTCTCTAAGCAATTTTTTCAAGTTTCAGAATTTGTTAAGTTGGCACTGAAAAATATCAATACAACATGGACCCATGCATGGCCATTTCATTTCTGGGGCTTTAATAGGGTATAAACTGCAAATCTCTCTTGGAGGGAAGGGGATTGTGGGGGTTTATTTTGTTGATTTTAAACTGTGGTGTTTAATTATTACTTATGTGGTGTTTAATTATTACTTATATCTCATTTTTCCTTGTGCCTCAGGGTGATATAAAAAGCAATAGAAATAATACATACAATACTATATCCATTTACTATTCTTAACAAACGAAATTGCTCCTTACCCAGAATTTTGGTGTCATGCAGCCAATTTTCACCTTCTTACAAAGGTAGCTGGCATATACCTTCTCAGTTATAGAAAGCAGACTAATTGGCAATAAGACGGATCCTGCTAACTATTGCCCCTTTTAATATATTGACATAATTATTGCTTTGGCCCATATATTAGGCATTCTACCACAGTTGTTATTATTAAAATTTCTACCCCGCTCTCTATCCAAGATAACAGGGGTCCACTACGTATCCATGGATATAATTAGCTCAGGGGAAACAGTAGTGGGAAAGACAGCATGTGGCGCTTTCCTAACTTTCTCTGGTAAACTATGCCAGCAAGTAGGTACTACAACGGAGTCAGCCCAGGCATGGGCTGTAACAGATTACAAGAGGAGATCTTCAGAGACTCTGATCAGATGAAAGCCAATGACTCAGCATACAGGGTTCGATTATGCTGCTTTACTACTGTGGTTTGTCTATAGCCGTTTCCTAAAACACTTGAGGTCACTGCAGCAGGATCATTAAAAGACTGCTGCTTCCACACTAGTTTCTGATCACTGCATTCAGTTTTTTGGTTTAAATGGTCTTGTCAACACTATGAAGTCAAGCAGTATTAACTTGGCCACTTCCCTTAACTGTCTGTCCTCCAAGTTGCTTTCATTAGCAGATTATTCTCAGTTACCAATATTCAGCATCCATTTATGCAAGGAGTTATGGAAAACCAGTTACCTTCCAAGTTGTTTCTGAAGATCCAACATATATTGGTAACACTGTGCATAATAAGTCATTTGAGCTTCTACAAAATCATTCAGACAACGAAGATGATGGGCCTGCAACATAGTAAAGTTCAAGCAGTAAGTATATAAAAAATTACAGTTTAGCATTAATTTGCAACAGTCACAGGGATTCTTGGATTCCAGATTTCACCTTGACTCTGGATTTCAATGAATTATAAGTATAATCTTAAAAATAGACACCATGCAAAAAGGCCCAGTCAGTAATCTAGTTTTAATGTTGTTGAATTGTTAGTTTGTAACCTTTATTAGTATAAAAATAAGTTTGTTTTACACTTGCTAGCTGCCTTGTAAACCCATGAGTTAAGAGTGCAGACTATAAATATTCATACCTTCTCTATCCCATCCTCCTGCCCTCTGTGTGTGTGTGTGTGTGTAAAGTGTCATCAAGTCACAGTTGATTTATGGGGACCCCATAGGGTTTTCGGCAAGAGACTTACAGATTTGGTTTGTCGTTGCCTTCCTCTGCATAGAGACCCTGGAACAAACCTTGGATTACTTACCGTGAAGGTTCCTTCTGCTCTGAGGTAAGGAGGGCATCTTGAAACATTGGGTGATTCCCACTGGTTGCTCAAGGAGGTAGGATCAAATTTCAACTCCCTGTCTCCTGGGCTGGAATTGCCCACTCCTCAGTTCGAAGATTTCCCAAGCTACAATGAGACAGGAAGGAACCTGAAGGCATACCTAACTAGACAAAAACAGAATAGGTGCCAACAGTTAAACAAAAACAGAAGGGCAAAAGAAGGACGGCAGGGGATCCCTAATTGTTGTTGTTCTCCCTATAAACATTCTTAAACCTTGCTTCGAAACTGATCCATGACCTGAACGTTGATCTGCACCTGTTAGGTGCAGGGCAAGCTTTGCAACCTACAGACTTTGCATTTTACAGACTTTTTTGTCGATCGTATTCATTTTTGGATGGGGCAAGATACCCTCCTTACCTCAGAACAGAAGGAACCTTTATGGTAAGTAATCAAAGGTTCGTTCTCGCTCTGAGTAGGGGGGCATCTTGAAACATTGGGATCTCCAAGAGCTGGGTCTCATTTTCCAGAGGGTACTAGTCTTCTTCCACCATTTGTAGCGGAGCTCTTCGTGCAAAGGCTGCATCTGCTGAACCAAAAGAATTTATTCAGTATTGTCTGACTAAGGCAAATATGGTAGACCGCACTGTTGTATGCATAGCTTCGTCAAGCTTGGCTATTGAATGATGAAGGAAAAGGGGGCCTGTGCTAGGTGTAGAGTGCATAGTAATGCCTGTTTGATACATTGCCAATATTATGACTGATGGATTCTCAACCTTTTCCCTTCGTTCAGGAAAGTCCGAGAAGAGATCGAAACATTGGACCTACTCAGGGATTGGTTGCGACTGAAATAATTGAGAATAAAGACCTGCAGGTCGAGAATGTATCACACCTTCTCCTTCACATGATATGGTTGTGGACAGAATAAGGCCGATGAAATAGTTATTCCTTATAAACTGAGCAGTTTCCTTTAAGGATGAAAGTAGGAACAGGGCATGGTACTACCTAGACCAGGGATGTTGAACTTTATTGTTGCAAGGGTTGGATATGACATAAATATCACTAGGCCAGGCAGGGTCACGTGTACCATAAAATTTAACGCCAGGTCCTGGTAATACAAACTTTATAGAAGACACGGGTAAAGCCAAGTAATGATACTATTTTTTACTTGAAATACAAACATGCTTTAAATAAAAATGCTCTTACAGTATTTTCTTTAACAGTCTTTGATAATTGACATCTTGGGGTGGTTGTTTTGGCTGGTGAGCCCGCAACGGGCTGGCCAGCCCAGACTGGTACAGAGGGGGTAGCTTCCTCAGCTGGCGAGCAGGCCACATAAGAGCCCTCAAGGGGCCGGATCCAGCCCCTGGGCCTTATGTTTGACACCCCTGACCTAGACTTTAAGAGATACATACATAGAACCTTCGTTAACAATAGGGTTCTCGGTTCGAGTACCCCATGGGTTGACACAACTAGTGTCGGGACAAGACTTAATAGGAGTCACCTGAGTGTGACTTCCTTCAAGTTATTTAAAATAAATAAATAAGGGAAAACACTTAGTGGATGAAGACACATCCCCAAGGAGGGAACCCAAGTATTGAAGATGGACTGACCTGAGATTTTGGCCACTATGTCCTGCTACACCAGGAGTTAATGCAGCAGTGGTTGTCACTTGACTGTACAAGGTGAAGATCTGGGCACCCTGGCGTAATCCTTCCCACAGTAATGCTAGTAACTGCCAGACCTAATAACTTAGGGTTCCATATGCTTAGGCATGTGCTAGGGGACAAACATTCTTCAAGAGAGATCATATCCTCTGAGAGGTTGATCTTCAAGGGTTAAAAGCACTTGCTGCAACTGGAGTAGCTCCCACAAATCACCGCCAGTTTTTTTCAATAACCAAGTGGTTGGTATTGGTCAGTCTGGATCCGGGGAATGAAAGTAGACAGTGTGTAAAAATTCTGGCAGCCTCCATGGTTCCTATCTGGACCGATTTACCCCAGAAGGAAACCATGGCTTTACCTTAGGCCACATAGGTACATGAACATGGCTACTGCTTGTTCCTGTCATAACTTTCTCAGGCTCATGGAATACTCTATAGAGATAAGACAAATGTTAAGCCTTAGACCAAGGTGAAAAAAGGGGGCACCCATCCCTTCTGTTCCACCCTTGTGAGATGATACCAGGAGAAATTTCTGGGCCATAGAGATTAGAGGCTAGTGCGGAAGGTCCGCCTGTGGGAGCCCAATCTGAGCACTGCCTGTTGGAGGAAACGTGATTGACTACTGATTCATCTGTGAACTGATGGCTTATCCATTCCACCTGTACTATGGGCTATCCCTGTGCTAGGCAAGAAACAAACCGAGGAGTGGGCGATTCCAGCCCAGGAGGCAGGAAGTTGAAATTTGATCCTGCTTCCATGAGCAACCAGTGGTAATCACCCAATGTTTCAAGATGCCCTCCTCCTCAGAGTGAAAAGTCCTTGGTGGTCTCCCATCCAAATACTTACCAGGGCGAACCATGCTTAGCTTCCCAGATCTGATAAGACTGGGCAAGCCTGGGCCATCCAGGTCAGGGCATCCTCCTACCCAAGACTTCTTCAAAAGAAAATGTTTGAAGACAAAAACGGTAGCTGCCAGCAGCCACCCCCAAAACAAGATTTCACCTTCCAGCCTCCCTTCCTGTTGCCCAGGCAGGCCAAGACCCAGAACTCTTTTCACCTAGTGGCTTGGCTGAGGAAAGACTTATCCCTTGAGTTAAAGCATTCAGCTGCTGAGTGTATTACAAGCAAAGCAGCCTATTTCTATGCATGTGTATATATTTTTGCAGTGCTTGCCATGACCTCAAAGCAGCAGAAGAACCAGCAGCAGGTTTTCTCTACTGCCAGAAGATGCACATGAGAGTCAGAGATGGGAGTGCTGAATTTCAATAACATCTCTATAAAAAGAAGTGAAGTTCATGTTCATTTTTATGCATGTTACTCAACCTTGTTTGAGAAATTATAATATGAAGAAGGATTATATAATTAAAGCATATCACTCTTTCCTGTTCTTCTATCTTCAATCATCCTTCCATCTGGAATGGAGCCATAGCTCAGTGCAAAAGCTTCTGTTTTTCATGCAGAAGGTCCCATGTTCAGTCCAAGGCATCTTCAGTTTAAGCAGGATCAGGGTAGTAAGTAATATGAAAGATGAATTCTTGAGACTTTGGAGGCTGCTGCTTGTCAGAGAAGACAATACTGACCACGACAGACCAAATGTCTGACTCAGTATAAGGCAACTTCATGTGTTCACCCAGGTTGCAATGTCAACAAGCCACCAGATCTTAGATGCTAGTTAGATGCCTGACTGATAAATTCAAAAGGATCTCATATCCAGGATTTCATTCTGGATGAGGCTGCTAACCTGGCCTCAGTTACTGGTCACCTGGGAGGATGAACTAGGAAGAATTAACTTATCCCAAGGTTCTCAGTATAGCATCAATATAAATGATGGAAGACAGGGAATGCACTATGGTGTTCTATAGGCTTCCTGTTCAGCAGAGCTCTAGCTTTGAGTTTTTGTATCTAATATTGGGCATGAAGGAAACTTTACCATTCCCATTACAGTTACCCATGCTCCAGTAACATCCAACCTAGTGTACTGCAATGCATTATACATACAGCTGCCTTTGAACTGTTTGGAACCTTCATCTAGTTTACTATCACATACACCAATTTTAGCATCTCTTGCCATCACTAAAAGCTCTGTACTGGCTGCCAGCATATTTCAAGGCACAATTCAAGGTACTGTTTTGACATTTAAAGCCCTAACAAACAGGGAACACAGTACTTGAAGGACTTGCCAGTTTTTAAATTCTGCACTGAAGGCCCATCACCAGGGGTTAAAAATTAGTAAGGAACCAGAGCAAGGGCAGTTTCAACTGTGGTGACCAATTTACACAGAGAAATCTGTGAGGCTCTTACATTATTTTCATTTCAGAACCAGGAGAAGTCATTTCAGTGTTCAAGGCTTTTAAGGAGGACTAACATTTCTACAGTTTTGTTGATTTTATCTGATCTTTATCTAGCCCTGACTACTGTTCTTTTTGGTTTAATGTTTGTTATAATTTACTGTATGCTACTTTGGAGGATTTCTTATGCAGTTGAGAAGCTTACATTGTTAAAAAGATCCTCACCTGGGATTAAAACTGAGAACAAGACTGAGGTGAGGTCCCATCAATATCCTGGTTTAAAATATGCAATTCATTCATGTTCAGAGTTGTGTTTCTTTGTGGGGTGTTTTTTTTAAAATTAAACCATAAACAGATATCTGATTTTTTTAAACAAAAGGAAATATTTGTTCTTTGTAGCACTTTAGAGATTAACATTTAAGAGCACAATCTTTTTATAGACAATATACTTTGTCAGATGGGTTAGGGTAGTAAGATGATAGTACCCTTGTTTCTACAACTCTTCTCCTTCACATCAAAGACAAATACCCTAAAATGAGCTGAGTATGGCAAAGTATCTTAAGAGTTGGATAAAAGATATTTAAATGTTAGCATAGTGCTTCTATAATAACCATTTAAAGGTAAGACTACCAACTATCATTATAGGACTACTGGTGTTAATGGGAAGAATATGAGGTTTTAAGGCAGGGAATACGTTCAGAGCCAATACCATTCTATAATACCTCATGTAATATAATTTCCAGTTAGGGAGTTTCAAGTCAGTAATGCAAGTACAAAAGGGAAAGTGGGGCATCTAAGCCACATATAAAAAAGGCGGGATATAACTGTTTTAATAAATAAATTAAAATATACAAACCACCTTTTACAAACAATTAAAAGTCAGTTTATTCTTTTTTATTCAGTACTCACATGTGTACTGCTGATGCCCTCCAGAAGAAGTCTTGTAATTTCAGCTTGCCTGTCAAACTCACTCTGGGCTATCCTGACTTCCTGTTCAGACTGTAAGATACATTACAAGGTGTAACAGAAAGCTAAAGCAATTATGTTGCACACAGGAAAAACACACCAATCTCACTTATCATCTAAGAAACGGTTTCACTATACATTTCAGTTTATTTCAGTGGGCTGTATAATTGGTTTTTGCTGTACTATACCATGGTGCTCTCTCTCTCGCTCGCTCTCTGTGTGTATGTGTTTTCTCTCTCTGTATATATAGCTATAGACAATCTCATAATTCTTATTACAAAAAGGGTAGTAGAGGATTTGCATATTGCAGTAGTTCATGCTAATACAAAACAGCCAATGCACTCTGTCTTTTTCACTTGAGTGCCAGACTGTTAAGAATTTAAAAACTGGCATTGAGAAAGTGATTTGGAATCAAAACAAATCTGCTAAGCTACTTATCACACTACAAAAATCAATTAGCAGAGAGAATCTTCCAAAACCCCTGCCATCTCCGTTGCAGACAGAAATACTGGTTATTGACAGGCAGGGGCAGCCCAATAGTCAGCTTGGTAGTGCTTCCTACAAGCAGGACAGTGCTGACATCAACGGGAAAAATACTGTTCTAAATTGCTGTAGAACTGACCTACAATATCCAGCATTATTTCAAGATCCTTGTGAGAGAGTCTTCCAGACATGCATCTACATTCCCTTGCTTTATGAACGATGTCAATTTCTATACAGTCATTTAGTACAGAGGTCTGCTTTTAATGTAAGTATATTAGCCATTCTTGCTAAAGTCCCTTTTGAAACAAACCAATGCATGAGCATTAAAAGAAAATCTTTATATAGCTTTACGAAAACAAAACTCAATGGATGTTTAAATGCTATAGAGTATGAGAGGATAAAAAAGTGCCTCACATTTTGTATTAAAGCCACAATAAAATTTAAGCTTGGCAATGTTGATGGGGTTGTATCCCACCAGGCTGCTCAGCATACCATGTCATGCCAGCACAAGACACCTTTTGAATGAGCATGGTGAACCTTGCATACAATCTTCTGTCCTTAGCCAACTAACTGGTAGGATACAAGCTACTGACATTTCCAAAGTTCTTCCAATTAGTTCAATGTTAACTATTAATTTGAGCACTTTGAAGAATTATGGGCATACTTTGCTGATTGCAATACATTTAAGACTTGACCCATCTGGCTAAGCTTGCCCTTGACATCACTCAAAATAAAGCCCATATAAACTAAACCAGGAAACAAGATATACTCAGAAATATAATCACAGTGTACATAGCTACCAAAATACAGTGCAGTACAGATCATTTGCATTCAAATTCAGAGAACTCTCATGTATGACGTTTTTAAAAAATACTGTACTGTTTGTACAAGCAGCTCTTGTTGCATACAGGCATCTTCTCTTATATCTTCTCACATGCTCTTTGCTTACCACCTACCACTTCAAACTGCATCAGATTAACAGTACTAGTCCATTATTGCAGGGCAAAGCAAGACTAATGAAATGCTGAGATCATATTCAAATTATTTGGTAACTGACTGCTTCAGTAAGGTTACTTACTTTTGACACTTCCTCTGCCCAAATCTTGTATGCAAAAAAGGCGAAGAAAGAACAGCATGAAGAATTTTAATCTGGCAAACTTCCATGTTTTACTAATTTGCTCATTATATAAAGTAGTCACAGTTAAGGCTCTCATTGCTGACTAAAACCTTTATGAACTAACTTATTTCCCAGCTACTCTTAGAACATGTTTACAAGAAGAAGCAGGAAGAGGTCTTTTTCACTATGCTAACCTTCAGCTGTAAGTCATTACAGTCAAATAGTTTCTTACATAAAAGGTGAAGTAGTCACTAAGGTTGGATTAAGTAGAACAGAAATATAGCATGATTTAGAAGAACACAACTAAAAATACTGCGTACAAGTGCTACTGTTATCATTTCCTAATTATGAATTAATGCATTAATGAAGTTTCTCCAAAAATATGCTATGTGACAAAAAGCTATTCGAACACAGTAAATACAAATGACAGTGGAAAGGATCGGTGATTTCTCTTGCTACCCATGTCTGCCTTCAAGTCTAATCAGAAATTTAAAAGTTCAACCAATCTCAAAACAGAGAACTGCATTGCCTCCCACCAAACTTTAGTACATTGTATATAGCAGGGTGGATTTAACAAACTATGAACTGAGCAGTCTTCCCCTTCCTACTACAACTTCCTACATGCCCTGAAAAGTCACTTCTGAGGGTCAGGGACCCTCAGGAATGGCTCTTGTATACATTAGAGCTTCACATATAGATCAAGAGTGAAGAAGTGTTTGGAACTCCTATGAACTTCCCCTTCCCACTGCAGCCCCCTGTTCCTTTCCAAGAGCTTCCACAACCCCAGAAATCTTTGGGGGGAGGAGGCTCAGGATACTGCAGTAAGAGAAAAACCAGCAGAGACCTCCCTCAGGAGCTGCATTCCATTCATGGTTAAGTGGATCCAAACCACTGTTACCGTTTGTTACAAAGATTCCAAAAACAATATACTGAAGCAATTCTTTCAGAATGTCATTTATAGTTCAGGACTGGAGGGTAAAACAAACATGTTACTGGGGTATTAATGTGTACTGGTTTTAAGAATTTCTTGTCTTGTCTTTGGGGAAAGAGGTAAGCAAAAAACAGAGACCTTTAAAATACAACTCAGAATTTTAACTGCACTATTAACTATTCTGGAGCATCAGTTCTAACGTTTCTTTGCTGGAACAGTATATCAGTGAATAATTTCTCTGCTTTAGTAGATAGTATTGGAAAACTCAAACTGTTCTAAGATAACCCAAACTATAAACCAAGAGAAACATCTGTTGATTTTGTTTGGAAGTAAGTACTACACAATTTCCTAATGCCATGTTTGTCACTATAAGCTCCTCCGGGTAAAGGCAGAATACAAATGTAATAAAACAGCTTAGCCCAATATTAGCTTTATTCCTCCACAACTTTATCAGAAACAGAACACTGCAGAATTCGATCTAGTCCTTTATTCCAGATGTTTGAATATGCAAAACAAGGAAGTAGGAAAGCAAGAGGAAACACTTGAAGAAATGTTATGAAGACAAGAGACCAACAAACCTTCAGCCAGTTTACATGCAGCAAGTTGAGCATGTAAAAGACATTTACCATAATGTTATTTTCTTCAGGCGGAGACAGGTTTAGTTGCTTAAAAGCCAATAAAGACAAAAGCTGTGTTATACGTGAAGCAAATTACATAATACGAGGCTGATTTCACTGTTGAGTGGCATAGAAAACAAGACAGGTATTAGCCTAATATTTAGATCAATATACACATTATTCAGATCAATACACACATTATTCTGCTGTGATTTGAGAGGACAGAAAGAGTTACATCCTGAACACCACAAGTGGAGCTGCATTTGTGGAACAGAAGTTTTCCCCTTTCTGCTGCAACCTACTGTGTCCCCAAAATACAATATGGGCTGGGGGAACAGAGCAGGGTACTATACTGGAAAGAGAGAATTAGAAGAAGAAAGGATACTGCACAATGGAAGTGCTCCCTGAACAAACAGGAGATTTAAAATCCCACCAACTAGGTATATATGGTCTAAACAACTGTACTTCATATATAGGTTTTCCCATGTTTGTTTCTATTTCTGGAACCATGTGAAACAATTTAGGTGCACGACTAAGAATAAAGAAGGAATGTGTCCTCAAATAATACACATGCCTGAAGTGCCAACTCCAGTCTCACCCAACAGAAATATTAAGGCTTTGGGCATAGTCATCTATAGTATCCATTGAAAACCCTGGAGGACTGAAGTTTCATCTGCCGTCACCAAAAATATCTAAAACTGTAAGATTAATTTAGTCTATGCTACAAGAAGCCTTCCCGGCCTCTGAATGCAGATATAGTGTCTGGGAAATTAATTAGTATTTAAATGATTAAGAAATTAAAATCCTTTTAATACAACCTTCACTTTGTAATTTACCGAACTAGTTATTTAACTCATTGCCCTTTGTTTTACATCATCAAAACTTGCTTGTTGGCTTTCTTCACTGGAACAGTCCACAAGCAAGTTGCTGAAGAGCCAGAATATGGAGCTACAGATGGTGGCAATCCAGATGTAGCCTGAAGGTCTGTATTTACAGGATAATCTTGTGAGCCACAAAAATAGTCAGACACAATGAATAGGCACATGCACAAGCACACATCCTTTTCCCATGGCAAGAAAAAGCCCATTAAAGGAAGCTTTAACTAAATAAGAGGAGTTTCTTAATTTAGATTGCCAGCATGTCATATGGGAAGGCAAAAACTTCTTTTTAAGACTGATGTATTTAGGAGCAACTTAGCTTGTCATCAATAAAAACTGATCAAGTGAGTGGAGTCTGCTATAATACTGGTTTAATCAGCTCTCCTGGTCACAAATACGCAACCAAGGGGCAATCAATGCAGAATGTGTGTCCCCCCCGCTTCCTCAATGTTCCCTCTTTCCCAAAGTCATGACATTACAGCTGCATATTTATGCCCATGCCACCAACTGAGTTCTCAAAGATGCATTTTCCTTTCTTAATATCTTTGAGGAGCAGACTAATGTTTGTTGAACGCTCCCAAGTGATTTGTTTTGTCCATGCTGTAAGCCGCTCTGAGCTCCATAAGGAAGAAATGTGACTAATAAATGTTTTAAATAAATTTTAAAAGTAAGTAGAGGGATTAGTAGAAAAGGCTTTCTTAACCCAAACTCACTGCAAATGGATCCAGAGGTGCTAAACACAACTGTGAACAACTGCTGGACATGAGTTAGCCCCAACAGTAGTTTACTACAACATGAACCAACCAGTTCTCTCTAATAAAAATACGTAACACAACTATGTAAATGCTGTCTCAATTACTCCATCCCCAATACTCAGTATTTACACGAGCCCATGAGTTCCCAGTGCTTTTTTTCACAATATGGAGCAACAGCTGAGGTGTTAGTCTGACACTGATGGATCTAATGGACAAATAGTATAGATTTGTGTGTGGTTTGTGTATTTAGGTACAAACTGGGACAGATATATAATTTCTTTCAAAATGATAGTGTTTCAAATTAAGGCGTGCAACAATTTAAGTGTACTAGAGTATTCTGTGTTAAAGAACATACAGTGGTGTTCAAATTGGTTAAAATACAATGCTAGATAGAAAACCAAATATATTTTGAATGTTTAGTGAAAAAGGGAGAGATCTTACTTACTGCAGCTCGAGCTTCTGCTGCTTTTGCCTTTTTCAGTCTGGTTTTGGCAGCATCCAAATCTAGTCTTTTATTTTGTAATAATTTGCGTTCTTTCTGTAAAAAGTTGAGGAAGATCATTGCTCAGAGTAGAACAAACTTTGATTCAATTAGAATCGACAGGGAGCATAGAAAATCACAAGCCTTTTGCTTCCCCCCCCTCCTATACTGCATAGTTACATGAACATTTAGGAATAGATAAATTCTAGTTAGAAGGTACTTTATTCTTCAACTTACAGTAATTGTTTTATAATCTCCTTCTATAAAATTTCTTAGAGGAGTGAGGAAGTTTATTGCAGCTGTCTGAATTAGTTCTCTGTCTGCTGTTCCAATTCGCTTTTGTGTTTCTCCGCATTTAATGAGAGCGTTTCCTGCAATGGAAAAATCATTGTAAGTTCCAATAGGAGTGTTATATAAATCAAGCATCTACAGTTACAGGAACTAATGACTGATGAGTAAACAAATGACGAAGCAGTTGCCTTTCAACCAAGGGTATTGTATTTTAGTTCGTACCACTAAAGCATTAAAAGAACTTGTATACACTTAATTACGTCTGCATTCAAACAAAAGAAAGCCATAGTTTGTGATGTTCCTTCTTCCTTCCCTTGCTATGCAGAGACGGAAGACTTTAAGTTGTGGTTAGACTAAATACTTCCTGGTTTAATGTGGTTCCCAAATCCGGTATTTAAACAAATTGTAGTTTGTCTCTTGCTTGCAAATAAGGATTACATGGTTTGGAATCCTGGTTTGTAGTTAAGCCAACTGCAATTTATTGAAGTATCTGAATCTGGTGTCACAACAAACTGTAAATGTTTTGATGTGATTTGTGTCTTGATTGTATTGCACTTTGGCTCAAGACCCTTGGTCAAAGGAGCTATTGTCAATAAAGGAACAAACTGTAGCTTCAATGAAGTCCTTACAAGGAAATCTGCAATCTCAAAGTACTGGAAGAGGAAGGAGAGGAACGTGTGAGCTTCAGCAGTTTTGGCTTGCTCTCACAATGAACAAAACTTAAGATACTTTTTAACATGTGAAAGCAGCCTGTAACAGTATGGTGGCACAATAAGGATTAAAAATTTTTTTAAAGTGCCACAAGGTATTTTGCTGGTTTTGGCTGCAACAGACTAACACAGCCACCCTTCTGGAATCTGACACTATTAACTATGAAACTCAATTATCCACAAAAAAAAAATTAAGCTGCAAAGTCTATTTTAATTTTTCTCTGAAACAATAGCTGTTAACAGTAACTGATTTCACAGTGTACTTGAGGTATGTATTCTCCATGTAAACAAGTTTCATTCTTTCAAACCTGTTCCAAAATAGTATATTGTGTTGAAAAATAGTTCACTGGGTCACTAATAGTTCTTACAGTAGGCAAAAACTATTATTCACTGTGAACAAGTTTCTACTAAAACCAAGGCTATTATTTTATACATGCTTATCTGGAAACAGGTTTCACCATTACCAACGCAAGCTATTACTCAAGTATGCTTAGGACCCGATATCAGTATCACACAAAGAAACAGTTCTCACGTACCATATGCTGTTCCTGGACCAAACTCACTGCCAGAATCAACCATGAACTGACCCAGTAATTCTGGGTTACTCATACGACTTGGTGCTTTGCGGTCTAGTTTCTCATAGACAAACTCTTCTATTCTAGCATCTGCCAAAAGAGGGCATAATAACCAACCATAATTGATTCCTGACCAATTTAAAAGAGTTATTTACAGTTACAGGATATTTCAAGGAAAATAACAAAAATCAAGATGAAGCACTGCAAGGGATAATATTTGATGACAGCACTTTAAAACAGGCAAATAATAGCAAACTAACTTAACAAAATACCAGCAACTATATAGAAAATTATGCAGGAAAAGGATACTCAGTTGGTGTAAGTGTGACATGTTAAACGATGTTATGGTAATGACACCCCAAATTACTTGCTCTAGTCATTTAGAATATTGTCAACTAAAACCCAATTCTCTGATTAAGAGATATCACATTATGGGTTGGATTCAATCAAAAAGTTAATTCAGCAATTTTAAGCAGCAGTTCCTCATGATTAGTAAACATTTAATGGACCAAATGCTTTCTGTCACATCAACATTTCAGAATATTAACTACAGATGAAGTAGTTACTTAAAAAATACGCTTTGCCCTGTACATTTAAATAAAATATTTCACTAGCAGCTTGAGTGATTCAAAACATAGATTAGAGGTAATGAGTGGTCACTACTTTACTTATTTACTCCAGGAACATGACAAGACCTTGCAAACATCTGCCCTTCTCCAGAAATTTAGCAGAAAATAACCAACAGTGATCAGACTGTATTACAGTATCCTCCACCACATACACACATATCTGGTTAATCATTACAGAAAACTGTATGCATTACAGCATAAATAGAGACCACTTGAAAACAATTCTATATGACAGCTTCAGTGTATTACAGTATTGGGGAGGAGTCATGAGATCATTTTAAGCTGTCAGTGTGCAACAATAACATTGGCTCTTGGTTCCGCCTACATATTCTACAACTTAGCCACACACTTTGCATTTACTCCTTATATTACTACTCCCCCAGAAATGGAGGCAGCAGCCAAGGGTACACACAGAGAAGAAAAAAATGGAAATGAGGTGCTGGAATGGACTGTCCCATACCAAAATGCAGATAGAGAATGTAACTTTTGAATGTTCATCCACAGAAGATGACTCCTGTCAAACAATAAACTAGCACAAGGGAAAAGATCGTAGACCAGTTCTTCATCTACTATGCTGATTTTCTGTTTGCAGAGACATACGGAAATAATCAAAAACGTGATTTCCTAACCTGGAGTGTGACATGGAGTAGTTCATTGTACCACAATATTCTAGCACATAACTCTGCTGCATGTGTAGACCAGATCTAAGCAGCTTTATATGAAAAGTGCTGTTCTAGTCCTTCAAGCATATATAACTATCAGGAATTGACAAAAAGAAAACTTGGGTCCTAATAACAGCCAGATACAATAGAGTCAAGATCTGAAACAACCTAATGAAAGATTTCTAAAGTTAGACTGACATTAATTGTACAGTAATCGACTCTAGCTGGCCTACCTACCGTACCTTCGCCTTCCCTTCCCCCACCCCCCTTGTTTGTTGTCCCTTTATTTGCAGGGGTGCCGCCTGGAACTTTTTAATACTAGAATTTTAATACTAGTACTGGAAATGATTTTAAAGACTGGTCTATATGCTGCACAGTGCACCCATTTTAAACTGTACGTATTTTAATTACTGTTAGACACCCTGAGCCAGACTTCAGTTGGGAAAGGGCAGGGTAAAAATCAAACAAACAATAATATGACAAAGTGATTACAAGGAGTCTAACCCTATAACATCACAGTATTCATTATGAATGCACCTCATATATTAACAACTCATATTAATGTATCCGGTGATACCCTATAATAGGCTGCCTCAATTTGTAAATAAAAATTTCATTTAATGAAGGAAAGTGAAGCTTGTCTCCAATTCAGTTATGTTCGAAATGCAGCAAACAGACAATGGAAACCAGTAGCACTAAAAATATTGTCGAAGGCTTTAACGGTCAGAGTTCATTGGTTCTTGTAAGTTACCCGGGCTGTGTGACCACGGTCTTGGTATTTTCTTTCCTGACGTTTCGCCAGCAGGTGTGGCAGGCTTGGCTTCCTGTCCTGAAAACCTCCAGACTAACAAAGGCTACAGTCCACATTAGCCATGCAGATTAGCTCTGGATTTCACACATTAACAGATCTCTTCAGGATACAATGGTTCCATATTAACATACCACACCCTCATTAGCACATTATCTTGATACTTACAGAACGATGATTAGCACATTACCTTTGATACTTTTTGCAGGACAATGATTCAGCTCAAACCCAACCCCTTTCTGACTATATATTACTCTTCCTAAACACTTGACACTGAGAGACACTGTCCTTCAGTGTTACTCCTCTGAAGATGCCTGCCACAGCTGCTGGCGAAACGTCAGGAAAGAAAATAACAAGTCACACAGCCCGGATAACCTATAAGAACCAGTGGCACTAAGTTTCACATATTAAGGTCAATCAGATCAGCTGAGATGAAGCCATCTCCAAAAACTTTCAATTTCTAGCATGATTTACGTTTTCACTTGTTCACCTTCATAACCTTTTGAGGTATTTCTGTTACTTAAATTCTGTAAGTATAAAGGAGGCGAAGACACTAACTTCTTAATGACAAGTGCGCTGAAATTTGAATACCATCCCCAGCAGCTCCAGGTAAAAAGATCAGGTAATAGGTGATGAGAAAAAACTTTACCTGACATCTTAAAGAGCTACTGTCAGTCAGAGTAGATAACACCAACTTTTATAGACCAAATACCTGAGTCAGTATAAGACCACTTTATGTGTTCACGTGAGTTAATGGGCAGGCAATGACCCACCCCATTCCTTCTCTACCTTCCTTCTCTGCTGCTATCAGCTCACCTGTCTTCCCTCATGAAGGAACAGCCATGCAAGGCAGGGGGGGGGGGCATAAGTGCTGGAGTGAGGAAGAACAACGAGTTGAATTTGCTCTTCCACAGCTCCACAGAGGCAAGAGGTAAATTCATCCCCCTGTTCTTTCTCACTCCAGCCTGCCAACCTTCACAGCTATTTTATTTAAAACATTTTTAAGTTCCTCTGCATGGATCCTGCATTCCCACAAATGATCTTTACAGATTATCCGGGCTGTGTAACCGTGGTCTTGGAATTTTCTTTCCTGACGTTTCGCCAGCAACTGTGGCAGGCATCTTCAGAGTAGTAATACTGAAGGACAGTGTCTCTCAGTGTTACTCCTCTGAAGATGCCTGCCACAGCTGCTGGCGAAACGTCAGGAAAGAAAATACCAAGACCACGGTTACACAGCCCGGATAACCTACAAGAACCAATGAACTCTGACCGTGAAAGCCTTCGACAATATTTTGATCTTTACAGAGATCAGAAACTATGGCAGCAATGCAGAAGAACACAGTGAAACTGTGTGCCTTCTGCATTCAGATGGTAAGATGTTGAACAGTGCTTATTATGCTTTTTCCAGGTATGCATCTGTAAACTACAAAGAAATTGGCCAATTATCTCTTGGACTTTTCTCTGAATATGATAAATGGAATCCAGAGTTTCTGTTCCGCTAATAGTAGAGCCTCCACAGATGCAAGGAATTTTCCACCAGCAAATGAAGCCTTGTTCTGTCAGAAGATGTATGTTCAGACAATGAAAAGTTACTTAGTAACCATAATCATTTCTAGCACAGGATGATCATGATGTACTCTACATTCTGGCATCAACTGCCTCATTTTAGAAACTGATTGGATATTAATTAGAATAAGCACTGTTTCTTCTTAGACAAGTCCACAAATTGTCTCCAGGATAGTTTTAAATACCTGACTCATAATTAAGGCATAATTTAAAAAATGGAACAGACTGGCCTACTGTAAAGAGGAAATGACAGAATTAATGTCACAATCTTTTATATGAAATTTTTCAAGTAGACATTGTTTTCACATGCCTCCAATATGTATTTTATACTAACCTTTTAGTGAAATAATATTTTTGTTTGTTCAGTTAACATTTTCTGTATTTGTACTTAAGGTCTAACTAATATTGTAATTCCTCAAACATGCTATTCAACTTACTGAAAGCAAGATTAAAAACACTGAGAATTAGCTTAGAATTGAAAGCATTTCGCTGTTCTGACAGCCCGTAGAACTGAATCAGATCTTTGGCTTTGAGAGCACCAGTGTAATATAATGATTAGACCATGACAGGCTTTAACTGGTATTTAAATTAAGAATATAAGAAAAGCCATGCAGGATCAGAACAAGGTGCATCAAGTCCAGCAGTCTGTTCACACAGTGGCCAACCAGGTGCCTCTAGGAAACCCACAAACAAGATGACTGCAGCAGCATCCTGCCTGTGTTCCAAAGCACCTAATATAATAGGCATGCTCCTCTGATACTAGAGAGACTAGTATCATTACTAGGATCCATTTTGACTACTAGCCATGGATAGCCCTATGCTTCATGAAGATGTCCACTCCTCTCTTAAAGCCTTCCAACTTAACAACCATCACCACACCCTGGGGCAGGGACCTCCACAATTTAACTATACATTGTGTGAAGAAATACTTCCTTTTGTGTTTTTAATCTCTCACCCTCCAGATTCAGCAGATGACCATGCATTCTAGTATTATGAGGGCGGGAGAAAAATATTTCCCTGTTCACTCTTTCTATACAATGCACAATTTTATAGACCTCTATCATGTGTCCCCTTAACCACCTTCTTTCCAAGCTAAACTGCCCTAAGCGTTTTACCCGCTCCTCATAGGGCAGTTGCTCTAGCCCCCTGATCAATTTGGTTGTTGTTTTCTGCAGCTTCTCAAGCTCTGCAATATCCTGTTTTAGGTGTGGTGACCCAGAACTGTACACAGTATTCCAAGTGTGGTCTCACCATAGATGTGTACAAGGGCAGTATGATAGGAGCAGTTTCATTCTCTATTCCCTGTCTAATTATGGCCAGCATGGAACTTGCCTTTTTCACAGCAGCAGCACACTGGGTTGACATCTTCATCAACCTATCCACTACCACCCCAAGATCCTTTTCTTGGTCTGTCACTGCCAGCACAGATCCCATCAGTATATATGTGAAGTTGGGATTTTTTGCCCCAATAAGCATCACTTAACATTTGCTCATATTGAATCTCATTTACCATTTTAATGCCCATTCCTCCAGTTTGAAGAGATCTTTTTGGAGCTCTTCAGAGTCTGATTTTGTTTTAACCACCCTAAATAATTTGATGTCATCTGCAAACTTGGTCACCTCACTGTTGACCCTCAACTCCAGGTCAGTGATGAACAGGTTGAAAAGCACCAGTCCCCACTGCTCACATCCTTCCATTGTGAGAAGTGACCATTTATTCCTATTCCCTGCTTCCTATTTTTCAGCAATCTCAATCCAAAAGAGGACTTGTCTTATCCCTTGACTATGAAGTTTGCTTATCAGTCTTTGGTGGTGGACTCTGTCAAAATTCCAGCTTCAGCCATGAAAAACTATGTTAAGTGATACCTCTCTGCCTAACCTACCTCACAAGCTGAGAAAAAAATTGGAGGTGAAAACCATATGCACTGCCATGAGCTTTTTGAAAATAAAGTGGAATAAAAATTAATAGCTATACTGATGAAGGAAGAATCAGGGTTTATTAATACATTTCCCTTCCTTGGCTTCAATCATCAGAAAATTATTCCTGCCAATTTCATCATTATCCTTGTTCACTTAAAAGGGGTTGCTTGCTCATTTTAGTAATTTAATGAGCAAGGTTGAAGCCCATAATTTTTTTTTAATGGATAGTGGCACAGAACTTGTATTTGTTAAGTTATAAAATATTACATTTGTAAACACCAAATTGCAGTAAATGACAATGAACCAGTACATTACACATTCAACCAGGTTCACTACTTATTGCAGAAGGCAAGAATCCACAAGCCATGCCATAATCACCGGAAATCCCTATTGTGTGCTTGTACAGAACAATAAACAAACTTGTAAAATGATTTAAAAAAAACACCATATATTTAGTTCCTACTTGGATTTGGCTGTAACAAAACTTCTGTCTGTCTCATAATTTTTTCTGTCCAATGCTTAGTACATTCCGCTTTGCTGAGAAGGTTTTCCAAGTGAGCATCAAATTCAGTCTTCTCTGCTTGTCCAAGCTTCTCTTCAGTAAACTATATTGGTTAAAAATTAATAAAAATAAAATACAGCTTAGTAATACATACGAGATTTTTAACTAAATAAATTGGAGGGGGCATTTTTATTACACCTTTAAGGAGCAAGTTCCCCAACCCAAAGCAATTTTCAATGTTTCCTTTGTTTTTTTACAGTTAAAGATATATCTGGATGCACTTTGCTAAAAGAGGCCTCTCTCCTCGAAACGACCAGGGATATAGACAATAATAAATAATTACTGGCTACCAATTCCCTTAAGATGAGCAGGTAAAGCCCACGGTGGACCTCAGTATGCATTTAAGCTCAGGGTGGGAAGAGGGAAGACAGAGACCTTGTTTAGACTCTCCCAATTATTGTTTCAGCATCTATTATGCAGCTGACCATTCCAGATGCTTGTTAAAGGAGAGTTATATAGGAAGCTGGTAAAGAGCAGCTGACAGGAAAGTGTGGTTAAAAAAAGACCTATTTGTTCATCCCACTTATGGATCTTAGATCAACAGATGAACTCAGACCAAAGCAATGTATGTTTATTTGAAGCTAAGTCAATACCAGATAAAGCATTACAGTTAGCTGCTTACATATGAAGTTGTTTACAGTATCATAAGACTTGCATCATAGTGTATTAAATAAAAGACAGTTTGCCTTTTCTACACTGCCATGAAGCACAGGGGATGTAGAAATACACCACTTGGAAAAGAGGAAGGAAAGGGAAAGAAACACTGTAGTCTCTTAAACAATTACTGACCAAGAAATACTGATGTTTTACTAAAATAATATAGCATGGAAAACAAGACATTTTAAAGTAACATTTTTTCAGTGCTAAAGATATATGTAATTGGAACAATATTCAATTGCTGTCCTACCTTTCAGTCCAGGACAGGGGGTTTGTGCTACGACAGTGGAATTTTGGACTTCTTTAAAAAATGGTGGATGCTCTCCTATATCACTATTGATTATGCAACATTTCCCACTTTTAAAAAGCAGCCTATTGAACAGCATGAGTGCTGAAGGGCAATTTAGGAAAAATTCAAGTGCCAGGAACAAGTTTTGAGGTAAGTACACTTCAAATCCTCAGGCTAGCAGCCTCAAAAAGTCTTTTAGAAATCATGGGCTTACACCAATTTACTCTAACCTCTAATATTCAAGTACCTTAAATTAACTTTCTTTCAGAATAATCTGAACTGTAAACCAGGATTAAATCTGCAGCTAAATCTTATCAAAAGTAAAAATGCCACTGGTGGGTATTGCTTGAAGCCTCAAGCACACACCCCTTTACTCAAGTGCACACAACACAACAGATGCTATTATCAACTGAAAAACCTACAGTTCAAGATCTATCACGTGAATGCACAACACTAAAAGCCTGATGAAAGGAAAACCGAATTACACAACTTCCTTAGAACTGAGAGTACACAGAGGGCAGAAAGAGTGAAGGGACTGCCAGCCAACAACATCCAAGAAGAACCAGGAAAAAAGTCAACATCAGTTTTAAAGGCCTAGACAAGGCTTATGCAAACCGTGGGCCCTGGCCCAGGACGGCTATGAATGCGGCCCAACACAAAATCTTAAACTTACTTAAAACATTATGAATCAGCTAGTGTTAGTGTATTTTACATGTGGCCCAATACAATTCTTTTTCCAATGTGGCCCAGGGAAGCCAAAAGACTGGACACCCCTGGCCTAGACAAAAACATCAGGAACCTTGGTGTCCTGTGTTAAAAGATTAGTTCAGCTGTGAAAAAACCAACCTCTTTGCAATTTGGTTGTCAACAGCTTAACACCCCCCTTGGTTTCTTTTTAAAAACCGGATTGCAAAGGGATGAACGGGGTGGGGGCTCTTTCTGGCTTCACAGCATTATATGTACCCTCTTCTACGCCGATGCCCCCAACTTCTACCTTTCACGTCTTGCACAGCAGCAGCGCTACAAAGGACACAGGGGTTTTGTGCGTGTACCTTAACTGAAATACACAGACGCGACAGTCACACCTGTTGCGCCGCATACGTACACCTGGGAGTGGGTTGTGTGCTTGAAACTCTACGCGAAGTCCGCTGCTTTGGCCAGAACTGCGCCGTTGGGGCGGTGGGGGGGGGGCGGGGGAGCAGGGAGATGTTGCGTAATCGGTCGAGGCCGGTGGCGGCGGACAGCTGAACAGCCGCAACCAGGCCAGTCACACACACACACCCCCGGGCACAGCGAGGACAGCCGGCTTACGGCGAAGCCAACCGGGCAGATCAGTTCTCTCCTTCCTCCTCCCCCGCGGAGGGCGGCGCCGCAGTTTCACAGGCCCGGGGAGCGCCAGGGCGGCCGCGACGCCGCTTATCGGCCGGGCGGGCCGCCTCGAACTCGGGGGGCGCGCGTGCGCACGAGCGGGGCTGCGAGAAGGAATCGAACGCGCGCGCCCCAACGGCCAAACAGCCGATTCCCCCTCCGCAGGCGGGGGGAGGGGGGGAAGGGACCCCGCCCTCCTCAAACGCAGCAGGACAAGCGCCCTTGTCAGGCCACAGCGGGTCCCCTCACGCGCCGTTCTTCCTTTCCCTCCTCTCCTCTGCCCCTTCAGGGTTACCTGCACCGCGCGGCTGAGGAACGTGCCGGCGTCAGCCGCCAGCTTCTTCACGTTGAAATCCATAATGTTCATCTTCGGCAGAGCTCGGGGGAGGGGAGGGGAGGGGAGGGGGGCGTTGTCGGCCGCGGCGCTCACCCGCCGCCGCGTTTCCTTCCTTCAAAAGCTGCCGGCCAAGGCGGCGGCAGCAGTGGTGAAAGGGGCGGAGTCAGGCGTTGTCGGTCCCGGCCAGAAGCTTCGGAACTGGCAGCTGATTGGATGGAACCAGCGAGGGGGCTGAGCGAAGAGTGGTGAGCGAAGAGAAAGAGGAGGAGCCGCCAGAGAGGACGCGCAAGGGTTGTGAACCACCCAGATGCCAGCCTTGAAAGAGACTTCGTTGGAAGAGAGGTTTAAAGGCGCCGTAACCACTTTCAGAAGAGCCCCGTGGCGCAGAGTGTTAAGCTGCAGTACTGCTCCCTACCTGAGTTCGATCCTGACGGAAGTCGGTTTCAGGTAGCCGGCTCAAGGTTGACTCGGCCTTCCATCCTTCCGAGGTCGGTAAAACGAGTACCCAGCTTGCTGGGGGTCAAAGGAAGATGACTGGGGAAGGCACTGGCAAACCACCTAGGGTTGCCAACCTCCAAGTAGTGGAACAAAACCAGCAGTTTTTAAGCCCAATGAAGTTAAACAACAATTGTTGCGTTGAAACCAGTGCTTATAATTTATGTAAGCTAAGAGGTTGTCATGATACTAACAATCATATCACGTAGTAGTGAAACAACAATTTCTAACACAAGCTTCAAAATCAGTTGAACTACTATCCAAGGGAAATCATATCCTGGACGCTTGAGTATAGTTCCTATTGTTAAGTGTGTTGGAACATCCCGCGTGTTTGCAGTACTGTCAGCATCTGCAGCTTTGTGGTTCCGATGTTGCCCCTTGTAGGTTGAGGGTGTAGTTGTTACAGGGGTCCGGTTATTGCCCTGTTTCGACCCTTTAGGTCTTCCTCAGCACGAACCACTACAATATATTACAATATGGAATATTACAATGTTATAATATATTATAACTTAAAACATTATAAAATTTGTAGGCATATTGGCATAACTTAGAGGAGACACACTCTGCTTGTTAACCCATATGATTGTCTTTTTAACAATAAATCATACATAGTTCTGTTAAGGTTAACACAAATCCTTAATATATAAATAATATATGCATGATACATACATGATATATACATAATTTGTAATCTACTTACATGCTGGCTGTTAGTAACCTGCTCTGCGTTGGCTGGGGGACATGCACTGGTGCCTGTCCAAACCCTGCTTTATCACCTCAAAATAAGCTTTCAGCCACCCATATTCACTTTAACTTTGGGCCAGTACCCACATCATCATATTATTATTGTTCCCTGCAAAATCATCAGCTATTTTGAAAGTTAAGTTTCTAAGTTCAGTTTTAAAAAAACGTTCTTATATTGTGATCACAGCTTTACTTTCAAGCACTTTTAAAAATATCAATATCAAATACAGTGTTGATGTTTGGTGTGGAATTTAAGGGGGTTTGCAGTCCCAAATCATCACTTCCTTTCTCCTTGATTGCTCCTGTAGTAGCACAGTGCTACCCATTCTGCTTCCATTGCCAAACTATGCTGAAGCTGCCTTGCGTTGGGATGTATCCTTGTGCTGCACACTTGGTTTTATCTGTGAGTGAGCCTTGAAAGCACCAAGGAGTAACCAGCTAGTCGGGCGAATGTGGAGGAGGAGAAGGAAAGCCAGGTCTAAAACATGGTATTTAAGAGTCAGAAGAATTGTATCTTCACAGGGCCCTCTAACCACTGGTGGACCTAATATCTGATATTGTTCTGCGTTATAATTTATGCCAACAACTTTGTACCTAGGGAAGATATGTTGTTACTGGTTTTTATGTGTAATTATGCATGTGTTATGCAGTTAGGGTGGGTTCAATTACTTTGTTGTAAGTCATCTTGAACCTCGCCTATAGAGAGAATAGTGGGGTATAAATTTAATAAATCAATATATATACTGTAACTGAATAGTTCAAGAAGGTGCTTTAATAAAGGTAACAGGACATGAATTGTTAATATAAAAAATCAAGATAAAGCTGAAGAAAAACACCAGAACATTCATAGCACCAAAATCTGAAGAGTTTAAAGACCATGTAAAGAACAGATTTGCATTACTGAGTTCAAGTCAATGTGAACCAGAAGAACTATGGTTGGAAACTAGAGATATTATCAAGGAAGAATGTGCAAAGACTATTCCTGTAGCCAAAAGAAAAGAAAAACCTCTATGGATGACTGAGGAAACTCTTAAAATTGCCAAAGATAGACGAGAAGCAAAAGTGGGTGACAGAAATAGAATCAAAAGTCTAAGTGCAACGCTCCAGCGACTCACACGTAGAGACAAAGAGAACTATTATAATAACCAATGTAAAGAAATAGAAGAGAACAACAAAAAAGGAAGAACAAGAGATCTGTTCCATAAGATCCAAGAAATCAAAGGGAAATTTAAAGCACGGTTAGGCATACTGAATGATCAACATGGAAATACTTTAACGGAACAGGACAAAATAAAGAAAAGGTGGGAACAATACACTGAAGAACTATACAAAAGAGATGAAAAGATGACAGATTCCTTCCAAGAAGAATCTTTTGAAGAAGAACCTACAGTTTTAGAAAGTGAAGTGAAAGCTGCACTGAGAGCAGTTGAGAGAAACAAATCACCAGGAGCAGATGGGATATCAATAGAGATATTCCAAGCTACAGAAACAATATGCCAACAGATATGGACAACAATATGCCAACAGATATGGAAAACAAACAGACTGGAAATGATCCATTTACATTCCAATTCCCAAGAAAGGAGACATCAAAGATTGCAGCAACTATTGGACCATCATGTTAATTTCTCACGCAAGTAAAGTGATGCTCAAAATCTTACAACAAAGGTTGTTACCATATATGGAACAAGAAATGTCTGATGTTCAAGCTGGATTCAGAAAAGAAAGAGGCACTAGAGATCATATTGCAAATCTACGTTGGTTACTGGAGCATACAAGAGAATTTCAGAAGAAAATCAGCTTGTGTTTCATAGATTACAGCAAAGCCTTTGACTTTGTGGATCACGAAAAGCTATGTCTGGTTTTAAAGGAAATGGGTGTGCCACTGCATCTGATCGTCTTGATTCTCAACCTATACAAGAGGCCACAGTTAGAACAGAATATGGAGAAACGGAATGGTTTCCAATTGGCATAGGTGTTAGACAAGGATGTATTTTATCACCCTGTCGCTTCAATCTATATGCAGAACATATAATTAGGAAAGCTGGATTAGATTTAGATGAAGGTGGAGTGAAAATTGAAGGGAGGAACATTAACAATTTGAGATACGCCGATGATACTATGTTACTGGTACAAATAGCGAAGACTTAAAACGGCTACTGCTGAAAGTTAAAAGAGAAAGTGCCAAAGCAGGACTACAGCTGAACATCAAGAAGACAAAAGTAATGACTACAGGAGACTTACACAACTTTAAGACCGACAATGAGGAAATTGAAATTGTTCAAGACTTTCTATTCCTATGACAACAATGGCTGAACAGAGAAAAACTTGATTATGGGGGAGGGATGGGGGGACAGGCTATGGGATACGGATGTTAATTTTGGCTTTGAAAAAAAAAACAGATAATGGATCTAACTGAATTTTAATATGTGACAGGTTCTATCTTGGAATATCAACAGGTTGAATTCTCCCCAAAAAAAGGAGGAAAATATTTTATCATTTACAAAAGTCTAAAGCTAATATTATTTTCTTACAGGAGACGCATATACTCCCAAAGGATGTATTTAGACTGGAACAGTCAAGGTTGGGTAAACTTTTTATGTCATGTAATGAAAAGAAAAAAGCTAATGGAATAGCCATGTATTTACCCTTATCATTAGAACCGAAAATTATCTATCAAGATGTAGAAGGAAGAATGTTGATGGTGAAAATAATTTGTGGGTTCCAGAAGATGTTATTGGTTGGAATATATGCGCCTAATAATAATCAAAAAAATGTTTTATGACAACCTAGCAATAATATTAGCTGAACATGCTACAGAGAAAATGATATGGATGGGGGACTTTAATGGAGTAATGGCACCTAAGTTAGACAGATCTGGTAAAAAGAAAAAGGCAAAAAATGAAGGCAAATTACCTGGAATTTTTCATGATCTTACAGATCAATGAGATATGTTTGATGTCTGGAGATTGACAAATGGTAATAAGAAGGGATATACTTATTTTTCGTTAAGACATCTTACACATTCCAGGATAGATATGTTATGGCTTTCGAAAGGGTTGATAAACAGATCAGAGAACCCAGAGATTCTACCTAAGGTGTTATCAGACCATAATGCGGTAACAGTAAAAATTAAAGTAGGAGATAGAAAACATAAACCTTGGATAATAAATGAAGCTCTTTTAAAAATACTAAAATAGCAGATAAACTGAAGGTGGATATAGAGAATTATTTTAATGAAAACATAGATAAAGGTACTCGGGAGGATATAGTTTGGGATGCCGGTAAGGCGGTGATTAGAGGAGTATTAATTCAACAGAATACAAGATGGTTTAAGGAAAGGGAGGCAAAGAAAAAGCATATTTTGGATGAAATAAGACAAGGGGAACGACAGCTTAGAAAATCTCAAGATAAATTATCTAAACAGGAACAGCTTGACAAGATTAGAACATGGCAACATCAGTATGAATTTTTAATAGCGGATGAAATCGAATGGAAAATCATCTTTAACAAACAAAGATTTTTTGAACATGCTAATAAGCCAGGTAAAATGTTAGCATGGCAACTCAAACATAAAGAGAAAAAAGTACCAATAATCCAAATTAAAAGGAAGGGTAAGATAACACGAGATAAAGGTGAGATAAAAGAAACATTTGTGGAATATTATACAAATTTATATAGAAAGAATCTAGTTTCAGAGAAAGATATGGATGCATATCTCATTAAATTTGACTGGGAAAAAATAACTCAAGAAAACCAAATTACTGGATTCTCCAATAACTAGAGCAGAACTAGAAGAGGTAATAAGTAAAAGTAAACTAAACAAATCACCGGGGCCAGATGGATTTACTGCATTTTACTATAAAATATTCAAAGACCAGTTAACCCCTTATCTATTAGATGTGATGAACTTATGTTTGATAAATGGCACTATTCCTCAAACTTGGAAACAAGCAAATATAACATTAATACCTAAGGTGAACTCGGATATATCGGAAGTTAAAATTACAGACCGATTTAATTATTAAATAATGATTACAAATTATTTGCTGCAATTTTAGCTATGAGATTGAAAAGGGTATTAAATCAAATAATACATGAAGATCAAGCAGGGTTTTTGCCAGGGAGATTAATTAGTCAGAATGTAAGGGTGGTAATAGACCTTTTAGAATATGCGGAACAAGATACAACTCTGATAGCTATGGTATTTTTAGATGCAGAAAAAGCATTTGATAACGTGAATTGGCACTTTATGATTAAGATATTAAAATTTATGGATTTTGGTGAGAATTTTAGAACTGCCATAAAAAGTATATATACTCAGCAAACCGCTAATTTGTTGATAAACGGAACACTATCACCGAAGATTGAGATTCAAAGGGGAACAAGACAAGGATGTCCTCTTTCCCCTTTGTTGTCATTTTGGTATTAGAATTGTTATTGAAAAATTTAAGACAAAACGATGAAATCGTTGGAGTAAGAATTGGGAGAAATCAATATAAAGTTAAAGCATATGCAGATGATTTAGCATGTTTTTTGATTGATCCGGTTGAGCAAATTGATAGTTGGAATAAAATTTTGGAGGTTTATGGACAGCTTTCAGGTTTTAAAGGTAATAAAAATAAAACTAAGATATTGGTTAAAAATATGACTCTCACAACAGCAAATACTGACTAAAAAGACAGGATTTAGCATTGAACATAAAGTTAAATATTTAGGTATATGGATATCAAATAATAATCTCAATTTATTTCAAAATAATTATGTAAATCAATGGCAACAGATAGTAAAAGATCTAAAAAGTTGGGAAAAATACCATTATCGTTGTAATTTCAGTAATTAAAATGCTGTTATTACCTAAAATGCTCTTTTTGTTTCAAAACCTACCAATATTGAAAGGTGCACAGATATTTAAAAACTAGAAGAAAGATATTTTAATTTTTCTCTGGGGTAAAGAAAGACATAGGATAGCATATAATAATTTAGTGGAATTGAAAGAAACAGGAGGGTTGGGATTACCAGATTTGAGAATGTATTATCAAGCAGCTTGCTTCACCTGGATAAAAAATTGGATTCTATTAGAGAATCCGAAACTATTAGAATTAGAGGGATTTAATTTACGATTTGGGTGGCATGCATATTTATGGTATGAAAAGGAGAAAGTAAATAAAGATTATAATTCCCATATTATTAGGAAAAGTTTATCACAAACATGGAACAAATATAAAGGTTTCCTGGAAAATAAAACTCCTGGCTGGATTAATCCCATAGAAGCCTATATGAGAAGGGTGTACATTTAAATTTGGATAGCAACATATATAGAGAAATGATAGAATACAGAGATGGGATATGGATGCTGAAAACAAGAGAAGAGCTTCAAATTAAAGATTGGTTTATGTATTATAAATTAGATATATTCAACAAAGATAACAGGATGGGCTTTCATCCAACTAAATCCAAATTTGAGATTATATTAACTAAGGGTAATAAAGGACTGATAGGAAGGATTTATAAACTATTGATAGAAATGAATCTAGAACAGGAAAGGATTAAACCAGTGATGGTGAAATGGATGAGGGAATTAGGTTATAATATTGATTTGGAAATATGGGAAAACTTGTGGAAGAAGGAATTTAAATTTACTGTTACTAACGAAATTACTAACGAGAAAATTTATACAAAATGTTTTATAGATGGTATATAACCCCAGTATTATTAAGTAAAATGAAAAAAGAGGAGGAGAGTCTTTGCTGGAAGTGCAGAACAGAGATAGGTACATTTATGCATGTTTGGTGGTTTTGTAAAAAACTCAAGAGGTTTTGGCGGTTAGTTTGAAAGGAAACTAACAATTTGATTAAGTCAAAAATAAAAAAAAGATCCTGCCTTTTGTTTATTGGGTATTCCTAAAACGAATATAGATTATGCTGATAGAGTCATATGCCAATACAGTTTTGCTGCCGCCAGGATTACAACTGCTAAGAAATGGAAGCAATCAAATAAACCTTCAATCAAACAGTGGAGAGAAAAGTTATGGATATATATGCGGATGGCCAAAATTACAGATTCTTTACATGGTAAAGATATGGATGAATTTAAACAAATATGGTCAAAGGCCGCCGCATATTGGGATAAATTGGCAAAAACAGATTTTAAAGGTATAGTTAATGAATTATAGATTTATGTGTTCTTTAAACAATGATTATAATAATAGGTTTTTATATACTGTCATAACACCTCTCCGGAAGTCCAAAGGTGCAGGGCACAGAGGTGGGTGGAAGAGGTTTGGGTACTATATACTTTTTAAAAGATAGTAAATAATGTATTAGTAATAAATGTAACAGTGCTCTGTATACGTTTTTGTATGCTTTATGTTTTATTTTGTATTGTATTATGATTTTATTTTTATTTTTTGTTTAATTTTTTGTTTTTGTTCTTTGTGTTTAAGTATAAAAGATATATATATATATATATAGACTTTCTATTCCTTGGCTCCATCATCAACCAAAAGGGAGACTGCAGCCAAGAAATCAGAAGGAGACTGAGATTGGGAAGGGCAGCCATGAAAGAGCTAGAAAAGATTCTCAAGTGTAAGGATGTGACATTGGCCACCAAGATTAAGTTAATTTCATGCCATCGTATTCCCTATGTATGTATGGGTGTGAAAAGCTGGACATTGAAAAAAGCTTGATAGGAAGAAAGTAGATTCTTTTGAAATGTGGTGTTGGAGGAGAGTGTTACAGATATCATGCATGGCCCAAAAAACAAATCAGTGGATTATAGATCAAATCAAGCCTGAACTGACCCTAGAAGCTAAAATGACTAAACTGAGGCTATCATATTTTGGTCACATTATGAGAAGACAAGAGTCCCTGGAGAAGACAATCATGATAGGAAATGTTGAGGGTAGCAGGAAAAGAGGAAGACCCAACAAGCGATGGATTGACTCAATAAAGGAAGCCACAGTCCTCAATTTGCAAGATCTGAGTAAGGCTGTCAAAGATAGGACATTTTGGTTCATTGATTCATAGGGTCTCCATGAATCGGAAGCGACTTGACGGCACTTAACACACACACACACACACACCAGGACTATAGACTATACTATCTGTGTGCTGTATGTATTATCTTGCTTCCTCTGAATTGTTTTCTGCTTTCTGCATTGCTTAACATATCATGTCAAATACTTATGCTTTGTTTTAGATTTCTGTAATCCTAGTCCTATTACATTGCTTATTAGGTGTTTCATCTTATTAATTGCATTGGTTTACATTGTAATCCACCTTGAGCCTCAGTGAGAAAGGTGAAGGATAAACATAGTAAATAATAAATAATGAAAGCACCCCATGGATACTGGGTCAATTCACATTGTTACCCTAATCAGACAGTCTCCACTTTGGGAGAATTAGCTGGAGACAGAGAGCAAGAGGAGGTAACTGGGATCGATAATCTATGTATACCAGGATTGGGTGAAAACTTTCAAATGAGCAGGCAGTTGTATAATCAGAATTTGGTTTTATTAAAGAATAAAAATTGTAAAACAAGGCATATATTCTAAGCAATGAACAAATGCACACAAAGCATACAAGAGCTGACTAAGAGAATCCGGAGGAAGTTGGATAGGGTTTCAGGGATGGGTGACATATGTCTTGAAGGGACATCCACAGAAAGCAGCAGTGAAGAGGAAAATGTCCAGCGTTTCCATGAGCAAAGGAAAGAGCCCACATTCAAGTGGGGGTATGCACACAGATCCAGAACACACACACTCACTATGAATGGCTAAAGGACCAATATTTTTACTCCAGAATGGGTCATGAGGCAGTATGAGGAAAGCCAGAGACAAAGAATTGATTGTTTTTCCGGGGTTCCAACAAAAAGATAGGAGAGGTTTTATGGGTCGTCAGGACCCAAGAGAATGCCTGAGGTATTCCCTTGAATATTGGTTGATTGGTGGGATGGGTGCAGACAGGGTAAGTAATGGTCTGCTCGGAGCTAGGGCTGTCGATTCAGTTCGGCCCGAACCGAAAAACAGCCAAATTTCCCCTTTCAGCTTGGGACGAACCGAACTCAAAAATGGCGGGAAAAGGGGGGAGCCGAATTCAGCGAGTTCGGGAGTTCATGAATAAATTCAGGAAATTCGGGGCATCAGTAAGCAGCATAACTGTCAGTAAGCAGCATTCTCCTCCCCCGGCCAATCGGTGGCCAAGCTGGGTCTTCTTCTGGCCAATCAGTCAGGATTGAGTACTGGAGGAATCAGCTGCTGCACAGCCCGGCTGGGGAGAGAGAGAGAGTGAGAGAAATCCTCGTGGAGGGTGCTTGTGCACATTCGCTCCTTTCCGTGGCTGCAGAGGGTGCATTTTTGGGGGTAGAGACCCCAAACTTTCAGCGGAGCTTCAGACAAGCCTTCTTAAGAGACCCCACAAGTTTTGTAAACGTTGGGTCAGGGGGTCCCGAGATATGGGCTCCACCCCTTTTTCCTCCCCCCTTTTCCATTTCCATGGCTGCAGGGGGTGCTTTTTTGGGGGTGCAGCCCCCAAACTTTCAGCATAGCTTCAGACGAGCCTTCTTAAGAGACCCCCCACGTTTTGTAAAGATGGGTTCAGTGGGAGCAGAAATATGGGCTTCCCCCCCTTTTCTCTTTCCGTGGCTGCAGGGGGTGCATTTTTGGGGGTGCAGCCCCCAAACATTCAGCATAGCTTCAGACGAGCCTTCTTAAGAGACCCTCCAAGTTTTGTAAACATTGGGTCAGGGGGTCCCGAGATATGGACTTTCCCCTTTTCCCTATTGGGATGAATGGATCACCCGATCCTGTATGCATCTCCAGAGCGGCAAATCCAAGGCAAACCTCCCGTGCTTAAATACAATCATATTGGATTACCCAGTCCTCCCAGCCCCTCCTGATGGAACAGAAGACAGCCACAGTAAGACCCCTTTGGGGGCTTTAATCTATAATTTTTCTCCTGTGTTTGTGTGTGTGGGGAGGAAGCAGTTTCAGTGGGGGGGGGAAGCCAAAGGGGGCTTTCACCCATTCTGTCTGGGGGGGTTGCTCCCTCGAGTCTCTCTCTCCCTGGTTTGAGGGGGGGCTTCAGTTGTGTGTCCTCAGGTTTTCCCTCATTCATACGATCGGTTAGGTATATTTTGATGCTTGCTCAAAACTGGTTTTCAAATGGTGACTTAAAGAATGCATTTGCCTGGCCCCGAGTCCCATGCAAAAGGGGAAATTCCACCCCCTCCTGCTCATTATGCATAGCTAGCTGCCTCTGTCCCTTTCCATGGTTTGCAAACTCCCAGGTGTCAGGTGTTGCTTTGCAATTGTGTTGATTTGCAGTGTTTCTTTGCAGTTGTGTTGCTTTGCCAACTTCTTAGCACCTGCCCCGCCCTTGCTCTCAGCTGTTTGTCGGGGCTGGGAGCTTTGTGCATGGGCGGCAAGCTCTGCTCAGAGATGCACATTAAGGGTGGGGGACCCCTTTCGGGGCCCATATCTCAGCCCCCCCTGACCCAATCTTTACAAAACTTGGGGGGTCTTGCAAGAAGGGTCCTTTGAAGCTCCGCTGAAAGTTTGGGACCTCTACCCCCAAAAATGCCCCCCCTGGAGCCGCGGAAAGGCACAGTTGTGTTTTTAATGGCTTTATTCGGCCGAATTCTTTTCCCGAACTTTGAATTCGCACCGAATTGCATGGACCCGAAGCGGGGGAGTTTGGACTTCGGCATATCCCGAATCCAGACGGGCCGAATTCGGCCGAATCCGAACTATACCAATTTTTTTTTTCAACAGCCCTACGGAGCACTGATTAAATCACCCCAGAGTGACACAGTGGGGATTAGCTAGCCCCATTGTCCAGCCAGGAATGTTTTAGGGCCAGGGGAAAAGTTCAGCGGCTAACTGCCTCCTGCCCAAGTTTGACAGGCAAGATGGATCCCAAAACTCTGTGAGAGGCATCTGTTTTGTGGGGAGCTGTGTCTTGCTCTTATGCCAGTCTTTGGCCTCGTGCCTCCATGGCACCCCTTAGCAGGAGAAGGAGTCCGACTGCTTACAACATCCTCAATCATTGCTCATTTTCAAACAAAGTGTTGAATAGCTGGCATCCATTAATAACAGTAATGTGTCCACCCCAAAGATCCTCTACAATACGCAGACCCCCAAAGTTTCTGACAGCAACTTCCCAGAACTGTTAGCCTCTTGATGTTAGTGGTGATGAATTGGTAATTAAATGTCCAAAGAACCATTTGGCCACTGACATATGAGGGGGAAATAATCCATTGCCAAAAAACTGATCAGTCAGTATAGATGAGAGGCACCTTAGCATTACGTTGAAAAAGATCCTGAATGTAGCAGGAGAAAAGTATTTGTTTAAAGTTTACTTTGAAGCAGGGTTCCTAACACCTTCTTGGCAATTAACCACACTCAGGTAGTGCTAGATAAAAAAACCTATCCTGAGATGGGAGACCATACCTCCCACTCAGGACTTCCCCAAGTCCACCAGACAGACAGAACATCTCGGGGGGGGGGGTGTGCAAAAGCAGCAGCCAGGCAGGAGGGGTACATACACCTGCTCACTCGCCTAAGTCGCTCCCACCTCCAGAGTCAACAGGCCGCCTGACCCCGCAGTCCCCTGGAAGTGCGCCACCGAAGCCAGCACACCTCCTTCCCCTGCAGGCTGACAGGAACACACCATCAGAGCCTGCACACCGCCCAACTCCATCCTCACAGGAATCGGAAGCTGTCAGGATCCTGAACTTCACTCGGTATGTCCATTATAAAAATATTACTCTAAGCCCCACATATAAGTGCCCACATGCACACTCCCAAACAAGTCCAATCTCTGCCTACCCCCAATCCAAATGGAATACATATCACATAAGCTACCTTAAACAAAAGCAAAGGTGGGGTATAAATGTTTTAATTAATTAATATGGGGGCTCCAAGTTGTATCAGGAAAATTCCATTGTTGTTACAGCTACTAGGCATCCTGAACCATTAAAGAGGACTTTACATAGATTGCTTATAAACTAGGGTTATTTGGGGAACTGTTATTACTTACCCTGCTGCCTCTATTAATATCCATTGTGTGTGCACCCCAAAGATCCCCTGACTTACATAAATCAGATGTGTGGGATAAAGCACCCCTGAAATGTCTTGTCTTTAAGATTCCAGGAGTACAGGAACAATACCCCAGGAACATTTGGCCTCAAGATGTCAGATGCGAGAGGAAATGCATTTCTTTTCGCAAGAAAGGATGGCTACTTGATCAAAGCACCAAATTGATAAAAGGAACTGCAAGCTGGAAATAGCCTAACATCCTAGATAAATCAGGAATGTGTAGATCAAAAACAATTTTGAACCATCAGACCTCCTCATGTCTTCCTAGCTATAAACCAAGATTCAGGGTTGCCAGATAAACTATTCACATTTCCTCTACAAAAGCAATACCTGGATGATACAATCATAAACCAAGGAAGGACCATTTGGCTATCTCTCAGATACTGTCAGCATATCTATGTCAATCTTAACATATTTTGCAGGTGTATTTTCCATGTATATTGTATTACCCCCCTTTCCATAGCTTGGTTACATTATTTTATCATAACCCAGATCATAAATTTGCACAAATAGAGTCCCAAATCCAAAATCTCACCAATCAGCCCAAAGCCACCTTACTCCAGAATCCTAGTCCAATGCCAGAACAGATCCTAGTTCTGCACCAAAATGGGCCAATAGCAACTCTTTCCCACAGGCACCAAGGTAAATTTAGGTTCATAAGAAGAGTTTCCTGAGCCCTGCATTCTTTGTAGGTTGTTCCCATCCACAACCATAAAACAATCACCACAAATACACCACTGGACAGGTGTACACCACAGGATATGCATAGTATGATTTCTTTACTGTCATTTTGCTTGCCTTTCCAAACTTATCATTTGATGCCCTTTTTCCAGTTAATTATCTCCTGGCTTTTCCAATTCCCTTTACAGACTGATGCATCTTACTGGTACCACACCTTCCCTGTTATATGCTGGTTTGGGACTCCCCTCTGTCCTTCTTATCCTGAGCTCCATTTCCATTTATCCCATCCCAGCTTCTGGTTCCTTTATTGGGCAACACCTCACCTCTAGTCTCTCTCTGGGTTGGTTTACTTCAGACTAGTTGAGCAGGATGTACAAAATGAGGATTAAAAGGTAACTTTCACTGGGTATTTAACTTAAAAGGAGACAATACATATTAGGTCTGGGCAAAATGACTGGTTTTATTGGCTTCCATGTAACAACCACTTACTGTCTTAATTTTCCATACTGATCCTTCATTTCTAATCTGTATCTTGTTAGGGTAATAAAGTTACCTGCTTGTTAAGCGCTTGGTCTCCCATCTTTTTTTTCTTGTCTGAGATGTCCTGTGTCAAAAGTGGGAATATGTACATCAGAATGAATTATTCCTAGTTTGCCCTGGTCTTGTGTTTTGACTGAATTTATGCAGGGGATGCTCTAATGTGACAGGTTTAGCACAAGGACTGACTCGGGTAATCCCCACTGAGAGGTTCAACTCTCAAGGATGTATTTTTAGCAGGGAGGAAGAGAACAGCCCAATGAATCTTGTAAGCTTACTGCTATGCCATGTATGAAGCTGGAATCAAGAGAACCTAAAAGAGAATCCTGAGTATATTTGCAAGTTGTACAGTCTATTTATGGTAAAATCATAAACTGCCTTCCCCCCCACTATATCAGATATTATGAATGAATTTTAATATCTATATATAAGGCCAGTGTTTGAAAATTAAACCTGTAACAAAACCATAATTAAGCATGTTTAGGTCTCATTGATTCCAGTGTTAGCCATCTGAATTAACCAAACTCTCCCATTGGAAACAATGGAACTGTGACTGGACTGTGAGCCATGATTTTATCTACACATGGGTTTTTCAGATTACTGTGTGATCAGTAGGTGGAAGTAAGCATTTATAGTTTGGATCCCTTGAGGAATCCCAGGAGGAGAGGTTAAAAGATTAAGTCCCCCCACCAAAAAAAAAAAAAAAAAAAAAGACAACAACAACAACCCACACAAAACTGATTTTTAGGCTAGATTATTCCATATGGAAAGCTGGGTTCGTGTGTAGTTAATCCTAGTTTTCTGCATTCCTGGAGGGTTGTCCAAGTACACATAAAATTCTGTCTTGTCAGTGGATCACCCCATTTTACTGCCCTGATAGCACAGGACCATCAGGCTTGCTATTAGAAGGAATTCCGACGATGGAAAAGCAGCAGCTGTTTAGCAATTCAGAATGAATGGTCCTAACAGCTTGGTTTCAACATCTCTTTCATTCCTATTTTCTCCATGAAGAAATAAATTTCCCTGAAAACATTTTCATCTTTAAACTCATGATTCTGTATGTCAGTGCACATTTGACAAGTTTGATCTCAAATTGATCTCAACCATTTTTGTGTGGTTTGTGAGTCCACTAGATGTCAGTATAACAAAACCCATAGGTTCTGAGCAACTATCCCATTCCCGCCACCTTGCTTCCTCTGCTCATCCCCTATTCTCAGGAGGCTGAAGTTGGTTCCCAGTTCCTAGTTCGTTCCCAGTTCCTTATTCACATTGTGTAGTTCCTGAACACTATTGAGGACAATTTAACAGCTCTGCACCCCAAAAGAAAGTTTGGACCACCACATATCATACACTCCCACATTAAGGGGATATTTGGACCACCCCAAATTACGCATCCCCGCACTCCAGAGACTGTCCCCTACAAGAAGACATACAGTGGTGCCCGGTCCAAACACTGGTTCTGGGGGGATCGCCCCCTTAGAAACCTGTATCGTGAAGAAAATTTGAATAAGGAACTGAAACAGTTGTGTGCTCTCAGCACCTCAAAATAAAGATTGGACCACCACACCTCATACACTGCCACATTCAGGAGTCTGTGCCCTAAAAGGCCACATGTGCTGGGTCCTGGTCCAAAGTCCAGTTCTTGTGCCAGCTGCTCCCAAGTGGGATGCCCCCAGGACAAATGTGCATACAGATGTGGTGATGGCTGCCAGCTTGGAGGGCTTTAAGAGGGGAGTGGACATATTCATGGAGGAGAGGGGTATTCATGGCTGTTAGTTAGAATGGATACTAGTCATGCTGCATACCTATACTCTAGTACAGAGGAGCATGCCTATTATTTTGGGTGCAGTGGAACACAGGCAGGATGGTGATGCTGCAGTCGTCTTGTTTGGGGGCTTCCTAGAGGCACCTGGTTGGCCACTGTGTGAAATGACTGCTGGACTTGATGGGCCTTGGTCTGATCCAACAGGGCCTTTCTTATGTTCTTATGTTCTAGACACTGGGGCTCAGCTGCACCCCAAAGCAATCTTTGGACCATGCCACATTATACACCATCCATACTCCAGAGACTGTCCCCTACAAAAAGACATATAGTGGTGCCTGGTCCAAACACTGGTTCTGGCATCACCAGCTTCTTTTGGGGTCACCCCCCTAGAAACCTACCTGTATTGCAAAGTAGATTTGAATAAGGAACTGGAATAGTTGCATGCCCTCTGCAGCCCAAAATAAAGGATAGACCACCACATATCATACACATCTACATTCAGGGGACTGTGCCCTCCAAGGGGGTCATGCTGGGTCCTGGTCCAAAGTCCTGTTCTTGTGTTGCTCCCAAATGGGGTGCCACCAGGACAAATGCACATACAGACACTCTCTCTCCTACATGCCTGTCACTTTCTCTCTTTCTGCACCCATCAACCTCTCTCTCTTCCCCCCCCCCGCCACCCCATCACTCTCTCTTTGTGACTCCATCACCCTCCTGGCCCCCCACCTGCTTCCTTGCCCCCTCTCACAGCAGCAGTGGTGGCAGCAGCTCTCCAGGAATCATAACAGATCTCCCAACTACAGAGATCAGTTCCCCCTTAGGGTTGCCAGCTCCAGGTTGGGAAATTCCTGGAGATTTGAGGGTGGAGCCTTAGGAGGGTGAGGTTTGGGGAGGGAAGTGACCTCAGCAGAGTATAATGCCACAGACTCCATGCTCCAAATCAGCCATTTTCTCCAGGGGAACTCATCTCTGTCATCTGGACAGCAGTTGTAATTCTGGGTGATGTCCAGCCCTCACCTGGAGGTTTTCAACACTAGTTTCCCTGGAGGAAATGGCTGCTTTAGAGGGTGGTCTATGGCATTATACCCTTCTGAGGTCCCTCCCCTCCTCAAACCCCACTTTCCCCCAGCTCCACCCCTCAAATTTCCAGGCATTTCCCAACCTGGAATTGGCAACCCTACCTCCTTCCCACCCAACAGCCAACCAACCTAATCTGGCCGTGTCTTACATTTTCCACATACACCCCCAAGCTTCTACCTTGGAAAACTACAATCTTTCTTCACAGTGGGGACCAAAGCAGCTTAAATTAGTCTTTTCCTTTTTACCCACACAACGCTGTGAGATAGATTAGGATGAAAGTATGTGACTAGTCTAAAATCACCCAGTGAGCTTCCACAGCAAGAATTTGAACCAAGGTCTTTCAGACTCTGCTCTGAAGCTCTAACCACTACACCACCCTGGTTTTCATAGGGTGGCTGCTGTTGAACAGTAGTAAGCAGCCAGGTCTAGTTGAGTCATGCAAGTCAGGTGATATCAAGTCATCCAGAGGTTGCTGCCAGGCCAAGGGTCACCAACCTGCAGGTAGACCTGGAGATTTCCTGGAATCACAGCTGAACTCCAGAGAACAGAGATCTGTCCCCATAGAGAAAGTGGCTGGTTTAGAGGGTGCATTCTGTGGCATTGTATCCTGCTGAGGCCCCTTCCCTGCCCAAACTCTTCCCTTCTCAGACATCACCACAAAATCTCCGCGTATTTCCCATCCTAGCCTGGTCCATGAGTTTTATTTCAAAGGCCAAAATAGGCCTAGAAAGGGCCTTGTCCCCTCCCCGTGCCTTTTACTCACAGAAACTGAAGACTGGAATGCTAGCAACAGCCACTGAGGGAATCTGTTGCTTAAAGCTACAGGCACTCCTTTTATAATTTTCAGCTTAAAAAAAAACACACCATGGTGTTTTTTTTTTTAGATTTCCCATTTTTCTGGGGTGTGCTTTTAGGTCTGTAGAAAGACCTGTCCTGTCCTTTCACAGGATTTAAGTATTCAAAGATTTGGCCAACTTTGCTATTAGAATATAGGGTGTGTTTCCATGGAAACTGGAAGAAAGCTGTAAGCATTAAGGAAATCTTGGAGCCTATAGGCATTCAGAGTTAGGATAGTCCTAATATTTCTTGAATACCATGTTGAAGGTTTTTTGTATTGCATATATTTCTTTTTTTTAATTCCCGCAGAGATGGGTATAAAGCTAAAAAATGGGGGAGTTGTTGAAAATCCTTCATGGGATATAACCCCTTACATTTTCTAAATTTGTTGCATTGTTGTGTTACCATAAACAGGTTCGGGCCCTGGTGCTGTTGAGCTAATAAACCACACCAAGGGGGTGGAAGGGAAAAAAGTTTATTTCTGTGATCACACAACAGCTCAAGGGACTGTTGAAGAGAGAAGCACACCGTCACTCACAATCACATACAATATAAAGCATCTCCCCTCCTCCTTCTGCTATACATATTTGGAAATCAAGTTACTAATTGGTACATCTACTCATTATGATTCAAGCAAGCATACAGCTTACTATGTTATATAATTGAACTCCTACTGCGATTGCATGTCCATCCTTGGAAGTGGACAACTTGCTACCAAGAGGTGTGTTTTGGCAAACTGCACGTCACTGAGTAACTCCAGGTCACTTTCCACAAGGTCAGCCTGAGCTTGTTGTGATTTTAGCAGTGTTTATGAAACTCCAGATGTTCCTCTTGCACCTCTTTATCCTATTTCCCACCAAAGCTGCACATGCTAGACACATCTAAATTATACTTCAGCCAGGCCTTTTAGCTATGCACTTTGGAGCCTCATGAAACCTTCATCCAGCACGAGGATCTGAATCTTTATTTAGGGCCTGGGTCTGAGATGTACAGTCTCAGTGGGCTAGGAGACAAAAAAGTTACAGGTGGAAATGTGCTTCCCATTAATCTAGCATAAATGTTAGCCAGATAAAATGACACTAAACATCAAAACAATATCAAGTAACCTGAAAAACAGTATTAATGGACAAAATGAGCTGAACCCAGATTAAATTTTTATACATATCCATAGCAATAATGCCAGAGCACGCGTTAAGATGTACCGTACAAATCTTGGTATTGCACTAGTACGATCTGCACAATTTTCAGAAAGAACAACCTGGAAATAAGACACCATTTCTGAACATTCAGTGAGCATATTGATTCTTTATTTAAAAGTGTGTAAGAGGGGAAAGGTGCGCATGTATTATCAAGATTTTCTGGATTGGAGCCAGGGCTATTCAACGGGGGGGGGGGCAGGGGACACCCCCCCCCTGAAACAGCATGGGTGGAATCAGATGTCTGCAACAGGAGGAAGGAAATAAAAAATAAGGTAAGTCAAGGTATTACATTGCAGTCGCAGGATTTCTGTTTCTTCGTTTTTGTGAAACACAAACGGTTATACTGACAATAACACAAATAATAATTAGAGAAGCACATACTATGATCACTATAATAACAGTTGTAGTTATAATGTTGTTACTCTTTTCCTTATTAGGAGAAGTAAGAGAGGTGTTTTCCATATTAGAGGCTGTGGTGTGGTGGCCAGCTGTACTAGGGAATGTAGTAGGAATTGTGGAAACAAGTCCAGCTGTTCTTGCAGTGGTGTAATTGCCAGCTGTACTAGAGAATGTAGTAGGGACTGTGGAAACAAGTACAACTGTCCTTGCTATATTGGATGCTTCCCCAACATTGTTGCTGTCATCAATGGCCCGAATTGCAAAGTAGATGGTGGTGCCATTTTCTTTTGTGAAGTTTGCAGGCTGGAATTGAAAGGATTGTTTGACTCCCGCAAAATCAGTCGTCAGGCCAGAGGTGTTCACAGAAATGGCTGTATCAAAAGTAGCATTTCTTAATTCCAAGGGATTTTCACTCATTTTTATTTCGTATCTTTCCGCTGCAAAATAAAAAGTAAATGCCACATAGGCATTAGAAACCTATATTCTAAATCAAGGATGACATGATAATGATCAAATAATAGTCCCTTTCAGTGGGTTTCAAACTTCCTGTCCTCAAAAAATGTTTCCCATATTGGATTCCATCTGGCTGAGGGAATCCCTGCATGTTGCAATGGACTCTGCTGCGTGGTCTAGGGCATACTTGGTTCACATGAGTGTGAACCAAACCTCTTGGTATACACTGTTATCCCTGTTAAAAACTTGAAAATATGCACTGGAACATGTCCAACACATCCAGTTCCCCCTGCAGTTGCACAGTCCAGTAAGAAAAAGACCAACAATCATGGGCCTGTTGAGAATGAAAACAGGGGAATACTATCTCAGGAGCAGGGTAATACTATCTCAGGATGCTGCGAAGAGAGAATGTTGGTTTAAATAAAAATGGTCTTTGGCTATTTTTCCTTATGCAGAAAAGATATTTATCTGATCCAGAAACTCCAAAGCTTTCTAGGAGACTATGAGCATCCCTCTTCCCTTGGTGTGGTCCTGCCAAAACGGTGACATGAGTGGGTCTGCTTAGTAAACAAAACAGCCATGAAAACTCACATCTAAGTTATCTAAGATGTGCTCTGCTGTTAGGAGTTAGAAACAATACCATAAAGACAGCATTCTGAGACATGAAAATCTGAGAGACAATCCCTGGCAGGGAATCTTCATGAATGAGGGAACATAGGTTAGAACCCACAATATGCCCATTCCATGCATGGAAGTGCTACCCACCATAGTCCAGTTATAAAGGAAGCACCGGGGAAGTAAAACAAGCAAAAAGTTAATGAGGAGTTATACCCCTGCTTGAAATAATGCAAGGAAAGGCTTCAAGATAGGCTGGAGGAAAGAAAAAAAGCAGTAGAAAGGAGATTGGAAAAGATGTTTTGAGAAGCCCTTATGAGTCATATTGAAGGAGAGACTTTCCCCCAATAAACATCCTTGGTAGAGATATCAGCCAAGTAAGCATCTGGTGTGCACGGTTGGACTGAGGCCTCTCTCATTAGGGGATGGAACCATAACCCTGGATATGGTATCCCATTGGCTTTCCATTTGGCTGCTGCGGTCTTTCAAAATCCAGTAAGGAAGCAGAAAGTTTTAATCCCAACTGGTGGCAAAACACAACGAGTAGCACAAGAAGCAGGGTCCAAACCCTGCTACAGCCTCAGTAGAGATTCTTTTCCACTTGCCTAGGGCCTTCTTCTGTGGGACACCCATTCTAAGTAGAATACAGGAAACATGGGTGTGGAGTTCATTATTCATCCACCACTTTTCTCCCCTAATGGGGCTCCACAGTGGCCTAAAATTTTCCACCTTTTCCATTCCATCCTTACAACAACCCTGTGAGGCAGGATAGTCTAAAAGAGTGCAAAGATCTCAAGGTCAACTAGCAAGCCTCTAGGAGAGAGGGCATTCAAAGCTGGGTCTCCCAGATTCTATCCCAACAGTTTAACTCTATACCTCTCTGGCTCTCACTGAAAATGGTGTATGTGATGGACAGGAGGCTGTCCTTCCCTTGAAAGGAAAACAAACAAACAGAGGAGCCCCTACAAGTGCTGTTCCAGCATCCAATCACCTTTCAGGAGGGGGTTGGAATGTTGGAGGGCTTTTTTTGTCGCTGCATCACACTGGCTGCTCATATTTAACTTACAGTCCACCCATACCCCAAGATCCTGTTCACACACACTGCTGCCCAGAAGTGTATCCCCCATCCAGTATGCTTGGTTTCTTTCACAGCAAGAAGACAGCAAATTACAAAGCAGCATGTCAAGGGGCGGGGGTCCAAATACTTCCTGCTTCCTCTGAGTTCTTTCTGAGCAGAAGGCTTTTAAAAATGAGGTTTGGGTTTCTTTCCCTCCCCCCTTTCAAATAGCTCAAGGTTTTTTTGTTTTTGTTCTTAAAAATGCTTTTTTATGTGGCAATTGGGTTTCGGGGGGTCTTTTCTTTCACTACAGCCAAATACAAAGCAGCATTTCAAGGGGTGGGAATTCAAATACTTCCTGATTTGAGCTTGGAGACTGCTGGTGCATAGACTCCCAACAGGAAAGTGTGGGTCCAGTGAACAACGAACCTCAGGTAAAACTCCCATGTATAAATGACCACAGAGATCCAATGTGAATTGTAAGGCTCTATTAGACCATACGTCCAGGGGTCTCAGCCAAAGCAGCCCAAGGAGGTGACGGAGTGTCTTCAGTCAGGCTGGTGCACAGCCAACCCCTTTGAAAAAGAGTAGTTCTGAATCCAAGACTCTATCAGACCCACACCTCCAGGTTTCGAAGTCCCTGGAGGGGGATGTGTCTTCAGTGAGGCTGGCCTGTAGCCAAAGCCCTTCACAAATTCATATCATGCCTTTAGGGTAAACTGGGGGCAGAAAGAGCAGGCAGCTCTATTATTTGATTGGCCAGGTAGATAATGCATAGAGAATGGACATTTATCAGCATCCTTTTAAAGCCAAAGTCAACACAATCCTGAATAGACCTCTTTTGAGCCATAACAGCAAAGTTAAAAACCAGAAGCTTTACTCCTTTAAATATAGTTTTATTCCTCACTACAATGACAACTGATGATAAAAAAGTCTCCTCAGCCTCACAAATTTGCTGAGGAAAAAGCTGAGCACAGCAACAGAGATCTTCTCTCAGTGGCACAAAAAGGGAACTGAGGGATAGTACTCCTCCTCCCACTCATGTCATGGTTTCAGCAGTAAAGCCAAAAGGGGAGGGAAACCCAAGGGAAGGAAGGGGTGCTCCTAGTCTTCTAGAAAGTTTTAGAAATCTTTTCTGCAGCCAGACTGAGCATGCACAGCCCCAGTGTGTGCCTGCACAGAAGCCATGATGATGATTATCGTCCCAGGCCCCACAGTCTGGGGAATCCTGTGCTTTAACATCATGGCATGAGATGCAATACCTTTCTGTCAGCCCTGCCTTTAGCAAAGTCCAATAGCGAGTGGGCTTATGGCAAGACAGCTGAGGGAGGAAAGTGAGGTGGCTACAGCCTGCTGTGGGGGGTGGTGGCATGAGTCACAGGTGAAGCTTTGGAGAGAGGGGTGTCACAGTATTACAATGGGTTGGATCCAAACAGCTTTTTCACTCAATCTTACCCAATTCCCACCCACCCCCCTTGCTACAGGCCTTGTCTCACATGGCTTTTGTACATGGAGGTCTCAGAATCACTAGCATAATGTTTTTGGTGGTCAAAGAGGACACCTACTCCATTTTTCACCAGGAAGAAAGCTGGTTGATCCAACCCTGTCATTGCCAGGTGTCACAATGGGCATGCCTACCTTCTTTACTGGATTCTGGGCGGCGGGGAACAAACAGGAATGGGGAAGGAGGTGCCCATATAGATTGATTTGCCTCAGGCCCCTCAGTACCCTAGGGATGGTTCTGGCAACTCCTCAGAGCCCTCTACTTAAATCAAAATTTAATACCTTTTCCAGTATCATAGTCGTTCCCAGGAGCTGTCCATGACAAAAGGAATTCATCATCTTCTAACTGTGCTTCAAGGTCAGTGATTCTACAAGGTGGAAAGACATCTGGAAGACTTGAACTACTTGAAGGAGCTCCTGCCATTACAAAAGAACCTCCTGATGCAATTCTGCTGAAATCTCCTAGGTCTGGTTGGAGTTCATCCTCACTGACTTCAGGTCTTGGTGTGTTCATTTGTATTACACCTGTCAAAAAAGGCCAAAAGAGATGTATTTTAATGTGTGACAACAAGTCTCTAAACTGTCTCTTTAATTAGATAACTTTTATTTGCTCTTGTACAAAAGTTCTCTGAAGATAATAAGACAAGAATCGTAATTGCTTCTCTTTTTAATCTGTAACTCTCTCCCCTTCTGTATATTCTAAACCTTGGGTCTCTCATCTCCTGTTAGGTCTACAGAGTGGTTTTAATTTATGTAGCTACATTTTTCTTTATCCTGTTCCATTTCTCATTCCTATTCTTCACATTGTATCTAGTTGCTTGACAACTATTCAAGGATATCAAGTTATCAAGTAAAATTATTATTCAGTAAAATGGATTACCTGTTTTCTGTAATTTTGTTCTTTATAATACTTACAATTTTCTCCAATCCTTAATGGATTACTTTGTAAAAATGTATGTCTTGTCCCATCATTTCTAAAATCAATTTTTGCATCATCTACGGTATTTGCTCAGTTTTCCTGTTTCTTCTCTCCAGTCCTAATATCTGCTGTAAACTCTTTCACTCATCTAACTCTTTCACCTGCTGCTGGAACTGTTCCTCTCCTTTGTATATTTGTTCATGTTGGCCAGATGAAATTTACTGTAGCCAAATTCTCTCTCCTGCTGCCAATCTCCAGTTCCCCCCATCAAGATATTCCTGAAAGTCCACTATCCGCCAGGAGCAGCATGTCAGGGTTATTTGGAGCTGTAGTGGGAGGTGGAGGTGAGAAATTCATGCCCCATGGATGGACATTCTTTCTGCCTGTGGAAATTTCTGGTAGATCGGAGCTTATAGCAAGTTCTCAGTATACACAAACAGAGGCCATTTTCTCATTCAGACGTACACACACATTTCAAGCACCATGGGAACATCTTCCCTGTGGTGCTATTGCAGGCAGCTGTGATGTGTGTACACAAAAATAGCATACATTGTGGGCAGGTCTAATCATGGATGTCCTTTTCAACAGATCAATACCACACATATTCCATACTTTGTAACACCTACAGTTTGTCTGTCCTGCTGTAACTTTGCCGAAACGAAGGCAACTTGACCAGTGGGAAGTTTATGTCTCCATAGAGATTTGCACTTCATGTTTTGGCTAGCCTTAGGGTAAGATAACCATGTTCATTTACATTTTACATAGACAACAGTGTTATTTTACAATGTATTCTTACCATCTTCTACATAGCCTGGTACATACAGAGCTTGACTATATCTCCGGACACGTCTGGCAGTCTTATTTGTTCCTTGGACACGCACTTTTATATTGTATCTTCCATTTCCATTGAAAGATGTGAAATATCCTGAGTAGATTCCATCAGACTTGCGAATATCAGCACCTTGGTATAGTAAATATTAAGAATGAATGTCAAAACCAAAAGTCTTGCTGCTGGTTATTTAAAAGAATGACAGAATAATTTCATGTCATCTGCTTGTATTTTCATAAATAAAAATGTAATTCTGGGTGGTCAAATGATTGATAACAATCCAATAAACCAGTTGTGTCCCAACAAGTCAGATGTAAATCAACATGTACTGTGGCCTGGCAATACTTGAACAAACCACATGTTTCTACTAGGCATTTTACAGCTGAAGAACACTGACCAACTCAGTAAGTGAATAACCCCAGAAAAGTCAGTGAATCTGTTGCTGTCAGGCACTGCTCCTATCGAGTTGGACTCCTGGCCCTGAGTACTCTCCAGTGTGTTTTGTAGAGAGACTCAGCAGCCTCAGCACCTGGAGAGGATGGGCTCAAGTTCACAAGGGGTCTTGTCTCTCCTGTACTGGGCCTCTCCACAGCCTGCTGGAGAGAATCTGGGCCTGTTCTCCTGGGCACTGCTGGACCTGTTGCTGGCTTCCTTCCGAACATATGGCTGCCCCTGCCAGGTCTGCCCCTGCTACCAGGTCCCAGCAGCAGGAAGGCAGCAATGCTGTTAGGCCAGCTGAGCCACTTTTTTATGCCCCCCTTGGTCAGCAGTGACTAAGGGAGTCTCTGGGCACATGCTAGAAAATTCTCAAGGAACTAAGGGACTCTTTTAATTACTTAACTGTTATTTCTGCTTAAGAGAAATAACCTTTGAGAATATCCAGTGTGCTTTCCTCTCATAACTGAGCAATGACATGTTTCCCCCTAAATGTGCACGCACACACTCAGGACGAACAAGTAGATGGTAGGTCATGCACAAAGATTAATGCCCCTTAACCTCTCTAATTTGTAGAAAGGAAAGAAAGAAACCAAAGTTAGTCTTTAGCTTCCATGCTGTGTGTTAACCAGAAGGAGGAGAGGGAGGACATGAGCCTAACCACTTGGACGGCTTGTTCATGTAATGACAAATGATTACGGTTGTCATTACATTAGGATGCAGCCAACTGGCACTAAATGAAAAGCAGCTTCATATTTCTTTATTTACTTCATTTATAGCCTGTCTTTCTTAAGGCAGATTGCAAAATATAAAAACAATTTCGAAAGCATAACACATTTAAAGAGCACTGCTACAGGATTAGGATTACGACATTAGAAGACAATAGAGGCAAAAAATAAGTCTAAAAACATGACAGACCATAAACAATGCAGAATGCATAAAGCAACATTTTAACATGTGTGATATAATGAATACTTCAAAGTGTACTTACCTGAACCAGAGTCATAAAGAGGTATCTCTACAGCGGCTCCAGATGCTGGTTCAACAGTGGCTGTGACATTTGCACCGATAACAGGCAAAAACCCTTGACTCACTTCTGCATAAATGATCATTGGATTAGGGTAGTTATTGGTATCTTTATTCAAATAGGGCTTCACGGTCACTGGGGGAATAGTCAGTGATGCGGCTCTAGTGGTGACTGTCATTGATAAGACTTGAGCTGCCGTGTGTGTATTCAGAATTTGATAATACCAATTTCCCACCTGCAAACCAAAATTTTGCATTCACATAGTTAGTCTCTAAAGCATTATTTTTTATAAATTCAGCTTGGTTTTCTTTGCTGACTATATTTGACAAGGTTGTGGTGATGGTGATTTAAAGGCACTAAGAGTGGTGGGCAGCAGAGTCATATTGGAAAGACATAAGACAAACTTGGAGATGAATGCTTGATTCCCACTTGCAGGACTCCATGATGTTATTCCCTGATCTACAATGGTACTCAACCCAGGGACCTCTGTGTTTCCACCTGATCTGTATCCTCTGAACAGAATGACAGAATAAGGCCTTGCTTCACCTCCTAATCTTGCTCTTGGGCTGGTTTATATCAACTTTTCCAAGGAAGACTTGTCAAAATGAGAGGCTACTGCTGCAAAAAGAAGCAGAATGGATTATGAGACTTCAGACCCTGACTTTTAAAGGGTTGTATTTGTCACTGGAATTGCACCAGTGCGTGTAAAATATTGCCTCAACTGAAATATTGGTAATTGCTACTAATCTTGTACTCTTGTTGAAGGAACACTGAAAGACTAACAGGTTTGTAACATTTATATAGGCAGAAGAAAGATTATTGTAAAATTGAACCAAAACCTACTGCTTCTAGACAGTCTCTCTATATTATCTCTCACATGCAGAGAAGTCGTCCCCCCTCCCTTTCTCCTTCAAGCAATTCTAAAGAGAAAATAAGCTCTAGCGGTTATACTTAATGGTTTTGTATCTAGTTGGCATGATACTGTACAAATTGCAATTTGATTTTTAAAACAATTTTTATTTATTTACACAATTTTAACTAAATAAGTATTGTTATATAATTATGAGAACTCAGTATTTTATTTCTATACTAGCTGCCCGGCCACGTGTTGCTGTGGTTCAGTCCGGTTAAATGGAAAAGAAAGAAAAGAGAAAACGCACATTTCTAATATGTTTAATTTCACAATGCTTGTGGGTATACAATATTGTTTGTTGTTCCATTGTCTGTGCAGATACAGAGATTGTCTGGTTTGCGAACTCTAGAACACGCAACATTTAATTGTCCATGTGAGAAGCAATCCGTGTCTAGATCTAAACCGCACAATTCTAAAGATTGGACCTGAGCTTTGTTGATGGAGATTGCAAACGCCAATTGAATTGGGAATTGCAATCTCTTAAATTGAAATGGCATATCCGTTGGAATCATAGGAATGAGAGGAATGAGGACATCTTCACCTTTGAAAGGTCCTGTGAAGATTGTTGCTTCTACAACATTGCTCATTAATTTTTTTACTGCAAGGCAAGTACCGTTGCAAAGCTTTGGCTGGTTGATATTTCGCAACATGATAATTGGCACGCCGATTTTCAATTGCAGTACGTGTGGTGGCATCCCTGGCGAGTGAATTCAAAAATTCTATTGGATAATTAACCGCTTCATCTGCTTCCACAACAGTGTCGACAGACTTGTATGTGACTGCCTCGCTTTGAATGTTAGACTGAATAATATTGTTAAGTTCGTAGACATCTTTGTTCTTGGCCGCAAGAATAGCTTGTTTACTCAGCCAATCGTGATTCTTATAATTGGTTTGAATATTGGGAAATACTTTTTCAACCAATTCTTCTTTTGACATAACTAAATTGCAGAAGTTATGAGGCAACGAAATTCGTCCTGAGGTCAGATCAACCGGCACCTTTCCTTTCCCAATTTCCAGCAATTGATGTGAGAATATCTCAGCTAATCGATCGTTTTGCAGCTGGACACACAGATTTGTAGTTAATTTTAATGTCTTTACGTGTCGCCACAAAGTAGAGTATTTCAGGCAAGCATTTATTTTGTCCGCTGGTGTCAATCAAGGTAATGTTTGCCTGAAATCTCCTGCAAGCAATATTAATGCGTTCCCAAATGGTCTGATGTTTCCACGCAAATCTTGCAATGAGCGATCAAGAGCCTCGAGCAATTTTTTGTGCGCCATTGTGCATTAATCCCAAACAATAAGTTTGCATTTCTGCAATACTTTTCCCATGCCGGATGCTTTGGAAATGTTGCACGTGGGAGTTTCAATGAATTGCATGTTCAAAGTATAGCGTGTGCTGCTTTTACGTCCAACAGATGGCGCTGTTTTTCAAAAAAAGCATGTTTTTACCTGTCACAGGTGTGACATCTATATAATATAGGTAGATAAAAACACACGCATATTCGAATGCAACGTTGTGTCAAAATTTCAAAGCAATCGGTGAAGAACTTTCGGAGATTTAAGATTTTGAACATATTTATTTATTTATTTGTTTGTTTGTTTGTTTGGATAGATCGATAGATCGATAGATCGATAGATAGACAATATTACAGATTCCCTGAAGAAGCCTGTTGGCGGAACACATAGGGAATTTTTAGCTGAGTAATAAAATATATATTTTTTCCTTTACTTGCACCTTTGGCCTTGGCCTTATTTTCATCTCTCTGTTGCTGAGCCTGTCAGGCAAAATTTTAGCCAGTGAAATATTTTCATCAGAAATAAAAAAATAGGAAAAGTTGAACCTGCTGTACTTATGCATGTCAGGCAACTATTGAGGACACAAAACATCACTCAAAAGAAAAAATGTCAACTTTCAAGTCACAAAGTATATTATCTCAGCCAGTCTACCTCAAAAGACTATTGGAAGGATAAATGGAAGAATGCCTGAACTTCTTAGAAGAAGGGAGCAATACAAATTTGATAGATAAAACAAGGTGGTGGACTACTCGTCTGTTTTTTCACACTGTGAGGCACAGTATTGGGCCATGAGAGAACTGTTTGTGTGCCATGAGGAAATAAATACAAGAATTAAGGTTCCCTGCAAGCTCCAAGTCCTACAAAGTTTCCTCATGCATCTCTGTATGATATACTTTTCTGTGAACTTAGTTTCCAATGGGAAACTCCAGGCATATGTCTGACAAAATGTCCTCAAGGCAGTCATGAGGATTTTACAATGTGTGGTTCGCCCTTTAGCTAGGTGAAGTTTGGGGAACTACAACTCTAGACATTTCATGACTGTTGTGAGCAACCCTAAGCAGACTTCCTTTCTCAATGTGTCCCAATATGTCACTAGCATAAAGGAGAGCTTATGTACATCCTGGGTGAGGATAAGCTTCAGGGGAGCTGACACAGACCGTTAGTTGCTTTGATAGCACTCCACCATGCTTCTGAAACATAACTCACGAACAGCTTTAGTGCACAGCCCCAGTTCAGGAGAAGGAATCATTAGAACTGATTAAGGTTGCCAGGTGGGTGGTTTCTTTATTCAAATAGGGCTTCACGGTCACTGGGGGCACAGTCAGAGATGCGGCTTGAGTGGTGATCATGCGTGTGCATGGCACCCACGCAGCTCCGGAGTGGTGATAGTGCGTGTGCGTGGCTGCGCACATGAGACGATGTCACTTCCAGGTTTACCCCCAGAAGCGCCTCATTGCCACAGCTGCTTTAGCACTCAAAGCCCCAAAATTTGGGGGTTTGAGCGCTAAAGCGGCTGCAGTGATGCGGCACTTCCAGAAGTAAACCCGGAAGTGATGTCATCATGTGCCACCCCTGCCCTCTAAAACCTCCCACCAATCAAGAGGGGGGATCTGGCAACACTAGAACTGATACAGAATACTTCATGTCTAGTACTGCTCAGACAGCTATAGCCTTGAGCAGAAAGAATACTTCATCTAGGATTATGGTTAATACTAATGCCATACTAAGTGGAGTTAAGACTTCTAAATCCGTCAAAGTCAATGGGCATAGAAGGCAGTAATGCTGTTTAGGATTGCACTATAAATTTAATGAAATCTCAGAGGGAAGCTGGGTGGAGCTCCTGCCTCACCTAGAATGTCACTTTAGCCATAGAAAACTTTATTGACAAAAGTGTAATTCCATTAGCTCCACAAGGCAAGTCTATCTATTTTCTCAAAGGAAGAAGCACATCTATGCCTTACTATCTCTGTAGGGCTAAAGAGAAAAACTGTGGAACTTTCTCCCAATAGAAGTTGGGTTTACTCCCTCCCTACTTGCATTCTGGCACCTGGTAAATGCTCTTTGAAATGCCCAGAGAGAGGTGTACTGGTTCCTGTTCCTGCTCTGGCCTTTGATCTCTCTGATCATTTTATTTTACTTGCTGGATTCTGTTACTTGTTTGCACTTCTGTAGTTCCAATCATTACGACTTGTCTTCATTTGTGTTATAGAGAGCCGGCTTGTGGATTTGGTAAATTGCAATAGGGGACAGAAATATTTCAAACACAAAAATGTAAAATCAGTTTTTACCTCTGCAGTTCCATTAATCTTGAGTCGAGCCATATGTTGATTAGTATTATCAACAACAAAGTCTATGTTGCCGTACTTTTTCCCTTTTGGATCAGTCAGAAATATTGCAGGTTGGTATATACTGTCACTCCAAGTAACTATGAAGAATGTATCATTTCCCACAGTTTTATCCATGGATACGATGCCGTCCAGCCACTGAAAAGGCTGGGTGTTCTGACCTTTACTTTCAAGCTGTTAGGAAATTAGTGAAGTAGTATGATATAGCATGAAAACTTTTACAAACACGATAAGGCTTATTTCATTTCCTAGAGGGTAAAAAAGTCAGGACATTGCTTAGGAGGTCTCTTCCCAGTGGATAGTTGAGGTAGGCAATAAATACTTAATACTCTGGGAGGTACAAATGCTGCTACCTCCATGAGCACTCTGGTCTGGGATCCTGTAACTTCTCTTAGCTAAAGACATGTTGCTAGGTCAAAGGAAAGCAATATTTAATAGACAGGAGCAATTGCACCTCCACCATAACAACACTGCCTTGAGCTATAAAAGAAAGGCGGCTAATAAATATTTTAAATAAATATTGCACATAAGATGCAATGCACTGTACTACCCGAAGTGGATTCCATGACCAATCTTCTGCATAAAATACACATTCCACTGAGGGGGGGTGGGGGGAGAATACCATTTAGCAGCATGTTTCTATGAAACATTGTTTGCAGGACTCTGATACAAGTAATATGTAGAACAAATTCACGGACTAAGGGGGCATCTACGCCGGCGCAGAGGCAAACATATGGGCATCTAGGAGCCACTGCCCCCCGCCACCAGCGCAGCCACACCAGCAGGGCTTTCCCAGAAGGGAAAGCCTGTGACAGCGTGGGGTGCACTCCCGGGGCTGCCTTTGGGCAGCTTCCTATCCCCATTCGCCCCAGGAACGCCCCCTTGAGCTGTGGCAGGGCTGCACCACATTTTTCGTAGTGCAGCCTTGATTTGTTCAATAGGGCATTTTCCCCCTTTCCTGCATTTTTATTTTAAAAACCTCTCTTTTTTGTCTCCGCAGCAGATCTAACCCCCCCCCCCTTTTCAGGACTGCACTCTTAGTCTGCAATTCTAAGAACACTTTCCTGGGAGTAAGCCCCACAGAATAAAATGAGGTTTTCTTCTGAGTTGACTGTCGTAGGATTGCTCCTCTAGAGAGCAGATCCTTTCTAACTGAATGTGCTGAAGATGGGAAGTACAAGAAAACAATTTCCTGCATTCCCAGGAACAATATAAAATTTCTCATCAATGTGATGGCAGAAGTTATGTTGTATGTGCCACCACATTAGAACTGACAGTGACAAGCAATCAATTCATGAGCACTATGTACATCCAGATCAGAGCAGTCAGTACATATCAAAATATTAATGAAATACTGCTTCAGCTTAACCAAAAAAAACAAAACAAAAAAAAAACCATCATACTTCTGTGTTTCATCTTTCTTGTGTAAATTTCTGGCAGCTCTCAGTTGGACAATATTAGCAAAATGTGAATGGTCCGAATGATTACATTTTGTAAAGCATAATTGAAATGCTGAAGAGAGAATATGACAACAGCATTTAGCTAATTTGGAGAAAGGAGCCCCGTGGCGCAGAGTGGTAAGCTGCAGTACTGCAGTCAAAAGCTTTGCTCACGACCTGAGTTCGATCCCAACGGAAGTTGGTTTCAGGTAGCCGGCTCAAGGTTGACTCAGCCTTCCATCCTTCCGAGGTTGGTAAAATGAGTACCCAGCTTGCTGGGGGTAAAGGGAAGATGACTGGGGAAGGCACTGGCAAACCACCCCGTAAACAAAAGTCTGCCTAGTAAACGTCAGGATGGGACGTCACCCCATGGGTCAGGAATGACCCAGTGTTTGCACAGGGGACCTTTACCTTTACTAATTTGGAGAAGCCCCTGCCATTGATGAAGCTTGAGATATGGGAACTACAGTGAAGTATTATCCATTTTAAGGGGAAATAGTCAAAAGATTTTTCCTATCAATACAAAAATATAATGCAATTGTATGAAATCAAACGCACCAACATTATTTCAAGCAAAAGACTACTATGTTATTTTCTTCTATGCTACTTTATGCTGGCAGTTTGTGTTTGTTTCTTTGCATTATTAATACTCCAGCAATCTGAATATTTTCAACATTTTGAAAAATCAGCCACTGGAGATGCTCCAGTTGGGAGTAATTTGTTCTTTAAATAATTCAATTTGTGGACTCCTGCTTGTTCCCAAATCTTTGACATCCAGACCTGAATAGCTTGTAGAGAGATATTTCCGTCCCTTGAAGAAATTCCAGTGAAAGCTTCTATAAGACTGTTGGAATCCAAGCTATCAGTGGCGGAAAATCTCAATCCTCCTGAAACAAAATTGGAAGAAAAAGAATAATTTTTAAAGAAAAAGTGATATTATGTTTGCACTTTTGGAATAACTGTGGAATAAATGTATCTTCTGATATGTTACTTTACATGGAACAAATGGTTTTATTATAAAATACTATTGTTTTCATAGAATTTTTGCTCTATCTATGACGCACCCCCCTTCCAACCACTTCAGTATCCCACTCACTCAGCCCGGCCGTATATGCTGAGGGGAAAAGGCGTTGGCCTGAATATATTTGTGAGGAGAATTATTTTCCTTCTTCTCCTCCAGTCCCACAACCGTATTTATCTCAGTAAGAAATAGGAGACAAGAGGCTTTTCAACTTAAACAGAAAAAACAGGGAAGTTTATTAAAGAGAACTCACAGAGATTGGTTTTCAAGAAAAAGGCAGAATATTTTGGAGGGAAAACTTAGAGTTAGATTGATACAAGCAAAATTACTTCAGAGAAATAGCTTAGATATTCTCTTTACTCAAGTTACTTTCAGTTCTCAAGCTTAGTTCTGTCTCTCAGAACTACTATTTAGATTCAGCTTTCAAAACCGCCCTACAGCTTCAGACTCTCAAAACTCTGTTCCCAGCCTAGCTCTCTCTCTGACTACCCCACCTAAGTGGCTGTAATCCTCCACACCTTCCTGCTACCGGATTAGCTCCACCTCTGAAACTAATTCCCCTTGTGACTTGAGAATGGGCCCTCTCTAACCCAATCCTCACTCCTGTCACTCCCACAGGTTGTGTGTGTCAATAGCTTTGGCTTTCACTGAACCCCCCTCAGGTTCACAGAGTCTAGTCTGGCTTCCGCTCGGTCTTGCTACCAAGCTCTGAATCTCACACAGCCCTCTCTGGCTGGTCCCAAGCTTCGAATCCTTTCTCTGTCCCTCAGAGCTCAAGAGTGTCAGCTCTCTGGCTCCGCCAACTCTTGCTCTGTCAGCTCAGGCTACAGATTAACCCCTTATCCGTCACACTATATAAAACACTTGGGGGGGGGGGAAATAACAAACTTCAGGGAATGCACTACCAGCTAACCCAATGACTGCCTCGTTAGTATATCTAATGGATATAAATATCTTCAGCTACTCTGATTAGAACTATATTAACCATTGCTTAAACCAGGGGTGGAGAACGTCAGGCCCGGAGGCCATTTAAGGCCCACGAAATCATTTGGTCTGGCCCTTCGTGGGTCCTGGCAGATCGCTAGCTCAGAAGGATCTAAGACTGGTGATCCGCACCCTCCCGTGGACAGGAATAGCCTCTATTCAAGGCAGATGAGAGTTTGTTTTGCAGAGAAAAGGAACCTTTTTCCCCCCTTGCAGAAGAATCATTAGCTATGGAGCTGCTAGGACTGCCCAAGAAACTGTGTTAACCCTTTCCCACCTGGGCCATGGAGAAATGTATTGGTCAGCTAATTTTTAAGTTGATAATTTTGTATGGCCCATGAATGATATATCCAAATGGCCCTTGGCGGAAAAAAGGTTCCCCACCCCTGGCTTAAACAGTAATTGCACTGAGATGGAAGAAACAAGAAACTGAGTTTGTGAGAACAGAAAAGATCTCTGTTGCTTTAATTTAGCCCAACATTCTTTCCCCAACAACAGATAGATGCTTCTAGGAGTTTCTGGAAGAGAGTAAAGGTGATGGTCTCCTTCTGTTGGTTGTCACTATCATCTGGTATATATTGCCTCTGAGCATGGACACTGCATTAAGCCATCATGGCTGACAGGAGGGGAATGGAATATGTGGGAAGTCTTTTGGGTGAGCCCCGTGGCACAGAGTGGTAAGCTGCAGTACTGCAGTCCAAGCTCTGCTCATGATCTGAGTTCGATAGAAGTTGGTTTCAGGTAGCCGGCTCAAGGTTGACTCAGCCTTCCATCCTTCCGAGGTTGGTAAAATGAGTACCCAGCTTGCTGGAGGCAAAGGGAAGATGACTGGGGAAGGCACTGGCAAACCACCCCTTAAACAAAGTCTGCCTAGTAAATTTCAGGATGTGATGTCACCCCAAGGGTCAGGAATGACCCAGTGCTTGCACAGGGGATCTTTACCTTTTTTACCTTTGGGTGAATGAGGTAGAGGACTGTGTCAAGGGCTGGATGGGACTTGTAGCACAGAAATAAATCTTATAATATTTTTATGTCTTGCTTACCAGTCATGTTTGCCAACATTTCTAGTTCTTTTGCAGCACTTGGCCCTAAGGCAATGGTATGAATTATCGACCCACTTTGTTCAACTGCACCAAAGCAAGAACTCACAGTTGAATCTTCTCCATCTGTTAACAGCACAATTTCACAACCCTCAGTACTTGGGTACTTCTGTAAAAAAACCTGAATGGAAAAGAGTATTTTAAATTTAACAGCAACAGAACAAATACCATAGAAGTCACCAGATGTGTTTGAAGTTAAGGTGAAAGGGAACATTTCTATGAGCCTCTACAAGCAAGGGTTTTTTTGTGTGTGTAAACTGTGGCTGCACTGACTTTCCTACCTGTAAGAGAAGGAGAATCTGCTGCAAAGAATGCGAAAGGTTTTATTAAAGTTAAGAAAAATACCCAGTATGTTACTTCTGTACTTTAAAGACTCATCAGAGATTACTGGCAAGGCAGGCAGATTTTCAAATATGTCTTCAAAGACTACAGTGGAGTGGTTGGTCTTGTCCCTGCACTGTCTGTTCCTCTGCTATAACAGCAATAGTATGGTGGTGCACTCCACTTTAAAATCACCATATTTTAATAGTTGCCAGACCTCATGCCAAGAAAGAGAGAAGGTATGCAGCTGCTATAGCACTGCATTTGCTTGAAATATGCAGTGATGCACTAGAGCTACAGCATTATAGTGTTATGCTGGTCTCTTTAGGCATTGGGGGAAGAAAAGGAAGGAAGCTTGACTTCCAAAAGAGACAAGCATAGCACTATAATGCGGTGGAAATGGCCAACCTCAATTTTCTTTCTTCTAGTCAGAAGAGAAAAGGTGCACTTGCTGTAACTGTAATACTTAAATTCCTGATCAGAGGAAACACAGTATACCACTATGATGAACTGCACTTAAAGTATTCTGTGCTGAAATGTTAAAAAGCCCAAATACCAAGAGCTGGATATTATTGTCTAGCCTTATGTAACTTCTGCATGGTCAGGTCTCAAGCCACGTTGAAGGTATTTGTTATAGGACATCCAATTGTATAAGAGGGTGATGTGGCTACTCCACATATTGGTCTCACGCCTTTCTGGGGGAAGGTGGTTGTACTGTGGAAAGAAACTGTTACTGATATTCTATACACCCTCTGCATTGGGCCCAACCACACAGAGATGGCAACCATGAAAGCCATAGTGTTACACTGCATTTCTTTAGGCTTAGGAAGGCAGCACTGTGTTCACAACAGAGGCAAGCAAGTGCACTTTACCACTCAACTGCTTGCCCCAAGTGAATTGGTGAGTGGCAAATTTATGGGTTATGTAATTCTGGCACTTGATCCTATAAGCACTGTCCCTTGTCTCTAAATTATTTACATAGCATTTAAAGGCAGTTAGAAAGCTTCCATTGGTTTAAAATGTGGCCACATAACTTGTCACAGTTGTTAGACATCATGAGCAAGAGCTTTAATGGGTATCAGTTTGTTTCCAAGGTAACTTCAAGGTGCTTCTTCTCTACAGCGTAATTGTCCGAACAAGCACTTATTCCAATATTACCTTTCTGATCATTGAGGTCTAGCCATGCATCTTTGCTGTGGTGCAATCTCCTTAGGAAGCTAGATTCTCTTTGAAAATTACTGTACTTTCTCAAATGCAAGACTAGTTTTTTTTCCTCAGGTATGCCATTAAAAGGGGGTGGGTCATCTTAAATTCACATACAAGTTATAGTTATGTCCAATAATTAAAATATTTTATTTTGTATTACATTGTGGGGTTGTCTTACATTCAGGGTTGTCTCCCTTTTGAATAAATAGAGTAGTAGAGTATTATCTGTTGTGGTCTTAGATTTATCAAACTCATTATCACTTGAGATTTGCTAAATCTAAGAGCTTAGTCTTTTTACACATGCTGTTAAGGTTTTTCTTTTTAAGCAAGGTGTATATAATGGAACTCCTGTTGTTTTAATTATTTTATTGTTCCTCACCAACCACCAGTATCATTCCTGAGACTTTAAAAAAATTTCTACCCCGCACCTTTCCCGGCAAGCCAGTTTGTCTCTTGTTGTTGTTTTTTCTGTCCCACACTTAAGATGGTTGGGGGATCCACCAAAAACAAAAACCCTCTTTCTTTATATAAGTATATATGGCACAAGAGAGGCTTAATGAAATAAAAACTCAAAACTGTTTGGTCTCTTTTTGGGGAAAGCTAAGGTCAGGTTTGCAAGGAGGTTTCAGGAAAGAAACTTGGTAGATCAAACAACAGGAATCAGGAAATTTAGGATGTTTATAAATGATAGATATTTTGTAATCAAGATGTATCTGATGTATTTCACAGACACATTGTGATACTTTTGATATATACTGAGAATGAGTTCACTTGGCAGACATTGCTTAGTCAAACAGCTTCTTGAAATTATATTTGAGATGTTGGTGGAGTCAAAAACAAAACACAATTTTCCAGTTTTCTTCCTTAAAACTGGTTAGGGATCTCCTAGGAGCTATTTCCCTTCGGGAAGGACACTCAAATCTCTTCCTTCACACACAGGATCCTTCTTGATCCAAAACTAATGTGTTCATTTCACTCTAGCTGCCAGCCTCAACTGTCAGCTTCAACAGTCTGTTAGCCTCTGTCCATTTCTAAAGGTCTCTCTCGACTGCCACTTGTAGAATTCTCAGGGGTTTTTTTTTCTTTTCAAGACTCTGTCACTCAAGGTTCCATGGCCAGGACAACTCATCTTTATGCAGCTGTCCATCACAGTGTAATATTCAACAACAAGGCATGGAAGCAAGCAGAGCTGTGGCACAAATGAAGTGCTCAAATGTAAACAGAAGTGTTTTCGAAGTGACACAAGATGATCCCTACAGAAAGTGGATTATCTAGGTCTCTTAGATGACAAGTCAAAAGGGAACCTGCAGCTGAACAGAGAGATCAGTGATGCTGGAAAAGGACCAATAGCAACATCCTCAGAAATAGCAAGAGTGCTTCCAGACCAGACCACAGCTGTCTTATTCAGTGTAAGCAGGGTTTGTGCCCTGGAGAGCTCTCCATCACAGCTGACCTGGAAAAAGCCAGCAGAGCAGAGATAAGCCTGGGAGGGTTGTAAATACTGGGAGTTGAGGAGGACCATGAATTGTTGACTAGTGTGAAAAGAGTTGAAAAACCAGGCTAGCCTGATTTCATCAGATCTCAGAAGCTTAGTAGGATCAACCCTGGTCAGTATTTGGATGGGCAACCTCCAAGGAACACCAGGGTCGTGACATGGAGGCAGGCAATGACAAACCACCTCCAAACGTCTCTTGCTTTGAAAACCTTACTGGGTCACCATAAGTCACCTGTGACTTGATGGCACACACACACAAGAAGACAGCTTGACCCTAACTACGTCTCCTAAAGTCCTGTTTAGGATCTGGGTTTCTCATAGGCTTTAACCACTATGCTGGAGGTTAGCCATGGTTTTATTATACATAGGTAATGCTAAGATAATCCTTCTTTTTAAAAATAATAATACTTCTCATTCAGTTTAGATGCTAAGGTAGTGCTTCTGATTGAGATTATTTATTTGCACATTTAACAGGTATTTTTAGTTTTAATTTTGTTTGCTGGTTTGAGAACTCACATTAATTTGAAAAGAATTATAAATCTTCAGATGAATAAATGATACAATAACAGCAAAATCCTGAGACAAGCAGTGGCTATGGCAAGCAGGATACTTATGGAACAATGGAACCCCTAGTTGGTATCCTAAGGGCTTACTATGGATGCTGCCATATGCCACAAAGTGATGCTACTGTACCTTTGGGATGCTTGGTGTAACTCTGAGATACACCAGTGCAACACTTAGTGCAACATCCTATGCAGTTTCAGCTCTTCGCCTCAGGACTGTGCTATAAATAAACAAGAAGCTAAATTTCAAAGATCAATGACTTTCCTACTGAATTAAATGAAACCAGAATTTTTTTGTGTGTTTGGGGAGGCTGGTTTATAAAAGAAAAATTCCATTTCCCGCACTAAATCTGATATTGAATTATGTTAGGATTTCTGGAATTGTGAATATGAATTGATTTTATTCTGTGTAAAGCCACCAACCTAATGCAATTGCTTTGACTCTCCCTTGGGTCTGTCCAGCAGTGTTAGTCATGATTCAGCACCAGTTCTCCAATCCTGCCCCATTTACTGATAAAGTGAATGCTGCACTGTAGCAACAGTATAGCATGTTTACTACCTTCATTAAACAGGGGGGATATGTGCTACAGCACTGAAGGAGAAAACATAAAGAACTAAGTTTAAACATGAAAAGGTCAGATGACGGCAAACCACTGCTGAAGGAGGTGACAACTCCTGACCTTAAAAAAAGGGGTTTGTATAAATATTCCTGCAGTTAAGAGTTACTATGGGCAGAATGCCCACCTAAGCAATTTATCTTATGTAAAGTGGACTGCAGAAGGAGCAGATTCTTTAAACTGAAGATGGAATGTTTAATTTCTCCTAATAGGGCTGGAAATACCATTCCAGATTATTGTTATAACACTTCATGCACAATTATTATTCTGTTGTGGAATAACCCAGAAATCTTTCCTCAACCTTTTGCTTTTGCTTGAGGGAACCACATTTTTCTACCACTCAAGAGATCAACATCCAGTTGCTAGAAAAATGTGACCCTCCCTCTTCACCTATGGTAGTGAGCCATGTGGAATGTTGATGTTTGAGTACCATGGTAGACCTCATGCTATCACTAGTTAGGAGCAACACTCTACTCATGCTGTTTTGGAACATTTATTGTAGTTCTTCACTTTTTTAACATAAAGATAGTCAGCCTGGGAGACAATAGTAGTGAGTGTGGGGAAGTGGAAAAGAACAATTGTTTGCAATATTCAACTGCTGAGCCAAGAGGGGAAGGAAGCTTGCATTGTGTAGTACACTCAAGTCTTCCAAGATTAGTATAGGCATCATCAGATGACCTTATCAGTTTGCACTGTTTTTTAAAATACCCTGAAACACTGACTGAACAATGCAATCAGCACTTTGCAGTACTGGAACCTCTTCCCTGCTGCAATACCAAGTGGCATGGTCCACTATAAGCAACCCGTATTTCTGCATGTTCTGCTACTGCTTGGATAGTTATCTGTTCCCTACTGTCAAAGTACTGCGATTCAGTTAATGATTGAATGTCAGTCACCTTTCAGAGGGAAAGCCTCTCAAAGGAAAAAAAAAGCCTTATAAATCAATTAATAATGTGATCTGGCTTTCTAGCACCTAAACTCAAAATGATTGCTCATAATTGGAAAAATAAAATATCAAGAAGAAATACAGGGATTAAATGACAATTTCCTTTCTTACCTCAAATCCTTTTCTCACTCCTGAACAGATACTAGTTCCTCCAGCAGCTGACGTAGGCAGAAAGTTTACAAGAGACTCACGCACGTTGTCACTAACTATCTGTTGAAGTTGAGCCTTAATTGTTGCAGCACTATTGAATGTGACAATTCCAACCCAGGAACCACTTTCAATAATCTGACGGATAAATATTTCTGCAGCTTGCTTCAATCGATTGATGCGATTAAACTGTATATGAAGGGGGGAAATGCCCATACATCCATCAGTGGCATCCAGGAAGGACAGCAGATAAAAATGAGTTTAAAAGTTCTGTTCTTAATTGACAGACCATTGTACTTAGGAAATATACAACTTAATAAACATATACACACACAAAATAGAGAACAGGATTGGATCCAAATTAAATATCCCATTCCCATTAATAGAAAGCACTTCTGTCAGCAAAATGGAATTCTTGTTTTGATGCAAGTTATCTTCTGTTAACAGAAAATAAACTTCAGATCCAATCCATAACGTTTATAAGCTCTCTGAATAATTCCCTCTATGTTTTTTATTTGTTGCATAATCCTCAGAGACTTGTCCCACATGCCCAGCTGAAATAAAAAGGAACTGCACAAGAGCACAGTTCGTTGCAGTAAGTTTGCCATATGAATACTCTTGGAGAATCCTTATATCTAATAGTCAGAGGTGACCTCTGTAAAGATCAAACAACCCACCCAAAAGGGTTAGCCAATGCTACAATATAGGGAACCATTAGGTTTGTACAAAAATATGATTTTTAAATTTGGGGTGACCCTCCCTCATGTTGTTGTTTTTTAATTTTTTCTGGCCAGGCTTAAAAATGCCTTTATTTTCTAAGACCATGAAGCAAACATTCCCACTCCAGGTTCCAGAGACAGGGGGGACCAAGGGGGAGAGGAATGTTTGGGTGTATTTCGGGGTAAAATCAATCTGTCTTGGCAGAGACACCAGACACCCTGAGGGGGCAGAAAAGGGGGTGGGAGCCTGAGTTGTGGGGGAGGGGAGAACACATTGGTCTTCGGGGAAGAAGACTTATGGCAGTGGGGGAGGTGAAATTGGCCAAACAGGAACCAGCTTGTGAACAAGACCATCAACTCCTCACTAAAGGGTGCAAAGCACTGGCACGTTGGAGCCAAGGTCCATAGCAGCAAGGTCTGAATTCAAGGGGAAATGTTCAGGTATCATCACATTTTTTTAAAGGTAGAAATCAGGTGTCATAACTCAAATCTTTGATTTCTCTCAGTGCTACAATAAGTATAAATCTTTTCATCAAGCTTAATTGGGAAAGGGGATAACATAAGTACCAAAGACTAATCTCTTACAGTATGACATTTATAAAAAATTAAAAACAACTATCCTCAAGTCAAAATTCTAAAACGGAGAGCATGTCTAAGTCCTCAAATACCCCAAAAGATAGTATACTCTAAGGAAGAATATGCCTTAGAAACACTAAGAGCCTGAAGATTGTCCAAGATGCTCGAAAGGAAAACACACTACAGTCCAGTCTGGGAAGGGAACATGGCATCTGACCCCCAACCCTTAAGTCAGTAACTAAGGTCTCTGAGATGCAGAACCTGAATCATCATTGTCCCAGACAAGCCAGCCAATGAATTTGTACCCTGCAAGCCCTTGTGTGAGATGGCAGATGCCACTGAAAGATATCTGAAGCCAGGTTGTAGCATGGTACATTTGCCACTCCCTTGGCAAGGCCATCACAGCCACCCCTGAGGTAACTGTCTGGATGTGAATTGGCTGGAAGTAGAACTGATGTCATTCCAAGGAACTGAGGAGAGGCCCCTGTATAAAGGATGTGGGGCAGCATAAGAGCCAGTAGGGTTAGGGTTAGCTGCAGCAAGAAAGAAGGTGGCAAGTGAGATGTAAATAGGCAGGGCCTAAGATGCCCCACCAAAAGGCCAACATGGTGCCATCTTATGAAGGGAAGAAGTGTGCAGTAACATCCTTTCCTCCTAGGAGTGAGGAAACAGCCTGTCGTGAGGTAAGTCCACACTCTATGGGAGAGGAAAGGCTTGGATGCCTGCCAGGCATCTTGCTTAATGGCCAGGGCTATGCTCTCTGAAGCCCTAACAGATATAAATGGGTCATAAATGCAACACAGGTATTTGGTCCTTTAAGACTGCTTTAGTACTCCTGAGGGCCATCTTCAGTACTTAATGACTAAGTTTAGCTCAGGTTTTTGTTGGAGCAACGTTTCCACTCCTCATGTTCTATAGCTCCCTTTTATCTACTGGTACAACAATTTATTCCATTCCATTAATTAATGCTCACAGACCAATTGGTCAAACTTCTCCGGAGCTATTGAAGTTAGTTCCTTGTTTCATGGAAACCTTGGCAGTAGGTGTACTGTCATCAGAGGTAGGAGTCGGTTTTCATCCCTTTCCTCCTCCATTGTAGGCAGCTGAGCGCTTCTTCCTTGAGGCCATTATCAATAATTTACACTCCTGCCTGAGTTAGCAAGAGACTTGTAATGGCAGCAAGGAGCAGCCACCGCTGCTGTCTTCTCAACTGCCTGCCCTCCCTCTCTAGACAGCAGCTCTGGGAACAATGGATACCATTCTTGCTAGGGCTGAATTTGGTGGCACTTGTATTACAGCCTTGCAGGAAACCTGCTGGTAAATAATTAAGCAGTAGTCAATTCAATATGTGAAACACAGATTGCCCCCACTGGCTATTGTGCCAGATCACAATTCCATAGTGGTACAAGAAGCTACAGCTAACAGAATTCACATTCTGTGAAAATCTGATCGTACATTTTATTTATTATAATATTTATACCTCGCCTAAGTTTTCTTTTTTAATTAAATGCAACAATGGAGGGCTGCAGATTTGCTCAGAGCAGTGTTGGGGATGTTTAACATTTTTCTCACACTTAAAAAAAAATCAAAGTCCTACAGGCTACTTTGGTTCTTGTAGGTTATCCGGGCTGTGTAACCGTGGTCTTGGAATTTTCTTTCCTGACGTTTCGCCAGCAACTGTGGCAGGCATCTTCAGAGTAGTAACACTGAAGGACAGTGTCTTTCAGTGTCAAGGGTGTAGGAAGAGTAATATATAGTCAGAAAGGGGTTGGGTTTGAGCTGAGTATTGTCCTGCAAAAGTATTGTCCTGTAAGTATCAAGATAATGTGCTAATGAGGGTATGGTATGTTAATATGGAATCATTGTATCCTGAAGTGATCTGTTAATGTGTGTAATCCAAAGATAATCTGTATGGCTATTGTTGAATGTTGTCTTTGTCTGGAGGTTTTTCAGGGCAGGAAGCCAAGCCTTATTCATTCTTAAACTCTCCTCTTTTCTGTTAAAGTTGTGCTGATGTTTATGAATTTCAATGGCTTCTCTGTGCAATCTGACAAAATAGTTGGTAGAATTGTCCAGTCTTTCAGTGTCTTGGAATAAGACCCTGTGTCCTGTTTGTGTCAGTCCATGTTCAGCCACTGCTGATTTCTCAGGTTGGTCAAGTCTGCAGTATCTTTCATGTTCTTTTATCCTTGTTTGTATGCTGCGTTTTGTGGTTAAGAACATGAAAGATACTGCAGACTTGGCCAACCTGAGAAATCAGCAGTGGCTGAACATGGACTGACACAAACAGGACACAGGGTCTTATTCCAAGACACTGAAAGACTGGACAATTCTACCAACTATTTTGTCAGATTGCACAGAGAAGCCATTGAAATTCATAAACATCAGCACAACTTTAACAGAAAAGAGGAGAGTTTAAGAATGAATAAGGCTTGGCTTCCTGCCCTGAAAAACCTCCAGACAAAGACAACATTCAACAATAGCCATACAAATTAGCTTTGGATTACACACATTAACAGATCACTTCAGGATACAATGATTCCATATTAACATACCATACCGTCATTAGCACATTATCTTGATACTTACAGGACAATACTTTTGCAGGACAATACTCAGCTCAAACCCAACCCCTTTCTGACTATATATTACTCTTCCTACACCCTTGACACTGAAAGACACTGTCCTTCAGTGTTACTACTCTGAAGATGCCTGCCACAGTTGCTGGCGAAACGTCAGGAAAGAAAATTCCAAGACCACGGTTACACAGCCCGGATAACCTACAAGAACCAATGAACTCTGACCGTGAAAGCCTTCGACAATATTTTCTACAGGCTACTGTTTCCCTTGTTGGGGAAAAAGCTGTATTTTTTCCTCATGGGACATCTTCCCAGTCCTTAGACTACCTGCAAAGCTGCTCCTGTTTACAGAGCCCTTATTCCTTAAAGGTTTAATCCCCGCCAAACAAACGACTTGTTCTCTTCCCACAAAAAGTAGACTCTAAATGTTGCAACTTAATTTTTGGAGCAATTAGAATGGGCAGCTCAGTTAACTGGTGCCTGAGGCCCATGTAAAACACAATACTATGTAGATGGATGTGACTAGAAATTTTGTATTAATCCATTAGTGTGATTTGATAAAACATACATATGAAATTTTCTTATCAGGAAGAGCAAAAATAGCTGCAAAAATTCTAACAATTTACAGTGTATTACTGATATGACACAAAACTATAGACATTAATGACACAAAACTATAGACATTACTGCCATCATCTTAAAACTGACTAGTTCTCTATAAACGTTTCTTTTGAAAATGGAATATAATAACTTACTGAAGACATACTACCAGAAACATCAAGTACCAGACACAAAACTCTATCCTGGGTTTGTAGCAAAAATAAATTTGGGTCAGGTGGAGGAGCACTTAATGGAGATGAACCAACAAAGTCTTTAGAGGTCATGATAACTTCCCAGGTGCTTCTGTAGTTGCATAGTTTGTTATGCATATTTGTTGCATTAATGTTATGGCTACTGTTGTTGCAGAATTCAGTAACCTTTAATAAAGGATAAAAATAATTGGTTAGTAACTCTTTGTGACAACAATTCCTACTTCACAAAGCAATGGGGCAAATATGGACATTCTTTGCCATAGTCAGATGCTGTGCAGATTTTAATTTCTGTTCATGCTCTTCACATAAACAGAGTGTAAAAAGACTGTCCCAGTTTACCACTAATCCCAGAGCCTACAGAGAGCCACTTCTCATATTATGAGTGTGTGTGTGTGTGTATCTGTAAAAGCCATCATTCTATCTACCTTTTTCAACATTTTGTCACATTCTACCACATTGGTCTTCAGCTCATGGATTGGGATCCTCTGGTGGATTGCAGAGCCTCACCTGTTGGATCATGAGCCCCTTATAGAGTTGCCAATTATTGCTGCCTTTTGGAAGAACCTGCTGTGCTGCATGTGAGTAAAGAGCAAAAACACTACCCCCACCCCCGTCTCTTCAATTTTCCCCTTGGTTTTGGAGCCCTAATTTATACAGGTTGAGTATGTTGATGCTAGAAGAAAATACAGGCAAAAACAGGAATGTCAAAGAATAGAACTGACAATCAAGAAAAGCAGGAATAAAAGAAGACGGAATGAAATAAAAGAGGAAAAAGTAGAAGGAGCCATTTCACAAACTTCTAAACTGGTCTTCAATTCATAACAACTGGGCATGGACAGACAGTACCTGGAATTCTGGAGGATAGATTTCAGATCAGAATAAATCCCACACAGCTTCCCAACTGCAATTAGTCATACTTACTGAAGAGAGGCTTTGCATGTACATTATAGATGCTGGAGTACTTTGCTTTCTATCTGGTACAAATTGGCACCCAGCTTCATACAACTGAGTTCGGTAATCATATTTGCATGCTCTTGTTCTTCCATCTTTAGTTTGGAATACATATTTACCAGTGACATCAGCTGAGCATCTAAGCAATACAACAGAAACAGATATAGCTAGTAAGAAAAAAATCAGTTGTTGTCATGGCATATGTTGTATTAAACAAAATATTAATCTAAAGAAGAAAAAAGCATATTACAGAAAGGTGGTTAATATATTTCAACCATGGTGGCCCTAAGACATAGAAAATGCCACCGATGTTAAAAACAGGATCCAATACCTAACAAGCTAGCTTGTCAGATAATCACATCACCGCTAGCACGCTCAGAAGGTCAGACTGGGCTGTAGAAGTTCTTTCAATATTGTAGACGAAGCTTAATATGCTATAGGGCAAGGGTTCCTAACCTTTTTAAGCCTATGGGCATCTTTGGACTTCTGACACAGAGTGAAAGGCACAATCACAAAATGACTGCTACAGGATATGGAGCCAACCACAAAATGTCAGGGAATGAAGTTATGCATAACTCTAACAGTAACTACAACATTCCATGCAGAAACTCTGCTTAACAGGATGCCTTTTTAAATGAACATATTGTTTTAAAATATTTTATTGCATACACAGTTTATCTTCAGTTGTGCAGTAAAGACCCTTGTGTTGTGGCAGCAGCTGCTGCAAAACCAAATTTTTAAAATTCTGCACAGCCAATCAGAAGTCTTGCTGGGCAAAAGCCCCACTTGACCCTGGCCAGTTTCTAACAGCCCATTCCTGAGCTTGAGGGCCGAATGGGCTTAGGAGGCACCGTGACCCCTACACCGGCGTCTATGCCACTTGCGCTATGCAAAGTGGCATGGACGCTGGCGTAATGCCACTTATGCCAGCCTCCCAGGACTACCATAGCAGAGCGGCCCTCGGACATCGGTTCGGCCTCCTGCCAGCATCTCAGGAGGCATTCCCAGGGAGTTCTGGGGGTGGAGCTGCTGGTAGGCAGCTTCCTAACCCCTTTCAGCCCAGGAACACCCTCTTTAGCAACAGCAATACTAATCCCCTCCCCTCCAAAAAAACACTTTGCCATGACTCTAGACCAGTGATGGCGAACCTTTTAGAGACCGAGTGCCCAAACTGCAACCCAAAACCCACTTATTTATCGCAAAGTGTCAAAGTGCCAACACGCTGTGAGCTATGCTCCCCTCCAACCTAGCTCCTCTCCAACCCCACCATGGGAATCACCTTCGCCACAGACTCAACCAGCTGCCGTCCGCGCCGCACCCTCACGCCACATGTGAGCTGCCCGGCATGTGAGCCGCGCTTCCGCATGTGACAGGGGAGGGAGGAAGCGCTCCCATTGGGCTGCTGTGCAGAGGGGCTGGTGATGTGAGAATTGCCCTCAGGCACGTGGAGAGGGGGAGCGGAGCAGCCTGGCCCCACGTCCCTCTGGCTTTCTCTGCCCTCAGGCGAACTCTGTGCTGGGGCGACGGAGCGTGTGCCCACAGAGAGGGCTCTGAGTGCCCCCTCTGGCACACGTGCCATAGGTTCGCCACCACTGCTCTAGGCTGTAGCTTGTAGGGAATTTATGAAGCCAAATTAATTGGCAGTAGGGCACACCTTTGCCATTTTAATATTGGTTCCACAGAACTCTGATCCTTGCCATATTGAAATATTGGTCACAATAAATTCTAGGTCTATAGAAATGCTCCTGGCCAAAGTCTACTGACTGTATAGTGACCTAATGACCTCAGTAGCAGCCTTAAAGGGATTAGCTTCTTTTAATCTCATCATTCTATGTATGTTTGCTCAAAGATTGCTGGCTACAAGGATGGAATGTGCATTGTCTTCGCTATGCCTTGATCTTGTTAATCATTAATCGTGGTATGCCTTGCCTAAATTCCATTGTCTAAAGTATTGATCAGCCTTGCTATTCATTATGTGTCTTTCTTAATAAAAACCTGAGAGCTCCACTCAGATGGCAGAGCTGGTTCTCTCACCAATCAAGATACACTTGTGTGTGTTTTCCCTTCAGTAGCTGGACGTTAAGAACTGCATGAGTTCACCGCAGGGATTTGCAGCTATATCTGTTAGTTCCTGTTGGCAACTTGCAAGTAAAAGCACAGCAGGACCCAATTCAGTTAGGGACCACTGCATTGGAGAAAGGGGAATTCATGCCTTCTTGTCTGTGCTGGCTTCAGCGGCTGAAAATCAAACGACTTCCTAATTTTCTAGACCGGCATCAAAATATTATTCACAAGAGACAAGAAACACAACATGCAATCAAAGATAACCTATTAAATTTATGGCTGACAAATAAGAAGAGGCTCAGCCCTACACCCTCACCACTTATGTCCCCAACAGAGCCATATTATGACAGTGCAGATTATGTAATATACCAGGATATTCTTGATACATGTGGATAAATCAAAACATGGGAAACAATGAAGGCGGAGAACGAAAATATAAGGTGGTTAACATATTGTCAACTGGTCTCAGGATTAAGGAAAGACTGTCTTGTAGAGGGTAAGATAAGAGAACTGACAGAATTTGAAAATTTGATAATGAAAAATAAGTAGAATCTTTTGGGTAAAATATATAAGCTTTCACTCAAATATGATACAAAGTATGAACAAGTCAAGCCATGTATGGTTAAATAGATGCAGAACTTTGGCAAAGAGATCACGATGCAACAATGAGAGCAGTGATGGACAAAGGCAACTAAATTTACAGCGAGTTAGTCTTTGAGAAAAAATTGGTATTAAATGTTTTTCGCTGGTATATCACACCAATTGACTTTAGAAAGATGAACAAGAATACATCTGGACATTTGGAAATGCAAGGAAGTACATGGAACTTTTTTTTCATACATGGTGGTCATATAAAGAGTTGAAAAAATTCTGGTGTGAAATCCATTCTGAAATGCAAAAAATTTTGAAGATCAAATTTGCAATGAACCCTAAAGTAATGTTGTTAGGAATTTTACCATCAGTAATAGGCAAGTATACAGAGGAATTGTTCAGATACATGATTACAGCTGCAAGAGTGGTTATTGCTACAAAGTGGAAATTAGAAGAATGACCAAACATAGAAGACTGGAAAGATAAATTAGCAGAATATGCAGTGATGGCCAAGCTGACGAATTATGTGAATAAAAGATCCACTGAAGAGTTCAAGAAGAAATGGAAGTTATACAATACTTATGTTGTGTAGTTTAAGTTTGAGCTGAATTGAAACTGCCTAATTAATAGATAGATATAGAATATAGTAGAACTTAGTGAATATAAATAAGTCAATATAAGAAGATATGATATTCAGTACGATTTAATAATGGATAGCCTTTTAAGACCAATTTATTACATTTATTTTGTGGGAAAGAGAGGGTTGTAAAGATGTTTATGCTCACCCAGTTAAAAATGTCTGTTGATTTACTGTTAAGTTAGTCTGGGTTGAGATGTTAAAATGTATGGTGTATGTATTTTTTTGTTAGTTGTTTTTGTGCTATTTTTTGTGAAAAATTAATAAAACTTTTAAATATATATATATTATTCACATCAACCCAAATATTTGGGTTGGTACCTTGTTGCTTCAACCTTGTTTTGTCCAGCAGTATAGAAAGGTGCATCATTGTTGTATTCATCAAATACACCCCATCTGAGATGAGCCCACTCATGGACCAAGACTCTACCTATACAAAATCAGTAAAAACAAATTAGTACACAATTATTTACATTTACAATATATAGTTAGATGTTAATTGGCAACTTTCTCCAAAAGTTCTCAAATGAAAAACACTGCACAGACAAAACAGCAATTGGGTAACTAGAACAGTGCTGGCCAGGTTTTCAGTATTAGGACTCCTATATCTTTTAAACACATGCAGAAAAAAGAAATGTTGCAGGATTCAACTATAAAATGGCAATATTTTTAGTTAGTTTTCTGCAGCTGCACCTCTTTTAAGTCAACTGTTAATGGCTTTGACTAAAGCATGGTGTGGAAAAGGCAGAGCAGTTCATTGAAACATTCCTCTTTGAACTTAACATATGGTCTTTACTGAAGTTAAGAAAAGAAAACTAGGGTCTGGACAAGGCCTGGGTACAGGGGTGGTAAAATTTTATTTGGTACATGACCTGCAGAATTACAAAAGGGTGCACAGGGTGATTTTTGCCGATTTCCCCCTTCCCACTGCAGACTTCCAATTCCCCCTCATTCTGTTGCTTGGGGGGCACCATCTCCCAGGAGTGGCACTAGGGGGGCATTTGGGGCTGCAGATGGAGGGGGAGGGGAGGAAGTCCCATTCCACTGATGGAAATCCCTTCTGACAGAAGAGATTTTCCATGGGAGCCAAGCCGACATTTATAAATGTGGAAATGCTTGAAAATATGGTGATGAATCTAGTTCAAATATTGTTAATTGACAGCCCAAGTGATGGCCTTCTTAGTCGTGGTGAGACAATTATTCATCTGTCTCCTACCGCCATCTTCTGCCAATGAACGAAGACTTTTTTGTTTGGTTTGGTGTTCCCCCGATGACCTCTCCTTTTTGCTTTCTATTTTTTTTAATGTTATTTATGGTCCACCCTCCTCACTGAGACTCAAGGCAAATTACACAGTGTAAGTCAATACAATCAGTAGGATGAGACATCCAGTAAACAATGCAGTGGACTCTGGATTTCAGAAATCTGAAGTGAAGCAGAAGAAGAAGAGTTTTTTTATATGCCGACTTTCTCTACCACTTAAGGCAGACTCAAACCTGCTTACAATCACCTCCCCACAATAGACACCCTGTGAGGTAGGTGGGGCTGAGAGAACATGACTTGCCCAAGGTCACCCAGCTGGCTTCAAGTGTAGGAGTGGGGGAACAAATCCAGTACACCAGATGAGCCTCCGCCGCTCATGTGGAGGACTGGGGAATCAAACCCGGTTCTCCAGATCAGACTCCACCGCTCCAAACAACTGCTCTTAACAACTACACCACCTGGCTCTCAAGTCTGAAACAGAACTGAAGCAAAGTATAAGCATTAAAATAACATGTTAAATGCTGTTTAACATAGGATTATACTTATAGAAACGGACAATATGTATTATATACAATAGTATAGTCCATACTCTCTATCCCTTTACCAAAGCATCTTTCTGAACCATTTCATTAATGTACAACCTTGTTATCTATGTAAAATGCTCTCCTGAATATCTCAGTCTTACCAACTTGCACTACCTCTTGGCCAACCTAGATGTGATGGCATCCTCATGACCACCATGAGGATGCTGCCGCCATTTTAAAATGGTTTGAAAATGACATGAAGCCCACAAGGATGCCATCACATTTAGTTTGGCTCTCTGTCTTGTCAGGATTCAGTTTCAATTTGTTCACACTTAGCCATTTAAGTACAGCAGAGAGACGAGAGCTATACTGTACTGTTTTAATTGATGTCTTTGTGTTATATATATGCATTTCAGTTTTGGTTTTATGATGTATTTTATAATGCTTTGGTTTTTTATTGTTAGCTGCCTTTGTGGCCTTGACTGGGCAGAAAAGCAGTGTATGTTTTGTAAAAAAAACAAAAAAAAACATTAAATAAATAAATGTTTACCACATAAACTAAGGCTGCTAATGGCTTCTCAGGATTATTTTTATCCTGTTATTTATCTTTCCTAAACTTGATTATTATTTTAATGGAAAAAACAAAAAATGCAATTCAAATCAACAAGTCCAGTATTCCAGTGCAAAAACAGTGCCTGTATGTAAATGAGAATTTAGGCCTAACTTGATTATAACAGCGTATCTTTAAAGTGGCTGTTAAATAATAAACTACAGTTAGAGTAACAGCCTTATTTTTACCAGACATAGGGTTGCCATGTCCCTCTTCGCCACCGGTGGGAGATTTTTGGGGCGGAGCCTGAGGAGGGCAGGGTTTGGGGAGGGGAGGGATTTCAATGCCATAGAAACCAATTGCCAAAGTGGCCATTTTCTCCAGGTGAACTGATCTCTGTTGGCTGGAGATCAGATGTAATAGCAGGAGATCTCCAGCTAATGCCTGGAGGATGGCAACCCTAACCAGACAGCAGATAGATTAAATGGCAATTCAAATCAGCAAGTCTTACCTCGTGGTCCATAAACATTATGCAAACTGTTATTTGTCAGAAAGTTTGATGTGAAATGAATATATCGTCCCGGTTCTCCGCATCCGCCATACTGCAAGGTGTATGGATCATCTCCATATTTCAGATAAGGATCAGCCACTATGACATCTGCCTAAGTAAAGAATGGCCAGGTTTATATATTACCAAGAAATGGAATGGCAGTACATTATTTAATATTAATCTTCTATAGCAACTTTGCTGAGGCAAAATGGCCATCGATTTTAATTGTGCTCTCCATAATAGCCACACAGTCATAACCATGCAGGTTGTGAGAATGCAGCTGGCAGGGGGAAGCAGGCAAAATCACTCCCCCTACCTTTTGTGCTAGTGGAATTCCACTGAGGGAACAGGATGAAGGGGAGTGATTCTTCACCTTCCTCCTCCCCACTGCAGCCTCCTGACCAGCATGGCTATTACTCCATTGCTTTTCACCATTCTTGCACACTTACTTTACACACTTTACACCTCGCATTCTTTCCTATCATTCCCTTCTCCTGCCAGCTCCTCCCACAGCACTCCTCGCAACTAACTCCACTTCCTTTTAACTCCTCTTATTGCATAGTGGAACAACAAACACCCAAATTCCCTAACTTAATAGTTCAGTTTTTTTTAATGAAGACTTCAGGGCAGGTAACTTGCTTGGAAAATAAATTAACTAAAAGCTTTTCAGTTTCTTGTTCATTTAGGCCAGCCTGGCTCTGAACAGATTTCTAGGCCCAGCACACCTGCAGGTTACCAGCAAATAAGTAAAGCTGTTCCCTCCTGCTTCCCACAAAGCCAGTTCGTTGTTAACCATTTAAAGAGGCAGTATACAACACCCCCTTCCATGCTGCACTGAGAGGCAGTTTGCCAGCACAGAACCCCCTTCAGTGCCTCATTCTGTTCCATAACCATTACTTCCATTTGTCTCTTTCCTTCCATCCATCTCACCCACTCACTCCTTGTGTTACCTACCCACACCTAGGGTTGCCAACCTCCAAGTGGTATAGTACAAAAGACTCACTCAAAACTGTACAGTTAAGCTGTAATAACAAACAGTAGTCGGCTCTGCAAACAATAATGATAGTGTAATAAAAAACCAAAAGGTCAAAAATGATGATGTAACAAGAAACAAGTGGAAGGGTGATACAATAAATGACAAATTGCAAGTGTGTACACAAATGAAGAAGATAACAACAACAACAAGCAACAATATTCACAGAACAAGTGAAAAAGGTGCAAGCAAGTGAACGCAACAGCAAACAGTCACAATACTTTCAATATGTTCACGATAAGGGAACAATGTCCAATAGAGTCGGCTTGGCTTGTTGCTAGACGCTTGCGTAGTCAGGCAAATCGGAGGAAACGCCTTTCCGGATATACAACAGCGCTTTCACCACAAAAGTGGCTTCTTCGGCCTGATTATAAAATGCAAAGTTAACTGTAGAAATAACTTACTTATGGACTACCTAAGATTATATAAAACTAAGAGTTTATATCTTACCTTCAAATATGCAATACAGCTTACAACATCAAATTTCCCCGCTCCCGAATTGGGCTGCTATTTCATTGTTAGTTGTTCATGTAATGAGACAGGGTGTGAATAAAAAGGTTTTTCTATAAAGCCTTGTTTTCATTATTAAAGGAGCCATTCATAAAAAGCAAGACAAATCGAACTCAGTGTTGAGTCCATAAGGTGCAAGTGAATTAAAGAGAAATATGAAATGCTTCTCATGTTGTAAGAGTACTTTTTGAACGTCATTGACATTATGTGGATGGTCCTTGTATACCCACAAGACGAAGAATCTCAAATCGTTCTCGCTATGCTTTTTTTCTAAGAAGTGGCTAGTTAGTGGTGCCTCAAGATTGCGGGCGTGTATGCGCGAGCGGTGTCCTCCAATACAGAGACGCACCTGTCTCATGGTGCTGCCAATGTACAAAACAGAACAACTGCAGGTTACTGCGTAAATCACTTTGTTGGTACCACAATTAGAAAAATGCTGTAGTGTGAACCGAAAATCAGAGGAACCTGATCTGAATTCTTTGACAGGGAGACTTAAAGGACAGACTGAGCAGCCTTTACATTTAAAGTGCCCTACCAGTGAACTTCTGCTAGAATAATAAATCAGAGTGTACAAGCTTATCTTTTAAAGAGCTTGTATGACGCAAACCAAACAAGGGAAAATCCTTGCATCCTGGAATCGAATTAAGAATATGCCAATGTTTTCTTATACATTGTTGAATCGCGTTAGAATGGCGACTGTAAGTTAATGAGCAGAACACTTTAGACGTGGTGGCATGTTGTTTCTTTTGAAAGAGTGAATTTCTTTCCTTACTAGCTACACGATTGTATGCTTCAGGATATCCTCTTTTAGTCAATGTTGCTCCTAATCGCAAAGCAGCAGAATGATAGTCATTCTCACAGGTGGCATTTCTTTTTAATCTGAGCAACTAGCTAAATGGCAAACTGTTCTTCAAGTGCCTAGGATGGTCAGATAAATAATGTAATTTTTTTTTTGCCAATGCTTTTTCCATCATTCGATTCTGCTGAACAAAAATGTCCAAGTCCAAAAATGCAAGGTTTTCAAAATGACAACTGCCTGTAAATTGAAGATGTATATTCTGAGCATTAATCCATAGAGCAAACCTGTTAAAGGAGTCTTCAGAATCAAAAATGAACAAAAGGTCATCCACAAAACGCTTAAAGAACAAGACGTTGGACAAAAATGGATTATTATGAGAAATGTGGAGATTCTCAAAATGAATCATATATAGGTTCTCTATGGAGGGGGCACAAGAGGCCCCCATAGCCACTCCTTTAGTTTGAAGAAAGAAGTCCGATTCAAAATGGAAAAAAAAATTCTCAAAAATGAGGTCTGCTATTTCTAATAGACAATGAGTGGGCGGAGATAGGTTACTGCGGGTGTCTAAAAGATAGGCTATAATGCTTTTTGCCTCTTCTAAGCACACGTTAGTGTACAAAGCTGTAACATCAAGAGAAGCCAAAACTGCCTGTGGAGGCATGATAAATTTTTCTACATGTTGGATGAGGTCTTGCGAATTCAATATGGAAGAAGGAGTGGCCGACACAAATGGCTGTAGAAAAAAATCAAGAAATGTTGTAAATGGTTCAATTAAAGATCCCCGGGAGGAAACAATGGGGCGCCCAGGAGGGTGTGTACAATTTTTATGAATTTTGGGCAAAGTATAGAATACTGGTACTTTAGGATGGGACACTAATAAGAAATCAGCAGTTTTGCTGTCAATGTACCCAAGTTGAAGACCTTCTTGCACTACTGTACGTATAAGATTGGAGACCTTTGAAGATGGATTATTAGGTAGCCGCTGATAGAAGTTACCATTGGAAAGCCATCTCATGTTTTCTGCTCTGTATGATTCAGTACTCAATACCACTATTGCCCCTCCCTTATCTGCTGGACCAGGGGTCAGCAAACTCATTAGTCAAAAGAGCCAAATATCAACAGTACAATGATTGAGATTTCTTTTGAGAGCCAAATTTCTTAAACTTAAACTATATAGGTAGGTACACTTTTTATTAACTTAATAAACTTTAATTAAAGTTTTAAGTCTTAATTAAACTATAGGTACACTGAATAAAACGATATCATACTTAATAGTGATCTTTATTGATAAAAATTAAATTGTAAGTCCCTGCCATTTCCCCCTCCCCGTCCAGAGTCCTCGTCTGGAGGCCTGGTCTACCGCCATAAAAGCCTATCGATAGACCTGGCCTCCGGCTGAGTCCCATTGGGAGGCCAGGTCTACCCATTGGCTTTTTTGGCAGTAGACCTGGCCTCTGGAGGCCCATAGAAGCCAATGGGTAGACTGGCCTCTGAAGGGGGACTTTTTCCCCTCCTCGGAGTCCAGGTCTATCGACAAGAAAGCCAGTAGGTAGAAATGGCCTCTGAGGAGGGAAAAAAGTAAGTAAGGTATCGATAAAATTAAATCATGACAATGACTGACAAACACTGTACATTTTCCTCATCTGCATTCTCAAAACTCTGCAGGGGGGCTTATTGTTGAGTTGTGCATCTGAGTGGCAAATCCAAGGCAAAACCTCCCATTCATAAATGGCCAATAACCCCCCATGCAGAGTTTTGAGAATCTGGATGGGGGAAATGTGCACCTGAGTGGCAAATCCAAAGCAAAACCTCCCATTAATAAATGGCCAATATGCAGAGTTTTGAGAATCTGGATGGGGAAAATGTGCATGAATCAAACATGGCAGTTCTGCTGGGGGTCCCCACTGGGGAGAAAGGGGGGTATGAATGAAGTTGATTAATGCAAGAGTATCATTGTCTACTACACTCTTCTTCCTTCATTCTGTTCTCCTTCCGTGAGATGCCTTCATTTCTCTCCCTGCTTCTAACCCCCCACTTATTTGTCAGTCTTGGCCACGGCTGCTTCTCATCCCTGGTTAGCAACTTAGATCACAACCTCGGGGTGGGGGGGAGGCGGTGTCTTTGCCTTTCGGGGGGGAGCGGCTGCGGCTCGGTGCCCACCTGAGAAGCTCCCGTTGATGGTGAAGCCGAAGGTGGGCTGCTGGTGGGCACCGTCAAGGTGCTGGCCGCCATAGAGGGGCAACTGGCAGCTGGGCGCCTGGGAGGCGGCCACGGCGGTGGTGTAGGTGCTGCGGAAGGCGGCGGCGGCATCAGGCGGCTGGATGACCATCCGGGAGCCCAGGTTGTTCTGCCACGTGCCTGACAGGTTGGCCTGCTGGGGCGAGGAAGGGCGTGCTCAGCCCGGGCGGGAGGGCGGCAGGTCGTCCCGGGATGGAGGCCGTGGGAGACTTTCACTGCCACCGCTCGTAAAGGGCGCTCGACGGGGCTGGGGGGGGCTGGAATGCCCCTGGCTGAGGGGCCCCCGCCCCAGGGGAGCCCTTCAAGGCCGCCAGCCGGGGAGAAGTGCCCATAAGCCCCGTCCAGTCCTGCCCCGCGGTGGCTGGCTGGCAGGCTGCTGCGGCGGCTGCCCCTCTAACCCCCCACGCCCCTGGCCAGGGAAACCAGACAGGTGCCGAAGAAGCGGCAACCAGGGCGGCGCAGGCCCCAGCCACTGCCATTAAGGCGCGGGCGGAAGACATCCGCCCCGCCCAACAGCTGATGGGCGGGCGGGCCTGGGGCTGGAATTACAGCGCTGCACACCCGCCGCCACGGGGCGAGAAGGAGACGGAGGCTTCCGCCTCCCAGCCATTTGGGGAATTTCCAGGAGGGAGATTGAGGGTGGGGGAGGGACCTCTTGGGCTGAGAGGATAAGAGGCCAGAGAGAAAAACCGCCACAGCCTCCCCATCCGAGGTGGAGGGGCGGGGCAGAGCTCAGCCGACGGATGGGGGGACGGGGAGCCGCACTTAAGGGGCCAAAGAGCCGCATGCGGCTCGGGAGACACGGTTTGCCGACCCCTGTGCTGGACGAATCGAGATTTCCGGATCATTGGATAAATTATTGAGGACCTGTCTCTGTGCAGCTGTAAGGTTAGATTTTTGCTGCCATTTACGTTTTTCAATTTTTTCCACATCTTGTGTAACTAACGATTGAAAAGTGTTGATCAAATGATTATTGGATTAGGATTGAAGGTAGATTTTGCTTTGAAGGGGTAGATGTTCTCAGGACTAGGAGGTGCTTCTTTGAAAAAATCTTTTAGTTTTATTGCACGAAACAACTTGAATAGTTCAATTCTAGTTTGGAACGCAGAGTAAGGTACAGTGGGAAGAAAGCCTAATCCTAAATTTAACACTTCAATTTCTTTTGCAGATAATCTCCTAGAGGACAAATTCACCACTAACGTTTCTTTCCCCGATTGGTCCGTGGACGTGCACCATGGGGAAAATTTGTTCCACTTCCTTGGGACCGAAGCTGATAAGATCTAGAGGGAAAGGTGGAACCATACGAGTCAGTACTCTCATGGTCAGATCCAGTGGCTTCTGACTGGGAGTCAAAATTTCTTCTATTCCTATTTCTATTAGTGGAAACATAGGGGTATTCTTCACGGTGGATTTTGCTTCGGTTTCGAATCGGAGCAAACAATAAGCCGATTTAAATAGCTTTTTCATGACAGCGCAGATTCTCCCCCCATCCCGAGGCATTTTCAATTTTTCACGGGAGAAACAGCACGCTTCTCTGCGCTGCTTACGTCTGCTGCCGCTCATGACTCACCACTCCAAATCCGCCTAATCCCGCCTACTCTTCCCATGATCCTGTGTGTGTGTGTTTTTGGGGGGGCATCCTGAGAGCAGCACATCCAAGCCAAAACTCCCGTCACTCTTCTGAAGAGAGGCTGCCAGTCTGCTCTGGGTCTCCCTCCAGCTGGTGCGATCCTATGTGTGTATGTGTTGGGGGGGGGTGTCCTGAAAGCAGCAAATCCAAGCCAAAACTCCCATCACCCTTCTGAAGAGAGGCTGCCAGTCTGCTCTGGGTCTCCCTCCAGCTGGTGCGATCCTATGTGTGTGTGTGTTGGGTGGGTGTCCTGAGAGCGGCAAATCCAAGCCAAAACCCCCATCACCCTTCAGAAGAGAGGCTGCCAGTCTGCTCTGGGTCTCCCTCCAGCTGGTGCGATCCTATGTGTGTGTGTGTTGGGTGGGTGTCCTGAGAGCGGCAAATCCAAGCCAAAACCCCCATCACCCTTCAGAAGAGAGGCTGCCAGTCTGCTCTGGGTCTCCCACCAGCCGGTGCGATCCTATGTGTGTGTGTGTTGGGGGGGGCATTCTGCGAGCGGCAAATCCAAGCCAAAACTCCCATCACCCTTCAGAAGAGAGGCTGCCAGTCTGCTCTGGGTCTCCCTCCAGCTGGTGCGATCCTATGTGTGTGTTTGTTGGGGGGGTATCCTGAGAGAGGCAAATCCAAGCCAAAACCCCCATCACCCTTTTGAAGAGGGGCAGCCAGTCTGCTCTGGGTCTCCCTCCAGCCAGTGCGATCCTATGTGTGTGTGTGTTGGGGGGGCATCCTGAGAGCGGCAAATCCAAGCCAAAACCCCCATCACCCTTCTGAAGAGAGGCAGCCAGTCTGCTCTGGGTCTCCCTCCTGCCGGTGCGATGTTGTTAGAGTGGCAACTCCCCCAGCCAATCACCGTTCTTGGGGGAGGAGAAAGGAGACGTCCCGGGGAGCGAAGCAAACATTTTTTCATGGGCATCCGAGCAACAAAACGCTCTTCTACTGGAAAGTACGGCTCAGAAGTCGTTTGGATTGCCTCTCTTTTAACCCGGCTTATTTTGCTCAGTGGGGGAAAACACGGATCTGGAGTGAATAACCAAAATTTGCCTCCGACGCAAATCAGCATCGAAACAGCAGCAAACCTCCGTGAAGAATACCCCATAGTCTTTCCATTTCCAGTTGTATACTCTATTTTTTTTATAATAATCTCTGTCTCTGTTATATTTACGCATTTTGTACATTTTTATGTTGGCTATATATGAATTAAGATCTTTTTCATTATTGTCAATTTGACTCTTATATTCCGATTCAGAAATATCCTTTTTAATTTCAGTTTTCACAACGTTAATTTCTTTGGTAAGAGTATCAAGTTCAACCATGGCTTGCTCAATGACAAGGAGCATAAGGTCCATCGAGCACCGATTGAGAACCGCAGCCCATTTCTCTTTCAAAGCAACGTTATCAAAAAATAGGGCAGGACATTTTTGTATATGAAGCCCCCTAGGTATGATATCAGTCAAAGAAGAACCATGAAGCTCAATGTGAGCTTTCTTTTTCAACAATTGCATAAGTTTGTCACAATCAATAGTTTCAGTAGTCTCTGTGTTGCTTAACAGAGGTAAAGCTTTCAATAACTTCTCTCTCTGCATTAGAAAATGTAAACATGTTAATTTTTTGAGCCATCATGAGAACAAGAATATAGTACAAAAAACTCACTCAAAACTGTACAGTTAAGCTGGAATAACAAACAGTAGTCGGCTCTGCAAACAATAATGATAATGTAATAAAACACCAAAAGGTCAAAAATGACGATGTAACAAGAACCAAGTGGAAGGGTGATACAATAAATGACAAATTACAAGTGTGTACACAAATAAAGAAGATAACAACAACCACAAGCGAAAGCGCTGTTGTATAGCCTGATGTCCTTCAATCTAGAGACTTTCACTCTCCAAAACAGTACAAGAGCTATCTGCACAGGAGTGGGACAGTTCTAGCAAATTCCTGAAGGTCTTGTCCTCTTACCTCTCTGTCTCTCTCAGTTTCTCCAGGTAGGCAACTCAGTTTGAGGGAACAAAACTATTACCTGATGGCTAAGAGCTCTATGCATCAAGCACACACCCACAATTTCTGTTCTATGGGAATCATACGAGTAGCACTCATCAGGTTTCCTTCCCTGAAACTCTGCAGAATCATGTTTCGAGAAGGTTAATGTGAAGTACTTGCTCACTGCAAATAATAAACTCACACAGCAACTTTACTTGTGTGTCCTTGTTTAAAGAAGTTTTGCTTCAGCCAAACCAACTCCCTCTGTAAGTGCTTCTGTTGAGGTGCTATGTTCATGGGCTCCACAAGCGGCTCTCTGATTTAGAGGCTTACCTAAGATTAACTCCGCTTACAACTGGAACCTGTGGCTCCTCTCCTTTCTTTCATTATCCACATGAGGACCAGGATTTAGCAATTAGATATATCCCATGCTTACCTGTTCATAGGACTCTATGGTTACTCTTCTGTATTCATTTTTGTTTGTCCATGTCAAAGGAACAATAATTTTTATAGTCTTGAAATAAAATCTTTGTCCTGTAGCATTGAACAGATAAGTAGATGCCTCTTTAACCATTTCCTAATGGCAAAAGGGGAAAAAAATAAGCATAATGTGTGTGTCAGAGCTGTGTTCCAAGGATGGCATATGGCCTTTTATATTTCTAGCAGTTCCATTCTGTGACATAAGTAAGTTGGAGTGGACTAGTGAATTCTGGGGGGAGTTCCTTTGGCGGAGAAATTTTGAAACATTCCTTACCTGATGTTTAGCTTGCATGTTTCTCTGAGAAAGGGAACAGAAATCTCTTCTGCAATTCCTCCTAGAAGTTGGTAGGCTCAATTCACACATCTGTGAATATTCTTGGTGTGGAGCACTGGTTAGAGTGTTGGACTAGGACACTCAAGAAGACCCAGGTTCAAATCCCCACTTTACCATGGAATCTTGCTGCATGACCTTGAGCCACTTACTTTCTGTCAGCCTAACCTACTTCATTGGGTTGTTGTTGTGAGGATAAAATGGAAGAGGGGAGAATGATATTGTATGCAGCTTTGGGTCCCCATTGGGGAGAAAAGTGGGGTATAAATAAATGAATAAACAAACAAACAAATTTTGGGTAGGGAAACATTTGTTCAGTAGTACCCCACAGTCTAACCTGGAACTTATTTCCACATATCCCCCTTCTTACTGAAACCAAGCTGGCAAAGTCATTTGCAGAAATGATTCTGAAGTTCATATTCTTTTGGCTTAGAGTATGAGTTCAGCCTCTCAGAAAGTCCAGCTTCAAAGTGAGGTGGAATGTCACAAGTACAAAGTGACATATTTAAATATTTAAACCCAATATTTCCAAACTCCTGAATTAATTTGTTCAATTCCTGTACCCTCTTGGGTGCTAATTTACCACATTTCAGGAAACACTGACTGATCATTCTGAGTCATCAGCAGGAATGGTCTGCTGACTTCTATTTTTCCCGCTTTAATTTGTTTGTAAGTCAAATATATTTAGCAGGCACAATTTCATCCCACAGTTTGATGGCACCCACACTTTCACCTCTGCTTAAAAGAATCTGTTGGAAGTCTAGCCAAATCGGCAAACACATTACATTCTTTTACATCCCTGTTTCTCTGACAACTTGCCCCATCTATTTCATCTTTGGTGACTAGGGTTGCTGCTGCCTTTTACTCGCCCTTTTTCAGCACCTTTATCCACCAGCTTGACAGAGGAATTATCAGGTGAAGCTTTTCCCAGCACAGAGAGAAATGCTATTCCTGTGAAATTTCTCTCTGTCAAGCTACCGTTAAAAGCACAGGGCCAGAAAAAAATGGTGGCACTAGTGTCCCCTATGCAGTTCTGTACTGTGCTACACCCTTGTTTAAGCGTATAACCTGGTATGTTTGATCTTACTAACTTAAAATGGAATATACAGAGCCTAAGTCATTACTACTGAGGATATCTGAAATAGACATATCTTTTCCTCCAAGGAAGAGGCAAGAAGTGCGCCCCAAAACACTCCTGCAGTAGATAGGAAGCTGAAATTTGATATCTATATTGATTAAGGCACCCAGGTTACTGAAGGCATTTGAAAATGGACTGTTTGTACATTAAAAAAGGAGTGTTGGCGCATTGCCTCTCAAAAGGTAGAGACATAGTATACCTCAGAATAGTTAAGCTTCTTCTGTATTACTTGTGAACCTCACATTTGATACTTAACCTAGCCGAAGACACCACAATTATTATAAAAATCAGTAAAGTTGACATTTGTACATCCAGTATTCAAAACCCAAGGCACAAAGTTTACCTCACAATAAAGTCCTGTATTCTAATATAGAGCAGACAAACCCATGCAGAAGATGGGATGTATAGGTCTGGGAGTTCCACTGCTGCATCCTACATTTAAGGAAGCTTGGGGAAAAGTTCCAATAGCAGCCTGAAATGAGCATATCCTTGCTTGCAGAATTCGAGATGAATTTACCAATGTATAAAAATGTGTGAAAGTCACTAATAGAAAAGCTATGTAATAAAAAAAATGCTCACACAATTAACAGTCTCACCTTTAAACTGTTGATAATTTTGTCATCTTCTGGTAACTGAGGATTAATTGCAATAACAATGTCTTCAAACCCTCCATTGTTGAGTTTTACCAAAGAGCCTGCCACCCCATGTAGCAATTGTAACATCAAGGCAAGAAGCCATGTATTAACCAACATCGTTGATTTTACCAGTTACCAGCCTCAGTGAGAAAAATAATGGAACAGAAGTATGCAACTACTTATATATGCGATCACAGTAAACCCGTGTGTGTTTTATGACAGAACTTTGAACTGTCAAGGAAATTCTTCAATTTGACAGCAGTAAATACAATATTTGGATACAAGTTAACAATCAGGGGAAATCTCCAAAGGATAAATACGTTAATCAACAAGTTGGATTTCCTTGTCCAGCTCATGCCATTAATTCGCTACAAACATTTAAAAACAAAACTTAATCTAAACAGCAATTTGGAATATCTGGTTTGTCTTATCACTATGCATGGCAAAAATGCGTAACTGTGACGCAAGAACAAAAGCAACTCAGACTAATCCCTGGATTGGGGTGAGGTTCTCTACCAGCTGAATTATATTTAGCAATTGTATTTACCTTTTAAATATGTAGCGTTACAAGAATAATATGTCTTGATAGTGCTGGGATTTAGTGAACTGAGAAAACGGGTCCTTGTGTTTATCCTGCAGAGCAATTAGCAGCTTTTAGGTGGGGAGGAGGGATTGACTGAGACCAGGAAATCAGTATGGGGTAAAGTATTAAACTTCTTTCTCCCATGTTGCAGCTCTGATCTGAAGGATCCCCCTTCCCCTAGCCCAGTGGTTGGCAAACTCATTAGTCAAGAATGCCAAATATCAACAGTACAACCATTGAGATTTCTTTTGAGAGCCAAATTTCTTAAACTTAAACTATATAGGTAGGTACACTGTTTATTAACTTAATAAACTTTAATTAAAGTTTTAAGTCTTAATTAAACTATAGGTACTGAATAAAACTTGATATCATACTTAATAATGATCTTATTTATTGATAAAAATTAAATTGTAAGTAAGGTATCCATAAAATTAAATCATGACAATGACTGACAAACAATGTGAACAATGGCCTTGCATCTCCTTGGAAAGTTTGGATAAATCAGGTTTGTATGTTGTTGTTTTTAATTTTAGGCATGATTCCAGGTTCTCATCAATAAGACGACTTCTCAATTTACTCTTGATAAGGTTCATGCTTGAAAAAGATTGTTTGCATGAATATGTAGAACCGAAAAGGGAAAGAACAGCAAACGCTAGTAGAGGAAGGGAGAGGGGAGGAATGGAGAAAGGAAGGAAGGAACTGGGAAAGGAAAGAAGGAAGAAAGAAAGGAGGGAGGGATGGAGAAAGAAAGAGGAAGGAAGGAACTGGGAAAGGAAAGAGAAGGAAGGAACTGGGGAAGAAAGGATGAAAGGGAGGAAGGATGGAAGGAAGAGTGGGGGAGGGACAGAAAGAAAGGAAGGAACTGGGAAAGGAAAGAGAAGGAAGGAACTGGAGAAGAAAGGATGAAAGGGAGGAAGGAAGGAAGGAAGGAAGGAAGGAAGGAAGGAAGGAAGGAAGGAAGGAAGGAAGGAAGGAAGGAAGGAAGGAAGGAAGGAAGGAAGGAAGGAAGGAAGGAAGGAAGAGTGGGGGGAGGGACAGAGAGAAAGAAAGGAAGGAAGGGGGAAAGGAAAGAGAAGGAAGGAACTGGGGAAGAAAGGATGAAAGGGAGGAAGGATGGAAGGAAGGAAGAGTGGGGGGAGGGACAGAGATAAAGAAAGGAAGGAACTGGGAAAGGAAAGAGAAGGAAGGAACTGGGGAAGAAAGGATGAAAGGGAGGAAGGATGGAAGGAAGGAAGGAAGGAAGGAAGAGTGGGGGAGGGACAGAAAGAAAGGAAAGAACTGGGAAAGGAAAGAGAAGGAAGGAACTGGGGAAGAAAGGCAGCCTGGAGCTGGACTTTTGGGAGCCGCCTGAGGGGGACGAGGAGGAGGAAGGCGGTGAGGAGGAGAGTTTACCCCTTCCAAGTGGGCCAGTGATTAAGGCGCGAAATCCGCCCCCCACCCTGGAAGTTCCCCCGCAAGATCCCGGCCGGGCAAGACGCGGCATGCGCGGGGGGCGGGAAGGCGATGCGCCAGACCAGCTCCAAACTCTCAGTCTGAGGCATGGGGAGGGCGAAGCGAGCTTTGTCCTGGCCCAGGAAGCATCGTCGCCTTCCCCACCCGCCCGGGGCCAGGCGGAGCCTACAGGAGGAGGAGGAGGTGGGGGGTGAGAGGTCGCCCAGCTCCGGTTGCCCATAGAGACAGAGGAGGGAAGGCGGCGGCGGCCAAAATGAGGACTGGACAGCCACGCCTCACTCCTCACGGTGGAGAGAAGGAAGGGAGGAGGGAGGGAGGAGCCCCCTCTCTGCCAAACCAAGGCGCGCAGGCAGGAGGCAAGAAAAGACGGGGGAGTGGCAGCTGAGGGGCTCTCGTCATTCTCCGGCCGCCGGGGATGGCGCTGGGGCGAGAAGGAGGAAGGGCCACTCCTTCCTCTCTCGGAGACCCTCCTGCTGCTTCAGCCGGCCTAGGGCGCTGCTTCCGCACATGGGAAGAGCCGCACTCAGGGGCCCAAAGAGCCACTTGTGGCTTGGGAGCAGCGCTTTTGCGACCCCTGCCCTAGCCTGCTGCTTACCCATACAAATGTTCAGGAGATCTGTTCACACATCTTCTAGGGTTTCATCCAGTTTGATTCTTAGGTACATTACTAATTTCCTTCATTTTCTACCTACTAAAATGGCAATGTGAATATATATTACAGATATATAACAGATGGGAGCTGACAGGCTGAGGTGTTCTCATTAAAATGGAGAATCTGGCCCAATTTTGGTTTGTACACTACCACAGAAACTATACCTGGTTGAGAGTACATGCATGAGAGTCCCTGGTGGGACAGCTCATGCATTCTGACAGTTGTGGGATGAAAGATAAAATGGGAATGACTGAAAAAATAGCAGCATACACACATCTGTGTTACTTTGTGGAAACCCTTACATTGCTACACCTGATGTATGTGATTATATGCAATCTGGAAAGAAAAGATGAGGTTGCTCTTGAAGGAAACATCTCCAAGAACAACAATTAATTGCATAAACAAGGCCAGGCTGATAGGGATGTGTGCAAAAAGTTCTTATGCTGCTTGTCACATAAATGCAGATCACACCCTTGTTATACGCAGTGGAAAAACAGAGCTTATCCAGGCTAGCCATTTAGTCTGAAATTACCATGATTCTTTCAGTCCGTTTTAACAGAAAGTTCAGACAACGCCATTCTCAGCCTGTTGCAGATCAACACTTCCCTCGTTCTTCATGCATCTATTTTCAAAACTCCTTTCTGCTGATCAGAGAATGAGTAATTAAGTTGTAATGCCACAGTTGGCTGGCAAGAATCTGTTCTGGTCCATTACACTTAGTGGGACTTATTCTTGAGTAGATAGTATTAGAGTATTGCTATTATTGGAATTGGAATGGAGATACAACACTGCATAAATTGTGATGTGGGGTCACTGATATAATTTAACTTCCTAGTGATGCAAAATTACTCTTGTACGGATAGGCACATAGTTTTACCAATCCAAAATTCTGGAATTTTAAACATTTTCTTTCCTACCGTGTTCAGTCTCTTGCTAGTTTGCACTCCATTTTCCTTGGAAGTGTCAACTTCTTCCCATTTATGTATTTAGTCATTGTCATCTGAGTTTATATTGAATCATAGAATCATAGAGTTGGAAGGGGCCATACAGGCCATCTAGCCCAACCCGCTGCTCAATGCAGGATCAGCCTAGAGCATCCCTGATAAGTGTTCATCCAGCCGCTGCCAGTGAGGGGAGGGGGCTCACCACTGCTGAACTACTCTTACTGTAAAACATTTTTGACTGATATCCAACTGGTACCTTTTTGCCCATAATTTATATTCATTATTGCGAGTCCTATCCTCTATTCCCACCTGGAACAGCTCCATGCACTCCTCTAAGTGACAGCCTTTCAAATACTTAAAGAGAGCAATTATGTACCCCCCCTCAACCTCCTCCTCTCCAGACTGAATATTCCCAAATCCTTCAGCCTTTCCTCATCAGGCTTGGTCTCCAGGCCCCTGATCCCTCTCAATGCTCTCCTCTGCACCCGCTCAATTCTAACCACATCATTTTTTAAGTGACGCCTCCAGAACAGCACACAATACTCCAGGTGCAGCCTGAACAATGTGGTGTACAATGGGACTATGATATCTTGCAGTCTGGATGTTATGCTTCTATTGATACACCCAAGACCACATTAGCCATTTTTGCCACTGCATCACACAGACTGCTCATATTTAGCTTACGGTCTACCTGTACCCCAAGATCTTGTCCACACACACCGTTACCCAGAGTTGTATCCCCATCCAGTATGAATGCTTCTCATTTTTGTTACACAGATGTAGAACTCTGCACTTATCCTTGTTTAATTGCATCTTGTTCATATCTGTCCACTTTTTCAGTGTGTTCAGAACTCATTGTATTCTATCTCTATCTTCTGGAATGGTCACTTCTCCTCCTAATTTGGTGTCATCTGCAAATTTAATGAGTATTCCCTCCACCCCCCATTGAGATCATATATAAAAAATATTGAAAAGTACCGGGCTTAGAACTGAGCCTTGTGGCACCCCACTAAATACCTCCCTGCAACCAGATGAAATGTGATTGACAACTACTCTTCCAGTTTATCCATCAGAACCTCATGGGGAACCCTGTCAAAAACTTTACTGAAAGCCAGGTAAGCAACATTGATGGTGTTCCCACGATCCAGTAAGCTCGTCACTCGATCAAAGAAAGAAATGAGGTTGATCTGGCAGGACCTGTTAGGACAAATCACTGCTGACTTCCCCGGATCACCAAGTTGTCCTTCAGATGCTCACAGATTGACCCCTTTAAAATCTGCTCCAGTATCTTCCCTGGGACAGAGGTCAGATTGACTGGCCGGTAGTTTCCTGGGTCATCCCTCCTCCCTTTTTTGAAAATTGGGATAATATTCACCCTCCTCCAGTCTTGTGGTACATCTCTCTTCCTCCAAGAGGTCTTGAAGATAACAAAGACTCTGCAAGCTCTCTAGAAAATACTTTGAGCACAATCGAGTGCATACCGTCTGGCCTGGGAGACTTGCACCCATTCAATGCAGCCAAGTCCCTCTCAACACCTCTCTGTCTATGTCAACCAGCAGCCCAGATGCCATGCCTTGCCTACTATTCTAGATGAGCCTGTTTTCTTCTTTAGGGAAAAATAGGCACTGAACCTTTCTGCTTTCTCTCTGTCCTCTGTCAGAGTCTCTCCATTTTTACCCAATAGTGTATAGCCTATTGCCTCATTTACCTGGCATTTGCTCCTCACATATCTGAAGAAGCTTTTCTGGTCGTACCTAGCCTCCTTGGCTGACCTACAGTGCCTAGAAACTCTTGCAAACTTTGCTTTAGAGGTAAGTCCTTCCCTCCATTTCTTGAACGTTTTCTTTTTCTTCTTTAGTTCATCATAGAGTTCTCTGTTCACCCACACTGGCTTCTTGGATCCTCTACCAAGTTTTCACCTTGTTGGAATTGCGATGGCTTGAGTTTGCAAGAGCTCTTGTTTTAGGAGAGCCCACCCTTCATTCACTCCTTCCCCTTCCAGCATTCTTGCCCTTGGAATGACTCTCATCACACTTCTTGAACACCTTTAATGAACACCTTTAAGTTCATTAAAGTCTGCCCTACAATCTAACATATTGTCTGGCTACAAACTTCCTTAGTTCCCCACAGCGAAAGGAATCCTAGGAGGATATGGTCACTTCCCCCTAAAGTCCCCACCACCTTCACCCCATCTATCAATTCTTGCCTGTTGGTTAATATTAAGTCGAGTATGCCAGAGCCCCTGCAGCTTTTTCCACCATTTGAAAAAGGAAGCTGGCAGTCAGGTAGATCAGGGCGTTGCATGACTGTGGACGCTTAGCAGAGTTTGTCTCGCAGCACATATCAGGGCAGTTGAAGTCATTCTTGACTACAAGGCCACGTTGCTTGGATACCCTGTCAAGCTGCTCAAGGAGGACAACATCCATCTCCTCACCCTGGCCAGACTCCAGCCACAATGCTGCTGTGATTTTCCACCACTGAACTTCATCTGTGATTGGCATGTAAAGAAGGATCATACATTTTTGCTGGAATGTATGCAAAGCTTGGTTTCCAGATTTCCAGGACAGCGTTTCAAAAGGTTGATGGACCCCCCCCCTTCTCTCCCACTCATAATAGCAAAAAAAATTTGGGGGGATTAGAGCACTTGTGAAGCGAGACACTGGAGGGATGTGCGCACACACACACACACATACACACACACACGTTAGGATCGCCAGGAAGAATGGCAGCCCTACTGGAAGAAGCTGCTGGTGGTGAAGAGGGGAGGGGAGGCAGAACAGAAGCCATGCTGTCTGGTGGCTAGAGCGCATGCCCGAAAACAAAAAAGGGGGGAAAGGGAGATGGATCTGCAATGTCACGAACGATGCAACGCTCCCCTGGGAACATATGTTGTTTTCTGGAAAAGTGCGGACAGGTGAAATGTTCTCAGGAGGAAGGAGTGAGGCAGCATACAGACAAAAAAGTTGAATATGCTGCCAAAACTTGTAGATTGACTATGAGGATTCTCTGTGGTAAATGATTTGTGGAAATGGCCTTTGTTTTGACACTGTCAGTCCACATCAAGATGTTGTTGGAAAGAGGGGGAATGCATAACATCACACTATAGGGTGTGTTCCAACATAGCAGGGTTATCAAACATAAGGCCCGTGGGCCAAATCTGGCCCCTTGAGAGCTCTTATCTGGCCTGTGAGCCAGCCGAAGCCCCCCACCCACCCACTCTCGATCTGGGCTGGCAAGGCCGGACCCGGCCTGACCAAGTGGCATTTATTGTCATATCCAGCCCTCGTAATGATTGGGTTTGATATCCCTGCAATATAAAATTTATTAAGAACATAAGAAGAATAAATCAGACCATTGCTCCATCTAGTCCAGCATCCTGTCTCACACAGTGGCTAGTCACTTACCATGGAGGGCCAGCAACAGGGCATAGAAAAGGCCTTCCCCTGATGTTGCCTTACAGAACTGGTACTCAGAAGTTTTAAGTGTAGGGTATATAGGGTATATAGGGTATAGGGTTTTGGCCTAACTGGTTGTTGGCACACCACCCAGGCGTGACGTGGAACACCACGTCACCCAGGCCTTGAGGGGGCAGTCTGGGGCCGGCTGGCACACCACCGCCCATAAAGGCTGCCTTTGTTTTAGGTTAGCAATAGACAAACTTCCTTTGTTTTAAGTGCAACAATATACCTTAGCAATGTACAAGCTGTTCTAGTCACTGAATCTAGCTGCTTTCTGCCTTGCTCAGCTCTGCTGCTGATTACAATTGCTATAAAATAAACTCAGCTCTCTGCAAGGGAGTTCTGTTTTACACTGACACTGAAGCCTCGCCTCAATCCTTCCCAATTCCCACATCTGGTGCCGCCGACGTGATTCAACGTGATCCACCGGACCCCACCCGCTTACCACGACTGGAAAAGGTTTATGTGCGCACTCGGCTCATCGGCCCCCTCGGCTTTTCAGCCCCCCTCAGCTCGGCTCTTCGGCCCCCTCAGCTACGGCTCCCTTTGGTAAGTATGGGTGAAACATTGTCTACGGAACAGGTAAAGCATGCTGAAGAACTTCATCAGTTGGTTAGGCAGTGTGGCAGAAATTCAGTGTCAATGGCAGATCTCAAGGATCTCCTACGGAAGATTGATTGTCAGTGTCCCTGGTATTCCCAGGAAGGCACTTTCAATCCAGGAGACTGGGAACGAATAGGAAGGGAATTGAAGGGTGAGCCTCGTGCATCAGTGCAAATTATTCTTGCCTGGCAAAAGGTTGATAGAGCTGTCTGCGCTGGGACGCCAGTGGTCAACATGCTTTTGCAACCTGCTATGGAGGTGCTACCGCCCCCCTATCTGGTTCTCCTCCCTGCAGCCTCGTCTTTAACTCCCATACCTTCTTCACCCATCCCTCCTTCTCCTGCTTGTCCACCGCCTCGATCAAAAGTGGCGCTGGCAGTTCAGGCAGCCCGTTGCAATGGGGACCTGGATCTTTCCAAAGAGTGGGAGGGGGAATCTGCATTTATGATGGCAGGGCTTTGTACTGGTTATGGTATGTTGCCTAGAGGTTGGAAAGATTTGATGCGACTGATTCTTAGTCAGAAGACTCAGTATGTGGTCTGGTATCGTGCTGCAGCCCAGCTCAGTGTCACTGCTGATATCACTGCTAACCAGGCTTATAGGTCAGAGCAGTGTTGTGGTCCAGGATAATTTACCTATTGTCTTGCAGTGTTGGAGCGCTCTTCCTTTAAGATTAAAGGAGGGTGCTTCCTGTGCGCACCTTGTCCCACTCCCGCACTGGGAGGGGGACAAGGGGAAGTTTGTCTTTTGATTCCTTACAGATTACCTTGGTCCTGAAAACATCTGACTTCAGAAACCAATTCGTGAGTATGAGGTTCAAGGTAAAAAGTTTAAAAAATCTCCTTGATAACTAGTGCTGATATTTTTGTAATCACCTTTCATGATTGGGACCCCTCCTGGCCTCTAAAATCCGCTTCTTTAATGTGTGTATGAATGTGAGAGTGTGTACAAAAGAAAAAGAAGAAATTAATGCTTCGTATAGTGACAGAAGCCTCCTTAGTATGGAGGCCTGGTTTTTTTCTTTTCTTTTAGCCCTGAAATTGAAAATGTGTAGCTTTTAGTCTGCTTTGCAATTGCAAGAAGGGCATAGCTATGTGGTGTATTGTGCTCTCATAAAAAATAAGATTGTGTGTGTGTGTTTTAACTGGTACTTTTAGGGTGCTTGTTTGTGAGGAAGCCGGCCGGTTCCTCTCAAACACATTGTGGGGAGCAGGCTCTCCCCCCACCCTACATGTTTTAAATTCCAACTACAAATGTATACCCTCTCACCATGTCTGAGAAAGGCAAGAAAACTATTTCTGTTTCCTCATATTAAGTAAGGTTACGTTCATTGCACAATGAAAGTCTTCCCTTTAGTACTGATAAAGCATTTGTATACCTCAGTCCTGCAAAAGCCAATCTCTCCTCCTTTAGGAAATTTCTCCTGTTTACCTTTGCATTTTGGTTTAAGTATTGGCTATTGTCTTGAAAGTCAAGTGTAAAAGAAAACAAATTACAAGGACTGGGGAATCTGATTTTGCATTGATATGTGCCTGCTAAACTTCCAAGGTATATCTGAACTGGCACACGCCAGGACCAATGACAAATTTGTCCAGACTCTTAAATCCAGCTTTGCAGCTGTTAAAATGGTACAAAAAGCTTGTGAATTAACACCAAAATAGGGTTTGAAAATGCCTACCAAATGTCAAGCAAGGATCTTCTTTGAAAGCTTGACTCTAACAGTTCCATTCTAAAGGCTCAGCATTCTCCATCCCCTCAGGCCCATTGGCCTCTCCCTTACACCCAGTATAATGGTTAGCACTCTGGACTCTAGATCCGGCAATCCGAGTGCAAATTTCCTCCACTAATAATTGTAAAAAGAAAAGGCTGTTCTCACCCAGAATCATGTCTTGCCATAACAGCCCATCTGCCTTCATTCCGAGAAATAGGGGGAGGAATGCAATCCTCAGGCCCAGTGACACTTTTCCTACAGCTCACACTTTGCTGTAGAAATGCATTCACCCTACCCCCACTCCAAAGAGGAAGGGTGCCCGTCTACTCCTTGCCTGACAGAGATAAGATGTACTCTTGAAAATCGACTGGAGGTGAATCACCCTCCCAAACGGCCTTGATTGGTAAAGAAACACATTCCTTTGCACCGCTACACCCCCTCGCAAGCTCAACTTCTAAAGGATTTTTTTTTTTTTTAGGTCTTGCTCTCTGGCTTGCAAAGCAAGCCCTAACACTCTGTGTAAGCACAGAGGTGCCATCACTTTCTGTCTTCTTTGGGCCCCTTTTTGCAAAAACCTTATGGTTTGCTTAATATTTAGCAGATTCACAGCAAGGACCTTCCTAATCTGGAAACACAGGAGCTCTATTTTTATTTTACTTATATTTTTGCTTAATTTTTTGACAACAAACACTTTTTAAAACTTGCTTTGTGTACACTACCATCAATTGTAAGCATTGGAAGCCTCATTGCTCTCCCAACCTGAAACTCACCCCTGCTTTCAAGGTGCACTCTACACATGTTCAGTGGTGGTGACAAGCCAAAAGATTTGTTTCCTATGCTGCTCTCTCTCCCATTGAGAGTCATGCCATGCATCACCAGAACGCCAAAGCCTTGGCGAAACAATTTCATTTGCCCCTTGCAGAAGCCTCTGCCATCATTCAGCAATGCCCTCAGTGTTCAGGGCATGCTTCCTTTCCTTCCATAGGTGTAAACCCTCGAGGTTTTGGAGTCAATCAAGTGTGGCAAATGGACGTTACTCAGTTTTCTCCATTTGCTCCCTGGAAATATCTCCATGTGGTCATAGATACCTACTTTGGTTACCTGTTTGCCTCACCTTAAAAAGGTGAGAAAGTCAAGCACGTCTGCACCCATTTACTTCGTGCCTTTTCGGTCATGGGTGTTCCCACTGCTCTAAAAACAGGACAATGGCCCTGCCTATTGTTCTTCCACATTTGCTGCCTTTTGTGACCGGTGGCAAGTGCGCCATACCTTTGGCATCTCGTATAATTCCACGGGCCAAGCCATCGTGGAACGTGCCAACGGCACCCTCAAGCAGATACTTAACAAAAAATTAAAAAACAAGGGGGAGTTGGCCTCTCCCTCCTGGACAAAGAGAGCCTTTTAGCTCAGGCTCTCTTTACGCTCAACCATCTTAACCTTCTTTCTTTTCATTCAAAATTTCTTACTAGGACTCAGCGGCTTTCCAGGCCGGCAAGCCGCTGCCACAGCCCCTGGTGCGCTATCGCCGTCTGCCCGACCCCCACTGGCACGGGCCAGTGCCTCTCATCACGTGGGGTCGGGGCTACGCAGCTGTCCAAACGCCTACCGGACCAGGTGTGTGCGACCTGATCTTCATGGCATGGCACCAAGGTCTCTCCAACCTGATTCCTCAATTGGAATCCTCCAACCCGATTCCTCAATTCAACCTTCAGTTGATGGACTCTGAGCCTATGGCCGAGAGACGTCGTGGTTGTCGCAGACCAAACCCTCCAGTAACTTGGGGGGGCCTCAAACACTTGTCTGCTCAAGCTCAACAGGAGTTGGCTAAGCAAAATGTGCCTTTCACACCAAAAAACTTCCTAGCTGCTGTTTTTGCTCAGCTAACTGTGAACTCTATCACGATCATCTTGTGCTTTTGCCTCTTAGGATCTAGGGTGTAGGGGGTCAAGCATGATTCCTCTGCACCAAACTTATGGGTTCGTCATGCTGCTTACATGTTTGCATTCCATGGACAAAACGTCTCTTTGTTTTATGAACCTCCTTTGGCTGCTTCTACTATGTGTACTCCCTTTAATTCACCTGAACTGGTTCTTTCTGAATTACAACACTTGAACTATTCGACGCTGTTTGCGTCCATCACTGACTCTCACTGGAACAGGACTCTTTTTCGCAAATTTCGGTTTCATCGTTCTCTACCTGGGTTGTGTTTTTGTTGCTGTGCTGACAATCCTCTGTTTTCCTCCTGGACTTATAAGACTACTGCTGATCTGATATGGGGGAACATGCTGTCAATTATACTGCTTGTTCTGATCGTTTTTACCTTTGGGGTACCTTTAACTCCTTTTTTCAGCCCAATCTCACTCTCATGAACACCACCACACAACAGCTGTATCACCGTTTACCGATGTTTTCTCCCAATGCTTCCCAGCTCACCTCTGGAAGCATTTGTGGCAACTGGCTCATCAGAGATCCCAACCTTTGGTTCTTTTGGGGCTCAGGGTGGGCTACCAACTATCACCCAGGAAAATATCAGTGTGCAGCTCTCAGGTATCTTACGTTACCAGTCCAAGTCCTGGATGCCTCTAGGACACATGTGGACACTCAACTCAGTGGGGAAAGCGACTGGGGTCGCGCCTTAGGGGCTGGTCTTACTGGACTTTTAACTCTGGGAAGCTACCCAGGGATAATTGCCCAGGAAAACCGTCATTCCATCTTAGGCCTCACTTGTAGGTTAGAAAAGACTGTTAATGCTACAAGCCGCTTAATTCAAGATTTACAGCAAGAGATTTCTGAATTGAATCAAATCACCTTACAGCATCGCTTTGCTTTAGATTTTCTCCTAGCTCGGCAAGGTGGGTTTTGTAAAATTGTTGGTCAGGCAGGTTGCACAGTCACATTTCATGACCTCAACAAAACCATAGAAGATGAGCTAGAGAACTTGCGTCATATGCTCACTCACAATGTTATTACTTCTGGCGCTCCTGGTCTTTTTGCTTGGTTGACGAGCTGGCTACCTGACTTTGCATGGCTGCGAGCATCCTTTGTCGCCTTCCTTGGAATTATTGCTGGTTTCGTTCTGTTGGGATGTTTTACTCAGTGTCTGCCTAATCTATATCATACGTGCTCATGTTCCAAAGATAATACTCAACGTCGTGCTATGTACTACGCCTATCATTTGCTTAAAACAAAAAAGGGGGAATTGTAGGGTATATAGGGTATATAGGGTATATAGGGTATAGGGTTTTGGCCTAACTGGTTGTTGGCACACCACCCAGGCGTGATGTGGAACACCACGTCACCCAGGCCTTGAGGGGGCAGTCTGGGGCCGGCTGGCACACCACCGCCCATAAAGGCTGCCTTTGTTTTAGGTTAGCAATAGACAAACTTCCTTTGTTTTAAGTGCAACAATATACCTTAGCAATGTACAAGCTGTTCTAGTCACTGAATCTAGCTGCTTTCTGCCTTGCTCAGCTCTGCTGCTGATTACAATTGCTATAAAATAAACCCAGCTCTCTGCAAGGGAGTTCTGTTTTACACTGACACTGAAGCCTCGCCTCAATCCTTCCCAATTCCCACATTTAAGTGTCCAAATTTAGCCACTAATGGACCTATCCTCCATGAATTTGCAAAATACAGTTTTAAAGCCATTATGTTTGCATCCATCATTCCATCCTCTGGCAGTGAATTCAATATTTAAATCACTTGTTGAATAAAGAAGTACTACCTTTGTCCCAAATCTATTACACATCAACTTTATTGGGTACTCTCAAGTTCTAGTATTTTGGGAGAGAGAGAGAAAGTTCTCTCTATCCACTCTATGTTTCATGCAGAATTTTATTTTTATTTTCAGTCTCTTTCCTAATAATCCTTAGCATGGTTTGCCTTTACTGGTTCCACATTGAGTCAACATTTTCATTGAGCTTATCTTCCATGACCCCAAGATAATTTCTTCTCTCATTTTCAGCAAGTTCAGACACAATCGCTTATCTTCACTGAACTTCACTTGCCACATGGCCTGCCATCTCACCCAATCTGGACAGATCCTCCTTGAGCTCTCCACACTCGGCTTTGGTTTTTACCATCCTGAATAATTTTGTCTCATCCACACACTTTGTCCTACATTGCTCAGCACCAATTCCAGATCATTAATGAACAAATTAAATATAGCTGGCCCCAATATTGATCCTTGTGGGACTCCACTGCTCATTTCTCCCTGTTGGGAGAATTGTCCTTTTATTCCTCCTGTCTTTTAACCCATTTTTAATCCATAGGTGGGCCTGTCCTTTTATCTTGTCTGCTAAGCATATTCAGGAGTCTTTGGTGAAGTACCTTGTCAAGGAAGGATTCAGTATGGGATGCCATTATCAATACCGCTTCCACGACAACCATAAGGTGTGATTCCATTATGACTGCACGGTGATTCTCTCACTGGACAGGAACCAATAAAAGGAACATGGTGAACAAGGAGAGGAGGCTCAGTGTGGGCTCAATGGCAAAGTTCGGTTTGCCTCTGCATAGTGTGTGGAATGGCTATGAAATACAGTCAGTTGCTCGGTATAGCTTTTATTTATAGCTTTAAAAATTACACTAAATATTTATTCATAGCTGACCAATTAATTTTAAAGGTATATAGTGCTAGTAAATGAGCACAAGTGTCAGACTTCAGAACCTCGTTGCATCTCAGCAATATTAAACTCCACTCCAGACGTTGTAGAGAGTTTAAAGTTTTATTAAGAAAGCAAACGGGTTCAGTAGGTCTATACAAACTTAAGGTCAGAATACAGATGGGGGAAATACTGGTTGTCTTTATAGGAGACATACAATAGGATTGATTACAGTAATTTCAGAACACAAAAGGCTGAGGTGCAGCGGAGGGGTCTTTGAAGGGAAGGATACAAATTCACAATAAGGAGGTGTTTGCCGGTGATTATCCATTAGACACATACTTGTGAAATTGACTAGCAAATGACCGGGCGATCTCCCGGCTCTCAGGCATTGTTCCGCGGCTCCAGAGGCTCCACAGCGAAACTCTATTGAAACGCAGATGCAGAGCGGGTGAAACAAAGGGCACTGGGGGGGGACGCAACACGGAGCCTGCTTATCCGGGGCTCGACTGGACGCCCTCGCTGACAACAAGAAACTGGCTTGGAATGTACAAAGGGCATCAACAATTATCTGCCTTTATAACTTTTCATGACTGTTCAGATGCAAGGAACAAAATTGCACTGAAGTAACTGGCTATTGTGCCAGGAGGCACACCCATGTAGGACTTTGAAACTCTTGCTGAGATTTAACAGTATCAAAGGAGATGTGACAGAAAACCCATGACTAACCAGCCTCATAATGTGGGTGGGGTGGGAGTCAGGTTGCAGAGCACACCAACGAGGACAGGTGACTCATACCTGTACCTGAGAAGACGATGCCATAAGATGATGGAGGATCTCTCTCTCTCTCTCTCTCTCTCTCTCTCTCTCCCCTCACATATGAACCCCTTTTGTTCTAAAAATTGGATCCCCACCACCACTTTATACATGACTACAGAAGACCTGGGCCTTTTATGCAAGGACATTTCCCCCGGTCACCCCTGCCTTTTCTGCCCATCAGAGGTCACCTTGCTCTCCCCATGCACTTTGCTTGCATTTTCCAGATTCTGGCTAAAACAGCATCTGGAAAACACAGGCAAAATGTACGGGGAGAGCGAAGTGACCTCTGACCGTCAGGAAAAGCATGCATAATCAAAAGGAAGCCCCGAAGCAGTCGGTGGGGGTGACCATAGGGAAACATTTCTGCATAAAAGGCCCTGGATATATACAAAGAAGCCTGGCACTATCAAGACCTAGTCTGGGTCTATGACATTCCAGCGCTGTGCTGTTGACAGACCAGGCCTTCTTTCCAGCAGTTCTCTGAGCAGTTTGAACAATCTTCGGGGATACTCGCTGTCAGATCAAAACTAAACACTTTCTGCTTTTAGGAGTTCATGTAAAAAGATTCAACTGCCAGGAAATTAACACAGTCAGGAAAGGCCTCTGCCAGTCTTCATTTAGACTAGTGGCTCTCAAACTGTGGGTCAGGACCTAAAAGAGATTCATGATTTTCTCACTGGACAAGATCCAATAAGAGGAACATAGTGAATAAGGAGAGGAGGCTCTGGGAGACTCAATGACAAATCTGGGTTTATCTCTGCATAGTGCGCGAAATGGCCATGAAATACTGTCAATTGTTCAGTAATGGTGTTATACTGTCCTTTGCTGGGAACACTTTGCTTTAGGGAAGGAAGATGACAGGCCTTTTGCACAATCGTGCACTTGAGTGGAAAACCCAGTTCCAATTCTATTTTGAACACCTATGGTTGAACATATGAATTGTATCTTCATAATCTAACCCAGCTAAAATCCATGATTGTGTCATCATGGCCATAATCCACAAACTCATGCTCAAATGGAACAGAGATCTCATAAACAGCATAAATGTATGGACTTCACAGAAGCAACATGCTTGCTCCATTTCCCCCCACCTAAGCCCAGGGAATATTTGCTGTGGAAGTTGCAGCGCCCCCATGGGGGTGGGGGCTGGAAGGCAGGAAATTCCCTCGTATGTGGCACATCCAGGCCGAGCCTCATTAACTGTCAGGGGACTCTGCCTGGCCCCCACCCCTGGACTCGGAGTTAAGGTGACTCGGGCTCAAGTCTCCCTTGTGGACTTGGCATGTGGATAGGCACACTATAACTGCTGACAGGAGCCTTGGCCGTGGTGACCATATCCAATAGCGATAGGCACTACCGAGTACCTCTGGGAGCCCTCCACTGATCTCTCTTGGTGTTTTTTGCAGATGCTGAGGTCTGGCTGGCAAGGAGAGGGGGTTTTCGGTGGGCCCCAGATGCTCCGGCTGACCGTCCCTCCAGCCACCCTCAGGGGATACCACCCTGCTCAACCTCTGGCCCCTCGGCTTGCACTGCCACCAGGAGGGCAAAGTGGGTGCGATCCACAGCACCAATGACATTGGGGAAGCAAGCAAAGGTCTGGAACCCCATCAGAATGGGGGCCAGTTGGGCCTCCTCAGTGGTGAACTCTATGTGGCGGAGAATGTTGGCGACCATGGTGTTGAGGAAGGCATAGAGCCAGCAGCATGCTGAGGAGGGGGACACCTCCAAGACATCAGCGATCACCCCCTGGAAACAGCCAGTGGCCAGGAATCGCAGGGACACCAGCACTTTCTGCAAGACTGGAATGAGTCGAGGGCTATGGAGGGATCCCTAGATGTGGGGAGCCACCTCTTGACAGATCATCTGGATAGCTGCCCTGTCCAGGTGGAAGCAGTCAAGTCAATCGCTGTATAAGAGTTGGAGGGTGCTAATTCACTCTCTGTACCTGCAGGGCCATAGACGCCACTGCCATTGGAGGGCCACCCACAAGTACAGAGCCGATAGCAGGTGGAGCACTCTCAAATGGGCCAGGGGCAGGGTGGGAAAGATGAGACATAGGCAGGTTTGGAACTGGGTAGCAGCTGCATCCTGTCTGGCCGCCATGGAGGGAGCCTCCCGGCACACTGCTCTAATAACACATTAACTGCTGAGAACGGCCACTATTCTAACATAAGAATTGGGTCTGTTTCCATTGCTAGAACAAGGGGACCCGGAGTAAGTTGTCAAAGCAAATGAAATAAATTAATTAGACTAACACCTGCCAAAGCAGAAAAGTTTGCAAGTACTTTACATTTGCTTTCTCCACCAAATAGTTATATTGTCCACAGCCCAACCCTAATGAAAGGAGCTTTGACTCTCAAAAGCTCATACCCCGAAAATCTTATTGCTAGTAGATGCAAATCTAGTTGTTTTACTGCAGACAATCATGGCTCTGTAACAGCCCAACCCTGCTATATCACCAATGTAAACAATTATAACAGTATTTTATTACAGTTAAACAGTATTTTAAACAGAATTTTATTACAATATAAACAGTATTTTATTACAATATAAAATCTGGCATGACGTTTTAATTTGAAATGTATTCCTGCACCTTGATCTAGTCAGTAATCAAGGCATTCGTTTTATGATACTGCTGTTCAATCACTGCTGCCATCATGATCCAGTTTTCAAAAGGCGGAGAGAATTTATGTGGGTGGGAACTGGGAGGGATTTGCCCTTGGGGCCCCACATTCCTGAGTCCTGCTTTACACAATCTGAATAAGATCTATCCCCAGATCTCATGAAGAAGTGGACCCAACAACGGTTGATCCCTCAAAATCAATGTAAAATATGAGTAGATAATCTAACCTCACACTTCACTATCACACCAACCCTACATTTCCTTGTGAATCCCATTTATGATGGCAGAACAAGCACCTAGAAGCTATATTGGAATGACAGGCACAGGCTCCAAGTGGTTTCTCTGTGTGTGCCATTGAAATCCTGAAAGGAGCCCTGAGTCAGGAGCCATGTTTTTTTGACACCTTTATGACATCTGAGGCCATATGCTGCCTGAGGTGGTAGGTGGGAATCCATGGTTGATATTAAAATTAGGGATCTGCATTTGGGCATATCAGAGCTGAAAAATACCTAAAAATACATACCAGAATTTTTGGGTTATTTGTCAGCTGAATACACACCAGAGAATCCCCCCACCCCCCATGCAGCTAGTTATCCTGATTCTGAAAACTCCTGAAAAAAATTGGGTCTTTTCAAGATTATTCAGGAATGCTGAATATCTGCTATTAAAGAGCTACAAAGTTGCACCTTTCCCGCCTTTGGAGATTTTCAGGGCAACAGGAGGGAGGGGGATTAGGCATTTCTCGTAGGCAAATAGGAGAGTACTACAGTCATTTATGCATGGTTGCTTTAACCTCCTTTATTCCCCGTTTCAGCCAGGATCAAAGTAACCCAGGTTGGGGGAAACTATGCATTGGCTGGAATGATCAGAGACGAAACTGTATGCTAATGGAGGCATGAATACAGAAAAGCAGACTCCCAAGTTCAAATCAAGTCCCACTCCTTTAAATGCTGCTCTATAATTGGCTTACTTCGCAACTCACCCTGAGAGAAGACTTCCTTCCGCCCTAGACCCAACTGCTGCATAAAAAAGCATTTTAAGAACAAAAAAACAGAGCAATCTGAAAGAAGGGGGAGAGAAATCCAAGCCTCATTTTTAAAAAGCCTTTCTTTTGCTCAGAAAGAGCTCTGGGGTAGCAGGAAGCACTTGAATCCCTGCCTCTTTACACACTGCTTTGAGATTGGCTGTGAGAGAAGCCAATCTCAAACAGTGCTTCCCCTGTTTGGCTGCCTTGAAGAAGGGTTTGGAAAAGGGTGGGGCGAAGCTCAACCCGAGAAAGGTGTACGCTCGCTCTGTGATGAGCCAGGAAGAACTGTTTGACTCGGTCCAGAAGAGGAATGGGAAAAGCCGGGTTTGTTTTGCGTTGAAGCAGCGTTGAGCTTCCAAGGAATGAGGTAAAGTGCATTCCCAAAAATTTGATCCTGGCTGAAACAGGGAGTAAAGAAGGGTTAAGCGACCATGCATAAAACACCTACATTAGGGGGAGCTGTGCTGTTCTGTTTGCCCAATCAGAGCAGTTATTTCACAGGGTTGTTGGGCTTCAAATGTGAAACTTTAAAAAAGTGTAAATTAATGGTATTAAACTTTTCCTGGCTCTTCCGGAATGAGCACCTAATTTCTTTTCAAGAATTCAGGAGTCCCCCTCTGAAAAATGAAACTATAGAACAGCCTAAAACACCTGCCTTCAATTGTTTTGAAACGCAGGCCATTTTTGCATGGTCAATTTTTATGCTTGCTCAAAGCTTTTTTAAAAAATGACTTTAAAAATGCCTTTTCATGGTCCCAACGCAAAAGGAGAAATTCCACCCCCACTCGCCTGCTCCTTCGTTTCTGTTTGCATAGCCATTAGCATGTGCATAGCTAACGCACCTCTGTTGTTTTGCATGATTCCTTGAGGGAGATTCTTCACGGCAAACACCAAAGATTGCTTTAAATGGGCTCTTTAGTAATGTGAAGCAGGTATGCGCCGGCTTTGCAGTCACTTCTGGAATGACAGTTCAGAGTGCAAAATTCAAAAAAATATGCGGGGCAATTCAACCTGGAACGCACTGCTACCGGTAATTACCATGCAAAAATGGTCTCAGAAGATGCTAAAAAAAATTTTTAGATTTAATTTATGCTAATTATTGTTTGACAAACAACCTAGCTGTAAGCTCCTGACCCTTCGAACCAGAAATCACCACAGAGTCATGTAGAATCCAAGCAGATGGCTTTTACTGGTCAAAAAGGCAATACAGTGCATACAGGGAACTATGGCAGCTATGAGAGTCTCACTAGCCGAACGATAATATAAGGCAGTAAATGGCGGGAGATTATACAACATCAGCATACACAGACAGAGTCAACTTTCCCAGGAGCAGTATTCCCAGGCCTTGGTATGTGTGGTCGGCCTTGAGGCTAGACAGTACAGTACCGACACAGAAACAATACTGAAACCGAGATAGCAGCCTGACATCCTGCTCCCCTTAAGGCCCCCTCCCAGTCTGCAAGGGGGACGGCCTGTCCGGGTAGGCAGTGTGAAAGGCATCGATTAGTTTGGGGGCGGAGACATCTCGTGCGCGAACCCATTCGTCGTAGGCAGGGGGGAAGTGTTTCCAACGGACCAAATACTGTAGGTTTCCATGGTGAACACGAGAGTCAAGGATTTTGGAGACTTCGAAGTGCTCTTCCCCCCCCCCACCATAATGGGCTGTGCGGGGGGCGGATCGGGATGCCATTGTGGAGAGGCCGTATGGGGCTTCAGGAGGCTAATGTGGAAAACGGGATGCACACGCCTCAGGGTTTTCGGGAGAGCTAATTCCACCGTGACAGGATTTATGACCCGTGTGATGGGGAAAGGGCCAATTAATTTAGCATTGAGTTTAAGGCACGGACGGGTGGAACGTAGGTGTTTGGTGGAAAGATAGACCAATTTACCCACTCGCAGTTCGCCCCCGGGGGAACGATGTTTATCAGCTTGTGCTTTGTATTTGCGCTTGGCTCGGTCGAGATTGCTAACGAGCCAAGGCCAAGTGGTACGGAGGGTGTGTGCCCAGGAAGCAACGTCAGGATCTCCCTCCCCCTCCACATTACTTCTGGGCGTAACAGGACCAAAATCCTGTCCATACACTGCATAGAATGGGCTAAAACCTGTAGATTGATGTACAGCATTATTGTAGGCATATTCTGCAAAAGGTAACAGTTCTACCCAGTTATCTTGGTGGTAGTTTACATAACAGCGTAAATAACATTCGAGGACAGCATTTACACGTTCAGTTTGACCATCGGTTTGAGGATGGTACGCAGTAGACAATCCTTGTTCAACCCCCACCAACTTGAGGAATGCTTTCCAAAACTTGGAAACAAAGCCACTGCCGCGGTCACAGATTATTTTGCGCGGAAACGAATGTAATTTGAAGATATGTGTCACGAAGAGGCGGGCCATTTTTTGAGCAGAGGGGATCCCTGCGCATGGAACTAAATGGATTTGTTTGGAAAACAAATCAGTAACAACCCATAATACAGTTTTTCCCCCGCTGAGAGGGAGATCAGTCATAAAGTCCATAGCAATCACTTCCCATGGTCTGGTGGGTGTTTCTAGAGGTTGCAGTAGCCCCGGGGGTTTGCCTTGTGATCGCTTCACTGTGGCGCAACAGGGCAGCTGCGAATAAAAGAGTCAACGTCGGAACGCATTCCCCCCCCACCAAAATTGTCTGCGCAATAAGTGGAGAGTTTTTAGGAATCCAAAGTGTCCAGCTGTTTTTACTCCATGAGCTAAGTGTAAGACGTCTTTTCGAAGTGCCTTGGGTACATACAATTTAGAGTCTTTGTACCATGAGCCTCCCTGTTCTATCACCCCAGGGGGTAGGGTGTGAGTGGAGCGTTCAGAAAGGCAGTGGTTCCGAAGGGTATTTAAAAAGGATTCGGAGATGGGAACCTTGGCGGGAACCCCCCCCCCCCGGCTATAGTAGTCTTAGGATCAGCTATGGGGGTAGTGCTTACGTGCGGTGGTGCGCAGATTGTAGGCGGTAGGGCAGCCGGTGGGGTTGGAGGAGTGGAATCGTCGGTTCGTTGTTGTTGCGAGGGCGGTTGGGTAGCCGCTCGGGTTGGAGGTGCTGGAGAACTGGATCTGGGATGCTGTTGCTGAGATCGAGTGTGCACAGCCAGTACAGGAAGGGCTCCCCTTTGCGTAGGGGTGAACAGAGAGTCAGTTGGTCTCTCGAGTTTTACCGGGTATTGTGGCAACCGGGAGAGGGCATCTGTGAGAACGTTTTGCTTCCCGGGAACATGCTTTAGGACGAAACGAAACTGAGCGAAGAATTCAGCCCAACGTTGTTGTTTTGCTGACAGTTTATGGGACCCCGTGAGGGCAGCTAGATTCTTGTGATCGGTCCAAACCTCGAAGGGGATATTAGACCCCTCTAAGAATTGTCTCCATAGAGTCAGGGCATGGTGAACGGCCGCTGCCTCTTTTTCCCAAATGGGCCAGTTCAATTGTGCGTGCGCAAATTTTCTCGAAAAGTAAGCGCACGGGTGAAGGAGGCCATCCGGACCTTTCTGGAGGAGGGCCCCTCCCATAGCTACATCGGAGGCATCGACTTGCACAATAAACATTTGGTTTGGGTCCAGGTGCTGTAGTACGGGTTCGGATGTGAAGAGGCGTTTGAGAGCCACAAACGCGGCTTGGCATTGATCAGTCCACAGGATTTTTGCGGAGGGTAAGGTAGCTGTGTTTGCTTTCCCTTTGGTTTTTAGTAGATCAGTAATGGGTAGGGCCACTTGGGCGAAGTTAGGAATGAATCCTCGATAAAAGTTCGCAAATCCCAAAAACTGTTGCACTTGCTTGCGGTTGGTGGGAGGAGTCCAATCGAGAACGGCTTGGACTTTGACAGGGTCCATGCGAAGACCTTGGTGGGAGATTATGTATCCTAAAAATGTGAGCTGGCTTTGATGAAACTCGCATTTAGCCAGTTTTGCAAAGAGTTGGTGGTCGCGCAGGTGCTGCAGAACTTCTCGGACTAGAGTTGCATGCTCTTCCATGGTTTTTGAATAAATAAGAATGTCATCTAAGTAAACCACCACCCCACAATACAGCAAGTCATGAAGGATTTCGTTGATGAGTTGCATAAAGACCCCCGGGGCCCCTTTTAATCCGAACGGCATCACGAGGAATTCATACATACCGAAACAGCTAGAGAAGGCAGTGAGGTGCTCATCTCCTTCGCGGATGCGGACTCGGTAGTAGGCTTCCACCAAGTCTAACTTGGAGAACACCCGGCCCTCCTGTAATTGTCCCAAAATATCAGATATTAATGGGATAGGATAGGCGTTGGTTTGGGTAACCGCATTGAGTTTTCTGAAGTCAATGCATAAACGAAGGTCGCCCTCTTTTTTTCGGACAAAAAACGCGGGGGCCAAGTTCGGGGCATTCGATGGGCGAATGAACCCTCTGGCGAGATTTTTGTCAAGGAAATCCCGGAGAACAGTGCGCTCGGAAGCGCTCATAGGGTAAATTTTACTTTTGGTTAATGTGCAGTCCTTGACCACCTCAATTGTACAGTCCGAGGCCCGGTGGGGGGGTAAGGTATCACATTCTTTAAGGTCGAAGACATCCGCAAAGTCTCGATATACATTAGGTAGGACTGGAAGTGCTGGGACATCGGAGGCTAATGCTGGTACGGGCGGATATAACAGTGCAAAGTTCTGCCGGTGCTGATTGCACATGGGGCTGGCGAAGGAGATAGTGTTTGTTTCCCAGTTAATACCGGGACTATGTCCTTTAATCCAGTTAATACCCAAGACCACTTCAAAACGGATAGGGGCTATAGTGAAGTCTATTTGCTCCCAGTGGGAGCCAATTCCCATTGCCACCCCTATGGTGCGGTGATCAACTGGACCCCCCTGGAAATGGCTCCCGTCCATTTGAGCAAATTGGACAGGGGCGGGTAAAGCCTCAGATTCGGCTCTGAGTGCAGCAAAAGTGGCTTCGCTTATGAGAGTGCGACAGCAACCGGAGTCGATTAGTGCTTTGACGGGTAGTTGTGGGCCACCGTTAATGTGTTGTAAAACTGCATCCACGTAGACGGTGGAGTCCACTTCTTTGATTTTGGTAGGAGCATTCGGTTTAACAGGAGGATCCTGAGAGGTCTGTGGAGACGCTCCATTCACCACAGACCGGAGCCGTTTTTTGACAAGTCGAGGGGAGATTCCAGGTTTAAGGCGAGAGAATTCCAAGGATTTTCCTCATCCGAAGAGGGAAAGTTGTCCCCCAATGGGGCACTTGTAATCCGAGACCCGGCGGGGTCGTTGGTAATAGGCAGGGAGGCTGGGTCTCCGGCATGGAGTGCAGAGGGTGTGGGTCTTCCCGGAGCTGCGCTGCGGGTGGCCGCGGTGCCTCTGCGTGGTGGACGCCCTCTGGCGCGGGTCGTCGTGCTGGGACGAAATAATTCATGGCGGTGCGGGCAAACAGCTGCAAAGTGGCCCATTTCTCCGCAAGTAAGACAGGCACCTCTCTGAAACCGGACTTCACGTTCCTGGGGCGGACGTGGAGGATTTAGTGGGACGGGCGGTGGTGCCTTGGATTGAGGCTTTTGGGTGCCTTTTTCCTTGTGCTTTTGACGGACTAGGGAAATAAAGCGTCGGCGGCTTTCCACTTCCTCGGCCAATAGAATCCAGTCTTCAAGGGTATCGGGATCGCCCCGCATGTATGACCAGTTCAGAACGTCAGGGTGCAAGGCTTCCCTGAAATGATGAATTAGGGTGGTCTCGGGCCAGCCTACAATTTTGCTTGCCAGTCGTTGAAATTCATCGGCAAATTCTCGAACTGTAGCAGAGCCTTGTTTTAGTTGTAAAAGTTCCGTTTTGGCTCTTTCCCCCAGGAAGGGGTCTTCAAACCTCCTTCTCAGGGCAGTCATGAAGTTGTTGAGGGAACGAATAGCCCGAGAGCGGGTGTCAAACTGGAGGACCATCCAGTCAGCTGCTTTACCTGTCAGAAGGGAAGCTACATAACGCACCCGGCTATCTTCCGTGGGGAAAAGTTGTCCTTGTTCTCGCATATAACTGTCCACTTGATGCAAGAAACAAGGCAAAGTCTCGAGAGATCCGTCGTACGTAGTCCTCAATTTAAGTTGCTTCCAAGGGCCGGGCGCAGGTTGGCCCGGTTGCACGGGTGGTCCGGGCGGAGGAACAACGGGAGCTCCGGGAGGCAAGGGTGGAGCAGGCACATTAGCGGGTGGTTGGGGTGGCTGGATGGGCACCCCCTGACCCGGTATCGGAACAGGCTGTGCTTGGGCTATCAGGGTTTGTTGTAATTGCCTGTTATCCTGAAGCATACGTTCCATTAGTTCTTGGAGTTGATCAACACGGTCGGAGAGCTCCCGATTCTGGGCTCGTAAGAGGTGAACCTCCTCACTTGGGCCACCAGTGAGATGAGGTTTACTGGTCCGGAAGCTCGTGGCCCTTTGAGAGCTATCTTCATAAAGATCCTCGTCTTCAGACTCTCCTGAGTCTCGACGTCGGTCAGCTAAACGGCGTGCGCGTTGGGTCGCGCGCGACGGGACAAACGCAGGGGAAAAAGACAGACCTGATAGCCCTTGTACAGTGCCCTTGGGGCGCGTATCCATTCTCGCCCGGTCCCTAATCCTTGCTGCTGCCGCCTTGGCTGCGTCAGCAGCCTCTCTCTCTCTTGCGATCTTAGCCGCTTCGGCAGCATCCTTATCCGCAAGAACTTTGGCGTTCTCAAGTCTTAGGGCAGCCTCCGCCGTAATGCGCGGTAAAAGTTCTGTTTCCAGGAGTGAGAGTATGGGGTCGGATTCCCCGCCCAGCAAGGGTTGTATTCGAACCGCCAGTGCAGGTGCATCGGCTCCAAAAGTCGAGGTCAAAGCTTGAGCCAAGGTGGCGACCGGGGTGTCCTTTGTACATTCCACAAGGAGAAGAGCGGTGTGAATAGCGACTCGCTTGGCTTCAGCCTGACAGCTGGCCGCATCCGGGATCAGGGAAAAACCCTCCGGTGGGGCTCCTGCCATGGTAGAACTAGAGGAAAGAGTCTCTCGAGAAATAAGGTTATCCAAAAGTCCAGTTAGTACTTGTAAATCCTCAGTTGCCGACCGGGCATCGTCCAGTAATTGATCCAAGTCTTGAAGATCTAAACGAGTATCAGTATCCTCCGACGTCAACATCCAGAGAGTCCCTTTAAGAGATTGCCACTGCTCCTGTACCAGTCCCCTCAAGCGGCAAACCTCTAGGGTAGTTCTGAAGAGTTCAGCGACTATGTCCTGTAACAGGGTGGGATCCTTCCGAGAGGAATCCAGGATAGTAGGTCACTCGGAGAGCCTCTCAGCTCCCATCCAAGCGGCAGGCGAACCCCCCTGGGCTCCAGCCTGACTAGTAGTACAATAAAGAAGATGATAGATAGCTGCCATAATGTAAGCTCCTGACCCTTCGAACCAGAAATCACCACAGAGTCATGTAGAATCCAAGCAGATGGCTTTTACTGGTCAAAAAGGCAATACAGTGCATACAGGGAACTATGGCAGCTATGAGAGTCTCACTAGCCGAACGATAATATAAGGCAGTAAATGGCGGGAGATTATACAACATCAGCATACACAGACAGAGTCAACTTTCCCAGGAGCAGTATTCCCAGGCCTTGGTATGTGTGGTCGGCCTTGAGGCTAGACAGTACAGTACCGACACAGAAACAATACTGAAACCGAGATAGCAGCCTGACACTAGCTTCTTCTTAATTGCCTAGCAATAGAATAGAAAGTCACTAGTTCTTAAAACAAAACAACCACTGAAGTAAGGTTAGGTGCATTTCTACAAAACAAAAATTTAGCTGCTAAAAAGGCTTTAGAGACTGTTAGGTTGTAGTGCAGGTAGCTAGGCACCTAACTTTCCTCAACTAGTTAGACAGAGTTTAGTCCAGGGACAGAATTAATGGCAGGAAGGGAATGCAGTGAGGCCCTGAGGGAAAGGAGAAGACTAGAGGGGTGGAGGGGAGGGCTGTGGCTTTCCCCCCACCTGTGCAGAGGCCTGCTCCACAGCCACCTTCCACACCCTGACCTCTGGCTGAGGTGATGCAATTAAGAGGCCTCACAGGGCCCTCTTCATTCAGGCAGGTGCTGGAGCATTGCCTGCAGAGGTGCCTGCAGGTGCTGGCATTGGGCAGGGGTCTGCTGCTCAGGCTACCCCTCCTCCAGCTGCTGTTGAGACTCATCAGCAAGGGGAGGAGCAGCCTGAGTTGTCTTTTGGGTCGAGCTTTGAGGAAGAGAGTGTTCCAGCTATATAGCTCACCCCAGGGACCAAGACGATGCTGGACAAGCGAGAGGAGAGACCGGGTGCACCTTCTCTGGTTCCTCCAGAGCCCAGCAGGCCTTCTGAGGAGAGACAGGAGGGGAGGCCAGAGGTGATGCAAGAGGAAAAGATGGAGGTGTACCCTAAGGTGCTGCCATCTCAACCCCTTCTCCCTCTGGCATTGTTTTCTGTTCCCCCTAGACACAATGTGTCTGCCCTAAGCACTTCACAGGAAGCAGCTCCAGGATTGTTGCTAGTCAACATAGGTGCCCCTACGCCTCTGTAGTCTGGAATCACCTCCAGTGGACAGAGGATCCCTTCTTTGCACTGTGCCAGCTGTGTAGGGCCCAGTCAGTAGAGGGACAGACCTGGCTCATCTCTCAACTACCAGCCTGAGGAACCAAAGAAACATTACCAGGCATTGCTTCTTCAGCAGGAGGCAGAAGCTGCTGGGGTGGTCATGTGGCCACCAGCCAGCCAAGTGGTGAGTTGTCCTGTGACCACTTCTGGTGCTCTGCCTGAATAGTCTCTGATGGAGATGCTTGGTGAGGTTGGCACTAGGGTGCCTAGGGGTGGGAGACAGCAGGCAGGGAACAGGGTCACTCACCTCATTCGCGAGATGACAGCTCTAGATGGGCACCCCTTGTGCCCATCAGCTTTTGCATTCTACTCCAGGATGCCCATCCTTGGTAGACATCCCCTGCTTACACCACACTGAGCAGGATTGTGTTGCCCTCACTGTATAAGGCTGCCAGGGACTATGTGAATCGGGAACAAAATAAAGTACCGAACAACGACTGGAATGCAAACACAGATTTAGTGCAAATTTAGTGCAAGTGAGACATCAGTGCAGAAAGTGAAACAATGACAAACATCACAATACAATTTTAGAATACATTGCTCCCAACGGAGTCTTCAATGAGAACGTCTAAGACTCTTTGCAATGGTCCCAAGGACTTCATATAAGAAGCAAAAAGCAGAACAGGTCAGATCGTAGTTGAAATGCAGTCCGGATTAACTTGACGTTTTCACCACCGCAAAGGCGGCTTCATCAGCAATTCTGTTCGGTATCAGGAGACAAGGCTCCTAAATAAAACTCCTATATAATACAATAAATACTATAAATATTTAAAATTGATACAAAATGCAATAAATAGATTACAACAAAGTCTGCCTGACATACCTTGATATAAGAGTGTATCAAAACTCTACAGGGAGGAGGATAATTCTACAGCGCTCACTGAGCTGCTCCGTTCAAAGTCGGATACTAAGGCTACAGGTGATGTTAATTTATACAGTACTTTTCAGCAAAAATTTCTTAAAGAGAACTCAACCAAAAGGTGAACCTAAACAGTAGCAGCCAGATTATTATTAATAATTACAAAAAACAAGACAAATCCATTTCATTGTTAAGCCCAAACGGAGAGTAAGATTTAAATAAATATATAAAACGCATTTCCTGTTGTAATAAAAAATTTTGTACATTCTCCAAATCAAACTGATTACCTTTATAAGTCCAAATTACGAAAAAACGAATATCATTTTCGCTATGTTTATTATTTATAAAGTGCAAAGTGAGGGGAGCATCTAAAATCTTCTGTCTGATCCTAGATTTGTGCTCTCCTATCCTAAGCTTCACCTGACGAATTGTACTGCCCACGTATAATTTACCACATTTACATGAGATGCAGTAAACACATCTACTAGTAGAACAGTTTGAGAATTGATTGAGTTTGAAAGTGAAGTTGGACGTGGTAGATGTAAAAGTTTTTAAAGGTAAACTTAGAGGGCAGAAGGAGCACGGAAAATGTCCATTGATGGAGGGGGTAAGTTTCTTAGGGCGGCAGTCTGAATGAACAAGACGATCTCTTAAAGAGACATTCCGTTTAAGACCAAACATAGGGGGATTAGAGCAACCAGGTATGGAAGAAAGAACATGCCAATGTTTATTAATAATTCTTTGTATGGACGAGGAATGGCGACTAAAGGTAAGTGAACAAAAAAAAATTTGGTTGTTACCAGGTTTCTGTTTGGAAATCAACATGGAGGATCGGTCCATTAAGCCTGCTTTCAACTTAGCACTGTATATTACATTCTCTGGATATCCCCTTTCGGCCAAATCCACTTGTAGTTGTTGAGCAGCTTGTTCATAGTCTTTAACTTGAGAGGAGTTCCGTTTTAAACGAATAAATTGACTATAGGGTAAGTTGCTTTTAAGATGATACGGATGATAAGAATTGAATCTTAAACCTGAATTTCTCGTCATAGGTTTTTTGTAAGGTTTAAATGCAAGAGTTCTATCTAATGAAATAAATAGTTCCAAATCTAAGAAGAAAATAGAATCCTTACTGTAAAATCCAGTAAAGTGCAAGTGCTCATCTAAGGTGTTAATCCATTCTGAAAACTTCAAGTAAATGTCTACATTTTTAAAGCAAAATAGCAGATCATCAACAAAACGTTTGTAAAATAACATATCTCTAGCAAAGGGATTGTTGGAAAAAATGTAACGCTTCTCGAAGTCCACCATGTAAAGATTCGCCACTGCCGGGGCGCAAGAAGCACCCATTGCAACCCCTTTGATCTGAAGAAAGACTATGTGAAGGCATAATTCTCCTGCATTCATGGGAGAAGTGTGCACTTCACATCTGACATCTGGACCTGCCCTCAGGCCCATCATGCTTACCTCTCATTAATGGTGCACTGGTGCCAACCCAACAACATTCTGGGTGGGAATGGGGAAACAAGTGCTAGGCAGGGTGAGGGCTGCTGGGTCAGCTACTGCCAGGCTCTGCTCCATGTCAAGGATCTCGATGAGGCACGCACAACAGACAACATCTATGCCGCCATTGAGAAACAGTTAGTGGGGTGGGCAGGTAGGGATGTCTCCTTGGGCATCATGGTGACCAATGGTGGCCCAAACTTTAGGGCAGCGGCACAGGCATTGGGCCTCAGGAGCATTTAATGTGAACAATACCCATCAGCTGTGTGAGAAGCACTGTCTGACCTGGGACGTCAGCACTTGCTGGAACTCCACCTACACTATGCTTAAGCATTTGGTGGAGTAGAAGAGAGCCCTGACTGCCTTGATCTCTGAGGTCGAGGTTGTGTGGGAGGAAAGCCAGCTCAACCAGGATGAGTGGTTGACTATCTGGCACGACTGTGGAGGCCCTTAAGCCCTTGAAGGACTACACACAGTTGTTCTCATCTGACATAGCTACCCTAGCTCTGGTTGTTCTCTTGATCTGAATGGCTTGTGAAAAGATTGCCACCTTTCTGGAGCCAGCCACAGGACATGCAGACTTGCTTCCATCAGTGCACATGCTGGTGCAAAGACTGCAAGGGGCATCAACTACCACCTTCAGTCTCTCACCCAGCAGGTCTACATGTTGGCGACCATGTGTGACCCATACATCAAGGGAAGGATCGCTGAGTGTGCTGACCAGTTCATTCACTGCAGAGACAAGCTCTTCCAGCTCATTGAGTGCATGCAGGCCATGAAGGGCACACTGGTGCAAAGAGAGGAGGCCTGTTAATCAGGCTTGCCACTCAGGTTATCAAGAGCCCAAGAGAAGCATCAAACCTCTCCCAGGCCTTTGCTAAACTGGCCTTAACTGGTATTCTGGTCAGGCAACCTAATCAGGTCATGTTGACTTTTCCCAGAATCTTCCCATACGCCCGAAGAAGATTTTCGAAATGTAGATACCTTTACATTAAAAAGGGAATTATATTAAATTACATTAAATTAAAAGGCTTTGCCTTTGCTTTCCTCTCTGGAGTTTGGAGAAAAACCCCTTTCCCTTCTTGTCCTATATCTTTTTAATGGTGCCTGTGCAATAAAATTCCAAGTTCTACTTCTTCCACAACTAATTGGGAGCTTTCCTGCACATGTGCATTGAAAAAAATAGAGTAGAGGTCCTCAACCTTTTTGAGCCAGCAGGCACTTTTGGAAATTTGTTTGATGAGGGTGGGCACAACCACAAGATGGCTGTCACAGGAGGCAGAGCCAACCACAGAATGTCAGGGAGTGGGGTTATACACAGATCTGATTATAGCTCTTCAGCATTTCTGGAGAAGCACTGTTTTAACAGGATGCTTTTTAAAATGAACATATTGTTTAAAAATAATTTATTTCATGAGTACAAGTATACATAATGAGCTAGCTAAAAAACATCCATCGGGCAGTATGTGTCAGATCTCCAGTGACCAATCAGAAGCTCTGTTGGTCCTACCCACTTTCTAAAAATACTTGGCAGGAACCAGGAAAGGGGTCAGCAGGCACCACGGTGCCCACAGCATCACTGGTTATTCGGTAGATCTGAGAGAACCACTGCTGGCCAAGGTACACAACACTGACCTTGATAGACTAATGGTCTGACTCAGCATAAAGCAGTTTCATGTTTAAAATTTAAATTAAATCAAAAGAGACCTGAACATTCCAGTGGAGTGATATAAAGCAGACTACTCTACTAGGTCAAGAATTCCATGTAACCTAAAAGCCTGCATGTGCCTCTCAAAACAGCATGCTGTCTAAAAAACAACAACAACATATCTTATGGGTTGGATCCAAAGGTGCCATTCTGATCACAAAGTAGTCTTCCAATCATGAAAGGGTTCCTTCCGTTAGTGGAAGAGTCCTTTCATTTTCACGTGATCTTTTTGATCCAACCTACTTCATATGTTTATTGTTTCTGGGATTTACAAGGCAACTGTACTCTATAATGTATTATATGATGAAATAGTATTTTTGAAAGCACAATTTAACAAAAAGTGAAATGGTGTTCACTTTTACAATGTATGTCCATTTCCCCCCCTCTCCCTGCAAAGCTGGACTTTACCTTGTTCATATTGCTGGAAATGTCCAAAATTAAACAGATTACTCTGTCTGAAATTTGTAGCAGTGTATAGGTAGGAGAAATAGGAAGGTTGTTACTGGCCAGTGGAGTGTTGAATTTAAAATAATCAAAGGTTTTGATTACATCCCATGTGCTTTTATAACTGCAAATTCTGTTCTGGAAATTGGGAGCTTCAGTATTATGCTTGCTTGCATTGCAGAATTCAAATTCCTAAGAACAGGAAGGAAAAGAGATGCAACAGCACTATGAGACTGTAATGACTACTACAGAAATTTGAAATCAAAGAGTTCCACAGATCTGGACAGAATTCCTCCCCCATATTCCTCCACAAACCATTACTTTCCTTAGTATATCATAGCAGACGATACTGATAGTGAATCTGGAATTCCCCAACCTCAAAGTTAGGGCTTTTCCTCATTTGGGGGGGTGGGAATCGGTACTGGTCTCATACTGTTTCAGTTTATCCCCTGATTTCTGTACACATGTTTGTGTCTTTAGTATTCATTTCATTTTCCCCACTCCCGAACCTTCCATTTCTTCTCAGATCACGTTTACACCTATCTTTTTCTGGAAACTGATTTTGAATTGCCTTTTTCCTCATTCATAATGTTTATGTCAGTTTTCTGTGTCCCACCCACTCCCATGCACGTCTGCCCCCCTTTTGATGATTGGATTTTCGTTATCGTCAAATGACTCCCTCTCCTCCCCCCCTCCCCCCAAAAGAAAAATAGCACAAAAACATCAACATATCAATATACTGCTGTAATGATATGTCAAGCAGGTTCTCTGAATTTCCAGCTTTCATTTTTTTAAGTCTTTTTTACTTTAAGCATCTTCTCTTGTGGTGATATGCCTTTTTCCTTATATTTCATTTTCCTTATATATCTTTGAAGTGTGCTCTTATCTTTTAGGTGTTAAGGTCATACTTTGTTATGTAAACATTTGAATAAAATTTGTGCTAAAAGCAGAATTTAAATATCAGAAATAAATAATAAGTCAAGAAAGCTCCAGGCAGATACAAACACTTTCTTACATGTGGCTCTGGTCCAGTAGCTCACTGCTGTCAGCTACTAAGTTATGCTTGTTGGCAGTGCTCCAGTTTCCTCCTGCCCACACTGTTTTGCATGAGAAGCATAAGAAGCACACAATAAACAAGGAAGATTACATCTGGGACAAAGCCATTAAAGCAGATTCTATTTGTCAGTACCATCCTAAGAAGAGTTACACCCTTTTAAGCTCACTGCATTCCATGGATTTAGAAGGGTGTGATTCTGTTTAGGGCCTTTTATGTGCAGGTTGTTTCCATGGTGATCACCCCCCCCCCAGAAACAGCACCCAGAAAACACAGGGAAAATGCGGGGACAGAGGGAAGTGACTTCTAAAGGTCAGCAAAGGTGTGTGTAATGAAAACGAAGCCCTGAAGTAGTCAGGGGGGTGATCATCATGGAAACAATCCATGCATAAAAGGCCTAGGACTGCCCAGTAAACTACTCAGCGAAGAAAAAGAAGAAAAAGAAAAAGAGTTGGTTTTTATACGCCGCCTTCCTCTACCACTTAAAGAAGAATCAAACCGGCTTACAATCATCTTCCCTTCCCCTCCCCACAACAGACACCCTGTGAGGTAGGAGGTGCTGAGAGAGCTCTAAGAGAGCAATGAGTAGCCCAAGGTCACCCAGCTGGCTTCATGTGTAGGAGTGGCAAAACCAACCCAGTTCACCAGATTAGCCTCTGCCGCTCATGTGGAGGAGTGGGGAATCAAACCCAGTTCTGCAGATTAGAGTCCACCGCTCCAAACCACCAATCTTAACCACTACACCACGCTGAGTAAAAGCCAGAAGACTTAATCCTAGGGAGTCATACCTGCTAACGAAAAGAGATTAAAACAATGTAAATTTCCAGAAAAGATTACAATCTGAATTATGAATTGCCACTTTGAGAAGGTAATCCTAGCAGGCGGGTCAAAACCACTACTGCCCTTCTACCCTAAATTCCTATTACCAGGCTCCCTCCATACTTCTCTCACTTCTGGATTAGCAGCTGGAAGGATTAAACTGCTTCCTCCAGAGGGCAAGTTTGGCCAGAGGCCTTCAATTGCTGGCATCTACTCCAATACATACATTGAAATCAAGGTTTGTGTTACTCAATAATGCAAAAAGCAGTAGAAATAATGAGGAAGGTTGTAAAAAACACACAATTAAAACTCCTCTATATTTACAGAAGATAAGCTTTGTGTGCACATTATGGAAGATGAAGCATTTTGATTTTTGTCATATATAAAAGCACACCCTTCTAAAAGTCCTGTCACTTTGTCAATGACACAACTGCCTTCAGTGCAGGACTGTTTCTCACAGACATACATTCCAGTAAGGTCTGAAGAACATCTAGAAATGTTAAATCAGACAACTACATGCCAAACCCTACTAAATCGGGTTGCCAGCTCCTGGTTGGGAAATACCTGGAGATTTTGGGGATGGAGCCCGAGGAGGGTGGGTTTGAAGAGGGGAAGGACTTCAATGCTATAGAATCCAATTGCCAAAGCAGCCATTTTCTCCAGGGGAACTGATCTGTGTTGCCTGGAGATCATAGAATCATAGTTGGAAGGGACCACCAGGGTCATCTAGTCCAACCTCCTGCACAATGAAGGAAATTCTGAACTCCCTCCCCCCACACCCCCAGTGACCCATACTTCATGCCCAGAAGATGGCCAAGATGCCCTCTCTCTCATGATCTGCCTAAGGTAATAGAATCAGCCTTGCTGACAGATGGCCATCTAGCCTCTTCTTAAAAACCTCCAGGTAAGGAGAGTTTACCACCTCCCAAGGAAGCCTGTTCCACTGAGGAACTGATCTGTTAGAAAATTCTTCCTGATGTCTAGATGGAAACTCTTTTGATTTAATTTCAACCCGTTGTTTCTGGTCCGACCTTTTGGTCGGAAAACAACTCGGCACCATCCTCTATATGACAGCCCTTCAAGTACTTGAAGATAGTTATCATATCCCCTCACAGTCTTCTCCTCTTCAGGCTAAACATACCCAGCTCCTTCAACCTTTCCTCATAGGATGGTCTCCAGACCCCTCACCATCCTTGTTGCTCTCCTCTAGACCTGTTCCAGCTTGTCTACATCTTTCTTAAATTGTGGTGCCCAAAACTGAACACAATACTCTAGGTGAGGTCTAACCAGAGCAAAGCAATATCATCACTTTGAGTGATCTGGACACTATATTTCTGTTGATACAGCTCAAGATCGTATTTGCCTTTTTAGCTACCGCATTACACTGCTGACTCACGTTCAGTGTTTGGTCTACTAAGACCTCAAGATCCTTTTCGCACACACTACTGCTGAGACAAGTCTCCCCCATCCTATAATTATGCATTTGATTTTTCCTACCTAAATGCAGAACTTTACATTTATCTTTGTTGAAATGCATTTTATTAGTTTTAGCCCAATTCTCCAGCCTGTCAAGATCATCCTGTATCCTGGCTCTGTCTTCTACCCTATTTGCTACCCCTCCCAATTTAGTATCATCTGCACATTTAATAAGCAACCCCTCTATTCCTTCATCCAAATCATGTATAAAGATGTTGAACAACACAGGGCCAAGGACAGATCCCTGAGGCACTCCACTAGTCATTTTGAGGAACCATTAACAAGCACTCTTTGGGTGCGATCTGTCAACCAGTTACAGATCCACCTAACAGAAATAGGATCTAAACCACATTTTCCCAATTGGTCAAATAGAATACTATGTGGAACCTTATCAAAAGCCTTACTGAAATCAAGATAAACTATGTCTACAGCATTCTCCTGATCCAGCAAGGTAGTAACTTTCTAAAAAAATGAGATAAGATTAGTCTGACGTGACTTGTTCTTGAGAAACCCGTGCTGGGTTGTAATAGTGGGAGATCTCCAGCTACCACCTGGAGGTAGGCAACCCTACTACTAAAGAATATATGCGCTGAACAGTGAAGAACAAGAATGTCTGAAGCATCTAGAGATAAAACAGATAACTGTTTTTTCTTAAGAAAGCAGCCCTACATTTTTACACAAAGAGAATCCAGACTGGATACAGAAATGTTACCTTGTAGCTTTAACTTGATTTTGCCCTGGTATGTAGAAAGGGTTTTCACTATCATACTCATCAAATACACCCCACTGAAGATGGGCCCATTCATGGACAAAAAGTCTGCCTATGTAAAAAAAATAGAAATGACACTGTTTATGTCTGATTGCAGTGAAAGAATAGCAGTAGAAAATATTTGACAATGGTTAATGCGGTAGGTCTGGAAATTACACTGTAGATTTGAAGCTGGATGTGTTGTTTCATTCTACCCTTTTCGCAAGGAGATCAGGATGGCATACATGGTTCTCCCATTTTATCCTCACAACAACCCTGTGAAGTTGTTTGGGTTGAGAGAGACTGGCTGTCCCAAGGTCATCTGGCCCCTACCGCACTGTTAAATGGAGCTCCTGCTAAGCCGTCACAACTGCAATACAGCTGCAAGTCCCCATGGTGGACTCGTTTACTTTCTAACACATAGGGTGGCCCCAATGGAGATGTTGGAAATAGAATCCATAATCTTTCACCCTCAAACCATGTGCTGTAACATAGACAGAGAATCCCTCCACAGTAACTACTGAAAATGGCCTTTCCTAAAAAGGTAAAGGTCCCCTGTGCAAGCACCGGGTCATTCCTGACCCATGGGATGACATCACATCCCGACATTTCCAAGGCAGACTTTGTTTGCGGGGTGGTTTGCCAGTGGCTTCCCCAGTCATCTTCTCTTTACCCCCAGCAAGCTGGGTACTCATTCTACCGACCTCGGAAGGATGGAAGGCTGAGTCAACCTTGAGCCGGCTACCTGAAACCGACTTTTGACTGCAGTACTGCAGCTTAACACTCTGCTCCACGGGGCTCCTAATAACCATTTAATTTTAATTTAATTTGACAAGTGTGGTGCAGTTGTTTCAGTTTCAAACTAGGATCTCTGAGACCCAGGTTCAAATGCCTGCTCTGAAATAAAAGTCTGCTGTGTGACTTTGGGCCAGTCAGACTCTCAGCCTAAACTATTTCACAGGATTCTTATGAGATAAAATGGAAGAGAACAATATAAGGTGCTTTGTCTCCTGGTTGGAAAGAAAGGCTGGGTATAAATGAAGTAAATTAAATTAATAGTTTGCAAAAAATCTGTGAAAGTTAGATGGTGTAGGGAATCTTGCAGTGCAGTACAAAACAAAACAGAGTTATACCATTCTAATCCCACTGATTTCAATATATGTTTAGGATGTCTACTGTAGCCTGAGAGGCTGAATGCAATATAGTTGTGCAAGGGGTAGACATATTACAAAGTTAGCATGAACAACAGCTCTCAAATGTGCACATCATTAGCAAGACAGTGTGACATAGTGGTTAGAGTGTTAGACTAGGATTTGGGAGACCTGAGTTCAAATTCTCACTCGCCATGAAGCTCACTATCAGTGCAATACTAGAAGCGCTTTCCTGGGATTAAGCATCATTGAGTAAAATGGAAATTACTTCTGAGTAGACCTGTTTAGAAATCCTCCCTGAGTGACCTTGGGCCAGTTTCTCTCTTTCTCTCAACTTTAACTACTTCAAAGGGTTGTTGACAGGATAAAAAGGAGAATGAAGAACCATATACAACATTCTGAGCTCTTTCAAGGAATTATGAGATAAAAACATGATAGATATATTTGTTAAGGATCTTTATAACAATAAAACGATCAGTGATAATAAAACAACATCATTTTTAAAACTTATTTTTGAAAACATTATTTCCTTTTTTTCTTCTTCACAGGCCAGCCACTTAGACTTCAGAGGGAACAATCCATGTCCCCTTCTTCTATGTTCCTTCTCACCAAGTGTAAAACCTCCGCAGCTGGAGCTGCTGAGGGTCAGGACTAAGTGAACAAGACGCTGATCTCCTACCCTCAAGCCTCAGCAATCTTGCACTGCTGCTCTAAAGGCAGGAAGAACTTCCCAAATGTTAATTCTCCACACAATTCCTAAAACAAAAAAGGGATGTACTAAAAGGAATGACAGGCTTGCCCATTGGAAACAATGGGAGAAGCTTGCAGGCCCATTGGAGATAATGGGGGTCACGAATGCCAATTGACTTGCATGGATTCCATTGAAATACATTACAGCACAAAAAAGGTGCAAAGAAAATGCAGAATTGATTTTCCATTAAAATCTCTGGGCCCAGAAAGACTGTGACTGGAATGACAGCCCCCAGAGTGGAATTACGATCTCTAGCCACAGAATCTATGCTCTGGGACAGTAAGGACAGGTCGCAGAGAGGAATGACATCCCCTGGGAATAGCAGAAGTGTTCTGGACTGGAATAACAGGTCACAGAGTGGAATAGCCCCTGAAATAGCAGCAGTGTTTGGGAATGTAATGATAGGCCCCAAGTGGAATGACAGCCCCTAGGAGTAGCAGAAGTGTTCTGGGACTGGAATGACAGTCCCAGAATGCTTCTGCTACACCCAGGGGCTGTTATTCCACTCTGTGACATGTCATTCCAGTCCCAGAGCACAAATTCTGTTCCCTGGGGAAATTCTGTTCCCAGGCAGCCATCACTCTAGATCTGGGATGGCGAGCCTACTGCGGGATCGCAAGCCAAGGCAGCCACCCCCCAAGTCCAGATCAAATGTAATGCCATGGATCAGAGATACAAACTTCATAGAAGACACAGGCAAAGCCAATTAATGATTTTTTTTTTACTTAAAATGCAAATATGATTAAAACACTAGCAAAAATAATATAATTAATTGACTTTGCCTGTGTCTTCTATGAAGTTTGTCTCTCCGGTACCTGGCATTACATTTGAAGGTATTTATTTATTTATTTGGTACACATGGCCCAGCCCTACCTAGTGACATTTATGCCATATCCGTCCCTCGTAACAAATGAGTTCGACACCTTTGTGCTACATCATTCATGATATTACAGATCTCTACCAGGGCCTCCTCACAGTTGCCTCCCCAACCCCAGGGAAGAAGGTGTAATCAAACAACTAACCCCTCTCTGATTATTTCAGTTGCCCATCTCTGCACTTATAAAGAATGGGAGGTTAAGAATTCATAAGCACAATGTTGTCCAAGATGAAAGTTCTCTGAATTTAAATCGAGATAGGCAGCCTATTCTGACAAAAACCCTCCTTTGTCTGTGGGATGAAAATAAAGTATGTTTGTATGCATCCTTGGGGTTGTCAAACTCCAGGTCAGGCCTGGACATCTGGAATTACAACTGATCTCCAGATTACAGAGATCAGTTCCCCTGGAGAAAACAGTTTCTTTGGAAGGTGAACTTTATGGTATTATACCCAGCTGAGGCCCCTCCCCTTCCCCAAACCCTGCCCTCACTAGGCTCCAACCCCAGAGCTGGCAACCCTAGTTGATGGGAGGGCAGGGTGGAGCAATAACTGTGTTTGGGATTAGATTTGCTATGGCACTGCTTAGTTGATTTTGATTAAATCCATTGAAATGTGGTTTTGGAGGAGTTTTACAGATACCATGGACTGTCAAAACCACAAAGAATTGGGTTCTAGATCAAATCAAGCCTGAACATTCCCTAGAAGCAAAAATGACTAAACTGAGGGTATTGTACTTTGGTCACATAACGAGAAGACAAGAGTAACTGAAAAAACAATATCACTACTGTAACCCATGCCAATGCCCTAACCTGGATGGCCAAGGCTAGCCTGATCTTGTCAGATCTCAGAAGCTAAGCAGGGTCAGCCCTGGTTAGCATTTGGATGGGAGACCGCCAAGGAATACCAGGGTTGCTGTGCAGAGGAAGGCACTGGCAAACCACCTCTGTTACTCTCTTGCCATGAAAACCCCATAAGGGGTCGCCATAAGTCGGCTGCGACTTGAAGGCACTTTACACACACACACAACCCATGCCAATATTGTGAGCATGGGCATGCCCACTGAGCATGGGCAGTTAGGTGTGTTACTAACTGCAAGGGCCCCACCCCTCAGTCAGCTGGGCCTGCAATGAGGAGGGAAGCCCAGAGTTCGACTGAGAAGATTAATAATTTTCCTTTGCAGGTCAGACTGGAGAGAGAGTGTCTGCAGAAGCCTCAGCAGCAGGATTCACCAAGAGCATAAAGGGAAGAAACAGTCCTGCATTCTGAATTAAAGTTGTGGGCTTTTCTTTCTTTCCCCTTTGTATTATTGGGAATTGTGTGTTGGTCACCAATGTTCTAAGTGCCCTTCCTGAAGGGCACTGAAGATTTTGTATACTTTAGTGTGGCTATGTTTATAGTCATCATGATTTAGTAACTTCAAGTTACATAAGTTGATTTGTTTATATTAAATGTTTGATACCTTAGATTTTTGAAGCAATTTCACATTTGTTCAATGATTCACAAGGGACGCTGTCATTTTATTGATTTTTTTTTAAAAAAAACTTCTCCTCCAATAGGGATTTGTGTAACTAGGATTGTGCTGGGTTACACTAGAAAAAGTTGAAGTCAGCAGGAAAAGAGAAAGACCCAAGAGATGGATTGACTCAATAAAGGAAGCCACAGCCCTCAATTTGCAATTCCTGAGCAAGGCTGTTAATGATAGGATGTTTTGGGACGTCATTAATTCATGTGTGTGTGTGAAGTGCCTTCAAGTTGCAGCCGACTTATGGTGACCCCTTTTGGGGGGCTTTCATGGCAAGAGACTAACAGAGGTGGTTTGCCAGTGCCTTCCTCTGCACAGCAGCCCTGGTGTATTAGAGGCAGGACCAGCCAGTCTGCACTCTTTTTAACCTCTGTGTTTAATCTCTGCCTTGCCGATGAGCAAAGGGCAAGCTGTGTGACTTTGATCCCTCTTTCTAGTAGAGAAATCTCTGGTTTGCAGATGTCTGCATAGGGCTATGATTATTTCTCATACTGTGTATGCGAGGAGTGCCGTCAAGTCGCAGCCAACTTATGGCGACCCCTTTTGGGGGTTTTCATGGCAAGAGACTAACAGAGGTGGTTTGCCAGTGCCTTCCTCTGCACAGCAACCCTGGACTTCCTTGGTGGTCTCCCATCCAAATACTAACCAGGGCTGACCCTGCTTAGCTTGAGATCTGACGAGATCAGGCTAGCCTGGGCCATCCAGGTCAGGGCCATTAATTCATAGGGTCACCATAAATCGGGAAGTGTCTTAAAGGGCACTTAACATACACGGCATCAAATTAAATTGTGCACTCTTATTATTTGCTTATCATTCGAGAATGCTCAGAAGAAAAGGCACAAATACAAGCATGTATCCAGTCAACCTGAGCGGCGTGGTCAGTTGCTCTTTTGAGCTAAAGGCCATTAACGCATCGGCGTTTGCGGATTTCCCCCTCCCTCTACCTACTATCGCACATTTCCCCCAAAAAACTACACGCATGGGGGGGGGGGGGAAAGCGAGTGAAGGCTGCAGCGGATCTGCTCTCCTTCTCCCCGGGTGGTAGCCAGTGGAGGCTGCGGATGCCGGGGAAAGGAGCTGCTGCACACTTCCGGTGGGGGGGGGAGAAGGGCGCGGCTTGCCGGAAAGTGAGAACACGAATAGGGGCAGCGGCTACACGTGGAGCTTCTGAGCATGCGCGCTCCTCGTTCCGCCCGAATTTGCCGATTCCCCTTTCCCCGTCATTGTTTTTTTCCCCTATACGTTCTCGCTTTCTCTAATGTTTGAGTGAGCCGTCAAGCTTAGTCCTTAGGACCATTGCTCAACGAGCCTAATGGAGTTACAATTATTGTACATGAACGGAAAGTAAGGGCGAGGGAGGGCTTCATTCGGTACTACTGCGCATGCTCCAGGGTGAAGCGAGACCGGCCCTTGAAAGGAAACCGAGGGCTCGGGGAGTTTGCCGACGTTGCTTCCGGGGTCGCAAAGGCATCTTCCCGCCCGTTATCGCGGCGGAAGGGCGGAAATGGAGGAAAGCGGGGTAACGTTGCCGGGTGTCTCTTTGGGAAGCATGACGGGAAGTGGTATTCTAAGGGAAGAGGAACTGGTGGCATGAGACCCACGTGAGGGGTGGGTTGGAGGGTGTGGTGGTGCTTGATTTCTGGAGCCAGAGTTGCGGTTGTTCAGACTCGCCTGCAGACTGGTGTTTATTTCTTACTCTTTTGGTCTGAAAAACAGGCCCCCGAAGCCCCAGAACTATTCGTGGGTGCGCAATACTCCCTGCAAGCGCGCGTAGGGGCTAAGCCGCCGATTCTGTTGTCAATATCTTGCTACCGTGTTGGGAGTCTGAAGAAGAAGAGTCACAAACGGGGTGGCTTCGAGCATGTGGGGCGTTGCTTTCTAGTAGTGTAATGCCCAGATATAAGGGTTGGTATAAAATGCTATGTACTCATATGCACACACGTGGAAGCTTTGGGGAAGTTGGCATCCGGGAGCCATGAACCAACAAATCATGCTCTGTGTGCCTGGTACGGCCTCTCACCAGTAGAGAGCTCTGAATTACCTTCATCCTTAGGAATGTGTTTTCTACTTCCAAGATCACAAGACCTAAAACTTGCTTAGAGACGGCTTCGGGCAATATCTATAGGTTATGCTAATTAGAGTGAAGCAGACGCTTAATGTTATTGGTGCTTTTGTGTATCAATCTGCTTGGCAGCAGCCATGGGCCTGTCCCATGTGAATGCATAAACGATACTGACTTTCCTTTGTTTCTTGGGTGAGTAACTCTGCATCTTATTTGTGGGTTATTTCACCCCCAGGTCTGTGTTTAGCTAAATAAAGAACTGTTGAAAATATTGTCGAAGGCTTTCACGGTCAGAGTTCATTGGTTCTTGTAGGTTATCCGGGTTGTGTAACCGTGGTCTTGGTATTTTCTTTCCTGACGTTTCGCCAGCAGCTGTGGCAGGCATCTTCAGAGGATGTCCTTCAGACACTGTCCTTCAGTGTTACTCCTCTGAAGATGCCTGCCACAGCTGCTGGCGAAACGTCAGGAAAGAAAATACCAAGACCACGGTTACACAACCCGGATAACCTACAAGAACCAAAGAACTGTTGCTCTTTTTAACCTCCTAGTTGTCTTCATTGGACTCTATAAGACAACCAGGGCACTTCAGTAAGCGCCCGCAAAGAGCTTTCTTCTCTCTTTCCAGGATTTGGTATTAAAGGGGCTCCAGGGACATGTGAGCCCTAGCAACTCTTGATTTTACAAACTAAGCTCACTTTATGTGGCTACGGTCGTGTAAAATTAGAGCGGCTGAGTGAGGTTGGGGAGACCTGGTTCCCACTCTTTTATGATGCTCGCTGGTAAGCTTGGACCAGAAGATAATTCACAGTGGGTAGCCGTGTTAGTGAGCTGTGTTTCACGAAAGCTCATACCCTACCAGGAAATATTTTTGTTAGTCTTTAAGGTGATACTGGACTCTTGCCCTTTTCTACTGATTGGACCAGAAGGTAAACGATGAGGGGAGAATCATCCCACCTTTCCTCGCTCTAAGCTTTTTTGGGGGGAGGGCAGGATAATAATGAGATAGATGTGAGGTATTCACTTTAGTACTTTTAAACCTTAGCTCTATGCTTGGCGCTGCAGATGGGGCTAAGCCTATTGGCTCCAATTAAATCCTATGGAAAAGACAGGAATGTACTGTCCTGGGTCCTGAGGGAGTACCAGAGAATTCAGACAGTATGCCACTGGAGTGAATACAGAGAGGTAACGGCTGCTCTGCAGCAATCCCCCTGTTATAGTGCTTGGCCCTGTCTCTTCAGATGTTCACCGGAGCCAGTTGGGATATGTATGCTACATGGAAAACAGTTACTTTTGTGCCCTTGTGTGTTAACTTCCTTCAGGGTTTAATCTGAATCAGGGTTCACTTGTCAACCTTATTTTCAGTGCAAAGGTCCCCTCGGCCATTTCAGAGGTAAAAGCGCTGTGATCTTGTGCAAAGTGTTTTCCCCCTTGCTAACAAGCAAATGGCAGCCTCCACCTGAATCTTGAAGGTATAGGCCCCTGGTTAGAGGCTTCAGAAGTTTCAGCCTTCCTAATTTGTGGTTAGTAATTAATAGGTGGCCCTGACCTGGATGGCCCAGGCTAGCCTGATCTCCTCAGATCTCAGAAGCTAAGCAGGGTCGGCCCTGGTTAGTATTTGGACGGGAGACCACCAAGGAAGTCCAGGGTTGCTGTGCAGAGGAAGGCACTGGCAAACCACCTCTGTTAGTCTCTTGCCATGAAAACCCCAAAAGGGGTCACCATAAGTTGGCTGCGACTTGAAGGCACTTTACACGCACAATTAATAGGTGATTCTCAACTGTGTCGTTTCCTCAGTACTGCACCGTCTATTTCATCTTAAAGCCAGTTTTGGGGTGAAAAAATGAGCTGGAAATGCAATATATAAGTAAAGGTGTATTATTAAAGAAGGTTGTGAGATGTATATCAGTAGACTTGAGGCAATTATTCTTTATACTAGGACTTTCTAAAATGGGAGGCAATGAGGTAATAGTCTTCAAATTTGTTTACTGTGTGATGCCTCAAAATAAAATATATGTTAAGAAACAAGGGGAAGCTTACACACTGGTGACAGATGGCAGACCTGTCCCCTTCCATCTTCCTGATTTTCAGATTACTTATAATTATTGTGTCTCATTGGACTGTGCAGCCATGTTAGAAGTGAAACCTTTATTGGAGTTCAGCTTCAAATATAGCCTGTGGCGACAGCTGATGTACCATTGCTAGTGATAGGCAGGCCATTCGGGGGTAGGGAAGCTCCTTAGGAGCCAGTGTGACCCCGCACCAGGAGGTGCCACCTTATCACAAAATAAGGTGGCATATATGCCAGTGCATGGGCAAGCACGTTGGTGACCAAGCACTGCCAGCCCCCACCGCCAGCACAGCCACACTGGCAGGACTTTCCCAGAAGGGAAAGCCTGTGCCGTAGTGGGGGGCATTCCCAGGGGTGGAGCTGCCTTGAGGCAGCTTCCACAGCCCTTTTGCATCAGGAATGCCCCTTTAAGTGGCAGTGGGGCAGCACCACCTCTTTTGGTGGCACAGCCCTTCTTTGTGCTATGAAGCATTTCCCCCTTTTTCCAGTATTTTTTGAAATTGCTTTTTTTGTCTCTGTGGCAGCTGGGAAGCCTCTGGGGAGGCGGTGCAACTCCCAGCTGCTGCGGAACTACCACCCTTCAGGATTGCGCCATGAGTGTGTACAAGAAACTGGTAGTTCTGCAAATTTGGCATGGGATAATTGTGCCTTATGAAGTTTGTAATGTGTGATCTAATTTTGGCATCATTGATCCATGATCTACAACTTTAACAATTCAGTTGAATAAATCAAGAGTCCAGTCAGTGCCACCTTAAGGACTAAGCAAGCTTATTCCAGCATAAGTGTTTGTGAGTCAGAGCTCCATTCATTAGGTGCATTGGAATATAAATCCACCAGGCCAATCAGATGATTGTGAGCTCTGACTTGTGAAAGCTTATGCTTAAATTATTTGGTCTCTAAGGTGCCCCTGGATTCCTGTTTTATCTGCTGCTACAGATTGGCAGGTTACCCATCTGTGACTAACAATTGAGTTACAAATTATATACAGTAAACAAATACATTGAGTTTTCATTTATTTCCAGCAAGTTACAGGTATGCTGTCTGTATTATACAATATTTGTAAATATTTGTAAAACAGAGGACACAGTTTTGCTAGAGAAGTAATATATTAATTCAGAACCATACATTAAGTAGTGGGATTTGTGTTTTTGAACAATGTCTTTCTGAATCATTGGATTAAAATGTACTGTTTATTGCAATTCTAATGCAGTTTTTTAGCATATAATGTTTTTATGACAAAATTTAAACTACTGAGCCTCTACATGTGTGCATGTTTGTCAGTCAAAAGAGTAAAGTCAAAGCCTAATTTTATATGGAAATAACAATCTGCCCTATTATCATGACTTCTTGTGAGGAACCTTCCATGACAGAGTGAGGGTTTGAACTTGGCTCTCCCATATCTTAATCCAACACTCTGACCACTCAGCATGCTGTCTGTCTGCTAGCTAGGCATTAAGTGACGCATTTTATATTGTTGAAGCCTTAATATGTTTAGGTTTGATATGAAGGTTAAGTATTGTATATATTTCACACACCCCCAAAAAAAATAGTTGCCCCCACAGAAAACCAGGTGTTTTCCATGGCTTCCAGGTTTCTGTAAATTTTACATCTCTATCCCACCCCATGTCATGACATAAACTACTTTTGAAACTCCCCTCTGTATCAGAAGCAGGTTGTCATGAAATATTGGCCACAGTTACGGTGGGCAGCTACTGTTAGAAAACCATGCCTCAAGTCCCCTTTGGTTCACAAACTACTGGTATAGTTTGTTTGGATCCTGTTCAGTGTTTCTTAAAAAGTGCTACCATGGAATTTATTCTGTCTTTGATATATGCTGTCCATGGTGTTAGAGTCTTGCAGAAACCTTATAAATAATGTAATTTGAAAGCCTGCTTTGATAATGTTGATACTATGTACTGTTCTGAAACTGAATAGTAAGTGTACTTATGTCCAGCAGTGTTCATTAGCTGATGTTATATTGATAATTTTAGGAATCAAGAGTCATGCAATTTCTTACTCCAGGGGAAGCAGAAAAACTTTACTCAGTTATTAAATCTTGTGATTCAAGTTTTAAGAAAGATCATTCTGGGACAGAAATAGCGAAACAAAATAGAAAATATTGGAGTTGTCCCCATGAAGATATGGGCACCCCAGATAACCATGTAAGATACATTATTATTTTATTTGTTTTGACTTTTATCCCGTCCTCAATCCCTGACCGAAGCTAGGCACAAGGTGGTTAACAACACAGCATTAGATACAATAAAATACCAAAACCACAATAAAATCATAGCATGGAAATAAAAGGCAATTTAACTGACTTCTAAAACATCAAGATAAGATAAAAACAGACAAGTGGCACTCAATTATTACAGCATGGAGGCCGCTGTTCTGATACAACACCATGAAAATAAGATTGCAATGAAAGTTGTTAAGGAAGTCTATACATTATTTACAAGCCAGTGATGTAAGCAATTCAAATGAAGTGACTAAAAATGCCGCTTGACATTTTTAATAGATTCAGTGACAGTGTTCACATTCTCTTCTTGATCCCCGGCACATTTAATTGTATGATATTTGAAAAAAATATGATAGATACAAGTAGTTAAGTCATTAGACAACTAGCAGATTAGAGTCCATAATGGCTGAAAACCCTTAAAGCCCGCATCCATAGGGAGGGATGGAAGTGTGAGAACCTGTGAAGTGTAGGTTTGCTATTTTGAATTGCATAATTCTGATGCAGAGTTTGCTTGTAAAGATTCTGGGTGAAAATATGAAGTGAAACAAAATCTATATTTTATAAGCTTCCAGAATGCATAGAGAAAGAACCTTTGAAGGAAAACTGGAGTTCATATAATACACTTGTGAATCAACACGGGGCCAGGACGAAAGTGCTGTTGCCATGCCTTAAAGTGAAATCCCAGGATTACATTATGGAAGAACGCATGAATGAAAGTGAAACAAAATGGTATGTATGAAGTTTGGTTGGTAGAGGTAGAATGAACATTAATATGTTGGGCATTTTGCTTTAGAATGATTTATGTTTTGCTAATATCCATATCCGTGCATAATATAGTGCCCTCTTATCCCAAATCTCTGGAGCTATTTTAAAAGATGAGTTTAATTTCTAAACTGTTCTTAATTTTTTGTGAAAACACGAGACACATTTATATGTAACATTTAGAGACTAGACGTTTATACGTAACATTTAGAGATCTATAACGAATCTCAAATCTTGCTTAGACCTGTCTCAAATATTAGTGGAAAAGATTGACTAGTACAACTATGGATCTAATGCCACTGTCATATGTTAGATGAAAACAGCATACTTTGCTTTCTTAGAAGCACTTAAAATCATGTATGTGTCAGCTATTCAAGACATGGCCATTGTGCTGTGTAGGACCACCATTATGCATAGGATCTTCCTTTTTTTATATCATTTCAAAAGCTTAAAGTTTTTTGGCAGCGTGTCAGATGCTCTATCCTGCATGCAGTTCATGTTTCACAGAGGCTGGAAGCCAGAATGCATAGACTTCGCTTCTGCTGTCACATACTGAACAGGCCAGTTAAGAAGGCTCTTGGTTACCTTAGTGAAAATGATAACCTTTTTCTCTTCAGCACTCATTGAGTAGAAGGTGAAAACGTAGTTTAAGAGAGTTAAAAATAGCCCTTATTTGTTAACTTAATTTGTAAGATGATGAATACCTTTTATTTGCATTGTCTGTGCGGTCAAGCTCCTGAGTGTTAGAAGAATAGCCCTATACAAAGAACAGTATTTGTTTAATTACATTGGAAGAATTGAAAAGAGTTTGTTTATAATGCTGTAGAATAAATAGTTTTCTTTCTGTTGCTTCTAAAATGTGCCTCTAGTCCATAAGGGCTGTTCCACACAATGTACATTTTCAGAACATGTAGTTCAGTTTATAATGAAACCTACATTTAGACTGTCGTGTGTAATAATTGCACCCACTTTGGAAAGCCCTAACTGGCCACTACCTCTACAGTTGTTTATTTAGTTCATTTTTATTTGCCCTTCATTGAGGGAGCAGCGTGCATCATTTACTGTTTTATCTGCACAACAACATTGTGGGGTAGGTTAGACTGAGAGGGAATTATTAACCCCAGGTCACTCATTGAGCTTTGTGGCAAAGTAGGATTTTGAGCCTGGGCCTCCATCATCCTAGTCTGACACTCTAACTTCCATGCATGCTGGCTTAACCCTGCATTCTAAAACGTTTCGTGAGCACTACATGTGCTTCTTCTTCCTATTTAATGATTTCACAAGAATTTTGTGTGTCAAACCTGTCTAATATGTGACAGAGTGGTCTAAATTCTTGGAATTTATTCAGGCAGAATGCTCTGAACCATAGTGTGGTGGCAGAATGCATACTTTGCATGCATAAGATCCCATTTTCACACCCCAGCATCTTCAGTTGCTTATTAGCAGACAGAAGATGCTGGGGAAGCTGCTTCCAGTTAGAGTAGGCCATACTGAGTGAAAAGGTGTAATTATTCAGAGGCAGCTTCATATATTTATATCCTGTAGTTTAAAGTAAAGTGCCATTATACCATTCCGGAACCTTGCAAGTATTGTTTTTATCAATAGGTTGCAAGGTGGGGCTATTATTGAAAGTGTCACTTTTCGGAAAAAGCTCCAAGAAGCAGAGTTTGCGATTGGTTCAGCTGAAATGTTTGTGCCGTCATTTAAGGAAGCTCTTGATAGTATTACAAAAGTAAGTTGAATTATGTAACATGAATATTTTTAATAAGTACGTGCAACATAGCCAATATCAGTAGCTGTTTTAAATGCAGATATGCTTGTCTATTGTAGTGTACCAGATTTGAAACAGTATGCTTAATATTTCTCTGTATGATATTTTAGACATTAGCCGCGATTTAGCTTTCCGCTGTGTATACCAAATTAATGTGCCTTAAGTATGGGTAAGAATACAAATAAGCATACCGTATTCTCAGTTTTAAATCTTTAAAATGGTACATTTCTCCTTACTAAACATACTTATGATATCTTGCCTCTGCTGCAACTTTGCAAGCAGCTAATACAATTTCTAGAAACAGTTTATTTAATAATGGATCAGTTCAGATATAACCCAAAGCCATGTCACATTTTTAACTGTGATTAACCTGTGAAACCAGGATTGAGTTCACAAACATTCAATCCTGGTTTGCTTGGCTGTCTCACTATTGTCCTTTTCTGCACCTTCCATGCAAACACCTGGCTGTTATCCCAGCAGGCATTGCAGAATCAGCAGAAGGGCAAAGCTTTGCTGTATAAATGTCATTCATCATTAGCATAGCAGAGGATGAATCCTCTTAACACAGAAAGCAACCACTGGTTCATGACCTCAGTCTCCTAGCTTTTCAGATTAACTGTTCCTCAGTCCAGATTGTAAGAACACAGCTATATACATACTGAAAGGTGTTCATCAGACCCACTCCTCACAAGATTCATTCCACAGCTGGCAATCTTACTTCATGTTCTGCAGCTGGAGTTTACCTTTTACTCTGCCAGAGGTGAGGCGATGGGCCAAACTACATAATATAATTTCTAAATAGTTGGGTCCAGACCCAACTCATTTTCCCTGCAGCCACACAGCAGCTGTGGGGAATGGCATTTTAAAAGTATTCAGGGATGCAATCTGGCTTGGGACTGTGGCGTGGGGGAGGAGAGGCTCCTGCCTCCTCCTCAGGGCTGTTGCAGGTTCAGAAAACAGTGTGTGCGCGTGAAGCTCTAAAAAGGGGGCAAATACTTCTCTTTCCCCTCCCCCTCGGGCCATTACAGAAAATCGTATTATATATGTTTGGATATCATGAGAAGTTATTCACTTTCCAGATCCTCCCAGCAATATGGCTGATGGGAGAGGAGATGCATGCCTCTGTTTCATACCTTCTACTTGTCCGTAGCACTGAATCCAGTGAAATTTCATTTGTTTGCTGCATGTAAAGATGGAGAATGGCAGCATTCCTGCACTTTTAAAAGAGGGCAGAGATGAAAGAAGGGGACTGCTAGAGGCAGGCAGAAAAAGCAGGGAAGTTTTGACTTTGAGCCAACATTGGCCGGCATTTATGGAGCACACAAAATATGAAAAACGGCAAGCCAGGGTTCCTCATTTATATGTCATGCAAAACCATAGTTATGCGTAACTGTGACAAACAACTTGCAGGTCATACTTTCAGGTAAGTAAACTATTATTGTGAAGGACTGAATCAGTTAATCATTTAATTAAACGTTGACTTTGTGTTATGATGCCTGAACTGGGCTGTTGTGTTTTGTGTCTTGTGCACTGTGTGTTGCAGTGTGGGTGTAATAACTATCCCACGTCCATTGCTGTAGCCCTTTTTTCTTAGTGTTTCTCTGAATATAAAAAGGTTATTTTTCTGGTTGTGCACTTATATTTGTGGGAGGGCATAAGGACCCAGAGAGCCAGCATGGGCTTAAGAGCTGTGGACTCTGATCTGGAGAACTGGGTTTGATTCCCCACTCCTCCACATGAAGCCTGCTGGGTGACCTTGGGCCAGTCACAGTTCTCTCAGAACTCTCTCAGCCCACACGGAGGCAGGCAATGGCAAACCACTTCTGAATGTTGCTTGCCTTGAAACCCCTATGGAGTTTAAACTGTGACTTGATGGCACTTTCCACCACCACATAGGGAGGGACCCAAGTGCTGTATGCTGCCTTCAGTATACGTGTAAGTCAATCCTGATTAACAGTTCTCAGATAATTTCCAGGAAAGGGTGATAGGCTATGAGACAGACCCTTGTATGAAAACATACAATCTGACAGATCTTTAAATGAAAATGTACAATCTGTACCTTCTCTGTCATGGTAATGGTAACTACATTGGTATACACTAATGAAATGATATGGGCAATGCAGAGTACCAGCAGTGTCCTACAGTGGAAACAGCGGAAAGTGGATTAGAGGCGGGCAGAAAGAGCATTCACACATTTCTGTCCCCTGCAGGGCTCCTTTCTTGCTCCATCCCTCCCCACCCCCTTCCCACTCATTGCATCAGCACAAAAGGATCTTGTCAGGCCCTTCTGCAGCCCAGCAATCTCCCTTCTCCACCAACAGCTGAGATGCAGCTCACAGGTGAGCCACTCCTCAGCTGTTATAGATCAAAAGCCATGTTAAAAAAAAAAACAATTAGCTGTGGCCAGCGCTTTCTGCCTGCAGTGATAGTACTATTTCTCCTTGTAAGATAGAGCAAAAGAGGTTTTCCTAGGCTCTGGCTGAAAAGAGACAGGCCCAGAAAGAGCATGTCAAGCTGCCCAGAGCCTGGCTTGGGCCTGGAAAGGACAGGATATGATTCTAATAAGCTCCTCAAATAAAGGCAGGGGCATTCTGTGTTCTACCTGGGGGGTAGGAGGAATCCCCAGGTGGAAACAACCATGGAGAAAAACTAGTTGGGCGTCCTTTTTGTGACTGTGCCCAGACTTTGTGCTTCATGGTAGTAAAATGTTTTGTATGATTTTTTGCATATCTGCATATTTAAGTGACTGTTATAGTTCGCTTTCAAAAGATTTTAGCTTTAAAAGTGATACTGGCTTAGTGAAAAATGGTGTCTGCAAAATGATTTAACTGTGACTTAATATTTTGTCAGGCTTGTTACATTTCTGCATCTGATATGATCAAGATTTCTGTGCAAGCGGATTTACTGGTAATGGAGCTAGAAGCTCTCAAAAATATGAAGGGATGGTTACGGCAGCTACTTAGAACAAGCAAGAAAAAAGAAGTAAGAGGACGCACAAAAAAATCTCTTTTCACCATGGAACTTTGGTTGAGCTCGAGCCTTTCTTTATCTCTCAGCTTAACCTACCTTGCAGGATGCTGGTGAAGATAAAATGGAGGAGAGGGAGCCTTTGTACAGTGCTCTGAGCTCCTTAGAGAAAGGGCAGAATAAAAATTATTAAAAGAAACCAGGACCAAGAATAGCAGTGAGCAACACTATCTTTGATTCTTTGAAAATCCTACTTCCAGTCAGAAGTAATCGCCCACAGAATAGTGTTAACAGGGATGTGTGTGTACTAGCTTGCTTCTTTCTGGATCAAGGAAAAGCAAGTTCTCGAAGTTAGTTCCGTTGTGTCTTTCCCCCTTCCCCACAGTCATGTACTGTGCTGTAAGAGCACAAAGAGTAGCACAGGAATTGCTCATAAATAGATCAGCTTGCATGTGAGAACTCTAGCTTCCTGCTCTTTGTGGCAGGCTGCAGGCTTTCCTCAAATATGCATGGCAAATAATTGAGCCGAGCAGGCAAAAGCTTTTTTTCTGGAGTGAATTTATTTGCCAAGAAAGGCTCCAACCTGCAGTAAGTTGGAACCCTTCCACCTGCACCATCAGAATCCCTGGGGAGGAATGTCTAGAGAGTTTGTTCTCCTTTCATGGCAGATCCACAGGCAAAATCCTTGCAGATATTGTATCTAGTAGTGGGCTGGAGCATCAAAAGGAACTCCAGCCTACCACGTTACACAATAGGCTTCAATTTTTGTACTTGTGATTGTGTCTAATAAACAATGGGGAATATTCAATTTAGAGGGGAAGAAAAGCTGTGGCTCTTCTGTATTCTTGCACTGAGTAATGTTCACTGTCCAACTCCTAAATGCCCCAGGTTTAATCTCGTATTCCACCAGTATAAGGCCTCTTCTCCCAGTGCAGACTCTCACTTTACCCCTCATAGTGTTCCTGAGAGTACATATTCCCCCAGTACATGTTCCCCTGGAGCAACATTTCAAGAAACTCAGTGGGCTGCAGCAAGAGGCAGGAAGTAGGAATATTCTGAGTGAGTACTGGATCTAATCTGCTGCTGTCCTTTTAGCAAAAGTAACATATGGAAAAGCCTTCTATTCTGTGGATAAAATATTAAATAGGGATGCAATTTCCTTGTAAAAAATACATCTATTAAGAGAATGACCATGGTTGGTCTTCCCTTGTTGTGATGGTATATATAGTAATGATCACTCCATTTTCTGATATTTAGTTGGCATTTGTCGGGGATAATTTTTCCCTCTTTGCCCACAACTGTAAATCAATAGTATGCTTATGTAGGACATCTAGCAGGGAAGTGTTGATGTCACAGAAAGTATGTTTAATTATGATATTGTTTATGTATTTATTTAAAAATTCATAGCCTGCCCTCATTCCCAGTCAAACTGGGCTCAGGTCAGGTAACAGCCTTTAAAATCACATAAAATCATAAACATAAAAATTAAAACACAGCAGTCATACTAACACTAAAAACAAGATGGTGTTCAAGTAAACAATAATAGCCACCATGGCACTGGATAAGCAGATTTCACCTGCACAGATAACGGGGTGAAATGGGAAGGCCATGTTAAGTGGTATTCAGTTAACATTTGTCACATTTCTGATTTTGTAGATAACCAGTAAACAGGTTGAAGACTTGACAAAGAAGTTAACTGAAAGTGAGAGTGAAGCTATAGTAAGTTCTGTTTTCTGTCAAGGCTTTTGTTTGCTATAACTCTGTGTGAATAGGGCAGCTGCGGTGCTGTTCCCCCCACCCCCAGTCGTCTTTGAGCAGAGACTATTCATATTCTTTGACCTTGGGATTCCAGTTATATTGGATTAATATTGGCCGTTCAAAGAAGGGCCTCAGCCAAAGTGCTAAGTGAGAGTTGTTACTAAAGGAGGGAAGGGTGGGGCAACAACACCATGCCTGCCTGCTAGAGACTTTGTGCCACAGCTGAGTGCAAAGCAAGTGTATAGCTACATATCAGAACCAGGTCACCAGATATTACCTTAATAGTAAACTAAAGTCAGTAGAAAAGTCAAAAAGAAAATGTCTGCTTGATTAATTAGAAAATCAGATGCTGTAACTATGTTGTAACTTCTTGTTTTTATATACTCTATCCGCAGAAGGATCCCTTATCCCTTCCTCCCTTCTGTATCCCCTATTCTAAATAAATAAATAAATATATTTTAAAAATAGTAAGCTAAATTCAGTGAATTAAAGCAATGCAATGCAAATAAAAAAGACCTACAGAGGGAAGAAAATTCCGTGCAAGGAATCTCAAGAGAAGATTTAATCGTTTATCGGTTACATACAAATATTTACAGCTAATTACAGAAAATTAAGCTCAAACAGTGACAGCATGAGATACCTGGTACATGCATCAACCTCTACGTCAAAGTATTATCAAGATGAGTTCTTTAAATTTACAAAGCTCAGCAAATAGATCCATTCTTGTTTTAGACCAGGGCTCTGCAAACTGCGACTCCCGAGCCGCATGCGGCTCTTTGGCCCGTTGAGTGCGGCTCTCCGAACTTGGTTCGGAGCCCTTGCTCTCGCGCCCGCTCGCACCAGCAGCCGGGCTGCGGAGCCGGCGCGCCTGAGAGACAGCGAGCGTGAGAGAGCAGGCGAGCGGGCGCACTGTCTCTCCCCACCCCCTCCGTGGAGAATGGCCAGGTCCCCCTGTCCCTTGCCCTCAATGGTTGGGAGGCTAAAGCCTCCCCTCCCCCCGGCGGTTCCTCCCCTGCCCGCCTATCAGCTGTTGCACGGGGCGGGCTTCCTTTGGTAGACCTGGCCTCGGGCTGAGTCCCATTGGGAGGCCATGTCTACCCACTGGCTTTCTTGGCGGTAGACCTGGACTCCAAGGAGGGGAAAAAGTCCCCCTTCAGAGACCAGGTCTACCTATTGGCTTCTATGGGCCTCTGGAGGCCAGGTCTACTGCCAAGAAAGCCAATGGGTAGACCTGGCCTCCCAATGGGACTCAGCCGGAGACCAGGCCTACCAATAGGCTTTTATGGCGGTAGACCAGGCCTCCAGACGAGGACTCCAGACAGGGAGGGGGAAATGGCAGGGACTTATAATTTAATTTTTATCAATAAATAAGATCACTATTAAGTATGATATCAAGTTTTATTCAGTGTACCTATAGTTTAATTAAGACTTAAAACTTTAATTAAAGTTTATTAAGTTAATAAACAGTGTACCTACCTATATAGTTTAAGTTTAAGAAATTTGGCTCTCAAAAGAGTTTGCCAACCCCTGTTTTAGACAATAGGAACTTGAGGTATAATGAGGAGTTTCTGTGCTCAGTGGTTAGATCCAGTCATCTGTGGATGCAAGGATCTTGGACTTTTCCCTTGCCCCCTCCTCCGCATTCCTTTCCAACTTCAGGAAAGTTGATCCCCAGGGTCACTGGACCTGCATGGGCGAATAGCCAGGGGAGGAGCCCTGCCCCGTGAAGGAAGTGAAATCACCCTCTCTTTGCTCGTCCCTCAGCACATCTCTGCTGATGGAAGAAGTGGGGGGGGGGTAGTTTCAGCCCCTTCCTCCTCCTGAGTGAGGTACTCAACCCACATACAATTCACTTCACCTCAGTTTATCTACAACTGCTTTTTGAGAGAGTCTAAAAATCTTCAAGACTTGCATTCTTAAATGTGCATGTTTTGTTTAGAGAGCCCCGTGGCGCAGAGTGGTAAGCTGCAGTACTGCAATCCAAGCTCTGCTCACGACCTGAGTTCGATCCCGATGGAAGTTGTTTTTAGGTAGTCAAGGTTGACTCAGCCTTCCATCCTTCCAAGGTCAGTAAAATGAGTACCCAGCTTGCTAGGGGTAAAGTGTAGATGACTGGGGAAGGCACTGGCAAGCCACCCCGTAAACACAGTCTGCCTAGTAAACTGCGGGATGTGATGTCACCCCATGGGTCAGGAATGACCCAGTGCTTGCACAGGGGACTTTACCTTTTTTTGTTTTATTATATATATGTTGGCTGTGGGCTTCTGAAAATCTGAGCTATACAGTAAAAGAAAAAGAATCCTATTCTGTTCCTGTACACTGTTTAATATTTCTTTGGAAAACCATATTTGTTGTTTTTTTCCTTTGAAGGATCTTAAAAATGAAGTTCTTCAAAAAGAGAGGTTCATTGTAGAGCTTTCTACTCAACTTCAGCAAGAGAAGGTAAGTAAATAGTAAGTAAATAGTCATCTTTGAATGGATAACTTGAATCCCAGCAGCTGCATCCTTATAACATCAAATAAGCTCATTTTAGATCCATCCATGTCGACTTCTACAATTTGTGCTTTCTTTTTTCTTCATATTTTAGGCTGATGTACTAAAAATATCGCACCAGGTGGAATTGGTACAAGTAGTACAAAATCACTTGCAATGCCAGATAGAGAAAAAGGAGGCTGAGAATAACCAACTGAGAACAAAAATTCAGGTTATGTTTTTTGTGTTTGGCTTGTTTCACTGCTTTGAGAAGTTTGTTTAACTTACGGAGGGTTTGACTGCTAGTTAAAGTTGTTGATTGGTCCTTAAACAATTTTCTCAGGTAAATGAGGCTCTTAATTAGTATTTTCCACAAGGAAACAAGTGAGCAATCCTAAACAGGACTACTTTTTTTCTCATCTCTCTACTTCTCAGCATAGATACTTAAATCCAGAGATTGGAGCCATGAACACACGAGGCACATCTTTCTACAAACCTGAACAAAAGCCCAAGGTTTTCAGAAAAATGTGAAATCTTAAACAAAAAAAATTAAAAATTGAGGGGTAAAACTCCTCCAAAATAATGGAAGTGTGCCTGTAGCTTTAAGCAATGCCCTCAGTGGCATTTGCTAAGCAACCATAACAGTATTGCCCTGTCCTCAAGCCTTGGTTTCTGTCAATAAAAGGCAGAGAAAGGGGGCAGGGCCTTTTCAAGGGTGTTTTGGCTTTTAAGGAAGAATTCATCTGGGTCAGGTGCACTGGCAACCACCAGGTGACTTGCTACCACCCGACTTGTATGGCTGACCCAGCCCAATCTGCTTGCTGCTGTTTACCCATGAAAGCCGTGGTGTAGTGGTTGCAGTTTCAGACTAGGATCTGGAAGACCCATGTTCAAATTGCCACTCTGCTGTGGAAGCTCACTGGGTGACTTTGGGCCAGTCGCACAGACTCAGCCTAACCTACCTCATAGGCTTGGTGTGAGGATAAAATGGAGGTGAGGAGAACGATGTAAGCTGCTTTAGGTCCCCATTGTGGAGAAAGGTAGGATATAAATTAAGTAAATAAATATCCGTGTAGCCAAAGATGGGGGGCAGGTAAAAGGTGGGTGGGTGGGATGGGGGGAAAGATGCAGAAAGAGGTTATGGGGGCTGCCAGGGAAGGGAAAGAAGACATAGTGGGGGGAGGGGGGGAAATGAGATACCCTTCGCAAGACCTTATTTTCAAGCCTTTTTAATTTTAGAGGCTGAAAAACAATTGAATTGCTATCTTTTACTTATACAAATGTGTCAGTTGGATTGTGTACATTAATGTGTCTAGCATCCATAGTCTATATATCCGCATATATCTTAAAATAGTTAAAACTGCTGGCACTATGCTGATACAGAACAGAAAGACAGCATTCATTCAAATCTACTTATAGGGTGTCTAAAACTTGACCTGCCTGCGCATCTAAAGAATGGAACTGTGTGCTGGGGGGAAAACTGTTTTGTAGCTTTGTTGGTGATTCTGTAGTTTGGGGGTGGGGGGTTGGTTTGCTGAGAAACTTGTAGTGTTATGTTGGCGACATCTTGTGATAGCAGGTGAAATAGCAGCTGTATTTTCTGCCTAAAGATTATTACTTTTTGTCAACAAATAGAAACGTTCCTAGTTAAGGCCTTTTACTTCTGAGTTACCAAGTTGAACACTTGTCACCAGCCGTGTATTGTAGCTTGCCAGGTTGTTGTTTGACAGTGCTGCTGCTCTTGCAGCCCCAAGGAGGCAGCAAAAACATGTCATTCCCCAAGTTCCTGGCAGGTTAATTTACTTGGATGTTCGTTGTGCAGGTCTGCTGTAGACTGAGTTGTTGGTAACCATGTTAACTCCCCCCCCCAAAAGAGTATGGAATCACTACAGTTATCTCTATCATTGTCCCCCCCTTACCCTCACTTGCATTACTGGTTAAAGCTGTCATACAGATAATAACATTTGCAGAAGATGCTTCAATAAAGTAAGCAGATCCTCAGCTTGGCTATGTCGTCAGAGTGCTTTTTTTTCATTGGAAGACTATCCTATTCTCTGGATGGAAAACCATTATGCTAATTGGCATCTGTTTTGGGATCTTGCTGTTATAGTCAATATTATTCAAGTTCATATGGGGAGATGCTGTAGTCCTTGAACTGTGTTAACAAGAATCCTCACTGACCCATTACATTTTTGCAGTGTAAAAGTTGCCTAGTGCAGATGTGACAATGCAGCATTTCTGTGACAGTCTTGTGCTTCAGCTGAGCCATGCCGAGAAGAAGCTGGATGAGCCCCCATAGACACCCTATCTGTCCCTAGAAGCTACCCAGGAGAGTGAAAATGTATCAGTTGTATGTGAAGATGGAGAGTGGAATTTTCCAAGGCAAAGGATCATTTTTCAGATGCAGAGGTGATGGCCTTAACTTGTCTTGCTGCATCTCAGGTCAACCAGCTGTGTTGGATCATGTTTCAGTGCTAAGTAGACTCTGGGCAAGTTCCTCACACCATTCATATTTAGCTGTAAGTTTAGGGTGCCTTGGTGAAATAATTAAGAAAACCCAAATACCAAACTTGAAGCCTGTCGTCTTAAACTTTTACTGGATCATGTGTGAACAATTGCTTTTTTGGTGTGTCATTTAACCCAATGTGTGGGTAAATAAGAGACCTCTGTGTTTGTGTGCAGTCATCCTCCCAGTCAGAATGTATAATTAATTTTCTTAATGCTCTTGCAGGTTATAGAAAAGAAAATTTCTGAATGGAAGCTACAAGTTGGAGAACAGAAGCAGCAGATTTTGGCTGAAAAGGAAAGAAGGAAAGAGAGGAAGGCTGCTCTGAAAAAAGCCGCTAGTGTTCAGAAACAAAGAGCTGAATGTTTGGAAGCTGCTGTGGAAAACTTAATTTCCAAAATTAAGGAGAAGGTGAGGGGTTGAGGAGACTATATTGTTTAAAAAATAAAGAAGATACCCATTAATCCTTGTGATAAATGCTAATTGCTGGCTGGAAGTAGCAACTTAATTTTATGGACATATTTCGTTCTCTTTGACCACTTCTTAAAAAGTAAATAGTTTCAGAGCGTAGCCGTGTTGGTTGGTCTTCAGTAGAAGAGCTAGATTTGAGTCCAGTAGCACCTTAGAGCCTGACAAGATTTTTGAGGTATAACCTTTCCAGAGTCAAAGCTCTCTTCATCAGAAAATAAATAATATGCTTTCACATTAATTTTTTAAAAATATTTTTATTATATTTTTTCAAAATACAAAGAAAGGGAAAATTAGGGAAAGGAAAATAGAATTACATTCACTGTTTTTCACCAGCACATGGACTGTTTCATCATCTACATAGAATGTCTCTCTAATCTATTAATGGCCTTATTTCCTAAATCTAATACAATTTTCTTATACTACATCAATTCTTGTTCTTAATAACTTTGTCTAATAAACATATTTCTGAACATAAAAAAATCAGTATCTTTCATAATGCAATATGGCTGAAAGTCTTGCCATCATTGCATATTCATGCATTTTTGTAATCCACATCATTAAGTCAGGTGTCTCCTTGTCCTTCCATTTTTGTGCTATTAACAGTCTCGCAGCCGTCATTGCATATTGATAAAGTTCTTTATACTTTACAGGTATTTGAGTTGGAGTTATTCCCAATAAAAAAATATTTAGCTTCCAATTGAAAGCTCGTTTTCAACATCTCTTGTATTTCTTTATGTATGACTTTCCAAAAAGTTTGAATTTTTTTACATGTCCATCATTGATGGAAATATGTTCCTTCTGTTTCTGAATACTTCCAACAGTTAACCTGGTTTGCTTTGTACATCTTCTGCAGGTCTTTCGGAGCATAATGCCATCTAAAAACCATTTTATACCAGTTCTCTCTTACTGCTTGTGATCTTGAGAATTTAATTTCTGTTTTCCACATTTTTTCCCAAATTTACATTGGAATCATCTCCCCAAAGCTTTGCATCCACTTCACCATACATGTCTTTACTTGTTCTGCTGCGGTGTCTATAGCCAACAATATTTTATATATATTTGACAAAAGGTGTTCCTGATTTTTCATAATCAAAGTTTCAAATTCTGTCAATTTTCTTTGTTTGGATCCTTGTAAATAGTCCTTTCTTAATGCATGAATTATTTGGTGATATGTAAACCAAGAGATTTTCGCATTTTCTTCCTGAAGTTCTTGCAATGATTTTATTGTCCATATTTCTTAACTAGGTCATTATAAGTGACTAACCCATGTTTGATCCTGCTTGCAAAGTCTGTGTATGCTTCAATAGGAAACATCATTTCTGGTGGTGAGGGACTGAGAAATCTTTTAAGTAAATTCCATACCTTCATCATCTGTATTGGTAAATTCTTTGTGTTTACATTCTTGAGTTTAGTTACAACTTTTTTGGTCCAAAGTAGTTGATGAAATCCATGTCCAATATCAGCTTTTTCTAATCTTATCATTCTGTCTTCAGGGCGGATAATCCAGTCTGACAGTGCAGCCAGTGTGGCTGCTTGATGATATAATTTTGAGATTTGGTAGATTCAATCCTCCTCTACTTTTCTCGTCTTGTAGCACTGCAAATCTTACTCTGGGTTTCTTACCATTCCAAATAAATTTATTCATTCTTCTCTGCCATTTAGTCATTACCATTGGGTTTATGTCAATTGGAATTGTTTGAAAAAGAAAATTGAGTCGTGGCATTAAAATTCATTTTCAATACTGCTATTCGACCCAACCATGAGATTTGAAGTCTGTTCCATCTTTGTAGATCTTCTTCAATCTTCCCCCATACTTCTTTGTAGTTTAAATCAAACAGTGTGTCAGATCTCGTTGGTATCTTAACACCCAAATACTTCACGCTCTTCTTTGGTGTGAACCATTGAAATCTATTTTGAACGTCTTGTCTTTCTTCTTCTGAGACGTTATAAAGAATCATATTGGTTTTAGTTTTGTTAAGCTTATATCCGGAGTAATAACTGAATAGATCAATTTGTTTCTGAATTTCATTCAATGAAAGTTCTGGTTTTCAACATATTAACACCACATCATCTGCGTAGCTTCTTATTTTATATTCTTGGTCTTCATATTTTATTCTTTCTATTTTAGGATCATTCCTTATCCTATTTGCAAGTATCTCCATTGACATGTTGAACAACAGTGGTGACAAAGGACAGCCCTGTCTTGTTCCTTTTTGTATCATCAATTTATCTGTTAGCATCCCATTGATCAGAAGTCTTGTGCTTTGGTGTAAATAGAATTCACAGCTGAGCTGGCCTTTGTTTGACTAGAGGAAAAAGTATACCCTATGCAAAGGGCTAAGTAGCCTAGCCACAATCTACAATAGACCACAGTTACCCTTCTGAACTCACTGACTTAAATAGACTTAGAAAGGTGTTACTCTGCTTAGGATGTGTGTCCATGTAAATCTGTGCCTTTTGAGCTCTTGTTTTAAACTATAGATTGACTTTGGGAAAGCAATAATATGCTAATGGTTGTTAAACGTAGGAAAGTGGCCCTTTTGAGTACTTGGAACTCTTCCCCCCCCTTCTGGACAGCTGAAGGCAGGCTTTGAAAAAGATTTTGCTATGTTAAATTAATATGCACAAATTAGATGCTGCATTGTAGATTCTTTAGTTATGAGCTCTGCTTTTCTACTATCTATGCATGTGTGACTGGTAGTCTTTCCCACACTGCTCTGTGTTTCTGCAGATAATCCAACAAGGTTTTTTATACCAATTTAGACTAGAGTGTGTTTTTTAGATTATGTGGTATAGTTTGAAATAGTATATATTTGTTTTTCAAAGACATGTAGCTAAACATCCTGTATTAGAAAAGAGCAGATGTTTTTTTTAAAAAAAGGTCTTCTCAAATATTCTTAAGTAATTTTGTAAAAAAAAACGTTTACAGTGTTAGACCAACATGTGTACTCTCTGATAACATTTGTTCTGGGTTTAGGAAAAATGATTGAAAGACCCCATAGTGTCCTAGTGTCATATGTCTGTGGGAAGGGAACCATAATCAGCAATTTCTAATCCCAGTTTACTTAATGTTGGTGTATCTCCTGTGACGAAGGAGTTGAAGCATTGGCCCCTCTCCCCAAAAGAAAAGTCTGTACAAAATGTTAAGATAGTCAGGAAGAGGAAAGTTTCTGCTACACTGGAACATTTGGAAGACTGCTTAGGTCCCACTTAATTATAATGGTTTACAGCTTTTTAGACTTTTTGTGTATGTTTATATTGAGATTGAAATTTATATTATCCTAAACTACTGCAATACTCTTGACTTTGTCTTTGAATGAAAATACCTTCTGTATTTGGGGAATTGAAAAGATTAAAAAAGAGTTCTTGTATTACATGGTCTGTATTTTGTACATTCTTTAGGAAATCCAATTGACTGAGGCACTTACAGCTTCTAATGTCTGGAAAAGTCATCATCAGGCAGTGGTAGATGAAAAAACCAGGTTAGAAGTTCAAGTTGAAACTTTGAAAAAGTAAGTTTGTATGTTGTACTTCTTTGTAAACAATCTCTTGATTAAAAATTAATGCAGTCTATCAACAGGTTTCCTACTTTCCTGGATTTTTATTCTGCAAATTTCAATCAGATTTTAAAATTTAGTACAAAGGTTATGGTAGTTAAGCAAAGGCAGTCTTTCTTCCATAGCATCCAAAAAGTTTTATGAATAAAACACATTTATTGTGGAACATATCGTGCTTGTCGTGTGGCTCCTAAGTATGGAATTGCTGAGTTGCTGATTGAATGGATTAGGTGGACAGTGGGGATCACATTGCCTCTGTGTTGTTTCCCTTTTTGGAAGAAAAAGAACTAAGAAGGAGCAGAAAGAGAGCCCAGTATAAGCTTTTGACACTCTGGGCTCTTAAAGTGCTGTTGCAGAATTATTCTAGTATACTTTCCTGGAAATAGACAGAGGTCTATGTTTATTGTCAAATTGGTAGTGGTACATATGCATATTTTCCCTCAGTCTTCATAATAATGTTAGCCAAAGCAAAAATGTGCACATGTCGTTAATGGGGCCTTTTTTAAAAGCAACAAATGTCCAAATTGACATCTTGCATTTTTCAGGTTGAAAATAAAGATCTTACAGGGATGAAAGAGTGCTTACAGTATTAAAACAGACTTCACATAAGATGTTTCCTTGTTTTTTTTTTTTTTTTTTTTTTTTTTTTTTTTTTTTTTTTTAGTTCAAACTCTGGAAACTAAAACAGAATATATCTGCTGGTATTTTTGGATAATACACACATTTTCGGGGATTGATTATAAAATACGAAGGTGTTTCAGAAAGTAACAGCAGAACGGCTTCCCATGCTGTATGTCTAAATTGCCAGTTATTTCTGGAATATCCTTAAATTCTTATTACAGTTTTATTAGGATTTTCCTGAACATTTTTGAATAGTTTGAAAATTGCTATTGGATAGACCAGGGGTCCCCAATCTTTTTGAGCCTGTGGGCACCTTTGGAATTTTGAGAGGGGGTGGTGAGCACTAAACCTAAAATGGCTGCCACAGGTGGTGGAGCCAAATACAATATCTCCCTCTTCAAACTTCCTGGGAAGAATGAAAGCCTGAAGGGGGAATGGAGCCACATACTGACTAAGGAAAACCCAGGCTCTAATGAAAATGATTTGCCTAGGCTTTGTGCTGCATTGATGTCTAAATATATATAATCTAAATTTATAATCCTAAACATGAATATTGGGGAATATGCTTCATTGTACCCTGTGTGACTGACCTTTGAATAGACATGCATAAGATCAGATGGCACCACTCCTCTTGAGTAAAACTCTGAATCCCAAGTGAAATCTTTTCACCCTCAGGTTACTCTGGGGGCCTTGTAGGGCACAGCCCTGGACTCAGGCCTGACAGCTGCCCACACTGCGCTTATCTTATTGCTGTCCAATTCTGTCAATGTCCCCATGGCCATCTTAGTTTGTAACTGTTAGCCTTTTATTCCTGAGCCAGGGCTCTGTGGGATGCCTTGTACGCCATTCCATCCTCCTCTCAGTCCACTGTGGGAGAGGCAGTGGTGGTGGGGACCTATGTAGGTCTTATCCCCTGTAGGTAACTCTCCACATTCTAGCCAGCCCGTGACTGCCCCCCATGCTGCTTTGTACCTCCTTTATATAGGCTCTTCAGCCTGAAGCTCCTCCATGACAGGATGATGCAATTTCCAGTGCAACCCACTTCCAGTTGTTGCAGAAGAGACACTATTCTCACTGTAGCACACCACAATCGTTCTGCTCATGTAGTTTCCTTTAGCAACATTAACCGGAAAATCTAATTTCAGTTTTTCTTAAATAATGTTCTTGGCCATATGGTGAACATGGAGTTGCTGTTCTGAAATAGCTTCTAAAAAGTTGAACATGAGGAAGCTTTAACAGCTCTGTGTGCCTAAGCTACTTATGATTGCTACAGAAGCTGTGCTTGAAATGTTAAAGGCAGGTGGAAGACCATTTGGCGGAACTACGAAGAATACAAGATTATGGGAGGAAGTCCAAGGGAGAGACTCTTGGAAAGCTTAATTCTGTCAACTCTGAAAATGAAAACCTTTCTCTTGAAAATGCAAAATTAAAGGTAATATCACCTTCATTTGTAAAAAGTGCAGTCACCCTGTTTGTATTAAGAGCTCCTCTGTTGAAGAGCATCTTGATCCTATCTTAGCCATACATTTTGAGTTGTTTTGTTGCAGCTCTTTTCACATGATTGCACATGAAAAAGATCTATTTCCTTAGAGGGCATACATTCAGTTTCCTTTATTTCTCGCTGAACAATTTCATCCCGGTCCCATGTTTGCTTACTGAGAAGTTGCTCTCACAGAGTTCATTGAGACTGACTTGTAAGTAAGTCTCCATAGGGTTATTGCTCTAGACCTACAACCTGCATGCAACTTGTTAATGAGGGCTTTTCTGGTTAATGTCTACATTTAAAAAAAAATTGTTAGTCAATATAGTATGTAGAGCAGGGATATAAATATTAAATCAGAACACCTGGTGATAACTTCAGCTTGTCATATATTTGCCACACTAACCAAACTCAGTTTTTTCATTGGCTGATGAAACCTTCTCAGTAGTATATATTCAAGCTGCATTCTAAATGTTAGGCATCCTCTGCTGCTTTGGAAGTGAATATTATGTCTGCAGAAGCTGAACTCTTGGATTTGCATGAAGAAGCAAAGAAGCAAGAGAACCTGGTTCACCAATATAAGACTGAGGTGAGCCATTCAACTGGAATAGTTTTTTGGTGCTGTGTTCAGACAATACTTTCCCCAATATCTCCTCTGTGCAGAGTCCCGAAGCAAAAGACCTCCTTACCTTCCTGCATACCTGGTTCATCTGTCTCACTTCCAAGGTCCGTGGATACCCTCATGTGGGGTATCCCACATGAATAGACTCGAGTATAGATGTGTAAAACCTGGTGTGCATAATGTCTGGCTTTTATTGGGGTATCACTTGCATTATTCCAGGTAGATCGGATTTGGATTGTGTGCGAGCAGCTGCATTCAATTTCAGCCAATTTAAAATGTTTTCCGCAGGCCAGCAAGGCATCATAAAAGGGCTTATATTTGTATTTTGTAACTAGTGGTAATTGAGATTATTGAAGGGTGATTATAATAAGAAGTTGTCTAGGATGTGAGGGCGATCTGGCTGCTACATCTGTCACCCCATTAATCGCCAGGGTTGATTCAGCTGATCTGGCTGGCTAGGCAGGTGTCCCCTACCTCCCTCACCGCTCCATGTGCGTCCCTCCTGAAGCTGCGCGCTCAGTGGAAGAGGAGGACCATCCCAGATAGGAGTGTACTGTTCTTTGGTCAAGGGTATGTGATAGCTGCGCTCCCCTGCTAGAACCTCCAAACAAGTAGTTGTCTGGTCATTATTTGCAGGGTTGGCCCTATGTGTATATGTATGAGTCATATTGCATGGTGCAGGGTAGTAGTTCTTATATAGTGTGATTGCCCAGTGAGCGGTAGGATATGTTGCCAACCCCTCTTGGGGCAAGCTGGTTGCTAGGAAACTTATGTGAGCTGTTTCTCTTGGCAGAATCTTAATCATGATTCATGACTGACTGAGGGTGGCTCGGGATTAATATATTTTTTCTGTACTGATTAAATAGCATAACTAAAAACATTTGACTGAGGCTTCAGCAAATTAGTTTCAATAATTTACAAAACCGATAGCTCCAAAAAGTCTCTTCTGAGGTGAAGCTTCTCATTTAACACTCCGTTACAACAAAGATGCAGCAGTGGCAGTTAGTCATGAATTGCGCACACAATTCTTTCTGACCCTGGCTTCCTGGGTTGAATGGCTCTCTAACAAGTACTTTTGTTCAACTACTGTTCTCCAAGGGAAGGGGCATACTTATATAAGCAGCAGGTAACACCTGTGAGACCTGTTTCTGTCATTGTAACAGTGTTATGACATCAACCAGGATATGAATGTGGTCCGTTTGGGAATAAGGTTTTCATTTCTTATTCTTAATTCAGTAAACCCTTTGCCTGTGATTCCTGGCCAGGAATCTCTGCTTGTTTGAGTTGGGAACCTCTTCCACAAATGAAGACCAGCCACCAACATACATCTGTAGTTTCCAACAGTTTTCATGCTGAGTAGTTGATGAAATGGTGCTCTATAAGCAGCTGAAACTTTTATAGATATCTGGTCATATTTTGGCTTCAGTAGGTAATTGTTGGGTTTATTGCTCAAGCATCTGAAAAATTTGTAGTTCAGTATTAGATTAGATTATAAACTGGTATAAATTTGCATGAGTTTATTCACATGCACACAGTAGCTCAAATTAGGAGTTATACAGAAATACTCTGTATATGTGTAAGCATATCCATGCAAAGATATACCAGTTCATAATGCTAAAGGTTGGTTGATACACTGCTGCTGTATAGTTTTGGTATTTCTAGCACTAATTAATGAAACTACTAGGGTGAGTGAGATGATAATGAAAAGAGACATTATAATTAATAACACTTCATAGCCAGAAAATGTTTATTTGCAAATATTTCGAAGAGTATTTGTGGCAAGAGTTAGTGATGGTAGCATGCATAAAGCTTTTGCTTGCTTGTAACCATCATAATGAGATTATTGACTGAAGGTTTTCCTGATTGTACAAAGAGTACCCTTGGGGCCTACAGGTCTGGTATTGCTTTCACTTCATTGGATTAAATGTTTTTGTGAACACCCTGCAGGAGGAGCAGTATAGATCAGGGGCCCCCAACTCTTGAGCCTGTAGGTACCTTTGGAATTCTGACAGGGTGGTGGGCACAACTGCAAAATGGTTGCTGCAGAAGTCGGAACCAGCCACAAAATGGACACCAGAGGAGGCGAAGACACACGCACACAGAGGAAGGCCAAATGCAGGGGATAAGAGGAGTAATTGTAAAAAATACACTGGGAAAGAGGCGAGAGAGAGAATAAAACCAACATTGTGGTGGCATCTGCTACTGAAATGTTATATTAATTTCCACAGCCAATCAAATCTCCAGTTGGCACTCAGAAGCCCCGTTGGGGAAGAGCTCCACCTGGCCATGCCTACTTTCAAAAACACTTGGTGGGTGCCAGTCGGCGTCATGGTGTCCACAGGCATCATGTTGGGGGGGCCCTGCTGTAGATATTTAAATTTTGAGTTAATTTACCTGTAGGTTAACCTTTAATTCTGGTTTCAGAGTAATAGCTGCTTGTTGGGAGAGGGCTAGCCTTTTGAGGAGAACAATTGAAAGCATCAACACATTATAGTTCCTCACACAGTAATTTTTAGGTACTGGCTTGCTGGATTACATAATTCTTGAAAATTTGAGAGGCTTGGATGCAGAGAACCACAAATGAAACAGAGTTTGTGGAACAGATGTTGCCATTCCTTCCCACTGCATCCCCCCTTTGCTTATAAGAAGAGCCTGCTGGATCAGACCAATGTTGGAGCAGTGGACTCTGGTCTGGAGAACCAGGTTTGATTCCCTGCTCCTCCACATGAGCGGCAGACGCTAATCTGGTGAACTAGATTTGTTTCCCCACTCCTACACATGAAGCCAGCTGGGTGACCTTGGGCTAGTCACAGTTCTCTCTGAACTCTCTCAGCCTCACCTACCTCTCAGGGTGTCTGTTGTGGGGAGGGGAAAGGAAGGTGATTTGTAAGCCTTAAGTGGTAGAGAAAGTCAGCATGTAAAAACAAACTCTTCTCCTCCTCCTCCATCATCTAGTCCAGCATGCTGCTCCACAAAGAAGCAAGGCATATAGGCCATCCCCTCCCTGTTGCTGCCTGACAGCTCTGGTGTTTTGAGATTTGCTGCCTCTTGATATGACTATTAGCCAAGATCCCCATGAATCTGTCTAACCCCCTTTTAAAACTACCTATAGTTATGACCATCACTACCTCCACTGGCAGTTAATCCCATAGTTCAATTGCTCATTGACTAAACAGGTATTTCCTTTTTTCTGTCGTGAACCTATTTCCCAATAATATATATGATTGGGTGCCCCTGAGTTGTGATGTTATGGGAGAGTGAGAAGGTCACCTGTATCCATTTGTAAAAAGTGTATTAAACAGGATTTTTACCCAACTTTTCTGCCCTCCTAGGGCCACCAAGGCAGCTGACAAATTAAAGCATATAAATTAAAATATAATTTTAAAAGCCATTAAAACCAACACACAAATACATCGTTGAAGCAATTTAAAATTAGAACATAAAATAAATACAAAAGATAAAAACAATATTTGAAACATTGGTTAAAACATTGGTAGTTAAAACATTTTTCTACTCCATGCATAATTGTATAAATCTATATCATGTTTCCCTTTAGCCGCCTTTTTTCTAGGCAAAAAACCCCCAAATTCACTAGCCTTTCCTTATAGGAAAGGTGCAACACCCCCTAATGATATTGTTTGTCCTCCTTTGTATGTTTTCATCTCTGCAATATCCTTTTTGAGATATGGTGACCAGAACTGCACACAGTGTTCCCAAATGAGGCTTTAAACAAGGCCATTGCAATATTGACCATTTTATTTTCAGTTCTTTTCCTAATAATTCCTACCATAGTATTTGCTTTTCACTTCTGACAAACACTGGGTCAACATTTTTACCAAACTTTCCATTACAACCACAAGATCTCTTTCCATCTCAGTCTCGGCCAGTTCAGACCCCATCAGCATATAATTAAGATTTTTTCTTCCAATATGCATAACTTTTTACTTACCCATGTTGAACTTCATTTGCCATATTGTTGCCCACTCACCCAACTTAGAGAGATCTTCCTATAGCTCTTCACAATCTGCATTGTGGTCAATGTTTCCAGTTGGTGCAACAACGCTTACGTCTCACACTTGGCCTCAAGCCCTGCTCAGAACCAAGAACAGAGTTGGTACACCTCTAGTTGGCTCTGTGACCAACTGCTCCAATGCACAGTGATTTATGATGTCTAGAAAACACGTTTCTATGGATGAATCAAGTACATATTTGCTCAATCTGTGTGAGGGTTGTTGAAGTCACCCAGTAGTATGACGTTCTCATTTTTGGTCACTTGCCTTATTTCCCTCTCCTGATTTTGATCGGAGGGGGGTGGGATGGTGCACCTTCACTTTAACAGGACCTGATATCTCCACTTGTAGTGATTCCATGGGGGAGTTTTCCCAAATGGTTTCTAGCTTCTTTGACTCTATGCTTTGATATACAGAGCAATGCAGCCCCCAACATGTTCCTCCCTGTCCTGTCTACAGAGTTAATATCCAGGAATAACAGTGTCCAACTGAGCTTTCTCATTCCACCAGGTTTCTGAAATGCCCATGATATCTCAACTGTCATATAGCACTAAGCACTCCAGCTCCCCCATCTTGGCTTGAAGACTTCTAGCCTTGGCATATGAGCACCTGTGCCTTATTTCCCTCACTAAGGATCCCTGCTTCCCTTGGCCCTGAGGTTTCCTTATATGGCTCTCCTTTACTGCCCTACTCATTCTCAACTTTTGGCCTATTCCCACCAATATTTTCTCTTTGGGATGAGTCAGTCAGAACTGGAGGCTTTCCAGCTCCTGTCTGTTTTCCCCCAGGAGTTAGTTTAAAAGCTGCTCTACCACCCTTTTGACATTAAGCACTAGCAGCCTGGTTCCCTTTAGTATAAGTGAACCTTCTCTCTTGTGTAGGTTCAGGGTGCCCCAGAAAGTTCCCCAGTGCCTAACAAACCTAAAGCCTTCTTCCAGTATTTGCTCATCCATACATTGAGAACCCTAATCTATGCCCCTGAGCATAAAACAGGCATCAGTTCTGGGAACACTACCTTTGAGTTCCTGGCCTTTGGCCTTCTGCCTAGTAAACTAAACATTTTCTTCAGGATCACATGACTACATTTCCCATTGTCATTGGTACAAACATGCACCGTGACCCCTGACTCCTCCTCCATACTGTCTATCAGCCTATTCAGTCAGTGTGTGATGCCTGAAACCAGACAGGCAAGTCTCCATGTGGTTAAAACATCCATCACAGATCCCTCTCTATATTCCTAATGATCCAGTCTTTCACTACCAAAAGCCCACCTCCTCCTAATCCCAGAGGAGTGTCCTAGATGTGAAAAGATACTGATTCATAATGAAAGGAAGGGGTCCCTTCTAAGGAATTGTTTCCACCTCCCTCCAACCTCGAGACCCTCACTCTCCTTGACAGCAGAGGAACTATAAGTACAGGAATGGAACAGTTCCTGAGGGTCTTCTCTGTATACCTTTCTGTTTGTCTCAGCTTCTCCAGGTCATCAACTTTATCCTCAAGGTAACAAACCTGTTCCCTGAGAGCCAGGAGCTCCATCCTTCAAGGCACGCCCACAATTTCTGTCCCAAGAATAGTTAAAGGTACATGTGACACTCCTTGCAAAATACTGGATAGCGCGCCCCCCTCTAGCATTCAAACTTCATAGCTGCTTTGGTTGTTCTCAGGTGTCAAGGGTACGAAAGGGCCCTTACCTGAACCTAGGTCGAATCCTGTACCAAGGATTCACCCAGTGAGCTCTTTTCCTCACCTTTGTGCACGCTCTTTGTAATTCTGTGGATCCAAGCCAAAATTATGTATATTTTTTCAAAATGTAATTAAAACAATTTAAAATACAAATGCAAGCTTTTATGATAGAAATAATTTTGGTGTTTATGTAAAATACTGTTCTAGGTGCAGAAATTAGAAACGGAAGCTGAAGAATTGAAAACCAGGTATGAAAAAGTCATACATGAAAGGAAAAAGTTAATGGAAGCCAAAGATTTAAAAATGGCTAAGGTAAGTATGGTGTATTTTATTTTTGTGCAGTTAATACAGTAACTTTTTGAGCTGTGCAAAGTGACTGTAAACACTAACAGTCCTCTTTTTTTTACGTTTACCTTCCCCCTCCCCAAATCACCAATGCTGTCACACAGATGAGGGGCCAGATGGAGGCTCGTTTGAAGGAGTTAGAACATGCTCGTGATTTACAGAAAGCAGCTGAAGGGAAACTGCAAAAGTGTCAAGAAAGCCTGCTGTCTTGCCAAAAGAGCTGTGTAGATAAATCCAAAGCCTTTAGGGAACTGCAGGTTCAGGTGCTTGGAGAACAGTAATTGTTGGTTAAAACGTCTAAAGAAATGTGGAAGGAAGTCTAAGAAATGGCATTTATTTTCCCTTTTTGGTTTTTTTACATTATTGTAAAGGAGGGAAAACAGTGTTTGCCAGCTGAGGGCACTCATGTCATCTTGCTGCCTGCTGTAGCTCCCTAGTAGAATAAATGTTCCTTTGTATATGATTTGGTGCTCTGGATAAAATGAATCTGTTTAATTGCTTTTAGAGGCAGTGGTGTTACTACTTTATGTATTTGAATTACTGCTAATTGACCTTGGCTATTAGATATTGTATCTCTGACGCATTAATTGTCTAGTGATAACCTGCTCCTTTATTCTGCCTAAATGTTGAATGTATAAATGTTTGTCCCAGGGAAGATACAGTGAACTATGGAATACCTATTGACTAATGTTGCTGGGGGTAAAGTGTAGATGACTGGGGAAGGCAATGGCAAACCACCTTGTAAACAGAGTCTGCCTAGTAAACGTCAGGATGTGACGTCACCCCATGGGTCAGTAATGACCCGGTGCTTGCACCTTTACCTTTTTAAATGTTGCATTGAAAGAAGCTCAACTCCAGATTTTCATCGGTTTAATGGCAGTATTACATTTCTTTAATAGGACAGTGCAAAGTTGCTTACAGAAGATGCCCAGAAAATTACAGTAAATAATGAAAATTACTGGGAAATGCTGTTTTTCTGTTTAACACTACAGACCTCTGTACACTAAGTTGGCAATGGCCGAGTTAAAACTGCTGCAGTTTGTTTGTGATGGGCATAAAACGGCTTGTTGCTGTCCTTGCAATCTCTCTCCCCACCTTCCTTAGTATCTAGAATGTGATTGAAGTCTTCCTGGTTTCAAAAACCTTCAGTCAAAATCCAGTTCACCATGACATCCAAATGTCAATGGACAAATTGCTGTCTGTTTCCTACCCACAAACCAGAATTTTAACCAGGATTAAACTCCGATTTGGCATCCCAGTTCGTTAGGAGCAAACATTGTCCAAGTTGCCCAGCTGCCTGCACTTGGAGGATGAAGACTTCAGAACCAAGAAGTCTTCACTCACACTCCACATGCAAGGAGAGAAGGGGTGGAGCATTGGGAGTGCTCACCTCATGTGCCTGAGACACTATGAGCCCTTTCCGCACAAGGCTGGGATGTATGCCAGGAAGAGGGTTTCACATAGCAATACTCTTCTGCATAAGTAAACACTTACTTGAGGGGGGTGGTATATAGGAACATCTTTCCATATTCCTTTTTGGCACAGTGATTTGCTTAGCATGGCTGGTTAGAAGAAGACCAGCTCTGCATGAGTACAGCAGGGAGGGCTGGCTCTAAAGGGGGGTTTCAGTGAGTCTCTGAAACTACCCTGGTCAAGGCAGCAGCAGCATGGGTCTGTAGGTAATGATAGCTACGAGCCACACCAGTCACTTCCTCTCAGGTGCTATCCCTCTGCCTGTTGGGTTGCTTGGACAGTGAACAGGTCTGACGTACAAACACAGCAACAAGCAGGGCTCAGGCTTGGCATGAACAAGCATCTTTCTATGCAACATTTGAATGAAGTCAGTATGTCTCACTGAATACAGTGCATCTTAATCCTGTCTAAACTTGCATAGGATTGAGCTGCATACCTTGCATTGCATTTGTAAAGTTTAATGAACCAGCCTCTGCATGACTGGGGATTGACACTGGTTGCTCAGTTCACACAGGAGATTATCTGCATGGGGAAAGAGGGGCTTGCACTGCTTCTCCACTATACATTTTCAGCACTGGCTTGTAGTAAATATATGAACTGGGGCTAAATTGGCTTTTAAAAGGAACTGGTGTAGCTTAAGGTAGTTTCCACAGAGCTCTAGTTATAAGTAATGGGTGTACATACACCTTCTTCAATTCACCTCTTTCAAAATGGATGCTTGGTTCAACTTTTGTTGAACATGGTTAGACCACAAACCCTGGTGTGTGCGTTCTTTTAAGTTTCCCCTCCATTCTCTTTATTTGTTTCAAAATAACCTGTATATCTTCTCTCTAAATAGCCTTCTGCAAAAGGTAGGAACCCAACTAACAGCCCATTCCTGAAGTTGGGGGTCGAATGGGCTTAGGAGGCGGCATGACCCCTACGCTGGCGTCCGTGCTACTTGCGCCATCTAAACTGGTATGGTGCCAGCATAGGGGCACTTACGCCAGCCCTCCTGGACTGTGGCGGCCCATGGTTGCCGGCTTGGCTTCCTGCTGGTGTCCTCCCAGTGCAAGTTCTTGCATGGGCGTCCTGGGAGGCGTTTTGGAGAGCGGAGCTACCGTTAGGCAGCTTCCTAAACTGTTTCAGCCTAGGAATGCCCCCTTGAGCAATGGTGGTGCTGTACCACCTTTTTGTTGGCACAGCATCACTGTTTTCAATGGGGCTATTTCCCCCTTTTCCAAACTTTTAGTTAAAAATAGCCCTTTTCCCCCTTCGCTATAGCGGCGAAACCTCTTTGGAGGCCTCACTGCTGCGCTATCCCCAGCTGCTGCAGCTCTCAGGAATGGGCTGTAAAAATGTCTGTTTAGGTTTGCAAGGCATTTAGGTTTGCAGGGCATTCTTGTATGCTATGTAGCAATAATAAAGCTTCCAGAAATGATGCAGCATTTGCAAATTAAGATGTCAGATGATCATTTCTGTAAGAGCTTAATTTTACATGCCATGCAAGTTTTGGTATTGCATACCTTACTCCTATTTTAGTTATAGATCACATTTACATTGCTATTGTGTGTCTAATTCACTCTTCTCTACTTAAGAATAAATGGACTCACATTCTAGCTGTATCTGAAGTGAGCTGTGGCTCACGAAAGCTCATACCCTGCCAAAAGTTTTGCTAGTCTTTAAGGTGCTACTGACCCTTGCTCTTTTCTACTGCTATTTTACTTATATTTTTCATGTGGAAGAATAACTCAGAGACCTAATTCATATATTCATCAGGGACCAAGTCTATCATATGATAGTGGAGAAGCAGTACAGCTCACCTCCCAAATGAACACTCCTCCCCCGCCGGCAATCAATCAAACAGACGCAGTTTGTCTTGATGGGTTAGTCTCACTGATGCTGTTGTGAAGGACTGCATAGGACTGGGTATGATAGCATTCCCTTTTTTGTATGCTGCTTTGTTAGAGATGTTAGAACTACTGTTTTCACAGGTAGACAACAGTGATGATTTCTTAAAACACCATTCTTTGGAAGATGAAAATTACACCATTCAGATGAAGTATGAAGAAGTTCAAAGGTAAACATGATTCCCGCTCCCACAATTCAGTATTTCCTTACCCCTTCTCTTCTGTAGTGATGTTACATCTATCTATCTATCTATCTTTCTGACTTAAAAGAAAATTAGAAGAAATGGAATTACAAAACAAAGGACTTGAAAATCAGCTGGAGAACCAGGAAGAGAGTCTTCAGAAAACTGAATTGCAGTTCAAACAAAAGCTTGCAAGTTATGCTGCTTTGACCAGACAACTGGAAGTTGCTTTGGAAGATGGACGGAAAAGGGTAGATACAACCTTGAGTGTTTTGCATTTTTGATTCAGATAAGCAATATTCAGCCTGTTGATCTGACAGGTTTATGTGTCGGTGGACTCATGAAAGAGGTAGTCGGCATGATTCTCAGTTTTCTGTGTAGCACACTTTTGTTAATGGGAAAGTGCAATGTTATCTTCTAAAGTGAAAGGTTCCTTGGTTGAAATCTTTCTTAAAAGTCATTCCTTTTCTCCTCAAAACACTTCCCCCAAAGTACTGACGACTCATGAGTGAGGGAAAGGTCTTCTATATATGCCCAAAGCATTTTTTCTTGATTATATATTTGGAAGTTGCGGGAAAGACTGGTTGAAAATTGGTTCCTGGGCTAGTTCTGGCTCTGATTAAGCACCTGGAAGGAGCACCTTGAACTGATATATATCACACTCATACTCTGCACCATGGTAAGACTGCTTTATCCGAAGTTTCCCACATGGAGCAAGTCCCTATACACTTGCATTTTCAAGCTGCTGCCACACTATCAATCAAAGTATGACTCCAGTGTGTGTGTGTGTGTGTGTGTGTGTGCGCGCACACATGCTGGAGTCATACCAGAGTATGACTCCAGCGCACACACACACACCACCTGTATGTGTGTGTGTGTGCACACATGCTGGAGTCATACTTTGATTGATGGTGTGGCAGCAGCTTTAAAATGCAAACATAGGGACTTGCTCCCTGTGGGAAACTTCGGATAAAGCAGTCTTATAGTGGTGCAGTTAATTTTAACTGAACTGCATGGAGGTGGTTTTAGGCAAACAGCTTCCATATGAAGTATAACTCATCTGCACAGGTTTATACAGTCATCATTTAGAAGCTATGACTAGAATGTTTTCTCCCTCTCCCATAATACTAGAACTCGAAGACACCCAATGAAAATGATGAGCAGCAGATTCAGGAAAGCCACAAGATTTGATGCCCTCTAGCTTAGATGGCTTTAAAAGGAAACTTGACAGATTCACAGAGGAAAGGTCTCTTTATTTCAAATAATCTGATGACCCATTGGTCTTGGGAAACAGGATAGGTCTATCAGGACCTACTCACCAGGAGGGCTAAATGTAACCTCCATGTTCAGAGGAAATGTACCACTTAATACCAGTTGCTGGAGGACAAACAGCAGAAGAAGGTTGTTGTTTCCATGCAACGTTTCTGGGCTTCGCAACAGCAACTAGGTGGCCACTGTGGATTAGATGGGATCCAGCAGGGCTCTTCTTATGACATAATTGGAAAAATTGTACCACACCAAGACGTTACGTGCATATCCTTCAGGTTTTGAACAATACATGGAAGTATGGTAAGAGGAAGTGAGAGCCAGTCTTATTTTTGTTGCATATCAGTTCAGACACCAGTTTGCCTGTAGTCTGAAGAATGGATACAAGTAATTTGCATCTATATTTTCTTAATATAAAGTGATATCATTGTACAGAGAACTGCCAGTGAAAGACGGAACATGACAGCGGTATGAGTCAGCATGATACATCCAGATAAGGACTTTTTCCCTTCGTTGTGATGATTATACATGGTTGCTTTGTGTGCTAATTTTCCTTCTTGTGTTTGGCAAACAAGTACAAGGAAGCAGACAGAAAATGGCATACACCTTTGCAACATGCCTAACTTTTCCACCAAGTCAGACACATGTGTTTGTCCAAGCTGTTGGATACACTGAAGACATTTACCTCAACAGTCCTCATGTTAAAGAGAGATCTGTCCCTACACACAATTTTAGGTAGCCATATGGAACTAGTATGTCCCAAAGGATTGGAGGAGACATGTAATTAGAAGATCAATCCAATTCACAGGAGAATGGCAGAGGGAGGCCCTCTTGGGTTCTGCCCTTAGAACATCGTTCTGATTCTATTTTTTCATGAGGTTTTTTTAGCTTTGTGTAGAAAATTTACTATAGAACAAGCCAGACCTTTCATACAGTAGGGGCAGATTACCGTACTAGTTGAATGATTTGCTGATGTCTTGTAATGATCACGAAATAACTAATCCTAGTAAAATAACACTATTAAGTTGTTACTTCTGTTGAAGTGTGTGATCTAGGGTTGATCTCTTTTTTTGTTACAGCTAGCAGAAGAGGTGGAAAAAAATTCATCTAAAGAGCAGGCCCTCCAGTTGAAAATGTTGGATCTAGAAAATGAACTGAGACAGAAAAAAGAAGAATATAAACAACTAGCTAGGAAATTGAATACTGTGAGTAGGTTTTCGGGGACGTATTGCTTTGCGATTGCAGGTCATCTAACCAATGGACATTTGACCTATAGCCTGTAAGTCACCCAGGCCCTCCCTTTTCCTTGTCTGTTAGCCAGATTAAAATATGCATGTATGGTGCATTACACTCAATGTGATTTCTAGTACATAACACTTTCCAAGTACAAGCCAGTGCCCTCTGGTTCTCAATAATATGTTGGCTGTTCTTGCTTCTCCCAGATGATCATGCTGTTCCTTTGTGTCTGAACACCGACCAAGTGCATGTGCGTTTTGTGCAGTTCCTAAATTTTGGGTGCAGTTTAGCAGATTGCCTCATCCTGAGATAACTGGGTGGCTACCGCATCCCCCCCCCCATCGTCATTAATATGATGCAGCACCTGATCTATGAGACATAAAACAGCACTCCTATTAGGGTTAGTTGAGGAGGATAGAACTAACTAGCTTGTATGGCAGAGACTTGGTTGGAATATCTTATGTTGTATGATTACCTTTGTTTCTCTTTATGCTATAATCCACCTTGAGTCTCAGTGAGAACAGCGGGCTATAAATAAGCTAAAAGAGAGTTCATCTGATATTTGGATCTCCCAAAACTGGCTTTGAAATTTCAAAATTTTAACACAAAGACTAGGTGGATCAAATCTGTAGTAGAGGAAGACTACCAAATGGCTGATGAAGGCCTTACAAGCATGTTCTTCAGTGTACTGGCATATTATTTATTCTCTGGTTGGGAACTTGATCTTTTGGGGGAAGGAGACATCTCCAGAGCAGCTGGCTGTATCCCTTACTATCTCTCCAAGCACCGCAAACTACTTATTGTTGGTACTGCCAGTGTAAACATTGGTGGATTTGGATCAGCATTTATAATCATAGAGCTGGAAGGGAACACCAGGCTCATCTAGTCCAACCCCCTGCACAATGCAGGAAATTCACAACTACCCCCAGTGACCCCTACTCCATGCCCAGATGGCCAAGATGCCCTCCCTCTCATGATCTGCCTAAGGTTATAGAATCAGCATTGCTAACAGATGGCCATCTAGCCTCTTCTTAAAAACCTCCAGGGAAGGAGAGCTTACCACCTCCCAAGGAAGCCTGTTCCACTGAGGAACTATGCTAACTGTTAGAAAATTCTTCCTGATGTCTAGACGGAAACTCTTTTGATTTAATTTCAATCCGTTGGTTCAGGTCTGACCTTCTGGGGCAAAAGAAAACAACTTGGCACCATCCTGTATATGACAGCCCTTCAAGTACTTGAAGATGGTTATCATATCCCCACTCAGTCTTCTCCTCTTCAGGCTAAACATACCCAGCTCCTTCAACCTTTCCTCATAGGACTTGGTCTCCAGACCCCTCACCAACTTTGTTGTCCTCCTCTGGACACGTTCCAGCTTGTCTACATCCTTCTTAAATTGCGGTGCCCAAAACTGAACACAGTACTCTAAGTGAGGTCTAACCAGAGCAGAGTAAAGCGATACCACCACTTCGTGTGATGGACATTATATTTCTGTTGATTCAGCCCAAGATTACATTTGCCTTTTTAGAATCAGAATCTAAGGGGAGATCCTGGAACTGATTGCTGAGCAGCAGAGGATGAGAATTACTCCTGATTTTCCTGTGCCTGTGGGTCACATTTTTCCATATGCCCCCCCTCCTGTGTTGGTTTCGCCTTCATTTGTTGAGATTCCTCACTCTCCTCCTCCTGTTGCCCCCTAAAGAGTGCTTCATGCGTTTTGTCCATGAACTCTTAACCTTCCTTTATAAAATGGAGTGTAGACAAGTGTGCCTGTAGTAAAACCCCTCCACATCTCTGAAGATCCCTTTCTCTCAGCCTATTCTACTTCAGTTTTAGTAAGGATACAGTGGGTAACCCTGTACAAATTGTCTTGTGAAAATTCTTCAGGTTGGGATAAAAATATGATTTGTAAAAAGCGGCATGTTAAAGATTATACTCACACTGTAATCTGTATTCTACTCATTTTTTCAAATCTAAGGGTTAATATTTGTTCCTTGTGTTCTTGGTGAGGGGAACGAGCAGAGACTTGCAACAGTTGTGGACTTTTTCAAGAGTCAGATTGGTGTTTCCCCAGTCTGGAAGCAGCCCCCTCCTCCTTTAAACCCCGAAGCTGGGAAATTTAGCCTCACAGGGAATCGGTTGCATAGTATTGGGATTGGAGAGGATGGTTAAGAGCTTGTTCCTCATTTACCTCTTCACCTCAGCCCTATCAGGCAGTTTCCCTGTTATGGTATGCTAATAGGCCTAGGCTGCCCTGGGACACTTAGCAAGGTATTCAGGACTGGAGCTAGTGTGCAAGGATGGAACAGTGCTGTATAGCCAGAGACAAACAGGGGTCTCTTGGCATCCATCTTGTTTGTGCCAATGCCGCAGAAGCTGACTGGGCAATGTTGAGACTTGTTTTTCCATGCTTTCCCCTGAAAGGAACATTGATGGTGCACTGAAGACAAAGGACAGACTGTTTATCATCCCTTTAGCTTTCCTGCAGTAGACCAGACATACCTTGCCAAATCTTATCAGTTCCATTCTGATGGACACAGTAATCTCATCAAGTAGTTAGCCAAGCCCTCTGACTCATCTTGCTACAACCTTTCCAGTCCCCACCTCAATCTCCAATTCTATAACCCCATGCTCAGGTACTCAACTCTCAAGTACCCAGACATTGTTTCTGATCTGCCTTACCTCCTGGCTCTATTCTACTGCACTCTCCTAATCCAATCTAGAGCAATCAAGCCTTTGTCACTGGCAATGACCAGCCATTCCCAGACATTGTCAGGGGCAGGGAGACATAGTTTCCAGCAACATCCTGGGGTATGAATATATCCCCATTCACCACAGCAAATTGCTGGCATTTTTCCCTTGGACCCAAAGCTCGAGCCCTGCACTTGCGTGCAGTCCCTCTTCTCCTTCCCTTCTTGCAGCTGCCATTCTGGACCTCACTCCCTGGATCAGGTAATTGTAAACCCCCCTAGGAACCTTCAGTCCTTGTGTCCAACCCCTCATACCTTTACTTTCTGAGTTCTATATGTATTGGGAATTTTGTGTGTATGTGCGAACAACTTGGACTATTTTAATAAAACCCTTAAAATTCACAGAACGCTTTATTTCTTTATTGGGAACCTTTTCCACTCATCTGGCATAGAAATTGGGTTTAAAGATCCCCACGCCAACCTCTTGCAAAGCTTTACCAGTCTCCAGCTAATTTACCCCAATAAAAGGTGACCCCTCTACTTGGCATAACAAATTGGGCTGTTGGTTGGTTGAAAAGTAGTGACAAGCTTCTTGCTTCAGTTATTCTTATCACTGAATTAGAGTAAAGGCTTGCAAGTGTGCTCTGCCACATGGGTTCCATAGCTGTAGGAGGGGAAAACACGTACACAGTCCTCATTCTTGCTGTATGTTTGTTTTTTTGGGGGGACATTTTGGGCTGAGCAAGGGGTCGTATTTTTATGTATATCTGGTGGAGGGCCTTCTTCTTTGTTGGCAGCCTAGTGATCTAGTGAGGGTCATCCATTTTAATATCAGAAGGACTGATGTGTGGTAAATGTCTCTTTATCTTGCTGTGTGTGTCTGATTATGAAAAGCCAAATGATTTTGTGGGCTTCATGATGCAATAGCAGAGGGTGCTGAATACAAGACGAAAAAGCCCTGCATTTGTGCATAAACATTTTATATTAAAATGATTCATTTAGTTTGGTGAAAGGAAAACTGCTTCCAGTTTAATTCATGCTTCTGCGAGTTTCAGCAATTATGCACTTACAGTGCAATCCTAAGGAGAGTTACTCCAGTCTAAGCCCATTTATTTCAGTGGGCTTAGACTAGAGTAACTCTGTATAGGATTGTACTATTACCCATCGTTTTTCTCTAATACATCTTTAGCTTTTTGGCTTCTTATCCTTTGGAATCTAATTCTGATCCTACTGCTTCCAAAGTGATCTGTAACTTTTCCCATAGATCTTAAATGATTTTAAGTTTTAACCATTTCCAAGCATCCTGCCTGAGGGCAAAACTAAGCATATGAATATAGACTCACTGCTTTTGGATATGAATTTTCATTGTAATTCTTCAGCAGAATTCCTTCTCCTTCATGTGTCACCACTGCTATAATATTTTAAGCATTACTTAAACTGACAGATAAAAATAAGTATTAAACTAATATTCATGCATGAGTAGAGTGTCATAGTCAACACAGAACACATTCATTGATCTCCTCCTGCAGTTGGTTTTCTATACATCCATATAAACACACAAATTGAGAATATATTATGAAAGGCAGAAATATGGAACATATTTTTCTGCTCCTCATGAGCTGATATTGCTGGAAATGGGAACGAACTGTAAATACTTATGAACAAGACCCAGGACTCCTTAATGCACGAATGTTACAGGGTATTACAATTTAAAAAACAAGCCCCTAGGAAGTCATTTATTTGATCGCATTTAACCAGAAGTTAATATTGCATATAAAAATATAGCCAGTGCTTAAAATTCTGAGACAGCTTTGACACTTATTTTAACCACATGTATTTTAAGATTATGTTCTAATAAACATAAAAGTAAATCTTAATGTGTGTATTTTATGGAGAGGGTGGATTATGAATGGCTAATAAAACTGCTTATCACTTTTAACAAGCACCTTTGGTACCAAAAATGTAATTTAAATTGGTTACAGGTGCAGCTGTAAAAAAAAAAAAATCAGCAGGCGTCCTGACATTGCAGTGGTATAAGGATGCTGTGAGGTGGGGTGCTTCTAGTTCCCCCTTTTTAAAACCCTCACAAATTTTTCTGTTACCAGTAGCTGAGAGGAGGTTTTAATATTCGTTATACCCCACAGTCTGTCACCCTTGATTGTTTGAGGAGAAAGTTTCCCTTTCCTCCCCCCACCCCAGGTGGAATAGAGAGGCTTAGAGGCTGAAGCTGATTTTTAAAGTATGAATATAAAATGAAGTTTATTATTTACAGAAAAGATTGTTAGGTTGATAGCTTTTCTTCAAGAGGCGCAAAGCTTAGATGGTTACAGGCAGTTCAGTTTCTCCAGGTGACTAATAAACTCAGATTTGTTCAGTACATTCATGTACTCAATATACACAGTGTGGACTCAGACTACCCTAGCACACAGAATACCAGAGAGTGGAGGTTCATCCACAACGTTTCCCACTCCTTAGATTTGCCCACCTCCTGTGGAAACAAATCTTTCTCCCCCAAAACACTGAGTCAGGAGTCTCCCTATTTCAGGAGCCACCTAGTGACTGAAGAAAGGGTTCTCTACCCTAATCTTCCCCTTGTCACCACTCAGGTTTGGTTTAAACACAGGAGCTCAGAGCCAAAAGCACAAGAATTCTTCTCTCCCTCCATAAAAGTACCCTGTCAGCTCTCCCAACTCCGGCCACTGACTGCTGGCATTGGCTGACAGTTCCTAAGTCTCAGAGTTTAACCCTGTATCTGTGACAGATGCCACAGTTACTTCAGAATGAAATTGGCAAAAATTAAGTTGTTCCTATGGGGTAATTTGCTATGGCTGTCTCTAGTTTTGTTTTCATTTTTTTTAAGGGAATATTTGGGTGTAATGCAATGTTTCTTTGTTATTTCAGAGTGAAAAACATCGTGAAGTGTGCTTGAAGGAACTAGAACACGGTCTTCAAAAATCAGAAAACCAGAACCAAAGCATCCAGAATTATGTACAGTTTTTGAAAACGACTTATGTAACCATGTTTGGCTAACTTCTTGTTCCTTTCAAAACATTAGCACGAAGCATGCAGGATTCAGATGTGTGCTTACCTCATCAGAGCTCCTATTTTTAAACCTGTTACTTTCTCCAACATGGATGCAACCTCTGTCTGAAGTTTGTAATTCCTAGTAAGATGCCACTGAAAACCACTTCTGCTGCTGTACCAAAAAAATTGGATACCTCTTGGATTTGACAGAATTAGGCTAGGGGATCTCCATGGATGGTGATATGAATATCTGAATGACTGTAGTATTGTCCTTATGCACACAAACCCGTATAGGACTCCCCTGTATGCTCTGAACTCTCCCCCCTTACTTGAGTGAGGATGGTCACTCATGCAGAAGCATTGGAGGACATTCTGAACTCTGGATTAGAAGCAATAATGAATCAGGAACATGTCACAAGCTCAGACAGAGTTATGCTGGTAGTCGCTGTGCCTTGCTGAAGAAAATACTTCTGCATCAATATGAGTTCTAGCTACTTAATATAGACACCTGAATTGAGTGCAGTGATATCAATCAACACCCCAGCCCAACAATAATACAAATTGTATTGATGATAGGTTAAGGATAAACAAATGAAAGTTTAGCCAATTTTCACAGGCCTCTGTATACATAATTAACATTAGATGTAATAATAGCAGAAGCAAGGCTTTAAATTTGTGATTGGGTTGATATTGTTAACCTTAGCATTAATACATTATGAGCCAAATTGTGTCTGGTATAAAGAAATGCTTCATCCACACACCACACAGTCGTAAGTAAAACCAGTAGCATGTAATACTAGTATCTAAAGGATATTTCCACAAAAAGAGTCATAGTCTCAAAACAACGTTTTAAAAAATTAGTGCCCAGTAAAAACTTTCTTGTTAGATTTTATGTTGCACATTTTTTACTGTTCAATATTCTTGACTAAAATGTTTTTTTAAGTAATTTATATGGTGCTAGGAAAGTGTTTCAGTTAAGTTTATTTGCTTGTTGACTGTCAGATCAACACTGACTTAAACTTAATTTTTAATAACGTTTAAAAACCTTTTCCTGTCTTATTTCATAATGTCACAACCTGGAACCAATTTACACCCATCCCCCCCAAAAAAAAGTCAGAATTCCCCTCAGATGTGGGAGAGAAACAGCATCTTGATTGCTTGCAGGCTGGCCCAGTACAGGCGGAGGAGGGGTGTCAGGAGCGGAAGTTCAACCCTTCCTCCTAAACAGCTTTGCCTGTCTTCTCCTGGGCCAAAGAGGGACATGTTGCATAAACAGAAGAGATTATGAAGAGGCAGCTGCCAAGGACAGAAGGCAGCCATACGGAGAGCTGTGTGAGGTAACCCGAGGCCTAGCAGCAGGCAGGGACAGGATTATTGAAGAGAACAAGAGAACTACAAAGAAGAGCCCCAAGTAGGGAAACTCCAGGTTTCTCTTTCTCTCTGCAGAATAGTCTTTTTTGGCATTTGCCCCATTTATTTATGTAATAAACATCGTCTTTGCTGCATATGGGGAAGGCAAAAGTCTAGTACATATTCCCTGACAGCCTCACCCCCATAATAAAGAACAGTAGAGTATTAATTCAGTGTTCTTGCCCACTATGTGGACCACATCACGGTTGTCCTGCAACTTACATTCTGCCTCCCTTAAGAGGATTGGTCTGCCTTTCTAGGTGTGTGCGTATGTAAACAAACTTTCCTATACTCTTTCATGTGGGAGCTGCTTTTTGGTGGCTGGGTCTCTCTCTGCTTTGAGACTGCACCGTCAAGAAAAGGCTCCCATTCTTATGCGTGGGGATGGGGACGTACCAGGATCATAGGGATGGAGCCAATTGCATGGGCATCTCCCACCAGTACAGCATGGGGAAATGGCTCTCATGCTGCAGAACATTTTATCACTTGAGCTGTACTCAGAATTTAATGCATAACGATAAAAATGCATAATGATAAGGTAGCAAACATTCGGGGCTGAATTGGTAACCCTGTTTATGTTACATCTTATGTCCATTGAGCGGAATTCTAGAAAACAGCTGTGTTCATCTGCTGCAGCCAAAACAACAAGAATCTTTTGTAACCTTAAAAACTAAACTGTTGTTGCAAAAGCTTTCATGAGGCAGAACCCACTTTATAACATGCAGCAGGACAGATTCTCTTGTTGCAAGGAGAAGCCAGAAGGCACAACAGTCTAGGTTTGCTACCTTATAAAGAGCGGACATGGGTTTTTGTGGTGGTGGTTTTTTTGCACGGACTAGTTCTGGGGTTGGCATTTTGCTTTAATGGTCCATTGTTACTACTGAGTAGCTTCTTGAGTTTGGGTGGGACTGTGCATAAGTAAGAATGAGCCTCCCCCTCTTTAAGGGAAAAGAAATACCAAAGGTTACAGCTTCTTGATTATGTACTAGAGACCTTGAGATAGGAGCTGCAGGTAACAACCAGTGATATCCTGTTATTTTTTCTCTGCTTGGCCAGTTCTATAGAGGGTGACTCCCAGGTCTCACATGGCCTTGCTGGCCCATCTATCCTTCAAGTCCCCTCTTGAAAGACTGCAGCAGATGTACTATATGTTGGGGCTGACAGTAGATTGTATAGTGTGTTGTGGATGGTAGCTGGAGAAAAGTGGATAAGTACAGCAAATAGCCAGTTTTCTGTTACAAAGGGGCATTAATATGCTCATCACATAACTTCCCAGTGGTGGCCAGAAAATGGATCTGCTGTGTGGACTGCGCCAAACTCAGATTCATGATTGGGCTGAATTCCTTGTATATGCCCATGTGACAATGATGTCATCATTGTAACTCAACTGGATTTAAAAAAAAGAAAACTTTAAACAGACTCCTAAGACAGACTGAAACTGTTGAAAGTCTCCAGTTAAGGTGTGGTGTACTTGCTGAACAACATCATTGTGGGGCTAGGGGAAGGCAGTTGCTACTCATCAAAGTGCAAGACTTGTCTGAATTGTCCTTCGAGACTCGGGGATGGGGAAATTTCAATTAATCTGGTTTAACTGTATTTGCTTTGATTTGGGTGGGGTCATTGTGGTCTGTTACCATCCTGCAGCATACTCCTTAAAGGTTCATCCTTCTCTTTGTTCTGTCTTTTATCACTTCCAAATGGTTCAGATAGTTGCTAAATACAATGGAACTTTATTGCTAAGTTGCACATGGAATTTATGTGCTCTGCTTGTTCTTGCCCCATAGTAAACAGAACACCTCCTGCCTCAACAATAAGGTTTTTTATTATTGTGTATCAGGATCATCTTTCATCTCTGATACCTCAGAAGGTGCCTTTTTCTTTCTTTATTACCCTCACTTCACAAAACTGAAGTGAGGTGAAGCAGCTGTATTTTTTCATGACAAATGTAATTATTGTGTCATGGAAGAATAGAACTCTCTCACAAACATTCATGAAAATATAAAGCTGGATGGCAGTGCTGATGTAGAATCTTGTTGCCCTGTAATGTGATTTTGCAGTTGTGAATGAAGAGGAAGGAAAACAAATGGTAGGAGATGCTACTTCATAACACTCTGTCCCTCAAGGTTTCCCTGTCAAACATCGCAGCAGTATACCCTGTCTTTGTCTTTTTGAGAGACTGATCCTGTAGTCTTTATTCAGGACAAAGTATTACTTTAAATTTTTGAAAGGTTCTTCGATAAATTGCCTCAGGGTAAAGAATCTCTAAAACAGATTAAGAGAATTTAATCTAAAATGGAGTTCAACTAGGCTGATGAAATGAATGCTGTGTGTTAATGATAAAGTTTCTTCTTAGCTGTAACAATGTAAACATGCAGTGTCGTACCGAAAGCAAGTGTCACTTTCCTCCCTCCCCTGGTGATAATTTTGTTCGTTCTGTGTTTGTGTTTTTATATGCACACACACATCAATGTCACTTGGAAGCACAGTATCCCTTTAGTCTGTGATGGCAGTACAGATGCACTGTCCTAACACTGATTGATGCTGGGAATGAAATCAGTGGGCTTAAACTGGAATAACACTCTATAGGAAGGACAACTAGTTTCTTCTTTTTCATGATTGTCTTGCTCGCATTGAAATATAGTAAAGAATGTGTGGGGGTAACATTAGTGGAAACCACCTTGTGATTTCCATTTTCTACACAGCTCCCTGATAATAGCTTACATGTTCGTGCCTATTATTAGTTTTGTATACTCTGCCATAACATATACCTCAACAAAATACATCTGCTCTGTTGATTTTGCTCTGAAATATTATTTTATAGACCCTAGAGTATGCTGAGTTCATAACAAATGTAGCTGTTCAAGAAGAGCGAGAGAGACTGCTGTAACAATGTGTGGGCTCATGAAATATTGAGGGTGCAGTAGAGTGCTCAAGTGAGGAGTAAGGAGAACCTGGTCCTGGGGATATTTGGAACCCTCCAGAAATATATACACACATACATATATATAAAGAGCGGTGGTTTGGAGCGGTGGAGTCTGATCTGGAGAACCTGGGTTGATTCCCCACTCCTCCACATGAGCAGTGGACACTAATCTGGTGAACTGGATTTATTTCCCCACTCCACTTGAAGCCAGCTGGGTGATCTTGAGTTAGTCGCAGCTCTTAGAGCTCTCAGCCCCACATACCTCACAGGGTGTCTGTTGTGGGGAGGGGAAGGGAAGTTGATTGTAAGCCAGTTTGATTCTTCCTTAAGTGGTAGATAAAGTCAGCATATAAAAATCAACTCCTATATACCTCATCCTCTATACCTCCATATTCTAGCAAATGAAGGATACATTTTAGATGTGCATTTGTAATCATATAAATATTATAAACTTTTAATTTAAAAAAATAAAAAACCTGAAATTGTAACTGCTTCGTGGAATCTGTAGCACAATCCTATGCAGAGCTACACCCATCTAAAAGCATTGACTGTAACTGACATAGAAATGTGTAGGTCTATTTAGGATTGCAATTACTATATCCCTGGTCCATTTATCAGTATTAATTCTCTTTTATGTATTACATAATCTAGAACGGGATTAATTTAGGTTGTCTCCCTTATTAAATGATGGAATCCTGACATCATCTGGAGTTCAGGGGACCAAAAGAGCCATAGAAAGTTGATAACTTAAACCCTTTGGATTGGAAGAAAAAAACAGCACTCTATCACCCCTCAATTCCCTCTGCTTTGGAAGAAGACAGTTTGAAGCTGAAGAATGTTCATATTATCATATGTTTTTGATTTGTGAAAAGTCTGGGAAAGAACAGTTTAAAGTAGAAGCATAAGTCTCTTAAGGCAACTTGGGGCCCCTATCCTCTTTAATCCTGCCTGCCAAATAGACTATTACTAGTGTTTCAGGACCGATACAAAACTTTTATCACTGCTTCGTAACTGTGGCATGAAGATGCTATAAATCTTATGCTAAGGAGTCACTTTAGCCAGATAATAGAAACTTAATGGTTTCTCTCTGTAAATGTGATGCCTCAAATAATTTCTTGCAAGATATACTAACCCACACTGAATTATTTAATAAAAGTCTCTCTAGGTTGGTTCTTGTAGGTTATCCGGGCTGTGTAACCGTGGTCTTGGTATTTTCTTACACAGCCCGGATAACCTACAAGAACCAATGAACTCTGACCGTGAAAGCCTTCGACAATATCTCTCTAGGTTATTGGCGCAAGGCATCCTATTTTTCTTGAATCCAGTAAAATCCTGAATGATCTGGAACCAAGCTGTGGATGTTCAAACAATTTTAAGGAGGGACTGTTATTCTCAATGGTAATATAATAACTTTAAAACAGTAGTATTTACAGCCTGCACACTAGTTTTTATATAGGACTCTAGGTTCAGTAATGTAATGGGTTGGATACTAACAACCATGAGTGGAGCTCTGTTTGTGGAACAGATCTTTCTGCCTCCCCCTTCCTGCTGTCCATATCATTTTAAACCCTCTAGCAGGTTATGGGCCCATTAGGAACAGTGTGTGGGTATATTGAAGTGCGCTTGTGGAAAGGGAGTTTAGTGGGGCTATTCTAGAACTACATTCACCACATTCTTCTCAAATATTTCTGTCCAGGGCCAAGGTTGGGGGGTTTGTGTCGTGCTAGGTTTTTTTGCACCAGAAACTAGCTATGCATGGTACTGATGCCCTTCCTATTCCAGAGCACTTTTGCAATTCCTATTAAACTGCTTGTGCTTAAACAAAAGAATATTATGGCATTATTCATCAAACTTGCAATCATACCTTTACAAAAATAACCTCTACCTAAACCATGGGAAATGGCAAGATTGATGAGTAATCATAGTAATTTGCATGGTGAAGGCACAGGAAGAAATTGGTCTTACTTGGGGGGAGTTCTTGACTCCTAAGATTATATTTTTATGTATCCTTCATTGAAAGCAGATTTTCCAAAGACACCAAATAATTGGTTTAGCAGAATAAAAGGGTACTGAATTATTGAATATCCATTTGCCATTTATGCATTGAGAACAAGCGCTGTTATCCATCTCTAAAGCCTTATCTGCTTATTGCTGTATTTTTGCCCTAGGTGGTGACTTCTCACTCTGACACTTATAAGGACTACGGATCCTGTTGCATGGACAACTTTCTCTTTTATTTAGTGAACTATTTCTACTCCCCCACTTTTCTCTGAAGACTCAGGGTGGCTTACATTAGCAACACTAGGCAGGAAAAAGAAACATCAAACTCTACAGTTAAAAAATTAAACCAGCTGTTATTATCCATGACCCAACATAATCAGCCTTTCATTATTATTCAACAAAGGCTCTCTGAAATAAAGCAGTCTTGCACGCTATACAAAAATAGCCAGTGATGGACCCCTCCACACCTTTATAGGTAGGTCATTCCCAAAGTTAGACCTATTACTGAAAACGCTTCTGCCTGAGCTGACGTAGAACACACTAGCCTGAGGAAAGTGTGTAGTGAAAAGGCATTCATCCAAGCTGGTGTACAGGAGTATAATGGGACAAAGTTTGTTAAATATGAAGCACCTAGGCCATGAAATGCTTTCAAGGTGAGCAGCTGTACCTTGAACTGGATCCAGAAGCAAATAGATAACCAATGCAGATACCTAAGTATGGGTACTCTATGTTTCCAGTGGCTACTGCCTGAAGCAGCCAGTCTGCTGCATTTTGTACCTGGTTATCTGGATAGGTCTACATAGAGCATGTCACAGTAGTCCGTCCTGGATTAGCGTAGTTCGGTCAGCAGAGTAGTGATAAGAAGGTAGTCTAAATGCAATTGTGGTTAGGTTATTTTAATAAGGTGCTGCTAGTAACAATGTCAACCTGCTTTCCATCAGCAAAGGTAGGTCCCAGACCATTGAGCTCTCTACCTGACCTGTAAATGGAAGTTGAACCCCCCACCCAATAATGGTAGATCAGTTCCTGCAAGCAACTCTGTCTTTCCCCACCAGCATCACCTCCATCTTCTCTGGATTCAGGTTCGGTATGTTCAACCTCAGCCACTGGACTGCAACCTCAAGACACTAACCTATTACAACTGATCTCCAGATGACAGATATCAGTTGCCTTGGAGAAAATGACTGCTTTGGAAGATGGAGTCTAAGGATGATACCTAGGTAGGGTCTAGATTGGTGGAAATTATTGATAAAATTTTAAGAGAAGTGGCTCTGTGTCATAAATGTAGATGGTTCAGCCTTCTACATATTGCTATCATATTTTAAATGCTAATACTTTCCTTCTGTGTCAATTTTAATATCTCTAATAAAAACTTGAAGTTCTTGTGGAAGCAAATCATTATGGATTTTTTTATCCATCGTGTCTCATCTGTACCATCTAATTTTTAGAGTAGTTTTTAGACACCCTGCAACCACCTCCACAACTTCAAGCCTTCCCTACCAAAACATCAGTCATGCCAGTTCCACTTTTTAATTATCACTGTGACCACATGATTATTCTTGGCTGTGGCACTTCCTTGCAGAGATGCAGCATGCTTATCTGCGGTAACAATCCACATATCAATTTACCAACCCCACCCACAAAAAGAGCCATTGTGAATTATAAACTACTAAAAGTAAACACGTATTTTTAGCAGCCTTAATTTTACAATCTTGGTTTCAAAGACAAAAATACATTTTTTACAGGAAAAAATGCTAGGCTGGCATTTTTATGTTCTGAGAAAGCAGAATCTTTTGTAGGATACTGTGGATATAAGAAAAATCAATGCAGAGTTTAGTAAACATCACGAGCTGCTTCTTGCTTACATTTTTGTCAGCTGGTCAAGAGACAAAGACAATTGTTTATTGTATGTGTTTGACATCATATTTAATAATGGGTTGGATCTAGGGTTGCCAGCCCATGACAGACCTCAAGGGACAGGGACATTGGAGGTACCATCAGGCAATGGTGTGACATCTCTTCTGTGGGAAACCCAGAAGTGGTATCACACCTCTCTAGAGTTTCCAGCAATTCTTAGACTGTACTGATATTTCTTCCAGGGAAAATCTGTCACCCAATGACAATTTTTTTCATTATTATTAAAAATGGCAACCCTGGTTGGGTTCAAAGATCATTATCAATATTTTCTGGGTATATTCAGGTATCCTGAATGGTATTCAGGATTTTTGAGAATACTGGTATCTTGGTCCCTTATATTTCTGGAAATATTCAGGCATATTCGGGGACAACATTTTAATAATCCCAGGCTTGTCCCTCCATTTGGAGGCTTCCCTGGAAATGGGATGGGGGAGGGAGGCATCTCCCAGCATGGGGAAGGCAGCTTCTGGCCAACGTGAGCCAGGCACAGGGCCTGCTCCTACTCCCTCTCTCTTTCCCTCCCTGCTTTGTAAGGTCAGGGCCCTTTTCCGAAGCTGCTTTTTCCTCCCTGCCTATACTTGAACAAGTAGGGTGGTGTGGGCTCCTTGTTTAGAGGCCTGTAAGATTGAGCCTCTTGGTCCAATTCACTTGGGGCAGGGGTCTTTAGGGGACAGGCAGCACTAGGTCCTCTGCAGTTTTGGGGTCATTTGGTTTAAAAAACAGCAATGCCAACCCCCCCCAAAAAAGACCCACACACAGAATAATGGAACCCAAATAATACTGCAATCCTGGAAAAACTCAAATGTGAATCCCAAAACAGTATAAGTTATCCCAAATGCCACTGAATACCAGAAATAATGTCCTTCCTGAAACCTGAATTTGAAAAATACAATTTTTTTCAAGTGCACATCCCTAGTTGAAAGCTATTTGAGTCCCTATTAAGGAGAAAAGCGAGGAATAAATAAATATGTATAAACTTGAGAACTGTGTGATTCTGTGGTTAAAATACTTCTCTGCCATGAATTTAAGTATCTTTTGTATGGAATATTAATTACCTACTTATCAACCAACATTGTGAGGTTCAGTACAATAAAGATTTTATGGCACTTTGCACAGTAGAAGTAAAACAAACATTATTTTTGTATATGCAAGTAGGGTTGCACATATTGTTATACCTGAACCAAAAATAAACCCTAAATTAGCCATTTCAGCAATATTCGGATTTTGTGTCGACTAAATACCAAAACCTGGGAATCTGCCCGAAGCCGAATACGCTATTCCCAAAAAAGCTGAATATCTGTTCGGCTTTTTCGGGTTTCGGCTATTCGCCTTCTGTGGAGTCTCCATTTTGTGGCCCTTGTTGTGTTTAAAGGAGAGCTATCTCCTTTCTTCATAATCCTCCCCCCTGGCTGGTTTCCAGGGCAGCAGGAGGGAGGGAACAGGCACCTTGGAGTGGCCAACAGGAAGGCTCACTGGAGCTTTACATGTGACCAATGGCAGCAATGCATTTTGCATTGCTGCAAAGCCAGCTGGTGCAGTCTACCTGGATTGCAACAGAGGACAACCTAGAGAGGGGCAGGGAGGAGGGCCAGGAATTCTCAATGGCCAATAGGAACCCAGGTAAGGAAGAACAGTGTTCTTTGGCACGAATTATTTTCAGACTTCTGTGCTTGTCCAAACACTATAAAAGCAGATCAGGTTCCTAGACCAGGCCATTCCTCACAGGGGTTTGAGAGAGTTTGGTGGCAAAGCTTGGCTTTAGCTGCTGCTGCCTGATTCTCCCTTTGCGTTCCTGGATCATGGTGCCTCATCATGACCTGCTTTACAACATGATGCTTGGATTGGATTCCTTCCTGCCTGCTCCCTGGAGGAGAAGACATTTAAGTAAATGTTTTGTCACCACAGTTGTTGAGAGTCACATGAATGGCGGTCTTGTTAATCGGCATTCAATGTCTTGGGTTCTTTGAACATTTTTAAATATCAAATTTTCTGAGTTTACGCTGGTAAGGACTTCATGTTTTGCCTGACCCCTTTATAAGATGGTCCTGATAGGGATCTTGCCTTGTGGTAGAGGTAAAAGTATGAGTATGAAATCCTGACAAATAAAGCTGCCTTATGTTCACTATTTGCTAGCTTGTATGAAGGCAGTTTGTGTGCACACTAAGGCCATTAACACATGGCCATCTTGTGCCGTGAATCTCCCGGGCATGTAGCAATTCTCCTTAGTCTACACGCATGGCTGTCTCCAGCTTGTGTATTGGACCCGCCCACTTCCAATACTTTCCCGTGATTTGCTGTTCCTCTGTTATCACGACTTAAAGTTTAAAAGCACTGCAAAAATTAGAGTTCGCCCGAGCGTTTGCTTCCGGGTCGACTCCCTGCCTCACCTGGGTGACAGCAGAGCAATGCAAGTCACCACCGCCACCTCCACCCAGCTTCCCCTCCCCTATCCCACACCTCCACCCGCTGCCGGCTTCCCCCTGCTCTGCCCAGGGGATGGCGGGTAGGCAGCAGATGCTTCACCAGTCCCCACCACCTCCACCTGCTGCTGGCTTCCACCCTGCTCTGACCGGGGGACAGTGGGGTGGTGGCTGCTTTGCCAGTCCCCGCCACCTCCACCCGCTGCCAGCTTCCCCCCTGCTCCACCCGAGGGATGGAGGGGGGGTGGGGCCGCTTTGGCTGTACCCGCCACCTCCACCTGCCGCCAGTTTCCCCTCACCTCCACCAGGAATGTGAATGCAGAGCGGCAGAGGCTCCCACACGGTCCATGCATGTGATTTTTTGTTTTCAAAATAAAAAGTCATGAGCTCAAACAAGAATAAAAAGCATAGGAATTGGCCATGCGTTAATAGCCTAAGACTTTCAGATAGAATGGAGAAACTCAGCTGTTTCTGTCCTTCATGTTTCTTATGTCCTTATGTTCTTGGGAAAGTCCTTACTCTGATTAAGAAATGTGACTTAACTGAGCTCAGTATTCTCTTTTAGGCCCCAGTTATTAGATAAACATCTAAAAGTAAATCTACGTTTCTTTGGCACAGTGTTTATGCTGCTGCCTCTTTAGACGAGGCGCTTGGTCCAAAAGGGTAAACATTTAATATTAATTTCCTTCCACTGCCTTCTGCCTTTACCCCAATATTTATTCTACTAATAACTGTATGTTACCTATAGGAACTGTCTTACACCCCATTCTTTTGGCAGGAATTGTACAGGTGTTGCCTCTGTATGTGTCTTGATGTGACTCTTCCCATACTTTGGAATACTTTAAATACACATATACAAGCCAAAAATATACTCAAAGGGACCTAGTTTTCCACAAATCTAGCATTTTCAATTTCCAAGTCTTCTGACAAACCCGCACTATTTCATCAGTTTTCTTGTGTCTAATATTCTTGCCCCAAGTGTTGTTGCTTTTCAACAATGCTTATGGAGTGTTAATTATAAGCCATTTTAAATTTGACCAAAATGTGGGATATAATATAAAGAAATAAATAAGCTTTTAAAAAAAATAAATCCTGTTTAGACTTGTAACTAGAACTAAGCAGAGCTCGCACCCAGTTTTTCTTTTCATTCCAAGACAAAATGGTCCAGTGGGACCAGACCAGAAAGCCTTAACTTTGTTGTCCAATCCTTTCCCTGAAAGCTTTTGGATGTCCTGAAATGCCATGACATATTCTTAGTTCGCACCCTCTATTTAAATTCTAGCTCATAGCTGCTATGACTCCAAGGGTTGATGCACCCGGGTCATCTTTCTCTGTTGCAGCTATGTGGTTAATTTTCATAAACTGCAAATTACAAATTACCTGATTTTTGGCACAGAGTCCATGATGAACAGAGAAGCCGCAGTCAATTCGACTTTTATGATTAATGTACTTGCATGCTGCACATTTTACAAACATCAGCTTGTCACATTGAGACTTTATATTTTTTGGTGTTTGCTTAAGGTTCAGGTTCCCATCCCTATGGTATGCAATCCTAATACTAATGATGCTTCCATTTTTACATATTCTATTTCTTCTTGAAGGGTACCATTTGGTGTGAAAAGACCTGTGCTGACCTGGTTATTTAATTCATTCATGCTCTCTACCAGCATAACATAGTACCACTCCCATGCCTGTTGTTTGTGTGCACAGGGGCTCTCAGGATGATGACCATAACTGAATGCACAGCAGCTCTTTTTTATTTTGCCATAGCTGAATCCTCTTTGTGCTGTCTGGTGGGGATTATGCAGAGAGAAATATTGCCAGTGGGAAATCATAATGTGGTATGTGAGAGCATATGGATAGCAGAAATGCTTTAATGTATACAGAGTTTTAAAAACTACAACAGAGAACCAATATGTGATAGCTAACCAGAGTTAAGTGGGAAGGCAGGTAGGATATTTAATGGAACTGCCAAGTTGTCCCTGGATAAGGATTCCTGCTGTGACCAATAAGGTCTGTGACATCTTACTGTGGTCAACAATCCCTGTGATAATAGTACATATTTCCTGAGTTTTCCCTATTCGATATGTAGTTGATTAGCATTGCAGAAGCACGAGGTCTTGGTTTTAAGATCCAGAAGTCTGGAATGAATCATTTTTGTCTAACATTTCTTGCACTGGAGCTGATTAATCATTCTTTGAACTAGATTGTTCCCATACCCATATGCTGCTTATAATGAATTTGCACACGATGCATCAAAATGTTGTTTAATACAAACCTGTGTAGTTCTTAGGTCATTTTTTTGTTGGATATTGATACATAAACCATTTTTTTCTTACCCCTTTAAAGCCCAAAGCACAGGAAATATTGTATACAGAAATATTATACTCTGGGAGGGCATATGCTATGGGAAGTGGGATTTTTTATTGTCTGTTAAAATATGGAAACCTTTTTTATTGGTAGAGATCAATGTAGAGACACATGTAGCAGTTCTTGGCTCTTCTACAATGATACATGCTTTTTTAAAAAAAAGATCATGCAGTAGTAGCTTTGTGGGATTTGTGGTAATTTTTCCTCCCACACAAATATTTGTCTTTGGGGTGCATGATAACATGTTACATAATAGGAGTCCCTAGTCTGAGGTAATTATGCACTAATACAATGGGGTTTTCAGTTTATCCTGGGTACTTCGCTACAATCTCAAAACTGAATGAAAACTGAATATGGTGAGAGAGAGAGAGAATTTGCATGCTGTACTGATCGCTGTGTGTGATGGGAATCTGACATTTTAATCTCAAAACAGTTGTCCCCTCCTAAATATGCTTACAGCTATGCAGTAGAAGAAGAAAAAGAAGAATTGGTTTTTATATGCCTGCTTTCGCTACCACTTAAGGAAGAATCAAACCGGCTTACAACCATCTTCCTTTTCCCCTCCCCACAACAGACACCCTGTGAGGTAGGTGGGACTGAGAGAGCTCTAAGAGAGCTGTGACTAGCCCAAGGTCACCCAGCTGGCTTCATGTGTAGGAGTGGGGAATCAACCCGGTTCTCCAGATCAGAGTCCACCGCTCCAAACCACCGCTCTTAACCACTACACCATGCTGAGACGATTCTATCCAGGATAATAAATGGTCAGGTAATTAAATTATGTGAGGGGAAGCTACATCTCCTATAAGGCTATGTGAAAATGTGGACACGTGAAATAACATCACTAACAGATTTATATGAACACCAAACGGAAAGTTTCTTTAAAAAGAAAAATACAGTATTAGGAATTGCTGGATGGCTGGTTGAGTTGCTCACTGTTTGTTTGTTTGTTTGTTTATTTGATTAGCTGCTGAGCAGCCAACAATTCCGAGGGGGGAAATCGGACTCCCATCTGGACTGTGTGAGAATACACATATGCAAAATGCTGCTGACTGCATTGTACTGTCCGGTTTGAACACATGAAAACTGACTAACTCAATCCAACAACCAGGCTCAAAATGTTCATGTAAAGCTGAACGATGGATGAAAAATTGGCTCCGTTTGCAACCAGTGAACAGACTGCAAGCCAAACTGGTGGGTGTTTGAGTACCCTGACTCAGAAATGAAAAATGTATTTCTTTTGAATGTTCAAAGAAGAATTCTAAGTGACTTTAAAACTTGTTTCAAGCATTGAGCATTCAACCCTTTATGGCGCTGATAATCCACTAACTGGCTCCTGGTACATTGGCAAAAGTCAAGTCCTTGAGCTTTGTGCGCAAAATGTTAAACAATGCTTATGTCCCCAACAGGACCATTCCAACAGTATCTCTAGTATCATGTGGTATTTTTTGGCACACTTTCAAATGTATCTCTAAATGGCAGATTCATTGGATAAAGCACATGGTAACCATCTGGAAGGATTTGACTTCTCATAGCTCTTATGATTCCATTTGGGTCTAGGATGACCAGATCCTTAGTTAATGCACATATGTGGTAGCAAATCCAAAATTATGTTTGAACTGCACACCTGCCCTTGAGTGACTACCAAGTATGGCCATATTTTTTATATTAGGAACAATAGCTTTACAGTGTTCATGTGAATCCCTTTGAGAAAAACATATTGCTGACAGCTGTGATATTTTCCAGGCACTGAAACATTAAAAGCTGCTAAATTTTGATTTCTCTCTCTGTGTGTTGTGTGTACATACCCCCCAAAACAGGTCTTAATGTAATTCTGTTCCATATAAAGCAAATTAATATTTGATATCTCCTCATCTGTGGAACATGCTGTGACTTTTGACCTGTCCCCCTTACAAATAAGCAGTGTATTTTTCCTGTGTTTACTCAAGTATATGACTGTGGGCTGGATCCCTTTGAAAAGATCTGCATGTGTTGGGGGGGGGGGGAGAAACACCCTCTCATGTTGCTCCCTGTCTCCTAGGAGCAGCATTTCAAGGGGCATTTTGGGTTGCTTAAAGGGACAGGAGTAAAGGAAATTCTATTCCTGTGCATAGAATTTAGATGGGATCCAACCCTATGTGTAAACTGGTCACATATATGTGGGATAGGGCAGCCAATTTCCCAATTTATCTTAACCTGTCATGATCACAGAAATGGCTGCAACTGTCCATAGGTAAGCAGTTGGTCCACACTGCACATTTCCCCACAAGGTCATATATCTAGGTACACGACCATTGGTTGAAAATGGTGGATAAATACCACGTTCTGCTAGCCTTATACCAAGCGAGCAGTTTCTGCCCCCATGTGCCAGTTTTCCTCTGCAGCAGCAACTATTAACCAACCATATTAGGGAGGAAAATATGTGGTGGCTTCTTTTGCTTTGAAGTGACAGAGGCAGGTCAAAGCCAAGCCCTGCCAGATGATTAATGATGAAGTTGCAGAGAATTATCTTTGAACATTGCGCTCCCATCTTACTACTACTCCTTCTAACATGTGTACATGATTCACTGGATAATTAGCATGCACAGTTATCAGTGACACTGATAAGAGGAGGAGGAAAGAGATTTCTTCAGATGGCATAAGAAAGAGCCCACATTAGTTGGGTTAGAAGGGCAGAGGTAATATACCATAACAATGTGTGCCACAAGTGGGATGTGAGGCCTACTTCATGTGCTGTTCAGGCAGAGCGGTGGCTAGCAGCAGGTCAAACGTCCTGGGCCCTGGCCAGCATATTCTATGATCACTGGAACTGGTGAAATCCAGGTAGGAATTCAACCATGCCCGGGAAAGCTGCCAAAACGTGGGGCTTCCTTGGGGTGATTGAAAAGTGCCCAAGACACCTATGTTCTCTTTCAGACAAACAAGTTGGTGTTGTAATTTTATTTATTTATTGTTTTTCTGATCTGGATTTTGGGGCCCAATAAATTTCAAGGCTCTGTGAAAGAGCACATACCTGGCTGGCATGGTTCAATCTTCGGTTAAAAGAATTTCAGTATTGTGAATTGCCCTTTTCTCCTAAGAGCCACACCAGTTAAAATAGGCAGTTCTGGGTTTGATGGACCAATTATCATATGTGGTATATGGACTTACATATGTTAATATATTAATTTTTGCCAGTTATACATCTGTTATAGGGGCTGCTGTCAGAATAAGTACTGAATCTAAACATTTTGGAAACATGGATAGTGATACTTATGAGTGAGGAGGAAAATGTATGACATCTAGTGATGAAATTGTACCTTCAGCTTGTATAGAAACTCATGTTGTTCTTGTACAGGACTGGCCGTTAAGTCCTGGGGCTTGCTTGTTGTTTGGCTTTCACAAACCACTCCCCCCCATTGTCTTAACATATAACAAGTATACCTCTTCTTCTGACAAAAATTCAAATGAACATAATTCTGAACATCCATAGAACTAAAGCAATAGACATTAATAGACGAAGTTGCATTTGATGCAAACAGGCAACATTGTGTGCTATAGAATGATTTTTATATTCTTCTGTTCCTAAATGCTCCGATCAGTCAGTGTGCTAGTTGGCTTTGATCATCTGCATCTCTTCTCTGCAGAAAGAGTCATATTACTCAATATGTTATCCATAAAGCAAAAGTTATAAAGGTGCTCAAAATGAAAGTTTGCTGCCTCATAGTGTAGCATTTTGTTTACTCCAGCCATATGAACTATAGTTACTAACGGACCAGGAAAAATTGTCTGGCTTGTTTGAGTGCCTTTAATTATGCTACCCTAAGCAGAGTTACACCTTTGATGGATTTAGAAGCTTGTGACTCTGCTTAGGACGGCACTGGAGGTTTCTTGATCTACAGCTGAAAGTTGTCATAGCATGGAGGTAAACATGATCACCAACTAATGGGAATAAAACACATCATTAAACAAATGGGTACACAGTCCAGTTAAAAAGTTGACAGATACAATGTAAATTGAATCATGTTGCTTATAAGAGGAGTGATGAGTCACAAAAGCATGTATTTATTAAAATATATATATTCCACTTTCTCTGCCGTCATGTAGACTCAAGGCATTATCTAATAATTTAGATTATAAACTTAACTCAATACTCTTGAGAAAAAAAATTTTTGTTGAGAGGATATTTTCTCAAAACATAGTCAATTTGTTAAATACAATTTGTTGAAATGGTAATAAAACCACAACGACAATTGGCTCTTGGCAGATCTTTCAGTGGCTGCAGCAAAGATTGAACTAACTATATTGCTACCTAGTGCTAAAATCATATTCAGCTACACAACTGATATGTAGCTTCCCTTATCAATAATAAAAATTCTCAATTATTTTTCTTAACCAGTGTGTTTGTGTATGTGTGTAAAGTGCCTTCAACTTGCAGCCAGCTTCCCCTCAAGAGCTACTAAATTCAGATCCTTCGGACTCCTCCCTTTGGATGTGGTAACCAGCTTTTAAGATAAAGAGCTAATTAACTTATTAGATAAAGGCACATCCATGTACAGAAGGGTGTGTGTGTGTGTGGCTGTCTCAGATGGTTTCTAGTTCCACCTTCATGGATCTTCAGCCAATCGCTTTCAAAAGGTGGATTGGAATGCTGAAAAACTTACAATGAAGAAAACAGCCAACAATAGGAGACAAACAATTACAAGTGTCATCCCATTTGATTAATATAATATTGTGATACTTGCCTCTTTTACTCGTATTCCTATTCAAATAGTGGAATTCCAACAGTGTGTATAAATACAATCTGATCTTTTCAAATGTGTGATGTTTCCAGAGAGAGAAAAATGAACGGATTTTTTAAAAATATGGTGTTCATTCTATAACTAAATTAATATGCAACACATTTCTGTAGCATATTTTTAAATCTGACCCAGCCTAGCTGTGATTTGTATGGTCTACATTGCTTACAGATGTTTTGAAATACGTTTCTTATTTGATTAATATCCACACCCAGTTCCTCCAAACTGCAATCAGCCATCATGTGCAATTAACCAAAATGCTGTATGTCTATCTGTAAATTCATTTGCAAACAATGGCTTCATTGATTGCCAGAAAATGAGCCTGAAGCCATCCATAATATCTAAACACATTCATCAGTCCAGAATGAAACTGCAGACTTTCTCCATACATCTGGTTTAGAAAATAAGTGATCTCCCATATGTTATTTCCAAGAGGACCAAACAGACTGACAATTTCATATTATATTTTTAGAAGCATAAAAGGAATCAGCTCTACTACACAGAGACTCTTAACTCTCCTGTTTTCTCCAGTTCCCTAGCACATGCCACCTATAAGATTTTTTTAAATAAACCAGCTATTTCCCCAGCAGAAAAGCTTGCTCTTCCTCTGCCTATTATGTAGAGAGATGGATAATGTTTATGTGACTTCTGCTACAGCAACACTAAGGGCCTTTCCGTAGCAAGAAACCTTGGTTTGTAACAGAGTGTATGGGATCTGTGCTGTGCTGATTTCTACCAGTTCCCTCATCAGGTCTTAGGAGAGCCCCTTCCCAAAGGTGCCAGTATTCAGTACTGGTGAGAACTTACACACACACACACACACACACACACACACACAAAGCCCTGGATCTGTGTGAGTGGATGTGTGTGGAGGGTCACCAGCAACAAAATGGGGCCTGTTCCCGGAATTGCAACTGATTTCTAGACTTCCTGGAAGAAATGGCAGTTTCAGGGAGTGGGTTGTATCATGTGCCCTCTGAGCTACCCCTCCCGCCAATTCCAATTTTTCCAGGTACTACCCCTCAAACTTCCCAAGCTGGAGTTGGCAGCCCTATGTAAGACAGACAGACAGATATCAAAATTTTTGCAGCTGTTAAGCAAAAAATGTAATGTATAAATTGGCCCGTAGAGACTGGGGCATTATTTATTTGCAGGGTTGCCAGCTCGAGGTGGGGAAATGCCAGGAGATTTTTGGGGTGGAGCCTGGGGAGGGCGGGGTTTGGGGAGGGGAGGGACCTCAGCAGGGCATAATGCCATAGGGTCCACCTTCCAAAGCAGCCATTTTCTTCAGGGGAACTGATCTTGATTGCCCTGAGATCAGTTCTAATAGCAGGAGATATCCAGGTACCACCTGGAAGCTGGCAACCCTATTTGTTTGGCATATGTCTTCTTACATCAATGTAATACAGAGGAGTAGAGGCCTTCCTTCTGAACAAAGTAAGCTCAAACTTAGGGAAGGGATCTGAAATCTCTCTGAAGGGGCCACACTCCCAGAGTACTTCTCACCTATAGCTCTGGGCCTCCTTTCCAAGGAAAGCTATTATTAAGTAGTATACTGTCAAGTTACCATTCTTGAGCAATTGAAAATTAACTCTTCTTGTAGCTATATCTAAGCAGTAATAATTAGCATTTTTCACCATTCATATATTTAGGGTTGCCAGATCTCTCTTTGCCACCGGCGGGAGGTTTTTGGGGCAGAGCCTGAGGAGGGCAGGGTTTGGAGAGGGGAGGGACTTCAATGCCATAGAGTTCAATTGCCAAAGCGGCCATTTTTCTCCAGGTGATCTGATCTCTATAGGCTGGAGATCAATTGAATTAGCAGGAGATGTCCTGCTACTACCAGGCAGTTGGCAACCCTACATATATGCAATGTGGTCCCAGTTAGTATGGGTCACTTCAGCTTGTAGTCTGGTTAATTCACGTCTGCACTGACGTACAAAGATGATTAATCAGGAAAGAATGTGAAAAGCTTTGCACTAAGGCTCAGACTCTGAGAAGGAAAGAGATTTGTGTAAATGTAAACGCAATGCAAGAAAATGCAAGTTTTTTTGTAAATTATCCACATTTCTTCATGTTTCATGAAGTTCTCTAAAGACTAGCAATAACGTAGAATGATTTGTCTCCTTTTTGCATCACTTCTTTTACTTACTCCAACAAATGTTAAGCACCCTTAAGTCCCACTGAAATGTTGAAATCAATTGGGCTTTGGTGTGCTTAACTTTTGCTAGATTGCACATACTACCCACATGTAAATGGTGGTTTTCATGCATCTCTTCTCTTTCTAGACCATTAGCCATGTATATACAGCATGTAGGTACATACAGCTCTGAATGTGAAATATCCAATTCATTTGTCCTTTATCTTTCAGGATGTGATTGTATGTTCCTGTTGGTCTTACAAAATGAATCCACATTCACTGTCCCATATCTCTGACCCCACCCAACACAATAGTGACATTAAGCTGTCTTTGGATTGTAGCTATAATATTTAACTAAGTAAAGACTCGTGTTGGAAAACACTTCAAGTTCTTTCACACATCCTGAATAATGCACTTTCAATCCACTTTCAATGCAGTTTAATGATCGTTTGCAAGCGGGTTTTGTCGTTTCACACAGTAAAATCCAGCTGCAAAGTGCATTTAAAGTGAATTGAAAGTGCATTATTTGGCATGTGTGAAAGCGCCCTTCCTTTGCGTACTACTTGGTTCTTGCCCATTTTCACAATTTCTATATTTTGCCAGGCTAGGTGAATTAGTGATTCCATCACCGACTCTAACCTCTTTTCCTTTGCTGCTTCCACATATTTTGAAAGACTACTTGTACAAATTGGGCACAATCCATCCAAACTTAAGTACCTTCAGATTCCCTTAATTTCAACACTAGACATTAGATACATGCTTAATTTTCTCCCACTGAAATCAAAGAGATCTTCTGTTAATGAAAGGAGTCTTTCCACACAGGAGTTTTTCTGTCAGTGGAAGTGTGCCTTCCATCAGCTGAAGAGCACCTTTGGACTACGGATGCTTGAACTTCCTTTGGTTCATCTCATGTTCTGTTTGCCAGTTGCAAACAGGAACTTGATTTTTCAATAATTAATACAAAAGTTTGTTGATGTGTTTGTTGGTGTTCCACAGATTGATTCATTGTAGTCATTCACCATATTCCTCCCTAAGCATGCAGTATAGTGCAATTGGCTTTTCATGCAAATGAGTTCTCACATAGTCTGAGTTCTACTACCTCCCCATCCTTGATGCGTAAATGCTCCTCAACAGGTAATTGTTTAAATACACAATTAAATCACTCATGGATTGTATAAATTAGTAATAAAAGCTGTGTTTCAATAAAATTCTATTATAGTAAAATTTGCAGCATCCCTACTTGGATCCAATTTCATGGAACTCAAAAACATTCAGCTTTGTCTAGTCTGGGACAAATATGTTCTACACATTGTTAGCCCTATTGCTCAGTTATTTCTTACTGTTTCTATTCTTGCATGGTTTTTCATCCTTCTTCCATGGGATCATCTAATGATTTGGAAATACATAGCACAACTGTCATTTTATTTGATTCTCCCTCATAGATGCATGATATTCTATATGTAAATATAGCTACATTATTATCACCAATTTAACATATATTTTTAAAAATCAAAATTACTTTAAACATGTTCAGGTAAATAAAAGTTCTGTCTTCGAAGGAGGAAAAAGACAAGGGCCTAACCTGATCTGGTATAAAAGCTTCGTTCATGTAAGCATCTTTATGATGCCCATTGGGTGGGTTTTTAAGGATGTTTTCTCAAGATGTTGAACAGTGAACAATCAGTTTGTATTGCAACAGTACTACTGTACCCAGTCATAGCAGTGTTTGATATTGAAGTAGCTATTTCATCTAGCCCTTAGTGCCAATTTCTGCCTTCTGCAAGCTTTCAACTTCTTCCAGTCAATAAAACTTAATGAAGAGGTTGTGATCTCATGCTAGTGGGAAGAACTCCAGATCAAAGAAAGTATTTACATGTTCCCTTAGTTTCATTATCCAAAGTATTCATCCTGTGTTCTTGAGACCATAGAATAAAAAAGCTTAATTAACAGTTAGTAAGGAGCATTGGCAGCAACAAAATCCTTACAGAACTTACTTCAAAGGTTTGACCAGGCAGATAAATTGTATTTAAACTTAAGCTTAGCATCCCTACCTTTTAAGTGAGATGCATTAAAATATATTATATGTATAATTTAGTATAGGAAGTTAAGGAGATTACTCCAAAATTACCCTGCATTACAAAGGTGATCATAGGTTAGAGTTCAAAAAATATATTGCACCCTTTTCAAAATTGCAACCACCTGCCTATTAGTTACACTAAATGATGTTTACTGCCTGCAAACCGATTGACTCTTAATTAACATTGTTCTTGTCACTATAAGTATAAATCTACTGAAAAATAAAGGTTCTGCTGGGGGGGGGGGAATGAACTATACTATAGAAATTTGGCCATCCGCTCTTAGAAAAGAAGTACTATATGACCAAAAATCCTGGAGCTTAGAGTAAGAAGATAATTTCTGTAACTTTGCATTTTATCATAGTGGATTGCAGGCTGAGACCAACCTATTACCTAGATCAGGGATGGGGAACCTCAGGCCCGGGGGCCGTACGCGGCCCCCAATGACATTTTTTGTGGCCCTCAGGAGCTCCGGGGCCCCACCTCGGAGGCGCAGCACAGGGCGGCTCTCCCTGAGGGTGTTCTTGGGGCCACAGCTTGCAGGGGCACTGCGGCACCCTTTGGACCTCCTCTTGCCGACTGACGGCTGTTGGTCGGTGAGAGGAGGGGGAGGGACGCTTCCCCCAAGGCTGCCCCCTATAGCCACAGCGTGCAGGAACGCCGGGGCACACTGTAAGCCCCTCTTGCTGCCTGTCGGCTATTGAGCAGCGAGAGGGAGGGGGGGAAGAGGCCCGCGGCTCCCGGCGGCAAAGCACGCGTACAGGAGCCGATCGGGCTTCCGGGGGCCTTTTGTGGACTCTGGGGATGGGAGGGCATGGAGCCTGGGCCAGGTCGCGTGGGGCCGGTGTGTGTGTGTGTGTGGGGAAGGCTTTTATCTCTCCCTCTCTTTCTGTCTCTTTCTTTGTCTCCCTCCGTCCTTTTCTTTCTCCCCTCTTTCCATTTCTTTCTCCCTCTCTCACTTTTCCTCTTTCTCTGTTTTCCTTCCTTCCTCCCTTGCTGATCGACCTGTGGGCTGCATCCCCCTGGCGCCTTGTTTGCTCGGGCCCACCGCTGGCTGCCCTCCCGCCTTCTGGAGTGGGGGCGCCCTCCAGGCCTTCTCTGCGTGGCCTCCCCTGGGGTTGCCAACCTCCAGGTGGTGGCTGGAGACCTGGCAACCCTAGCCTCTCCCCCCCCACACCGGGAGATCTACACCTGGTATGGCCCCCAAATGATGTTATAAATGTGCAAATGGCCCTTGGCAGGAAAAAGGTTTCCCACCCTTGACCTAGATTATTAACACTACCGTAGCAGCAGTTAACATATGGGCTTGGCTGCCCTCTTTGGAAGGCTCATTCAGGCATGCTTTATGCTTTCTTCTTGAACATCAAAGCCCCTGGAGGATGGAATAAATATTTATAGTGGCATAGGTCTTCCAACTAAGAAAAGACTTCACTTGAACTATGGAATTATTCAATGTCAGATTTCCATGAACCTTGAATATTGGTCAGATTCCAAACAATAAAACTTGCATGAAAAGAGACCTACACAAATTCTAATCATTTCCCATTTTAAGCCCAATCTGTAGAGTTTTTCTCAGAGCTGCAGTGGCAGCAGAAGAAAGAATCAGAATAACTCTTGTGGCTGGAGGTAATTTTCTCACTTTTATAAAAAGCTACTTTTCCAAGTAAGCTCATGGGTCTTGATAATGTTGAGATGGGAAAGGGTAAACTGTCAAGGATATCACGTGAATTCGTATCCTTTGTTATAAAAGGCTGTTCTTGGTCATTTGACATATAGCTAAAAAATTAGAAAATACTTTCCTATTATGAAACAGGGAAGGGAGTAGGACTGTGGGTTTGTGTGCTGGCTGGCTGCCAACTCCCGGTGTCGAGTTACAGCATCTCTGGAGCACTGAAGAGACAACGCTGTCAGGGCTTGAAGGTTGGAGAGGGAAGTCAGAAAAGTCCAGTCCGTAGTTCAGAATGCCAGAAGTCAGAATCCATATCTTGCCAAATCAGAATCCACACACGTAGTCAACTAAGCTGGTCCAAGGCCAGAGATAGTCATTCAGAGTGGGAGTCAGCGAGTTGCTAGATAGGTAACTCAGTGCTCTCCTTCCCAGCCATCCCTTTTCTGGCATGCCTGCATGGGCTACTCTTCATCCTGCGAAGACTCCCCACTCTGTGCCTCCAGCCAGCACCAGTAGGTTCCAAGCCTAGCATTGTGCCTTTTTGTTCCTAATGCCTTTGTCCGTTGTTGCCCCCACCTGTCAATCCTTGGCAAAGCCTCTGGTGAGTCAGCAGTTTGAGGGCTAACAGCTGGGCTACTGGGTCCAGACTCCCTGCAGGGCAGGAGTGGTCCTGACAAGACTTCAGGCTGCGAGTCCTGCAGAGACTCTGGGAGGTCAGCAACCTGAGAGCTGCCAGCTGGGCTAATACGCTTCTCACGGGACTGGGATGGGTCTGATACCACTTCAGGCCGCGAGGCCTGATGCAGGTCCAGTGGGGCTGGATCCTTCTGGTAGAGTTCTTCCTCTGAGGATGACTCATTCCCCGGAGTCTGACCCATGACAGTTTGGGTGCTGTGACTGAAGCATCAGACAGCTTCAAAAAAAAAAACGAGTAAAGAATTGAGGCAGCAGACCTGTAAGAGTTAAAAATTGAAAATTATTATTAAAACTCCAAATCCAGAAGGGCCCCTGGAAAGATATATTTGGAATGAAGAAACAGACAGCAAAAGAAGCCAAAAAGAGATTACAGTCTAAGCTAGACAGTGCTGTTTGTTGGGCTCAAGGTTGACTGGGGTTAGAATGAACAAGGGGGCGCCAGGGTGGCGAGTATGTTAAGGGAGGAAAAGATTAATTGTAACTAGATAGAAATATCAGGTGCACTAACAATAACTTTGAACAAGTATTATCTAGACCAATGAAAATATTGCTGTATTTCTGTAAACCTATGATTTTTCCTTATGTTGTAACCCAATAAAATTATTCTGATTTTATTATAAACCAATGAAATGTCTGTAAAAGTTGTAAACCAATCATTAGTATAATGTATAGGTGACGTATTTTAGAGAATGCATAATGAGCTAACCAAAGATTATAAAAGGTCTTGCACGCCTCTGTTCGGGGCTGAGCTTTCTTTTTTATCACTCACAAGAGCGAAAGCTGGGACTAGCAATTGCTAAATAAACCTTGTTTTTCCCAAGAAAAGTGGTCTGAGGTCTTTGTGTCTTGAACTCTAAAATCCAGCTCCTGAGTTCTGCCATAACAGAATCAAAGTTCATTATCTATTCCAGTATGGTTAACTGAAAAGATGAGGGGTTTATATATGTAGTTAATTTTGCAATGAACTTTAATATAAGCAATTGTCTGGTAGCCCCAGCATCCCCATACTCACCAGAGGTGAAGGGGGGAGAGCCAGCTAGAGCAACCCACTTGGCAATAGCCTGTACAGAACAGAATTCTGCCCCACCCCTTGTCACCCAAACTGGACCCAGAGAAAGGGGAAATTAGCTTTAAAATTGTTTCAGAAAGGAATAATGCAAAACCTTGTATTCTCTGTATACCAAGGTGGATCACAGTAGGGGTACCCCAAAATAAAATTATGAAAAAAGATAGTGTTGTTGTAAACACAAACAACTTCATTGTATACAAAATACAATAAAAAGAAAAATGTACAGAACCTACACTAAACACACACACACACCAACAAGAGGGTGCACTTTATACAACAGAGAAGGGAGGAAATAGGGAAGTTTTAAGGAAGGGACTTACAACCTTAAATCTGTGTTTTGAGGTCTGGGGGTATGTGCAGCGGAGACTCAAAGAACAGAGCGAGGAGCAGGCAAAGCAAGGAGAAAAGGCCTGCAGAGTATAGCAGAAGTTCTAAGAAGAATAACAGAGTTTTGACCAGCAGAGACCTGGACCAGAGATCTGAGGAACTATTTGCTGGGTCTGGGGGTCCTTTTATGGACAGAAAGTCTGGGTGAGGCAACATGATTAACACACTTCAATTAGGTTGAAGTGAGCTAGATCTGCATGGACATAAAGGTCTGGGTGAAGCAACATAACTCTTGAAACAGGAAGGAGGACAAATTAATGACTTGAGTGCCCTTCTTGATTTAATAAAAAAGGAAGAAGAGGAACCAGGAGTTGGTTAGTGAAACAGCAACATTCTTGGGCTGGCCGACACCTCTGGGGCATGTCAGGATATTGGTTGATGCCTAGGGTCGCCAGGTGCATGGTATTGGAGAGCAATTCCTCGTCAATCCACCCAGCTGCTCCGGAGCCACTGCTGTGGGCATGCACGTGCACGTGATGATGGCACTTCCGGTTTTACTTCCAGAAGCGCCGCATCGCTGCAGCTGCTTTTGCACTCAAACCCCCAAAATTTGGGGGCTTGAGTTAAATTGGGGGGGACCTAGCAACCCTATTGATGTCTCCAGCAGTGAAACGTATTTTGTTTTTGGGAAACAACATGCCACTGAGGTGGGGGAGATTGCACTTGTTCTGCTTTCCTTGTAGCAACAGCCTTCCTCTTCCTTCCTGGGAATTGCCAATGTCATGGCTGAACCCAGGTGCCTTTATGAAACTCCCCAAGTTTCACATCCCTTGGCACTTAGTTGTTTTAATAGGCACCCCTTTTTATAACCTAAGTCCAAAATAAGAGGGGAACCCTACTATTTAAGGGATCTCAGCTGGAGGACAGCACAGGGTCCTCACACCCTGCCAGTTGACACCTCTGAAACACCTCTATACTAAATGTACATGCAATAAAGACAGTATAGGATGCCAAATGTCTTGTTATTCTAACATTAGATAAGTAACATACACACCTAATTATACAGAAATAGCCAAACAGTCCAAGAAGTGCAATGATCAACTACCAACTCTTGCAATATAATCTTCAAGTAAACTTGTTGTAGAGACAGGATGGTAGTCAGCTTCACAAAACCATCCAACAACACACAATAATTCACATTAGCACAGACGGTCTTCTAGAAAATACACGGTTTCATTGTCAAACTTCATCAGTGTGCCTGATGTAAGTTCATCATGTAACCATACATTGCATAATAATTTGTCATAGTAACCCTCTCATTTACATTCCTCAAGGATGCATAATAACATGGGCTGTTGGATGGTTTTGTGAAGCTGACTACCACCTTGTCTCTATAACAAGTTCACTTAAAAATTATATTGCAAGAGTTGGTAGTTGATCATTGCACTTCTTGGACTGTTTGGCTATTTCTGTATAATTAAGTGTGTATGTTACTTATCTAATGTTGGAATAACAAGACATTTGGCATCCTATACTGCAGTTGACACAGCAGGGCAGTCAGTCCTTCAGGTGGCAGGCCTGTTGAAATTGAGCATGCCCATGAGGCCAATGGCACACCAACCCAGCAGGTCTGGGAGAGGGAGGAGCATCTGTCACACAGGGCAGCCCTGAGCTTAAATGTGCTGACACCAGCTAGCCATTTAAGGGAGATGGAGGATGAAGCTGGAGGTCAGCCTGGGCCGGTCACACCTGATTGTCAATAGCTCCTGCCAATCAACCCAGAAAGACCTTCAAGGAGGCAGGAAGAGGAAGCAGCATGGTGGGCAAGCCCCAGGGAGTCTCCTTCATAAGGGCCAGGGACTCATGCCTGGGAGGACATGCTAGCCCTCCTGTCAGCTAATTGGCTACAGGAGGGGGAAGATCTAGGGTTATGTTAACTCCTTCCCCTCTCTAGTCTGAGACCTGTTGAGGCCCCTGCAAGGAGGCTGTGGAGGGCATATCAGCCCTGCCCAACTCTGATGATGGGGCAGATGCTCATAGCAATTAATTTTGGAAAACAGAAATGTTATGAGGTGGCGGCTTTCCTTCCCTAGTCTTATATTTTTAATGTATGCCCTTTAACTTCTTCCAAACCTAATAAAGTGTGTTTATACCCTGAAAATGACTATCAAATGACATATTTACTGTGACTTGACAATTAAATAAGATTTTGAATTTAGGCTCACTGATTACAGTTTGAGAATTTAGAAGATGACCTATCCACCCACCCCAAAATAATTCAGTTCCACATGGGAAGAGACAGCAACACAGGCTATGTTGTTATTGTAAGCATGTGCATTTAAAACTGAAGGGTCCGTTACATCAGTATTCCTATCTCCTGTTCCTTAGACTAGATGGATCCTTTCCAGGGATGTGTCCTCCAGTTAATAAGCAAATCCCAACTATAATAAAAGAGTACACAGTACTCAAGAAGAGAGTAAGCCTGCTGCATCAATAGAATGTTCCTATGTGAAGCGTTTAATCACCAAAAACATGTTTGGTCTGAAAATGGTTCATCAGAGAACATGTGGCATAAATTATACTGGAAGCTCTAAACAGCCCTTAAATTGTAAAAATCCACTGGGGTCAGACTTTCTCTTTAGAGAGGCTGTGATGGCTTTGGCTTAATCTCATGGCTCCACTAAACACTTTACACCAGGGAGAAGTTATGCCTTTTTAAAAGTTTATGTAAGAAAAGGCATTTTTACTAGCTGGATGGTGACAGAACTTGTGCATAAATCATAGTACGTGGACTTTTCCATGACTGCTTCAAACATTACAAATTTCCTACATGATAAACACTTTCATGAGGAAAAAAGCAAGAAAGTCAACTGTTAATTATCATATGTGAATATCACATATGAGTCTTTGCAACTGGAGCCCTGCATACCTGGCAAATTGGTATACAGGACCAATAAATGTTGAGGGAACTGGCCTTGCCCTCCAACGTACACATTTACTGTACATATACATGTAGATATTTATGCACAGGTTCAACCCCTGTGGTCAAGCACTTTTGTTGCTGATTATTTGTGTTCGCAAGGATGGAGTTTCTATGCGAACAGCTTATATGCACACATCCACTGTGTCAGTATGTGGCAAACATGTACAGGCAGTGCCAGTGTGCATGCTCCTACTCCCATTCTACATGCAGTATGTTGTCTGTACAGAGCTTTTGTGGATACACCCCTTAGAAAATGATGGTTGGTTGTAGCTTCCTACCATGTATATATTCAGTGAATATAACAAAAACAACAGAGAGTCTTGTTGCACCTTAAAGATTAATTGTGGAAGTTTCGGTCAGACATTACAATCTTCTCCCCTGCATCAAGCAAAAGGAAAACCTCTTCTTCTGGCCTGTTGAAGAATGTACCTATGTTCTAGATAGCATTTCATATAACAGTTGGTGTAACTGCATATTTTAATGATCCTCCAATATGTCAAAAAGTCTTCAAAAGAGAGAAGGCTAGGCTACCCCCCTATTAATTCTATCATATTTAATTAATTAAAGCCACGAAGAGCCTCAGATCACAGTTTAAGATCTGGTCTGAGTAAATATACAGAAACATCAAATAATGTAAAGCTTTTTTTCCTGGTTCATATTTGTTTTTCATCTGTACCCTGTGTGGTGAATTACTTTTATATAAATAAATGTACATGATGCCCATAAGAATGTATTTTTCTGGATAACAGATAAAAATGAGGGTAACATATGTAATTGCTCATTAATACAGTGACTCTAATGTGCTGGGATAAATAGCTCTACTGAGAAACCCAGAAATATTTTCCTGGGTTCTTATACTTTCCCACCACAGTAGCAGCAATAAAGGATCTCACTAATAGCATCCATGTTTCCCAGAGCAAGCACCAACACAGAAAAAAGAATTGGAAACTCCAGGCCACTGTGAAATGTCATTCTTTCCCCCTATTCTGTTCAATAGCTTAAGTAAGTAAACTTGTCTCTTACCTGGAATATAAGAATTTGTTTAAAGCATGTAGACTTTCACATATTACTTTGAAGAAGTGAAAAGTGGGTGTTGGAGCATTTTTGGGTCTGCAACTGGTGTTTAATATATAGCTTATCCAAATCCTACTTTAGCTGGCAATAACCCAGTGTAGGCCAGAATAGGTGGGGAGTTGATTTGGTGAGGTGACAGCATATGCAATATATTCTTTTCCCAGACTTAGAAACCTACAAAGATGAATAAAAATGGGTAGCTAATATCAAACATATGAGCCCCATGACGCAGAGTGCTAAGCTGCAGTACTGCAGTCAAAAGCTCTGCTCACGACCAAGCAGACTTCCGGTGGTGCTGCTGGGGAGAGCACTCCATTTCCCCAGGCTGTCCTGGGAGAAATCCAAGTTTGCGTTATTTCTGGGGTACATAGATACCCCAATCCGACCCTTGCAAGTGGGTTGGAAAGCAGGAATTCCCTGCAGCCCGCAAACGCGGTTTGACCTCCTAGGTACTCTGAGGGGGCTTTTTAAGCCCCTCGGAGTCCTGGACGCCGGTCCTGCGAGGGCACTAGGGAAGGACATCGCCAAAACGCAACTTAGGCATCAAGCTCTACCCTCCACCACCTTAATACCAACATAAGGACTACATAAAGAAAAGAACCTCACCTCTTGACACCCAAGTGAGTACAAAAGAACTCTTCGTCTACTTACTGGAAACTTGAACAGACGGGGGGGCTGATAAGAATATTTCTGGGACCCCCATTCCTCCTTAATCTGAACTGAAAAAGTTTGATCTGAGTTAGCCATCGGGATTAGCGACAGGAGCCTTATCAATCCGATCAGCCTAAACCATAATAAAGAGTCGGAAGGATACCTTTTGATTGACAAGAACTATCACCAATGGGTCCAAGGGAAGGGGAGGGTGATTTTTCTTCCTGATTTTCCGGCGAAGAATATCCTGCCACGTTTGCAGTAAGGGAGCGCCTGGAACGGAAGACCCTCTATAACAACCTATCTATCATCGGAACTAAAATAACAGGAAGTAGTTGTAGGACCGATTACGCGTCGCACTCGAGTTACTTGGAAATCATTCCTGAAGGAACGACCATCGAGAAGAGGCGGTAGAAGGTCCACAGCACTAGCAACTTCCTGTATACTTCCTGATCAGCCCGACCTAGAGCGACCGAAAAAACTCACTGGTATTTCAAAACTTTAAAACGCAATTTTAGAGCCAATTTCGACTCTTTTCAACCCGAAAAAATTATAAGGCTGATGTTTGAATTATTATCTTTTAATTAGAACTTTAAAGGCCCTGTCTGTGGACATGTATTTTACCAGCTTCTTTTGGCTTAATACATAGCCCTGCTCCTATGAAATCAAAGGGAATTTTACAGAATTCAAACATGGAAAAAAAAATACAGGACATGCTTGCTAAACATTCTGAGGCGACAATTAAACAATTAAAACAGATTTCAACACAGATGGCTCAACTGATTTCAATGATGACGACTCTTGACCAATCATCACAGGTAGGCAATCAGAAGTTGGATCTGGTTATAGAAGACATAAAAGTCTTGAAAATTCAAACGATGACCACAAATACAGACATACAAGCAATGGACTCTTCTGCCCAAAAAGTCATGGAAGAATACAAGGATACAAAGAAGAAGACAGATGTTCAAGAAAGCAACCAGCCGGCGATAAAGAGATCAGACATACAAGAAATAGACTTTTCATTTAAAAAAGTCATGGAACGACGTGTGGATATAAGGAAGAAGAGAGCAGGTCAAGGAATACAGATTGAAGCCACGATGGAGATGAAGCCCAGAAAGAGTTATTTTTGGATACGTATCCTGTCTGAGGAAATGAGAGAGAACAAAGAAATCCTGTTCCCATACCTGACTGGTCTATTTCAGTTACAGAAGGAAGTATTAGACCATGGTTAAAGGATTGATTTAAACATGATTGCTGGATCCAAAGGCTTTGATAGTGTGGACGGGTGGCATGGCTATTAATGATGTAGTGGAATTAAGATTAAGACATCATTTTGGGAATAAAGGGCTAGAAATTCTTGAGAAAAAAGACTGGATTGTTAAAATGTTTGAAGTGGCAGAAATGGCAAAACTCATAGCTATTCTAAATGAAGAAAATGACGTTCGGTTTCTGGGGGAATGGGAGGCGTGGATGCATTATTGTGAATATGAGTTAAAATAGGGAAGAATGGAAGAATATTTTCTAATCTGATCCAGAGGATTATTTTTGGTTTTTTTATAATGAATAAGCATAATTATATTTACTAACAGATTATGGGTTTTTTTATACAGGATATTGATAGTTTATTAAGATTAGATTAACTACGACGAGATGAACTTTTTATTAAGAGGAAGATAGAGGTGAAGGGGAAGTCAAAATTTTTCATTTCTTTTTTTTTCTTTTTTTTCTTTATTATATGTTATGGAACTATAACAACTTTAGGTTAGAATTGAAATTTTATATTGTCATAGATGTTGTTTAATGCAATGGAAAATTTTTAGTATAAAATCCAATAAAATCTATATATATATAAAAAAAAAAGCTCTGCTCACGACTTGAGTTCGATCCCGCCGGAAGTCGGTTTCAGGTAGCCGGCTCAAGGTTGACTCAGCCTTCCATCCTTCCAAGGTTGGTAAAGTGAGTACCCAGCTTGCTGGGGGTAAAGGGAAGATGACTGGGGAAGGAACTGGCAAACCACCCCATAAACAAAGTCTGCCTAGAAAACGTCAGGATGTGACATCACCTCATGGGTCAGGAATGACTTGGTGCTTGATCAGGGGACCTTTACCTTTAATATCAAACATATTCTGCTAATGAAAGATAGGGGAAGGCCAAGCACACTCACTTTTCCTCCTACTTGCAGTCCTTAACAGCAGTGGCTTTTTGTCTGGGGATGGGGGGGGGGGATGGTTGCCCAAGCAAAGCTATTTTGGAACTCAAAAGGGGCTGTGGGGGAAAGATTCCCTTCCAGTAGCAGAACAGTTGTAGAATTTATTTATTCAGAGTGTTTATATGCCTGCCTTCCTCCTGACAATGTCAGGACCCGTGGTAGGTAACAGTAAAATAACATCCAGTAACACCATATAAAACCACATAATCAAAAACAATAGAACAATAAATAAAATACATTAAAAACAACATTAAATGCACCACTTTAAAAACACTCTGTGCACATATTCCTTTTGGCTTCGACTCAGACTACCGCATATGCTCCACAGAAATAACTCTATTTTATAGACACACCAGAAAACCAGAAGAGTGAAAGCCCCCCTGACCTCTTCTGGGAGACTTTTCCATAGGCATACAGCCTCTGAAAAAGCCCAAACTGAAGCATGGACTACTACAGAGCATATGCCCCGGCCTAGACAGAGGAGGAACAGCCAATAGGCCCTGCTGGGAAGAGCAAAGCTGCTGTGTGGGAACATGCAGGAAGAGGTGGTCTTTCAGTATGTGGGCCCCATGTTATTCAAGGTTTTAAAGATAAGCACCCACATCGTATTCCCTATTACTATGTATGGGTGTGAAAGCTGGACAGTGAAGAAAGCTGATAGGAAGAAAATAGATTCCTTTGAAATGTGGTGTTGGAGGAGTGTGTTACGGATACCGTGGACTGCCAAAAAAACAAATCAGTGGGTTATAGATCAAATCAAGCCTGAACTGACCCTAGAAACTAAAATGACTAAACTGCGGCTATCATATTTTGGTCACGTCATGAGACGACAAGAGTCACTGGAAAAGACCGTCATGCCAGGAAAAGATGAGGGCAGAAGGAAAAGAGGAAGACCCAGCAAGAGATGGATTGACTCAATAAAGGAAGCCACAGCCTTCAATTTGCAAGATTTGGAGGACTTTCATTCATAGGGTCGCCATGAGTCGGAAGCGACTTGATGGCACTTAACACACACACACACACATCTTGAATTGGACCCAATAATTAATTGGCAGCCAATAAAATAACTTTAAAATAGGACCAATAAAGTCCTGGTGACTAACCCCTGATGACGAACATACTGCCAAGTTTTGTACCAGCTGATGTTTCTGGATTATCTTCAAGGGCAGCCTGATGATGACGATGATGATGAGTTTATATGCCGACTTTCACTACCACTTAAGGAAGACTCAAACCAGTTTACAATCACCTTCCCTTCCCCTCCCCACAACAGGCACCCTGTGAGGTAGGTGGGACTGAGAGAGCTGTGACTAGCCCAAGGTCACCCAGCTGGCTTCATGTGCAGGAGTGGGGAAACAAACCAGGTTCACCAGATCCACCACTCCAAACCACTGCTCTTAACCACTATACCACGCTGGCTCTCAGCATACGACAGAAATGTAACCTCAAGATTGCTGAATAAGGTTGCCTTGTGCTTGCTGGAGGTGAGAGATTTCTTGCCCCCAGAAAGCTTTACCCACTGGCACTTCAGCGGTTGGTGGGAGAAAGAAAATAAAAATAAAAATGTGCTGTCAGTGATGGCATGTCACTTTTGTAAAAAAGAGAGAGAGAGAGAGAGAGAGAGAAGTGACATCAGTCCTCTCTAGGGTCGGTTATGCATGGGGATTTTCACTCACGTCTACCCCCTGTCTGTCTTGGTTGTTCCTTGGAGTTATGCATGAGTTTTCTGTCCATTAGAGATGACCTCGCAGCCAGCCCTCGCAAATTCCAGGTCTTCTTGTTCCTGTGAAATCCCAATTCTTCCATCTCCCCTGAGCTCAGCCTTCTTGAAATCCCCATCCTGCCCTCAAGTGTTTTAGGATAACATAGTTTACACTAGAAGAGAGATAGAGTCCAGTTTACAATGCTTCTCTATGGAGGAGGGGGGCAACTCCTTTAGGACCCCATAAAATTGGACCCCCTGATCCAGCCTTCACTATGCAAGGAGAGTCCTTTGAAGGTACCCTGAAAATTGGGGAACTCTACCTTTCAGGAGCTTCGAAAAAAATCCCCATAGACTAAAATGGGCCTGAATTTTTTTTGGTAAACCCAGAAATAAATCTGAAACCCCCTTTACTGATATGAATATTTGGCTTATTTCGGGTTTAACACCCCCCCCCCCCAAATCGGGCTCAATAAATCCAAACCCGAAATTTACCTATTTTTCCCCACGACCCTAGTATCTATCTACAGTACATTCAGTTGTCTGTGTGCTACATAATTCTATGCTTATTGAGTTATATGCACTGGTACCTAGGCCACCCCAGTGCATTTGGATTACAAAACACAGATAACTAGAAATAACACACAGTGCAAACTATGGAGACAGATCACGATGGGTAGCCGTGTTAGTCTGTCTGTAGCAGTAGAAAAGAACAAGAGTCCAGTAGCCCCTTAAAGACTAACAAAATGTCTGACAGGGTGTGAGCTTTTGTGAATCACAGCTCACTTCTCATACCCTGCCAGAAATTTTGTTAGTCTTTAAGGGGCTACTGGACTCTATCTCTCTTCTAGTGTAAACTATGTTATCCTAATACACTTGAGGGCAGGATGAGTAATGGAAAAGTGAGATAAGTTAAAGTATTGTTTACTTGTATATACCATTGACCAGCAAGGGGGAATGGGGAGAAAACCACAATAGCCATTAATGCATGGCTGCTTCCTTGCAGTCACCCCACCGACTACTTTGGGGCTTTGCTATAATTATGCTTGCATTTTCTGACAGTCAGAGGTCGCCTCCCTCTCCCCATGCATTTTTTTGCGCATTTTGCCCGCATTTTCTGGATTTGTGTTTACCCAGCAACCAGAAAATTTGCAGAAACACATGGGGAGAGCGAGGTGTCCTCTGACGGTCAGAGAATGCATGCATAATCAAAGCAAAGCCCTGAAGTAGTCAGTGGGGTGACCGCGAGGAAACAGCCATGCATGAATGGCTAATGAACTCAGATAAACAGAGTTTTTCTTGATAACCCCATTCAAATCAACCATGTTTTTATGAAATCCTAGATGAACAAATCCAATTCTGCTGGATTTTTATGAGGTACAGATGCTAGTATGTAAAATGCTCTCCTATTAAGCAGTGTGTAATGAATTGGGATATTCAGTCCAGTGCTACAATTCCAAGTGGTGTTTATGCTTGGATTCCTCGTTTCAACTGTGAATTGATTCCATTAATTAGAAAGACTGTCAGATCTGGCCAGTGGATGTAGCCATAGACCAAGTCTATCAAAGGCATTAAAATATTTGCTTATGTAAATTCTAGTCAGCCTATTTACTTACTTTATAATTAATTACTCCCAGTCATTTATGATTGTCAGTAGCAGGCCTTGCTTAGTCACTAAGACAAACATTTACCTCTTAAAATGAAGAATAACCTTCATCTCAATAGCTTTAGAGCTGGTTTGCACAGTGGAAGGGGGATGCTGCTCTAAGGAATAAAGCCCACACAAGGCTTGTTGCTTAAGAAAAGATGTCCTTTATTGTTAAGACACTCCATACTAGGTCAGGAAAGGAAGAGAAGGTTAGGACAGGCCTATGTATAGCTAAAGGTTTTTTTTGTAAATTTTACAAAATACAGCTCTGCATTTGTGGGACTGATTTATTGCCCCATTGGAAAGGAGAGGAAAGTGACACTGAAAAATGTATGACCACATCTGACACCCGAATGCCTTAAATAAATCATATCTTATTGTGAATGACAGTCTATTTTATGTAAACAGTTACAATAGCCAGGCATACAGCCATGATAAATAACTGCAGTCATCCATCCAGTATGAAATATGCAAATCTTTTTGCATTTTAGAGCTTGTATGTCAGATCATAGTAAGAGTCACCAGAAGAAGCCCATGATGACTCAGAGGCACCAGCATTCTTCACCACTGAGGCTACTAGTGAGACAAGGGCCTTCTCAAAGGTCCAGAGAGGCCTGGGCCACTTGTAGCTTTTGAGGCATCTAGCTTGGGTTGCAGCTTTGGCGGAAGACTTCCTAGCAATCCCTGTTGTTGGCCTGCTGGCATCTAAAAGGCTGGTGGGAGAAAATGGAGGCCAACTGAGAAGACACTGGTATCTTCACTAATTTTAGTGGTGGGAGGGGAAAAAAGGGGGTGGGGAACCAGCCACCAGGCAAAGTGTGGTATAGTTTGGGCCACAGATTATTCCATAAGTAAGGACACTGTATTTGAACAAGATGGATTTTCCAAGTGCCTGGTTTCATTCCCAGGCTGAGGTTCCCATCTTGGTTTCTGTTGATATCAATGCTATTTGCAAAACAAGGACTGTTTAGGCTAGCTGCGCAGGTATAAGATAGAAATTATAACCATTAGGCTGTCAACAATATGCTTCATTCCCAGGTATGTTTTCAAAGTGTTTTCATGATACCCCCCAAAAGAGTTTTTAGATATAGGAATTTCTGGTTGCAAAATTTCTGAAGATTTGGAGGTGAAGCCTGGGGAGACAGAGTTTAGGGAGGGGAGGGATCTCAGTGGGGTATAATGCCTTATAGTCCACCCTCCAAAGCAGTCATTTCCCCCCATGGGAAATGATCTTTGTAGTCTGAAGATCAGTTGTAATTCTGGGAGATCAGCAGGCGCCTCATGGAGATGCCAAACCTAACAGGAACTCATCTGGAGACAGAAGTGCGAATGAAACAGGGGCCACCCCTGCTGGAGGTGGAGCAGGGTGGACTGCCAGGGCAGGTGTTGTGCGGGGGCCTGTAGTGCCACCAACAGGTCCCCAAAAAGCATCTCAATTCACACCTGTCTGTCCTCTGACATCCCTTGCAACAGCTAGCAGGTCCTCCCGATGCTTGGCAGCCGCCATCACATATGCTGCCAGCCCTTCCATTAGGGTTGCCAGGCACCTATGTCACCTGTTCTTCTGTTTGCTAGGCCTGAGAACAGATTGGCACGTTGAGAAAAAGTGAGTGGTTCAGCCTCCTGGAATTGTTCCAGTTCTGAATGTAGGTGGGAGATCACAAATGTGATGCTTCATCACATGAAAAAACTTCAGTGCATAGAAAGTTGCACAGCACAGAGAGGGTGACGCTAAGAGGCTTTCCTCTGACATGCTGGCTTTCCATAGCTATGATGTTTTTTTATGAATGGGAGCATCAAATCATGTGATCTTCTACAACCCTGGCATCATTGTACTGGATGCTATTTCAATATGCCAAATGGACAAAGCATGAATGAAGGAAATGTGCCAAATCAGATTTCCATATTTTCTTTTTAAGAGACAGCTGGAAAATTCATCAAACAGATAATTTCATTCATTTTAAAGGCTAGTTCATGTAGGGAAATAAGATGGAAAAGTCATTTGTCCACTATACTACAGATTTTGTGGGGAACTGTACTATTTCACATTCCATGGACTATTGTTTTGTACGTCCTGTTTCACATACAGAGGACTGCAATAAGAACATCCATTTTAACTATGATATAGTTGGAAATGTTTTGTTCTGGATTACCCACTAATATGCTGTTACAAACACAGCTGGTTAGTTGGATTGATCTTTCCTGTTCCTAAGAAGGGTTTTGGATGGTAGGGCTGATTGAGTGTTTGAACATCAACTAGTTCAGTTTCCAGTACTGAGACAGGACTTCCTGAACACATCAGGTCTCCACATCCACAAAATGGCTGCTTCCACATGGCAATGATTCTCCATATACTGGAGAATGTATTAGCAGCATTGATGGAGAGTCCTCATGGGACTTTCAGTTGCACAACACACCATCAACCTGCTAAATTTTAAAGAAATTAGCTTAGTATTAGCTTAGAAACCAAACACAGATAAGATGGGCTTCTCCCCTCCCCCAACTGTGTTGTGATCAGTATTTGGGGGCTTGGAACCACTTGTTTTTCTCTCCCTTTTCCTCAGAGCCCCTACTGAGAGTGCTTCTCCACTCAGCTCCAGTTCCACTCTTCCTCCTGTGCCTGGAAGGGAAGACTAGTGGGCTGGTAACAGCTGCAGAGTGAGACTGGAGCACAACAGCAAGAAGCATTCTTGGTGGGGGCCCTGCGGGAAGAAAAAAGGGGGGGCAGTTCTTGGCCCCCAATCACTGATCAGAGTGTAGAAGAATCACTGATCAGATGAGAGAAGTCCCTTTCCCTGCCTTATTTGGCTTCTGAGCCAGCTCTGGTTGCTTATACCCCCCATGTAGGGTATAACGGCCATTAATGGGTAGGGTGTACCATGGCAGAGGTGCCTTTGGCATACACAGGATATACAAAAAGCAAAATCGTTGCATTCTACAAGACGGCAGCCACCTCCTGTCCTACCAATCTAATCTGGATAAATTAAATTTCTATTTAACAATTAACCCTCTTCCCTGTCACAGTTTTTTAGGAATAATAAATTAAGCTCCAATTTAACAGCATTTACATACCACCCTACCCCCCAACTGCTATTTCTTCCCTATGTACAGCTATCACTGATAACTAGGAGGAATGAAGAAGTCATTTTTGTGGAATTCATGATGCGCTTTATTGTGTGCCATTAAGCCACAGCTGACTTATGGTGACCACAGCAAGGGGCTTTTAAGTCAGCTGAGAAGACATTGCCCTCCTCTGCAGAGTCTTCCTTGGTAGACTCCCTTTCAAGTACTCACCCTGATTAGCTTGAAAGATTTGATGAGATCAGATGAGATTTCCCCTTCCCTTCCATGAACACTTAATTACTTCTTGTGTCTGTGTGTAAAGTGCCATCAAGTTGCAACTGACTCATGGCAACCCTGTAGGGTTTTCAAGGCAAGAGACATTCAGAGGTGGTTTGCCATTGCCTGCCTCCATGTGGGCTGAGAGAGTTCTGAGAGAACTGTGACTGGCCCAAGGTCACCCAGTGGGTTTCATGTGGAGAAGTGGGGAATTGAACCTGGTTCTCCAGATTAGAGTCCTGCTGCTCTTAACCACTACACCACGCTGGCTTATTACTTCTTACAAAATAGTTATTTTTACTTGCTTGGTTTTAAACTTAATGAGAATCTTTTTGACTTTACTAGGGAGCGTATGCTAGGATTTTATGCCAAGGAGGATTACAGACTTGATTTCAAAGCTTAGATAATTAGTGGTGAGTTTTTCTCCTGTACTTTTAACCATAGTGGAGAGTTTTTACTTTGAGCTTAAGTTCAACAATTCTCCTCATACTGTAATAGTCCTCAGCTATAAATGTATTTGGTCAGAGCTTTAGATGGAGGGCAAAATAGACTTAGATCTTTAAGTTTCTTGAATGAAAAGACTCTCCAGTCTGGTGTTCATTGCAATGGCTCTCCCGGGTAGTTCTACCACTTTGAATGTTTTCACTTTAATGAGTTTGGCAGGAGTTCGATGACGAGTTATATGATACCTGTCCTGAATCCCAGTAGGCTAAGATACAGAGAAATAAAGAAGGGCGAGGGACAGGGGTTCCCGTGGACTCGACCAGTGAGGCGGGAGGGAGCGTGGCCAGGCTGCGCAAAACCCGAACCAACAGAGTGACGGCAAATATGCCAGGGAAAGACCTACGGTAACATTATGGGTGTGGGCGACCCCAGTTATACTGTTTTTCTGGGGGAGGGGTGATTGGATTACCCCTCCGTGGTTCCCATGTGACAAAAGGTGACAAAAGGATTAATGGTAGGCTGCCGGGGTGGGGAGGTGATAATTTGGGAAACCTATTCTAATTCCAGTGACTTGTGCAACCCGGGAGGAACCGGGAGAATCTCGGTGATGAGCTTAATGATCTAAAACAATAGGCGCGATCTCGCTGCGTCCGGGGATCGTCACTTCGCATGGCCGGAGGAGCGATTCCTGGACCGAAAATAAACCCAGAATTAGCCATTTCAGTAATTTTGGGACTTCTGGGGGTCTCCCTGAAGCCGAATAGGTGATTATTTGGCTTTTTTGGGTTTGGCTAGTCGCCCTTGCTGAGAGGCACAGCTCTGTGCTTTCTCCCCTTTTACTTTCTTTTTTTGACTGGTTTTGTTAGGGCCCCATAGTTGGCCCACCAAAAGAAATGTCATTTGCCACCAAAAGAAATGTTTTCCATGCCTTTTTTTTTCATTTAAGCCATTTCCCTCAGTTTGGAAGCTAATTTGCATGGGCATCATGCTATGCACCCCAGTTACGAACTGAGCCCCCAGACTCTGAGGCACTAGCCTGGCAATCGGCTTTTTCCACCAGTCCTCGGCACCACTGAACTTCTCAACCTAAAAACCAATTGACAGCTCAGCTCACAAATACCTGGAGGATGGGGGAGACCCCTTTGTGGGTCCATAAAATTGGACCCCCTATCCCAAAGTTCACCAAACTTCGGTGACCATCCAAGGAGAGTCCCTTGCAGCCATGCTGCAAATTTGGGGACTCTACAGCCAAAAATGCCCCCCAGGAGCTTTGAAAAAAATCCCCATAGACTACAATGAGCTCTATTTTTTTTCCCAGTAAACCCAGAAATAAGCCGAATAATGAAATTTACTGGTATGGGTATTTGGCTTATTCTGGGTGTACTGAAAAAATCAGGCCCAATAAACCAGAACCCAACATTTATTGATATATTTTTTTTGCACAACCCTACCTCTGAATGACCACAAGCTGCCCCCACAGATAGCTGGGCTTCCAGTTTGTAATTTCCAAGCAGATTTGAACCCCTACACATCTGTTTTTAGAAATGAAACCAATTGCAAAACCTAGGTCAAACATTATATTTTAGCTAAGGATTCTAATGTTCATGGCTGCAAGGGACTCTCTTTGGATGGTCACCGAAGTTTGGTGAACTTTGGGATAGGAGGTCCAAATACTAATCAAAATTGCAGAGAGAGGTAACAGAGCCTAGGATTGTGCACTCACTCCCCCCACCCCGCATGGGTAACTCATCATCCAAATGTGTGTGTGTGGGGGGGGGAGTGAAAGCATGATCATTGCCTCCACTGTCTCTCTCTGCAATTTTGATTAGTATTTTGGAAGATTTTATGATATATCGATATTTCATCAGAGCAGCAGAAAAACAACGCGGAGTGCGCCCAGAGAAGGAAGCTGCCATGCCCACCTCTGTCACTGGTATGGCTTCCTGGGGCATTGTGGAGAGGATGGTTGAAGACTGGCTGGAGGAGGAGTTGGAGAACAGAGGCGTATCGGGGCGTGGGAAGATCGACCCGTAACTTGACTATGCACCTTCCAGTAACCGAGATAAGCTCGGAATAAAACTTACTTCCAGGATAAAACAGGGATCGGAAAACCCAGGGAAGTTACAGGACGGAAGCGAGCTGAGCCCCCAGGAAGAAGAACATCATGCATAACCCCCACAGAGAACTGAAACAATTGTACAGTGGCAGCTGAAGAAGACCCCCTAGTGGTCGAAACAGGGAACATCCGGCACCCTGTATTATGTATACGTGATCTACTATTGCCACTCGTCTCACCTATGAGTTATTATACTCTAAACAGCAGCAACAGAAGATACCTGCTATTCCCATCCCCAAGCCTGGACGCTATTGTGATTACATCCACGTCTTCTTGGTGCAAGTTTGGCAATATATTCGCATAAGACTTTTTGAATTCAATTTAGACCCTTGTGACTACAAGTTGCTTATGATTTATTTTGCATAATACTGCACAAACAATGATTATATAATTGTATGTTGTATGATGACTACGTGCCTGAATTGAACAATGACCTATTTTGCATTTAATGAATGCTTGATTTTCTGCTATTTTGGATTTAATACCTGGAGGTTGGCAACCTTAAGGACTCAGACATGACTTAAGGACTATATAATGTATCATTAGGCCCCAATCAGCATTGGGACCATGCTGGTAAAATGCCGAGTGGCATGGGGAGCTGTGTAGAGGAGGGCAGACTGGGCACAATTGTCCAGCTCTTGTGCTAGCAGAAAAGGTGAATGCAGGGAGATCAGAGATGGGGATGGCAGGCAGAATCCTGCTCCTTTGAAGGGTTGTCTGAATTGGGGATCTGCACCCTTGAGGTTCAGCTTCATATATCAATTAATTAACTACTTAGACCAAAATTGGAAAACATGCACAATAAAGTAGAAAGCATCATGTTGGTTGCATGGTTAACTATCATGATATTATGAATACGTTCACAAGCTAATTTTAATAAGATTCATAGGAAAGGGAGATGCCAGTTCTGAACACAGTTTTTTGGAAGTCAATTTTTTGCCTCTAAATGGGGGGGGGGGCATAACAGCATTACATAATTTCATCCTTTAGATTTGAAATTATCCCAGCTCAGGCCGTATGTGGGTTTATTTAGAAGCAATTCCTAGAGAGTTCAGTGTCATTTCATTCCAAGTGTGTGTGTGTGTGTGTACAGAGTTACACCGTGTGTGTGCTGAAGTAAACAATTTCAAATAGTTTTCTCCTTTGAAGTGAAGACCAGCTGGAACATAAAAGCATAGTAGTATTGTCAACTGACTACCAAAAATGGCCTTGCTTTCTCCTTTGCTTTTAATCACAGCTTGGTCTACAGACCTCTGTTGGATTTTTATGGCATGGACGTAAACATGATGATGTTTTTGGAACAAAAGTATGTTTCAAGCAGGAGAGCAGGGGTCATTTTAGAAGTTCATTGCCCTGGGGCATTATTTTGCTCTGTGAGGTAGTGCCAAGTATAAGGACCACAGAAGCAGCACAGAATGGTATGGGGTTGTCTGTTAGCAACTGCAGCTTAGCTAAGCTGTTAGACAATCAGTAGTAACATCCTGACATCCTTGCAAGAGATATTTGCTGAGCTTTCAGATGAGTTCATAAATAGCAGATATATACCACCCACAATTCACAAGTGGCTCATTGTTGAAGTTTTCTTTGATATAACATTCCAAGCAGTTCAGTGTTTCCAGAGCTCACTCTGTACAAATGGCCAAGCTGAAAAACACAATATAAAGAGCCAAGGAAGAAGAACTCAACAAAACAACAAGGAAACCAGAACGCGTGAAATGGGTCTTGTGAAAATAATGACACCCATCTATGCAAGCATTTATTTTACCTGCTCTGAAGACTACACAGAAGATCTTTCATGCTTTTGAAACTGAAAGGCAGTTTGTTCTGCAGCAGCTGTTCCGGTATGTTTAGAAGACAAGACTAGACACCGAGAGGTAGACAATTGCAGCCAAGTCAGACCCAAATATTCATAATTGTTATGAATATTCATCAGTGCTACAACAAGAAAGAATATTCACATAACTGAAACTATGGAACTTAACATTAATAATAATTGACATATTAATAATCCCTAAAATTTCTGCAGCCCAAAGGTTGTTGTGAGACCTTGACTAGGAAGTGGCACAAACGATGTCTGACAATAAGTTATAAACCCACACACAACTACTCTGCACTACCGTTTTAGTAAAGGTAAAGGTAAAGGTCCCCTTTGCAAGCACCAGGTCATTCCTGACCCATGGGGTGACGTCACATCCTGACGTTTTCTAGGCTGACTTTGTTTACGGGGTGGTTTGCCAGTGCCTTCCCCAGTCATCTTCCCTTTACCCCCAGCAAGCTGGGTACTCATTTTACTAACCTCGGAAGGATGGAAGGCTGAGTCAACCTTGAGCCGGCTACCTGAAACCAACTTCTGTTGGGATCGAACTCAGGTCGTGAGCAGAGCTTGGGACTGCAGTACTGCAGCTTACCACTCTGCGCCATGGGGCTCTACTGTTTTAGTGCACTGGCATAAATCTGTGCACCATTGGCACTTTGATTTCTGGCAACTGTTCACCTCTATCATTTCCCTTTCTTTAAAATAAGTCCTTCAGTCCTATAAAAATCTTTTTTTATAGATCATTTCCTTCACACACTGATTCTTCTGCCATCTCACTCCCCCCCCCACAGACCTTAACATGAAGATTTCATTTTCTTTCTAAATAGAGCCACCTGTTGCAGACTCTCTTTGTTAGATTGCTGGGCTGCGCTGTTTTGAAAGCTCAGCAGCAGCACAGCCTGTGAAGAAATGCTAGCAGCCTTATTGCGTGCCACACAGGATTGGCAGGTCAGCCCCTCCGCCCCCCAGCACTGCTTCCCAAGGGAAGATGCAATCATAGCTCCAGCAAAGGAGTTTCACAACTGGGGTTGTAGGTGATGAGGGCTAATAATGAGTATCCGGGCTATGCCATTGCAGAATCCACTCCAAGTGATTCCATCCCATAAATTAAGAAGAAGCAATTCAAACAATGTAGCCAAGACATCGATGAAGGGAATAAATTAAAAATGCATCACCGTTTCTACACAAAATTTAATTTCTACACCAAGACTGTATAAACCATAATGGACAAAGGAAACAGTACATATTTAATTTCCAGTTTGGGTTCAAATTGTCAGTGATGTTCACAGCCAGCTGTTATTGTGGTACTCCGCCAAGTGTAGGTTCCATCCAAGCTGTTAAAAATGTCCCAGTAGGATTCCAGCTTTTCTCTAAGAATTCTTGGATGTCTGGAGATGGCCCTGATGCTTCAGAGAAGGTTCCAACTTTTCTTGCTCACAGAGAAATCTCAAAAGCTAATACATACGGTGTCTTCTCCAGTCAATCTGGCGCAGCATTTCTCAGCCGGGTTCCCCGGAACCCTAGGGTTCTGCAAGAAATCACTAAGGGTTCTGCAAGAAATAGTGATGACAAGGCTATCATTAGAAGTATAATAAGAAATATAATTAGTGACATCTATATGGTGCCAGTGTGAAACCACCTTTAGTGGTCAGTGTACAGGAGCTATACATGGCAGATTCACATATCATCGAGTACAGGTTGCATGCATGGTCTCCATCAGTCCTGTCTGTGCTTCCTGGTGTTTGTGGGCGCCACCATCTTTTCTGGGAGGAGGTGTAGTCTTTTTTACATTTTTTTTATTTTACAGAAATGTCTGACCATGCAATGTGGCCATTTTTGAAGAGGAAACATCCAGACAATTCTGTAGAGGCTAGTGAAGAAAAATTTAACTGCACTAGTGCAAAAACGGGCACAAAAAGGGTACGTCTTTACAATGAAAGTTACTTATCAATGGGCTTTACATGGACTGGTGATCCAGGTTGTCCTATTCCATTGTGCCTTGTCTGTGGCAAACTACTTTCAAATGAAGCAATAGCTCCAGCAAAATTGAAAAGACACTGCACGACGAATCACAGTCATGAAAAATAAATGTGCTGATTATTTTTAAATGCCATTGGAATCTCAAAATAAACAGAGTACAGCTTTTGTGAATAAATTCAGTGTCCGTGAAAAGGCTCAAGAAGCAAGTTATTTGGTAGCAGAAATTATTGCACAGAAAAGGAAAAGTTGTTGAGAATCTAATAATGCCAGCATGTAAAATTATAGGTAAAATGGTGGGACAAGATGCAGTACGAGAAACTGAAAATGATCCACTTTCAAACAGTACAATAAGTCAATGTATCAGTGACATGTCATATGATGCTGAAGAGGTTTTGTGTGATAAACTGAAAAATAGCAGTTTTTCTATCCAGGTTGTTGAGTCAACAGATCTTACCAATAAATGTCACATTGTAGCTTTTGTAAGATTTGTCAAAGAGGGTGAAATTCAAGAAATGTAGCAAAGAATTCCCTGAGACAAGCAAAGGAATAGATATATTCAATATTTTGCCCTCATATATCTCTCCAGGTCTCTCCTGGAAGAACTGTGTTGGCATTTGTACTGATGGTGCCCCTTCCATGGTTAGCTCAGGGTTTCCCAGGTCTTTATCTGATACCTTAACCACTATACCACGCTTCTCTAGCTTGGAGTAATTTTGCAAAAGGGTTGTCCTGCCTGTCTGTTTCATTATAAGGAAGTCTTTTGAATCCCACATTCTTTATAATTTAGATTCTTCTGAAAGAATTGCAGGGGGTTGATCTGTCAGAGACCAGCGAGTAGATGCTCTTGATTTTGAAGAGCGGGGTGGACTAGATGGCCTTTGGGTGTACCCACACTGCGAGCGGAAAGATTCTGGCTGTTTTCACCTCTGACATTCCGAAGCACTTTTGAGCCTCATTTATACTGCTTGTGTGTATGTCTGCGTGCATCCAGACGCGGAGTCGAACACTGGACTCAAATGCCCGCCTCCACCTGTGTAAGAATGCCATTCTGATTGTTGCCATTCATGCATGGGAGGTTTTGCCTTGGATTTGCCGCTCTCTAGATGCACATATTCCCTATCCAAATTCTCAAAACTCTGCATGGAGACTTATTTTTGAGTTTTGAGAATTTGGATGGGGAAAATGTGCATCTAGAGAGTGGCAAATCCAAGGCAAAACCTCCCATGCATGAATGGCCATAGTTCATCGATGGTGAAAACGAATCTCCGAGAGTGGCAGATAGACAAGAGTCATAAACACGCACACTGGGGCCAGCATCCACGTGTGATCATCCGCTTGGCCAATATGGGGGAGCAGAAGGCTGGGCTGGGATCCCCAAGGGGGGCACAGACCCTCATCGGGAAGATCCCTTGCTTGCGGGGAGGGGAGTATCCTCTCCCCTCTCCCCCCTTGGAAGCCCCTTCCCCGGGGGGGAACAGGTGAAAGCAACCAAGCAACTCACCGGCACCTCCGGAAGTGAGAAACCAGCAGCAGCAACAGGAGCAGGAGAAGCCCCAGCAAGCCGGCGGCAGCCGGTCAGTCCATGGCCGCTCTCTGGAGTGCAGACCCCCGTCCGGCGCCCAAGGGGAGCCTTGTGAGCCACCCGATCGCCGTCCCGCCACTGCCTCTCCCGTCCCTCGGCAGCCCTGGCTTGGCGAACTCTGTGCTGGGGCGACGGCGCGCGTGCCCACAGAGAGGGCTCTTGAGTGCCCACTCTGGCACGTGTGCCATAGGTTCACCACCACTGTTCTAGGAGATCTCAAGGCCCCACATGGAGGTTGGGCAGCTTTACTGTGGAACAGGCTAGGCTTAGCCAAGGTCCCATGAATAACTTACAGTACCTATAAAATTGAGGGATCATGACAGGATTTTGTCAGCAGACTCATAAGGGCTAGACTGGCTTTTTAGGAAGATGAGGTCTGTCCCTTGATGGAATTCGTGGATGGCAGTATAACCTGAAAGATCACACTGGACAAATTGTTGCTAAACTTTTAAATCCGGGATGTCTCTGCAGCCTTCTAATTTAAAAAAATGCATAGCAACTGCAGTGAGAAAATACAGCAAATATCCTGCATTTATGAGAATCCTATGTAATTTTAAGTTTTTCCTTGCCTTTACTGGTTGATTGTTTTCTGGGGCAAAAGGTAAGGGTCATTCATGTACTTGTAAAGGACAGAATTGTTTTCCCCCCACCCCGCTCCTCTTCTCTCCCCTCCCATCTGAGAGAGTTGATGGGGCTTCTGCCAAGGCTCAGCAAGCTCACTGCTTGCAGGTGGGAGATTCTCCAGGTAACAGCGGCTTTCACTGTGCTTTCACTGTCCACACGGGACAACTTGATGCTGCATCTGTGTCTGAAATTAAAGGAATCATCACAAATCACATCAGGAAAAACCCATAGAAAATGCTAAAGTACAACAGATTGATCATGGCGTCATCTAGACTGTTGAGAGGAGATAAACCAATTATGGCAATTCCAGACAAAACATTTTGTGTGCAACCAGCTCAAATTAGGCTTTGCCTTTGCTCCACATATGCACTGAGACAGCGCTCTGCTCTCCCGCACCTGTGCCTTGCAGGAAAAAGAGTTTAGTGGTGAACATAAGTCATGGTGTCTTTCAGGAAATGTTCTCTGCCATTATTAATCTTACTGACAAACTCTTGACAAACTTACAACCAAGGCTAATGGTTCCTAGAAACATGGTTGGAAAACCACTCTTTTAGTCCTCAATTTTATATGTTTTACAAATCTGCCTATGGTAGTCACAGCACGTACTCGTGAGAACAAAATGGGTTGACTAAGTTGAAATGACCACACTGTACAGATGATTTTGTGTGGCCTAGGACTCAAAGGACAATAGTGCTCTCTAAATGTCCTCTGCAAATTTTATTTCTTGACAGGAATGTGGGGTTTTTTTTGGTTGGAAAATCCATTATGGCTATTCTTTGGCATGTGTTGTTGCTCTTATACCTTTCACAGGCACACAGTTTTCCTGTGAGTGCCATAATTTGGCCCCAGGAGCTCTAGACGAGCTCATGCATTATAGCTCTGAGTTCTTAACATTTTTTTAAAGCAATATGGCAGGAAATGGCTTTTACATAATTTCCCCCTCTTGCCAACAGTGCATGTGTATATACAAGAATGCTTCTATGGTATGCACAGGCAGCTATTAGCACAAGCTTTAAATTTTACTAGCAAAAATGTGATGAAAAGTGAGTGCAAATGAAAGTGTATAGTTCTTTCTGCATATTCAGGTTTTTCTTTTATCAGCCATGCAAAAAGACTGTTTTCCTTCTGCTGTTCCTCTTGCTTTACAAGCAACCTGGATATTGTGCTATTGTCTTTGAATGGCATTCTCATGCAATGGCTGGAATACGGTTGGGTGAGCATTCACAGATAGATTGGATAAACCCGCACTCTCTTTTTGCTGTCTCTCCCCTCCTCCTCCCATCACACAACAATTTATCATCTGGCTAGTACTCCAGACAGACTATTTCTTCTCCTCCTTTGTAATTTCTTGGGTGTTTGCCTAGGTTTCTCATAATTCCTGGTATGGCACATACTATGTCATCTCTTGAATAACATTTGGCAGTTCCTGTTCAAGCACAGAATTGCTTCCATGGAATGGTTTGCATTAAGAGTGCCCCAATCTTCTTCCAGCAAAGATTTCACTTATATCTTGATGGTAGCCCTTGTCCTTCAGAAGTGGCTTTCTGACTGCATCTCAGGAACATCACATGTTTCTCCTTTTCTCAGTCTGAGTGGCTGAAGCTTTGTGGTTGACAAACCTTCATTCCACCTTACAGTCCACTTACCCATTTCCCCCTACACTTTTCCATTTCTTTCTCCGGCTGCATCCCTTCATTTTCTATAGCTGCTCATCTTACAGCATTCCAGAACTGCATAGTTATTTGTGGCTTGGCTTTTTCCTTATGCTCTATATATCACCTCAAGTTCAGCCCCATAGAATAAAAAAATCCACACTTTCTTTGAGTTTTCAAGAAGTTTCTACTGTTGGGGGTGAGCTGGCCATGGGAGTTATCGGGTAACTGGTTGACAGGGCGGGTGGTTAAAGGCTAGCATACCAGGGCTTAATTGGGGCTGTGGCTTTTTGTCTAATTGCAGCCACATATATGTACAACCATGTGCCAGCTGATGTCTGAACTGAAGCCAGGCCGCACTTGATCCCAAAACTGGCCCACACCAGTTGATCTCTAAATTATACCTATACAAGCATATCCCAGAAAAGGCCTGGGTGTACACTACTGAAAAGCCAGAAAGAGAAGCTACAGTTGTCAGTGTCAAGATAAAGGGCAATTTTTCCTTCCACCCAGTGTTTCAGTGGTATCCTGGCTGGTCCTGGAGCTGGATTGGATCCAGAGTTGGATTTGGGGCTGGATCCCATGGCTCTGTTCCACTAGCTGATGTGCTTTCCTCTGGCAGAAGAAGCCGTCCCTTGACACAAGAGACTTGATCTCTTGCGTCAGGGGAAGGTTTCTTTTAATGGACTAAAGTGTTTCCACTAGGTGGATGAATCCAAGAGACTGAGCCCCTTATTGCTACTCTGAATTGATAATGCTGCTACTAATACTGATTTAAATTAATGATTTTATGCAGCACTAATCTAAATATCCCAGAAGGTACTATGGGTTTTCTGGATTTAGAAGTGTGCAAAAACAACAGTTAGAAAGCTCTGTAATTCATTCTATAGAATGAATTTTAGACTCGTACAGGATTTGTACTGCCAGTATATGCCACTCAGTAGGTCTTGAAGTATGCCTAACCGTAGCCTATCAGAGTTACTTTTTTTTAATGAGCATTTATATTCATGAAGGGTTCTAATTTTATTATAAGCCTTACGTGTAGGGAAGACTTATTTAAAATTATACATATGTGGCATCTTTCTCCCAACAGAATATAAAAAATGTTGAGCCTTGACAAAGATGCTAGTAATTGTTGGTACTGCAACCTTGCCGAAGCCGATTTCTTATACATATGGTGGGGTTGTAGAAGAGCTAAGGCATACTGGAAGAAAGTGATCCAAATTATATCTAACAGTCTCGAAATAAATATTCAGGCAAATCCTGAATTTAGTAATTCTACTAAATTATATACCAGATATACAAAAAGATCTACGAGACATATTCCTTCATATGATAACAGCTAGAATTAACTTTGCAAGATATTGAAAAGGAAACAAATTCCTGTATTTAAATAACTGAATAGATAAGGTTAAACAAACTTATGTATTAATTAAGCTGACTTATTATAAAAATGATAAAGATATGGAAGATCTAGATGCTGTCTGGATCCCAATAATCTCTAGACTGGAAAAACTTTTTAAAATCTAGAAGGTGGAGAGGAAGACGAGTAATGTTTGTAATGCATTTAATATGTGAAGCTGAGTTTGCTATCGTTTATTCTTATTATTACTTTTATCTGTAACTGTATGTAATTTTGATTGATATTTTTTGTTTTGTTTTAATTCCCCCAATTTTAGGTATGTATGTAATCTTATGTATGTAATAAAGTTTTTATTTTAAAAAAGGGGGGAACTATTAGAGTTACTTTCGTGCAAGGTGATATATTCATAAAATTTGGCTGCAGAATTGGCGCAAGGCATAGCCTGTTTTACAAATGGTTCATATAAAACATATAAAACATTAAGTCTTGGCTTGTCAGGACAGGTTGGGACTTATCTAGTGAGTCCATGGACATTTAGTGAATACATAATTTAAGTCCTGTAGAATCTTAAAGACCAACAAAAATTTCCAGGGATTAAGCTCACTTAGAGTTAAAGCTTACTTCATCAGATACTTCATCAGGGTATCTGATGAGTGAGGTTTGACTCACAAAAGCTTACACCCTGGAACAATCGGTTGGTTTTTAAGGGGCTACTGGACTCAAATTTTGTTTTACAATGACAGACCAACATGGCTACGCACCTGAAACTATCCTCAGTGTATACATAAAACCTCATCTCTCAGAGATGGAGACAAGCTGGCCTACTTGAATAACAAACAGAATTATATGAAACATAACACGTTATATTCTTTTCTCCATGAAAACGGACTGCATTCTATGAGTGTGTTCAGCTAAGTTTGAAGCCCTTCTCTTTCCTAAGGTGCCTGGAGAAAGGCTCCTAACTTAGCTGAACATAGTGATAGGATACAATCCAATGTACTTAACTTCCTCCCACTCTAAGCAGTGGCATTTAAACTTTGGTTGGACCATATCCGTAGCTTTTCTTTCTTGCTACTATTTCAAATGCTTTGAGAAATCATTGTTCTCACAATGCCTGTAACATATTACAAGTGTGAGAAACTGTCAGTCTGTAAGGGTAAAACATTGCATATTCATGTGGAAGAAATACTTTCCTGACAAGAGACAGGGTGGAAAAATTAACTATGTATATACAATCAACATTCTTAATGTTCGCCATACAAATAAAAATCCCTGCGCAGGAAAATCTGCTGAAGTCAGTTGAGCTGCTGTATGAAAAAGGATTTGTTATGAATAAGATCTACGAATTTGGCAACCATCTTTTTACTACTTCTTTCTATAATTTACATCAGACCTTCTTGAATTGTTTAACTTCATATTGTGCATGTTTCAAGAGACAGCTTGGATGAATCCTTGGAGACAAAATTATATAGTGTCTCAGAGTAACGAAAGAAACATTGGAAAATCAATTGGAGTTAAAACAGTAAAAAGAAAGAAGGGAGAGCAGAGTATTGTATTTCTTTTGGCATGATATTACTCCCACATTGCATTTGTTCTTCAAACATTTTCCAGAAGGAAGATTCCCAGATCCTATTCTTAACTTTATTCAATTCAAAACCTCTATTCCATCATCTTGTTCATTCTCCCCTGTGTTTTAGTGCCAGGCTTTTTCTGGTGTGCCCCATTAGGGACGAAAGCTGATGCTGCCAATCCTTCAGAACACACTAAAGGAAGCTGCCCCTATTTTTATGCTTCTTGTCTTTGCTTCTTGGCTGAGGAAAACATTGCTGATTAATTTTGGCTGCATACAAATAGCCTTAGATTTGTGGAGCCTGGAAAATGCTGGTGGTGCTGTTCCTCTGAAAGGAGTGTAAAATGAAAATGAGCCTGGAGTAAATGTTGGTTTTAAAAGTGGAAAGTTGATGTAATGGTACCCTTTGAAGGCATACAGCATGCTGCTCCCTGACAAGACTGGTGTCAGGTGTCTTGTCAGGGAGCAGCATAACCTCAGGGTATTTAGAATAATAGTCAACAGCAATCAGGAAGGACTGCCCCGCAAAGTAAAAAATGTCGGTAGTTAACTTGTACCACAGCAGTTCTGGGATTTCATGGGAGATCATGGGTTCCTTGCAGTTGCTAGGTTGAAATTCCTGACATGGTTCACAGTGTTCAACCCATTGTTCTATGTGAGCGTTCATGCTGGGCCAGTACATGAGCTGGTGAGCCCGAGCCTTTGACCTCTGCATGCCTTGATGGGGAGAGTGAAGCAGGGAAAGCATGTGAGACTGTGCACCTTGAGGATTCAATATTTTCGAGCCAATCATGAGTAAATTGTTTTCAAGCCAGATTTGATCCCTGAGGGGCTAATAAGGCCTAAGAGCCGGTTGGACCTGTTTTCACCAGCATGGCCATCCATGAAGATGCAGGGCTCTAAGCGTCTGTAAGTCTTGGTCTGCCCTAGTGTGATCCTGCCCTACTGTGATCCTGCTAAAGCAAGGAATCACCAAAAGGTGCAGTGTCTGCCAAATTGTAAATTACTCTGTCCTCATAAATGGGGTCGGGCGCTGAGGGTGGGGGAAGTGTAGTAGCCCTGGAGAGGGTGTCTGCTACCATCATATCTTTGCCCTTAGTGTAGACAATCTCGAAGTAATATTTTTGTAACTGTAACAGCATCCTTTGTAGTCATGCTGGGGCCTTTCCAATGGGTTTGGCTAGAATGACCTCTAGGGGCTTATGGTCTGACTGAACTATCATTGGGGCTCTGAACACGTAATGGTGAAATTTAGTCATGGAAAAAAGAATTGCCAACAGTTCCTTTTCGATTTGTGCGTAGTTCCTCTCAGCCTCCGTCAGTGCTCTGGAAGCATAAGCAATAGGTTGCTTCTGTTGAAACAGGCAAGCACCTAACCCATCTTTGGACGCATCTGCTTCTACCACCAGCTGCTCTTTTGGATCAAAATACCAGAGTACAGGAGCAGTCGAAATGGCTTGTTTAAGACTATTCGTCTTGCTGTTCAGGCCCCCATTGTCACAATACATTGTTTTTCAGCAGGACTCGCAGTGGTGCAGTGAGGCTTAATTCATTCAGTATGTATTGGGCCAGGTATTGTATGGTATCTAAGAGTCTCTGAAGGCCTTTCTTATCCACAGGTGGAGGCATTTTGTTGATGGCTTCCACTTTGTCATCTTCAGGTCAGATGCTGTCTTTGGAAAACACATGTCCCATATACTTGACCTCCTCTACTAGGAACTGTATCTTGTCCTTATTAAACCTCACCCCCCCCTTGCCGTGCCCACTGAAGGAGTTGCTGTAAAATGATGTCATGTTCTTCTCTATTGGCTGCTGCAATGATCGTGTCGTCTGCAATGATGTGAACACCCGGAATGTCACCAAAGCATTCATAATTCGTCAGCTGAAATACTTCATTTGCAGACCTTATACCAAAAGGGAGTCTGTTGAAGTGGTATCTTCCCCAAGGGGTGTTGAAGGTACACAGCTCAGCGGATTCCTTGTCCAGTTTTACCTGCCAGTAACCATCCAGCTTTTTACCAGCTAGGTGTTTCCTGACGGGAATGGAAATGTGGGAATGGAAAAGTAGTGCTGCAACACTGCCATATTGAGGTCACAAGGATCAAGACAAATCCTAAGGAAGCCATTTTTCTTTTGTGTAATGACAAGGCTGCTGACCCAAGGGGTGGGCTTCATGACCCTCATGATTACACTCTGCAGCTCCAGTTGGCAATGGGTGCCCTTCAAATTATTCAAAACAGAGTAGGGGATTTTCCTGCATCCATGGACAACAGGAGGGACCGATAAGTTGAGAAAAATGTGGTGAGTACTGGGAAATTGGCCCATGCCTTCAAAAACACCTGAGTAGTGCCTGAGGAGATAATCCCCAGGTTGAGGTATAGTGTGGGTACCAAATGGACTCACCTGAGGAGTTCCAGGCTGATGCAGACATCCTTTCCAAGTAACGGGAGGGTCATTATTATTGATCACATAAAAAGCCAGCTGGGCCTTGTTAGGGCCTGCACTACATTGGGCAAAAATTGCCCCTACTGGTTTTATGTGGGCACCTCCAAAACAACAAGCATGACTGGTGTTTGCAAGGTACGTACTTTTCCCCTCAGCGATGCAGCCACTGCAGCAGGAATAATGTTTTCCTCAGCTCCAGTGTCCAATTTGAAAGAGACCAGGAGGCCTACAATTGTTACTGTGCTGTGCCACGCCTTGGAGAGATTGGGAGTAGACAGCGAGCCCATGAATAGCATTTTCACACCCTTTTGCAGTCCTGCCTGTTTTCCCTTTATGTTGCATACTTTTGCAACATTATTTTTCCTGGAGCATTTGTAGCAAGTAGCCCCAAAAGCTGGACACTGTCTAGGCCTGTGCGTGTTGCCCCATTTGTTGCAAAGGGCCTGCTGTTTATCAAGAGGAGGCTGGCGAGGGAGAAGGTTTGCTGAATGCTTGCTCATTAGTTGTAGGGAGTCAGAGTAAATTCTTTTTTGCTCCATAACATGCAGTGTTACTTCAGCAGACATAACTCTAGCTTGGGCTCGTATCAGAGCCTTAGTCCTGCAAATATCAATCGCCTATTGGAGGGCGAGACTGGGATTTTCCAGGAGCTTCACCAGAAGTTTGCTATCAATTACACTAAATACAGTCTTGTCTTTCAATGCAAGATCTTGAGAGGGACTGAATTCCCAGTGTTGCACTTTTTGTCTAAGCTCAGTAACAAAGGTATCTATGCCAGCTGCCTCATTGTATTGCAATTGCCAGAATTGATATCGCTCAAACACAGGGTTCTTTCTGGGTTCACAATAGGCATGGAAAGCGGTTAAAACCTCAGACAGGGTCTTATTGTCAGGATCTTCAAACACACCTTGCAAATTATTGTAAACTTCAAGGGCTTTATCCCCTATGCAATGAAGCAAAACTGCAATCTTGTATTCTTCTGACTCATCGGTCATTTATGCATGAGAGTTTTACCTGAGGTTCGTTGGTGGCTAGTCCCACACTTTCCAGTTGGGAATCTCTGCACCAGCAGTCTCCAAGCTGAAATCAAGTCCCGCCCCTTGTAATTGGCTTACTTCGCAGTGCTCACTGTGAGAGAAGATTCCCCACCCTACAACCCGATTGCCACATAAAAAGCATTTTAAGAAAAAAAACAAAAAAACGGAGCAATCTGAAAGAAAGGGGGGGAATCCAACCCTCAGTTTTAAAAAGTGTTTATTTGGCTCGGAAAGAGCCCTGAGGAAGCATTTGAATCCCCGCCTTTTTACACACTGCTTTGTGATTGGCTGTGAGAAATGCCAGTCTTCCTGTGGCCTGTGTTTTGCCTTCTGCATGGAGATTTCAGCCGGGCTGAGCTCAGGGCAGATGGAAGAGTCAGGTTAACAGAGGAATGGGAAGACCTAGACATTGTGAGGGCTGGCAGCGAGGTCATTTCTAATGGATGGAAAACATGTGCAGAACTCCAAGGAACAACCAAGTCATACAGGGGGCAAATGTGAGTTTAAATACCCAAGCATAAATGACCATCATCAGCTCTGGTAATGGCAAGGTATAGTTTTAACTTTTGTTCCCATCACCTCCAGTTTTCCCCTAAATTTCCCATGAAGGATAACTCTGATGGAGGCTTGAAATACTCCATTGCTGTGTAAGGGCTGCACCCTATAGGCTCCTGGTCAGGCACCGGGAAACGTGTGACGATCCAGACTCACTTCTGACACCATGTAATGGTCCCCTTTGAAGGCATACAGTTTCAGACAAGAGGGTCCATCCAACAGCTTTTATTTGTATAGCAACAACTTCAACAGGTCCCAGCTATAGCTCTCAGCAACATCAACTAAAACCAGAAACTGGTAACAAGAGCTCCTCCCTGGGGGCCTAAATAACTCCTACAGATAATGGGGGAGGAGCAGACTATACCATTATACACATATATCACAGTAAATATATAACAGTTGAAACATGAAATGTGTCTGAATGGTGGTGTCTAAAACAGTTTCAATTGCCTTTGAAGCCCAGCAAACCCAGGGCTTGCCCTTCAACAAGGGACCAAAGCGAGGTTCAGGTGGTTTGATTCGGAGGCTAATGGACAGGAAACAGACTGTTCCTTTTATTATTGTTGTTATTCTTAATGTATATTGTAGTACTTATAGTGAAAGAGCTATACAATTAGCATCACATGCAAGACCCTGACTAAAACCTTACATAAATGGTACATTTATGGATAGGAAAGGCTGGAATCCTGGCAATGGACTTTGTTCAAATGCTTTTCCTGCTGCCGGTTGTTCTGATGGTCCTCCCGGATCTGAAATCAGTTCCTGGGGTATGTCTATGCCACTTTTCTCTCCAAAGGGGCTTAGAGAAATAATCAAAAAACCTAATAGCAAACAATATAATTTACATAAACCAAAGAAACAAAAACCCAACACATACTGGTGGGTCCCAATTCACTAGGCTGGCTGTTGTGGGTCCTAAGATGTGAGCCTTGGGCTAAGAACCAAAGCCTGAGAGCCCTTTGGCTTTTGCCCAAGGGCTTGTATCTCTGGCCATGCTCAAGCTGAAGTATTTGCATGCAGTAGAGAAAACAAAGTCAGTGATATTCCATGAAGCAAGCAGCCCCTTCCCTCGTTCCAGCTTGGTTTTCCAGCTGACCCTGACCGGGCTAGTCTGATCTCATTAGATCTCAGAAGCTAAGCAGGGTCAGCCCTGTTTAGTACTTGGATGGGAAACCACCAAGGATTTCAGTGGTATCAGTGCAGAGGAAGACAATGGCAAACCACCTCTGTTAGTCTCTTGCCTTGAAAACTCTACTGGGTTGTCATAAGTCGGCTGTGACTTGATGCCACTATAGACTGAAGACTCAGAGGAGGCAGCTGACAAGGGTTGCCAGCTCCGGGTTGGGAAATACCTGGAGATTTTTGGGGTGGAATCTGAGGAGGGTGGGGTTTGGAGAGGGGAGGGACTTCAATCTATAGAGTCCAATAGCCAAAGCAGCCATTTTCTCCAGGGGAACTGATTTCTATCGCCTGGAGATCAGTTGTAACAGAGGGAGATCTACAGCCACCACCTGGAGGCTAGCAACCCTATAGCTCACACACACCACCACAGAAGGAAGCAGCTAAGACAACCAGAAGCCTCCTTTGATGTGCAGGGGGAGCCTCAAGACTCTGAGTCAGCTTGCTCACCCTGGGATACAGCCCTGCCTTCTGATTCAGACTTGGACCCTGAACCCTCCATCCCAGAGCCTATTGTTGAACCAAAGGTTCCTCATACACCGACGCCTCAAGCCTCTCAAAGATCTGGACCACTTCAACCCCATTACCGTACTCACTGCTGTAACTGGGAACAGCACATTTAATTAATGGTGGCCTGATCCTGGGAGGGGGGGGGACTGTACTACCACCTCCTTGAAAGAATACTTAAAGGCTTCATTTCATCTTCAGCCTTGGCTAGAATAACATCCCATATTATACTGTTTGCCGCAGCTGCAGTGTCTTGATTCTTGGATCTCAGCCTTGAGCAAGGACATCAGAAACTAGTTGGTATGCTGATGGCACTCTATTACTTTTGAGGTATTGCAGAATGGAAGGTGTGTGTGTTATGACCTGGCTATAATCAAAAAGAGGGGGCTGGTTGAAAATGTTTCTGTCTTGAAGTCAAAGGCCAATGACAACATTTTCCTTAGGATTTAGTGGAATGCAGTTTGCAATTTTCGGGGCAGTAAGCAGAACTGCCTCCCCCAGGGAGGGATGGTGCTACCCACATAAAATACATCTGATATAGATATATGTCAGATATATTAATGACGGTTGCATCTATTGTCTTTATAGCACCCACCATAAAATCCCTGATACCAGGTTCTCATGGCGCCTAAAAATTTCATTGTGATTTTATTTATTTATTTCCCACCCCTCCCCGGCAATGTCTAGACTCTTGGCAATCCCAGTAGAAGTACAAAGCTTATTTATCATTTCACATCAGAAAAATGCATATGCATAAATTTCTTGTCATTGTTTGTTTATATGTCAACTTTTCAGTATTTTAGTGGTGGGTGAATTTATTTCTTAATCAGTTAATTTCTATACTGGCTCTAATATTCAATTAAATTGAGTTTTTTAAGCCAGTAATAAAGTTATAAGGATGTTAGGTAAGAGGTTACCTTTTTGTTGTGGTGATAACAAACAGGGTCATGGCATTATGTTACATATACTACGTTTGTCACAGCATTAGTAAATTACAAAAAACTGTGAAGAGTTTAGGATTAGGTTTTGTGGTAATTAGAAGATATGGCCATTTAAATATAAAATCTTAAAGGCTGCAAAACAACTTTAGCTCCTAAATCTTCAGGTTGACTCCTAGAGCCAAAGAAAATTTCTCAAGGCCTGCTTTAGAGGATGTGGGCATTTACTTTTTGGAGTGGATAAAGGAAATTTTTTCTATGTGTGTCAGGGTCTGAGAGACGACGTTTGGGTTTCTTATGGCCATGCAAAATGGCAATTTTCAAATGAAAGAATAAAGGTGCGCATTTCTTCATTACAAATCCAGTGTGCTTTAGTGGTTCAGAGTGTTAACTAGGGCTGGAAGAACTGGATTCAAAGCCCCACTCAACCATAAAACTCACTGGGAGACTTTGGGCTAGTCTGCCTAAACCTATCTTCCAGCATTATTAAGATAAGACAGAGGAGGGAAATTGCCTAATCACCATTCTTTTATTGACATAAAGTCACAGTACAGAAAGTTACAAAAGGAATAGAAATATTAGCGTAGCCTTTACAGAATGGTTAAAAGGCAATTATATCGAGTAGTGCTGTGAATAGATACTGCTATCTAATTAAATAATTGGCGGGCTTTTATAGCATTCTTTAAAAGCTGTGCTACCATCTCCAATATATGAGGCGAATGATTGTTGTTCAATAAAAAAGAAGCGTTAAAAAGGTCAGAGACATTCAGTCTATTTGCCAGCAGGGGGCTTAATAGTTCGTTACGAAATTCTGTGTAAAAACTACAACAGAATAAAACATGAACAACTGTTTCAATACATTGCCTAATACTGCATTGAGCTCCTTGAAGAAAGAGCGGGAAACATGCAACAGATCTTTATTGTTTTCTGAATTGCAAACAATATTTTGTACTCTTCCCTCCAAACCAGGATTCCAAACTACAGAAACAGAACCAGCCATAATTTTTATTCCAATGAAACAACAAACAGTATCACTATGCGTGAAATGGTTCTGAAGTGGTTCCCTTTATTGTACGATGCAGACAATCAGGCTCTGAACATACACATGGAAAACACTTGTAAACATGATAATAGATGGCTAGATATTCAGAGATTACTGAGGAGTTCTCTTTAGAAGAAAGCTCCTTCTACCCTCAGTGTCTGAACACTAACTTGCTGCATGCTTGACACCAGTATACAGTATGCAGACAATATGGAAAGGCTGAAGGAACTTGGTGTGTTTTCCCTTTCTGAAATATACAAGATGGTTCCCCCCCCCCAAAAAAAAGTACATTCCAGAAAAAGTTGGACTTATTTATGTTTCTTTGTGTGAGATAAATATTTGAAGAGAACTTGGTTGTTCTTTTGTATGAAATGAAGTTTTTAATATTTCAACATGACGGTAGTTTGCTGTTGCGAACCTTCTGCAAGTGGTTATGTTAGTGGCTGGACTGCTCCAGCTACTTGGGGTGCCGTAAGTGCATATAGAACCAAGGCTGCAACAAGAGCAGGGCAGTGTTCCACATAGATGAACCACTCTTTCAGGGACCTGGAAGCCATCTTTGTGTTTGTGTCATAACCTTGGAGTTGGAAGAGGAGTTGTTCACTTTGCATTTTCTCCTGGCCCGGGATGTGAAAGGCTAACGAACAATGGGAATGGCTAAAGCTTCCCTTGCATATTAAATTAAGCGCTCCTAGCAGACATCTAGCAAACACTGAGAACTTTAAATCTCATCAACTGTGGGCAATCAAGGTTATTCAGGAAAAGCCCCTCAAGCCAGTCGTCAGGCATTCAGAGGAGATTGACCAAATTTCACCTATCTGATCAAACCCATCCTGGAAAACCCCTCAGACATCCTCTCACATTCTCATGTCTATACCAAGCAATCACTGGCAATTAATCAAGCAATCACACAGGTATTCTTTCGCTTCCTAACACGCATCATATCTCTCATATTCTTTTGTCTGGACCCCGGAGGAGCAAACAAGGTTCTTTGTCCCTGGTAAAATCCCCTTTGCCAGTTACCTCATACCGCCTCAGGACCCATTATGGGATATTACTCCGTTGGCCATTCATAGTGTGTGTGTGTCTTGGATCCAACACTCACCCCCTGCTTGCGTGTAGGGTTCTCTTTACTCTCAGAAACGCTGGTTCATTTCTCCCTCTACTGGGCTGCTTTAATTGAACGTTGTCCTTCTAGATGGGTAAATATCGCCCGAACCCTAATTCTATCTCATACCTTCCTCCCTTTACTTTCCTTAGCTCTTGTACGAATTGTGTTTATATTGTGTGCTTGAAATCATTTTATAATAAAATGCCCTTTATTTGAGCAAAACACTTCTTTATTGGGAGTTTTCCAAAGGGACTTATCCCTATATATGTAGGCTGAAAATATCCTGGTTACCCAAATTCTTGCAAGGTTTAGTCTCCAATGCTAATTCTCCCAACCAAAGTGGAAACTATCTAATTCAAGTAACAGTTATGCTTGGATCTAACAGAGTATTTCCATGGGCAGGCGGCTTTCCATCCACAGAATGCAGCTTTCTTACCACCCACTCTCGCTGTGTGCCAAAATGCCCCCTGAAAAGCTGTTCCTGGGGGACAGGGAACCACCAGGAACAGCATTTGGGGAGGTCATGTTGGGCTGGAGGAGGTGAGAATTACGTGGAGAGAAATTTTTCTGCCTTAGGAAACACTCTGTTGGGTCTAAACTTTGATCTGTTCTTACGATGAAGCACTCATAACCAAATTTATCAGTGTGATCACTTCAGCCCAGTTCTTACCATACCAGTTCATGTGAACAGGGCCCAAGTTAATCATAGCTGTGGAATCTCCTTCACTGGAGATTTTAACGGTGTCAAAATATGAATAGCAAAATTTTGGCATAGTTGAGAATCACCTTTTTCTTTTTTGACTAGTAAAAACTTGAGGAACTGAGATGCTGAGAATTACAGATGTTGTTCATGTGAAAATTTTTATAAAGAAACCTTTCAAATTACAGTACAAGTTTTGTTGACTAGTACCCAGCTAGCTAGACAACTGTGTTAACTATCATGCCTGAGTTACGTATGCTGCACCCACTCAGCACTGTTGCCTTCTCACTGCTGGTTGGTTGGGGTGACAACAGGCGCACAAGTGACTCAACACCTGCCAGCCAAGTGACTTGAATGGGCTGCTTACACACTCACTGGCTGAGGGACTCAGGAAGACCCTGCTCAGGTCATTCACATGCCTTTTGGCTGAATGACTACCTTACATACCTGCTGGCTGCGTCATTTGCATTGGGCAGCAGTGGAGCTGGGCAGAGTTTGAGTAGGCTGAGGGTCCCAGACAGGTCTTGCAGCTTGAAAACGCTGCCCAGGAAGCTTAACATGCCTGCTGTCTGGCCACCAGGTAAAAGCTTTTTAACAGGCATATTTGGTTAGTTGTCAGCCTCCATTCCCCTTGGATACTGGTTAACAAAGTTTTTACTATACACAAAAATGTTTTGTTGAATGTATGGTTAAGTATAATCTAGAGAAGAGGGTGTATACTTTTCCCCCTACAATAAGATTTATTTTGGTTGTACATATATTAGGTATATATAGTAACAATTTTGTGATAGGGGAACTTTGTGTCTCTTATTTTCAATTTGGTTTAGTTTATTTCTTCTTTGAAGAAACTCAGACATGTAATAGTGTGCTTTTTGTAACTTGTCACCTTTTTCATTATGGTTCTAACCAAACAGTTTATATCTGGGAAATCTTGACATCTGCAAAGGGGTTGGCCTAAGCGGCTGTTAAGAGTCCTCTAAAAATTATCTTATGAAATTTGGTCTTTATGATCAATATTGGCCATAAAGTAATGTCAAAAAACACAAGCAACTCTTTGGAACACATTTCAGAGAGCAAATCTGTTGACTGCTTACCTTCAGTCACTAAAAGATGTCGCTTGAAAATGCTGGCCATGAAATTGGGTAAGGGTTAACAAAATATTCTATATGAACACTGATATTTGTTATCAGTTTATGAAGGGCGGGCCAGAGAAAACGACAGAAGGACTTGGGGGATGTTATATTAAAATATATGATTACAAAAACTAACATAGTAAATGTATTTGCAATATATTTGTTTGAATCCTTTCAAGATGACAGTAAAAAAAAAAGACACTTGATGGACATTTTGGTAAGATTCTCTCTTTCCTCTCCCACTACAATAAAAACGCGTCTTCTGCCAACTCAGTAAACTTGTCTTTGAACAGTAGCTGTCACTACCATGAAAAGCACAAACCCTCTGAAGAAGTCAGGAAAGAAACATACTAAAAACACACACACACACACACACACCTATAGCCCCAGTGTTGAGGTAGAGAAAGAAACGAAGTGGAGAAGGCAGCGAGGAAGAAGCCGGGTTTGCGGGGCTGCCCTTGGTTGTGCGCTATAGCACCGGGACCTTGGAACATGCGCAAAAGCAGCGGCGGCTCCTTGCCTCCCCCTAGCGGCAACGCCGAGCCACACAGTCCGGCCCGAGGCAGGATCTTCGCCTCCGCCGCTTGGCGGGCGGGGAATGCTTGAGATGCGCTGGATGATGTCATCACAAGTCAGTGAGCGGTGAAATTTAACACCGAGCCGTGGCGGGGAGGCTTGGCTTTGCGTTGGGTCGGCTCTTCGCTCTGCTCCGCAGCCAGAGGCAGTCGCCTTTCAGCGCCGAATGCCTGTGCCGTTGCCACTAGTCGCTGCTGGGGTTGTGTGCATTGCTCCTGCTGCTCGCCAGCTCCAAGAACTTCTCCTTGCTGGGAACCCCCACCCCGGTCCGGCTGCACACAACTGCGCTGCAAAACAAAACAAATTAGACAACACGAACAGCAGCAAAAAAAAAAAGGGGGGGGGTGCCCGTCTGTAACCAGCGCGCGAGCCAGCCCTCCAGCAATTTGGCAGAGCTGGTTTGCCTAATCATGTGCCAGACGCTCTAGGGCAAAAAAAAAAAAAAAACACCCCAAAAGCGCTCTGGACAAACCAGCCCACGGCCACCTCGTGGGGGCTGGGTTTCATGGACAGTACCTGAACCTGGTGCGGCGGCGAGTCGGCTTCTGTTTTCGCGTAAGGCGTCGCTGCTCGGACAAATGCATACAAATGCATTTAGGAGCTCAAAGGACAAGGCGTGGACGCAGCTCTCCCGCGGCGCAAACGTGAGTAAGGAAGCACCGCGGAGGGGGCGGGGAGCGGAGCCCGGGCGAGGGGGCGAGGGGGCGGGGGGTGGCTGCCGCTGCTCGCTCGCTCGGCGCGCCTGCACGCAAGGCACGTTTTGCGAGCGTGGCTCCGCTTTGCAACGCCTCGCCTCGCCGAAACTTGGGCGCGGAGTTCCCCAGCGCCGTCCGCCCGTCGCCTTCGCCGAGCCCAAGGGCTTTCTCTGCCCTGCCGCTTGCCCGAAAGGCAGCCTGTGGCGGGAGGGGGAGACACGTCTGGCTGGCGCCGTTGCCATTCTTGGATAGCGCCGGGCTGCGGGGACTCCCGGCCGGGTCTCCCCAGCTGCGCTGAAACTTAGGAGGGATTGCTGATTTACAAAGAGGGAGGAGGAGAGCTGGATTGGTTTAGCCTGGGTAGGCGAGAAGGAAGCATTGACCTTTTCCATTTGTTTTGTTTCAATCTTCAGCATGAGACGGCAGAGGTAGCTGTTGATGTGTTTTTTGGGGGTGGGGGTGGGCTGTGCACTTTGTTGATGATGAATTAGGAAGCAGATTGGTAATGAATTAGAAAGTTTGTTTTGGTTGCCCAGCAGAGGCTTGAAGGAAGGCGGTGACTCCCTCGGAAGAGAGGGCTGTGCTGGGATAACCACAGCATCCTCCTACCGCCAGCGTTTTGGGGCTGCCTTCAAGGAACACGCCAACTCCATAGAACAGTTCACAACATTATTATTATTCCTAATTATAATGTGTGTGTGCTTTGTTTATATTCTGGCCATTGATTCCAACTCCCTACTCAAGACCAAAATCGCCTTTCCCCTGACCATCCAACTCACCCACCGTATAATCCCACAAACCACTGGAGTGGTGAGTTCACACCATCACCACCAGTGTACATGAAGGAGGACTTTGGAACACACACAGATTCCTACTCCCAATAATTGTTTCTCCTGAAAGTCTGAGGAGGCCAAGAACTGTGTTGGGTTCAGGATTGCCCCTTCCAGTCAGCTAGGGAACATTGTCTGATGAGAAAGGGCCTATCAGAGCATAGGATTACTGCAGACATGCTGGAGACCCTGTGGATGGTTACACCTGTATGATGCCTAGGTGTGTGGCCAAGGAGCAGACTGGCCCTTTAACTTAGACGGAAAGTTCCCAGTGGATCACTGCTCAGCTGGTTCCTGGCCTGTTTTAATGCCCTCCTCTGCTCCTGTGCATGGCCTTCGACTTCTAACTGCAAATGCACACTCCTGGAAGGACGCTAAACGAGAAGTGGTTTCTTTCCTTGCTTGCTGGAAGGGCACAAGTCTTGTGTGTTATTTTTAGAGAAGAAAGTTTGGTTTCCAATTAGATTTGGCTGCATGCTAAGACAGAGCTGCTCCAAAGGCTGCCTGCCGTCCTCTCATATTTTTTTTACTCCTGTAAAGATCCAGATTTTTACCAGGGATCTGTAGCAGGCGCAACATATTTCAAATAGCTTGTCCCTCTGTTCAGTCCTCTTTGTGGGGGAAAAGGGCAGGGAATTCAAGATGATTGTTTTTGGTAGAGAAAGGAACGTTTTGGCTTATACTTGTTTGTATGTGTGAGCATTAGAGGGGGCAGATAACCAGATAAATGGAAAACTTATTCCCAACCACCCACCTGTCCTGTTTCTTGCTTAAAGGCAAATTCTATTTTGAGGTGCCAAAATGCAGCTTCCCAGTTGAATAGCCCTCTAGCTCATGTACTTTCATAATCCTTTTTCTTTCTTTGAAGGCATTTGTTGTTCCTTGTGGTGTTTTATTTCTTTATTTAATTAATTTGTACTGCACCTTTCTCCCCAATGGGGACCCAAAGTGGCCTGACATTGTTCTCCTCTCTTCCATTTTATCCTCACAAAACTTTGAAGTAGGTTAGGCTTAGAGACCATGACTGGCCCAATGTGACCCAGTGAGCTTCCATAGCAGAAGTGGGGAATTGAACCCAGGTCTCCCAGATACTAGTGCAACACTCTTAACCAGTACACCACACTGGCTGTCTAGTAAAAGCATATAGGTTTATTGAGCAGATAGACTTTCTAGCACAAAAATCTGAGTGATCTTTGTGGATACTCTTTGATTTTCCCTGGCCTTTGATTAGCTCCTGCTTAGAAAATGAACAGGCTCTACCGAGCTGCCAATTCTTTAATTGAATGCAGTGAAGTCTCTTCTAGGGCAGTTTTCTATAAACAAATCCCTTGGCTTGCATGGTAGTCTTTCTGTGAAAGAACTGGAGAGTAATTTGACTTCTTCTGTTGAGATTTACAAGGCTGCCTCCTTTGTTTCCTGTCTGGCTGGTTGGAAGATATTTTTGATATGCCAAAATGTGTCTTTTCTTTGGGGTACAATTGTTACTGGGGTGGTAGACCTGTGGGCTGTACCACTTGCAGATAGAGACTTAACATGATTGAATGATATTCCGTATTTTTTTAAAAAGCTCTGTACATAAAAAGCACACCAGAGGAACAAAGCAGAACCTTAACATCCATATCTGTTGAAAGAACTAGTACAGGTTGAGTATCCCTTATCTGAAACGCTTAGGACTAGACGTGTTTTGGATTATTTCAAATTATTTCAGATTTTGGAATATTTGCATATACATAATGAGATATCTTAGGGATGGGACCTGTCTAAACAGAAACTTAATTTATGTTTTATATAAACCTTATACACATAGCCTGAAGGTAAATTTATACAATATTTAATACAATATTTTAAATAATGTTGTGCATGAAGAAGAAGAGTTGGTTTTTATATGCCGACTTTCTCTACCACTTAAGAAAGACTCAAACCAACTTACAATCACCTTCCCTTCCTCTCCCCACAACAGATACCCTGTGAGGTAGGTGGGGCTGAGAGAGTTCTAAGAGCTGTGACTAGCCCAAGGTCACCCAGCTGGCTTCATATGTAGGAGTGGGGAAACAAATTCAGTTCACCAGATTAGCCTCCACCGCTTATGTGGAGGAGTGGGGAATCAAACCTGGTTCTCCAGATCAGAGTCCACCGCTCCAAACCGCCGCTCTTAACCACTATACCATGCTGGTGTACACCACCTTAGTATACATTGAACCACCAGAAAGCAAAAGGTGTCCCTATCTCACCAGAAGTTTCAGATTTTGGATCATTAGGGATATTAGATTTTCGGATAAGGTATACTCAACCTGTTGGGGGTTTTTTTCATGGAGGAACATTCGATTACCCAGCTGCAATATGAAGAGGTACAGCCCAGACACAGTTTTACCACCTTAGTAAGAATTAGGCCTAGTTTTTAGGAATCCACTTTTGGCTGAACACTATTTTTGAAAGAAAAAACATTAAAGCAAATGCTTTGGACATGTCCTTCACTGAAATAAAGAGTGAAATCACACAAGTGTTTTAAAGCTATTGAAAGTTCATTTGGGAATTATTCCTGCTTTCATTAATGCACTAGAAATGATATATCCCCACAACTAACAAGGTTGGGAGAAAGCCTTATCACCTTATCAATGCTACCTTTGTTGGGTTCTGATCTCCAGTAAATGGATAAGGTCAGAAAATATCTTGTCAGTTTCACTACAGTATTTCCCTCCCCTTCAAAAAAAGGGTTGTATCTATAGATATAGATAACACACATATGTGTGTTCATATAATAATAACATTGGTGAAATTGTAAAATTTCTTGCTTTGCCAATTTCATTGAAGTCCAGAGTAGATGGAACAATGAGGGAAATTATACCACTTAAATTGGTATAACTTTTCCCCTAACCTTTTTAGGATTATTCTAGAGGAGCTCCTAGCACATGTTATGATCCTCCCAGTGTTTAAAAAAATAATTTTCAGAGTACGAAGCTCCAATTTAGATCAGGCCATCTAGGGAGGAAAGAGGAAATTTTTCATGGCATGGAGGTAAATCACCTCATCTGGAAAATATCATCCAATTAAGCCTCGGCTAAAGGAACAGGCCATTCTCCAGGTCTGTTGGCAACCCTACTTGAGGGAAATGACTTGGTGATACTTGTGCTCATGAATTTGGCAAGCGAATTATGCTGTTACTACCAAGCAAATTATGCTGTTACTCTATTTGGTTACTACCAAATAGAGATTTGCATAATGGGAAGAAGTTATAATGTGAAAATCATCATTTTCGAATATGTGCAACTCTATTTATTTATACCCCTTTTCAATTGTGACACACTGTTCTTCCCTCTTATGTTTCATCACAACAACCTTATGAGGTAGGTTAGGCTGTGGGAAAGTGGTTGGCCCAAAGTCAAGCTTCCATGGAAGAGTGCAGTGCAGATTTGAACTAAGGTCTCATCTATCCTTCTATGACTAACCAAGCAATCCTGAAGGGGGGCAGAACTGCATGGGAAGTAGCGTGACCCCTTTGCAAGCAACCATGCCACTTGCACAGTATAAACTGGCACAGATGCTGGTGTAGGGCAACTTACGCAGGTCCCCCTGGATGCTGGTGGCTGTGTGGGGCTCGGGCACCAGTGCTGCGTCCTGCTGGCATTGTCCTGGCATATTTCCCCGCTCTGGCATCCTGGGAGGCATTCCTGGGGTAGCCTTCCTAGCCCCTTTAGGACAGGGAACGCCCCTTCACAATGCAGTGGAGCTACGCCAGCAAAATAGCTGGCGTAGCCTTGCTGAAGTCAATGGGTGAGTTTCCCAATTTTCCTATTTTCACAGTTTATTTATTCTGTTTATTTATTTATTTATTCTATTTATTTATTTATTTATTCTATTTTCCAGCAGGGAAGCCTCACAGGAGGCAGCTGTGCCCCTCCTGGCCGCCTCATTTCTACTCCCCCCTTAGGAATGGGCTGTAAAAATGCAAATCAGATAATACAGGTGACACAAGCATGAAGGTTAAAATGTGATTGTAAATCCACCTTTCTGCAAACCAGTCAGTTTTCCAATAGGATGCAAGTGCATTGGAACTGCTTCAGGCACGTGCACCAACAACTAGAGAAAGGCTTTAAAGAATTATAACTGGCATGTGTGAAAGCAGTGGGGATAGGCTGGATACTAGGGAGTTTGCTGAAGAATCTTGAAGGGCCAAGTGTGGATTGCCTGGAAAACGGTTGCTGGCAAGCTTAGCTGTACATATAGATCATGCTTGATTAAAAAGTAATATCTTGGTGACAAGTGAGACAGGAAGTGTCACATGAAGGCATTATGGGATGGCTACACTACATACTGTTCTTGGGAAGCCATGTTGATCATTGCTACCAGCTTTAAATTATTGCAGATTATCTGTTTCAGATTATCTGTTTACCAATTATATAGGGGAAATCAACTTTGCTGTGGTGTGTGGATGCTTACTAAATTTGCAGACGATACTAAATTGGGAGGGTAGCAAATATGGTAGAAGACAGAGCCAGGACACAGGATGATCTTGACAGGCTGGAGAATTGGGCTAAAACTAATAAAATGCATTTTAACAGAGATAAATGTAAAGTTCTGCATTTAGGTAGGAAACATCAAATGTATAATTATAGGATGGGGGAGACTTGTCTCAGCAGTAGTGTGTGCAAAAAACATCTTGGGGTCTTAGTAGACCAAACACTGAACATGGATCAGCAGTGTGATGCAGTAGTTAAAAAGGCAAATGCAATCTTGGGTTGTATCAACAGAAGTATAGCATCCAGATCATGTGAAGTGATGGTATCGCTTTACTCTGCTCTGGTTAGACCTCACCTAGAGTGTTGTGTTCAGTTTCGGGCACCGCAATTTTAGAAGGATGTAGACAAGCTGGAACGTGTCCAGAGGAGGGCAACAAAGATGGTGAGGGGTCTGGAGACAAAGTCCTATGAGGAAAGGTTGAAGGAGCTGGGTATGTTTAGCCTGCAGAGGAGAAGACTGAGTGGTGAAATGATAAGCATCTTCAAGTACTTGAAGAGCTGTCATATAGAGGATGGTGCCGAGTTGTTTTCTGTTGCCCCAGAAGGTCGGGCCAGAACCAACAGGTTGAAATTCAATCAAGAGTTTCCGTGTAGACATTAGGAAGAATTTTCTAACAGAGCTGTTCCTCAGTGGAACAGGCTCCCTTGGGAGGTGGTAAGCACTCCTTCCCTGGAGGTTTTTAAGCAGAGGCTAGATGGCCATCTCTCAGCAATGCTGATTCTATGACGTTAGTCAGATCATGAGAGGGAGGGCATCTTGGCCATCTTCTGGGCATGTAGTGGGGGTCACTGGGGGTGTGGGGGGGAGATAGTTGTGAATTTCCTGCATTGTGCAGGGGGTTGGACTAGATGACCCTGGTGATCCAACTCTATGATTCTATGTGTGTTCAATTCAAATGGGCAGACAGTCACCGCTCCCTGATGATCATAGTATAGTATAAAATGCACACCACATTCACATTTTCCACTTGCAGGTATACTTATAAGACATCTTCTTAGAAGTATAATGTATTCACTGGCTGACTGATGTAATTTTTTAAAAAACAAATTAAAATGATATAAAATTAATTTACATTCCACTCTATTATTGCAATATTACTGCTACATGGGCCCGCTTGGAGTATTTCCTGTATAGAGTTGTGCAGGCTGCTACCAAGGGTGGACTGCCCATTTAACATACAGGGAAATTTCCTGGTGGGCCGCTGCCCTAGCGGGACACTGCTGCCCAGGAACATGAGGAGCAAAGCCTCAGCCAGCACCTCAGGGGCCACTTGGTTTAGACCCTGCATCTGCAATGGTAATGGCTATCAGTTCACCAGTTGTGTTTTCCTGCTGTCAGTTTTCATGAGGAAGCGATGGGTGAGCTGATGCCCATTGTTCGCACTACTGAGCTGAGTAACCCCTGTAGTGCTTGCCTGTAACGCTCAGCTTGCTCCAGGGCCATTTTCGCTTCCCAGTCCACTCTTGGCTTCTATGCAAAGGTGTGCAGGACACAGGGCTGGGGAGAATGCCCAGGAACAAGATGGCTCCTTGAAGCAATCTTGCAAACAAATCTACAAAAGTTACCAGCCCTAAAATTGTTTGATCGCTTGCCCTCACACATGTAGATTAAAACATTTTAAAAACCTATTTGAAAAATAATTGTATAGAAACAACTTCTGTGGGATTGTAAGACCAGAAGAGGAAGGAAAAACTGAAAGTGAAAAATATTTAGTGTTTCTACTTTGAGATCACTTCAGAGAAACGGTTTACAGAGTGGTTTTTATATAGCTCTTGGAGTTCTACATGCAGAGTTCTTTTGTTGCCTGATGTTCCACCACCATGTATCCACTTTGAGATACTGAGGATGTCCGGGAGTCAAATCCCTCACTGGATTTGTTGTGAGTGACCAATTCTGGACATATCTCAGGTGTCAGATTAATGCAGTATACGTCACTGAACTGTAAGCATGTCAAGTAATAGCCTAATAATAATCAGTTGAATAATTTGTGTGATCCATACAGGAATTTCCCCCGCAAAGGAGCCCCCACAGTAAAAGAGAACAGCAGCTGATAATCATGCCAGATCCATCAACGATGCTTTAGTATTGGAGAAACAACATTAATAGTAGTTAAGTTATGAAAACACAAAGCCTTGTATTTGGGCATAAGGCAGTCTATACCCGTGTTGGCGAACCTATGGCACGTGTGCCGACTCCGGCACGCGTCGACCTCTCTGCTGGCACGCACGGCTCAGCTGGGTGGCGGGGGCCCCGCCCTCCCCGCCGCCAGCTTTGAACTGCTCTGCGCTGCCTGCAGGCAGCGCGGAGCAGTTCAAAGCCCCCCCCCTCCCTGGACTCTCCGCCACCCAGCCTTTCCCCTCTCCCCCCCTCCCTGGCCAAAAACCCGTTTGCGGGGTGCACGAGGCAGCTGCCGCCCTCCAGCCCCCTTCTCCCTTTCACTCCCCTCCTTCCTGGCCAAAAACCCGTTTGCAGAGCGCACAAGGCAGCTGGCGCCCTCCAGCCCCCTTCTCTCCCTCCCCCTCCCTGGCCAAAAACCTCTTTGCAGGGCACACGAGGCGGCTGCCGCCCTCCAGCCCCCTTCTCTCCCTCCCCCCCTCCCTCCCCGGCCAAAACCCCTTTGTGGGTGCATGAGGTAGCTGCTGTCCTCCAGCCCCCTTCTCCCTTTCCTTCCCCTCCTTCCCAGCCAAAAACCCCTTTGCAGAGCGCACAAGGCGGCTGCCGCCCTCCAGCCCCCTCTCCCTCTCCCCCTCCCTGGCCAAAAACCCCTTTGCAGGGCACACGAGGCGGCTGCCGTCTTCCAGCCCCCTTCTCTCCCTCCCCCCCTCCCTGGCCAAAAAACTCTTTGCAGGGCGCACGAGGCTGCTGCCGCCCTCCAGCCCCCTTCTCCCTCTCCCTCCCCCAGCCAAAAACCCATTTGCAGGGCGCACGAGGCGGCTGTCGTCCTCCAGCCCCCTTCTCCCTTTCCCTCCCCCCCTCCCCGGCCAAAAAAACCCTTTGCAGAGCGCACGAGGCGGCTGCCGCCTCGCAAGCCGGCCCTCCAGCTCCCTTCCCTTTCTCCCTCAGAGCCTTCCATGGGCAAAAACCCTTTTCCTGGGTCGCAAGGCAGCTGCCCTGCAGCCCCCTTTCCCCTCTCCCATCAAAACCCCTTTCCTGGGCGCGCAAGGTGGCAGAGCGCTGGCCCAGAAGCCTCATTCTCCCCCCGCCCGCCAGAAGCCCCTTTCCTCAGCTTGCGAGGCTGCAGCTGCCTCTCATGCTGGCCCAGAAGCCCCCTTCCCCACCAAAACCCCCTTTCCTTGGCGCACGAGGTGGCTGCCGCCCTACTCACCAGCCCAGAAGCCCCCTTCCTCCCCTGGCCAGAAAGCTCTTCCTTCCTTTACTTTTCCTCCCTCCGTCCCTCCCTGAAAACGTTCCTGATTCCAGCAAATGCCTGCTAGGTCTCTCCAGGACTTCCTCAAGAATGGAGAATACAGCCCTCCCACAACTGGTAGACTGCCTCTGAATGTGTTATGGATGTCTGGTTCCCAGCTACATTAGGTCTAATGCAGTTTTTGTTCTAATGCAGTTTTTGCAGGCAGCGTGGAGCAGTTCAAAGGCCCTGCCCCCTTCCCTGGACTCCCTGCTGCCCAGCTGGGAGTCCAGGGAAGTTGTTTTTTCTAAACTAAAACCTCAATATACAGGTTAAATTGCCGTGTTGGCACTTTGCAATAAATAAGTGGGTTTTGGGTTGCAGTTTGGGCACTCGGTCTCTAAAAGGTTCGCCATCACTGGTCTATACGTTTCATCTTAATTTATTGAGTTGGGTCCTGAAATACCTTTTAGCGGTACTGTTTCTTTACCTCACAATGGTGTGGTAAGCAGCGTCGATCAAAATGCTCTGAACGTATAGTTGCCACTTGATGATGTGTTTGATTTCAGTCAAACAAATCATTGTGAGACCTTGGCTGTGATCAGAGCTGGCGTTCTCAAATGCTAAGTAAATCTGATTCTCACACTGGCTGCAGCATGTATGGCCAGCAGGAATAATTGCTGTGGGATTTGGTTGTATAAAAATGGTTTATTTTTGTTTAGAGTGGTTACAAACACTGCTAGTAGTGCTAATACAAACGCTGTTCATGGTGTAAACCTCTGTATGCAGGATGGAAGAACCAAAGTGTATGAACTGTTTATTAGACAATAGGTTTATTGTTGGTACTGTTAAAAATCATTTATCAAACCTCCAGACCTGTTTACAACAAACTTAAAAGTCAATCATACTTAAAATACTGTATTTAACAGCCATTGGCTATTCATCTGCCAATGGCTGTTAAATCTAGGAAAAAGAGATCTGTTGTTTAAAGTGTGAAATGAAGATTTAACAAGGGGGAAATGAACATTAATTTTTTCTTGACACTATAAAGAGAAAAGTTGCCACATCTCTCACACATTTCACTGATCTACTTACCAATACCAAAACCTTTAATGGCATAAAATATACAAGTCAGACAATAAAAATATTCCATAAACTAAACTATCACAATTGTAGGACAGCCCTCATCTCTGAGTTTTATCAAAATACACTTTTATAACACGCTGCAAGAATTTGGCCACTTTCACCATTATACTGGAAGAACTGTTATTCAGGAGAAAGGACACCTTAGCAGAATCAGAGAGTCCTGTCTCATTTGCCAAGATGGAAGTTGAAAATTTGGATCGAGTTTCTGCATAGAAAGGACAGTAAAATAGTATGTGGGAGATAGTTTCAATACAACTCCCACAGGGGCAGGTCCCAGCAGAATGAGGTAGATTTTGAAATCTCCCGTACAGAATTGCAGGTGGCAAGACTCTCTCAAGGGAGAAGGCTCTGCTTTGTCTGATATCAGCCTGGCTGACAGAGGTCCTCTACAGCCACATCATATGGGCAAAGTAATACCACTCTGCATTGCTGTGGGGGTTGCAGAGCAAAGAAATATGGGGCTAGTTGACCTCCTTCCAAAGAGATCCCCAGGCTAAGGGGGGTGCAAGTTTTATTTGCAGCACTATTAAGATTTTGGTGTTCAATCTCCAGAAGTCTACGTTTTATCATTTGGAATGCATCTGTGGCCGAGAGCATGAGAAGCGAATTGAAAGATAGACCAACTGATCTAATTTTTCCTCAATATAAAATAACCAAATAGAAAATTTAAAATCTGCAAGCATTTGGTAAGTAAGACTGGATGGGTCAGAATTACAATGTAGCCGAAGCCAATAGTTTATGGTTTTAAGCCAAGCGTTGGTTACAAGTAATCTCTGATCAGTTTCCAAACAGAGAGCTTCATAGGGTACACAGTTAGGCATTCCCAAACTTTTGTGAAGAAATTTGGATTGAATGCATTCTAAAGAGGAATCGAACGGACCAATCCATATTGGGATACCAAAAAGTAATTATGAACTTACTTTGGCATTAAAAATCTTCAGTGCAGCAGGTACTTATTTCAAGAGACCTTTGCTGATTTTCAGCTGGTGCAGGAGTCAGCAGAGCCATCCTTGCTGTCACTTCAACCTTCTTCTGTTGAAAATGTAGTCCTCACTTCGGCAGCATATATACTAAAAACTGGAAAATGTGGACTTACTGGGTTGGATCTTCTGCATTGGGACTAGTACTGATCTTTCAGAATGAATCTTTTCCACTTCTCCTTTTCTGCTGCTGCCTGCTTGTCAAAATCCCACTCTGGGGGATTGATAGACCCTCGGGAATGCTGTGTGGAGCTTTCAGAAGGTCTGCAGTGGAGGGAGGGATTTGTGGAAAATGCTTGTGCCAGCGGAAGAGTCAGTTCCAGTGCAAAAAGAGCGCCTGTATGCAAATTAGCATTTAGGTGTAACTTGATTATAACTTTCGGCGTATCTTCAAAGCAGCCGTTAAATAATAGAAGTGCCACTTGTGTGAGCAGTACAAAGCAGAGGATCTAATCCAATGTAAGGCTGGTTCTGTCTTCTCTTTACCGTAGAACACATTTGTTATCTGGCCTTCTGTTGCCTGTATTAGCCTCTACAACTAGGGAGCAGGCCAGCATGGCCTGTTTTCATGTGCTGCTGCCATGCAGCCACCATAATGGTGACTCCAGCTGTACTGCTAAGTGAGCTGTAGTAATTCTAGCTGTACTGCAAATGGGCAGACTCTTCCCCCCACACACAGCAGCTTAGGCAGGGGCAGTCCTAGCCAATCGGAAACGGGCAGCTGCCATAGGACCTGCACTTGGGAGGGCCCCAACTGCCCACAGCCCTCCCTCCCTGAATGAGGGGTGGGGAAGAAGAAGAGCAGGCTCTTCCTGCTCCTTGCACCTTCCCTGTCTGGGACTCAAGGCAGCTGGCTTCTGGCAGCGGCAGTGACTCCTATCTACTTCACATGGGGTGAAGGCCACCCCTTGGCCCCAGTGGGGTGATGAGCAGGGTGGTTAGTGGTGGAGTGGCAACGATGCTGTGGTTCCATCCTGAGCTTTTGCTTGTTGCCCTAGAATCACTAAGGCCAGCCATGAATGTAGGGTAAAGCAAATCAGAACAAGTGAGATCCTAGCATGGGGGGGGGTCCCCCCTGTTGATTAGGCAGTATTGAAGCCTTGGGATTTTTCCTTTCCAGGGGAACTGGGCAAGGGAGAGGGGGCAAGTTTTAGCACAGGATATTTGGCAGCTGCTACCTGGATTGCTAGTGTAGTGCTTGCTTACTTCTTCTAGAGGCCAGGCAGCTAGAGGCTCCATGGAGAGGACAAACAGGCTCAGTACTCAACTAGTCCTGATTTCACACATGCACTTACATCACTAGATGCCACTCTGTGTCATCACATGAAGCTGAGTGCGTGAACTGCTTTTGTTGAGAAAGCATTGACTGTCTGTGTTGTTGATCCGTGATTACTGTTTCACACATGCAAGTCTTGGTTTGATGTTGCTTTGATAAGCATATATGGATGAATTTGTGTTTGTGTATATTTAGCTTCTTGTCATGCATTAGGGTTGGGGGATGAGTGTCTGAGGGGCTGAATCAGTACTGAGAGTCACATTACAATGAGAAATCCAAAGAATACTGTGTTGGCATAGTTGAGTGTGATCTTGTTTGCATATAGTATTACGATCATGACAGATGGCAAGCTACAATCTGTGGATGAGCTTCCCAGGGAAACATCAGATGAAATCTTAAGAACAATTTCCTGGGAGTAAATCCCACTGAATAAAATCCCACTTTTGAGTAGACCTCCTTAGGATTGTTCCAGTATGAATTGGAACCCCCCCCTTTACATTTGCATTCTTGTTTTGTAGCATTTATTAGTTTGCCAGTGCATGTTAAGTCTTGTCTGCAAAACAGAAAAGTTTAAAAAATCCTATCTGGGATTTAATATTCTAAAAATCTACACATAAATACTTCAAGGGCCATATGTTATCTGTCTCATGTAATGAGTGTTGACTCATGTAAAAAAGAGTTTGTTCACATGTATTAAATATTTGGGGACTCTTCTAGCCAAATAGAGGGGGAATGGAAGAATCCATCTTTTTTTCTTTTAGCAAAAACACAAAGTTATCAAATTGTAAATGCAAATGAAATATAAGAGGAAGTGAGCTCAATTTTCTGTGTGCTGTTACCGTGTTTCCCCGAAAATAAGACACTGTCTTATATTTATTTTTCCTCAAGAAGACACACTATGGCTTATTTTCAGGGGATGTCTTATTCCGAGGGAATCAGAACTGTCCTCCCTCTCGGCTCCCGTTCTCCCCTTACCACCCCCTTCCGGTCCCGCCCCCAGAGGCCCAGGCGCGCTGGTTGCCGGGCCTTTGAAGTGGCTGCGGGAGACTGCATCTGCTCAGCTGGGCTCCTCCTGTCTTCCCCGCCCCCAGAGGCCCGGGCGCGCTGGTTGCAGAGCCTTTGAAGCGGCTGCGGGAGACCGTCTCTGCTGAGCTGGGCTCCTCCTGGTCTTTTCCACCCCAGCCCCGGGCGCGCTGGTTGCCGGGCCTTTGAAGCAGTCGCGGGAGACTGCATCTGCTCAGCTGGGCTCCTCCTGGTCTTCTCCACACCAGCCCCGGGGTGCCTTATTTTTGGGGTATGGCTTATATTAAGCAAATGCTTAGAAATGCTGCTACGGCTTATTTTATGGGTATGTGTTATTTTCGGGGAAACACGGTAGTATGAAGTGAGTACCCTTTTGTGGATGCTGTGCTTCAGGTAGTAGAATTCACCTCACAGCTCATTTCTTGAATAGCTGCGATTAGAATTGCCTATTTGTCTTTTCAATTCCTTCTTTCTGTGTAATACCTTCTGATAGGTTCCTGGCTGTTTTGGAGCCTTGCAAATTAGTTCCAGATGAGAGAAAAGATTTTGATACGGGTCTGAAAAAGTGTGAAAAAATTCACTTAAGTGTGTGTCTGAGAAATATGAATGCAGTTGTCAGGATGAAGTTTAGTTCTTGGGGAGAGGCTTCTGCTTCTGACTTGCTGCAAGCAATTTCCACGTTCCTTTTATGGTTGGAGTAACTTGTATGTAATATTTCAAAAGTGATAGCAGTGCAAGTCAGTAGTAATCATCATGTGCACCGTCTTCAGGGAGCATAGCAGTGAGAACACTGGAATAGAGGCTCTGGAAAGACCCAAGGTCAAATCCCCACTCTGCCATAATATTTGCCAGACACTCTCATCCTAACCTATTTTACAAGGATGTTGCAAAGATAAAATAGAGGATGGGAAAATAATGTATGCTGCCCTGAGCTCCTTGGAGAAAGGGTAAGATAAAAGTTATATGAAAGTTCTGTGAACCAAAATTAATAAAAGATTAAACATTTCTGTATAATTGGTTTCTTAAATAGGGCTTTGTGAATGAGGGGATTACCGTACTTTGTATTCCCAGCGATGTATTAAGAGTTTGAAAATGTTATAAAAAACATCGCTTTAAAAGGGTTTTTGGATACCATGGCTTATAAATGGTTGGAAGACGTCTTCACAGCTAAAGGGGCCAAACAAAGTGTGAACAGTATTTTTTATAGCATTTTCAAACTCTAAATACATCGCTGGGAATACAAGTGCGGTAACCCCCTGAGTGAGGAGCTGGATTTCTTTGGGCATAAAGGAGCAAATAAACCAATTATTGATCTTTGAAAGAAATGTTAGGTTCATTCAAAGGCTAAGTTCTGCTTGCTTCAATCATTCTAGTTATTCTGTTGTTTCATGATCAGTGTTATGCCTTTAGATCATAACTAAACAAACAACTAACTTTACTGGGTAACTCATGTATGCAAAGAAAGTTTATGCTTAGTTTGACTGGACAGACCATATGAGCAAGTGAGAAGAGCATCCAACCGCTGTCTAGGAAAGTGGGCATTTAAGCAAATAGCCATTCATTGACAAAAAAGAAAAGATTACATTAAATCTCAACCTAGAACTGCATTTTTGTTCCAATAGAGTGGCATTCAGGAATGCAATGTGCAGTATATTTTTAAAAGGTTAAAAATTGAAATAAAATGAATTGTACATACGGTGTTCTTGTCATCAGATTGTTGCTTGGGCAAAAGAAGCTGTTTGAATCAGGGTGGATTTGATTTAAATCAAATCAATTTAAATTAAATCAGTGAGACTAGATTTAAATCATGGTTTTCTACACTCTTTTACAGCCTCATAACATTATACATTTTCTCCTCTAGGGAGGGAATAATATGATAAACCTCAGGCTATACACACAAAGATCTCAAGACTTGTGAAGTATTCTGCTCAGAAGGTTTCACTTTCATTTTTACTGCTTGCCCCTCCCTTTTCACGCTTAGCTCCTTGTGCAGATCTGTTCCACTCCAAGCAATTTTCTATTCATTGAAGTTCTTGAAACATAGCACTTAAGGGGTAAGAGGCTGATTCTGTGTACATACATTTGCAAAGGAACTATAGGATTAAGTTCTTTTTCTCAACTCTGTATGTTTATTTTATAACATTTTTGCTGTGAAGAAGAGTCATGTTATCTCTGCAGAGACAGAGTTTTGAGAACTGCAAAACCAAGCATCTGCGGTAATATCTTCTAGATGGAAAAATTACCCAAAATAGTCTTACAGAAACCTCTGGAAGAGCATGACATTGTGAATGGATTAATGGAATTCATTTAACAAAAAATTAAATATTGCATGAAAATACAGCCTCATGCTACATAATTAAAAACAAATCCTTGTTTCATGATGACTAACTCATTGGAAAATCTTAGAGCCATATAGACGCTCAGTTTATGTACAGAGGCATGTCATTGATAGTTTGGTCTGGTACAGATATGGTTAGGAGATTAGGAGTATGCTAAAGGCTCACACCTCTCTTGCCTCATCCTTCCTTCCTTCCGTGGTCTGCTTTAACCGTGAGGTAATGCTACAGCTGTATCAATTAACAAGAATTAGATTCTTCCATAAGTAAATTATCAGACCCAACTGTCACAATCCCGATCCAGATAGGGATGCCAGCCTTCAGGTGGGAGTTGGGGATTCCCCCGGAATTACAGCCCCTCTCCAGACTACAGCGATCAGTTATCCTTGAGAAAATGGATGCTTTGGAGGGTGGACTTTATGGCATTGCATCACTGAGGTCCCTGTTCCAAGCTCCATCCCCAAATCTTTAGGAGTTTCCCAACCTGGATCTGGCAACCCCTGCCCCCCGCCAATCCCCTGCTAGTGGCCAGGGGGGACCTGGCAACCCTAGATCCAGATTCTCTTTTCTTATATTATAACCCTTTGCCAATATCAATTCCTTCAGGCTGGAGAGCTGTGGCCCACTACAGTACCTACACCCTCTTGTTATGTTACTATTCCAGGTCCACAGTTAAATTTAGGTGTATGACGTAAAGTGGATTTTTAATTAGTGTGTCTTATTTTACAGAGCTTATCAGCTACAAATCAAGGCTGCTTTTCTCTGGATCCCAAAATGTGTGTAGTGGGTTACATAGATTGAGGATAATTTGGGAGGCATATATTTAATAAAACACATAAGTTTTTTAGTTTGTAAATACAACCTGTAATGCCTTCCAACATTAGCCTGATAGCTGAGTTACCAGAGTTGGGAGGTGCATTATTCTTAAAGGTTACAATGTTTATTCAGACAATAACCAGACATCTTTTACAATTTACTGTTTTTATTGAGAAACAGCACTCAAATCCTGCTTGTCAAAAACCATACACTATGTTCCCTTCTGGACTCTCTGCCTAGTCCAGGATATCTCCTTTCTCTACTCCCTCTAAAACCCAACTTCCTGGTTTGTCTGTTGGTTGTTGACAGTTAAACTCCCCTTAGTTTCCCCCTTCCAGTAATCAGCCTGTTTGAATATCTCAGCCTCACCTACCTCACTTATTGTGAAACTAAAACAAAGGTTTTGTTAGTGTTTAAGGTGCTACAGACTAACACGGCTACCCATTGTGATCTAAAACAAAGGTGTGTGTGTGAGGAACGCGGCTGCGACTCACCACATAGCCCGAGGTTGCCGGGTTGTGCCGGGCGGGGCGCGGACAGGTCGGATTTTGGGGCGGCGGGCGGCAGTAGAGCCGGGAGCTCCTGAGGCTGCGGGCGGGCTGGGCTTCCCCGCGTCTGCTCGGAGCGGCGGTGGAGCGGAAATGGCGGCGTCTCGCCCGACACCCAGCTGGGAGCCACGTGACCACCCGTTGGGGCCAGGAGACCAGTTTAAATGAGCCAGTGGGCTCGAGGCTCCTGGGGGGCGGGCCCTTCTGAAATCGGACCTGGGGTGTTTTTCACTCAGGTCCGACTTCTCTGCATAAAAGGAGGGTTCGCTCTAATGCGCTCTCAGTTTGCTTCCGTTTGACCCACCCACCCACCGCTGTTTTTAAATGTTAGTGTTTAGGTTTTCTGGATCCGCACAACTTTGGGCGGTTTGGCATCGAGGCAGTATCCAGTTTGGGGGAAAACGGCCTGTGTGCCCCAGTTTCCCTACTTGGAGGATCCCAGTAAAGGATTTTGGGGGAGGCCGGAAGGGGACATGCCAAGATGGAGGGTTGCTAGGGACGAGCCTCAATCGAGGCTGTCAGGGTGGCATTCCTTGCCATGGGCTGTCAGGCGGGCATCCCGCCAAGTGGCAGGGGACCACACAGCTGGCTGCCGCCCTAGTGTGTCCCTGAACTGCCATCTCTAGCTGCCCAGCAGGTGTGCTGGGAGCTGTGCATCGGCCTGCAGAGTGGCAGGTCGATGATAGGATACACCCCCATGCCATGCCAATGCCTTGCTGCTGCAATCAATAAAGTTGTGCCATTTCATCCGTACTGGTTTCTGTGTATTCTTTGCTTATATTTCGGTTGAATGTTGCATTATTAGTTCTTGGGGGTCAGGTGCCCGGCTGGGGAGCTACCTGCACAGCTAAGCACTAAGCTGGCAACCATGTAACCCTCTCTCAGCTCCTTGGAGGAAGGATAAAATGCAATAAACAAAGTTCTTAATTAAAAAATTACTAAAGGAACTTAAAGTAATTAGAATTTATACCATAAAGATTAGGACCAGTAATAGATCAATATTTGAAGCTATTTTTTTTCACACCAGTTCCCTTGAGAGTTATTGGGGGGGGGGGTTAGTCTTTGCAATCATTTCCTTTTGTATACAGCAGTTCTCCATAAGTAGGAGGATATTGAAAATACATATTTGCAGTTATTAGGGGTACTGTGTGTGTGTGTGTGTGTAAAGTGCCTTCAAGTCGCAACCAACTTATGGGGACCCCTTTTGGGGTTTTCATGGCAAGAGACTAACAGAGGTGGTTTGCCAGTGCCTTCCTCTGCACAGCAACCCTGGTATTCCTTGGTGGTCTCCCATCCAAATACTAACCAGGGCTGACCCTGCTCAGCTTCTGAGATCTGACGAGATCAGGCTAGCCTGGGTCATCCAGGTTAGGGCATTAGGGGTACTACTAGTACAATAATCATAATTTTGTTTCATGCAAAGTATTACGTAAAAGAGACTTAAAACACTTCTCTTGTTCTTAGTTCCTAATGTAAGACTGTAGAAAAGAGCATATGTGATCAAGAGAAAGGATCAGCTTTCTAAATTGACTCAGCTTCTGTGTAGTAAGAACGGAGTGGAACAAGGATTTATCAATCTTTGGGAAACTTGAATTGTCTGCTTTTGTTTCTGTCTTCTACATATGCTTCTTTGTTTGAATGTGCATCTGTTCTTGATATTTGCCAGAGTCCGTTGTACATGCGTTTTCCTAACACAATTTATAAAGTTAGAGTTACCAGCAGTCATATGAACTTTTTAGAATCTTTAAAAGGCATCTCCCTGAGCGAAACACATTTTCAGGCTGACAACAGGACAAGACGTCAATATATCAGTTGCAATAGCACACTAGGGTTTTATTTGCGGATCCTGATTAGATTTAATTGAAACTATTAGGTTTATGAGAAAAATGAGTTCACCTTGAATCAGAAAAGAGAGCATTTCTAATCCTGAGTGGCATTACTAATTTAGAACAATATTCTAAATTAATACTAATTTAATACTAATTTAGAATAATATTCATTAGGGATCTGCACAAAATTTGTTTCTATTTTTGTTTGCAGTTTACTTTTGTTTTAAAAACTTAATTCATTTGTTATTTTCATTGTTACATATATGTATTTTATTATTTATAATTTTACATGAATGCCTTCCTGTTCCTCCTCTCCACATTTAGCATGGGCCAGGCTAGTACTGGATCTGCTACAAGGGCTGGCTCTGGGGTAGATGTGTACTTTGCCCAGCCCAGCAGGGGCCTTGCAGGCTAAGAATCTCTCTCCTTGATGGGCCCAAAAGGGAACTGTTGTAATATGTCAGAAAGAGTGTCCAAGAGTGGCTGGAAAAGGAGGAGAGAAAGTCTCCACTAGGGCCAGTATCAATGCCCTATTATCAGTAACTGGCATCAGCAGAGTATCGTGCCCTTTAATAATTTACGATAGAATGGAGTGGAATCAAGCTTCATTTTCCAAGAGAAGCCCCTCAACCTCTGAGGAGAAACTTTTGAAGCAGTTGATTGAGAGCTCTTGGGATATTTTATAGGCTCTATACACCTTGATACAATTCAAAGTAGAATAGACAAGGGTTTTCAAAGTTTAATTTTGTAGTAATTGTATGGTGGTTGTATTCTTTGTTACATATTTTATTCTGTAATTGGGTTTTATTTTGGGCCTACAAGGCAGAAGACTCCCAAATTAGAATTTCACCTCAGTTCAAGAGGCTACCTCAGCAAGCAGCACAGATTGTGTGGACTATAAACAGAAAGAGGGTAATACGACTGTACCCTAATTCATACTTATATGTATATAAATGCATTTACAGTTAATGTGACTCCATATATATCTTTCTGTAATGGCCTCTCATGTTCCTTGGTACAAGTCCCTGAGAGTACCCTGCAGAGAAGATACATCAGTAAAGGTTGCAGGGGTGTTTCTGTGGTGGCATCTCACCTGTGAAATACCTTTCCCCTTAATGCTCACCTGGTGCCTGTGCTGTTCTTTTTTAGGTGCCAGGCCAACATGTTTCTTTGTACCCAGGTTTTTAATTAATGCCACTTTTAATGCCTGAAAACGGAAAACTAATTTAAAGCTGCTCATAATATTATGTTTTTATGCCCTGGCTGGGTATTAATTAACAACTTTTATGGTGTTGTTATGTTTTATCTTTTAAGCCATCTTGACAGGTTCCCTAGAGAAGCAGCATGGAAGTTTTCTAAATAAATACCTTGCACTAATCTAGCAACAGCGTTGCACCGTGAGAGAGGGGAAGGTGAAAGCATCCATGTCTGTTACGTTATCTGTTCTCCTCCTCTTATCTCTGTGAACAGGCAGGGACCAGAATAACAAATAGGTCAAATGTCATTCATTTTAAAACTTTGAATCAGTCTTAATAATGCTATTAGTGAAAATGGCTACTATAGTATAAATTGTTTTTTTTATAATAATAACTTTTTTATTTTTCTGAGTTCTATCACATACATTTCATTAACATTGTTAACAAAAATTCTCTCTGTATCTACAGTATATCTATATTATATAGATCACCTAAATTCTATTTTCTTACTTCCCCATCACCCTCCTCCATCTCTTACAGTCCCAGATATCCTCTTTACGATTAGTTTCTAATTCATCATAGTTCATTATATAAAATTTTACTTCAGCTTAATTTAATTACTTAATTTTCTTCTCCCTCTAAAAATGAGGTTTTTGCTATTTAGCAGTTGAATTAGAATAAGTCATAACCTTTTACATTTTTCATTTTCAGTTCATTATCACAATATACAATCCAACTCTCCCACTCCCTCAAAAATTCTTCGTTTTCATCCTGATTTATCAATGCAGTCAATTTCGCCATCTCCGCCAGTTCAAATATTTTCAGGATCCAATCCTTTTTCTCCAGAATCTCAGATGTCTTCCATTTAGCTGCATAAACTAACCTTGCAGCCATGGTAGCATAGAGCAAAAAAGTTCTCTGTGTTAAAATATAGTCAGGTATAATACTTAGCAACATCATCTCAGGTAATTTAGGGATATTTTGTTGTAATATTAATCTTAGTTCATTATAAATCATATCCCAGTAGTTCTTAGCTTTGTCACAAAGCCACCAAACATGGTGGAATGAACCAATTTTCTCCTGGCATTTCCAACAAACTGGCGACATTGAACCATACATTTTAGACAGTTTTTTTGGAGTAAGATACCATCTATAAATCATCTTGTAGATGTTCTCTTTTAACGACTGAGAGAGGACCTTTTTCATATCTTACTATAGTATAAATTGTTGAGCATGGCATGAAGTTTTATGTTCTTTGGGTATTAATACTTACCTTACTTGGCCTGGCACAATATTATTTGTTAACCAATAAATAAATATTATGATAGGGTTTAATCAGCACTATGGTTTTGTAAGAAAAACATTTGTCACTAGGTATCCTATCCAGTTTGGAAGAAACTCATAATCAGTTGATTGTAGTTCTGTTCTTTAGAGGAATATATACTATTGTCCAGTTTTTCCATTATAGAAAAAATGTTGTTTCTCATAATAACTTGAGAACATATCTTTATTAATTATTTTTTGTCCAACTATTTGTTCAACTAAAGAATTCTCTTAAGGATGGGCTTATTAGCTGTTGAAAAAGAAGTTGCTTGAAGTTGTTTGGTTATTATTTTAATGTAAATTGTAGTTTTGAGAGATTCAGAGTCTATACCTTGTCATCTTACACATTTTTTCCTCTGAAGTAATACACTGGCAACATGTGTGTCTTCTCGCTAGTGCAGATGTCCCCAGGCAGACCAAATTCAGCTGGAACAGTCTCTTGGGAAGAATGTGGATAGTTAAAATTAATTATTAAAAAATAACTTTCCAGCTGTATTTCAGTTTGTCAGCTTTGCTGCTGGAGGTGATCTTGGATTTGTTGTTAAGGATTCCAAGGATGAATGTCTTTTGGGATTTCAGAATACCTGCTGATTGCACCTGTCAAACCCAGGACTTCATGGCCACCATGACAACCCTGTAACTGTCTCAGACTGCGATGCGCCCAGAACACGAAAAAGACCATTCACTGGACCGTCTTTTCTATACCAGGTGGCTTACTGATGATCTATCTAGGGAGCTGGAAGTTTAGCCCTTGTGGTTGGATCACTATCTTCCAAAGGCATGTTTAAGCTTCCCTCCTCCTCCCTGCAGGATAAGTGGACATATTAGGAAGATCTGCCCTAATGGTTCCTATTTGTTTCCATGCTGCTCTGGGGAATTTTAGGAGCTTGCCTGGTACTCTTTGGAGGCCCTTGCACCTGTATGTAAAGATGAACTATGTGGGACCATAAAACAGGGTCGCTCCTTGGAGTCCTCTACCATGCTCTGATACGCCCTCAGCTCTGATGATTAACAGGGAACTGAGGGTTATGAAATAGATTATTAGATGACATTGGTGGAAGACATAGGCATGCCACAAAGCAGCCAAATTTCAGGCCTATGAGGTGGCAGTGGTGGTTGCTAAGGTCCCCCCCCCCCGTCTCCTGTCAGTTGCATCTTGTCCATTTGAATTGTTTGAAGTAGTTTGTGACTTTGTCCAACCTGGCATATTGTTTCACTCCAAACAAGTGTAGGGTGGCATGGTCCGGTAAAGTATAGTAGTCATCATTGCCATGCTATGACAATTAGAATAGTTTCCTGTTGATAGGTATTAAAGAAAATGTACACTGTCGTTAAAGTTGTGGACAACTGTCTTTGTTTACATTGGTTCATGGTGAATTCTGGTGTTACCTGACACAAGCTTACCATCATCTGCCAAAATGAACTATGGGAGCTCTGATTCCATTTCCTCCTACATACTTTGTGAGTCAGAGTTTTCAGCACTTGTTGGCATCAAAACAAAAAGTCAAAATCAAAGGTAACATGTGCATTGCCATGTCATTGACCACTCCATAATTTCGACTTTTTATTCAAGCCGAACAATAGCAGCCTTCTCATTGAAATTTACTTTTGAGCAGAGGTAAAGTTTACTTTTCTTTTTTTTTGCACAATTTGAATTTATTTTAAAAAATTCAGGAAATGGCCATTAGTTAAAATTAATTGTATGTATAATTTTGTGTGTATGTGTTTATGCATATTTTTCTGGGGAGGGGATGCATAGCTTTTAACAGATCCTCAAAAGGGTCCATGTAGAATGGTGGTGATGGAGATGTGGCCTGTCATCTACCACTGCTTCCTTTTGTGATCTTCTGGAAAATCAAGTTGCAGACTAGGAGAAACCTATAAAAGACTGATTAAAAACTATGGGTCTTCCTGTGAATGGAAGATGACATTTCTTGTACAGCGGGGTTCGACATGAATCGTATTTTGTTGCCAATGTAATTTAATTTTCTCTTTTCTGTTTTAGGAAAACCCTCCTCCTTTTTCTTGCAGCATGTATAACTGTGGGTGCTACACACATACAAGAAGAAGGTGAGAAGAGTTCCTTATTTTATTACCAAATGTTTAAATGATCTTCCCAGGAAAAGAAAAGGAGAGAGGGAGGGAGAGAGAGAAGTAATTTTCTCTATGGTTGTAATGACCTGAAAATCCATTTGTCAAAGGCTACAAATCCAAATGTCAGATAAAGTTACAGTGAGTGCAAAAGTTTAAAGAAACTAGTTCAGGAAAGATGACCTTTTCAAAATTATTCAGATTTTCTCTGTATGAATTGCTTACATATTTAGGCAAACTCCTATAAAAGGAAGGTCTTGTACATTGTAAAGGCTTTGCTTGTGACTTCACTGCATGTGGGTGTTTTTGGGGGTGGCAAACTGAGGCTGAATTACCTTTGTACTTTTTGGGACTCTTCAAAGTAAACCAATGCGCACAATAAACTCTTGGTCTAGACTAAGTGTGCCTAAGGCAAATAAGTGATTTTGGTTTTTAGCAAGTTTTTTCTCCTGCATTTTTAGAAGCAGATTAGAGTGAGAAAGCAGGGTTGTGGTTTTGTTGGTTGCATATAACATGATACTGATGCAAGGCAGAGATTACAATCTTAAACTTGTACTTTGTCTTTATTTTCAGTTTAAAACGTATATGACAGTTATCACTTTTATGTATGGTCACATGAGCAAAGTAAAAAGTGTGATGTCTGGGTTTAACATCTAGCTCATCACATGGTGAAACTGTTTCTGGACTATACCATCTGAGAATACTGGTGGGGAATTGCATGTTTGAATGCTCCCCTATGAAAAACAAAAATACTGCCATAGGAAACTAAATTAATGAGATTGGTAAGCTAGAAAGAACTCTTTCCCTTGACACCTAGGGGGTTACCGCACTTTGTATTCCCAGCGATGTATTAAGAGTTTGAAAATGTTATAAAAAACATCGCTTTAAAAGGGTGTTTGGATACCACGGCTTATAAATGGTTGGAAGACGTCTTCACAGCTAAAGGGGCCAAAGTGCGAACAGTATTTTTTATAACGTTTTCAAACTCTTAATACATCTGTGGGAATACATAGAAAGTTCGAACAGTATTTTTTTATAACATTTTCAAACTCTTAATACATTGGTGGGAATACAAGTGCGGTAACCCCCCTAAATTTTCTTTGTATAGGCAGTTTTTGATATGGGATTTCATTCATCCTGCATGCAGTCTTAAAAGGCACAGAAGAAGCTGTATGACTATACTGCCCCTTGGCTACTTGTGTAGAGGTTATTCAGGAGCAAGTGCCTTAATTTTCTGTTTACAGGAATATATTCCTCACTTTTTTCCCCAAAGAGGAGAATGATCAGTGAAGTAATATTGAGGCTATCCCAGAATTCTCCTTTATTTTTCTTTCTTGAGTGTAACAGCGCATTCCTCAAATGCACTGGCGGCTGCGGCGAAAGGCCTTAGGAAGCCGACGAAGGCCTCCACCGGCGCCTGGACAGCGCACGCCGTCGTGAGTGGCCCCAGCGCCGGCGTGCAGGCCTGGACGCCGGTCCCTGGCCACTTCTGCAGCCTCCCGCCGGCCGCCAGCATAGGCTGCAGCGGCGAGCCGGGAGATGTTCCAGCGTTCCTGGGGTGTTCCGGCACCTGCCAGGCAGGGGGGGCTGATGTTAGTCAGCCTCCCGAGCCGAAATGGCTCAGGAACGCCCCCTTTTGTTTTTCACAAGATACGCCAGCTGTTTTGCTGGCGTATCTCATGGTTTTTTGGCGCCGGTAGAAGTTTTGGCAGTGCTGAAACCTCCTTAGGAGGCAACGCCGCTGGATTGCCTCCTAAGCCCATCGTGGGCATTCCTTTCAGGAATGCGCTGTAAGAAATCATGATTGCTATATGGATAAAGCTGTCTGTGGCCTCACTTTGATGGTGGCTTCAGAAGCAAGGAGACAAAATATCTTGCTTCCTCTGAAATCAGAACACTGCTTAAAAGTCTGAGTAAAAAAACTTGAGGCTTGCATCCTATGCCTTGCTTCCATTGGTGCTGTGTTGTGCTTTTCTGCTGCAGGAGCAGAGTACATTTCTCTGGCTGTAGGCACTTTCACTCACAAAAGTCTAGTGACTTTCAATGAGCCACAAAGTGCCTAGTGCCAGAGGAATGCACTCCAAAATGGAGTGCTCACCCCACAACAGAGGAGATGCAGTACAAGCAGAAGCAATGCTTAGGATCCAAGCCTGAACAGTTTTATCTGTGATACATACACAAAAATATTGTAAATATAGTCACAGTATACAAAACTGTATACAGGTATGGGGCTGTTTTCATTCTTATTACATTCTCATAAAAGTTTGTCACAGTATCCCAAAACCTTAAAAGTGAATATTTAAAGTTTCACTGTGCAGATGTATTTTGAACACAAATGTCTCCTTCATCTGTTAAAAGAAGGCAGATAATCAAATAAATCACAGAACAGGCTTTTGTCTGCTTTGTAATTCAAGACACATTACATAGAACCTCAGGCCACAACATTTTTGCTTATTGGAGCGATCTATGCCCTGAATAACTTCGAGTTTAGCTACATGTAGTAAAATACAGACTCCCAAAAGTTGTATGTGTTATATGCCATCAAGTTGGTTCTGACTTAATGGTGACCTTTTGAATTCTTTCTTTCCCCCTGTTCTTAGACTGAAGTCTTGAACAATAAAACCATAAAACCTAAATAAGACGCAACTCTAAAAACACTTCCCTTCATCTCTGCAACCTCCAAAAAACGAGCAACAAAATAAGTATGCTGGGGGTCAGAGTCCTCTAAGAGGAACTGAACCTTTTGCTCCAAAGTTGCTCAAGAAGATATGGGCCATTTGCTAAAACATGGTATAATCCATTTTAGCCTAAGTTGGTATATGTAAGCACAACTCAAAAGGATATGTACCAAGGAGTCCACTGACTGAAGAGGGCAGGGACATAGCCGGTCTGAAAAAGGGATCTTTAGCATACAGCCCAGCAAAACCATTGAAAAAGGGCATTTAATCTTGAATACATAAAGATTCTATATAACTTTGGACTAACCAGAGAATACATATAGAAAGGAAGATTACCCTTAGATAATAAGCCCAGGGCAAGTGGAGAACATGTCCTCCGAGCATCAAAATGAGTGTAACTCACCTCTAGCATAGGTCAATTTGGCCACATGTTTTTTACACTGATCTACAGAAGAAGAGTAAAGGTCTTCCACGTTCAAATTTACAAGTGATAGCTTATGTTCAAAAGGCTGGAGCCAGGGAGCCTTAAAAGAGTCCTTGAGGGTTAATCTTACCAAGCTATCCTCCGGGGCCTCAAAAAATAGATGAAACCAATAATTAAAGACGCGTACCCAGGCACAAGTTTCTATTGAGCTAAGACCAAACTCATAATAAAGGGCCGATGATGAAATACACCTGGGGAGCCCTCCAGTTGCTCGAAGGAATGCACTCTATTTATGGATTTGTCTACAGCAGAAATCCATGTAGGGGCACCATATTAAAGTTGTGACATCACTATTGAGTTAAAGACTAATTAACCACAACAATCTCCCATCAATTGTGGTGGACTTCAGTTTAGCCCATAGTCAGGTTCTAGATATGGAGTCAAATCCATAGGAAAGATCTATAAAAGCTGCATATAAATAGCCCTTCCTTGAGATGGCATACTTACTGATCAAGTGGGATAACACATGACAGTGATCAAGTGTGCTATATCCCTGATGGAATCCCACCTGTTTTGGGCCAATAATCTTGGAGTTGGCCATCCAAGACTGAAGTTTATTCAACAAAAAAGCTGCATAGATCTTACCAACTATTGACAACAAACTAACAAAAATTCTTAGGGTTATCCTTAACTCCAGCTTTATAAATTGGAACAATTATGCTGGAGCACCATTCAGGGGGATCACACTAGTAGAATTCACTCGGGTAAACAGGTTAGCCAAAAGAGGCACCCACCAGTCCATGTTATTAATAATAAATTCTGCTGGAATGCCATCAGGGCCAGCAACCTTCCAAGTGTGGAGACCTTTAATAAGGTTCGCTGTCTCTGAACATAGAACTGGTTGCCATTCAAGGAAATCAAGAGGCATTGTAACGTCTAGATTATCATCATAATTCAATTTAGAATACAATGATGAAAAATATGATACCCAAGACTGGGCAGTGATAGCATAAAGGAAACCACCTCTAGTTTTTAGAGAAGAAACAGTCCACCATAATTTAGAAGAATCATTGTACCGGGCAGCATTAATTAACATTTGCCATGATCTCATTCTGGCAGCAGCTTTCTTTTCCTTTACAATTTGCTTATAAGCCCTCTTAGCTCGGTGAAAGATCTCCTGATTGTTATCAGTCTGAAGCTGTCTCATTAATCATGAATTCTGAGATAATAGATGCTTAGCAGCCCTACAAGCTCCATCAAACCAATTATTTCTTGGGACTGCCTTATCCACAGGTGTCTTAAGCAGGAACGGAGATAAATTTTTCATCTGTGTAGAAAAGAGACCAATCCCCTTCCTATGGTCAGTAGCACTCATAATCGCTATATAAGTAGTTTGACTTTGAGCTCAGGACTACTTTCAAGAGAGAGCCCAGGGATGGGGAGCAGCAAATGGCTCTCAGGCCCCTCCCTTGAGTTTCCAAGTGATCAATTGGGCCTTTTGCTAAATAAAGGGAACCGGGTAAATACAGAGTGGTTATCAAAGGTAAATGGTCACCTCCCCAAAACTCGCCAACCCCAAAATCAATGATTAAAGGGAGAGCAGCAAGGTTAACTAAACAATAATCTACAATACTACAACCCCTTGTAGAAATAAAGGTAAACTCTCCAAGGTAATCAAGGTCCATCCGTCCATTTAGCATTATTAGGCCAAACTGAATAATCAACTTGAATAACAATGCCTGCTTGGTTAATCTTTTGATCTCTGGTTCCTCTTTCAAAGCACCCCTGTAAAACAAAGTCAACAGATAAATCTGGAATTTTACCAAAAAGATTCTCATCCAAAGGGCCTACCCTGGCATTAACCCCCCCCCCCCCGAAAAACTTAGCTCTAGGGAATTTAATAAAAAGTCCTTCAAGTAGACAGTATAAATCTGACCAATTAGAAAAGAGAGCTTGTTTTGACATGGCAGGAGGGATATAAATAGAAATAAATACAAAGGGCAGACCATGATAATTAGAAGAACTGGTAAAGCCAAGGGTGATTGGCAATCAATTTCTAAAATCTTAACATCAAGAGAGATGGCCACCAAACATGCCAGCTCAGCCTGAGGACGTCCCTCCCTGATCCCTACAATAGCTGGGTGTGTAATCGTTTTATATCCAGGAAAAGAAAAAGGACACTGCTCCCAAGTTTCCTGCAGAAGGATCACCTGGAATTCTCTTAACCTACCTACAACCTCTGAATCCAAAGAATGACCCTTCCAACCTGCAAGGTTCCAAGAGAGCACCCTCAAAACTCCATTCTCATTCTTCAGTAGTCAATTATCTAGTGATGGTAGTGCATTGACTAACTTAGGAGAACACTTAGGGAAGGGCATTTGTAATAGAAGGGTGGGTCAACTGGAAAGGGGTGTGATAACTCAACTAAGCTAGATGAACACTTAGAAGGGAGCACTTGCGGGGATGTGGTCAAATCAACTGCTAATTCAGAAACACTGATAGGCTGAGAAGAAGTCTTTTGTAGAACATGTTTTCTGCCCAGTTCCCTCTTCTCACTAGACTTGGGTGATTCAGGGGTTGGAGCAACAGGGGGAGTAATTTTTTTTTTTCTGGGCCAAGAGATTTCCTTTGCTCAGGAAAAAAAAAGAGTACTAACGTCCAAAGGGGCTGGCTTTTTTCTTTTTCAGGGCTTTAGAAAGTGACCCAAACACCTTTCCCTGGAAACTCTCCTTACCAGGGTAACTGGTTTTCCCTTGTCCCCCAACAGACTGCGCAGCAGAAAAGTTAAAAACTGAGGGTTTAGTTTCTGCAAATTGTACTTTGGGAGAGTTTGGGGGAGCATCCCACCTTTCTGCTGACTGAGTACCTAGGAGTACCTTTTTCATCCTGTCGGCTCTCATAATTACGTTCTGTTGTTCTGCAGGAGGTAGCTGTTTATATGATTGATAAAACCTCTGAAGAGTCGACCTTTTGAATTAATGACCTCCAAAATGTCTTATCATTGACAGCCTTGTTCAGGCCTTGCAAACTGAAGGCCATGGCTTCCTTATTGAGTCACTCCATCTAATGTTACCCTGACTTGGATGGCCCAGGCTAGCCTGATCTCATCTGACCTCAGAAGCTAAGCAGGGTCGGCCCTGGTTAGTACTTGGATGGGAGACCTCCAAGGAATACCAGGGTTGCTATGCAGATGAAGGTAATGGCTGACCACCTCTATAAGTCTCTTGCCTTGAAAACCCTGTGGAGTCACCATAAGTTGGTTGCGACTTGACAGCACTTTACACACACACATCTAATGTTAGGGCTTCTTCTTTTCATACTGCTTTCAACCCCCCCCCCCAAAGTTGCAAACTAGTTTTTATTATTGGGATGCCTTTATAAAGTTGGGTGCCTGGTGTCCTCTTTCCATATCAAGTGGCCAACAAAGGAAGCTAAGAAGTTATCATGCTTGGTGATTTTTGACATTTTCATTTTAGCTAAACTGTAACAATGATTTTCCACTGGCTGCGGCATGGAGCTTTGCAATTTTGCCATGATCAAGGCTCTGCAATTATTACAGATTAGACCATAGTTTAGATACACGAATTGTTTTGAGGCTGAGCGAGGAATTGGCAGATGTGTAATTTTTTCTCTCCTCAGTGTGACATCTTCCTGTGCCTTGGACCATGCTGGCTGCTTGCCATTTATAAACTTGGCACAATTATGTACTCTGAACATGACTAGAACCACCGCAAGGTGTGTAACTAATTTTCAAGATGCAGTCAGTCAGCTTTACATATTCAGTGCCAATTTTAATCTCTTCCAGGGAAGTATCATATTTTTTGTGAGCGTTTGTATAGTCTTTGTAGAAACTAAGCCAAAATATGTATATTCTTAACATTTGCTAGTAAGATCTTTGATAAACAGAGAAGGCAAATTGGAAAAGGCAGCTTAATTGTTTGTGTGTGTGTGTGTGTGAAAATCTGTAGAGATCCTTCTGTGTCAAGGACTCTTTTCATTTAGTTCTGGCTTTTGTCTTGGCTTGCTTTCATTCTGGCAACATTTGGCCATTCACAACTTTTTAAAAAATTCCATGGTCCTCTCACAGCTGTGTTTATCCAATGTATATACATAGGCCCCTTTTGGAAATGGGGTGGGAAAAGGTGGTATGCAAAGTTTTTCATAAATAATATATAAATATTTTAAACCAGATTTATGGTACCTGGGACAAAATTTGGCCAGCTAGCAATTTTGCACTGCTGGATGAGGACTGCTTTACTTGCAGTATGTAAAAATAAAAAAGTGAAGGCGCCTGACAAAACTCGTGCTTCTTTAAAGAATCAGCTTATTCTGAGTGAAGGAGACTGGAGATCCTGATGAAAACTACTTACTATCATATTCTAAATGATGCTGGAGTTAGTTCCTAATTTCCTTTTTTAATTTAATAAATGTATATGCTTCTCTCTCTAAGAATTTGTTTGAGATAGTTAAGAAATTTACACATTGCAATACTGTTTTCAATGCTTTTATAGTAATGTAAAACAATAAAAGCAGCATAAAAAGCTACATCAACACAAGCAGCCTGAAAGTTAAAACCTGCAGCAAAAATCCAGGTAGTCTTAAATCTTGTAGGCAGGATTAAATGACAGAAGCAGCTCCTATCTCATCAACAGTTTTCTTGCCTTTAGTTCCTTCTTAAACATAGAATAAAGCAAGCACCGGATGTTCACAGAAATCATACCTGTCGACACTCCTGTAGCTCTCTGGTGAATGGTATCCATGTTGCGAACAGGAGCTATGAGATCAAATCCCTCAAAGGGGGATGCTGGTAAGAAGACAAATCTCCTTTTTTGGCTATCAACCGGCCAATAAGCAAGCAACAAAACAGAAAGAAGACGTGGACTAGAACCTATACTACTTGTACTTGGGAGCAGTTCTCCAACCATGCACCCAGCTAGGCACATAGGAACAAAACATAGCATGGAGCATAGGTTCAAGTGCTCTGTGCAGATAGCTATGAAAAAATGAACAAAAGATTTCTAACGTATAATATGCTTGAATCAGAGTAACCCTCAGTTTTGGACAGTTTTACATTTTCTGGAAGCAGAAGAATGATTTGTGAAAAGTTTCTTTAAAATAATTTTCTTAAATCTTGAGAGAAAATCCTCAGTTTTTAGAAAACATAATATTTTTTCAGAGATTAATGTAGTAGTATTAAAACACTAGTGAAAACGTGTCTAAAATTAACTGAGCGTGGATATTGCCATATGTGAGCTTAAAAGATAATGAGAACTAGTCATACGTGTCATGGGTTTGCATTCCATTGTTTTCTTTTGAGGTGACTTACTATGCCATTGGTCTTCCTACAGTGCCATCCTAATCATATATCCCTTTGAAATAAATCTCTTTGAGCTCAGCGGAACTTACTGTCTAGTAACTAAAGACTGCAACCTTAGTTAAATAGTTCTCAGAAGAAACTGCTGGTATGGATTCATGTCAGTGATATTCAGAAAAACTGAATTCTCAATTCCTTTTCTCTCTTGTTTTCAGGCATAGATGTTCTTCAGCATTTAGGCCTAAGAGGACAAGCTGCGTACCATCAATCAACAGAGACTGTAATGCCCTCATTGTGTGATTCATTACCCCAGGGGGTTTATCTAAGTGTCTCAGGAATTGTTTTGTCCACAAACACAACCATTGAGGTTCCCATCCCTCAAGTTATAGCATCAAGCTTAGGCTCCCAGTTCACCGTACTGATTGGTTTACGCTCTTCCAGAGTAAACAATGCCTTTCTTTTCAGTATTAGGAATAAAAACAGACTGCAGTTTGGTGTACAGTTGCTACCAAGGAAGATAATGGTGCACACTGGAGGGAAGCAATCTGTATATTTCGATTATACCATTCATGATGAACAATGGCACTCATTCGCTATTGGTGTCACAGAAAAAACAGTGTCCCTGTTTGTTCACTGTGGAAGGAAGCATTTCATCAGGGAGACTCTTTCTAAAGTAAAGCAATTTGATTCACATAGTGTGTTTACCTTAGGAAGGATGAACTCCCATTCAGTCAACTTTGAAGGAGTAATATGTCAGCTGGATATTATCCCCTCTGCCCAAGCCTCAGTAAACTATTGTAAATATGTGAAACAACAGTGTCGCCAAGCGGATACATACCGATCTCAGCCAACACCTCCAGAAACATCACTTGGAGGGCTTTTAAATATCTCAAGCAAACAGTTGGATGAAGAAACCCTTCTAGATTACAGGACATTAAAGACAAGCAAGGTAGCTTCAACCCTTTATGCCAGTAACTCTGCACCTGTCCATGTGTCACCAGAATCTGTAGAGAGTAAACCTGTCTTAACATCTCTTTGCTTAAGAAATGCTACTGCTTTGGGGATTATGCCTGAACAGGATGACCAGCAAATTGCCAACGTGTCAAAAAATCATCAGGAGGATATCAGCAAAAGGAAGAGTGGACCCCAGACTCAAACAAAATTACCTCTGAACTTTACAGACAATGCCACAGAAAATACAAGCGGAAAAAATTACCCACCACTTCTCTTTTCCATAAGACAGACTAAAAAAACAAATATGGTGAGAAACACATCAAAAGAGTATTCACTCGAACCTGTGGAGATGCATCAAATTTTAAATACCACATTATATAGGACTTCTGATTCTTTGCCTTTGGATAACCAGCTTGGCCCATGGGGTGAAGATACGTTTCAGGTAGATGAAACTTACAATGCAGAAGGCAGTTATGAACTTGACAGTGATGGTTATGATTATGACTATGAAGAATTGGAGAGAATGTTTGAAATGGAGAATCTGAGAGGGCCTAAAGGGGACCCTGGACATCCAGTAAGTTTTCTTGTTTATTGCTCTTAATTAAATACAGTAGGAGTGCACAAGTCACATTATAGTATCTCCCTCAGGATGGGCTGATAAAGAAATTTCCTGTAGTCTCAGTTTGGTGCTAAACTGGAATTATGTGTAGAAAAGTGCCCTCCTTCTTAAGGTCTGTGAAAAGTGTAGTAAATGCTGTTGGTTCTCTTGATTTGAAAACTCTCAGCAGATACCCTGCAGTAATTTTCCTTTCTCTAGAGAAGAATATGTAGAGGCAGACAAAGAGAGAGTGGTGGGTCATAGAGACTAGGACCTGTTTTCATTAAGGAAGTACCATGGTCTGAATGTCAAAAGCAGTTGTCTAATTTTCTAAGATATTGTCATTAGGGTGGCAAGCCTTGGCTGGAGTTTTATCACTCTAGACTGAAGGTGGAGGGACTTGCATGACTGAATGCTTCCATATGAAACAAAATACTTATGAGTTATATTAATGTATCACAGTCTACATGGGGCTGCCTTTGAAAATGGTCTGGAAACTTCAGTCAGTCCAAAATATAGTCTATTGGCAGGGGTTGGTTACAGGGACCGTATCACCCCTGTGCTGAAAGATCTGCACTGGTTATTCACCTGTTCCCAGGCACAATTCAAAATGTAGGTTCTTACCTTTAAGGCCCCAAATGCCTTGGGGCCAGGGTACCGGAAGGACCATCTTCTCCCATACTATCCAGCTCGCAATTAAGATCTGCCTCTCACGCCCTACTATCTGCGTGCCTGCTTTCAGAGGTGAGGAGGGTGGCAACTAGAGACAGGGCATTTTCTGTTGTGGCACCTCTCCTCTGGAACACCTTACCCCTTGAGGCTTTCTTGGTGCCTACTTTCCTTTCCTTTAGGTGCCAGGCCAAAACACATATTTTTAACCAGACTTTTAATTAAGGGTTTTATTTTACAGGTGTTTTAAATGGTCGTCTTCTGTTTTATGGGTAGTTTTTATGCTGTTTATGCCCAACAGCTTGTTTTAATGTCTAGTTTTTAATATTGTGACATGATTTTAATTGTAAGATGCCTTGAGTAGGACTCTGAAGAGGTGGTAGAAATATCCTATAAATAAGTAATAAATATAGGGGAATATAGAAAGCGAAAGTTTTCAATTTCTACTTTGTAAACATTATATAAAATGGGTTAATTTGTCAAATGTGGTTTCAGGTAGCCGGCTCAAGGTTGACTCAGCCTTCCATCCTTTCGAGGTCGGTAAAATGAGTACCCAGCTTGCTGGGGGTAAAGGAAAGATGACTAGGGAAGGCACTAGCAAACCACCCCTTAAACAAAGTCTGCCTAGTAAACGTAGGGATGTGACGTCACCCCATGGGTCAGGAATGACCTCGTGCTTGCACAGGGGACCTTTACCTTTTTTAACCAAGTTATTTCTGTTATATGTGCCTGAAACCAATTGCCCAAGCTAAATATAACTACTTCGATGCAATAGTATGTATTGGTGCAAATTGTGTTAACATCGCATTGATAAATTTACCATAGTATTATGGAGGCAAACTTAAAAATTTAAATGGTATTTATTTATTCATTTATTTAATTTCTCCAACTCCTCATCCCTGTTCTCCCAACTCCTCATCCAACTCCTTCTCCAGCCAGCCTTCAGCCATCCCCTCCGCAATGCCCCAGGAAGCCATACCGGAGACAGTGCCCCAGGAGGCCACCGGATGTGGCCGCATTCTTCTCGCCATTTTCCCCCTGCTGGTCTGACGGCATATCAATATAGCATTAAATCCACTGCATCTCTCTGCAGTTTTGATCATGTTTTAGATGATTTACAGATATATCGATATGCCATCAGAGCAGCAGGAAAAAAAGGCATCCAAAGAAAAACTACCCCCATAAAGTCTTCTCTCGTCTGTTTCATCAGTGTTCACAGAATCACACATGAGTGGAGAATCTCCCTCCTCCCTTTTCCTTTTCTGAGTTGAGCTGTATTTTCAAGGTGCAGGGACACAGATGCTTATGGATTTTGATTAGTGATTCTACAGTACTCCATTTTGAGAAATGGGTTGTGAAATGGCCACTCACCGGGATGTGTGTGTGTGATGTGGAGGAGGGCAGCGTGACGTTATTATCACAGTAAGCATTACAGCCAGTTACAAAGCAGTGTTTTCAAGGACAGGGACTCAGACGCTTCTGGATTTCTGCTTGTTATTGTGCTCCTGAGACTCCCAGGACTGTCTTCACAACAAGCCATACCATGTATAAGATTTTCCGATCTCGGGATATAAAAGGGTGAGACAAGAGAGGAATGAGCCAGGGACAAACTAACCGTTCATAAAAGGCCATGGTCACACCTACTAGCCCCAGTTTATAAACTGGCTAGCACATTTTGTAGCAGTTGCAGCTTCTGGATTGTCTCCAAGGGCAGCCCCATGTAAAGCATATTACAGTAATCTGGTTTTGAGGTTACTGAAGCATGGATTAGAGTGGCCAGATCAGGCATCTGCAAATAGGGAATCAGCTTCCTAACTAGATGTAGCTGAAAAGAATAATTTTTCCTGACATAGACACCTGTTTCTCAATCAGTTTTGGTGAAAGTTATTAATAAATTGTTAAATTGAATCCCTGCAAGGAAAATATTTTGGAAAAAAGGAACAAGTTTGAAATTCAAATTAGTTCTAATATATTTTCATATATATCATTACATCTGAGTGAAGACTACTGTAGTTGGATTCAGTGTTATAACTGATTTTTAGAAATGTTTGAAATAACCATCATCTTTTAAATAGATCTGAAATTAGTGTCCTGTTGGGCAGAGAGTGTGCCTCCTCTTTGGTTTCAAGATTTTAATTATGAAATTTTGTAACAAACTACCTAAGATCTGGCAGTATGAGAACAACTCTAAATACTTTGATCGAAGATGTAAGAAGAAAGATTTGTTATCCAAAATATTTCTGACAATATTGCCTTACGATAAAACTCATGAAATTGGTGTAAGAAGCAGATGGAAAAGAATGTCAGAGTAATTTTTTTTTGGGGGGGGGGAATCCATGCACATAAGAAACTAGCATGGCAGAGAGAAGGATTGGCTAGAACGTTTTACCCTAATATGTTATATTCTGAGTGAAGGTGTTTTTTTTATATGGAAGAAAACTCAATTTGTGAGACCTCATGTGCAGTCAGTCAGTCAGACTGACATGACTGACATGATGTGCAGTCTGAAGTGAACCAAACTGGACGTATCCAAACTGGCAACCTCACGTCCACCATTGGGGTCCCGCGGCCATTTTAAAGTGATTTAAAAATGTGGCGAGGGTCAGATACAGGAGCGCAGGAGACTGAGGCACTTTCGTCCTACCACCCACACCTTTTCACGTGCCAAAATGGCTATACTGTCCGTGGCAGTTTCAGCACTTGAAAAGGTGCAGGGGAACAAAAGTGCCTCAGCCTGCTGCACTTGAGGCTGATCAGGATCAGTCCCTCGCTTCATTTTAAAATCACTTTAGCATGCTAGTGGTGTCCCTGTGGCAGACATGAAGATGGTGTCACGTCTAGTTTGGGTCCAGACACAGATTTACTACCTCAGTGAGAAATAGGCTGAACTATATGCCCAAACTGGTTATTCGCCTTCATGGTTAGATACCTTTTCCTTTGTAAATGGTGACTGAGGGCCAAACTACATGATATGGTTTTAGGATACATCAGTGACAGGGAGCTAACTTTGAGAATAAGCAGGAACGTGATTTGGATTGGAACTGTAATGTGGAGAGAGAAGGGGCTCCTACTTTTCCCTAACACTGTTTCCCTAAGTCGAAACAGCTACAGGGGGAGTTATATGCTCCATTTATGAGCTGCACTTGGAGTGTTCTGGGGAACCTGGACCCAGCTTGTCAAAAATGTATTGTTTAGGTTGGCCCTTAGGTTGCAGGAAACACCAAATTTTGTATTAGCATCAATATCCCTTGTTTCATTGCACAGGCACAGCCGTTGGCTTTTTAGACCTCTTTTTTATGAGGCAGCAAAATGTGACAAGTGAAACAAATGTATTCAGCCTTTTGAAAATTTGTAAATGGGCTAAATTAAGGTTAACACAGATTTTGAAAAATAAACAATGATATCAACTTGACTAACTTGTTTGAGCCATTTGTCTTGTATTGCTCAGTTTTTTATTTTGCCTCCAATCATCTGTGATGTCATATCTCATGTTGACGGTCAGTCTCTGACTGTGCTGCTAAGCTTGGGTTCCAGAACTTACCCTGGAGCCCGTTTTGGCTGCCTGGGCTGGGGACGGAGGCGAGGAGGCTTCTCAGGGAAGGCGGACACCCATTCTCGGCGGCTGCGTGTTTGACCCACCGATCAACTGTTTGGCCGGCCATGCGGCTCCCACCTAACGGCCCAGCCGTTAGGATTAAAATGGGCTGTTTGGTGGCCCGGTTGGAAGTGCCTTTTGCTGAGAAGCGGATGGTTGGGAGTGCTCCACTCCTTTCTGCTTCCCCTGCATATATTGGGGCCAGCCTTGCTGTCTCCCTCATCCTGCCTTCAGCGTTGTCCCTCCCTCCCTCCCCTGTGTTGGTTGGTTATGGTTATTCGAATTTTCTGTGTTGTTAAGTGGTGTTAGCATGGGACTGGTTCAATTTTGAGAAAAAGGGCCTGCGTGACCCCTTTCTTCATATCAGGGATCCCAATAAGGGATTTTGGGGCAGGCTTGGGTAGGACACACCCAACTCGGGGGCAGTCCAGTTGCCTTCTTCCAAGTGGTGGGGGAACAACCTAGTGGCTCTTGCCCAGGTAAATCCCAGGACCGCCATCCCAGGTGTTTCCCAGTGGGCTCTCTGGGAGTTGTGTGGTGCCATCGACCGCAGTGCAGCCAGTCGATGTTCCTGAACCAGTGACCATGCTACACTAATTCATCTTCAGCTTTTGCCAATAAACTTGGCCATTTCATCCAAAAGATTGCTTGCTTCTAGTTATTGTATTTTTATTAATGTGCTGGGGTTGTCTAGCCTCCCCTCATACCCAATTTGGCCCTAGGCTGGCAATTAGAATTATGATGATCTAGCTTTATCAGCTGTATGGTTAATGCACAGAGAACACTGCTTTAGGGGTTGGTTCATGCCTTTTTAAGGCGAAACCTCAACTATTAAAGTCCCTTGTGTATGTAGTGGCCTTTGTTTCTGACAGCCACTAAAACTGTGCTGTCTTCCAACCCTCTTCTAGACTTGACACTGGCTCATGTTGCTGGCAAGGTGAGTGTTGCAGCCCCCCCCCCCCATGCAGCAATGCCTTAATGTCCCTTGTCAGAGGATAAACACTACTAGTTTTAGTTCCTTGGGCTCTCTGGTGGCAGCTGCTGCTCTTTGCCATTGGAAACAGCAGGGAAAAACAGTTATCATTGAAGAGAATAAGGTAGAAAAAATAGCTGGTGAAAGGATTTTCTTATTTTATTTGGCAAGGGAAAATGGAAAACGAGGGGTTAGGTTACAGTGGTGGAGGAAGGAAAAACTTGCAAGATGAGAAATGGAAAAGGCTCTCCAGACACTGTTGTTGATATCAGGTCAGGAAGCAGTTAGGTTTGCCAATCTCTAGGTGGGGCTTGGAGTTCTCCCAGAATTACAGTTGATCTCCAGGCTACAGAGGTCAGTTTTGCTTGAGGAAATGGCAGCTTCAGAGGGCAGAAAAACATGCATAAGGAGCTCCCCCCCACTCTCCAGAGTTCACCCTCCCCAGATCTCCAGGAATTGGCAGAGTTGTCAACCCTAGAAGACATTATAGGCTGGCACCTGTATACATCAATACATTTGCTGCCTCATTAAATGGACAATGTGAACTGACATAGATTCATAACCTTCAGGAACATTCTGGATCTATAATTCTGTAAAATGCATATGCAGCTTGATTTAGCTTCATGCTGGTTTGGGGTCCATATAACTTCAGTCCACATTGTTTGGTTTAGGACAGTTTACAAAATATACTAAGCTGTATGGCCTACTGGCTTTCAACAATGGTACCTCATTTTAGCATTTGTATGAACTGTGCCCTGTAAAGGTGATTGTTTTGTTTTTGGTTCATAAAACATTTACTTCATTTCTACCCAACCTTTCTTCCCAATGGGGACCCAAAGTGGCTTACATTGTTTTTGTACCCTAAATTTAATTCTTGCAGCAACCCTGTGGGATAGATTAGGTTGAGGGTGTGTGACTGCCCATAGCTGGCAATGTAATTATATTTGTTTCTGTTTGTACTGTGCTTTTGTAATTCTGAGTTTGTTGTTTGCTATGACTTTGAATCAATGCAATAAAAGTATTTAATTGATTGACTGGCCAAGTTCACCCAGCCAACTTTCCTGGTAGAATGGGCATTTCATTTATTTCTTTACTTTTTTCTGTAGTTTGCCTTTCTCACTAAGACTCAAGGCAGATTACACAATGTAAAACAATGCAGTCAAATAGCATGAAACATCTAATAAGCAACACAATAGGACTAGGACTACAAAAATTAGAAACTATGCAAAATATCATCGATCAAGTAATATAAAAATGGAATTACAAAAGTGCAATAGTTTTAGCTTCACCCTAGTCTCACTGTCTAACCATTATACCATGCTGGCTCCCATTATTACTAATAATGTAGCCTCTCTGATGCAGGCATTTTGTGTGTGTGTGAAATGCCATCAAGTTGCTTCTGACCTATGATGACCCTATGAATTAATGTTCTCCAAAACATCCTATCATTAATAGCCTTGCTCAGGTCTTGTAGACTGTGGGCTGTGGCTTTCTTTATGGAGTCAATCCATCTCATGATTGTGTCTTCTTCTTTTCCTGCTGCCTTCCATTTTTCCCAGTGTTATTGTCTTTTCCAGTGATAGATGGATAAATTTATTGTTGTAACCACAAGGTCATAACAAACACAGAATCACAACAAGTAAACATGAACAGGAAATACAGATGAGCTATAAAACTATAAAGTACAAGAGACCAAAAATGGTTACTCATCAATCAAGACCAGAAACTACAATTTATCCAGATGTCTAACATGGTTAACAGATAAAATATTTTCCTTATTTTAAAAGATAGTAAGGCAAAAATAGTCACCTGCCGACTGACATATGGAAAAACATCTGCCAGTAAAAACTTTATGAGTTCCACATCTGAGCCAGTAAAGTTGATGATAATGTGGCCCAACCACCTTTCTGTTATAACTTCATAGAAGGGGCAGTATAAGATGTAGGCCGATTATGCATGCTCACTTTACCCTTCTTTATTCCCCGTTTCAGTCAGGATCAAAGCAACCTGGGTTGGGGAAAACTATGCATTGGCTTGAATGATCAGGGAATAAACTGTGTGCAAATCAGGGGCATGAATACAGGAAAGCAGTCTCCCAAGTTCAAATCAAGTCCCACCCCTTTAATTGCTGGTCTGTGATTGGCTCATCTCGTGAGAGAACATTTCCTTCCCCTCAGACCCAACTGCCACATAAAAAAGCATTTTAAGAACAAAAAATAAAAAATGGAGCCATTTGAAAGAAGGGGGGGCGAAATCCAAGCCTTATTTTTAAAAAGCGATTCTCTCAGAAAGAGCTCCCAGGAAGTAATTGAATCCCTTCCTCTTCATGATTGGCTGTGAGAGATGCCAATCTTCGCTGCTTCCCCTGTATGGCTATCAGCAAACAGAACAGAAGAGGGGTTTGGAAAGGGGGTGTGGAAAGCTCAATGCGAGGCAAGTGTTATGCACGCTCTTTGGATCTGGTTTCAGCTAGGAAAGACCGGTTGACTCCGGCAAGAAGAGGAATGGGAAAAGCCGAGTTTGTTTAAGGGCTAAAACGGGGTTGAGCCGGAAAGGAACGAGGTAACGTGCATTTTCAAAAACTTGATCCTGGCTGAAACGGAATGAAGGAGGCTAAACCTACCATGTATAACTGACCGTAGTGTTTAACATCTTCCACTTGAGCCTGGCTACAGGAGCAGAAACGCAGCTCTACAGGAACGTTATTGTATCTGCCTTCAAGATATGCCAAAGGCACAGTCTGAAAACAAAAACTAGTGAATGGCTTTCTTAATGGGCTAGTAAGGTTGACTAGGTACTGTGTAATACATTTATTTTTCTTAAAATAAGGATAACAAAGGGAGAACTTCAAGTGCTGAACTAGAGTAGCATCTTGGCTGGCATGCTCATGGAGCCAGTCATGGATTTTTTTTTGTAGCCCGGGGCGCAACAGATAGGAATATAAAATGCATCCTTGTCTGATGGCTTTGCCAATTGGAAACCATTCTGTTTCTCCATATTCTATCCTAACAGTAGCCTCTTGTCGTTGCACATCAAATCAGCCAGATGCTGTGGCACACCCATTTCTTTTAAAACCACCCCTGTAGCTTTTCATGATCCACACACTCAAAAGCTTTGCTGTAATGTGTGAAACACAAGCTGATTTTCTTCTGAAATTCTCTTGTATGCTCCAGTAGCCAACATAAATTTTCAATATGATCTCTAGTGCCTAGAATCATAGAATCATAGTAGAGTTGGAAGGGAACACCAGGGAGGGTCATATAGTCCAACCCTGCACAGTGCAGGAAACACAACTACCTCCCCCACACACCTCCAGTGACCCCTACTCCATGCCTAGAAGATGGCCAAGATGCCCTCCCTCCCATGAACTGCCCAAGGTCATAGAATCAGCATTGCTGACAGATGGCCATCTAGCATCTCCTTAAAAACCTTCAGGGAGGATCACTTACCACCTCTTGGGGAAGTCTGTTCCACTGAGGAACAGCTCTAACTGTTAGAAATTTCTTCCTAATGTCAAGACAGAAACTCTTTTGATTTAATTTCAATCCATTGGTTCTGATCTGACTTTCTGGAGCAATAGAAAACAACTCTGCACCCTCCTCCATGTGACAGCCCTTCAAGTACTTGAAGATGGTTATCATATTCCCTCTCAGTCTTCCCCTCTTCAGGCTAAACATACCCAGCTCCTTCAACCTTTCCTCATAAGACTTGGTCTCAAGACCCTTCGTCATCTTTGTTGCCCTTCTCTGGACACGTTCCAGCTTGTCTACATCCTTCTTAAATTGTGGTGCCCAAAATTGAACACAATACTCTTCCCTTTCTGAATCCAGCTTGAACACCTGGCATTTCTTGTTCGATATATGGTAACAGTCTTTGTTGTAAGATTTTGAGCATCACTTTATTTGCGTGAGAAATCAATGCGATGGTTCAATGGTTGCTGCAACCTTTGATGTCTCCTTTTTTTGAAACTGGAATGTAAATTGAGCATTTCCAGGCTGTGGGCCATTGTTTTGTTTTCTATATTTGTTGGCATATTCTTGTTAAGCTTTAAATGGACTCCGTTTCTGTGGATTGGAAAAGCTCTATCAGTATCTCATCTACTGCTGGTGATTTGTTTCTCCCAATTGCCCTCAGTGCAGCTTTCACTTAACTTTCTAAAACTGAAGGTTCTTCTTCAAAAGATTCTTCTTGGTAGGAATCTTTCATCCTTTCGTCTCTTCTATATATTTCTTCAGTGTATTGTTCCCATCTTTTCTTTATTTTGTCCTCCTCAGTTAATGTACTTCCATGTTGATCTTTCAGTATGCCTATCCGTGCTTTAAATTTCCTTTTGATTTCTTGGACCTTGTGGAACAAATCTCTCGTTCTTTCTTTTTTGTTGTCTTCTATTTCTTTACATTTGCTATTATAATAGTTCTCTGTGTGTGAATCACTGGACCGCTGCATTTAGACTTTTAATTCCATTTCTGTCACGTTTTACTTTTGCTTCTTGTCTATCTTTAAGAGTTTTATCAGTCATACATCAAGGCATCATGACCATCATATTATTGGGAACTGCTTCCTACATTCATTCCGGTGCCAAAGTTGTAATATTGGGAGGTATGCATCTTTTTTCCTTTGGGTAGCACATGTAAGTAGGGAAGTGTACTGGTTTCTCTATGTACTTGTGTAAACCAAATAATTAAAGTGCCATCAGCTGTTTTTCATTATTCTTTCAAGCATTACATTGTAAATCCCAGTTGCCAAGTAGTAGGATCCTTGTTACTGACATCTGGGCAGGTGACATATTTTCAGTCATCTGTAAAGCTGATGCATAAAAATGTGATGTTTGCACCTTATATATATATAGGAATATTTTCTACCCTGAAAAAAGTGAATGGCAACACAATCCTGCATGTACTGGTTCGAGTGCTGCATGTGGCATTTTCACTGGGACATGCTGTCATAGGATCTCCTCCCAATGAACTATAAGAGGGTAGTGTAGCAGTTGAAGTGTCAGAGTAGGATCTGGGAGACCCAGGTTTGAATTCCCACTGTGCCATGGAAGCTTGCTGAGTATCCTTGGGGCAGTCACTCTCTCTTGTTCTAACTCAGGAATCCTCAACCTTTTGTCCCTGTGGGTTCCTTTGGCATTATGACAAGGGTGTGGGTACCTTTGGAATTATGACAAAGGGTGGTGGGCACAATCACAAAATGTCAGAGAGCGAGGTTATGTATAATTCTAATAGTAACTCTTGAACATTTCAGGCAGAAGCTCCATTTAACAAGATACCTTTTAATCGGCACAGCCAATCAGAAGCCCTGCTGGGAAAAAGCCCCACCTAGCGTCCCCACATTCTAAAAGCACTTGGTGAGCATCAGGAAATGTGTCAGCAGGTGCCATGGTGCCCACAGGTACCATGTTGGGAACCCCTAGCCTAACCAGGGGTGTTGTGAGGATTAAAGGAAGGAGGCAAAGAATGATGTTGTAAGTGGTTTTGGATCCCATATACAGAAAAAAGGAGGGTATCTAAATCAATGAATAAAAATAAATATTGTAGATTTGTTTATACATCATCCAAGCAGTAGATAGAACTACAAGTGAAGCAGATACAATCCGAAATTCTTTTGTGTTATTTGTTTAACAAATAATTGTTCAGTTATAAGAATTATATGGACGATCCAAGACCAAACTTAAATGGTGAAATCACATAACAAAATATACTTTATTTCAGTTATCTCTGGGTTCAGTTCCTCCTGTGTTCTTTAGATTAAAGCAGCAAATGCCTTCTGCATGAAAGCACTTGTATACACTGCTGAACCACAGTTTTGCAAGATTACTATAAAGCTGCTTGAAGTCAGTACTATTGCTGGGATGAAGCATTCTGCCATAATGCAGTAAGATGCAAAAGGATTTTTTTAAAGCCCAAGTTTGGTTTCATAAAGAGATTGACTGGTTGCTAAATCGCTGTTAGTCCAGTTAAAGAATACTTTTGTGCTCATTTGCAACCTTCACTCTTCCAATCTCCTTTGCCCTTTTGCATGGATCTATAGACTGCACACTTAATCAAACTCCATTCATATCAATTTGCCATGATATCCAAATGCAGACGCCTCATCAAATTGGTGTATGTTTCATCCCCAGAAACCAGGATTCCAAAATGGCATTTAACAGTGATTTAGGATCCTTACTTGTTGGGGAAAACAACTTCCGCTTTGCTGAGATGCCAATATGTGGATGTTACAACAAACAAGCTTAACCAAACTGGGAAGAGTTTAATCAAACTCCTGGTGCTGGAGGAGGAGGGAAGGCTGTGTGCAAGCACAGGAGACAAGCTGTGTTTGTTCATGATACTAACAAACTTCTGTTTACTTAGTGTATGTCATGACATCCAAATACAGCCTTACTGTGTATAATTTGGCAGCCGGCAGATGAGGCCACAAAACCTCCACCAGTTAGCCTGCCAGTACAGACCTATTTTAGCCATTTGTGTCCAAAAACCAAAAAGAGAAACAAACTTCTGTACAGCTTCCCTGCCTGCCTGCTTGGAGTTGAGTTTTACTCACTGCAGCTAGCCATGTGTGACTATTTATAAGCTTTCCATGTAGATTAAATTAAAACCATGTATTTTAAAAACTGGCTAGATTTTTCTCCATCTATTATGATTTATTATGTGTTTATTTAGTCTGTATTGATAGAGGAGCATTTTAAAGCCTCTATTGCATGTCATTTTCAGCATGAGGGCCTGGGATAATGCCAAAGTAGTGTTTTTTTCTGTTCAAAACTTTTAGGTGGTCTGGAGCTACATGCATTTGTTTTGGAAATGTTAAGATTTGCTAAGGAATCCACACTGTGGAATTCTATGTAGAGGTGTAACTTCTTGCAGCCACTTGGAGAAAGCATTATTGGAGATGTTTAAAAAGATTAAAAACAAATAAATGGAAAAGCCAGGTGGTTCCCTGTGGTATGGTGTACATGTGAATAGCATACAGTTGCCAATGGACAAGAAGTAGTTTTTATCTTCCATACTGTTTCACTGAGATGATGATGTAGGAACACCGCTAATTCAGTCCATCCGTTAACATCTTCAGCAGAGATCTGCTCTGCTAGTGTCCGTAACAGTAATCTGCCTGGAAAATACTGCCCAAGTATTCCACTGAGGAAGATTCCAGATGACACAGTAGAGGTGGTGACTGTATCTCACTCCTTTTAGATCTTCACTGAGTGAGATCATGCACGTGGGCTGTAGTAATGAGGGTTTTCCAGGAAATTTTGAATGAGAAATTTTTCTGGCAAATTTTCCGATTCAATGAAAATAAATAATTTAAATATTTAAATAATGTTAGCAAAAGAGGGCAAATACACCATGTAGAAGCCTGGACCTGTACAAGCACTGGCATTTGTCCATTCTTCACAGCCTATATTTAGCCCATCTCACATGGTTGATTTATGGCACAACGGCCCTGACAACTGTAGCTAAAAGACTATGTAACTGGGGTGGAAAAGTTTCAATGGAAAAATAAAGCATTGGAAAAGTTTACACCCTACATCACTGATAAGCTGTCTTCATACCTTCCTATAAATATGCATGGGATGGAGGTGGCACCTGTCCATCTGCCTATCTAATAAAAGTCTGAAAAAGGCTAGTGAAAAGCCAAGTTGGGGTGTGCATTCAAATATGCTGAAATGAGGAAAAAAAAGAGAGCCTTTGGGGGCTTTTGTTCGGCCAAAAAAAGGCACCATTTGACTGGAGCCGGAAAAAACAAAATCAGGAAAAACCACACTTTTTTAGGCTTTTTAGGATTTCCCATAGGCTTCAATAGAGGCAAAGTACCTCAATTGAAACTTATGGGGAATCTTTGTGGGGCAGTGGGGCCTGTTTTTTAAGGCAGATGCACCAAATTTGCAATATCTCTGTTGGTGACACTCCTTACAAGAACCCCTGAGTTTGGAAAAGATTGGGTCAGGGTGTCCAATTTTATTGGCCCCCAAATGGAGAAAAAATGTGACCCCTGACCATCTCAAGGATTCTTGTAAGGAGAGTCACAAGCAGCTATGCTGCAAATTTGGTGCCTCTACCTTAAACAGCCCCCACAGAGCCCCACAGAGATTCCCCATAGGCTTCATATGGTGGCAAATTTTTCTCTGTGCGATTCATTTTAGTCCATGGAAATCTTTGCAGGGCTATGGGGGCCTGTTTTTTAAGGTAGAGGCACCAAATTTTCAGCATAGCTGCTGGCAACTCTCCTTACAAGAACCCCCACGTTTCGTCAAGATTGGGTCAGGCAGTACAATTTTATGGGGCCCTATTTTTCCTTCATTTGGGGGACAATAAAATTGGACCCCCTGACCCAATCTTTGCTAAACTTGGGGGTTCTTGTAAGGAGAGTCACCAGCAGCTATGCTGCAAAATTGGTGTCTCTACCTTGAAAAATACCGCCCCAGAAAGTTTCCCCATAGGGTTTAATGGACTTTAATTTTTTTCAGATTCCCGACACCCCCCCCCAAAAAAACCAACCCCACATACTGGTATGGGGATTCAGGATTTTTCAGGAATCCCCAAAATGTTCACATCCAATATACCCAAATCCTAATTTATCGATTTTTTAATTCACTCCCCTACTTAGTCCCTTCTAGGAAGCTGCTGTTGGTCTCAGTGATGGATCCCTACAAGATCAAGCAGGTACCAAGGGGATTGAATAATTAAACCCCAATTCCTCCTTCCTATAAGGAGACACAGATTCATTACACAGAACTGTGTCAGTGTTTGTTTTGGAAGGGCAATATGTAGATCAGGGAGGGAAAGGAATATGATTTCTACTCTGTGGTTCTATGTAAACTTTAGAAATGTGGTGTGCCCTGTATCTGTTTGGCACATTGAAAGGGACTTAGTGTCCCCAGCAAAAATAATTCAAGCAATATTGATTCAATGACACTGTTATCCTTGAAGTTTAGGGTGGTATCCAATTACCTGTGTAATTTCCAAAGTGGCAATTTCCTGCTTTTTCCTCCTGCTGAAGTCCAATTAGCCCTCCCAAATTTTGATCCTGGGGATCACCGAACCCCCAAGACCACCATGAGGGGCAAAGTGGAGGTCTGCAAGAGGAGGAGTTGGTAAAAATTGCCATTCCTATTTCCACAAATGGCTATACTGTTCCTTTGGGGGAACTGTATGGTTGGATACAAACTCTTGTTTCTGTTCCATGGCCATCCTTATCTGTACAGTTCCAGTGCACATGCCAATAGCTGCAGTGCCTCTTTGTAGAAATCTCTGTTTAAAGACATCTAGCGCAAATAGCGCTCAATTCAGTGGGCTGAGCATTTGATGAAGAACTTGGTTGCACCGAATTGTTTCTGTTTCCAAAATGAAAGAGTTCTGCACTGTCAGTAAATCATTTGTCTGATTGTAGCCTTAACCATTTTAATTATTTTCCCCCCTTTAGGGACCTCCCGGTCCTCCAGGATTACCTGGTCCATCAGGGAAGAGAGGCCCAAGAGTGAGTAAAGGCTGCAATGTTTTCTGTTCCTAAAGCATAGTGATTAATGATCAAATCAGACATGCTCTCTCTCTCTCTCTCTCTCTCTCTCTCTCTCTCTCTCTCTCTCTCTCTCTCTCTCTCTCTGTCATATTGACTTGTTCACAAGATTACTTCTGAATTTGCTGCATGTTGGTATACTACTACAATAATCCTTAGGTTTTTAAGTCCGTTCATCATCAGTTTAATTCTGCACACTGAAGGTCATATTTATTTGCTTGTTGGGATGAAGGGGAGTGGGCTTCTACACTGCATGCTGGGACTAGAAACTAGAAAACAATGAAGAAGGAATGGTTCATACCTGGATAGAAGGAAATCTGCTCTGGAATCTGAAGAACTTTCTTGGCAGTTCAATACAGGCATGATCTGTAGCACTACAAGCAAACTTTCCCTTACATAATGCATGTTGAAATACTCCAGGTTCCACTGCTTTTCAGAAAGTCATAAATTCTGTTCCAAGCCAGCAAAAATAGTGCTTGTTCAATATTAGGGAAGTTAGCCAAATTACCAATATAATTTGATTTGCTTATTTATTCCAACACATTGTGTCATATTTTTCTATGCTAAAGTCTGAATTGTTTGGGCATCTGCTGGTTGACAGAGGTTAACTGAAGTCCTGGGAAGATTGAAAAGCACTGAGAAGGAACAGGTGTCTCTGAGCTTGGGGAGGGGGTTCATTTTTTCCCCAGTGGAAAGTGGGAATTTTTTAGGAGCTCTGAAATAAATTTCTCTGAAATATTTTCTTTTTTAAATGAATGAAATGCTTTATATGGCAAGGTGTTAACATGTGTAGTACATCATATAAAAATCTAGGGTCAAAAAGTAAAGGGGGGACTCAACCCTGAAAACAAATACAATGGCCAAAAAGGGTTAAATAAGCAAACCACAAAATACGTACAATTAAAACAAAACTTAAAATAGATTTTAATTATCCATAAATTACATAAAATATTTTATTTGTTTATTTATTTGTTTATTATTGGGGCGCAGAGCAATTTCTTAGGAAAAGGAGGGAGGATCATCCAGAGTCCTTGGGGGGGGGGGCTGCAGAGGGTGTGGGGAAAGCCTTGCTTCCCTGAGATCTGATGAAGTCAGCTGCACCCTGTACCCGGTAGCTGATTTCCAAGCAAGGTGAAGGGATCACGGAGCAGCTGCTGGCTGAGGCTATCATGCCTCACCACCCACTCCCACTTGCATGGCTGCAACAAATCTCTCTGCTAATGGTGGGAGACCTGGTTGCTGACTTCCTTCTTTAACTGAGAAGCTATGTGAATTCTGTATTTGTCTTTCCAGCATCAAACAATACCTATTCAGGCTTCCTTGAGGTTGTCATGTAGAAACAGGTTATTAGGTGTAGCATTTGGGAAAGCATGTTTGGAATTATGTGTTTGGAATCATACAGAGAAAGGACTCAAGTGGCATTTATCTAGCAAGTTGGGACTTTGTTTCTTGCTATTGTGGTGCACTGATGTTTGAAGGATGCTAGGGCCTAGTTAGCTATAAAGTTCACGTGGCATCCTCTCATCCTTTCAATAGAAAGTTAAATTACCGTAGTTTGTTTTGGGCGAATATATGGGGAGAAAGGAAGATGAATCTTTTGAATACTGGTTTGCTCTTAGACAAATCAGTTTTATTGTGACATTTATGGTTTGGATTACTGTATTTTTAATTGCTTAACTGCTTTGTTCTGTTTTGTTAGCCACCTTCAATCCTTGGGTAGAGTAGAAGAATATAAATACGTTAAATAAATAAATGTGCTTTTAATTGATTGCTTTATAGGTTTTGTAATTGCTTTGGATCTGCAAAGGGTTTAATAAAAATAAACTGAAAGACTAAATAATTTAATGAATTAAGAACTCAGTTGGGAAGTGGGTTACCGCTTCGTTTGGCTTCTTTGCATTGGAAAAAACAACATACAATTAATGACTTTTCTATGAGTTAATGATAGTCTAGGACAAATCTTCATGTATTGTTTTTACCAAGGGCTGTGTTTTTTCTTCCTCTTGATGTACAGTATAATACTTCTTTAACTTCCTTCAGGGACTTCCAGGCCCACATGGGAATCCAGGACTGCCAGGGTTGCCTGGTCCAAAGGTAAGCTAACACACAAATAGCACTGCCGTCTGAATCATAGGACATTCCAGTGTGTGCCTGTTTGGAATTGCCAAAACCTCCTTGCAATAAAATTAGTCATTTTATTTGGCTTATAAATGAAGCCCCCAACTGTAAACACTACTTAGTAAATGTGACCCATAAAAGATGTCAAGATGGAGGGGAAATAGACAGTGGCATAGACCAACAATATGCCTATCAATCTTGTGCAGTTTTTGTAGCTCTTGGAAGTCATAATTTTTCAGAAATGAATCGGAATTAATTCAGAGGTATAGGATTATCAGTCTAGCCATTTAACCCGGTAACCTGCTTTTAATAAAGATTACTCCAAGAAAACATATTCATATTGTATCAAGAATGTTGTTTCAGGTATTCTGAATTTTTCTAGTGACTTTTTCAAGTTTTTTTTTTAAACCCGAGAGATTAAATGAAGCTTTGATAGATTAAGGCCTAGGAGGTGACTCAAAACTCAAAACCAAGCAGTACAAGCTACTTAAATAGCTTTAGACAGATTTGAGCAGTTGTGGAATGCCTTCAGCTCATATTTAGTTATAACAATTTGATAGATAAGTCAGGGGAGGAAATACAATCTCAGCCTTGATTTGTTTTAGTGTGATTCCTCAAAGCAGGAATCTGACCTGTAGTAATGGGTGTTAAAAAGCACCCTGGGCCATAAAAGTATATCAAATAGGCCTTGCACAGTTTGACATAGTAAAACAAAGTAGCTCAGTGATTGTTGTATGCCCTGCTATTAGAATCTGGCAATACCAGAGCAGCCAAGTAGAGTATATACAGAATGTATGTTGGATATGTGGTGTTTAAAATATAGACAGAGCCACCCATCCACTGGATACAGTCCATGGCACATTCTCTTTCTTTGGCAACCTGGCAGAATTTTCAAAGGTAAAATGTTAGCTACATCAAAGTCATTTTTAAAGATTTTGTTGGTTTCAGCTGTTCTTTGAGGTTTCAAACAAACTTATTGAATTTATGCTTTGTTTTTCAGCAAGCAAGAGTTCTTTGTAGCTGTGTTACATGAATTGCTTTTGCATGTGTGTGTGTGAGCAGCCCTCAGATGTTTGTTCCTTGACCTCCAGAGTCCAGGATGCACCTCAGGAACTCTGTGCATGGCAAAGAGCAGAACCTCTACTGAGCTCAGTCTCCATAATCTGGCATGGGTGGGAATAGACACGCAACATGATGGACAGTGGGATAGATGGGTGCCTGTCTGGTCATATGGCCTGGATTTTGGAGGGGAAGATTGAGGGGCTTGGCTGGGATCTGAGATGACACTGGATGGCTGATTGGCTGCTTCGTTGGCCTGGTAGTGTGTGACCTGTGGAGGTAGGAGCAAAAATAAAAACCCAAAGGAGAATGAGAAAGTCAGTTGGGTGGTGAGAGGAGAGTGAGGAGGAAGTGAAGAATACAGACGATAAGAAAACAAGGAGGAGGAGGAAAAGAGGAAGGCTCCAGAGGAGGGGCCAATTCACATGTTATAAAGAGATGTTCTGGAGTTCTGTGCCTCCTAGGCAAGTGGGGACGTAATTTAGATTAGGACCATGGGACAGAGGGAGAAGGTGCTTCAGTCTCTCCCCCTGGGCGGATTTCCAAACCTGAAATGGTCCCAAGGAGCTGCTGTTTGCCCACTTGATAAGGTTACCAACAGTAAATGTAAGTATTCCCTGTGAGGCAAATAGCCTGTTTCAGGGTAGGAAAATGGCAGGGGAAAAGGTTTAAGCACCCTCTCCCACATGCTGTGGTTCTAATATGAATTGTGCTTCCATATGCCTGGGAGGCACAGAACACTGGAACACTTTGTAACTTGTGAATGGGGCTTGAGGAAGAGGAACAATACTAGTCTCAATACAGTAGCAATGTCCGTAAGCAAGGGGCAGTGTCCTGATGAGGTTCATGGTCTTGGGACACAGGAGGAGGGAAAGGAGGGGGTGTTGTATTAATTCATTAATCCTTTCAAAATACATAGTGTTTGGCTCTCCAGAACCTGCCAAATGTCTTTACTGGGGCTGTGGTGATGGAGAATGAAACATTTAATCTGAAGCTTGTGGGGGGCAGCAGGGGTATGACAATGTACACAGAGTTAGAGACCCAGTTCTTGAATAAGTGGTAAACTGTTCTTACATGGCCCAACTCTGTCTTCATACAGAAATATTTACTTGATAATGACCCAAGTCCTGGGCTGCAATTTATGCATTTCCTGTAGGGATGAGTAAAGTATAATTCCTTTATTACTGGAAAACCACAGTATATCCCGACAAACCTGAGACAGACTTCGTTATGAGCATGAGGCAGCCTGAGCTATGCACTTGTATTTTTAGAAACAAACTACTAGACCTATAATTACAAACTGACATGAGATTTTGGCATTGTTCCTGACTGTATTAGTCAAGATAATTATATGCCGAAAATGTAGGTTAACAGTGCAGTCCGAAGCAGTCACAAACCTTCAAAGCCCATAAACTTCTGTTTACTTAGAAGTGTATACCTCTACTTAGGATTGCTCCATAAAAAAACTATTAAAATATTGTCATAATTTTTATGATTGTTCAATAACAATAATTGTTCAATAACAGCTGTAATAAACTGTAATAAAAACAAGGGGGATTCTTAAATATTATATAACTTTCAATCATGCCTGTTAGTCATTTGATCAATATGTATCATTGAAATCTGTAAATTATGATGATATTTTCTTTATCAAGGAACAGAAGACTTTTACAAATAGTTTTTGCATTATAACCTGAGTTATATGATAAGCATAACGATTTCAGAGGACAACACTGTATGGCAAACCACAGATCCATCCCACCTGCTTATTGAAAAAAAATATTTTTCAGCTTTGTCCACTTCCCAAAAAAAGCAACAGTAGAGAATTTGTGTCTTTTTAAGCATTTAGCTTCTCTTTCAGGGCCCTAAAGGTGATCCAGGATTCTCCCCTGGGCAAGCAAAACGTGGAGTAAAGGTAGCTGGTTTGATTATTTAAGAACTGTCTGTGCAAAAGTTTTTAAAAGGCTTGCCAGTATTTCTATTTGTACTGTTGATTATGTTTTAATCTTTTCTGAATGTTTTCAGTGTAAAGCTATAGGGAGGTTATATATACAAGGAGGTTATGATTTGAAAACTTACAGATATTTTATCATTAAATTGTACACCTACATATAAAAATTAAGGCCAGATTTGGAGCTGATGATCATATGTAGGTGTACAATTTAATGATAAACTATCTGTAAGTTTTCAAATCATAACCTCCTTGTATATATACTTTATATATATTTTGCTTTAATTAAAGCTGAACGGAGAGATGAATTTGTAGCTGGGTCAGGCATGTTTGATGCTTTAAAGCCACATTCTAATCATGCCGACAAAGTCTGGATTGTTGAGGTTTCCTTAATCATCAAAAGATTGTGCTGTACATATTCCAGTCTTTTAGTGATAGCTAGTTGGTCATCCTCTGAGAGGGTCAAAAAAGAGTTGATTATGTCTTCAATAGAATTGTTCAGTTAGAGGCCCTCATGGCTGCATGCAGGAACTTTAGGTACATTGCTCCAGCTAATAAGATCCTGTTGGGATGGAATAAATGTTGTAGTCGGGGGAGCATCCATCTGACTTGCCCTGTTTGAAAAAGGGATGTCCTGCTGGAGAGGAACGGATGACGTGATCAGGGAGGAGTCCAACTTATTTATTGGGGCATAGGGGCATTGCATTTTTGGTCAAAAGAGGTAATATAGTATTAGCAAAGGTTCTTTCTGGGAAAATACCTCTGCAACTCAGGAAGTATTTCCGCTGCAGCAATAAAGAGGGTAGGTTGGCACTATCAAATGTAAGTAAAATCTTCTGCACTTGATTTGAGTTATTTAAGATTTCCACTGAATCTAAATCAGTTGGGATGTGAATCTCTGGCAGGAGAGTTCTCAAGTGAGCAGCAGCCTGTTTTTTTGAAGTCCAAATAGTCAGATGACCTTTATGTCCGCATATTGTTAGGCAGACCTTGCGTGGCTGCAGGATGAGATTGCAAGAATCCCTGGATTCTTTCTCTTTTCCCCATACTCAGCCTTGGTTGCTGTCCTTAAATGAAGCAGCTGCACTGCAAGATGACCCAGCGAGACAAGCCATTGCCCTTTAAGCTCTCAACTGTCCTAGAAAGTCTCTCAAGTTCGGCCTTGATATGCTGCAGCATTACAAAGATAAGGTCCACCGTTTTTGCTGTCAGCAAAGATAACTCTTTTAGAGTACTATCAGTTCCCTCCACACTGTTTGTTGTATGCTGTAGATTCTCAGTGTGAGCAATGGGGTCATCCCGTGTATTAGGTGTTTCAACCAGAGGACTCAGTGAACAATCAGCTAGGGGAGTGAACCAATTGGAGGTAGGAACGTTGAATACTAAGTCATTCTTATGCTGGCCAATGGTTGTAACAATAAATTACTACTAGAATACTAAGTTTTTTCCTGACACAAAATTATCTTCCATTTTCTTCTGCTTACATGCGGGGGGAGCACAAAAGTCTTCAGAATCCCATTATTTGGTTTTACAGTCTTTTCAGTGATTAGGCAAGGTCACCAAATCTGTTTTAGTAAGCTTGAAAATGGCTTGTGATGAGGCGGTGTGGCTGAGTTAAAACGTCACCCAAATAGCTAAAAGGGAGTCAACGACTTAAAGCTGAAACTAAAAATGTCTTTATGACCTAGCAAATGGAGGTCTTTTATGATATATTGCCGCAAAGATAGCCCAAAAGGTCTACTCCCTTGGTCTGTAATAATGATAATAATTGACTCCCTTAGTGTAAATTTAATTAAAAGAGTCTCTCTGAACTTTCCCAGTAATGAAGCCGCTTCTCAACAATAAGGGAGAGCCAGATAAAAACAGATAAAAACAAGGTGAATTTATCTTGCAGAGAGCTGCAGCAGTGATGTCTTAATTTGGCGCCATTTTCTCTCTAGTTCCTCAATCTTTACTAAACGTGGGGGTTCTTCTAAGGAGTGTCACTAGCAGCTATGCTGCTCATTTGGTGCCTTTTCCTTGAAAAACAGCCCCCCCCCCGAGCCCTGCAAAGATTCCCCATAGGGTATAATGGACCAGATTTTTTTTTAGATTCCCAAAAAAATTCCCCAAAAGACCCATACTGGTATGGGGATTTAAGATTTTTGAGGAATCCAGAAAATTTTCAGATCCAATATACCGAATCTGAATTTTACTTTATGTTTCAATGCATACCACTAATGCTGATTGTCATATAAATTCTGTGGTTTTTTTCTAGTTTAAATTCTTCACGGGAACTAGCATTAAACTTTTTAACAATACCTAGAATAGTATTTGTGAGATATTGGAATTTCCAGTCTTTGCCCAATAAGCAACAATAGTTATTGGAAATTTGGAAGATGGTGAATATGATAAGATAGCAGCATTGCTGTGTAAGAATTCTGTATTCAGTACTGTTTAGGAACATAATGGCAATTTGTTGTGTTATCTGGAAAATGAGCTGTCTGAAAAGGAACTTGCAAAATATGGTGCATTTATATATCTCTGATCTATTCAGTATTTACTATTATGCTATTTATATTGATTTATTAATTTGTTGTATGCAGTGTAATTGTTTTAAGTTAATACAGTGTAATACAATGTCAAAAAATTAAAAAAATACATACCTTTTTCTTCTCTGCAATATTGTGACTAACTACAGTGATGAGTGTCAACTGATTTTACAGGGTGATATCGGACCAGCAGGTTTGCCCGGCCTTGTAGGAATAAGAGGTGAAAAGGTAAGAATCTCTCTGTGTGTGTGTGTTGTTGTTTTTTATTAATCATCAAGGCCATTATGGACAGAAATAAAGATAGGCACAAATAAAGATGGGCAAAACAGCTTGAAGCTTATATGAACACAGATCTTCAGAATAGAAGTATTAGTGTCAGCTGATGCTATCGAAGCTGATTTATGTCCTGTCGGGGCTGGTTTCAGGATTTCCTGGGCTCTGGGCTAAGGAGTATAACCGGGGGCCCTTTCTGCTTTGGTATGGTCCCTTTCCCCTCCAACCACATCCCTTCCATTTGGCCCCTCCCTTTTCCATTTCAGTTTGCTTACAATGGTAAAGAGAAATCACACCAAATTGTGCTTTCTTACTTACTTTCATTACTTTTTGTAAAACCAGAGAGAAGAAAATATACCTTCTATTATTTTATTTGGTGGGCATTCAATAAAATTTGTATCATTTGTATAAAAACAATAAAAATATAAGTCTGGAGGAATCTCAGTCTTAAGGTCTGTGGAAAAGTTTCTCCACTCTCATCACTGAAAATGAGGAGGCCAATCCACATTGATCCAAAATGCTTTCGCAATTGAACAGCTCTAACATACTGAAGATGTTCATTTGGAAATATCAGGTAGAAAGAAGGGAACGTAATTTCATCAATCAACACTGGATCAAAGGAGCCATAAATTAACTAATAGAAGAAAATAAAATTTATTTTTAATACTGAAAAATGCATCACTTCTTTTTTTAAACAGTTACATCTTTGAAACAACTAATTTAATCCTACAACAAATATCACAATCCAAATCTTTAATTGTTGGCTTTATATATATATGTACTGTTTTAAAAATTGATTTGTATTATATATTTGTAACTGCTGACTGCCTTGAGGGCCTAATTGTGTTTTTTTGCCTGTGTGTACCCATAAAGATCTAGATGTGTACCATGAGAAAGTACTTCTAATGCATTGACTAGTTGTGGCAACTGCAACAAAGCTAGTTTGATAGCATCTACTCCAACATGTAGCACTCCAAGATGTCTGAGACAGAGCTTTGTGATGTAATGTTAAAAAAAAAAAAATCCTTTGCCTGGCCAGAAGGCAGATTACACACAGTGACTCAATGCAATCCACAGGATGGGGCATTCAATAGTGAAAGAGGTTTTGGTTGTAGAACCAACCAGAATTCTAAAAAGTGGAATTGAAGCAAAGCATAGATGTTAACATGACACATAAAATGAGGTAAGATTACGTAGTAGGATCCACCCTATAGCTAAGTATACACAGTAGTAAATATTCACTCCCCAATAATTTGTCCAAGTAACTGTGAAAATTTTTGTACAGTGCTATCCTTATGTCCACACCGAAAAGCCCTCTTGAGTATTTCAGTTTTACATAGTTTGTGGAAAGCCCGAAGCGTGGGAGCCTTCCTGACCTCCTCAAACAGACCATTCAACAAGGTGGGAGTCACAGTGGAGAAGGCACGTGTATGGACAGTTGTTAATTTTGCCCATTTGCAGGTTGCTACCCACAGAAGGCTCTGTTCAGATGAGCAAAGCTGTCTTGGCAGATCATAGGGGGAGAGACAATCTCACAGATATAAGAGTCCAAGGCCGTGAAGGGCTTTGTATGTGATAGCCAATACCTTAAATTGAGCCTGGTAACTGATGGGTAGCCAGTGGAGTGACTGTAGAATGGGATTAATATACATGCTCCATCTGGCTTCTGAAAATAACTGGGCTGTGGCATTTTGCACCAGCTGAAGTTTCCGAATTGATTTTGAGGGGAAACTGTGGCATGGATCCAGGTGGCCAGATCAGCTGTATCAAGGTAAGGGGCCATTTTTTGAGCTAGACTGAGTGAGAAGAACACCTTTTTTGCAACTGCATTATCTTGCTCCTCCAGCAATAATGTTGGGTCCAGTATAACCCCAAGGCTCTTAACTGAGTCGGCAAGGGTCAGATGAATCCCATCAAGTGTGGGGAACATAATATCCTTCAAGGACCACTGCCTTCCCAATCAGAATTACGTCTGTCTTTCCAGGATTTAGTTTCAATTTGTTCATTCTTAACCATTTAACCACAGCAGCCAGGAAGCAATTTTGGATGTCTACCACATCACTAGGAGATTTGGATACGGATGTATATGTAATCTGGATATTGATTATAGCCAACTCCAAAACTATAAATGATTTGGCCTAAGGGCTTTACATGAAGACTGAAGAGCACGGGGTTAGGATTGTGCCCTCTGGGACCCCACAGGATGTCCAACACTAATGAAAACTGTTCTCCAATGGCAATTTTGGTCCAATCCATGAGGAATTATTTGAACCAGTCCAATGCACAATGCACGATGCCTACTTCTGTTTCTTGGTGCCTCAACAAGATGGCATGGTCCACTGTGTCAAAGGCAGGAGATAAATCCAGTAGAAGCAGCCTTTGTCTATATTTAGATGTCAGCTAAAGCCAGCAGAGCCGTCTTTGTCCCATAGCCTGGTCTGAAACCACATTGAAATGGGTCTAGGGCAGATAAGTTATCCAAGAAGACCTGGACGGGTTCTGCTACTGCTCTCTCAATCACTTTGCCTAGGAAAGGCAGATTAGGGACAGGCAAGGTTCAGATGAACGCCATCGAATATGGGGAGCATAATCTCCTTCAACACCGTGCCTTCCCAACCAACGTTCATTGGCTACATCAGAGCCAGCGTGGTGTAGTGGTTAAGAACGGTGGCTTGGAGTGGTGGAGTCTGATCTGGAGAACCGGGTTTGATTCCCCACTCCTCTGCATGAGCGGCAGAGGCTAATCTGGTGAACTGGATTTGTTTCCCCACTCCTACATACAAAGCCAGCTGGGTGACCTTGGGCAAGTCATTCTCTCTCAGCCTCACCTACCTCACAGGGTGTCTGTTGGGAGGGGAAGGGAAGGTGATTGTAAGCTGGTTTGATTCTCCCTTAAGTGGCAGAGAAAGTCGGCATATAAAAACAAACTCTTCTTCTTTTCTGTAGGGACGGGTTTTTTTAGTAGCAGACGGCAACTGCCTTTTTGAGTGGTCGAGAAAAGGTGCACTGAGTAAGGAAATGGAGGAAGGGGGAGATAACTAGGCTGGGCTTAAGCCAAGGGTCACAATGAGGACTCCCTGTGATTTTTATAAGATCCATTGTGATCCACCATGGGATCTACCTTTAGATCACAATCTGCTTTCTGCCCATCTTAGGGCTTACTCAGTACTTTGCTATGATTCAGGTAAAGGACATTTCACCTTGTTCTTTTCCATAGATCTCTGGATGGGCTGTATCTAGAGTAAAAGGTTTGCATGACAGTCTGCATATGTACTGGCTGTATATAGTGTAGTAGTCTTTTTAAAGATTTGTTTTATTTGAAAGGGCTCAGAGCCTGACTTTGGGGAGGGCGGGATAAAAATGTGAAGTATAAATAAATCAGAGATGTTCATTGTCGTGGCCTCTGTGCAGTCCCACATGGGTACTGCACATGCTCAGGCCAGCCACAGAGATTTGTTGAAAGAAAGCTTCTGCCTAGTGATAGGGATGCTCCCCCTGCCCTCTGCCAACCGCTCTTCCCACCATGCCAACCACTTGACAGAGGGAAGGGGAGCATCCATCTCTCTTCGCCGCTGCGGAGAGAGGACGTGAGAGCTTCGCTTTACCTCACAATGTTTTTTTCTTCTTCAATTGATATTGTAGTCTTTGAATATTATGGCTCTGTTTAAAAAGTGCCAATCTTGTGGCACAAAAATGGCCAAACTTTATGAGCACTCTGAGTGCCTTCTTTGTTTGGGGAAAGGCCATATTCTTTTCAGTTGTAGAGCCTGCAGACTTTTTACTCCCAAAGCTCGCCAAGACCGGGCCTTGCGCCTAAAAGTTGCACCTTATGAGAATGAACCAAAGCCTGATCGGGGTGACAAAAGGAGGGATGAGTCACGGGTAGCACCTTCCACCTCAGCCAGTTACGAGAAAATTTTGGCAAGGTCAGAGAAGTCCTCATCAACGCCCAAGCGTACCGCGTCCAAACCTTTGGACAGGAAGAAAAAAAGGCAAAAGTAGATTGCTTCAGATACGTTGGTACAGAAAGAACGTTCGGCACTGATACAGGACCGTCCGGCTTCACCTACGGTCGGGACCGATTGTCAGGACCGATCACTCCAGTGCTGATTACCACACTCGGAGTCCAGTTGTCACCGTGAAGAATGGGACCGAGCTTCGCATACTTGCCGATCTCAGTCTCCACCAAGTTAATCTAAATCAAGAGGTGCCAAGGGGATTGAGACTATGGCTGCTCCCACATCAAGCAGTCCCTCTCCCCCAGGATCATAAAGGCGTTCGCTTAGGAGCCATGCCCCATCAAGGGACCGGTCCCCGACCCATCGTTGGTCGTCTTCTGCTCGGCACCGTTATGACCACTCACAAAGCAGGTCCCTCACCCCTACAACTGGTGCGGTTTATTTTTCGGAGTTAGATGATGACGTCGTGGTGGTCCCTGATTTCCCATCGGACAAGGATTCTAGATCATTGTGATGGGATCATCGGCACAGCGCCTAGAACCGAGGGGATCGGTGGTGAGAACACTCCTGTTTTACTGAGGATAAAGAACGGTTACATGTTGGAATGTTATCACTGGCCTGTGTGTGGTCCTCCTTTTGATGTTCCATCACATTCACCTCCTGAGCTGTTACAGGAGGTTTCTGAGTTATTACAGAAGGGGGCCATCTCGATTGTCCCCAGTAATCAGATACATCAAGGGTTTTATTCCAGGTATTTCCTCGTAGATAAGAAGGGAGGAGGGAAACGCCCTATTCTTGATCTATGGGCTTTGAACAAGTTTAGTAACACCAGATCCTTCCGAATGATCTCTATCACGGAAATTGGGATACTATTGATGCAAGGTGTAAATTTGGCAGTCCTAGATCTTAAGGGCACATATTTTCATATTTCTATACATAAGACCTGCAGGACGTTTCTTTGATTCACTTGCCAGGGACAACATTATGAGCAAAATGTGTTGCCTTTTGGTCTGACCACAGCCCCTAGATTCTTCTCCAAATATGTGGGAGAAGTGGTAGATTACTTAGCGTCCCAAGGTCATACCATTTTTCTTTATTTGGATGATTGGTTGCTGGTGGCCGTTTCTCCACAATTGTTGGATACGGTATCTGCTAAAGTGGACTTACTCTCATCACTGGGTCTTGTGATTAACTATAAGAAATCACATTTACAACCTGTGCAGATAATACAGTTTATTGGGGCGATTTTAGATTCTCAGGAGGGCAAGCTCTTCCCCACCACCGGAAAGGATCAAGGCTGTTCAATGCTTGGTAACCACCTTTACACATAACAGGTTCCAAACAGCACCTCAACCACCCAATCAGAGAAGGAGGTTATTCAAAAGTTATTGGTTCTTATGGCCTCCACTTTAGCTGTGGTGCCATTTGCCAGATTACATGAGAGAATCTTTCAGAATTGGTTCCTTAGACAATTTTGCATCAATGTGGACTCTCAGTGGAGGAGACTTTCTATCTCCCGTTCAGTCCTAAAGTCTCTTTGCTGGTGGTTAAATGAGCGTAACATATTGGTTGGTATACCTTTTGGGGTTCAATCTTATGACTTGCAAATATACCAAGACCACGGTCACACAGCCCGGATAACCTACAAGAACCAATGCATATAAATTTTTTGGAACTCCGCACGATAAGGTACGCGCTTGTTTCTTTTGCAGATATCATCCGAGGCAAGAGAGTCCTGGTGGCTACAGACAACTTGGTGGCTATGTACTACCTAAACAAGCAGGGCGGCATAGGCTCTGTCATGCTTTGTATGGAGGCCATCAAACTATAGGACTGGGCGATTCTGCATGAAGTCAGCATCTCCGCTATTCATGTCGCAGGTGCCTCCAGCGTAACTGCAGACACATTAAGCAGGGACACCACTGGGCACCATGAGTGATCATTGCACCCTCATTATCTACAACCAATATTCTATACTTGGGGCACACTAGTCATGGACTTGTTCGCCACTCATCTAAACACCAAGTGCCCAAGGTTCTGCTTCCGTGCCTTGCTAGATCCTATGTCCATGAAGGACACCTTTCAGATCTGTTGATGGGGTGCGATGATGTATGCCTACCCCCCAATACCACTCCTCAGCAGGGGGGTGAGCAAAATCGCATCAGACAGGGCTTCGGTTGTTCTAGTGGCACCTTTTTGGCCAAAGAGGCTATGGTTCTCAATCTTGTGGAGGCTGGCCAGAGGAACATACATTCCCCTACCTCACGCCCCAGATCTGATCTTGGTAGATCCAATCAGACATCACGATGTACAGTCACTTCATCTGTCAGTGTGGTGCATACAACAGTAACCTCCTTCTCTGATTGGGTGGTTGAGGTGCTGTTATCCTCCAGAAAGAGTTCTACCAGAAAATCCTATCGACTCAAATGGTAGAGGTTTTCTGCTTGGGCTTTGCAAAAGGGCTTGGACCAGTTTTCTTGTCCTCTCCCTCAAATTTGTGAGTACCTCTTGTCCTTAAAGGATGGGGGGGGGGTTAGCCAACTTGTCCATTAAGGTGCATTTAGCTGCCCTTTCAGCGTTTCATGACTGGTTGGAGTTGGCCTCCCTTTTCTCCAACCCACTATGTAAGAAGTTCCTTAAAGGCCTCAACAACCTCTTCCCACTGGTTAAGCCTGTGATTCCACAGTGGAGTCTTACTTTAGTGTTATCCCAACTAATGAGAAAACCCTTTGAACCTTTGGCGACATGCAGGCTTGATTGCATGTCCTACAAGGTAACATTTTTGGTAGTCATCACCTCTGCAAGGAGAGTAGGTGATCTGAGAGTCTTATGTCATGCTTCTCCGTTCTTAAAGGTACATGACAATAGGGTAGTGCTCCGAACAAGCCTGGAACACCTTCCTAAGGTGGTGTCCACGTTTCACAGGATATAGTGTTGCCAAGTTTTTCCCCTGATCCTTCTACTGACATAGAACAGTCACTCCACACCTTAGATGTTAGGAGGGCTTTATTGTTTTACTTAGATCGTACACATCAGTTCAGATTAGACCCCAACTTGTTTATTTGCTTTCCTGGGCCCAATAAGGGAAAGGCTGCCACTACCCAGTTTATTTCTCGATGGGTCACGAGAGCCATTCAATGTTCTTATGCTACTGTATACAGGGATTGTCCATTACAGGTGCCTCCCCATTCCACCAGAGCACAGGCATCGTCTGCAGTGTTCTCCTCTGCGTTGGATTTGTGGGACATTTGTAGGGCAGCCACTTGGTTGCCTGCAACAACATTTATAAAACAGTATATGGTGGATGTGGATGCCTCTGTGGATGCAGCTGTAGGCAAGTCTGTTCTTTTTTCAGTTCTTAAATAAAATGTTAATCTGTGCAGCCTCACACCTACCCCCCGTGTTATTAGCTTGCTATTCTCCCGTGTGGGACTGCACAGAGGCCACGACAATGAAAAACAACATTTCACTTACCTGTAACTGTTGTTCTTTGAGTGGTCCTCTGTGCAGGCACACATCCCTCCCTCCTTCCCCTCTGGGGGCTGCCTCAGCTCTGTTTGGATTTTGGCTCCATGGCAGGCTAAGAGAGAGCTGAGGGATGGCTGCCCCCTTCCCTCTGTCATGTGGTCAGCTAGGCGGGAAGAGCCTTTGGCAGAGGGGAGGGGGAGCGTCCCTATCACTAGGCAGAAGCTTTCTATCGACACATCTCCACAGGTGACCTGTGCATGCGCAGTACCCATGTGTGCCTGCACGGAGGACCACTCAATGAACAACAGTTACAGGAAAGTGCACCGTTGTTTATCCTTGCTGATTCTTTGTTGATTTGTTGGGCATTGCTCAGGCCTTAGCTTATACTGAGCATCTTTCTTATTTTCCTTTGTTCATTTTTACAAACTCTTTTACACACTGGCTGGGGTCCACTCCCTTCTCTGACTTCTCCAGGCACCAGGCCACCTTGCAGGCACCTTCAGCAGGAAGGAAACCCAGCCAGTGTCTGTTCCGTTCCTGGGCTTCTCCCTATTTGCTTGTGCAGTCTGAATTCCTTTGAGTACCAATCCAAGCAGGTGTAGCTTCCAGTGGAGCTGAAAGTTCTCATCATTTCTCAACATTCCATCACTTTAGTTGTCTGACTAGAACAAATCCAGAGTAATGCAGTCACAAATGTGATTGCTGTGGGATCATTTGTACACTGCCATCCTGTATCTTCCTGTTTGAATCCATTTCCTGCCACAGGGGATTGATAGAATTGGAAGTTGTAAACACAGTGTAAACATATATTCCACACAGGAAAACCATGCCAATTCCTAACATTCCTATTACTAATTATAGATGGAAACTTTTGATAAACTGCTGAAATGTTTGTAAATACATTCTGGAATTCATTGTACACTTTTCATTCAAGTGATGCAAGAAAACAGAACAAAACCCCAAATGATCCTTAAACACTCTGCTTGTTACATTGTGATTAATTTTGGCAAGGCAATTCAGATTTATATTTTGCTAATTGACCTAATTTATGATGATTATAGCAGTGGTAGATTCCGGCTTTAGATCTGCCTCGCCATCTGTCTCGGTCTCCGGCTGTGGCTCAGTGCAGTGCTTCGTAACTGCCCCTTCCCCAAAATCAAAATCTAAGTCCAAATGCTTAGATAAGCCATCCACTCACTGACCTTCAAAGGAGCAAAAGTCTCTTCCCTCAGTTCCAGCACCAATACCATCAGATCCGATCCTATTGGATGAGGATATATTACATTGTACACCCTCTCCACATCTACAGGAATCAGATGAATAATTTTCAGAGGGTGAGCTACCCTAAGAACTGCTTCCACCTCCTAAGGTTCTGAAAAAATCCAAGTCAGTTCTGTCTCAACCACCTGCCAACAACCCACCTTGGCCAACTACTTTTCCATCAGTTCAGTGGCAGCCTTACCTGTACGTACCTTCTCCTGGTTAAGGTTCCAGCTGGGGTGATGTCTATACTCATTTGGTTCCACCATGGCCTTCGGTACTGTACTTTACTCATAGAGCATCTTCTGGCCAATCCTTCCATGATACATCTGCTCAGCAGTTCTGGTACTCAGAGGAGGAAGGTGAGGGATCTCCCTCGGGCATCAGTTCCAAACTTCCTTCGGATTCTTCTCCCAATGAGGTGGTGATTGACTCCAGATCTTTTTCGCCCAATGAAGATTTACATCTTTACACCAAGCAAATGATTATAGGATGGGGGAGACTCGTCTTAGCAGTAGTGTGTGGGAAATAATCTTGGGGTCTTAGTAAACCAAACACTGAACTGAGTCAGCAGTGTAATGTGGTCGCTAAAAAGGGTAATGCGATCTTGGGCTGTATCAACAGAAGTATAGTGTCCAGATCACATGAAGTGATGGTATCAATTTGCTCTGGTTAGACCTCACCTAGAGTATTGTGGTCAGTTTTGGGCACTGCAATTTAAGAAGGATGTAGACAAGCTGGAACGTGTCCAGAGGAGGGCAATAAAGATGGTAAGGGGTCTGGAGACCAAATCCTATGAAGAAAGGTTGAAGGAGCTGGGTATGTTTAGCCTGCAGAGGAGAAGAGTGAGAGGTGATATGATAAGCATCTTCAAGTACTTGAAGGGCATATAGAGGATGGTGCCGAGTTGTTTTCTGTTGCCCCAGGTCGGACCAGAACCAATGGGTTTAAATTAAATCAAGAGTTTCTGTCTAGACATTAGGAAGTTAGAGCGGTTCCTCGGTGGAACAGGCGTCCTCAGGAGGTGGTAAGCTCTCCTTCCCTGGAGGTTTTTAAGCAGAGGCTAGATGGCCGTCTCTCAGCAATGCTGATTCCCTGTTCAACCACTTGAATTAAATTCTTGGTTAACGGTTCTTTATTTAAAGGGCGTGTACTTTCATGTTTCAATCTATTCTGCAAACAGAAAATACTTTAGATTTATATATGGGATGGCTGTTATCAAGACACTGTGTTACTTTTTGGCCTGGCATCAGCCCCCCATGTGTTCACCAAGTGTATGGCAGTGGTTGTTGCTTACCTGCATTCCAAGGGATGTTCCATCTTTCCCTACCTAGATGACTGGTTGCTCATTGCCTCTTAACAGCAGACTTTGCAGCCACAAATCCAACTTGCTTTGGACCTCTTTTCCAAATTAGGTTTAGAGATAAATTGGGAAAAGTCCAAATTATCCCCATCCAGATAGGCACACTTTATTGGAGCTTTCTTAGATTCTTTTCTTGCAAAGGCTTTTCCTGGTAATCAGGTTAGAACACTATGATCCCTGATTGTACGTTTCCTATCAAGTAGATTTTGCTCTGTACTCCATATTCAAAGCCTTACTCAGCCTTATGGCTTTTACCACTGTGGTTGTGCCTATGGCAAGACTCCATATATGGCCTTTCAAAAATTGGTTTCTTAGGCACTTTAATCCCCTCCACTAATCCCAGTCCACAAAGTTGTCGATCCTCCAAATGATTCTCCATTCTTTACATTGGTGGCTTTTGGAGATTAATGTGTTACGGGGCTTCCCCTTTGGGGAAGGAGCACCCCTTTTGGGTGGGGTGCTCACTGCTGAGAGTCACATGAAGCTGCCTTATACTGAATCAGACCCTTGGTCCATCAAAGTCAGTATTGTCTACTCAGGCCGGCAGCGGCTCTCCAGGGTCTCAGGCAGAGTTCTTTCACATCACTTACCTTCCTAGTCCCTTTAACCGGAGATGCCAGGGATTGAACTTGGGACCTTCTGCATGCCAAACAGATGCTCTACCACTGAGCCATGACCCCTCCCCAAATACCCTGAGTCATCGGCTCATGGTATTTGGTCCCTAATTTAATCTGGCCTACACACCAATCTTTTGGAACTAAGGGTGACTTGCTACGCACATACTTCTTTTACAGATCTGTTTTGTGACCAGATTGTCCAAGGATGGCTCAGCACAATGTTACACTCCAAACTATTCATATTGCCAGTTCACACAATTCAAAAGCAGACATCCTCACGAGGGTATCCACTCTGCATCACGAAAGGCCTGTCATGGACAAGTATCTACTTCCAGTTTTTTCAGATAAACCTTTTCACCACCAGAACACAAAAGTTGAACATTTCTGCTCCAGGGCAGGCAGTAATACATGTTTGCTAGGGGATGCCTTTCAGATACCCTGGACTCAGGGTTTGTTTTATGCTTTCTCATCTACTCCATTGCTCCATGAAGTGTTGTCCAAAATCAAGACCCAAGGTACTCAATGAATCCTAATTGCACGTTATTGGCTGTGCCAGTAGCACCTTATTGGCTGTGACCTATAGAGAGACTTAGCAGGGTATCACGTCATTCCTCGCCCTCTAGCTTGTGACTTGCTGCACAGGGGAGTGATCCTACATCACAGCATTCTCAAACTGAAGCTTATGGCTTAGCTTCTCCAATCTACCCAATTGGTATTTCTGATGATACCTGTTGCGTACAGATAGGTCTGAGTCTCTGCTTCCCACACAGCAACTTATCAATGCTGAAGGAAGCAAGAGCCTGACGCGTATTTTACTCTTGCCGGGAGGGGCCGGCAGCTCTTTAACACAATACAGGAACAAGATCACAGACAGATACAAGTTCCTTACCCTTAAGGTCTTGGCTGCAGGCACTGCTTTCTTCCAAGTTCAACACCACGGCAAACCGGACTCCTAAATGAAGCTTCTCAAGATAAGAGACAGGCAGCATGCAATAACATTTGCTCCCACGAGGCACTTAACGGTCAGTCTTGCTTATATTGCCTTCGTGACTCTCTAGGTGTTTCAGCTCAACTGTCGGCTTCAGACTCTGATTCCTCCTGCGGCAACTTACGTCTTTTGTCCAAAAGCCGGGCTGACTTTCTCCTTTGCTGCAATGCCATTCTGCCTTTTATTCTTCTTCTCTCCACTGGTGGAGGAGACCCTGAAGGTGAAAGGCTTTCTCTTCCCTGTTCTCTTGTTTCAGCCGGCCGATCCTCTGGCTCCGAGGCCCCGTCTTGCTGTTCCAGTGTTATCTCTTCAGAGGGAGTGAGGGCTTGTTCTGTCGCCACTTCTTCTGAAGAGTAATTCTCAGGCTGACTCACGACACCATCCCCCCCCTCAGGCCCCCTCCCGGAAGGCTCCGATGGACCAGGTTTCCGAGGGAAGGTCCTGTGAAATTGCAGGATCAAGTTGGGTGCGTGAAGGTTTTCCACGGGTTCCCATGACCTGTCCTCTGGCCCATATCCCTTCCATTCCACCAAATACTGAAGACGACCACGACGTCGATGAGAATCCAAGAGCTGGGCTACTTCATACTCCTGGCCTTCCACAAGTACTGGAGGGGGAGGTGTAGTAGGTGTACGAAGCGGATGCAAGGGTGCTACAGGGGTAAGAAGGGAGCGATGGAAAACAGGGTGAATTTGCATGGTTCGGAGAAGGTCAAGACGGAATGCGACAGGGTTTATTTGCTCCAGAATTCGATATGGTCCAATGAACCGGTCATCCAACTTCTTTGATGGACATTGACTACGGATACACCTGGTAGATAGCCACACTGGATCCCCCACTTTAAGCACTACTCCGGCCTGTCTTCTCCTGTCAGCAACTTCTTTATAAGTGTCTTTGGCACGGTCCAGTTGTTCTTTGAGTATTTGGTGTAATGCTTGTAGCTCCTGAACAAAGGTGTTTGCAGAGGGAACAGGTGTGGTTGGAGTGGTCTGTGGGAAATATCGAGGATGGCGCCCATACGTTGCCAGAAATGGTGTCTGTTTCGTTGAGGCATGTACCGCGTTATTATAAGCAAATTCTGCCAGGGGTAATAGATTTATCCAGTCATCTTGTTGGTAGCTGACGTAGCAACGCAGGTACTGTTCTAATGTGGCATTGGTCCTTTCTGTTTGGCCGTCTGACTGGGATGATGGGCTGAAGACAGATGTACCTCGGACCCTAAGAGTGTCTGCAGGGCCCGCCAGAATCGGGAAGTGAATTGGATCCCACGATCTGAGATCAGGTGCTTGGGAATCCCATGCAGCTGGAATACGTGCTGTAAATACAAGCTTGCAGTCTCTTTGGCCGAGGGTAGTGCAGGACAGGGTATGAAATGAGCCAATTTAGTGAACAGATCTACGATGACCAGTATGCATGTGTGCCCTTGGGAAAGGGGTAGATCTGTAATGAAGTCCAAGGAAGCTGTTTCCCAGGGTTCTGTGGGTGTGGGTAGTGGCTGCAGCAGACCCGCAGGCTTTCCAGGAACATCCTTGGCTCTTCGGCACACCTCACAGGACTGCACATATCGGAAGACATCACATTGCATCCGAGGCCACCAGAATTCCCGGGACAGGAGATGTAGGGTTTTATATTGTCCAAAATGGCCGGCTGGTGGGGCATCATGGGACAAACGCAGTACTTCTCCACGCAACTCTCCCGGGGGTACATACAGCCTGCCCTCATAAGTTAACAGCTCCTGTTGTTGGGCATAACCCCGCATGTTTTTCTGCTCCGGATCCTGCAAGTCTTTAACGATTTGTCGTACATGGGGGTCTCCTTGCTGTGCCCTTCGGATTCGGTCCTGTAAGGAGTCGTGGAGCGGTGCTGCGGCCATGGTTTCTGGGGCTAGAATCATAGGTGCTGGTACTTCCTCCCCTGGCCTTAAAGCAAATTCAGGTTTTCTGGAAAGGGCATCTGCCCGTTTATTCTGGGAGCCTGGGAGGTATCTGACGACAAAGTTGAAGCGGGAGAAAAATAGTGACCAGCGAATCTGCTGTTGATTCAAAGCCCGGGCAGTTTGAAGGTGCTCCAGATTGCGGTGGTCTGTGTGGACGGTCACTGGATGTCGAGCTCCTTCAAGGTGGTGACGCCAAGTCTCGAAGGCTACTTTAATGGCCAGCAATTCCCTCTCCCAAATGGTATAATTTCGTTCGGCTGCCGTAAGCTGCCGAGAATACTGGGCACAAGGTCGCAGGGCCCCGTCAGGAGTGTGTTTCTGAGTCAACACAGCCCCCAAGGCAGTATCCGAGGCGTCGGCTTCTACAATGAAGGGAAGGTCAGGATTAGGGTACACCAAGACCGGAGGCGTAGTAAAGTGGTTTTTCAGGACCTGGAATGCATCTTGAGCTTCAGGGGACCACGAGAAGGGTTCTTTGGGCCGGAGTAAGTGGGTCAGAGGAACAGTAAGTTTTGCAAATCCGGGGATGAACTGCCGATAGTAATTGGCAAACCCCAAGAACCGCTGGACATCTTTACGATTCCGTGGAGCTTGCCATGACAGTATGGAGTCGACCTTGGCCGGATCCATGCGAATGCCCTGGGAGGAGATCCGATGGCCCAAAAATTCTACCTCGGATCGATCAAACTCACATTTCTCTAATTTCGCATAGAGTCTATGCTGCTGGAGACGAGTCAAGACCGATCACACATGGGCTGCATGCTGGGCCGGGTTCCTGGAATAAATCAGGATGTCATCCAGGTAGATGATCACATACCGGTCCAGCAGGTCCTGGAACACGTGGTTGATGAATCGCTGGAAGACTGCAGGAGCATTACATAATCCAAAAGGCATAACCAAATACTCGAACTGGCCATATCGTGTACAGAAGGCAGTCTTCCACTCATCGCCATCTCGAATCCGGATCAGGTTGTACGCTCCCCGTAGATCTAACTTTGTGAACCGGGTTGCGCCCCGGAGGCGTTCTAATAACTCCGGAATTAGAGGCAGTGGGTACCGGTCTCGGATTGTGATTTTATTCAGTGCCCTGTAATCATTACAGAGACGCAGCTCACCTCCCTTCTTCTTTACAAATAGGACAGGAGCTGAGGTAGGAGAGGTGGATGGACGAATGAAGCCACGGTCCAGATTCTTTTGCACGAACTCTTGGAGCGCCACCCGTTCCGGTTCTGTCAGAGAGTACAGACGACTGCTAGGCAGCAGAGCTCCTGGGACCAGGTCAATGGCACAGTCATAGGGCCGGTGAGGGGGAAGCTGGTCAGCCCCATTTTCCTCAAATACATCTCCAAAATCTGCGTATTGGACAGGGAGCGTAGGCATTTTCAGACTGCCGCTTACTGTGGCGAGCACTGGTTTTGAAGGGTCTTTCTGCGTCAGTGGGATCCGGACTATTCGTTGCACCCAGTCTATTGCAGGATTTGCCTGGGTCAGCCAAGTCATTCCCAATACTACTGGAAACCGGGGCATCTGAACTAGATCAAAGGAGAGCCACTCTTGATATTGCTGGATGCGTATTGCAAGAGGTCCTGTCTCCTGCGTCACTGGGCCGGACTTCAGAGGACGGCCGTCAATCGTCTCCACCATGGATGAGGTAACCTTGGCCTGCATTGGCACCTGGTTCTGGCGGGCAAAATCCACATCCATAAAGCAGTGGGTTGCACCAGAATCAATCATGGCAAAGACTTTTATTTGCCATTGGTCTGATAGACAGATCTCGATGGGGAGGAGGAGGAGTCCATCTCTGGAATCAAGGACACCACTGGACCCAATAGTTTGCCCCAAATCACCTGGGTTGCAGCGAGTCGGGTCTGCTGGTTTAACAGGCCCCCCTGGGTGAGGTTTCTTGGGGCAGGAGTTGGCGTAATGGCCAGAACCACCACAGTACAAACAGAGACCCAGGGTCCATCGCCTGTTTTTCTCCGTGGCTGTCAACCTCCCTTGACCGGCACTTAACTTCCTCAGCTCTCCTTCTCCCATTTTCTTTGGTGCAGGTGGCACAGGAGCAGGAACTGGAACAGGGCAGGCAGGCAGATCTCCTTTCCTGGATCCTTCAGCTCGGGCCTGTTGACGGGCCTCCAGGCGGTTGTCTATTCGCTGGCACAGCACGATTAACTCCCGAAGGGTAGTGGGTTGCTCTGTGCGGGCCAACTCATCCAGGATCCCATCTGCTAAGCCTTCTATAAACTGGGCTACCAGGGCGGCTTCATTCCAGTCTAAATCCTGTGCCAAGAGTTGAAACTCTGTAGCGTAGGTAGCCACAGTACCCCGCCCCTGCCACAGGTGGCGGATTCGTCTGTTGGCATTCTCAGCCTTGACTGGATTAGCAAAAGCTAGTTGCAACTCCCCCAGGAACCCATTCCAATTCTGGAGCAATGGGGACTGGCTAAGGAGAAGGGGGGTAGACCACTTGGCTGCCTGCCCTTTGAGCAGACTCAGCACAAACCCCACTTTGGTGCCAGCGTCAGGGAAATCACCTGGGCGGAGCTGAATGTACAGCTGACACTGCGCCAGAAACGTAGGGAACTCCTCCACATTCCCAGAAAATTTCTCCGGCACAGAGAGGGGGCACTTGGGTGGTCTGACTGGGGAGGCCAATAGCTGGAGCTGCTGTGGTTGCAGCTGTTGTTGAAGCAAGGTCACCATATGTGTAAGTTGGGTAACCTGCCCCTGCAGGGCCTGCATTTGGTCAGCAAATGCAGCTACAGCCACTTCCTCCATGATCAGCCAGTAAATGTGGTGGGAGCAATATGTTGCGTACTGGCAGGTCTGAGTCTCTGCTTCCCACACAGCAACTTATCAATGCTGAAGGAAGCAAGAGCCTGACGCGTATTTTACTCTTGCCGGGAGGGGCCGGCAGCTCTTTAACACAATACAGGAACAAGATCACAGACAGATACAAGTTCCTTACCCTTAAGGTCTTGGCTGCAGGCACGGCTTTCTTCCAAGTTCAACACCACAGCAAACCGGACTCCTAAATGAAGCTTCTCAAGATAAGAGACAGGCAGCATGCAATAACATTTGCTCCCACGAGGCACTTAACGGTCAGTCTTGCTTATATTGCCTTCGTGACTCTCCAGGTGTTTCAGCTCAACTGTCGGCTTCAGACTCTGATTCCTCCTGCGGCAACTTACGTCTTTTGTCCAAAAGCCGGGCTGACTTTCTCCTTTGCTGCAATGCCATTCTGCCTTTTATTCTTCTTCTCTCCACTGGTGGAGGAGACCCTGAAGGTGAAAGGCTTTCTCTTCCCTGTTCTCTTGTTTCAGCCGGCCGATCCTCTGGCTCCGAGGCCCCGTCTTGCTGTTCCAGTGTTATCTCTTCAGAGGGAGTGAGGGCTTGTTCTGTCGCCACTTCTTCTTCTGAAGAGTAATTCTCAGGCTGACTCACGACAATACCTTTATGGCCTTACTTAACACTTGTAAAACTTCCATTCGCAAATCCTACCATCACAAATGGCTCAGGTTTACTGCATATGTTTTGGTTAGGGGTTAATAACTGCCCCTTTGTCTATTGTGTTTTGTTTAGGGGTTAATAACTGCCCCTTTGCCTATTGAGTTCCCTGAGTAAGTCAGGCTTGGCTCCATCTTCTGTCAAAGTACATTTAATAGCTATTTCAGCCTTTCATGACCTGGTAGAAGGCCGTTCTGTTTTTCTGCACCAAACCTCAAAACAGTTCCTCAGGGGTATTGCCAACTTTTCCCCAGCTAGACCCCCCCTTGGTTCCCCAATGGAGCTTTTCCCTGGTGTTGGCTTCTTATGCCTTTGAACCACTGGCTACTTGTTCCACTGCCTTATTGTCTATGAAGGTGGGTTTTGTGGTAGCTGCCATTTCTGTTATGAGGGTGGGCTAGTTAGCCGCTCTTATGGTGCACCCTCCTTTTACTCAATTTTTTCCAGACCAGGTAACTTTAAGGCCTAGTATTAGCTTCCCCCCTAAGGTTGAGTCAACCTTCCAATTTTCCCAGACCATCAACCTGCCAGTATTTTCCCCAAACCCTTCCTCTAAAGCAGAATGATTTCCACAGTCTAGATGTTTGTAGACCTTTATTGTTCAACAGTTTTCACAAGGATAAAACTTTATTTGTATGTCATTCGAGCCCTCAAAAGTCATCTCAGACTCTCTATCATTGGATAGTTACAACTATTAAGCTTTGTTACCAGTACACTGGTGTCTCCTGTCCCTTACTCATCCAGGCTCTCTCAACCAGAGCTCAGGGGTCATCTGCTGCCTTCCTGCATGAGGTTCTGTTTGACATCTTCAAAGCTGCCACGTGGTCTTCGTCAGAGACGTTTGTATACCACTATGCTGTAGATATAGATGCCAGAAGAGAATCAGCTGCAGGAAAGCCTGTCCTGCATTATCTCTTCAACTGAAGGGCTCACCCCACCTCCTGGTGAGTAGTTTGCTGTTCTCCCAATGTGGGACTGCACAGAAGAACTATGGTGAAAACAGGGTTGCAGTTACCTGTAATTGTTGTTCATTGAGTGTCTTCTGTGCAGGCACACATTCCCTCCCTCCTGCCTCTGATGGCTCAGGAGAATTAGGGAGAAATGGTGACTCACCCTCACAGCATGCAACAGTTTCAGTGGGAAAATGCTGCAGCATGTGCTGAGAGGAGGGGCACCCTTTCAGTTCTTTGACTAGAAAATTCTCTGCATCCAGCCTGCACATGCACAGACGCAGTGTGTGCCTGCACAGAAAATGCTTGATGAACAACAATTATAGGTAAGGGCAACCCTATTTTATATTCCAATAGAAAATGAAAGGGTACCATTATTCTAAGTGTGACAGGTCTTCCATTTTTAGGTGTTATCAAAATATTTTTTAAAAATTGATTTAAAAGAAATGTAATTGTTGGCTATTGGCAGCATGCTAATTGTGTTCTAAAAGTGTTTTTAAATAAGTATTATGGACAATACTGTGCCGAGGTAATCCAGAATATCAGATTTGTGTAGCCTTTACTGATAAGAAAAATAAGCAAAATTGCAATATTTAAATTATTTTGCATACCGCTGCTTTCTTTGTGCTCCTTTATATGGCAGTGGAGGAATACTAGTGGCATGAACAGGTAGCTGAACTATGGCTTAAGGAATGCATTGTTTTGGATCTCTGCAAAAAAGATTAAGAATCTTTTTATGCTCAGAGCTGGATAGTGAACCGCAACAAAGAACACATGGTGCACAGACATGTTTCCCCCTCAAATGGCAAGTTGCTTTATTTATCCATTTAAGAAAGAGAGGCATGTATCCTACAAGGTCTGTGAATGGGTCAGAGCTCACAAATCAAGCCTTTGCCTCTCCTCCCCATTAAGCCTCCTAAAGTTTTGTTCTTTGGGGCTCAGAGGACCATCACTAAGAGGATAGAAATCATCTCCTCTTCCCCTGCCAGAAAAGCATTTCAGCATTGGAAAGGACTATGGTTATATGATTTTGTGCCATCTTTATCCATTGTCATTAAAATTACAAATACTCCTACTGCTACTACTACTAAGTTTGTCAAATAGTAATGTTGTGCTAAGCATAAGCCTTCAGAACTAACATTATTTCCAATGTCTTTACAGGTTGAATTGTCTTTCTTAAACAGTAATGACACTCTGTCATGGCCCACAGACTGAAAATTCTTAATCTATACTCCAGTTCCAAAAAAGGGGTCATCAAAGATTGTAGCAACTATTGGACCATTGCATTAATTTTCCATGCTAGTAAAGTGATGCTTAAAACTTTACAACAAAGATTCTTACTATGTATGGAACAAGAAATGCCAGATGTTTAAGCTGGGTTGAGAAGGAGAAGTGGCACTAGATATAATATTGCAAATTTAAATGGTTACTGGAGAATGCCAGAGAATTTCAGAAGAAAATCAGTTTGTGTTTTATAGATTGACTGTGTGGATCATGAAAAGCTATGGGTGGTTTTAAAAGAAATGGATAGGCCACAACATCTGCTTGTTTTGATATACAACATGTACTCTGGACAAGAGGCTACTGTTAGGACAGAATATGGGAAACAAAATGGTTTCCAGTTGGCAAAGATGTCTGACGAGGAAGAATATTATCTCCCCATCTGTCCAATCTGTATGCAGAGCCCATCATAAGGAAAGCTGGATTGTGTGTGTTAAGTGCCATCAAGTTGCTTCCTACTTACGGCTATCTTTATGGCTGGTAGGCTCCCCAGAGAACATTAAGATCATCAAATGCTAATTTACTGGAGATCCCCAGCCGAAAGAGTGTCCAGCTGGCCTCTACCAGGGCCAGGACATTTTCTGCCCTGGCCCCTGCCTGGTGGAATAGTCTCTCTAATGAGACCAGAGCCCTGCGGAACCTTATGGAGTTCCGCAGGGCCTATAAGACAGAACTATTCCACCAGGCCTAGCCTATGGTTGAGGCCAGCTACGGTTTCCTTTATCAGTGCTGGCCTCCCTACCCTACTCCACTATACCTGAATGCTTCCATTTCATCTGCAGGCTCTGCACCTTATTTAAACGACCTGCAGGCCCCGCTGTGGCCTTATAGCACAATTAAATGTGCCACTGGAGATATGTGATCTTTACTATTTTTATAGGGCTGTTTGTAATTCATTGTTTTTATACATTTATGAAGTTTTATTAAATATTTATTATGTGAGCCACCCTGAACCCGGCTTTTGCCAGGGAGGGCAGGCTATAAGACTGATGAAAAAATTAAATAAATACCCTAGGAATTAATGACCTCCAAAATGTCCTATCATTAACAGCCTTGCTCAGGTCTTACAAACTGAGGGCCATGGCTTCCTTGATTGTTTCAATCCATCTCATGTCGGGTCTTCTCCTCCTGCTGCCTTCAACTTTTCCTAGAATTATTAACTTTTCCAGTGAGCCTTGTCTTCTCATAATGTGACCAAAGTACGACATCTTCATTTTAGTCATTTTAGCTTCTAGGGAAAGTTCAGGCTTGATTTAATCTAGAACGCACTTGTTTGTCTTTTTGGCGGTCAATGGAGGAAACATTAACAATTTGAGATGACACATTACTGGTACAAAATAGCGATCAAATGACTACCAGTGAAGGTTAAAGGAGAAAATGCCAAAGCAGGATTACAATTGAACATCAAGAAGACAAAAGTAATGACTACAGAGAAATTACACAACTTTAAGGTTGACAATGAAGAAATTATAATTGTTAAAGATTTTCTATTTCTTGCCTCCATCATCAACCAAAAGGGAGACTGCAACCCAGAAACCAGAAAGAGATTGAGACTTAGAAGGGCAGCCCAGAAGGAACTAGAAAAGATCCTTCAGTGTAAGGTTGTGTCTCTGGAGATGAAGGTCAAGATAATTCATACATTACTGTGTATGGATGTAAAAATTAGACATTGAAGAAAGCTGATAGGAAGAAAATTAAAATGTGGGGTTGGAGAAGGCAAAGTAGGTTCTAGAGCAAATCAGTTTGGAATGGATAGACTCAATAAAGCCACAGCCTTCTGTTTGCAGTACCTTAGTAAGGCTGTAAATGATAGGACGTTTTGAAAGTCATTAATTGATAATGTTGCTGTAAGTCAGAAGTGGTTTTATGGCACATAACACATACAACACACAGTGATCCTCTGTCTTATTCCATGTATGGTGATGCTGTTTAATATATATTTTGGGAATCTCTGTCAGAATAATCTGCCAGCTATACATAGAAAAAATTGTTTTGTTGACTATTCATTATACTGTAATAATAAAAATGTTCTTTGGTGTTTTCTTTTGCATGTAAAATTATATTAATGCATTTCATTCCCTCAGTCGCTCCTTGGAGTTGTCTGTGAAAATCTTCTTTATACCCAGTGCATTAAAACTGACTTACTCAGAATGTTATTGAAAGGATTTGGAATGAGGGAAACTTCCTTGATGGAATCCAACTTTGAATAATTACAAGCAGATAGTTGCTGAAGGCCTTTTTCATTTATGTGTTACTGAATGTAAATCTTTGCTTCACTTCAGCAAGCTGGCATACGAAGGATTTAAGTGTACCGAGATTAGACTCTCGCTCTTCCTCATCCCTAGTCTTATCCATTTATACTCCAACTGCTGAAATTAAGACATGTGGACGTAACAGTGTCACAAGAAAATGGCCATTTTCTACCTGCTGAAGGAAAGAAAAGAACATTGTGACTGATTTTTGTGTGTATATGCATGTGTTTGGATATTAATTGCAATGTTTGTTACTCTTTTATACTTACAGGGTTCCATGGGATATCCTGGAGCAAGAGGACCACAAGGGGAGCAAGTAAGTGATGCAAGCACCAACTGTTATATCTTTCATGAAGTATGTTTCTCAGCCTAACCTGCTTTGAAGGATTGTTGTGAAGTTAAAATGAGGGAAGGGAACCCCATGTTCCTCACTATGAGGTTTGTGGAGGAGGGTGGGATTAAAAAGTGGTAATTATGTTATTTTAAAACTTCACTGGGCCAGCCTTTCTGGATTTGTGTCTGTTCCATGGTGGCCCTGAAGTACTGACAAAAATATAGCTAAGGGTTAATCCACTTCTCTAACCTCTTCTGCAGTGTCTCTGGTGTTGTTTACCAAAACAGAAGAATGAATCATTACATATCTGTGAGGACCACAAGGCTTTGAACCAGGTCACAGTCTGCAACCATTACATATTATCTGTATCGCTTTCAAAAGGCTGAACTGGATGCCTTCAGCTCCATCTTTGCCATAAAGTCCTATAATCCAGTGCACATGCATTCCCTTAGTGAGTGGCAGACAGCTTATATACTCACTATGACCACGTCACATCTTACTCCATGCTAAAGGGGGAGGAGACAAAGGAGCTCATCTAACAGAAGTAGCTTGGCTGCAGTTAGTCAGAAGAGTCACATGCTTGGTGGTCACCAGGGAGCAGGACAATGTTGCTAGTACTAACCTACTCAGGAATAAAGGCCTATTTGGGTCTAGACTGAGAATAGCAATGGCAAAGTGGTTAAAAGGTAGAGCCAGGGGGAAGGAAAGGCCAGTTTGCATTCTCTGTCAGGAGTTCTGGAAGATGGGCAAGCTGCAAGGCCTGGAGACTTCACAACCTCAGGGGATCCAACCTTCCTAGGGCCAAGGGCAAAAGCCGGGAGTAAGAGAGAACTGGAAGCTACTCCAGCAGAACAGTGGAGGCATGGTTATCTCAGGGCATAACCCTGCAGCAAGGGTGCAGTAGCTAGAGGCTGCAGCCAAAGAACTCTGGAAGAGCCCTCTCCCAGGAGCCGATGTGGAGACTGGGCCAGAGGCAAGCAATAAAGAGGACAAATATTATTACTGTAAGGAGGCCTCCTTGCCTTAAAAGAGAGATTGATATCTGGTGGATGTTGTGAGAAATGATGTAGGGTGGGATCCCCCAATAAGGATGAGATCCCCACCCCAGGGAGGTTCACAGGCTACTTGTTGTGTTGATACCCTTTGGATTGACTCAGTGATCCTCAGTGTGGTATCTGAAAGTTTGGCTTCTGTTTGCTTCTTGAGGATAAAATCTAATAGGTCTTGAACGGACCAGAAAAAAAACAAAACAGGGAGCTTTGGGTTGCTCCTTGACCACTGATTGACTAGTGAAACATCCATGGGAGGTGCATGGTTCATCTATGGCAGGTGATTCACAGCCATGCACCCTCAGCTTGGCCTTTGACTCAGACTTTCTTATTTCTCTGGGTTTGGCAACTTCTTTCTGTGGCTGTGCAGTGAGCAAGCATTCTGCTTTCTTTGGAAATTGAAACCAAATAGTGCATCTCTTTCCCAAAGTAAAGAGCCAGTCCTAACTTCATCTTATTGGTGCAGGAGTTGTTTCAGAAGAGTCCAGGAGGCATCATTAGGATCCAGGGTGTAGCCCTTCAATGTGCTTTCATTGGGATCCAGGGCGTAGCCCTTCAGTGGTTTTGCTCTTTTCTCCAAGGTCAGGGACAAAGAGTGGTGCTAGGGTAGTAGGTGTCGCAGTGGCACCCTTTGGTGTGTGGGGTGCTGCAGGGTGCAATCTTCTCCCCAATGTTGTTTAATATCTTTATGCACCCTCTTGCCCAGCTTGTCAGGAGTTTCGGGCTGGGGTTTCATCAGTACACTGATGACACCCACCTTATTCTGTTGATGGATGGCAATCCGGACTCCACCCCGGACACACTGGCCAGGTGCTTGGACGCCGTGACTGGATGGTTGAAGAAAAGCCAACTGAAACTAAATCCATTGAAGACGGAAGTTCTTTGGCTCGGCCGTGGTGGCCGTGGGGTGGGGTGCCAGCTCCCAACTCTTGACGGCGTGCAACTAACATCTGCACCTGCTTATCTGTGGAGGCTCAGGTCACAGCCGTGGTCAAGGCATCCTTTTTCCATCTCCACTGGGCCCGGCAGCTGGTGCCTTACCTCTCCTGCCCTGACCTAGCCACAGTGATCCATGTGACAGTCACCTCTAGACTGGATTACTGTAACTCTCTCTACATAGGGCTGCCCCTGAGACTGACCCGAAGGCGCCAGCTGGTGCAGAATGCTGCCGCGAAGACCCCATTGCTGAAACAACTGCACTGGCTCCAGCTGGAGCATCGGATCAGGTTCAAGGTGCTGGTTTTGACCTTTAAAGCCTTACACAGTCTGGGACCATCGTACCTGCAGGACCGTCTCTCCTGGTATGCCCCCGCAAAGAGCCTTATGCTCTACTAATAGTAATCTATGGGTGGTCCCTGGCTTGAAGAATGTGCAGCTGTCCTCAACAAAGGTCAGGCCTGGTGGAATATTCTTCCTGGTAACATCAGGGCCCTGCAGGAACTTAAGGAATTCCGCAGGGCCTGTAAAATGGAACTGTTCCCTATGAAATGGAACTATAACTGAGGGCAGCCATGAATTGATCCATCATTATGGGCTTCCCCATCCTCCTCCCCACTCTTCACATCTGTGGGGGGGGTTGACCTGCTGTAACCCAGTTACATGGTGGCATCTGGGTGAATTTATGGCCACCTGTTTATGATTTTATTATGTTTTTAATATTATTAATGTTTTATTTATGATTGATGGTTTTATGTGTTTTAAAGGTTGTTGCCTGCCCTGAGCCTGGCTTGCTGGGAATGAGGGTGGGCTATAAATTTGAAAAACAAACAAACAAATAAATCATCTTTGCATCTGCAGCAAATGCCTATTCAGAAGCAGCAGCCTCTGCCATAGGAGGATGCTTGTCTTGGAACCTCCTAGAATTTTGCAGAATCTCCCAACATTTGTGATTGGCACTGCATACATGGTAGCCATTTTGTGATTGGTCCTGTGCCTTGGCAACCATTTTACAGTGCCATCTTTTCTTAGCAATCTTCAGCAACAAACTGTCACGATTATGTTCTCAGTTATTTAAAAAATCATACAGATGGTAGCCTAAATATTTTGGACATGTAAATTGTGGTTGCATGCCAACTGGAATAAATATTGTTTTTGCTAAAATTTATTACAGATTCATTGCCCACTTCTCTGATATCCTTGGGCTCTTAACTGCACTCATTCACAAATCTAGGTTTCCCACAACACTTACTAGCCAACACCAGTGGGATTTTGGACAACTAAAAAAGTGAAAACATTTACACTTGGATTCTTTATAAGAGACACATTAAGGAAATTTGTTATCGATTGTTAATTGAAACATACTTACATTCTTTCAATATATTTAACAAAGGTATGACCAAGTTTAATGTCAGCTGATGGAATATGCATTTTAAATCCATGTCTGCTGGGGGAATCTTCCATTTTTTACATTTCTTCCAAACATTCATTAAAATTTTCCTTCATGTATCAGTCTGTATCAGATATTTCATCATGTTCTGAAATAGCCCTCCCCTCCTGCTCAGTAATTTTGAGCTACTGTTTAGGTGAATAATCATGTTGACGCATGAGATTTATGTTTTATGTAAGTTACATGAAAAGCAGTCTTTGAAAATTTAGCACTTATATAGGAATATAAAAATGCACTAATTCTTTTCCCCCCTTTCAATTTAGGGAATTCCAGGAATGGCAGGCAACCCTGGGGCTCCTGGTTACCCTGGCAGGCAGGTGCAGTAACTATGCTTCAGACCTAAATTATTAGATTTCCTTTTTTGCTTTGAACACTGATTGTCAGAACTATCTTTTTTACGAATAAGTACAACTCTAGAATATTTTATATGTGTTGAGATTAGATTGTTGTACTCTGTTTTACCTGATTAGTTTTAATGCTTGGTATATTCACTGGACAAGTTAACAGAATTTCCAGTTTTATCTTAATATTCCCCCCCCCAAACAAAAACAAATGTAGTGGTTTATCATTAGTTCACTTTTGATGGTTTTTGATGGGGAAATTGTATCCTGAAGAAAGGTGGATCTTTGTGTGTTGCAGAAAGGGTACAAAGACCGCCTCATCCAGTAATACTGAGTTTTGGGAAAGTTAAGAAAAAGTACTGATATAAATTACTGAGTGTTTAAGCTCCTGCTAAGCCAGTCTACTTTGTTTTAATTTATCATTCACTCTTTTTTTTCTAGTTCATCCCATGCCAGACTTAAATATCTGTGCATTAATTAGCATGTTTAAATAGATAATAGCTATTGTTACTTTTCTCTCATGGGAGCAATGGCATGATAGTTTTTCTGAGATTATTTTCCTGCTCTTGTTTTGTTTATTTAGAGTTGCTTCACATGTTCCTTTTCAGGTTTTTAGTTTGTTTCTGAGATATCAGAAACCCCAGAAATCAAATGCACAACTTACCAGAATTTCCTAAGAGATCAAACCTACTTCTTCCCCTCTTTTTCCGACATGGCTCTTCCATCCAGTGAAAGGAACAATTATCTGATAAACATCAGTACTGGGAGGTTTCCACTGCCCTAACAAGCGTTTTGATGGAAATAAACTACCTGTATTGTTCTAAAAGCTTGAATCTGAGATTAAAGAATACTAAAAGTAGCTGCCACTATTCCACAAAGCAAATAAGCAAAATCTGAGCTTTATATTAGCCACTCTGAATGACTGAAAAAGTAAAAGTTGTGGGAAGGTCTGTGTTAGGATTTGAAATATTATTTATTTACAAAATTTATACTCCATGTTTCTGTCCTCATGAGGGCCACCAAGGCAGCTAATGGATTAAAAATATACATAAAAACACATCTTAAAAACAATTAAAAATGAAGAAAAACACATCATTCAAACAAAGCCAAGCTACAATACACGTACAATACAATAATTATGCACATACATAAAACCAACAATTAAAAACAAGGCAGGAAGGAGGGATCACTGAGGGAGCACCGGACAAAAACAAAATATCTTCACTTGCTGGTAGAAGATGGCAGCAGCAGGGGACAGTCAACTCTCTGGGGAGACAGTTCCAGAGTTTTGTTGCCACGACCAAGAAGGCCTTCTCCCAGGTTGCCACCTGCCTAATCTCAGAAGGCAGGAGCACCTGTAGCAGGACCTCAGAAGATGACCATAGTGGTTGGGTGGGTTTGTAAGGGAGGAGATCCTTCAGATATGCTGGTACCGAGCCATGTAAGGCGTAAACTTTGTTGTGATAATAGATCAACCAAGATTGATACATAGACAGAGTAACACAGCACAGTGTTATAGGTTTACACCAACACCTTGAATTATAACCAGAAACAGATTAGGATCCAGTGTAGATGAGTCAAGGCTGGAGTGATATGGTCTCTCCAACCCACTCCAGTCAACATCCTGGCTGCAGCATTCTGCACCAATTGAAGTTTCCAAACATTTTTCAAAGCCAGCTTCATGTCCTGTGCACTGCAGTAACAGAATCTTGATATAACCAGGATATGCACCATAGAGACAAGATATTTTCTGCCCAGGAAAGACTAAACAGTCAAAGCTGGTAAAAGGCACTCCTGGCCACAGCTGCCACCTGTTTATCCAGCAGTAAGCCTGGGTCTGAGAGCACTCCCAAACTACAGACCTGTTCCTTCAAGGGGAGTGCAACTTGATCCAGAACAGGTGACACCTGAAGTCCCGGGTCTGACTTTCTGACTTCAATCTTGTCAGGGTTAAACTTCAGTTTATTAGCCTGCGTCCTCTCCAAAACTGCCTCCATTTACCAGTTCAGGGTTTCTACAGCCCCCCTGGGATCTTTGGCTGTGCAGGAGCACTTCTCATTTAGTTCTGGGCACAAGGAAGAGTACAGTTTTTTATCTTAAAAGTCCTAAACCTAGGACATCAACCTTCTCTGTCTTGGTTTTTATTATCTGTTCAAAGTGTGTTGTGTGCCTGGTATAGCCCAGGAGATGACTAATGCCTCATTAAAACTGGTTGCCAGTTTTCCCTGTATGGGTAAAGTGCTTGAGTGAGTACAGAAGATTTCCCTCAAAGGATTTTTAAATGTAGACTCCAGGTAGACAATCCCCAGCAACAACTTGAGATGCTGGCAGTGATGTTGGGGCTCAGTGTGCTTCCAGTATGTATGGCCAAGTATGGCCTTCATCTCTTCATCCCACCCAATTCTTTTGTTTCACCGAACACCAGTATCTTCACAAGTAAATGATGTGAATTTGTTGGCACACACACCAAAAAATGTTACCTATTCCTGATCTAACCCCATTTTAATCTGGGGTTGGGCTTGGTTTTGGAACTGCAAATACCTAACTTGACCTAGTAGACGACTTTTGCTGGGACAAGGTGAGTACAACCTTGTTGATTCTTCTGGACCTCCTAGTGGCTTTGATACCATTTACCATGGTATCCTTATGAGTCAATTGTTGGGATGGGAGTAGGAAGCACTGTGGTTTCAGTGGTATGTCTCAGGTATTTTCCAGAACAGAAGGCCCCAACCTTTTCCAGCCTGTGGGCACTGTGAAATTCTGATAAAGTGTGATGGGCACAACCAAAAAATGGCTGTCACAAAATGGCTGCTGCAGGAGGAGGAGCCACCCATGAAGATCTTTGTGTTGTGGCTGCTGCTATCAAAACATTTTAAAAATCTGCACAGCCAATCAAATCTCCAATGACCAATAACCCCACCTGGCCCCACCCATTTGGTTGGCACCAAGAAAGGTGTCAGCAGGCTCCATGGCACCGGTGGACACCACGTTGGGGACCACTGTTCTAGAATACTGGCATAAGAGATTTTTGTCTTGGTCTCTGACAATTTGCTGCAAGGTTTCTTTGGACTCTATAATCCCCTATACTGTTTAAAAACTACATGGAACTATTGGTTTTAAGTTATTTGAATGGAGCTGAGATACCATCAATACCTTGATGGCACTCAGCTCTTCTTTTTTCTATCAAGTCCAGATGAGCATCAGTCTTAGAACGTAAGTGGATATTCTGAACTGGTGCTTGGAGTTAGTAATGGGTGTTAGTCATTGGTCCCTTTAAGGAAGGGCCTCTATTTTTCTATGGGTTCTCACCCCAGTGGATACACGACTGTCAAGAGGAAGACACAAGACTTCAGAGTGTTACTGATATGAATTAAACTGTTTATTGAAAGGCATTACTGAACAATACGATACAAAAGCAAATTGCAAACTGAATCAGACGCATGATACAAGAATACATGAAAAAGGCATGGATACAAAACCATCAGTAAGATGATCATTACAGGAAATAATATAAGCAGTTAAATAGGCAGTCCTGAAGCATGAGTAAGTAAAGTATAATTCTAAAGCAGTTCTAAACCAGAAGAGGACACATTAGATAGTGGAGATCTAGTGTTACTTTTGAATGCACAGGTAAAATCTGTAGTCTAGAGCACCTTTTTCAGCATTAGTTTTTGTGCTAGTTGTGTTCGCTTCTAAAAAGTAATGGTCTTACTACTGATGAGTATATATGTGTGTATAAAGTGCCATCAAGTCGCAGCTGACTTATGGTGACCCCATAGGGTTTTCAAAGCAAGAGACTAACAAAAGTGGTCTTTCTCTGCATAGAGACTCCTGAATTCTCTGCATAGAGACTCCTGAATCCAAATACTAACCAGGGTAGACCCTGCTTGGTTCTAGGTTTTACCTCCAAAGCGCTAAGATTACCTGAAGTATTTCTTTCTTCTTTATGAACTTGCCTGCCTTCCAAGTCCATTTTTGGAGGTATATTTCCACATATCCCTGCCTGGATGGCTGGAGGCTGCCATGAAGAGAATATTTTCTGTGATTGCAGCCTTTTTACAGAATCCTAGAGCGATCCATCTGTCACCTTCCCTGTTGTCTTTTACATACAGGAAAGGTCTGTCATGTTTGCCTTGGCGTTGGGGATGTAAGTTTTTTGTCCTCCTTTCTGCTGCCCACCATGAAGCAATTTACGCTGCTCAGGGCTTGATGTTAAGGTGCCCCTTTGGTTTGTGTTATCTTGGTGCTTTCAGTTTTAATGATTTTATTGTATTATTTTATCAGGTATTCTCAAGCTGTTAGGGATCCCATGCTGGGATAAAGGGAGCACAAGAAGAACTTTATAGAAATAACTGAAAGGAAAGAGTGGAGAGCTTGACTGTGTCCACCATGCTGCAGTGCTCTTGCATTTGGGGAAATGCTGCTGCAGATGTACAACACTTTCCCTAAATAGTTGTCAGTTTTTTAAATTGTTTTTACTGCTGAAACAAGAGTGACTATTTTTAAAACATTCATGAGACCTTTAGTATGTAAAATGACTCTTTCTGTTAATGTAGTACATATAGAAAGAACCAATCAGCATAAAAAGTGGATTTCCTTAAGGTATCTGGAATGACTCCCACTCCAAAACACACAGTTCAATTTCTTGAATTGGTCACCGACCCTGAGTTTTAGTCTGTTCATTGATACGATGTCAGATCAGGTTTTTTTTAGTAGCTCATAGTCATGAATATGATCTATTAAAATATTTTAAAATAAAATACTAGTAACTGGGTAACAACTTGCAAGCCTTTCCTGGATATCAACAGTTCTGAATGTTTGGAATCAGCATGTTATTCTGATGCTGGATGGGAAATGTCTGGAATTGCATTGAAACTTATAAGTTTATTAAACATGCTTATGAAGTCACATTAAGACAAGTCCATAATTGAAGAGAATATTTCCCCCAAGTAATTAAAAGTAAATTGCAGCCATACCCAGGGAATCATATATTTTAAAAGCCCTCTGGGAACTTGATTAGATGTTATAGTGTTCTGACTTCCACAGTCACAGTTTTTAAAAAGCATGTTGCCAGCTTTGCAAATTAACAGCTGTGGCACTTTTAAAATATAGTGCCTTTGCTCATTGAAAATGAAGTAAAAGGCATTTCTTTTTGTGCTAGGGTTTAGCAGGACCCGAAGGTAACCCAGGCCCTAAAGGTGTAAGAGTAAGTAAGCATTTTTTGAAGGATTATGATATGCATGACTTGTATTTTTTGTCCATTCACAGTGGGGCAGCACACATTTCATTCAGATTTTGCTGTTTCTGTACTCACTGGGTCATTCTGTTTCTTACAGAGTTATTCACAAACTGTATTTCATTAACATGCACTGAAGGATTCCCAAAAGCAGAGGCATATTAGTCTATTGCAGTCCAATATCAAAGAGTCTAAGGTGTCACAAGACTCTCTGCTGTTTTGGAGGATATGGATTTATTTCATTTTCATACTCATAACCCACAAGCTATTCATACAAGTCCTCTACCTTTGGTTGGAATGTACATACACCAGACAAAAGAGGTGTGTAGATTTGTGCTTGCCATATTTATTTTGTGATAGAAGATGCTGAGAAGGAAGGGTTAACTGTTGTTTTGTACTGTTGTCAGGTTAGCAAAACTATGGTTTTTATCAGGTGGTGCTTTTCCGATCTCATCTCTGTCAGCAGTAAGATCTTGGGAATAGGTCTCGGCCTGCTGCACTTCAATGACATGTTTCTCCTCATTCCACATAGTGATTGAACAGGGAGATTCTACATTTATTTGAATGCAAAATGTTCTCTAACCCTGGCTATTGACTCCACTAAAAAAGTTATGAGTGTGCCTTTTAAAAGTGAAGGAGTGGTACATTTACATCAACACAGAAAGAAAGAAAAACATGGTGGCCACATCAGTATTTGGCCAATTACTTTAGACTAGGGATGTCACTCATTTGTTACAAGGGCTGGATATTACATAAATGTCATTTGGTCCAGCCAGCTCAGATTGGCCATGTGTGCCAGCCTGCAGCTGGCTTGCTAGCCCAGAGGGAGAGCGGGTGGCTTCCCTACAGCGGGTTCGCCAGGCCAGATCGGGAACGGGGGTGTGTGTTTCTCAGCTAGTGGGCTTGTAGGTGGGCCTCGGCTGGTGAGCCCACAGCATGCTTGCCAGCCCAGATCGGGAGTGGGGGGTGGCTTCCTCGGCTGGTGAGCCCGCAGCGTGCTCACCAGCCCAGATCGGTAGGCCCCTGCAGCCTAGAATCGGGAGCAGTGGAAGGGGGGCTGCCTTGACTTGCAGGCCAGATAACAGCCCACAAAGGGCCGGATCTGGCCCCTGGGCCTTATCCTTGACACCCTTGCTTTAGACACTAAGAAACGTCTGCCATTTCCATATTATTTAACAAATCCATCTATCGATTGAGAGCCATCTGCAGGTTTAATCATGTAAACTAACAGACCATTCCTGAGGGGGGAGGTAGGTCCGTGGTGGCGAGCAGTGCAGCCATGCCTCCTCCTCAGAGGCTTCCTGGCCGCTGCAGAGGGGGGGGGAACATAACAAAAAGAAAAACAGGCGAAAATACCCCATTGCAAACAGTGAGGCTGCCCCACCGAAAAAGGTGGTGCAGCCCCATCACAGCTCAAGGGGGTGTTCCCAGGGTGAAAGGGGTTAGGAAGGTGACTTACATCAACTCTGCCACCTGGAATGCCCCACCCAATGCCGGTTCCAGGATTTAGGTCTTGGAGCAGCGGTTGCAGCAGCGGAGACCTGCGCTGCTCTAGATCACCCAGGCGCCGGCATGTGTGCCACCCGGGATGGTGTGTCTGTTATCCTGGGTTAAATGGGCACTTATGCCGGTGCAAGGTCACGCTGGCTGCTATGGAAGTTTCCCCCACCCCCTGAATGCGCTCTAAGTTAGGCCAGTGGCTTCTCTAACTACCTGTTTTCAATTCTGTTTGGTGCTAGCTTCCTGGGATCTTTATCAGTCTTGCATTCTGTGTTTCTTTAGCACAAAGGTGGAGATACAAAGATATACCACCACTGAGCAAAGTCTCAATAGAATATGTCTATTAGTTGTGGATTAATGTAACAATTTGTGACAAAACTGGAGGAACATGACTTTCTCAACAAACATTTGCTTGTCACCCTGGTTATTTCTGCACAGATTTTTCCCCTTATCATCTTTTATTGGTTGATTGTATCTAGCACACAACTGAGAATTATTTGCACCAGAAATAGAAGCTACTTCATACAGATTTGTTCCTTGTTCTGGAGGAATGTTTGCAAAATATTCAACTAAATTGGAGAAGAAAATAAGTATTTATTTAAAGAAGAAATAATTGTTGTAGCACCTTTCCTGAGGAAAAACAAAACAACTTGTTTGTTTTTAAAAGTCAGTAGGCCAGTTGTGAGAAGTTTTGCTTGCTGGAATAATTTATTTTAGTGAACTATCACATAAATATAAGGACAAGAAATTTAAATAATTTTAGTGGCATGTCTAACTGCACAAATTTAGCCAGTGTAGTATAGTGGTTAGAGTGCTGGACTATGAATGGGAAGACCCAATTTCAAGTCTCCACTCTGTCATGAAGCTCACTCAGGAGTCCTAAGAACACTGCCTTGGTAGTAATCCCTATTTTTAAAAAATGGGAATTATTTCTGAGTAGTACTGCTTAGAAGTGCTCCCAAAGTGGCCTTGGACCATTCATTCTTGTTCAACCTAGCCTAAATCATAGAGTTTTTTGGGAATAAATGTTTTAACACTAGGGTTGCTAGCCCTGTTTTTAGAGGGTGGAGCGTGGGAGGGGGAGTTCTCACTCTGAGGTGAAGGACATCTTCAGCAGTGGATGATTCCCTTCCCATGATTAGGGATGCAGGATTTAATTTCCTCCTCCTGCGACCTGAGCTGGGACCACCCCCTATATCCAGTTTTCCTCCTGTCTCAGAAGGAGAAGCAGCTAGAGCCCAAGCTCTGCAGCCTACTGAGATTAAGGGAAGAAAAAACAGCTACAAACCTACCCCTAACTCCTTCCTTCAAACATAATCTACTTATTCCTACTATTATTATTCTTCAACTTCATTCTTTTCCCCTCTTATTCCATCTCCTACTTTCCCTCACACTGTCCCCTCATCCTCCCAGTCACCGACATGACGAGGTAATGGCGACCAGAGAGGAACAACTAGGAGACAAACTCCCATCTGGAGATGAGGAACAGGTGGCTGGGCTCCTCTCTCCCCGAAGGCAGCAAGATGAACCCACTGATGACCGCTGTCACAGAGTCGCAGAGGAGGAGGGTGAGCCGGAAGCTAGGGCCTCCAAACAAAAGCGATTGGCCCCAACAGGATGCGTGACAAAGATGCTCTAAGAGGAGGAAGCCGCCTGTTCGGCCCCTGACAGCAACGAGGGCGAACCGCACACTCCAAGGGCCATATCAGCCGAGGAATTAACAGAGGAGAGCATATGCATTAATGTAGCCACCCTTTCCCCATTTCGCAGCTGCAGGTGAGCGAGCAGACATGGAAGCCATATCTTTGATGAGACTGGCCCTGAGACAAGAGCTAGCCCTACCTCCAGGGTCCATTGCTCAGGGGATTCCTAGACTCTCAGGCCAGTTCCTCCATCCTTTCAATGTCTCAATCCCATAGACAAATCAAGTCCAAAACTGTGGAATCTAGCCATCCCTGGCCAACAAAGGCAGCCAAAAAGGCAACACCTCAAGTTCCTAGACCCAGTCACCAACACCCAGAACACCATCCCCTCTCTGAAGAGGATGACAGGGAGGAAGGGGAATTTTCCTCCAAAGAGGAGGGGGAGGAGACTAAGGAACAGGAACAGCAGTCCAGATTATTTGCAGGAGAGGACTATCAAACACTCCTGAACAAGGCCCTTATAGCTCAGGATCTGCATGAGGACATTGAAAGAAGTAGTAAAAACAAGAGAAAGTCCAAGTACAGGGGCACGATAGAGTTCTTCTCCAGACTCAAACCCCAGAGCAGGGCAGTCCCCTTTCCGGAATATTTTGCGGATTTGTTACAGGCTGAGTGGGAAAAGCCTATGGCCAAGAGATAGTTCCCAATTAGTTTTAAGAAATTATATACATTGGAGCCTCATGCTATGGAACTCCTACAGATCCCCCTAGTGGACACCCCTATAGCAGCACTCCAATTTTCAGGATTAATCTCAGAAGATGGAGTGGGCTTCATCAAAGACCAAATTGTTAGAAAGGCCAACTTCACGGCTAAGAAGAAGGCTTACAAAGCCTCTCCCTTATCCATTCAGGTGTTAGCCACTGCTGCACTCTTTGCTAGAGCATGGATAGTATGAACTAGAAAGCTGATACAGCTGGTACCCCAGGAAAGCGCAGGAGTAGTAGAAGGGCTTAACAGAGTACTGAAGGCTGTCATCTTTATGGCTGATGCCACCCTGGATTCCATGACCTTTTTGGCTAGGTCAGTGTCATTATCTAATGCTTCCAGGAGAGCACTATGGATTAGAGCATGGCCAGCAGATTATGTCTCCAAGTTGCTTCTTTTAGCATACCCCTTCCAGGGTAGGCACCTCTTTGGGGAAAAGCTGTATAAATACCTGGTGGAAACCAGGGACAAGAGAAAAGCTATGCCCAAATATATTAGAAGAGAAAACAGGATCCAACTCGCCCTTTCGCACCTCGCACATACTGGCACATCCCAGATCTGATAACAGACACAACACCTGGGCCAGCGAAAGGGGCTCCTTCCGGAGGGGAAACAGATTTAACAGATCTTTCCAGTTTTCACAGGGATACAGCAAGTTCGGCAAAACCACAGACAAGCAAGGCAAGCAATAACTCTAGCACAATCCAGGTGGGAGGGAGGATCCAACACTTCACCGACCAGAGAGACCTCTCTCACCCAGACGCATGGGTGCAACAAATTGTGCAAGAGGGCTACCTAATAGAGTTCCGGATTCTCCCCCCAGACCAAGTCATCCTTTCTCCCAAGTCTCCAAACAGAGAAAAACATCTTTGCACAACATCTACTGTAGACCATCTGATCTAGATCAGGGCCATTGAACCTGTCCCTCAAAAAGAGTAGTTCGCCAGGGTTTACTCCATCTTTTTCACTGTACCCAAGAGAAACGGAGACTGGTGCACTATCCTGGACCTGAAGTATGTGAACAGGTTCGTAAAGGTGAAGCACTTCATGATGGAGACTCTTCACTTAATGGTAGAAGCCCTACGTTCACATTCATTCTTGACTTCAGTAGACCTCACAGAAGCCTACCTTCATGTTCCCATACACACATCACATTGGAAGTTCCTTTGGTTCACATACAAGACAGCCCACTACCAGTTCAGGGCTCTCCCCTTTGGACTCGGCTCCAAGAGTATTTTTGAAGATATTAGTCACATTGGTGGCTCTGCTGAGAGAGCAAGGTATACATATATTTCCCTATTTAGATGACATCGTGGTAAGTGCGACCACATTAGAGTTGGCGAGGCAGCACACAGCCACAGGTGCTGGTTCAACATGGCTATTGGTCAACACGACAAAGAGCAATCTCTCCATCTCAAAAGATACAGCACTTGGGGGTCATGATCAACACCACCTGCAACATGCTCTTCTTACCTCAGGAAAAGATCGTAAAAATTATCAAACTAGTCAAGCAGACACTTGCAGCCAAATCAGTGGGTCTCTCAACCTTGGCACAACTTCAAGGCTTAATGATTGCCTGCATTGGAGCTGTCCCATGGACCTGACTGCATGCAAGACGAATACAATGGTTCCTGAAGCCATACCAACTTCAGATCCTACAAAAGAAAAATCTTCGCCTAGTACTACACAGTCAGACAAAAAAAAAGTCTTCTATGATGGTCCAACAATCTGTCGAGAGGTCAAGCATAACTCCATGACATAAATCTTCACGGATGCCAGCCTGGAAGACTGGGGGCCACAATTCACCATCACATCACCCAGAGTCTCTGGTCCAAGAAGGAGAGCTCATTTCACATCAACAAACTGGAGCTACAGGCGATCAAGCTAGCACTCATGTCCTTTCAACACCTTATAGAGGGCCAAAATGTTCTAATAAGGACAGACAACATATTGGCAAAAGCACACATCAGCAAGCAGGGAGGGTTGTGGTCATTGTCCCTCCACACTGAAGCAGTGTGTATTCTAAACTGGGAGGAGAAACATCTTGCCTCCCTGAGGGCAGAACACATCCAAGGCACCCTCAACACACAGGCAGATTGGCTCAGTTGTCAGTACATGGACGAGGGAGAATGGGCACTCAAGGAGGACGTCTTTCTCCACATCTCAACAAGATTCAGCCAGCCATCAGTGGACCTCTTCTCATCAGACAGCAATCACCAGACTCATCATTTCTACTTGAGGTTCAACCATCTGGAAGCAGAGGGTGTGGTTGCTATCTCCATGGCTGGAAGGTCTCCTTTACACATTTCCACCACTACCTATCATACCAAAAACCCTGAGCAAGGCACGGCAGGAACAGGCCAAGATCATCTTTGTTGCCCCTCACTGGCCATGCTGACCATGGTTTGCGACCCTACAGGAGCTGTTGATCAGGGAGCCATGGCACCTTCCAGTGACACCAGACCAGCTACACCAGAGACCCCTTCTTCATCCATACCCGGGTTGGCTGCATCTGATTGTCTGGATCTTGAAAGGCAGCAGTTGCTAGAATGGGGCTACTCTTCCAATGTCGTTGACACTATTCTGGAATCTAGACATCCTTCCACAAGGAGGATTAACAACTACTCCTGGAAGGTGTTTGTTTGGTGGTGCAAAAGAAAGCATCTGGACTCTCTAAGCATGTCCATGGTACAGCTTCTAGACTTTCTCCAGGAGGAAGTACGCCAAAATCTCAAGTCCTCCACCTTATGTTGACAGATCGCCACCATTGCCACAGTCACACCAGAGTTGGAGGGATACATCCTGACTAAGCATCCACACATAATCTCATTCCTCAAAGGCGTAACAACTATGTCTCTTGCTACAATACACAGGTTTCCCACATGGCGACCGCATGTTGTTCTGAATGTCTTAACAGGACCTCCATTTGAACCAATGAGGGAAGTACCTATAATTTTTTTACAAATGAAAACCTTGTTCCTAACTGTGGTCACCTCGGTACGCAGAATCTCAGAATTGGGTGCTCCTTCTGCAAGAAAGTAGTCCTCAGACTTGATCCTACATTCCTACCAAAGGTAAATTCCAGATTTCATAGGCAGCAATACTTCAATTTACCTTTCTTCTGCCCATATCCACAACACTCCAAGGAGAAAGACTGGCACACGTTAGATCTTAGGAGGGCATTGTGTATATACCTTAAATGCACTGAGACCATCAGACACACAGAATCCTTATTTATTTTAGTGACAGTCCCCAACAAGGGTGGAAAGATGTCAAAGGCTGCTATCAGCAATTGTATCTGACAATGTATCTCGTTGGCATACAAGGTTAGCAACATACCTGTCCCTGCAAGTATCACGGCACATTCAGTCCAAAGTGCAGCAACATCAGCAGCCTTTGATAAACAGGCTCCCATCAAGGAGATTTGCAAAGCAGCTACTTGGTCCACAATTTTGACCTTCTTAAAACACTATAAGCTGAATGCCTACTCATCTTCAGATGCAGCTTTTGGCTGGAGGGTCCTTCAACATAATCAATGACAACTAATCCCACCTGAGGAACAGCCAGCTCTTGGACATCCCACTGCTGAAGGTGACCTCCGCCTCAGAGTGAGAATGGAACCTTGGCTTACCTGTGAGGGTTCCTTCTACTCTGAGGACAGGAGAATATCTTGCCCACCCAGGGCGAAAAATTAAATCAAGACTCATTGAAGGACACCTTTTACCTAGAAGATGGTCTGATTGGGAACCCTACAGTTCCTTACAGTTTATAAAGTCTACAACCATTACTGTTCTTTCTTACAGCCTTTCACACTGTTCTTCATGGCTGTTATCTTTAATGTTCAGTTTGTTACTAATAGTTTTTTCTCTTGTTGCTGTTTACCTTTAAATTCCTTCCTGTCTATGTTAGCTTGGGAAGTCCTCGAGTGAAGATAGGGGGCAGTCCCAGCTCAGGTCACAGGAAGAGGAAATTAAATCCTGCCTCCTTGAGCATGGGAAGGGAATCACCCATTGCTGAAGATGTCCTCCTATCCTCAGAGTAGAAGGAACCCTCACAGGTGTTTTTAGAGGGTGGAGCACGGGGTGGGAAAGAGGCCCTGATGCAGTGACATCATTACCTTGAAATTATGTCAACGACGCTCTAGGAATTCCCTCAATCTGTATTGTAGGGAGCATAGAGACTGGGGAAATTCCTAGAGCATCACGAATGTGGTGACTGGAAGTGTGTACACAACATCCCCCCATTTCCCCCCACTGCTCAGTTGACTGAGAGTGGGTGGGGGCATGAATTTGCTTACCACAGGAGGGCAACTGGAAGCCATATGTACCAACCTGGACTCCTTAGAGAAAATGTGAGATAAAACCATAATGAATAAAAACTAGATACATGTGCACAAAAGTAACTAGCCTACTTTCGCTTCCACTCTCATATGTATACTGTAGTTACTCATTTGTGACTTAAAATTTAGAAGAACCCATCTGTGTAATGTTACTTTGTCTGGTTGCCTATAGGCAATTCTTAATCGCTATAGGTGACCAGACAACTGGCTGTTTATGAGAGGTGACTATATCCTTTTTGTAAAAATCCATTATTTTCAGTTAGATTGCATTTAGTTTTTGGTACTTTTGACATGAAAGTATGCAAGAGGTGTGACTTAGTGCTGGGAAAAGAATCCTCAGTTTGTTTCTTCTGTTTATCTCTTTAAGGGATTCATTGGACCCCCAGGAGTGGCAGGGCTGCCTGGACTCGAGGGAGAAAGAGTAAGTGTGAATTATATTTAATGGGGTTCTGTTTTGCAAACTGATCATGCATAACAGGAGATACCTTTTAGATATACCAGCAAGTGAAAAGGAATTGATTTTCCATGGGAAGAGTCACACATCTAAGGGTCTGTGTCCAGATGGTTCAAGCATGTAGGTGTTGTCATTTCCACAAAACATGCATCCTCCTTTCTTGTGCTCTTGATTCCTGGAAGAAAAAGCACATAATCTAGCTAATGATACTCTTTAACAACACATCTAGCTGACAATTCAGTTTATTATAGGGCCTCTGTAAATATACCAAGTAGTTAATTGGAGACATATTTAAACAGAGCTGAGTCTTGAGTACATGGTTCAGCAGCCATATGAATCTTGATTCACAGGCTGAACTCAGCCCAGATCTCTTTGCAAACATGCAAGTGACGATATGAGGATCAACTGTAACAATCATAAGTGAATTATTGACAAGGCTGGCATTTCAATCCAGAACCAATTTTCTATTCACATAAGGGGAAATTACTCTATAAAAGGGAAGTAAGGGAACTGGGGAGAGCTTTCAACTAAACTAAACTTACCACCTAATAACGAAGGCACAAAACTCCTAGCATCACAGCTTTATAGATACAATTCACCAGTACTTCAAAACCAAGCTTTAGTCATAGAGTCAATTAAAACTTGCTAACTAAATCCCTATTTATATTTATTTTATTTTATTTGCATTATTTACTGTCCGCCTTTCTTACTTGGATTCAAGGCGGATTACAGCACAGTGCATCAATATAATCGACAGGAGGGGACATTCAAGGAACAAGGCAAAAGGAGTTAGGGTTGTAGAACCAACATAATTTAAAAAACAGAACTGCAGCAAAGCATAAGTATTAACATGACACATTAAACAATGCAAAATTCACATAGTGGGATCCTCATTTTAGCAAGCTATACACAGTAGTACTATAGAACACAGTCCCTAATAAATTATCCAAGTAACTTTGTGAAATATTTAGTACAGTGCCACTCCATTGCCTGCATAGAAAAGACCTCTTGAATAATTCAGTTTTGCATAATTTGGAGGAGGCCAGGAGAATGGGAGTCTTCCTGACCTCCTCTAGCAGGCCCTTCCATAAAGTGTGGGCCACGACAGAGAAGGCACATGTTGTTGATTTTGCCCATTTGCAGGTTAGTACCTGCAGAAGACCCTGCTCTGATGAATGCAGCTGTCGTGGCAAAGCAGAGGGGGAGATGCTGTCTTGTGGATATGCATATCCAGGGCCATGAAGGGCTTTATATGGGATAGGTAATACCTTAAATTGTGCCTGGTAACTGATGAAGTGACTAGAGGATGGGAGTAATATGCATGCTCCATCTAACTCCCAATAATAACCAAGCCATGGTATTCTGCACCAACTGGAGTTTCCAAATTGATTTTGAGGGAGACCCCCAGAGACCCTCTTTCATTGGTGGGTTTTTTCCCCATGGAAAATCATGTCACCAAGGCCCGATGTGGTGGTGGGCATTTAGACTCCAAGGGATCCCCTTCTCAAGCTGATTTTGCGAATGTAACTCAGGGGACCTAGATACCATTTGGCACTTTTTCATCAATTATAAGAAATACAAAGTGGCCCGTGAGAAATGGATCTATAGGTATATTCAAAAATGGAGCCCCGATACAAAGCAAGAGCTTTTAGGCAAGTTGCTAGCAGATGTTGATCCAAATGTGCCCTTGGCGGTTGCAAAATTCTTGTCTATGGCATTAAATGGTATTACTTTTTAAATTTTAACTTGTATTCTTGTATAGTTAAAATAAGAAATTTGAAATGAAATGTTACATATGATTTTCGTTATTTAGTTGTTACTTTGTATACTGTTTTTCTTTTTGCTTGTGACCTGTTGGTCTTTGAGCAGTAAATGAAATGGAAATGGATGGAAATGGTGGTGGGCATTTTTTTAAAAAAGCCGGCTAGATCGGCATTTGGGGGTGTTTGGGAGTGGGTGGGGAGCTGCTCTGTGCCCAGAGGTATGCAAACACTTCTTAAAGTGGACAGATCGGTGTTTGAGGGTGGGGGAAAGCAGCTCCGTGCCCAGACATATGCAAACGCTTAAGCTGGGCAAGCACATTTACCTATGAACTCTCTCCTTCCTGCACTCCATTCACTAAACAAAATGGTTTCCAGGGGGAGGGATTGCATGAAGGAGGGACAAGCAGAATTGGCGTAGGGAGAGAAACCCAAAGCTAAAACCTTTGCATGGAAATTGTGACGATTTGCCTTTCTTTGGCAAACTTAAAATTCATGCTAAAACAGGTTCCTTATAACATGAGTCAAGTACGCAGTAGGGGCGCAGAAATTACTTCTGAAGGTAGGAAAAATCATTAATAATGCCAACAAAGCCCTGAAGCAGTCCTGCAGGGATCCTGAGGCAAGTACCCGAGCATACCGTATATACTCGCGTATAAGCCGAATTTTTCAGCCCAAAAAAAGGGCTGAAAAAGCCGAACTCGGCTTATACGCTGGTCAATACGGTAGAGGAGGGAGGGGGGAACTTACTGCCGCCGCCGCTTTCCCCCGGCCGGGAGCGGCCTGCAGGAGCCTCCTGCAACCGCATGGAGGCCACACCGCCTCCCCCGCTGCCTTTCTCTGGCTGGGAGCGGCCTCCAGGAGCCTCCTGCGGCTGCAGGGAGGCTGCGCCGCCGCCACTTTCCCCGGCCGGGAGCGGCCTCCAGGAGCCTCCTGCGGCCACAGGGAGGCTGCGCCACCACCGCCGCCGCTTTCGCCAGCAGGGAGCGGCCTCCAGGAGCCTCCTGCGGCCGCATGGAGGCCACGCCGCCGCCCCCGCCGCCTTTCCCCGGCCAAGAGCAGCCTCCAGGAGCCTCCTGCGGCCACAGGGAGGCCGCGCTGCCGCCGCTTTCCCCAGCCGGGAGCGGCCTGCAGGAGCCTCCTGCGGCCGCAGGGAGGCCACACTGCCGGCGCCGCCGCTTTCCCCGGCCGGGAGCTGCCTGCAGAAGCCCGGTCAGGTAAGCCTGCGGGGGGGGGGGAGAGGTTATAAGCCGACCCTCGGCTTATATGCGCGTCAGCTTATACACGGGTATATACGGTAAATGGCCTTAGCCAATTTACCACAGCAGCCAGGCAGTGCTTCAGGACTTCTACCTGATCACCAGGGGATTTTGATAAGGATATATACAGGTGGGTATCATCTGCATATTGATGACAACCAACCCCTAAACCACAAATGATTTGGCCTAAGGGCTTTACATAAAGATTGAAGAGCATGGGGGACAGAATTACGCCCTGTGAAACTCCACAGAATAGGTCCCACAGTGAGGGCAACTGGTCTCCAACAGCAACCTTTTGAGTCCAGTCCATGAGGAATGATTTGATTCAGGAATGATTCAGTGTGCATTCCTGATACCTCCTTCTGTCTCCAGGTGCCTCAACAAGATGGTATGATCTACTGTATCAAAAGCTGGAGATAAGTTCAATAAGAGCAACAAAGAGGCATGACCTTTGTCTACAGTCAGATGGAGGTCGTCAGCTAAAGCTAGCAGAGCCATCTCTATCCCATAGCCCAGCCTGAAGCCAGACTGAAAAAGGTCTAGAGCCGATGGGCTAGCCAAGAAGACTTAGAGTTGGTTTGCTTCTGCTCTCTCAGTCACTTCGCCCAGAAAGGGCAGGTTACAGACGGTGCAATAATTGGCCACATCATTTTGTTTAGGATGGTTTTTTGAGTAGCAGACAGCTAACCACCTCTTTGAGTGGCCAAGGGAAGGTGCCCCGAGTTAGCGACTGGTTTATAATAGATACTAAGGATTTGTTGATGTGGTCCTTACATGATTTTAGCAGCCAGGATGGGCAAGGATCCAGGTAGTGGCCAAGTAGTGGCCTTCACTGATCCATCATGGAAATTGGATCCAAGTAGTGGCCTTCACTGATCCACCATGGAAATTGGGACAAAATCCATGAATAGGCCAGGGGGTGTATTAGTCCTGTCTTCTGGTGTGCCTGTTACAAGTGACACCCAGGTCAGAGCGTATTCTTGATATTTTGTCAGCAACAACCTTGACAAACATATCACTGCTAATTGACTTTTCCTGAGGCAATAAATGCTCAGATTTTGGTATCTGCAGTTGCTGAGCTACTTTGAACAATAAGGATGGTCGTGAGCTGGCTGATGCTATAGTAGCAGAGTAGTAACACTTCTTGGCCGCTGTCACCACTTCTTCATAGATCCTCCAAGGGGCTCTATAGTGTAATCTATCAGGTTCAGTACGGATTTGCAACCAGGGTTATCCTGGACGTCTCCCATCCCTCTTCAGATCACCCATTAGTTCATCTGTTATGTTTGGTCTTTCTTCGGGTTGGACTGCATATGTAATTACAATGACAATGAAACCTTTAATGGCATAATTATTATTACAGTTGTTACAAAATAATCATAAAACCTAATATCAATAAAATGAACTCAAAAATCAAAGGTTGCACACTTTTGAATTTTCATCACATCCATCAGGAAATTGGCATATGTTATAATTCTGATATTTGTTTTGCAAGTAGTACCTTCAATGTACCCAAACAAATTATTGAAAAATAATCAGTTCACAAAAGGTTTGTGTTGTTTTAATGCTATTTGACAGCCTTTTATTTTCCTTGCTGCTGCTTCTGCCAATTGGCTGCTGATGATAATTAAGGCTTTGAGCATCCATTGGGCAAATTATGTGAGTTGATACAGCCAGTAGGATTAAACAGTGGTATGGCAACTGAGGCTAAGAACTGTGAAATCAAATAAAAAGAAGGAAAATGGCATTGGAGACAGAACCATGTGACTGCGTTTGCAGCAGGTGCTAAAATACCAAACCGAGAATGTGCTTTTAGACAGGCCTGAAAACAAGTACACAGAAAGGTAACTAGTTTCAGCTCAACTATTGGTTATTCTTCATTCTTCTTATCAAGGTTTTAGGTTACCTTCAGGACAAATGTACACATTTTGTAGTTTTAGTCACTTCAAAATCTTTTGAAAGGATGAATTGGATTGTAAATAGAGAACACCAAATATTATTGAAAAGAACAGCATATAATAATGTTCTAAAATTTCATTGAATACAGCAGTTAAATTCTGTGACATTTTTCCATTTCAGGGTATTCCGGGTTTACCTGGGGAAAAAGGCCCAAAGGGGAGACAGGTAAAGTAGCTAATCACTTCATTTCCTGCTAATTTAAATTGGTTGAATGCGCCTTTAAGTTAAAATGCTATCTTTCTCTGTCATTTTCTTTTAATTGTAGCCTGAAAGAGCTCAGAGGAGATGGTATACATAGGCCTGAAAAACTTGGAAGGCAATTCTAAAGTGCAAGGAGGGGAAAAACCTTGGGAGAACAGATCTCAACAGTTGATAAGGAGATATATTGAAATGAGCTCAATGCATTTCCATGAGGGACAGGATCCTTTCGGTGATAGTCATGGGGAACTCTCTCCTAATCACTATATGCCTGTTCAGTTTTAGGTGCTTTATTCTTGTGGGCTTTTAAGTGGAGTTTTTGTATTGTGAATGGTTTTGTTCCCTTGTTTAATAGCTTGTGTTTTATTGCTACTAAATTGAAACATTTTATATTTTTAACTGTTGCTGTTTTTATTGCGTTTATTGCTGTAATGTTGTTTCATGTAGTTTTATTGGATTTTACTGATTGTGGTGTGCTGATTTTATTTTTGTACAGCCCTTTGAGAACCTGGTGTGTGCATTAATTAAAAAAAATTGTTCTTCAGGTACGGCTTTCCTTTTCAGAGTGATGCTTCCCTTGTGCCTTCTCCAAGCCTGACTGTCATCTCTAGATTGTATGCAAGAGTTCTATAACAGTTGGCCATTGATGTAGTGTTTTATATTTGAAATGCATTGGGCTGACTTCAGTTAAGGGGATTGGATTCTGTGAGCAACACTCACAGGGGCATTTCCTTACCTTCCCCTAGTTCCCTAAGACTCCTGAAAAGCTGATGTCAGAGCTTGAGGGATCCTTATGGACAAAATGGCACATGGCATGGTGGGTTGTAGTAAGGAGGGGGACTGGACAACACTGCATCTACCTCCTCTTTCATGAACAGAATGCTTGCCTCCACTGTGCGTTGTCTGCCAGCAGAAGAGGAAGGTGGGGATGATTTCCCCTTCATGCTGCAGTCCCCCATGACTTACTACATTTTGTCCATGAGGCTCCTTCTACTCCTGGCATTGGCTTTCTGGAGGAATGCTGGGGTAAAGAGAAGGCATGGAAAGATCTTCTTTGGTGCTTTCAGTTGGTAGGATCCAACCCACTGTTTCCTAGCACCTGTTGAGATACTTTCTGATTGATTTTCTTTCTTATGTAGGCATCCTGCTTTTAAAGTTATTCATATTGGTTCAGAGTTTTGCTACCACTTCATATTCTGTAACATTAAACAGTATCCTTTCTGAGAAAAAGGGCTTGTGGTAAGCTGTGTAGTGTAGTTCTGATTAATACGTTAAATATTGTTGGCATACACACAGTGGAACAAAATATTAACTGTTAGCTTTATTGCAAGAAAATTATAGGGTCTGGATATAAGTGTTTTAAAATACTGAATGTATATTATGCTTAAATGAAAATATTTTGTTATTCAAAACTTATGTATCCCATTTCTTTTACACGTTATATATTGCAAGAAATCTGGCAGGGAGTGCCACATTTTAATTTTTTTGCCAGTGGTATTATTTTATGCATATGATTTTACAATCCTTATATTTGGCCAGGGGAATAAATTCTATGGGTCCTGTCTTGTAGATGGAATTATTTTACATAGCTAGTAGTCTGTCTGACGTAGGATACTTCATAAATTTTATTAACAAATTTCCAGCCTAACCCACTGAAACTAGAAGAATATCCACATAGTTACTTATAAAATATTAATAGACTTCCTCCCTGAGATGGTATTAATGCAAAATAACCACCTCTAACACCTAAAGAGTTATAGTGATGTGTACAATATGTGTCACTTTTAAAAAGAGAGATCATGTTTTTAGTTGATTAACAGTACAATCCTAAGCAGAGTTATACTTTTATAAGTCCATTGAAGTCAAAGGGCTTTAGAAGGGTGTGATTCTTCTCAGGACTGCACTGTAAATCAGAATCCAATGAGTTGCTTTGGGTTTGTCCAACAGTTTGAACATGTTAGTGGGAATTTTCTCCTTTTTTCTATAAACAGAAGATCTCCATGCCATATCACAAACAACATTTGAACATTTCCTTGAAAAGTGATTGCTATGTACTGTTCAAGAAACACAACCCCATGGTTCCCATAAGCCAGTAGAACTAGTTCCATGATTTTTCTGAACCACAGTTTCAGCTTCTACAATTTCTCAATTTCTGAATTAATAACTTTGAACACTGAGCCGATATTTGATCATCAAAGATTACATTGCTGAAACACCACAGGGCCATTAAGTACAGAAGTCTGTCCTAGTGCCAGATGACTTTAGGAAGCAAGGCATGCCGGAGATTCTGTTCTTTACTATACTGGCTATTAACCATTAAGAAACTTAGTCTGCATTAATTTGTCTTTTTAAAAGACATCTGTACTAGTGGCCATCACAGCATTCATTGAAAAGGATGAAACACATCAGAACAAAGGTTTACTTGGGCGTTATGTGCACATTTAGCACAAGCCCCACCAAGCACTCATGTATAGCTTGCTTATAAGCTTAAACTATCAATGCAGTAGATCTAAAGAAAGTTGGGCTACATACAAGGTGCTCATGTTGCATGGAGCAGAAATATTTGGGACCAGATTACAACATGAGGCTCTAAACAATGTCAGTTTAAAAGACCGATAGGATAAAAATAATACAATGCTTACTTAATCTCCTGTCTGTGTTACTGTATCTTGTCTGTTCAAACAATTGGCACTGGCAGCATGGTTGGTAAGAGTCTGGGGGTTATTTAACTTTTTTTCTTATTTAGAGGCCCATCATACTTACATCTTTTTCTAGTTACATTGTACTTTTTAAAAAAGAACTTCTTTCTTGTGTGGCATTCTGAAGCCAGGAATGCAGAAAACTGTGGTGCATGCACAACCATTTGAATCTGGGCTCACTTGCAAAGCCTTTGGTTAACTAATTGTGGTAACCCTAAATGTTAAAGTCTGGCTATTCCAAGCTAATTGGAATTAGGCATTGTAACTGCACAGTTGTTTGACGTTGTGTGTGTGTAGCATTCAGATTTCCAATTGCCCACCAGCAATCTGAAATGGTGCAGCCTATCAAGAAGTACATCATTTGTGGAGTGTGGTTTACTTCTGTTGCTGCTGTAGTCCTGCCAGTACTTAATGCAATTGAAGTTGTCTCAGACATACTTGTTGATCACCAGATTTTTCCACATTTGATTATTGGATACTTGGGGCTGGCTTGGATGACGAACTCATGAAGCTGCCCTAAACTAAGACAGACCATTGGTGTGATGAGGTAAAATATAGTCTACTGTGACTGGCAGTGGCTCTCCAGGGACTCCAGTAGAGGTCTTTCACATCACCTCCTGCCTGATCTCCTTAACTAGAGATGCTGCTGATTGAACCTGGGACCGTCTGTTCATACCAAGCAGATGCTGTTCCACTGAGCCACATCCCCTCTCCAATGCATCAATACATGAAACATCTCTTATCCCTACACATGGTGAAGACAAAAGTGGGGAACTGACTATACTATTTGCAGGTACATACATTGTATTGTATCCTGCTTAGAATATTAAGCCCCTATATGGATGTTTGGAGGCAGGGCAGGTGAGTTGGGCAAGCGAAGAAGCAGACATGCCCTCACTCTCTACCATTAGAGGAGGTATTGGGGAATGTACCATCTAATCCAGCTCTTAATTACTGGCAGCTGAAAATATGAATTGACCCCAGAGAAACAACATGTATATTTTTATGGCATTATTTCTGTGATTCACACCTGCAAATCACCCTTAGATACTATAGCCATAAAGTGAAAGAGGCCTTAGACTGTTGTTGCTGCACTAGAAGGCTAGTAAAAAAAATGAAGAATTGGGAGTTTAGTAAATATTATAAAGACTAGTCATGTTAGCAGTTTTTGAAGAGCAAATATTTAACTATTGCTGAACTTGATCTTACATATATAATATTAAATTCAAATCCAAATTGTAATGCTTTGCAGTCATATAATTCCTTACAAAACTATTGGGTTTGTTTGTATTTTTGACCAGGGTTTACCAGGTGATTTGGGAAACAGAGGCCCCTCTGGTCCTGATGGAAGTCCCGTAAGTATGATGCAAGCCACAAAAACCAGGCTGATTCCACATTGATTTCTGCTAGTCCAAACAGCAGAGTAGGGACTAACAGAATCAGCAATCGTGTGTGTATAAAGTGCCGTCAAGTCACAGCCAACTTATGGTGACCCCTTATGGGTTTTCAAGGCAAGAGACTAACAGAGGTGGTTTCTCATTGCCTTCCTCTGCATAGCAACCTTGGTATTCCTTGGTGGTCTCCCATCTAAATACTAACCAGGGCTGACCATGCTTAGCTTCTGAGATCTGACGACATCGGGCTAGCCACTTGAAGAAATAGCTGTTGGTGCAAAACCAAGTACTATTTAGCATCTCTGTCTCCCAGTGTTTTTCTCTCAGAGTTCAACTTAGGTCATTTTTTCACAGAGCTTTGGCACGGTTTTGCCTTTGTTTTGGCCCGCTTCAAATTTTTGATTTTTCGAGCTTTAGCAGAAAAACCGCATCAACTCCGCGTCTTCCTGGGTTCGGACCAATTGTTCCCGCCCATGTCAGCTAATTTCTCCTCCACTGTGAATGGCAATTGGCTGGGAGAGTTTCAAGCCCGGGGGACAGCCTCCCTCCAAGGCAGGACAGATCTCCCTCCTGCAAATCCAAGCCAAAATTCCCGTCACCCTTCTGAAGAAGGGCAGCCAGTCTGCTCTGGGTCTCCCTCTTGCCGGCGCGATCTTGTGTGTGTTGTTGGGGGGGGGGCATCCTGAGAGCGGCAAATCCAAGCCGAAACTCCCGTCACCCTTCTGAAGAGGGGCAGCCAGTCTGCTCTGGGTCTCCCTCCTGCCAGTGCGATCCTGTGTGTGTGTGTTGGGGGGTGGGGCATCCTGAGAGCGGCAATCTGTCAAAGTCTGGGAAAGGGGGATGGTGGCCAAGTACGGGGGGAGGGGGACGGGGAGCATGGTAAATAGAAAATTTATATAAGGAAACCGGAGGGACTGGTGCTTTTTTTGGCTGGGGCTGTGTCCACAGAGGTGAACTGTACTGGGTAATCTGCTGGGCGGAGTTGGGGGCGGGCATAAACCATGAGCTTTTCAGAAGGGGACAGACCAAACAGTTGTAGAATACTGCTTGCTTTGTTCCCATGAAAAACCAACACTACTTCTGGATTGACGGGGATATAAAATCATGAATTTAAATCGCACCCATGAAAAATAAATTTAAATCGCTTTTTTTTTTGCTCAGCGGCATGAGAGCATCAACATTGTCTGTGAAAAGTGGGCCATGGTGCCAGGGTAGAAGCTGCAGGGTGGATAAACTCTGAAAATTATAAAATGGTGCTGTCCTCAAGAGGTTTCATTTAGTTATCATGGGCCTAACTTATCAGTGTCTGAGCTGGTAGTGCTCACCAGCGTACATTTAAATTGTTAATTTTAAAATCCATTTTAAAGGAATAATTTTTATTAGCTGAGAAGATACTTGGTTATTGGCCAAGAGGGTTTGTTCTCGTTAAGGCTTTATCCTTTTACTAGTCCCATATTTCCTTTTGATGATTATTTGATGGATGGTTGACATTTGCTAATAATTTAGATTTTAAAAGACCCAGAGGAAAATGCTAGAACATTCTGACGTTTACTGCAAACTCTTAGAGCCAGCTGAGTGTTTTTCAACAGATGTCCGAATGTTACCCTCATTTTCATCATTTCCTGGTAGATGACATTTCCTTTATTGTGGTTTCGAATATCAAAGAGCACACCCATGACAGAAACATGTCTGACATTTCTTGTAAAGAAATAAAGGTGGATACCAATTGTATATTACCTCCTTTTAGATTAAGCATCTGGGCTGTTTTGAGAACAGGATTAAGATCATGTCACTTTCCTCTTCACTAGTCAGTACAGTCTACTTATTCAAATCCATTGAATATACTCTGTATAGTGCATTACTTTTTTGACCATTAGAAATGTTCTGGAGAAACAGCAACAAAACAACTCAAATATAGCTTTGGGCTAACAAGTACTTTTGGAGAAGGGTGGAAGATCAAAAGAAAGGATAATGGGAAGGGGGATGGTTCTGTGATGGGGATAGAAGAGGTAATAACTACTATCCCCCTCACAGAACCATTCATCTTCTAAGCTGTTCATTAGAATAAAATACAAGTGGCAAAGATGAATAGCTGGGACTTTAGTATCTGGTCAGCCCCTGTTCTGTCCTCCGGAAGCATTAAGATTATTATATTCCATAGCATTTGTATGCTTTGATTTTTGTATGCCTGTGTTTGCAGGCCACAGTGAGACTATTGAGTAGCAGTGGAATAACAATCTAAATAAACAGGAGGAGGACTTGCAAGGATTTGTTCCTTCTGCTGGCTCCCTTCCCACACTCCCTGCCCTAGCTCCTCTGCTTCCCACCAGGCTTTGTCTCCCCTTCTCCTCCTCCTGGATGCGGTGGCTGCTGCTACAATATTAAACACCATTTTGGGTTGCTAGAATTTCCCCTGAGTTTGCGAAACCCTAAATTTTAGGTTTGGATGGTCACTTCTAACTTTTTTAATCCACATGGGGGCCAACAATTGGCTATTAAAATATACACTGGTATATTTTATACATATTATGGGGGGGTTGCAATCCACAGAGTATAGTAGTCTATAAACAGAAATCAGTAACATAGCCTTGATTCAGAAGCTTTAATGAGTTAAGTTCCATGCAAATGGACTTGTGTGATACCACTATATTATTATTATTATTATTATTATTATTATTATTATTAATTACTTCATTTATACTCTGCCTTTCTCCCCAGTAGGACTCGCTTTCACGCACGCTGAATAATGCACTTTCAGTCGACTTTGATAGCACTTTAGTGATTGTTTGCAAGTGGCTTTTGCCATTTCCCAGTTGCAAAGGGCATTGAAAGTGGATAGAAAGTGCATTATTCAGTGTGTGTGAAAGCATTGTACACCTTACATCGTATACCTTACATCCTCTATTTTATCCTCACAACAAGCCTGTGAGGTAGGTTAGGCTAAGAGCGTGTGACTGGCCAAAGGACACCCAGGCAAGATTCCATGGCAGGGTGGGGATCTGAATCTGGGCTCCGAGATTCAAATCTGACACTCTTAACCACTGCATCACATGACTCTTCTTATTTAACCTAAACTATTGTTCAGAAATATACATACTTTTAATGGTCCTTTTCAAACTCTCATTTTTCAAAGGGACTTGTTGGTGGAGTTGGCCCTCCTGGTTTTCCTGGACTTAGAGTGAGTATCTTGGACTTAGAGTGAGTCTTGATCTTGTGTCCTTTTTTCAGAATGTATTTTAATTGTTTATATAAGGCTGCATAGCTATATAGCATATCTATGAAGAGTTATTCTAAGGACTGGGGAATTTTAAGGATAGTTATGTATGCATTAGTTTCAGTTACTTACATCCTCTGGAAAAGAAAAGTTCTGTACTGTGGGAGAAGATGCTTTTCCTTTAAGGCTTACAATATGGCAGCTCTGATATGTCACTGAATCATTGCATTTTATTGTGATCCCGTTGTTGTTGTAAGGCTGGTAGCAAGTTGTTGTTGTACAATTAGGGCTGTTTTGGTAAATTTCGGGTCCGGGTGTACCAAGTCCCTAAAGCTGGGGAGTATGGCAAAGCCAAATTTGCCATCCCCCAAAAAGCCGGGTAAATATCCAGCTTTTTTGGGATTGGCTTTCCACGGCTCCTGGGGGAGCATTTTTGCAGGTAGAGCCCCCAAATTTGCAGTGTGGCTGCAAGGGACTCTCCTTGCAAGAACCCCCAAGTTTGGTGAAGATTGAGTCAGGGGGTCCAATTATATGGGGTCTGGAAGGGGTCTGCTCCATAGAAAAGTTAAGCAATAGTGAAGTGGCTGTAGTCAGAATCTCTATTGTGAACACTGCTAGTAAATTCAATGGAGAAGCCAGGGAAACCCACCGTTTTAAATAATGGGCCATTTAACACAATAAACCCGAACCCGAAATGTACTGAATATTTTTTCCCCACAGTCCTATGTACAATGACATTGCATGCTAGAGATTTAGTGCTGAAAACATGGTGGATTTGGAATCTTCATGAGCCACATTCAGTAACAGCATACAAGAAAAGTACGGAAGGAGCTGCAAAAACACAACAGTGCGGAGCTAAAGGGCAACAACATGAAGAAAAGAATAAATGAAGTGCACTCTAGGACACCCTTCACATACTGTAACATTTCTCAGTGTTCTCAGCCTAATAGAAATTGTTCTAGTAATAACCATTCCCCTTTTTTGCTAAATATTTTCCTAAATGGCTTTCCATGTTTTATAGGGAAGTTAATTGATATATTTTCTCTCTTACTTAACTTTTCCTCGGTTTAGAAATATGCTCAATTAATTTTGCACATGAAGGAAAGGCTTGGATCCTAATGCTGTCTGAGTGCAGCAGAACTCATGAAAGGGACTTCCCCTTCCGGCTGCAGCTATCTATACTCCCCTGCTCCAATCCTGTGCATCAGTGGATCCCCAAGAATCACATCTAGGCAGTGGTTTGCAGTGGGTCAGAGAAATTAGTGAAAATCACTCTGCTGTTGTAAGTGCCTTTGGTCAGTAAAAAATGTAGTTAGGATCCAAGCTCAAAAAAGGATATGATATAAAGAGAAAGGGGGAAGAGAAGGCTGAATTCTATTACTTCGGGGGGGTTGCCTCCACCAAAATGAACAATGCAGAGGAAGCTTTGTAACAGACAGGTATATTTCTTAAAGAATCAGAAACAAGATATTGGTGCTAAAATGTGCTCGCATTACGAATCTGATTTGGAGAGGTATGTGATATTTATCTGGTGGAGTGATGTGGTCTGCAGTCCTTCTCCCTTCTTGTTGGGTGGGGTGGGAGAGTTTTGGCATTTGTGGCCAGCCATCAGATTCCATTGGCCATCCTCTGCTGCACTCAGCATTGTGCCTCACTACAGTCATGCATGCAGGCACATGAAGGGGGCATGCATCGGTTAATGTGTGAGGCGTGGCATATGAGGTGATGTTTAGTGCAGCATCAACTTACCTGTTGCTGTAGCTCAGGGCTAAATTTTAAAAAGGTGTTTGCTTTTGAGAAAGAAAGCAAGAAAGCCCATTCATATGTGAAAGTCCATGTATATCTACATCTCTGGATTAAAATCTCACACACCCCTCTCATATGTATGTGAATGAAATTCAAATACATTACAAATCAGTGGCAAAGGTAGCTATCCATTTCCATAAATTTATGTTTACAGATTTAAAAAACCCTGAAGTATATATACTCTGAGTAACATTAAAAAGAACAGTACTTTGACTCAAATATATTGTTTCAATTTGATTTTGTAAAGTGTGTTAAGTGTGAGAGTCCCAACCTAACTGTGCTAACTTCGCAAAATCACTTGCTCAGACTTGGATGCAGAAACAAAGGATTTATTGAAGGCTTCAGATAGTACAAGACAGACACGGGTTCAAAGTTGCAAGTGAGCTAGCTTATCGGGGTTACAGAATATATCTACTACAGGGCACTTCTGTCGTGGGAAGTTACAAGATAGATTGGTGCAATACAAAACATCAAACGGGTCCCAGAGAGACTGTTAGGACTATCAGATCCTCAAGGCCATATTCGGCCCGAGGGAGTGCATGCAGGAAGCGCAGCAGGGGAGGGCAAGAGCGGCACCTGGGAAAGGCAGATGAGGCGCCGGGGCCGAGGAAGGCATGGGAGGTGTGAACTGCTTTTACGAGTTCAAAGGAACAGAGATAGAGGATACGAAACAGGGGAAGGGGAGTCAGAGACACATGGCCCTCACATTCTGCCCCCCTTAAGGCCCCCCTCCCGCAAGGTCGGGAGGCCGAGGCTTATCAGGGTAAGCGCAGTGGAATTCGTGAACGAGGCGGGGGGCCGCCATATGGGGGGCTGCTACCCATTCATCGTGTGCAGGTCCCAGATGTTTCCATCGGATAAAATAGAACAGTTTCCCTTTCTTCCACTTAGAATCCAAAACCTTGGACACTTCCAAGTGTGTGTCCCCGCCCACTACCGTCGGAACCTCTGGTCGGGGGGGGAGTGGAATTGGGGAGCGGGTACGTAAGGCTTGAGTAGACTGATATGAAAGACGGGGTGAACGCCCCTAAGGGTCTTTGGCAGCTCCAATTCCACTGTGACTTCATTGATCACCCGGGAAATGGGGAAAGGACCCATGTACCGATCGTTTAGCTTTTTGCAGGGCCGGAGCGAGCGCAGGTTTTTGGTGGAGAGATAAACTTGCCCCCCCACCTTGAGCTCCCAGCCCGGGGACCGATGTTTGTCGGCCTGTTCCTTGTATTTGCGCTTGGCCCGTTCTAGGTTCTTTTGTAACCAAGGCCAAGTAGACCGGACTACCTGCACCCACTCCTGGACTTCCGGGACCGCCTCGAGCTCGGGAGTGACGGGGGTGGAACCGAAAGGGCCGAATTCCGTCCCGTACACCACCTGGAAAGGGCTAAATCCAGTGGAGGAGTGGGGGGCATTGTTGTAGGCATACTCGGCAAAAGGCAGTAGGTCCACCCAATCGTCCTGATGGTAATTGACATAACACCGGAGGTAACACTCGACCACGGCATTTACTCGTTCAGTTTGACCATCGGTTTGGGGGTGGTAAGCCGAGGAGAGTCCTTGCTCCTCCACCCCCATCAGTTTTAGGAAGGCCCGCCAGAATTTGGCGACGAACTGGACCCCCCTGTCGGAGAGGACCTTTCTGGGAATCGAGTGAAGCCTTAGGACATGAGTGACAAACAGTTTAGCCAATCCCTGGGCCGAGGGGAGTCCGGCGCAGGGAACGAAGTGGACCTGTTTGGAGAAAAGGTCCGTGATCACCCATAGGACCGTCTTACCCCGGCTGGGAGGCAGATCGGTGATAAAGTCCATGGCGATCACTTCCCACGGTCGGGTGGGTGTTTCCAAGGGTTTCAGAAGTCCCGGGGGTTTTCCCATTCTCTTTTTGGCTGTGGCGCAGATGGGGCAGCTGCGCACGTAGAGTTCCACATCAGCTCTCATGCTGGGCCACCAAAATTGCCGCCTCACCAGGTGCAGAGTTTTTACAAAGCCAAAATGACCCGCAAGTTTGGCCCCGTGGACTAGTCCCAAGACCTCCTTACGGAGAGGCGTTGGGACGTAAAGCTTTCCACCCTGCACCCAGTATGAGTCCCGCTGTTCCATGCCGGCGGGGAGAATCTGTTGCTCCGCTTCCTGCAGAGATGCGTCTCGGAGCCTTTGTTGAAAAGCTTCCGGGACCCCTTTGAGCATGGGACTACCCGGTTGGCGGGCTTGGGACCGGGTGGTGACGGCTAAACCTGGGACTTCCCCCCGTTGCTCGGGGGTGAATAGGGAGTCTACGGGATGGTCAAAGTCATTGCGGTACTGGGGAAGTCGGGACAGGGCATCAGCCAGGGCATTTTCCTTCCCGGGGACGTGCTTGAGGGTGAAACGGAACTTGGCGAAAAATTGAGCCCACCGAATCTGTTTGGCGTTGAGCTTTCTAGCCCCCTTGAGAGCCTCTAAATTCTTGTGGTCGGTACACACTTCAAACGGAAATTCTGCCCCTTCCAAAAAATGTCTCCAGATGGTGAGGGCATGCTTCATCGCCGCCGCCTCCTTCTCCCAGATAGCCCAGTTAATTTCAGACTGAGAAAACTTCTTGGAGAAGTAGGCGCACGGCTTCAAACTCCCACTATCGTCCCTCTGAAGGAGAGCCCCTCCCATGGCTACGTCCGAGGCGTCCACCTGGACCACGAATGGTTTAGTGCAGTCCGGGTGGGCAAGTACTGGCTCGGACGAAAAGAGCAATTTTAGCTCCTCGAACGCCTGCTGGCAGGGTGGAGACCACTGCAAACGGGCCGAGGGTAGCGCGGCATTCGCTCCCTTCCCCTTGGTGCGCAAAAGGGAAGTGAGGGGGAGAGCCACCTGTGCGAAATTGGGAATGAAGTTGCGGTAGAAGTTGGCAAACCCCAAAAACTGTTGCAGTTGCCTGCGTGTGGTGGGGGGTTCCCAATCCCGCACCGCCTGAACCTTTTCGGGATCCATCTCCAACCCCTGGTGGGAAATTACATAGCCCAGAAAAGTGATGGAAGGCTGGTGGAATTCACATTTTGACACCTTAGCATACAATTTGTGGTCTCGCAGTCGCTGGAGGACTTCGCGCACCGGTCGGACATGCTCGTCCATGGTTTCAGAATAAATGAGAATATCGTCCAGAAATACCACCACCCCCCGAAACAACAAATCATGTAAAACTTCATTAATTAATTGCATGAATACACTCGGAGCCCCTGAAAGTCCGAACGGCATCACTAAATATTCAAACATGCCAAAACAACTCGAAAAGGCCGTCTTGGATTCGTCCCCCTCCTTAATGCGGATGCGGTGATAGGCTTCCACCAAATCCAGTTTGGTGAAGATTCGGCCCTCCTTCAATTGCGCTAAAAGGTCTGGAATGAGAGGGAGGGGGTAAGCGTTAGACTGAGTGACAGCGTTCAGTCTCCGAAAGTCAATACACAGTCTCAAGTCACCCGTCTTCTTTTTGACAAAAAAGGCGGGAGCGGAGTACGGAGCCTTGGAGGGACGTATGAAGCCCCTCGCTAGGTTAGTGTCCAAATAGTCCCGCAACACCGCCTTTTCATTGGGGCTCATGGGGTAAACCTTCCCCTTGGACAACTTGCCATCTCCCACGATCTCAATTGCGCAGTCAGTTTCTCGGTGTGGGGGCAGTTCGTCACATTCCCTCACATCAAACACATCCGCGAACCGGGAATACTCCGGGGGTAGACGGGGTGTAGCGGGGACGGTCCCGGGGGAACCCACCAACGCGGCGGCCGGGGTGCAAAGCACTCGGTCCTTGTCGTGCGTTCCACAGGGGTCCTCGGGGAACGTGAGTGTCCGTTTGACCCAGTTAATAGAGGGGTTGTGTCCCTGTAACCAGTTCATACCCAAAACTACGGGGGCAACTATGTGGGCGATGGTAAAGCACAGACGTTCCCAATGTTCCCCCACAGCCATGACCACCGCAGTGGTACGGTGAGTGACGGGCCCCTGTTTAAAGTCACTACCGTCCATTTGAGAGAAACGGAGGGGACCCGGGAGCTGTTTACGTCGGACGCGTAGTCTCTTGGCTGCTTCCTCGCTAATCAAGGTGCGGGCGCACCCAGAGTCAACTAGCGCGGGGAATTCTAACACCGGACCCCCTTTGGGTAAGGAAAGGTGGACCCGGATGTACACATTATCCTCTTGGGCGCTTACCATCGGTGGAGCTCCTTGCACAACGATCGGAGCGGTCTGCAGAGGAGCCCCTCTTACAGCAGACCGACGGCGTTTTTTGCCGGCATCTCCCACTCTTCTTCCTCGCTGGATGAAGGAGATGTGGTAGTTGTAATCCGTGACTCGGCCGAGTCAAAAGCTGCATTTGTAATCCGGGGTCCCGATGGGCCAGTAGAGGTGGAGGCGTCATCTTGAGCGCGCGCGTGCAGCGCGGAGGGCGCACTCCGGTGTCCAGGAGCGCCGCTTCGGCGTCGAGGTTGGCCCTCCGCCGGGGTCTTCTCCGGTTCGGTCGGGGTCGGGCGAGGAGGAGCCGGGCGTCCGGAGCAGGACGGACATTGCGAGGCGAAGTGACCCTTACCTCCACACACCAAACACACCCCGGTTTCGAAGCGCTTGCGGCGTTCGGCGGTTGAGGGACCGCCGCCGCCCGGGGTTCGGGAATCTCTGGTACCGCCTGGTCTGTCCCCTCTCGATTTAAAGTCGCGGCCGGTGCGCTGTTTAGACAGGGTCAGGAGTTGCTTCCGATTTTCGATATCGGCGGCGTGGCGCACCCAGCCCTCGACGTCAGGGGGATTACCTTGCATGAAGGTCCAATGTTGCAGGTCCGGGTTCAGCCCTTCCCGGAAGCACTGCACCCGGGAAGCCTCGCTCCAATCCAGAATTCGGCTCGATAGAGACTGGAATTCGCTCGCATACTGCGCCACCGACTTAGTCCCTTGGCGTAGTTGCATCAGAGTAGCCTTGGCCCGCTCCCCCAGGTTCGGGTCCTCGAACCGGTTTCGGAGAGCAACCATAAACTCATCCAGGTTCCGCAGCACAGGGGAGCGGAGTTCGTATTGTAACACCATCCACGCGGCCGCTTCGCCTTGCAGAAGGGAGGCCACATATTGAACCTGGGACTCCTCAGAGGTAAAGGTCCGGCCCTGCTCCCGCATAAAAATGTCCACTTGGACCATAAAAAAGGTCAACTGATCCCCCGACCCATCATACGTGATCTTCAGGTTACGGCGGGCCGGAGCGCTGGGAGGAAGCCGCCGGTGTCCCGTCCGGGGGGTTGCCGGTGGGGGGCTGTAACTTCAGCGCGTCCATGGCTGCAGCCATCTCACCCATCACAGTCTGCATGGCATCCATGCGCTCCAACATGGCTTGGCGTTCCTCCTGCCATTGTCTCCGTTCCTCGTCGATCAGGACTTCCCAACGTGCGGGGTCGTCCTCAAGTCCCGTACCGGACAAAGCCAAGCGGCGGTGCTTCGCCTCGGTCCGGGAGAGCGACCAGCCCTTAGGAGAGTCCAGCCAAGAGTTAAAGGTGTTCTTGGGCTTCGTACCCAAGCCCGGTCCCGGGTGGGGGGCACCGGGTACCTTCTGCTTGGCACCCTCCTCCTTAGGGTCAGGTTTCTCCGGAACTTCGGGTTTATCCGGTGAACCCGGGGGAGAAGAGGTATTTTCCTCGCCTGGCATTGCTGTCCCGGATGGTACAGATGCAGAACGAAAAGGCAAAGACTTGCAACTTAATGTGAGAGTCCCAACCTAACTGTGCTAACTTCGCAAAATCACTTGCTCAGACTTGGATGCAGAAACAAAGGATTTATTGAAGGCTTCAGATAGTACAAGACAGACACGGGTTCAAAGTTGCAAGTGAACTAGCTTATCGGGGTTACAGAATATATCTACTACAGGGCACTTCTGTCGTGGGAAGTTACAAGATAGATTGGTGCAATACAAAACATCAAACGGGTCCCAGAGAGACTGTTAGGACTATCAGATCCTCAAGGCCATATTCGGCCCGAGGGAGTGCATGCAGGAAGCGCAGCAGGGGAGGGCAAGAGCGGCACCTGGGAAAGGCAGATGAGGCGCCGGGGCCGAGGAAGGCATGGGAGGTGTGAACTGCTTTTACGAGTTCAAAGGAACAGAGATAGAGGATACGAAACAGGGGAAGGGGAGTCAGAGACACATGGCCCTCACATTAAGACTATTTGGCAATATTTATTGCAAATTAAAACTAATCTATTTTTATCATGTGAGTAGTGAATAGAGTTTAAAAAATAATCATCTTTGTATTCTTTAGTCATCATATTACATGTGGTGCTTCTCAGTGCCATAATTTTGATCCTTCACAACATTCTTCTGTTTTACTTCCTAAATATATAATTATATAAAATTATAAAAAATTATATAATTTATATAATTATTATATTAAATTATTATATAAAATTATATAATTATATAAAATTATAATGTGTTTCTCTTGGATGTTGCCAACTAGCAAGTAGCACAAGTAGAAAGTATTTCTACACTTTGGTGGAAATATATTTCTTTTTTGTACTTATAGAAAGCCTTCATTTTCTTCCAAGCTCACATGCAAGTCTAAATCAACACACAGAATCTACATTATTTTCTTTTTCATATAGTTGGAATAGTTTCAGCCAGCTTGTAAAATAGTGCTGGGTTTTGCCATATGCATATTTCCATAACATCAACATTGGGCTGCCTGTTTCTTGACAAAAGTACATTAAGCCATTGCCAGATCACAGCCTCCAGAATATGGCTGACATCCTAAACATACTTGCTCAGCAGTCAGTTCCATTTAAATCAATGGCTCTTCCAATTAAGTCTGGTTAAAATGGGCCACCAATATTTTGTTGTTGTTTTTTTAAAGTCTGTATCATGGGATGAACCTCACAAAAAATACTGAGGCTACTGGTAGATGCTTTTTATTTGGTTGTTTCTGGAAAGTGATGATTTGAAAGGGTATGAATATGCATATAAATGAAAAGGGCAGTTACATATTTTGCAGCCAAAGCAATTTGCTCTTCATGTACATTTCAACTTGTCAATGCCTCTTAACACATTTTACCTGTTTTGCTGCTATGTATGTTGCATGGGCAGTAACAGAACAGGCTGGCACCACCAAAACTGAAAAGTGCTGAAAAAGCAAAATCTTCATGTTTAACTGTATGGGATGTTTGGCACAAATCAATCAAGTTATTAATAGCAAGTCACCTGGTGGTTGCTGCCAGGCCTGGTCCCAAAGGGTCCTCCCTCAAAGGCCTAAACATCACTAGAAAGGGCCCTGCCCCCGTGCCTTTTACTGACAGAAACCAAGACTTGAAGGTTGGGTAATACTGTTATGGTTGCCTATCAACGGCCACTGAGGGCATCTATTTCTTAAAGCTACAGGCACTGCCTCTATTATTTGGGAGAGGGAAGGGTTAAACGTGCCATTTTAAAAAAATCATATTTTTGTAAACCTGGGACTTTTCTCAGGTTTGTAGGAAGATTTGTCTTGTCTGTCCATGGCATCCGTTTCTGAATTCAAGTATCCACAGATGGGTCATGTGAAGAATTAGATATAGTGACAAGCAGGAACCCTCAAGGAAACTAATGAAGTAGCCATCCCATTCCCTGCCCTTTTGCTTCCTTCCCTCTCCTTCTACCCCTTCACTTACTTTCTGTCTCTCTTATTCTTTTCTCTCTTGTTCTCCTTCACCAAGTGTCTGTCTTTCTCTCGCTATCTTGCTCCCCAGTCCTTGCTGTCTCTCTTTCTGCATTCCCAATGCCTCCTGAAATACACACATACACACTCTCAAGTCTCTCATGCCGCCGTCTCACAAACGCACTCTGTGGTTAATTTCTCTTTCTTTTTACAGCCCTCCCATCTATCTGTCTCTCTCTCACATACACACAAACTGTCCTGAATTTCTCTCTTGTCTGTCCCTCCCATCTCTCTCTCTCTCTCTCTCTCTCACACACACACACACACACACACACACACACGTTAATTTCTTTCTTCCTTTCTGCATCCTTCCCATCACACATGCACACGCCTTCCCTTCTCTCTCTTTTTCTTTCTCCCCACCCCCACTCACTGTGCCACCCACTTGCCAGCTCCTGTTCCTGCCTCTGCAGCTCATCTGGGGGGGGGGGCAGCAGTCCCCACACCTCCTTCCCTGCCTGCCTACTGGGAGTGCTTCCACTGCTTCAGCTCCCCGGCTTTTCCTCCCTTCTCCCTGCTTCTGCATACAGTCTCCACCTACCTAGCTTAAGCAGTGGTGACAGCCTCTGCTCCAATTCCTGTGAGGTAGGCTAGGCTAAAAGTATGTGACTGGCCCAAAATCACCCAGTGAGCTTCCACGGCAAGATGGGGATTTGAACCTGGGTCTCCCAGAACCAACTGTTAAGGTCTGACCACCACACTACACTGGCTTTCATAGGGTGGCTGCTGTTGAAGAGAAGCAAGCAGCCAGATCTAGCTGAGTCATGCAAGTCAGGTGGTATCAAGTCACTCAGTGGTTGCTGCCAGGCCTGGCTCCGATGAGTCTAAGGCCAAAATAGGCCTGGAAAGGACCCTGGCCCCTCTCCTTGCCTTTTAGTCATTTTATTTGTTTATATCCCATCTTTCTCCCCAGTGGGGATCCATAGTGGCTTGTATCATTCTCCTCTCTTCCATTTCATCCTCACAACAACTCTGTGAGGTAAGTTAGGCTTAGACTCTGCGACTGGCACAAAGTCACCCAGCAAGCTCCCATGGCAGAGCAAGGATTTGAACATGGGTTTCCCAGATCCTAGTCTGACACATTAACCACTATACCACAGTGGCTCTCTGATAAACCACACTGGCTTTAATAGGATGGCTGCTGTTGAATAGGGGCAATCAGCCAGACCTAAGTGAGTCATGCAAGCTGGGTGGTATTAAGGCACCCAATGATTGCTGCCAGGCCTGTCCCTGATGAGTCCTCCCTAAAAGGCCAATGCGGCCGGGAAAGTGCCCTGCTCCCTCCCCCTGCCTTTTACTGGCAGAAACCCAGCCTAGAATGTTGCCTAGCAGCAGCCACTGAGGGCTCCCATTTTTTGAAGGTACAGGCACTACTTTTATCATTTTGGTTGCTTTTAAAACACCTTCCCCGTGTAAGTTTTCAGATTTTTCTGAAAACCTGTAGCATTTTTTAGTTTTATTGAAAGAGCTCTCTTGTCCATTTATGGTTCCAGTCACCGCATTTAAATGTCCTCAGATTTAACCAATTTCATTATTAAAATATACAAGTGGGGACCCACAAAGAACTTGCAGGAAGGGGGCATTTACCCACCTTTGCTTCCTTCTCTCTCCCCCTTTCTCTGTCAAAGTTTCCTCCTCTCTTTCAGCCCTACCCCTTATTTGTCAATCTTCCCTCACACCCTTCTCCCAACATATGTAAATTTCCCCTCTTTCTCCCTCACCCCCTTCTCTAGCAAGCCTCTCTTACCCCCTTTCTCCCCTCACCCCCTTTCGCCCCCTTATACCGACCCCTTCTCAATCTGCCCATCTCTTTCACCTCTATTTCTCTCCCCCTCCATGAGACAACCCCATTTCTTTCTCTTTCTCCCCCAGAGAATCCCCTTCTTTCTCTCCCTCCTGCCTCAGACAATCCTCCTTCTTTCTATTTCTATCCTCCATCTTTTTTTCCTACCTTTGAGCCTGGCAGCGGTGCTTGGGAGCCACTCCAAGCCTGGAGTAGCTCCCGGCAACGGCTGGGCCTGGAGCCACTCCCAATGTCAGCCACCACCGTTCTAGGCATGGAGCGGCTCCTGACCCGGAGTGACTCCTGGCATCCACTGTCACCATGGCTGAGCCCAGAGCAGCTCCCAGCAGCATATCCTGGGCTCTGCCGCAGCAGCCACTGCCGAGCCTCTCAGTGGTAAGCGAGTTGTCTGTGTATGCACAGAGAATGCTTTATTTAATTTTAAGGGAATCTGAACTCCCCAATGTATTTTAAAAAATAGGGGGTCTCCCAAGTTTATAGAAAAATCTGTTTTGGGTAAGTGTGGCCTTGAGCTGCGGATTTAGATATCTGCAGAGGGGGGACCACACTTGAGAGAGAGGTTTATAGATGGTATGAGATCATTATCCGAACACCCTTTCCCCATCTAGAAAGAGCATCATAGTACTATCTCTTCTGTGTTGTTCCCTTTTTAAAGTTGGTACTGACAGCCAGGGTGATTTACAAGGCGAAAATGCATGGTCGCTTTAGCCTCCTTTATTAGAGTCTGCCGCTCATGTGGAGGAGTGGGGAATCAAACCCGGTTCTCCAAATTTGAGTCCGCCGCTCTTAACCACTACACCACGCTGGCTTTACAGACAAATCAGAATTGGTCAGACAGCCAACTGTGAAATAGCAAATATGCTATATTATCGTACAAGCTCCCTATATGAGCAATCATACTATTTATTGTCCTTTCAGGGTGTTTTAGGGCCAGTGGGACCATTGGGACAACCTGGAATACCTGGACCTCTGGTACAGTATTATTTATTTATTTAAAATATTTATATGCCTACCTTTGTCATGACCAAGTCAGGGCCCAAGATGGGTATAATAGTAAAATAAAATATAATGATTATATAATAAAGGAATTAAAATAATAAAATACATTAAACCCACATTTTAAAAAGCCCTTTAAATTCACCATGTGTATATATTCACTTTGGCCCAGGCTACCTCCAGAGCTCTATAGCCTCACCAGAAAATCAGGAGGATAGAAACCCCCCTGACCTCTTCTGGGAAGCTGTTACAGAGTCATGGTGCAGCCACTAACAAATACCAAGCCTAAACTGGGTTAGCAGATTGAGCACAGACAGTAGGCTCTGATGGGAACAGTAAAGCTGCTGCAATGAGCATGCTGGGGATGGCAATCCTTCAGGTATGTGGGCCTCAGGTCATAAAGGGCTGTAAAAGTGAGCACCAGCAGCTTGAACTTGACCTAGAAATGAATATCTAGCCTTAAAATATTATGGAACTCATACACAATCATCTGCTAAATATCTTTCTGTGCCCAACCATGAAGGATTATATTTTTCTTTTATTTGTTTTTTTATAGGGTCTTCCAGGGAGTATGGGGCAGCCTGGATTGAAAGGTGATAAGGTGATCTAAATAGTTTCATTACCAGAGTTATTTTAACTTTGAATATTATCTATTAATGCAATTCTACAAAGAATCCTTTCTCACTTATTGAAGTATGTGCAATAAGGTTCTGCATTTATTTCAACCATAGCTTTGTTTTATACCAACATATACTTCCTGTTGTTATTGGGTTATATTCCTCTGGTCTGTCCCATTTGTGGAGGTGCCTTCTTTCAGCGCAAGCAGTCTTCCACTGGTGCAAGAGTTCTGAAAGATCTTTTGAGTCAGGTCTTTGCACTGGAGGAAAGTCCCACCACTGGTAGAAAGGATCTATGGGATTCGACTCTCAATTTTTACTAGTGTGAATGACTTCAAACTTTGCAGTCTGTTTTAATAATTAGAGATTCTAAAATTGTTTCATTCCTGTGTCATAAAATTCCAAACATATAGTTAATTTTTTATGTCTGTTGGACTTTATAAACATCCTATTTATAACTGTCTTGATGGGTCTGTATATAATAATGCATTGTTTAGGGTGAACGAGGCATTACAGGAGAGCCAGGGGAGCTGGGGTACCCAGGAGACAAGGTAAGAATGTCTATCAACGCAGTTTCAACAGAGTTTTAGAGGGTTTAATCAACTTAGACTTTTAAGTTCTTCATTCATGACTGTATTACACAATGACCATATTCTGTGCCATTAAGCTTATTAATCTGCAAGTATAGTCACTTGCCCAAATGCCCATATTGTTTTGTTCCCCAGATTCCAGTTTTGCAAGGTGCACGGGATTGCTTTTCGGAAAAATTAATCTTGTGTTTTCGAGTAGCCAACCATTGCCTTTCTACATCATTGTAAAAAAATAGTTAGACATTAAACCACAGTGCCACAGGAGCCTTTGACACACAAAGCGGTGACAAGTGTAGGAAGCAACAGTGAGCTTTCACGTAGTTTTCTTGATGTTATTTATGTGGTCTAAACCCCACCTACATATAGGGGTGGTATGGAGAGAATATCAATTAGAGTAGAAGTTCCTGAGAGAACCTTTGGTATCATCCTGATATCACCCAAAGTTTCTCCTTCTGAGCAGTGTGTCAATGTGCTGAGGGGAAGGGAGCTACTTAGTAATGTGGGACATACCCACCACCACCCCACCCCAGTGTCTAACTTTTCTAGCAGACAGTGGAAAGAGAGCTTCCTTCCCATTCTGTTCCAGGCTAGCCTTTTTCAACTCCAGCTATTTGTTTTGCTTTAAAAATTCCTTTATCCTTATAGCTTGGTGTTGAAATAACCATCAAAGAAATTTATAAATAACTTTTTCATTTGAAATTTTAAAATCTTATTCAGTTGTTATGAAACTTGTAATGCAGAAAATAGATAGTGAAAGCCCAAATAATTATTATTTTGCCTGAGCTAGGGATTTAGGGTATATCTGTATAGGAGCTTCCTGATCTTCTGTATAAATACTTTCTCCCTAAACTGGAAGTTTAGAGTTTATGAGAAATGAAGAACATGATTACAGTGTCAGCTGCTTTTTGTTTTAATGGAAGTGTATAGTCATTTTTCATTGAAATGGTAGAACTTAATTTTTTTTCCTCAAAGGGTGCTGCTGGTTTGCCAGGTCTTCCAGGAGTTAGAGGAAAACCTGGTCCCCAGGTATGTATGATCATTTGAATTTTGTATTCTTTGCCACATTAGTTAATAGTTTTATGACCAACAGTTAAGATCCACTCAGAATGCAATGGGCTTCTCAATTTTCCATTAGGAAATACTTAACCAGAACAATGTCTATTCCATGTATCTCAACACATTTTACACATTGCAGAATCTGTACTTCTTAAAAATATCTTGGGGTTAGTCCAGTTGAATATAAGTGTTGTGGTGGTGTGTGGGAGAGTTATACAGGGCTTGATAGTGTCTTGTTTTTTCCATCACCTCCACCACTATGAGTGGACAATCATATATGTATGGGCAAGATGAGAGAGTATTGTAAGAAACTGAGGTTCATTCTTGCTTGACGTATGCCATGTAGCTCTTCATCTGTGTGCCATGCAAGTTATTTGTGCTCCAAAATACATAAATTGTATAATACACAATAAATTGCATGACAAAGAGGAATGGAGAAAACATGAAACTCCTCTGTGATCGGTTGCTTAAAACTGCACTCAGTTTGATAGAGCCACACCCATTAGTTTTTAAAGCAAGATTCCAGTTTTTCTTCCCACTGAAATTTTTTCCAAATCCTGATAATTGTTCAGATTTTTTTTAATTTGAGGGAGCAATGTTTGGGGGCTTGATTATTCCTTAAGGCATTCTGTAGTTCTTAAGAAATTAATTTTATATTTTTGGATTTTACACCCCATTCCAGAGATGTGCACATGCAGCAGTAGCCTTTCTGTGTGATGCTAGGTATGCACGCACTTGTGATCATACCTTGCCTCTCAACAAATGAGTGGTTGAAGCTTGCCCGGAGTGGCCGGGACTCTCTGCAACTTCAGCCTTCCCCTTCCACCTTACCGTGAAGTGCAGACCCAACAGCCCAGAAGCTTGGCATGCAGCGGCCACAGCTTGCAGCAAACGGCGCAGGTTAGGCGGTGGCTAGGCTAGCCCCTCCGATGACGCCACAGCCACGGTCTTCAAGGAGTGCCAAGAACCGGTGCAGAGAGCTCCACTGCTCAGGCTGACCACTGCCGATGGTCCGGCAAGTTGAGGTGGGCCCGGATGGTCCTGCCCATGGCCTCCTGGCACAGCTGAAAGGCGGCCGGGCAAGGGTAGGACAGAGAGAGGTCAGATGGCCTAGAGGCAGGCTTTCTGATGTAAGAGGGCCCTGCCTGGAGAGTAGGCCTTATAAGGCCTCAGAAGGGGATGGAGCCAAGACAGGATAGGGCGGGGTTAAGCCCAGCTGGCCCCCATAAAGCTGGAGAGCTGAGGCCAATGAAGAGGCCTTCCTGCTGCCTGTGGACTAATAAAAGCAAGCACCCTGACTGGCTCAGAGGAGGAAAACTCCGACTTCCTCTATGAGTGGTCTGAGTCTAAGGAGGCTCAGCCAGCGAGTCCCCGAGCTAGAATGGTGGGAGCTTCAGGAGCTGAGTGACAGGTGCCAGCTTCACAAGTCTGCCTTGTAGTATCTCAGACAGTCAGCCCATGTAGCACACTGTTGGCTACTGTTGAATGGTGATGGTTTTTCCAAGGCAAATATCTTTCCCAGCCTGGTCATCTGAGCTCCTAAACTGGATATGCTGGGGATTGAACATGGGATCATGCAAAGCACATGTTTTACCACTGAACTATAGGTTGTTCTATCAGTTTTGGCAGAGTTATTTGCTTCTTTGGAGAAGTAGGGAGCCTGAATCCTGTTGACCTAAATCCATACCTGGAAGAAACTGGAGACACAAAACAGTAGAAGAGTTTGGTTGGCTGGAGAAAAACTGAAATATAGCAGACATGATATCATTAATCTGTTTTATTCATATGAGAGAAAAAAGAAAGATTATGCTATTTGAATTTAATATAATTTGTAGATTACTGGAATAAAAAGGTATAAGGAGTGCACACATAATTTTTTCAGTATTGTGACTTGGGTCACATATAATGGAGTAACCATGGGTGTGCCATTGATGCCCAAACCTTGGATACAAATGTGGCTCCTGTTCTCCTCCCAGTCATATTCTTGGATTCTCTCCCTTATGTCTTCCTTGGCGAACTGCAGTGTGTTGTTACATTTGAATAAGATAAAGTCTGGTTTACACCGAGAATAGTTTGCTTGTAAACCATAACCGTAGAACCAACAATGGTTGGTTATTCTGTTTTCAAGGCAATTATGGTTTGTACAAACCATAGGTTGTCTGATTTGGATGTAAGAGTATTTGCCAAGAAACAGAATGAGAGGCAATTGCAGTGTGAAGAAGGAGAAGGGAGTGCACAGACCTTGTAGCCCCTGGCTAATCCTTTAGACCAACGGTAACATTTTTACTCTTTTCCATGAGACTCCTTGTATGCAACCTCTGTAAAGGCAACTCTCGGTAGTGTTCTGAGGTTATGTGTGTTATGCTGCCTCCTTGCCTTCCTTATTTTCACTGCCACCAAAGTCTCTTGCCTTAAAATTCATGGCTGGCTTAGTTGCATATGGTAGAATGACAGATGAGTTAGTGCGTGGAGGTGGCTATGAGGTAAAAGGGGATCCTTTATTCTAAATAAAACCGTTGCTTCTCTTAAACATAAATAGAGCTTATAATAAGTATAACAGCATAACGGTTTCTGTATGGTTAATAAGCTTTATGGTTTCAGATAGATACATAAGTGTAATGGTTCCAGATAGGTTCTCTAAAGTTCCTTAAATAGACCTAGCCACCAAGGTTTATTTTCTCACTTGCCACTTAAACTAATAACTTGCACAAAGTTTAACAACCCATTCCTAAGAACTACAGCTGCCAGGGACGGTACTGCCACAGTGCCTCCAATGAAGTTTCATGACTACTGCAAGGTAAAAAAAGGGGGGGTTATTTCTAAAAAATCGAAAATGAGGGGGAAAGCCCCATAGAAAACAGCGATGCTGTGCTACTAAAAAATCGTTGCTTTAGGGGGTGTTCCCCGGCTGAAAGGGGCTAGGAGGCTGCCTAATGACAGCTCCGCCCCCGGAACACCCCAGGAATGCCTCCTGGGACGCCGGCACGAGGACTTGCATTGGGAGGCTGCACCGGCGTCAAAGGGCTACGCTGCCGGTACAGTCCAGGGGGGGGGCAGCATCTGTGTCAGCTTGCACGTCTCAAGTGGCACAGACACTGGCGTAGGGGTCATGCCGCCTCCTAAGCGCATTCAGCCCCTCAGGAATGTGCTGTGATTTTCCTAATTTGCAACTTAGGCTCGTAATTTCCACAGAGACTTATTTTCCTCAGAGCACTCTACTGCACCTTACTCAATCCCTTCACACACTTTACTAATGGTCTCCCTCTCTACAATCTAGTCAACTCTGTCCTCATAACACACTTCAATCACCGATCTAGCTCCCCTTTTTTCTTACTCATGGCTCTGCATTTTAAATCACATACATGTAAAACTTCACATTAAAACGTAGAAATAAAATACAGACAAAATAATTACATAGTGAAACATCACACCACCGTTTATGTCTGAGCAATCGTCTGTTGAAATTCTGTTTTGCAGAAGATTGTACATTATCAAATATGGCACAGAGCCATAAAAGTTAGTGCAAAATAGGTAGCCTTTTAATTTGTGCACTATCTGTTGATGCAAGAGTACAGAAGCTCATGAGTTTTTAAACCAATAAATATTAGTCAGATAACAGGCATCAACTAATCTGTTTTCGATTTTTTGTTAAATGATTGCATACTTGTAATACACAGTTTTGATTGTCCTATATTTGTTGACATACATCTGCATGGAGTATTAGTTTTCTTTCATTTAGTTTATGTGTTTTGAAAATTATTTCCCCACTATTGTGACTATAAATGGGATACTTATTATTTCCTTTATTGTAGAAATGTCTTTAATCAATTCAAGAAGCAGAATAGTTGCTGCTTATTAAAAATGCAGTGCATCTGTTTGATTTATAGCTGTGTTAAGAATCAGGAAATATCTTTCGCAGACCTGCAAACTTTAATTTATAATGCAAGTTCTAATTTTAGGGTAAAATAGGAGATTCTGGACCGCAGGGACCATCAGGCCCTCCAGGACCAGAGGTAAGAAATTGTTTACTAAAAATTAATAGTGCATCCTATTTTGCAATGGATGCAGCACAAATACACCAATCCTGTTATGTTTGAAGGATGGCTGACTTGTGCTCTGATACTTTTTCAAATAGTCTAGTTCATCTTTTTACTGTATAGCAGGAGTCCCCAACCATTTTGAGCCTGTGGGCACATTTGGAATTCTGACATGGCATGGTGGGCACAGCCACAAACCGGCTGCTGCAGGAGGCAAAGCCAGCCACAAAATGATTGCCACAGCAGAACTTCAGTCATTCAATGAAGGCCCTTGTGCTGTGGTGGCAGCTGGTGTCAAAGTAACATAAAAAAATCTGCACAGCCAATGAAATCTCCAATCGTTCATCAGAAGCTTTGCCCTACCTGGGCAAAAGCCCTACCTGGCCCCACCCACTTCCTTAAAACACTTGGAGGACACCAGAAAAGGTGCCAGCCAGCCCCATGGCACCCACAAGCACCATATTTGGGACCCCTGCTGTACAGCCTTCAGCTGCTGCACTGTTAAATCTGGCCTGTGGTTCAAATCTCTTTGCAGTCACATAGTCACTCATAAGTCTGTTTACACCAGCGACTATCAGTTGATTCTATGATGACAACTCATGTTTGGAGGCTACATAGGTGTCCCTTTACGTACTGTGAGCGAATTGTAGTGCAGTCTTATGGACGCCTATCTGGGATTAAACATCACTGAATACACTGGGATGTACTTCTGAGTATGCCTGCAGAGGATTGCACTGTTAGTGACTCTAACAGTCCAGTCAAATCTGAAAACTATGGTTTTTCCTCCAAATATGACTGCAAAAAAATCTTATATCCAGGAGTATACAAGCTCAGGGTTTAATACCATATTTTGGGTTTCATATTAACTTCTCCCAGCCTCAGAAAAACACTATGTGAATAATATAATTTGATAATATAAACTATTAGTTGATTTGACTATTGTTTTTAGGTAAGCAACTTGATGGCACTTAACACGCCCGCACACCTCTGTCACTGGCTCTTCATTTAATGCAGGTGTTGAATAAAGCATGTGTGAGTTTAAACATCATGCTTATATAGTGTTTGGCTCTCATACTTTGGCTCTGATTCACTGCTTCATTCAAGATCCTAAAAAAGGACCTTCTCTTATGCTTTGCGGTATATAAAATATTTAAGTCTGATAACTTAATTGATTGAGCTGGGAAGTTGCTACTTTTTTGTGTGCTTAACATGTAGAACATGTTACAGTATTCCATTCTGGAAGTTACGGTAGCATAGATCAATATACATGTACAGGTATATTTGCCCCAACGTTGCAAATGTTGACTCCTTGAGGCTATTTCAGATTGTGAAAACGGTGGTGGTTGGAGACTAAAATCCTCCCTTCCCTCGCATTGCAGTGCCAATAGGAATTGCACCCCTGAACATGATTTTTAAAGGGAAAAAAATGTTGGCAGCTCCCAGACTGCAGATGAGCTCTAAGTCAAGGCCTTTATAGGATTTTTCTCTCATCACTTGGGAAGTCCTTACATTCCATTCTAAAAGTCTGCTTCAAAGCAGAGTTTATTATCTCCTCAAGATGCTCGTCACTGTGGTCTGTAACTGGAGTAAAGAAATGTGTCATTATTTTCAACAGATCCTCCATCTTATCTATATAGTAATTTTATCTGAAAATGTTCACTTAATTCTGTCTTGAAAGTAACCCGTATGGGAATCAGCAGCCACATGTTTTGTGCTCAGAGTTCTAGAATTATAAGAAAAAGGGTGTGTTTCAGATGAAAAATGGTGTAACAAATGACACTTCTCAAGAATCACTTGGTTGATCTGAACCATTTAACTTCAAACAGTTTACTTTCAGGCATATTTAATCTCATACTGCTGTGTTTTGACTGTAGGTAGAAAGTGCTGAAAACTTTGAGTTGGCCACTGACTTCTGCTTATAAATAATTTTTATACAAATCTAACAGCTGTTCCTTTTGAACATGAGTTCTTGTATATAGGGATATTGTTTGACTGTCCAGGTTCTCCAGTATGGATAGCCCATGGGTATTTTAATTAATTAGCAGGCTTTATTACGTTGGCGGCCAGGTTAAAATTCTAGTAATAAGAGACACTGGGGGAAAGGGGAGCCATGTGTTTATGAATTAAGACACGTTGCCTTAAAATAAGAGACATCTGGTAATTATATGTTGCACATAGGCATGTACATTCACATTCTAATTTTGCTTTAGGTTTTGGAGACATTAAAACTCTTTGTGCTTTGTACTTATCCACAGAACACTTCTGCATCTTTAACTTTCTTTCAGATTAATTAATTACTTTTTCATATATTAAAAGTTTCTATTTAAATGGCCTTGTGTAATCATTTATGTTACCACTTCTTGCCCTAGTTCATGCATTGAAAAATGCTTCCTCCAGAGTAGCTCTGCAATCTTAGAGGAAGTAATAGCTTGGACCCACTGCTAATTTTGGCTGATGGAAAGCCCTTCTGTGAACAGAGTTTGACTCCCCTCCCACAGTACCCCAAAACACTACTCCTGGGGGACGGGAGACCCTAGGAACAGCATGAGTGGGAAGCTGGATGTCAACAACAAAAAGCATTAAAAGCTCAGTATTCTATATTTCTGTTGAGGTTTGGGCTTAGGATATAAAGTTACCCATTTAGTAATGCCTGGGTATTTTCTGGGAGAATATACTCTGATGCTTAAAAATTCAGAGCTTTATGCATGTATGCTGTTTTTAGCATCTGTGCAGCACATATTCTTCAGACTAGTGCTAGAAACGTGACACATAATCACTGACTACCAAATGAAATGAATGCAGTTTACAAGAACAGCAACCTAGTTCCTGACTTCTCTTGAATCCCCTATCGGGCAATTTCTAAATCAGGAAATCTCTCCAATGTTCCAGGGGCAGGTTCACACAATGCAAATATGTCACACAATGACAGTACACCTGCCCGAACACACTACACAAGGCTGCACACTACATCCCACACATCTACAAGAACCAATTTAAAACTCTTCAAAAAAGTATTGTTTTTTGGTCAGCTATTCTCTACTAAAACCAGTAGATGCTGGTCCACTTAAGAATTGTATTTATTTATTTACTTTGTTTATAGTCTGCCTTTCTTGCTGGAACTCAAAGCAGATTACCCAGAATAAGTCAATAGAGTCATCATGACACATTAAACAATGCAGAAATTACATAGTAGGATTCGACTTACAATAACAGATGGTGTGGACTGTGTACAGTGGTATAGTCTACAGTCCCTAATCCTTACCTCAAGCTTCTTTCTGAAACATTTTGTTACAGTGCATCCCTATTTCCTGTGCAAACTTGAATAACCAAGATTTGGAGTCTTTGCCCATCATTATGCCTCGAAAGTAGTTCTGAGAGCCCAAAGAGATTTTAAACTTGCTTTTCTCAAACAGGAGCACTCCCCTATGCTGCATGGCTAAGTACTTTTGAAAAGTCAGACGTTCCACTGGACCTTTTACAAACCCCTTGTGTAAACTCACATTTTTGAATGACAGACACTTTTTTGAATAGTGGCCACTAAGTAATTAAAAGGTTTTATTATGAATATTATGGTGGGGAGGAGGTTTATTCAATGAGTGCTAAAACTAGCAGATGTTTGTTTAGTAGTTACATTACCACAAAGAAATGGTGCTATTCTTCTGTGTTTCTCAGCTTCTAGAAACTGAGATGCAAAATTAATTGCTCATGCCATTTTAAATGAAAGAATTGTTGGGAGTGAATTTGATGTGGATTACAAATTGAATGTTTAAAATCTTTACTTCATGTTGCCTTCTTCCCTAGGTTTTGCATTCCTTTTAACTTTCCATGGAACTTTATAAATGACCCAAGGTTAAAAAAAATTGCCAATGTTTCATGGGAGTGTTTTCATTGTTAATTTTTCTTAGACGGACGTTTCTTAGAAAAGCAAGGGACATGATTCTATGCTGCCAAGAATATTTAGCTATAGTTGTTAAGAATTTGCAACTCTTCTTTTAATATGGGATTTGGAGGGTGGTTTTTTTTTACTTTGTGTACAAAGAAGGAAGAAAAGAAAAAACTTGTGCAAGTTCACACTGTGCCCCGCTTTGGAGCCCTGTTGGTAGGAATAGGATATTCTGACATGTCATATAAAACATGGAGAGGAGATTTCCTCCTGCCATGTGTAGAATCTGCACCCAATTTGACAGTATCGTTTGTTGCCAGGTTATTTCTTGCCACCTTTCTAACTGGCTACCAATTAAGCTAACTGGTTAATTATACTATGTTCTTGGGGCAGTTCATACTATAAGGTTGGATCCAACAGAAGAATTCATGGAACACATTGGTTAAGTGGGTCCCTCCCCACATTTTCCTTCTCCAAGCAGGCTGCTGTTCGTCCCAAAACTCTTCTCAGTTGGTTGAGAGTCTCTCAAACAAAATGTATCACTGGATGGGGGGAATGCAATGATGATAGGGAATCAAGTAAAATGTTCTTTTCCCCTCTCTTCAGCTCATAGCTCCCATTAGTAAAGGAGAGAGTGAGAGACTATTTTACCAGAATGCCCCTTGTTGCTGCAGCACCCTGACTTGTGGTATGTTTAGCTTGTGAGACTCTCCTGATCCCCAGAGAGGAGTTTTGGGATGAACAGCAGCCTGCTTAGAGAAGGGAAATGTGGGGGGAAATCTGCTTAACCAGTGTGTTCTATGAATGACCTAACTCTTTCTGTAGGAATGAGTGGACCAGCAGCTCCTTTTATAACTCCTCAGTTGAATTTCAAACCACCAGTGGTCCAGCTTGTGCTAAGTCCTAGATAGCTCCTTGCAGCAAGTTTCCTGATCCCCAGTACCCACTCTTGCTATTCAACTCCAGCACCTATTTTTAGAGTCATCTGCAGCTCAACCTTCAGGTGATTGCAGTGCCTTAACTCTTGGCAGAACGGGGAGTGAATGGGACTAGGGCTGTTGATTTGGTTCGTCCTGAACTGAAAAACAGCCGAATTTCCCCTGATTCGGTGGTTTTTAGTTCGGGACGAACCGAACTCAAAAATGGCGGCCAACCAGGGAGCCGAATTCAGCGAGTTCGGGAGTTCACGAATAAATCCGGCCAATTCGGGGCGTCAGTAAGCAGCATAACCGTTAGTAAGCAGCATTCTCCTCCCCCGGCCAATCGGTGGCCAACTGGGTCTTCTTCTGGCCAATCAGTCAGGATTGAGTACTGGAGGAATCAGCTGATGTGCGGCCCGGCCGGGGAGAAAGAGAGAGAGGGAAATCCTCGTGTGTGGGGGGTGCTTGTGCACATTCACTCCTTTCTGTGGCTGCAGGGGGGCGTATCTTTTGGGGTACAGACCCCAAACTTTCAGCAGAGATTCAGACAAGCCTTCTTAAGAGACCACCCAAGTTTTGTAAACATTGGGTCAGGGGGTCCCGAGATATGGACTCCCCCCTTTTTTCCCATGGCTGCAGGGAGGCGCATTTTTGGGGGTACAGACCCCAAACTTTCAGTGGAGCTTCAGATGAGCCTTCTTAAGATACCCCCCAAGTTTTGTAAACATTGGGTCAGGGGGTCTTGAGATATGGGCTCCACCCCTTTTCCCTCCCCTCTTTTCCATTTCCGTGGCTGCAGGGGGCGCTTTTTTGGGGATACAGCCCCCAAACTTTCAGCATAGCTTCAGACAATCATTCTTAAGATACCACCCAAGTTTTGTAAAGATGGGTTCAGTGGGGGCAGAAATATCGGCTCCCCCCTTTTCTCTTTCCGTGGCTGCAGGGGGCGCATTTTTGGGGGTGCAGATCCCAAACTTTGAGCGGAGCTTCAGACAAGCCTTCTTAAGAGACCACCCAAGTTTTGTAAACATTGGGTCAGGGCCCCCCGAGATATGGGCTTTCCCCTTTTCCCTTTTCCCTATTGGGATGAATGGATCACCCTGTATGCATCTCCAGAGCAAAACGTCCCGTGCTTAAATGAAATCGTCTTGGATTACCCAGTCCTCCTCCCAGCCCCTCCTAATGGAACAGAAGACAGCCACAGTAAGACCCCTTTGGGGCTTTAATCTATACTTTTTCTCCTGTGTGTGTGTGTGTGGGGGGGAAGCAGAGTCTGTGTGTGGGGGGGGAGGGAGCAGTTTCTGTGGGTGGGTGGGGGGTAAGCCAAAGGAGGCTTTTGCCCATTCTGCCTGGGGTGTGTGTGCCCCCTCGAGTCTCTCTCTCCCTGGCTTGAGGGGGGGCTTCAGTTGTGTATCCTCAGGTTTTCCCCTCATTCATAAGATTGGTTAGATCTATGTTGATCCTTGCTCAAAACTGATTTTCAAATGGTGACTTAAGAATGCATTTTCCTGGTCCCGAATCCGATGCAAAAGGGGAAATTCCACCCCCTCCTTATGCTCCTTATGCATAGCTAGCTGCCTCTGTCCCTTTCCATGCTTTGCACAGTTGCAAAGGTGTTGCTTTACTTGTTTGTGTTGCTTTGCAGCTGGGTTGCTTTGCAAACTTCTCAGCTGTTTGTCGGGGCTGGGAGCTTTGTGCGTGGGCGGCAAGCTCTGCTCAGAGATGCACATTAAGGGTGGGGGGACCCCTTTCGGGGCCCATATCTCAGCCCCCCCCCCGACCCAATCTTTACAAAACCTGGGGGGTCTGGCAAGAAGGGTCCTTTGAAGCTCTGCTGAAAGTTTGGGAACTCTAACCCCAAAAATGCCCCCCCAGAGCCACGGAAAGGCACGGTCGTGTTTTTAATGGCTTTATTCGGCCAAATTTTTTCCCCGAACTTTGAATTCCCACCGAATTGCACGGACCCGAAGTGGGGGAGTTCGGACTTCGGCATATGCCAAATCTAAATGGGCTATATCGAATTTTTTTTAATTCAACAGCCCTAAATGGGACACCTCCCCTCCCCTAGGAAATAGGGTGAGGAATAAGTCAATCTGAGACATCATTCCTAACTCAAGACTCAAGGAGTTTAATCTTCCTCTTGTGTGCAACTAGAGAAGAATACATGCTAGCCTGACCAAGGGTAAGGAAAGGGAGATGGGTTTCCTGGATATCTTTTGTATTTCATAGGAATTAAAGGAAATCAGTTTTTCTTATATCTGTAATCCGCCTAGCCCCACTGCAGTTATCTGTTTTGCTGGAAATCTTTGCTGTTAGATTCCTATGTTTGTATCATCAGGAGAGCTAGTTCCCTTAGAGATCAATTGGTCATGCTGGTATGAAATCACAGCCTTTCCAGTTGAACTTAAAGGGACATTACTCATGTGGTAACTATGTTAACTGCAAGCAGGCAGCTCCAATTCAAATGTTAGTGATATAGCTAGTCAACATCAATCAATCAATCGACCTTTATTGGTATATACTCAGAAATATGTCTTAAGTAGTATAGCTAGTCAACATACTTTTACACTTAATAATTTTACTAATTGCAACTCAGCTTATGTTATTTATGTGTTGCAATGTTCTTGCGATTTACTCTATGTAGGTGTGACTACTTGTCCTTTAAAACAGATTATCAGAGCATCATAGTACAATTAGAAACCAAAACATGGATGCTCCTTTGGTCAGTCACTTCTTATCTTTGAAGCATGAGCCTACTGATTTCAAATTCTTTGTCACTGAGAAACTGAACTTCAACCTTTTTTTCTAATTATGACATGGAAAAACAGCTTCAACAGAGAGAGGCCTTTGGGATCTTTACAATAGGTTCCATACTTTCTACTGGTCTCAATGGTAGGTTAGATTTATCAGCCTATATTTAATGGACATGTTTTTTATGGTTAGTGGACATACCTTATATGTTTAATCAGACTCGTTAGCTTGTTTTAAACAGCTAATTTTTGACAGTAGGGTGAGTTTCTCTTTAATGCTTTTGGTCTTTTCCACCATCACATATTGCCTTAATCATTCCATTACAGTCTTGTTAATCCAGGGTAGGTGTGCCCTTCCCTTCTTATTCCTTCTTATTCCTTTTTCCTAAGCAGCATTCTCATTCATGTATATACAATACTCACAAAGATTGACCTTTGGTAAGAGCCATAACCTAAGATGATTATTAGTTGGTTATTGTTACATTGCTTTAGATTGTACCTGCCCATTGCCTTATACAATATACTTGACTTGATTCATTCCTAGTTGGTTATCAGTTTTTTCCTAACAATGTTGCTTTGTTATTTAATGGTCTCATTTAATTGGACTGATACGTTTATAATTCTTTTTACAGGTTTATCTTTTGAAGTTATACCGCACTACATACTATTAATTTGCTTTTGATTTTCTGGTATATAATATGTCTCTTATCTTGTATAATGTGTTTGAATTTAATGGTTTGCTTCATTTAGGTTATAATATATTATTTATCTACAATTGCTTATTTATTGTAGTCAAAAGACCAGTTCAGCACAGACTTTAAAACTCTACAACATTCAGTTTCCCCCCACATAAAATGTACAAATCCAGTATTATTTAAAATTCACACACTGTATAACAAACAGATATTAGTTCTAAAAAGGACTGACTAGTAAAATCATAAATCCCTGTCCTGCTCTGGGGTAAAAGTATGACTCAATTTGGCTTTTCTGGTGATACACACCAGTCTGCAAAACCTGGCTACCTGTTTTGTTATCTCTGGTGAAGCATCGTTGAGAAGAAAATTTATCTATTTCGTTAAAACCTGTGCTTTTCTCTAAAAGAGGGCCTAATATCTTTCCACGGACCTCCTTATAAAAACTACATCTAAAATGAACGCGCTTCACTGTTTCCAATTCCTCAGAGGCACAAGGATATAACCTTTGTGAGTAGGGGATTAAAAAAAAAATCCCTCCAGAAGGGCAGAGCCGAGCAGCGAGCTAAGGTAAAAGCTCTCCTGGTATTGATTGCTTCTACCCTCAAAAGGTATTCTGCAGGGCAAGTTTGATATTTAGTATTTATCAGTGCTCTAAATAAAGGAGCATGCCCCAGATCTGTCTGTCTTTCTATGTCTATTATTCTTTGTTTCACTGCTTGTCTGGTGGCTGTATAACCCATTTTCAGCAGATTCTGAGGGAGGAGGCCTAGAACTTTTAGTTTGCTTCTTACTGCAGTAATCCATCTGGACATAAACTTATCCTCCAAAATCAGTGGGAGCAACCCACATGGTATACAATTTATTTTGAGCCATAAGTGTAATGAAGATATTGCAACCCTGGCCTCTATTTTTATTTGTTCAGTCTCCAGCCTCACCATGGTGTTAGATACATAATTTGGCACCTGCAATAGAGCCCTAAGGAATTTAGTTTGGGTTCATTCTAACGGTGCAAAGCAGGAAGGTGCTGGCCCCAAGAAGGACCTGTATAACATATGTGCGACTGTTTTTACCTGGAATAATTTGAGGGCAGCAGGGACATGAATTGCTTATAACAGGCTTCTAAATTAACCAGGGCAAGATTGTTCATGACTGATGAAGATTCATACGTTGAAATAGGAACTTAGCCAGCATCCTGTCTTTTGTTGGGTGCTCTTCTCCAGCTTGTAAACTTTTTTATAGAATTGCCATATTGAAGTTGTATATGTTATCTGTATTGAAATTTTACTTGCTGTATTTGGCTTGTAAATCTTTCGATAGTGTTCCTATTTGTTGCCATTTTTTGATTTGTGTACATATTATGGCACAACTGTGTACTTTTGTAATTACATTAATAATCTTTTGTATTTGCTATTATATTTTGCAATTTTTGAATTATATATATACCTTTTGGGATTTTTGATGCTTCTGTTTTTTTTAGACCTCTAGTACTCTGTTGTTCAGAGGTTTCCTCTCCCTCTTTTTTTTGTTCTAAAAATGCTGACATTAATGAAGGGTAACTCAAACACATGACACATCATTCACATTTTTCTACCTAGGGTCGCTGGACCAATTGACCAGTCATAATAAAAACTTTTTTTTTTTAAAATCCTAGGGTTTTCCAGGAGATATTGGTGTTCCTGGCCTGAATGGCCCGGAAGGTCCAAAGGTAAGGAGTTATAAAATGTTGATATACATTCTTCCATAATTTTTTTCCATAAATTTTTTAGACTTTGTAAGCAGCCATGGGAGCTTGTTAGTTGAATGATGAGATAAAGTGTATAAAATGAAAAATAAAATAAATAATACTACAAGATAACATATTGTCTTTCTTTTAACATAATGATAATTATTTATTACAAAGTCACTGTTCATTTACTTCTAAGGTCTTAAGATAGAGATCATTCTGAATGTGGAAATTATCTAAATCCTTATTGAGAAAAGTTGCTGATCTTACACATACAGAGGAACTATATCACTCCAGTCTTGGCCCAGCTACACTGGCTCCCAATATGTTTCCAAGCACAAATCAAGGTTCTATTACTGACCTTTAAAACCCTATATGCTTTGAACCCAATATACCTGAAAGACTGCTTACTTCCTTATGAACCAAGCTGACCACTGCAGTCATCTTTGGAGGCCATGCTTCTGGTGCCCCCACCTTCTGAGATTAGGCATGTAGCAACCCAGGTAAAGGCTTTCTCAGTTGGAACATTCTGCCCAGGGAGACTCATCTATCCTCTTCTGTTGACATCTTCCACCATTGGATAAATACTTTTTTGTTTTCTTTGGTGTTTCCCCAATGATCCCTTCTTCCTGCCCAATGTTTTAATTGTTGCTTTTATGCATTTCTTTGTATTTTAATTCTGGCTTTAATTTTTAATAAAACAGGGTTGTTGGTTTTAATGGTTTTTAAGATAACTTTATTACATATGTTTTAATTTGTTGGTTGTCTTGGTGGCCATTATGAGGGCAGAGAGGATGGGTATACATTTTTTAAAATAAAAAAATACATGTATTGCCTCAGTAAACAGTGTAGAAGATTATGTAATGCTGCTGTGAAGGTTTGAGGCAAATCAGTGAACAGAAACTAGGCAAGTAGGTTTTCCCTGGCTGAGATTCTGTCCCTACCATGAGCTTGGAAGCCTGTTTGCCACATCAGGAGATATTTGAGTCTGAAGGGAGCTTCTACAGATTTTGACACAGGGTTGATTGATTACAAAATTACTGTGGCCTGCTCATTATGAAAATTCTTCTCTGGCTCAGTGTCTGACTAGACCTTCTGAGGAGGTGTGAATAGCAACCATGGATGCTGGCAAAAAGATGGTGATACAAGGAGCACATGAGCCTGAATGCCAGATTCTGTCCTTTTCACTGTTAAACTTCCATATACTGCCATCATGGTTTTGACCTTTCTGGTGAAAACAGTCTTCCCAGAGGAAAAACAAGCATTCCACACACAGGTTGTGCTACTGTTATTTAAGAGCTGAATTAACATGCCCAGGAGCCTTAATGGGATGGCACCAGCAGGATTGTATCCACGCTGTGCTCAGGGATTCAAACCTCCATGCAAGATAACATTATAGGAAAGAATGTCAACAGCTCCTTCCTGTTTTTTGGGGTAGCATTCTGGGACACATGGTTCCAATGAGCATAGAGCAACCAAGGCAATCCCAGCTGAATCTCAGTCAAGGGTACCTGACAGGGTGGTCCACCACAAAATCCACTAAGTACATGAGGTTATGATTAAGCCAAAATCTGATCAGTGATGAGTTCAACATGTGGTGTCATCATGCAGATGATGAGGTAAACACATGGCAGCTCATGGCCACAGGCAGCAAATTTAGAAGTCACCACGGACAAACAACCATAGACACCATGGTCTGAAATAATCATTTGATTAGGATGTTATTTTCTTCTGTAAGCACAGTTCAATCTAAATACGCCCTATATGAATTTTGGCTTTCTCGTTATTGTTATCAGATTTAGGGAAAAGCCCCCTTCAATATGAAAATATTTGCTGTCAACCATTGTTCCAGCACAGTGGCACATACACTAATGTTATCCCAGTGATGCAGGCATTTATAGGGATAAAGATACTTAGGACCTGGGAGTATGGTCATATTTTTCCTTATTGCCCCAAATTCCACTGTGCCAGTAGATTGTTATTCACCCATATCATAGGCAAATTGCTGACGTGTTAACTGAAATATCCATGTGTTGTTTGATACAGCAGGAATAACTTCTGTGGAGAGACCTCATGATCTCTATAGTATTTTGGCTCTTCAAAACGGAAAGCTTGGACAGCCGTCTCTAATCAGAGAAAATTGGTGGCTTATGTCTGAGATGAGCGCTACCAAAATGGAAAAGCTTTTACATAGTCCATAATACTGAGAGACTAGGCCTACATGAAAATGGAAATGTTCAGCTTTTGGGCTTCCAGCTGTCTTGTGTTGACTGCGGTTTTAAGGAGTTTCTTCTTTCCTTTATTTTTGGAAGACTGTTCTGCCAAGCTTCTTTTTTCCTGATTCTTCTGTTTTATGCTTCCTCACAAGCTAAATGTGCAGTAACTGCCAAGAGAGCAGGACAGACATTGTGTGTTTAATATGTTCGCCCTCCTGAATGAAAGATAGCCATGTTTCATTCTGTTTGCAAACAATAGATTGTCTGTTTCATTTTTTAAAATTCAAATCCTTGCTGTATTAATGGATGTTGTATAATGTAGTGGTATAATTACATCCCATTGTGTAGTCATTCAGTTTATCATGTAAACAACATTTTGTGAAGTATTTTTATCTTGAGCCTCTGTGCTCTGATCGACATTCTTATATAATAAGTGTTTTCATTTAATTTGTTTTCTAAGATTTTCTTGGGATTGCTTTTGTACATGTGTATTTTTGTTGAGAGATGCTTGTATCTACCACCTTTTGACTATTCAGTCACAAGAGCAACAGAAAAAGTACACTCTATAAGCATTGTAATGTTTCCATAGCCATACATCAGTAGCCAGTGCTCATGACATCCCCATGCATTCACTGAATGCGAATGCATAGGGAGGGAGAGCAGGAGCAAGCACACTGGCCAGGCCCTCTGCCTCTATACAGTTGCCTGGTCCTTTGTAGGGTTGACCATGTGTATGAAGTGGCTGTGCGAACTCTCCCTCCCTGTGATGGCCACTTCCTTCACATGGTTGTCTCTGCAGATGACCAGGCAGTTGCATGGAGGCAGGGGGCGTGACCAGCAGGCTTGCTCCCTCTCTCCCTCCCTGCACATTCAGTGAATGTGTGGCACTGTCATGTGCACCAGGCTACTATCTCAAACAGCTGGAGCATTCTTTAAAAAACAAAAAAGATTAGGACTTCCAAATGATTAGGAAAATCAAATCAGTCAGTCAGTCAAAGTGAATATAGAAAATACAAAACCAAGCATTTATCCGTTATCTAAATGTAAAAGAAGATAAGAAAAACTTTTAAAACACTTGACTATTCCATTTAACTAGCAAAGTTGGGTGGATCCAGTGAACCTTTTCATCTGTGAAAAAGGGAGGAAAGATTCTCCTTTGAGTACCGGAAAGGCTATACTGGAGAACTATGGGACCTACATGGACAAAAGGTGATGAAAGAATAAGAATTGCCTGCCCTCAGAGAAGAATCATCTTCAGTATTTCAGCATGAGTTACTGACCCAGAGGTGTCTCCTGACTGGAAGAGAGCCAGCTCAGAGTAGAGACTAATGGAAAGACATAATGAACAGGCTCCTCTAAGCATGGGTAACCATTCTGTGTCTCTACAATAGTAGTGATCCAGTCGCACCCTATGTAGACATGCCAAACTAATTATCCCCAGCAGTGGATGATCAGAAGGGAGCAAGGCCAAAGCAGTAAGTCATACAAAAGCAGACTCTTTTATTGACTGGGTATTTTGGCTCTCAGATGCCTTTAATTATTGGGAATCACTGCTTTACATGTTGTAAAACAGGAAATAGTTTCTTTCCTATACTTTCTGGTGTTTTCGTTGCACTGTTTCCATCATATAAATGACTATTAAGACATTTACTAATCCTATGAAGAAAAAGGTTAATGGGAAAGTTTCATAGCCATGGGAAACACGTTATTCCCATTTGTAAGCTCTCTGGATTCTTTCAAGGCATGTTCAATAAATTTTTTAAAGTCCTTCATTTTATTTACTTAGCTATTTTTTAAGAACAGAGATGGATGGAAACTTCAGTTAATTAACTTGGTAGTGTTTCTAAGGTCTGGGATGCTTTTTTTGAGCAACTGGACTGAATATCATCTACAGCTATACAGCAGTGAAGAAAGCTGCTGTCAGTCTGTGTCATGTTAATTAGTAGGAAAAAATCAATCAGTTTATTGACAGGTACCAAGGAAAGAAAATCAGTAGCTATCCAAAAATATTTCATACGTTGCTAGACTTACAATTTAATATTTTGAATGTGTTTTTTGGCCCTTATCTACCATGTTAAATCCAGTAGTACCATTTCTGGCTCTCTTCAAGCCAATTTGAAAGTCATAAAAATTGGGGAAAGTGGAAGCACAAGATGTATCATACAAACCAATTTGTGAATCCCATCAATGATGAGATTGATAGCTTCAGTGTACATACACGGATCAGTCAGGATCCCTGTTTATTACTTTTTGCCTTATCAGACTTATTGGGGGAGGATGTATGCTGCATTTCTACTTAAGTTGTTGCTCTGTTCTTGTCTGCTTCTAATCAGTCTCTGCTAGGGGCATGTAATTTGCTGTGTCTTAGAAAAGGCTGCAGTTGGATCATTCAGTCAAAGGAGGTTGCTAATTCCATCTATACATAAGTCACATTTCTGAGCTTTCATCTTTCCAAATAGGAGGTATATTCAGAACAGTACCTCATGCAGTCGATGGGCTTGTCATGCAATCGATGGAAATTTCTGATTTTTTACATTGTAAATGTAAGCCTTTTTGTGTGAAAGAGAAATGCGTATCTCCGATTTTCATTGCTACACAATGTGAATTTGTTTTCACTAGGGAAAGGCATACTGGGCACGGGACTTCAGTTTGTTCTTGAAATAGCATTTTAGCAGTGCAAATAATGCAAAAGATGTGACAAAGATTAGCTGCTGGATATTTCACAGTTGACATATGGAAGCCTGTGAACCATCTTTGCTGTGAAGTACAATGTCCTGGTCTTATTCCAGACCTGTACGTGTTAACTCATTAAGTTCAGTGCAACAGGCAGGTAATGCAGATCATTGCCTTCTACATGGAATCGTTTTCCCCCAGTGTAAGCAGTTTCTTCGAATGTAAGCTTGTACTGTACAACTGCAAATTATATGTACATAATTGTAAGCATATTGAACATTTACACAGAAATTCCACTGGGCACAAATTTACTAATTTTGGCTTCCTGAGGAAAATAATAAATTATGTGACTAAGAGAGAATGATGTTTTCAGCTCTTACTGTTTTACTCATTCTAGGCTTTCTAGATTAACATGGTTGTTCATTGATCTAAAATATTTTTGGTGTATGTGTTGTTACTTAGGGAATTCTAGGGGACCGAGGACCTCCAGGACCACTGGGTCCCAAAGGAGTTGAGGTAAGATAGCAACATTGTTCACTCAGATATGCACATTCCCCCCCCAAAAAAAATTTTTTTTGAATTTGTTTTACTTGTGTGGTTACTTTTGTTTTGGTTTGCAAAGATATCAACTTTCAGTTCTGGCAGGTGTTAAGTAGAAATTGTTCCACAGCACTTTATTATTTATGTCAGTGGTTTCTTTGCAATGTTTCAGGAGCTGCATCTGGCATCTTGAGCACAGAAATAAGAATTAGGTTTTGCATTCTGAGGTAGAATTAGACATCAATGCATACAATATGAATGAATAACATTTTCCAGCATAGGTAGAAAAATTAAAATAATGGGTTTGAATTGGGAGGAAGGGGGATTATCTGAACGTTTTGACATGTTCAGCTAGGGGCGTCCTGGAGTATCCTAGTAAGCCTGTTAATCAGGTACCGGATATGTGAATTTTAGCTGTTGAGTGTACATGGATTTCTTACTGCTAGCAATTAAGGGGAAGTTTATCTCCTTGCAGTTTTACTTAGTAAACAAACCCCATTCATATTTTAATAAATGAATATGAATGGCAGGAATCTTTTAAGGTGGGGAGGGAGGGAGAGATTTGGGGTTTGCTATTTTATTTTGGTTTCAACTGATTTTTTTTGACTGTTACTGTAAGCTGTCTTGAACCATGAGGAAAGACAGGGTATTCATGTTTTAATAAAAACAAATAAATAAAAATCAGGTGTTTTCATGTAATGTAAAGAAGCTTTCCCCCCCCTTTCCATAAAGAAGGAAAATAATATTTTACATAAAGTGTACAAAACTTGATAAACACAGTAATAATGTTAAACAACATTATAGAGTAATTTGTGATAATAAGAACATAAGAAAGGCCATGCTGGATCAGACCAAGGTCCATCAAGTCCAGCAGTCTGTTCACATAGTGGCCAATCAGGTGCTCTAGGAAGCCCACAAACAAGACAACTGCAGCAGCAATATCCTCCCTGTGTTCCAAAGCACCTAATATAAAAGGCATGCTCCTCTGATCCTGGAGGGAATAGGTATGCATCATGACTAGTAGCCATTTTTACTATTAGCCATGAATAGCCCTCTCCTCCATGAACATGTCCACTCCCCTCTTAAAGCCTTTCAAGTTGGCAGCCATCACCACATCCTGAGGCAGAGTTCCACAATTTAACTATGGGGGTTACCGCACTTGTATTCCCAGCAATGTATTAAGAGTTTGAAAACGTTATAAAAAATACTGTTCGCACTTTCTATGTATTCCCACCGATGTATTAAGAGTTTGAAAACGTATTAAAAATACTGTTGGCTTCTCCCTGTCCACTCTCTCCATATTATGCATAATTTTATATCATGTCTCCCCTTAACTGCCGCCTTTCCAAGCTAAACAGCCCTAAGCGTTTTAGCCACTCCTCATAGGGCAGTTGCTCTTTTCTGCACCTTCTCAAGTTCTGCAATATCCTTTTTAAAGTGTGGTGACCAGAATTGTACACAGTATTCCAAGTGTCGTCTCACCATAGATTTCTACAAGGACAGAATGATAGCTGCAGTTTTATTCTCTATTCCTCGTCTAATTATGGCCAGCATGGAATTTGCCATTTTCACAGCAGCCGCACACTGGGTTGACATCTTCATTGAGCGATCCACTACCACCCCATGATCTCTTTCTTGGTCTGTTGCTGCCAGCACAGATCCCATCAGTGTATATATGAAGCTGGGATTTTTTGCCCCAATGTACATCACTTTACACTTGTTCACATTGAATTTCATTTGCCATTTTAATGCCCATTCTTCCAGTTTGTAGAGATCCTTTTGGAGCTCTTCACAGTCCAATTTTGTTTTAACCACCCTAAACAATTTGGTGTCATCTGCAAACTTGGCCACCTCACTGTTCACCCCCAACTCCAGGTCATTGATGAACAGGCTGAAAAGCACCGGTCCCAATACAGATCCCTGAGGGGCCCCACTGCCCACATCCCTCCATTGTGAGAACTGACCATTGATTCCTACTTTCTGCTTCCTATTTTTCAGGCAGCTCTCAATCCATAAGAGGACTTCTCCTCTTATCCCATGACTATGAAGTTTGCTTAGCTGTCTTTGGTGGGGGACTTTGTCAAAAGCCTTTTGGAAATCCAAATACACAATATCCACAGGCTCATTCCTGTCCACATGCTTATTGACACTTTGAAAAAACTCTAAAAGGTTAGTCAGACAGGACCTACCTTTAGAGAAGCCATGTTGGGTTTTGCTCAGCAGTGCTTTCCCTTCTATATGCTTGATAATTCTATCTTTAATAATGTTTTCCATTAATTTACCTGGAACAGATGTTAAGCTAACTGGCCTGTAATTTCCCTGGGTCCCCAGGATCTTTTTTTAATAAGTGAGTGTTATATTGACCATTCTCCAGTCCTCTGGTACAGAGGCTGATCTAAGGGACATGTTACATATCATTGTTAGGAGTTCAGCAATTTTCAATTTGAGTTCTTGAAGAACTCTAGGATGAATACTGTCTGGTCCCTGTGACTTGTTAGTTTGCAGTCTGTCAAGACATTCTAGGACTTCCTGCCTAAAACGTCTTGACAAACTGCAATATAAAATAAAAACTTGCAATGGTGATTACTATTATAAATCTAAACATACATTTCTAAAAGTATTTCCCGGATATTGAAAATTAATTTCATATATTATTATTTATCCATAATATATTTATATCTTCTTCCCTTTAATACCTCCAATATTACAAACAGATTATTAATAATTCATATATATAATTTCAACCTCCTCCTCCTCTGCTCCCCATTTTTTAAGAATAATATGAGTAGTATGCTTTCCATTTATCTTGAAATTCTTTGGATGGTATATTATTCACATAGTTTGTTAATTTTGCCATTACTTCATATTCAGCTAGTTTGCTTTCCCAGTCCTCTTGGCGTGGACACTCTTCTGCTTTCCATTTTGTTGCAAATATAACTCTGGTTGCTGTTATCATATACCTAAACAATTCTTTCAAGATTTTTGGAATATTTTAGGGCAAAATGCCCAATAGCATGCTCTTGACTTCCATAGCAAATTTAATTTTTAAAATATTCTGGATTTCAGAATGTATTTATTTTCTTTTTTCCCCATTTTGCACATCCACCACATATGATAAAGGGTACCGTCCACCTCTTTGCATTTCCAACATTTCCCATTATGGTTCTTGTCCATCTTCTCAATGTCTTTTGGAGTAGTATACCACTGATAAAACATCTTAAATCAATTTTTACCAAGTCAATATTTGCTGTGAATTTTATATTTTTCATCCATAAGGTTTCCCATTGTTGAAGAGATATCTCTTCCTCAAAATTTTGCATCCATTTAACCATATATGTTTTAACTTGTTCTGTTTCAACGTCAAACTGAAGTAATAGCATATTAATTCATCCTAATAAGTGTTCTTTTTGCTGTGTTATCAGCATTTTGAATTCTGTCAACTCCGTTAGTACGCCTTGTGCTGTCTGAATGTCATTTTTTAATCTTGAAACTAATTTAAAGTATAATAGCTATTGTACTTTTTTGCCTTTGTCCTTCATCTTTTGCCAAGAATTTATTTCTCCTTGAGAGTTTATCATATCTCCAGATGCTATAAAATCATTATTTTCCCCCTCACTTTCTTGTCATAATATATTGGAGGACTGACTCTTCTTCAGATAGATTCTAAATTCTCAACAGTCTATCTCTAATTACATGGCTTCTGTTTTTCGCTGTAATTTTTAAGCTGTTTTTTTAATCCATAAATACAAGAAAAAGAAGAGTTGGTTTTTATATGCCGACTTTCTCTACCACTTAAGGGAGACTCAAACCGGCTTATCTTCCCTTCCCCTCCCCACAACAGACACCCTGTGAGGTGGGTGGGGCTGAGAGAATGTGACTTGCCCAAGGTCACCCAACTGGCTTCATGTGTAGGAGTGGGGAAACAAATCCAGTTCACCAGATTAGCCTCCACAGCTCATGTGGAGGAGTGGGGAATCAAACCCGGTTCTCCAGATCAGACTCCACCGCTCCAAACCTCCACTCTTAACCACTACACCACGCTGGTGTATGTAAGCTTTCTTCCAAATCTGCCATTTTTAATTTTATTGTTCTTTGATAGGGGTTTTTAATCCAATCCACAATCCAAATCAGGCCATCCGCTTGGTAATATAGTTTAATATTGGGTACTGCTAGTCCTCCTCTCTTTTTCTCATCTTGTAATACTTTAAATGTAATTCTTGGCTTTTTGCCATCCCATATGAATTTATTTATCTGTTTCTGCCATTCTTGCAAGGATTTATGTTGTATATAGTTTGGTAAAATCTGAAATAAAAAATTTAATTTTGGTAATACATTTATTTTTATTATAGAATTTCTTCCTATCAATAAGATTTTAAATTTAGACTATCTCTGCAGGTCCTCTCATATCTTCATCCATGTTTATTTGTAGTTGTCTTTAAATAATGTATCATTTTGTCCAGTCAGGTTTATTCCCAAATATTTAACTGAATTTGACATTACTCCGCATCATGTAATCATTTTGATATCTTCCTCTTCCTGCTGCGTTAAAATTTTTAATATTATTTTCATCTTTTTCCTGTTAATTTTATAACCAGAAACAGATCCAATTTTTTGAATTTGTTCTATTATGTATTGCATCGACAGGTGAGGGTTTGAAATTATCAACACCACACCATCGGCATAACATTTCATTTTAAACTCTTCTTCATCCCCCTTTAATCCTCTGATTCTAGGGTCTTGTCTAATCTTTGTAGTCAGCACAAGAATGAATAAAAGGTGCAATAAAGGACAGCCTTGGCGTGTACCATTTTCTGATTTAAAATCCATCAGTTAACACTCCATTTATTTAAAATCTTTGCATACTGTTTTGTTTAAGTACTCTGTATCCAATTCATGAATTTTGAGCCACAGTTTAAACTTCCAAGCGTTTTCAATTAAAAAGGCCAAGATGTATTGTCAAACAGTTTTTCTGCATCTAGGAACATAAATGCTGCCCACAAATTCAATCTATTAATCACAGAACATACGTTATCATTCATAAATCTCTTTGGTACAAAGCCAGTCTGTATGAATTAGTTCTGTTATACATTTCCTTAATCTCTGCCATTACTGAGGTAAAAAGTTTATAATCAACATTCAATAATCAGATGGGTCTAAAAGATTGTGGTAATGTTGGATCATTGCCTTCTCTATGTACCAATATTATATAGGCTTCCTGCTATGATAAAGGCAATATTTTCTCTTTGCCTATTTCATTCATAACCTTTTGTAGTGGCAATATCAAATTTTCTTCCAAGCACTTATAATACATTGCTGTAAGTCCATCTGGGCCCAGCTCTTTGTCTTTTTAAAATTTTCTTTATAGCTTGCAATATTTCTTGAATCGTAATAGTTTGAGTCAATATATCCCTGTGTTCGGATGTGAATTTCTCAGTATGTATTCTTTTTATGTATTCCTCCATTCCTTCTTCTGTTGCTGAGTCCTTTTTTGTATAATTCCAAAAAAAGATAGCAAACTGTTTCTGTACCTCTTTTTCTACATGAGTAATTTGATCTCCTTTCTTCACTCCTGTTATAATTCTTCTTTCTGTTTCTTAATATACAAAATATCTTCTCAGTTTTTTTGCATGTTCAGACTGCTTCTGGTTTTAAAATCTTAGTTTATTCTGTATCTTCTCAGTTTCAAGCATATCTAGTTGATTTCTTAATTGCTTAATCTCAGTTAAAATTGCTTTATTAAGGCGGTTTTTATGCTTACTGTTCCTCCAGCATTTGAATTCTGTCCATTATTTTCTTAGTTTGCTCCCATTTTTTTGAAGCTATGGATATTAAGTTCCCTCTCATATAAGCCTTATAGGTTTCCCAAATCATTGCAATAGGGATATCTGTCATGTTGTTCAATCTAAAAAAATCTTCTGTATTTTTTCTGCATTTTTAATTATTTTTTTCCTGTAGTAGAAGGTTGTTGTTTAATCTCCATCTTCCTCTTCTACCTCTGTTTTGTTGCTAAGTTGACTCTAACAGGTTGTGATCTGCAAAAGGTCTTTGATTGTATGTATGTAAAAAAGTTTTTGAGATGCTTTAATGTCCATGGAAGAAAAATTACTAACATTATGTTATTTTAGGGAGAAGAAGGACCTGTTGGACCTATTGGAGGAGCTGGACCAAGAGTAAGTATGGAAAACTCTCATGTAAAGCTGCAGCAGGGAAGCAGTTGAAACATCTCTGCTCTCTAATGTAAGATGTAGAAGTAAGACATGAACTGAATGTGCTCTTTAGCTTTCTGTGACCTTTTGAAAAAGTCTCCCATGTCTGTAGTGCACTGGGATAATATTGAATGTGGATGTAGAATCATAGAATCTTAAGAGTTGGAAGGGGCCATACAGGCTATACAATCCAACCCCCTGCAGGATCACCCTAAAGCATTCCTGACAACTGTTTATCCAGCTACTGCTTGAAGACTGCCAGAGAGGGGGAGCTTACCACCTCCTTAGGCAGCCAATTCCACTGCTGAATGACACCTTCTGTAAAAAAAAAATTGCTACTATCCAGCTGGTACCTTTCCGTCCGTAATTTAAACCCATGATTGTGATTCCTATCCTCTGCTGCCAACAGGAATAGCTTCCTACCCTCCTCTGGCAGCCTTTCAAATACTTAAAGACAGCAATCATGTACCCCCTCAACCTCCTCCAGACTGAACATTCCCAAGTCCTTCAGCCTTTCCTTGTAGGGCTTGATCTCCAGGCCCCTGATCATCCTCGTCTCTCTCCTCTGCACCTGCTCCATTGTATCCGCATCCTTTTTGAAGTGAAGCTTCCAGAACTGCACACAGTAGTCCAGGTGCAGCCTGACCGATGCAGTCAGTACAGCAGGACTATAACATCTTGCAATTTCGATGTTATGCCTCTGTTGATGCACCCTAACACTGCATTAGTCTTTTTTGCCAATGCATCATACTGGCTGCTCACGTTGTGCTTTCATTCCACCCTACTCCAAGATCTTGTTCACAAACACTGCTACCCAGAAGTGTATCCACCATTCATTATTCATGTTTCTCATTTTTGTCACCTAGATGTAGAACTCTGCATTTATCCTTGTTGAATTGCATCTTGTTCACATCCGGCCACTTTTCCAGTGTGTTTAGATCTCGTTGAATTCTATTTCTTTCTGTGTGTTCACTATTCCTTCCAATTTGGTTCATCTGCAAATTTAATGAGTAGTCCCTCCACCTCCTCATCCAGATCATTTATAAAAATATTGGAAATTGCCGAGCCCAGAATCAAGCCCTGTGGCACCCCACTGGATACTTCCCTCCAATCAGATGAAATACTATTGTCAACCACTCTTTGGGTGTGATTCTCCAACCAGTTCCCTATCCACCTAACTATCCTAGAGTCCAGTCCACAGTCCTCCAGTGTACCTGTCAGAACATCATGGGGAACCCTGTCAAAAGCTTTGCTGAAATCCAGGTAAAAAATGTTGATGGCATTCCCACACTCCAGTAAGCTCATCACTCGATCAAAGAAGGAAACGAGATTGGTCTGGCAGGAAATGTTAGGGACAAATCTGTGCTCACTTCCCCAGATCAGTAAGTTGTCCTTTCATATGCTTGTAGATTGATCCCTTTAAAATCTGCTCCAGTATCTTCCCTGGGACCGAGGCCAGACTGACTGGCCTGTAGTTTCCTGGGTCATCCTTCCTCCCTTTTTTGAAGATTAGGATAACAATTGCCCTTCTCCAGACTTGTACCACATCTCCCTCCTTCAAGGGGTCTTGAAGATGATGGACAACAGCTCTTCAAGCTCTCTAGAAAGTTTTTAAAGCACTCTTAAATATATATCGTCTGGCCTGGAGGATTTGTACACATCCAGTGCAGCCAAGTGTCTCTCAACAACTTCTCTGTCCATGTCAACCAGCAGCCCGGACACTGTGGCTTGCTTACTACTATCTCTAGATGAGCCCGTACTCTTCTTCAGGGAAAAACTGAGGTAAAAAAGGCATTGAGCCTCTCTGTTTTCTTTCTGTCCTTTTCCAGAGTTTCTCCATTTTCACCCAACAGTGGGCCTATTGCCTCTTCTACCTTTCGTTTGCTCCTCACATACCTGAAGAAGCTTTTCTTGTTGTAGCGAGCCTCCCTGGCCAGCCTCAGCTCACTGTGAGATTTGGCCTCTCTTATGGCTGACCTACAGTGTCTAGCAACTCTCAGATACTCTTCTTTAGGGTTATGTCTTTCCCTCAATTTCTTGAACATTTCCTTTTTCTTCCTTAGCTCGTCATGGAGCTTTGCTGTGATTTCCACCTAGGTGATCTAGGCATCTCAGTATGCATAACATATTTCACATACAAAAATGCTACTCTGAGCACTGCAGATAGAGGCTGGGGTGAGACTATAACCAACAAGTCATTCTAGTCTCACGTTGTGCTTCCAAGTGGGCATCAGGTGCCACACAGAGGCTCACATGTAAAGGATGATTCGGATAGAAGTGTCCTAGGGGGACAATCCTAAGGAAACTTTCCTGCCGTAAGCCCCATTGAATAACATGGGACTTACTTCTGAGTAGACATACTTAAGATTGCTCTCTAAAATTGCTTTCCAGTATGCTTTCTTTTGGGGGCAGATGCCACTCTGCAAATGGGCAAAATCAACAACTTCCCGTGCATATGTGTTCTCTGTTGTGCCCCCCCCCCCTTATGGAATGGCTTGCCTGATGAGAGCCGAAAGGCTCCCGCTCTCCTGGCATTCAAGAAACTATGCAAAACTGAATTATACTGTTACAAAATAGTTCAGAAAGATGCTTTCATAAAGGGTCATTGATTGTGGACTCGACTACTGTACATAGCACATACTATCTGTTGCTGTTAGCATGATCCTACTATTTAATTTCTGCATTGTTTAATGTTTCATGCTAATGCTTTTGCTTTGTTTCAGCTGTGTTTTCAGATTTCTGCTTGGTTTCATTTTTTCTGCAACAAAAATCCTATTGTGTTGTTTTTGGATGTCCCATCCTGTTGACTGTTTTACGTTACACTGTGTAATCTGCCTTGCATCTCAGTGAGGAGGGTGGGCTGTAAATAAGTTTTAAATTTAATTACATTTAGTTTATGAACAGAGATCAGACAATTAAAAGGAGGCTAAATGAGCTCATGTCTGTGCAATATACCTTCCATACATCAGGGTAGTGGTTAAAGTGTCAGACTAGGATCTGGGAGATTTAGATTCTAATCCCCATTCTGCTATGGAAGCTGGGTGTGCTTGGGCCTGTCACACAGCATAGCCTAACTCACAAGATTGTTGTAAAGGTAAGATGGAGGAGAGGGCAACAATATAAGCCACTTTGAGTCCCCATTGGAGAGAAAAGCAGGGTATACAAGTAGTACCGTATATACTCGCGTATAAACCGAGTTTTTCAGCCCAAAAAAAGGGCTGAAAAAAGCCAACTCGGCTTATACGCGGGTCAATACGGTAGGGGGGGAGGGGAGAGAGGGGGAACTTAACGCCACTGCCGCTGGCCTGCGCACCTTCCCTGTGGCCTGGGAGCGGCCAGCGGGGCCTACCTGCGCGCAGGCAGGCCCTGCGGCCGCCGCCCCCGCAGCCAGCCTGCACGCCTTTTTTGCGGCCTGGGAGCAGCCAGCCGGGCCTTCCTGCGCGCAGGCAGGCCCCGCAGCCACCCCCCACCGCCCCGCCGCTTCCCTGCGCGCCTTTTTTGCGGCCTGGGAGCGGCCAGCGGGGCCTTCCTGCGCGTTGGTGCGTCTGGCTCCGCTCTTGCAGTGCTGCCAAGAATGTGACCAACTCCCCAGGTGGGGCTCTTCCAGGAACAGGTGCCGCCTCCCCCCGGCTCGGCTCCCGGCCCTTGTGCAAAAGGAGAGCGAAGGGGGGCGGCAGGAGAGTGCGTGAGGGGCGGGCCTCGGCTGCGGAGGAGTATATCCCAAACTCTATATTTTAACTGGAAAAGTTGGGGGTCGTCTTATACGCCCAGTCGTCTTATACGCCGGACAATACGGTACTTGATTTGACACGCATTTGGATTTCATCCTGCATTACCCACTTTTCTTAATGAAGCCCACCTTTCTCCACTGTCTTGGCAAAGACCTATCTATGCATCCCTCTCAGTTCCCTTTTCCCTGGGTTCCTTTCCTCACTTTTATTAACTACTTTTTTCTTTAAAACCCACCCCACACACACATTTCATACTCAAGATAATCATCCTAGTTGCATGAATGGTAGCAGCTTTCCAGATATCTTCTCCCCTTATATGCATAATAATATAAAGCATAATGAAACAGGAGTCCAGTGGCTGCCTAAAGACTACTAAAATTTATTCCAGCATAAGCTTTTGTGACTCAGAGCTCACTTTATTATCAGATGCAAGGGAGTTAAAATGCATCTGTTTGTGATAAAATGCATCCCTAATGCATCTGATGGCTGTGAGTTTGGGCTTACAAAAGCTTTAAATTGTTGGTAGTTTTAAGGTGCCACTGGACTCCTGTTTTATTTTTCTGCTACAAAATAAAATAGCTACTTATCTAGTACAATTGGCCCATAAAACCAGAAATTAAATATGTGCACTCAGAAGAATGTTTGTAGATTATGTTAATTTATCAAAAATTTGCATAGGTTATTTGGAATCCAAAATCTGGGGGGCGGGGGGTTGGGGCCAAAAGACTTATCATCAGTCCCTCCCACCCCCAGTATTCCAGTAGTCCAATTGACATTGTTAACTGAAGGCCTCTCCTCCCCTTTCTTGTACTACTTTTGTCTTTCTGCCTCCATCTTTAAAGTATCCCGTTGTTGTTTTTATTATGAACATTACATGTTGATAGGAAAGTGGGAATCCCAACTGGAGGGCTTGAGATATATTTCAGTCCAAGTTTAAATTTTCACACTTTAATACTGTTTCATATTCGGAACTGAATTTCCATGAACTGAGTTAGGAATCTTCAGTGTGTTCCAGAATTCCTTATTGTATGCTGGTGACAAGAGTATGGATTCCCTGTTCAGTTTATATTGTGTGTAATAAAGCATATTCTCTGTTACTTTAAGCTTCTTTTGCTTATATATATGTCTACAATATCTCTATATGTTGAGTTAATCAACAGTGGCAAAGTTTGGCTAAGCAGTGTTTTTACTGTGTCACTATAACTCAGCTCAAGCAGCTGAAGCATGGGTACAATTTTTGTTAATTAAAAAATGCTTGGCTTACCATTAAATCTTTTATTATGTTAAAACTGGTTATGGACAGGGCAGAATCTGATCTAAAGAAATGGTCCAAGCTTAACTTGTCATTGCTAGGTAGGATCACAGTTGTAAAGATGAAAATTTTGTCACAGTTCTTATTTCTTGTCACTGCTATTACTGTGCTGATTCCAAATAAATTTCTAGCCAAAATCCAAAAGATGATAGATCGATTTATTTGGAGGTACAAAATGGCTAGGATAGGCAGAATTACAATGCAAGCCCCTAGAAAGAGATGGGGCTTTGCGGCCCCATCAATGGAAAACTACTACCATGCTAAAAGATTTGTGGCATCATGGTACTCAGTATGAGAGGTTACGGCACTTGGAACAACTGAACTTAAATGTACCACTAATTGTATGGATCTGGGGGGAGGTTAAGGTTAATATTCAAAATAAGGTTAAGAAAAGCACTGTGAGGTCCTCCATTTACTCTATATGGAAGAAATTCAGATTGTTACTCCTAATGGACTCCTCACCCCTTATGCCTCTTACACATAGCAAACATTTTAGGCAAGCTAGTCTTGCAGGATCTTTCTATAAGTGAGAGAAGGCTGGTTTCAGTCAAATTATAGATTTCTTGAAAGAAGGAAAGGTTTGGTCATGGAATCAGATAAGGGAAATTATGTGAAATAATCCTTTGATAAATTTCCAGAACCAGCAGATTTAACGCTTTATTTGTAATTTAGCTCAAAGACATTTTCTGGCCATTGAATGTTTTTGAGAAGCTAATGATGGACTCTGAATCGTTGGAAGGAGTATTGGCAAAACTCTATGAGGACCTTTTAGAATTCGATTATAAGGAATCATCTTACAGGCAGAAGTGGCAATGGGACATAATGCAAGAAATTACTAAAAACGGGTGGGGGAAATTTTATAAAGATATCCTAGACATTTCGTCTAACATTAATATATGGGCAAATGGCCTGAAATTAATGTTTAGGTGGCATTATACTGTTAAATTAGGAAAAATGATCACATCTCTGACCAATGCTAGCAGTGTCTTCAGGAGAAAGGCTAGATCTATCCTATATGGTGGACCTGCCCGGTTATAAAACAATTCTGGAAGAGAATATGTAAAGTATTAAGTGAAATTGTTGCCCATAGAGTGGAATGTTTGCCATGGTTAATCTTATTTGGCCAAGTAGAGCACTCATTAGACAAGAAGTACAGTCATCTCTTAAGAAATTTGATGGTGTCTGCAAGTTTATTGATTGCAGGCCATTGGAAACAACCATCAAGAGAACATCATCTATTGAAATCTGGCTGAGGAAACATCAGTTTACTATGGTGATGGAGAAAACTGCAGTATGTTAACATTTAAGGGAAGGCAATATAAGAGTGGAGTCATTATTTGTTCAAAGATGGTCTCTGTTCATAGAGTACTGGAATAAAATTAAACCCGAAGAACAGACCAAGCTCATGATAAGGTAGGGCTTTTGCCCAGCAAGACCAAGCTCATAATGAGGTAGGGCTTTTGCCCAGCAAGATTTGCTGAGCAGAGTTTTTAAAATGTTGCTTTGGCAGCAACTGCCACCACAATGCAAGAATCTGCACTGTGTTTCTGAAGTTAAGCTGTGGCAATCATTTTGTGCCTGGCCCTGCTTCCTGTGGCAGCCATGTTGTGGCAGCCATTTTGTTGCTGCACCCACCATGCTGTGTCAGAATTCCAAATGTGCCTGCAGGGTCAAAAAGGTTGGGGACCCCTGATCTAAAGTTTGTCAGAGGGAGACACTGCAAAGCTAGAGACAAGACCAACAGAGTAAAATTAAGTTGTTATATGTAATAATTTTCAGTAGAGGGTAAAGACTAAAGATTTTGTGGGAAAGGGGGATTTGAAGGAAAGGGTTGAGCAAGCTTGAAGCTAGGATCAGATAATTCAGCATTTCAGAGCAAATTATCTGATGGCTTAGTTCCACTTAATTTAGCAGTTTGTTTTTCTTTCTGTCCTCAGTATGCTTTTTACCCCTTGGAATCCTGTCCTGTTGTATTCAGTAGAAATTAATTCCCAATATGTCTGCTTGGAATTATGGCCTTAAGAGAGTTAAGTATTTTTCGCTCCATAAGACGCACCTGACCATAAGACGCACCTAATTTTAGAGGAGGAAAACAAGAAAAAATATATTCTGAATCAAATGGTGTACTGCCCCTGCATTTCTGCCCTGGGAAGCAGCATGGGACCCTGGGGTCTGAAAGGGGTTGGCCGGACTCCTGCCCCCCAAGAGGGGCACCAGCGGAGACCCGCCCTGGGGACTTGTGCGGCGGCTGGTTCCTGAATGCCCCGTCTGCATGAGGGGGGGACGTTACACCTGGGGAAGCGCCCTGAATCCCCGAGCACACAGACGGCGCTCTGTGCCCCGCTGCCGCTGCGCTGGGCGGCTGGGAGGGGCCTCCCGCCCCCCAGCTGGCTGGCAGCTTCCTAGCCGGCTCCCGGGGTGGGTAGGGGCCTCCCGCCCCCCAGCTGGCTGGTGGCTTTAAAGCCAGCTCCTGGGGCGTGTGGGCTCCGCGCCGGCTCCCGCAGCGCTGGGCTGCTGCTGGGAGGGGTCTCCCGCCCCCCAGCTGGCTGGCGGCGTCCCAGCCAGCTCCTGGGGCAGCCTGGCTCCGTGCCCCGCTGCCGCGGCGCTGGGCGGCTGGGAGGGCCCCCCAGCTGGCTGGCGGCGTCCCAGCCAGCTCCCGGGGCGGCCTGGCTCCGTGCTCCGCTGCCGCTGCGCTGGGCGGCTGGGAGGGGCCTCCCGTCCCCCAGCTGGCTGGCGGCTTTAAAGCCAGCTCCCAAGGCGCGCCGGCTCTGTGCTGGGCTGCCGCAGCCGGGGGTCGGCCGTGGCTCCCAGGGCCTCTCGGCAGCTTTGCCCTTCTCCCCGGGGGCCGGATTCACACACATTCACTCCGTAAGACGCACAGACATTTCCCTTCACTTTTGAGGAGGAAAAAAGTGCGTCTTATGGAGCAAAAAATACGGTATTTTTGAATGCTTATGGTTGGCTTTTGTGAGCTATATTGGCTGAACAGTCTCTTCTTAGTAGCTGATTTCCATAACAGTTGTAGCAGAACAAGTGCAATGAGACATGAAAACAATGTCTGTTAGAAAAGAGTTCCACAGTAACCATCACCAATGGGCAAATAACAGATTGGGTTGGATCCAGCAGTAGGTTTCCTGTGACTGATATTTTCTTGAATCCCTCCATGCACTGCAGATTCTCTCCTCATGCTGTTCCTGGGGGTCCCCTGTCCCTCAAGAGCAGTATTTTGGGTGTCCTCTGGGCTGCTGCAAAATGGGAGGTGAGAAAGTCCCATTGTCTTGTGGAAATTTCTCCCACTGGATCCAATCCAATATGAATGGTTTTTGTTATCTTCCTTTGGCCTTTTTTTTTTCCAAATGAAAAGTATATGCAGGATAGTACATATATACGCAGGAGCAGAGAACCCAAAATGAGGTGGGGGTAGATGTTTAACTGCAGGGCATTTATCCACTCAAAATCACAATCTCTCTGTCTTTTTCCATGAAATTCTCTAAGGAACTTGCAGGGGAAAAGCAGGTGGGGGTGGTGTTTGGGGTGAGAAAATGATCGGCAGGGAAAAAGTTAAGCATGTTCTTCCCACTTACCTAGCTTCTACTCTATGCCAGATGTCTGGTCTTTGAGTTAAAAGGTAGAGGAAAATTATATGCTATTCATGTAGCATGTAGTTTGGCTCTCAGTAGCTCTGATATTTTGTGTTATGCATAATGGAACATTATGGTATTACATGGTATTACTAGTGAACTCATGAAGTTCTGGCTTTAAACACCGTTCAATAGGCAGTGTGTTTGTCTGAATACAGGGAAAGCCAGGTCGGAAGGGGTATGCAGGTGAACCAGGACCAGAAGGCTTGAAGGTATGTTTGAAATATTTCCATTTTTACTAATTTATTTAATGGCTATAATACCAGAGTTCTTTTGTGTGATTATTCAAAATATACAGATAATACCAGTCACTGAGAGGTAGAGGCTGAAGGATGGTGGTTTGTTGTATACCTCTCAAATCTGGAAAGAAGAGGTTATCTCCTCACAGCTCTTCCCTAACTTATTTTTATTCCTCCATGACTCACTCATTGTACTACTAAAACAGTTAGATTCGAGTCCAGCAACACATTAGAGACCTTCGTCCTACTTGTGTTTAATGAAGGGTGCTTTGACTCTTTAAAGTTTGTACCCTGAAAATCTTGTTGGTCTCTAAGGTGCTACTGAACTTCAGTCTAACTGTTCTACTGCAGACTAAGAACATGAGAACATAAAAAAAGCCATGCTGGATCAGACCAAGGCCCATCAAGTCCAGCAGTCTGTTCACACAGTGGCCAACCAGGTGCCTCTAGGAAGCCCACAAACAAGATGACTATAGCAGCATCCTGCCTGTGTTCCACAGCACCTACTATAGTAGACGTGCTCCTCTGATCCTGGAGAGAATAGGTATGCATCATTTTTTTTAATATTTTTTTTTATTTTCTACTTAAATCACATTCAGTTCCATCATTCAATTTAACATAATTGTACAACATAAACAATATTTATCTAAACAATATAAATTCTAACTTGTTGACTTCCCCTCTCCCCTCTTCTATCTATTTGATATCTCTGTTCTCCCCTTTGTATTTAAATTCTAATTCATTATAGCATTTCATTTATAAATTTAATTACATATCTTTTCGACTTAAAATCTGAATATTAACATTAATATTATTTCTAGTTTAATCAGTTGAATTAGATCAAAACATAACCTTTTATATTTCCCAAGTTAAATTCATTTACACATGCCTCCCATTCTCCCACAAATTCCATATTCTCCTTTTGATTTACTAATGCAGTAAGTTTAGCCATTTCTGCTAGTTCCAACTTTTTATTAATCCAGTCCGTCTTATCCAGTGTCTCAGACATTTTCCATTTTGCTGCATAAACCAATCTTGCAGCTATAGTGGCATATATCAAAAAAGATCTCTGAGTCAGTATAGATTCCGGTCTGATACTTAACAACATCATTTCTGGAGTTTTAGGGATGTTTTGTTGTATTATCAGTCTTAATTCATTATAAATTATATCCCAAAAGTTCTTGGCTTTTTCGCATAGCCACCATACATGATGAAAAGAACCAACCTCATCTTGACATTTCCAACAATTTGGTGACATTGATCTATACATTTTAGCTAATTTTTTTGGTGTCAAATACCACCTGTAGATCATCTTGTAAATATTCTCTCTTAACGATTGTGAAAGTATATATTTCATATCTCTTGACCAAAGTCTTTCCCATCTATTCAAAGGAATGTTATAACCCAGTGTCTGTGCCCAAGTTATCATCGTAGGTTTGATTTGATCTTGTTCTGTATATATTATCAACAACATCTTGTACATCTTCGAAATTAGATGATCTTTGTTATCCAATAACATTTGTTGTAAAGTTGATTTATCTTTAGTAAAACCTATTTTCATATCCTGTATATATACAGATTTTATCTGATGATATTGAAACCAAGTCAAATGTTCTTTTAGGTCTTCATGATCCTTTAGGGCACATTTATTGCCCTCCCATAACAATAGGTCCTGGTATGTTACAAATTGAGATGGTCTCAGTGGTCGTAATGTTAACATTTCTTGTGTAGAGATCCATAGAGGTGATCTGGTTTCTAAAAGATGTTTATATCTTAACCAAGTTTTTATTAAGGAAGATTTTACAATATGATGTTGAAAAGCCGTATGGTTTTTAAGTTTATCATACCATAAGTAACTATGCCACCCAAATCTGTTGTCAAAACCTTCTAAATCCAATAACCGTGAATTTTTTAATTGTATCCAGTCCTTTAGTCATACCAAAGCCGATGCTTCTGCATATAATTTAAAATTTGGAAGAGCAAATCCTCCTCTTTCTTTAGAATCGACCAAGTATTTATAGGCAATTCTAGATTTTAGAATAGGTATGCATCATGACTAGTATTCATTTTGACTAATAGCCATGGATAGCCCTATCCTCCATGAACATGTCCACTCCCCTCTTCCAAGTTGGCAGCCATCACCACATCCTGGGGAAGGGAGTTCTACAATTTAACTATATAATTAACATGGCTATCTTTTGAAACTATACTATTGTTATGTAATTTTTAATTGGCAGGCGAGCCAAACTTCCTGTACTTGTTATGAATGAAGAATTGGGCTGTTTCACATGGGTTTTCTCAACACAAGTGTGAACTGGTGACCAAGAGAAACCATGTACATCATCCTTATACAGTATCTGTTTTGTTCATAAGTTGGGAAGGCTGTGGTTGGCAGAGGGTTCCAAGCAAAACAGATGTCCTTGCATTGCATAAAGTTATTACAGTAGTCTGGCCTTGAAGAATTTGGAAGAATGTCCCACAGCACTTCTCACTAAGAGGTAGTAAAAAACCACTGTTGGTCACAGCTGCAGCCTGGGTGTAGGTTTAGTGAAGAATTTAGGATGTTAAACACAAAAGTGAGATGGCAACGACTAAAGGCAAATAGAGTTCATAGTGTGCTGCTGGCAGGAATGGACATTTCTTTGCTTGACAGCATCTGTACAGTTGGAATCCTAATATCTTAAGTGCTAAAAGTTCTGGTAATTTTACCTTGGCAACTGAATGGGAGATGCACATAGGTCTACTAGGAGCCCCATGGCGCAGAGTGGTAAGCTGCAGTCAAAGCTGTGCTCACAATCTGAGTTCGAACCCGACGAAAGTCAGTTCTAGGTAGCCGGCTCAAGGTTGACTCAGCCATCCATCCTTCTGAGGTCGGTAAAAATGAATACCCGGATTGCTGGGGGTAAACTGTAGACGAATGGGGAAGGCAGTGGCAAACCACCCCATAAACAAAGTCTGCCTAGTAAATGTCGTGATGTGTCATCACCCCATGGGTCAGTAATGACCCGGTGCTAGCACAGGGGGACTGCCTTTAGGGGAGGGGCTGTGGCTCAGTATTAGAGCCTCTGCTTGACATGCAGAAGGTCCCAGGTTCAATCCCCAGTATCTGCAGTTAAAGGGACTAAGCAGGTAGGTGATGTGAAAGACCCCTGCCTGTAACCCTGGAGAGCCACTGCCAGTCTGCGTGGACAATACTGGCTTTGATGGAGCAAGGGAGTATAAGGCAGCTTCATGTGTACTATTTTGATTAATGGCAGGTGCATTTCATTGTGTACACACTTGTGGGACCCTAGTGATGGAAGGCTTTATTGAATGTTCAGACAGTTCCCTCCCACATCAAAAGTGTGTGGCAGTGGGAGCAGGGAGTGGATGATTCCCCATGGCTTTTTTTGAGTCCAGTAGCTATATACTCACACACATATGTATGAACAGGACTTTCCTCTTGGGATAAAAGTAGCCAAAAATCCAAATAACGATTGGTAAATTTTTCTTTCTAAAACCTGGCTAATTAGAAGAATTATAAAAGATGACTTGAACCGGTAGTATAGCAAACATGTGGAAACTATGAATCTCAAAGAAGCTAAATAAATAAATCCAGATATCTGTTTATCCCACAGAAGGCTCTTGTTCGGTTGCAATAATTTTCCTAAGTGTTGATAAATTGCTAGAATAGAGAGAAAGTACCTTGTTTAATTGAAAAACCCCTTTGCTAAAATGAAAAGGAATTGTATGTTAAATGTCTGTATTTCTTTCTAAATTATCAGGGGGAAACTGGAGATCAAGGAAATCTTGGGAAAACTGGTGAAACAGTAAGAATAATATGTTTCTATGTTATCTTTAGTAATTGTATCATATTAATGTTCTGCAGATTTAGGATTGGATCCAGCCAGCTTTTTTGCCTAATCACGCTCAATTCCCCTCATTATTAAAGACCCAATATTGCATGGCTTTTGTGCATGCAGTCCCCATGATCCCCAGCGTAGCCTTTTCTGGTGCTCGAAGAAAAGCCTTAACCTGGATAGCCCAGATTAGTCTGATCTCATGAGATCTCGGAAGCTAAGCAGGGGTCGGCCCTGCTCGTATTTGCATAGGAAACCACCAAGGAATACCAGGATTGCTACGCAGAGGCAGGCAATGGCAAACCATCTCTGAATGTCTCTTGAAAACCCTTCAGGGTTGCCATAAGTCAGCTGTGACTTGATGGCAACCCCCAAAAACCCCTTTTCCTTTTTGCAACAGCAGAAAAGCTGGTTGGAGCCAACCCTTAGGGAGTGGAACTAGTTGTTATGCTCAAATGGAGCTGCCACCCAAAACAGTAGCCTTGTGTAACCTCCCCCCCCCCACCCGCCGCCATGTGTAGAATTAAGGCATAATTTCTGTGTTTCCCTTCCATGCCTATGGAAAGTAATGATTTGGAGTGCAAGCAGAGAAATACAATATCAGGATGTCATGACACAAGCAAGTATGGGTAAATATCACAGGATGGTGGGGAACTGCCATTTTCAATGCCAGTGATAGCATTTAATTATAATCTTAGTAATGTGGTTCAACCTGTATAAAATGTGTTCCATGTAGACAGCTGAATCTTCTGTATAGCTGTTTCCATTGAATTTTCATTATATATATATTTAATATATAATGTATTATTCAAAGGCCTGTTCAAGACTAAAATACAGCATTTGGATTAGATATTTGTTTTCTTGCGTGCTGTGGGTTTTGCTTTAGTTTTTTGCTATAGTGGAGTAAAGCAGGACTTTTTATTTTGTATTTTGGAGCTCTGAAAAGACTCAAGATTTTTATAATTTAGGAAAAACTCCTCTGTTCCATCTTCAAATGTAGTTCTTTCAAGGGCTTGGCTAAGCCAGCAAGGAAAGATTAAGTCATGTGTGAAATAGTTACAATTTGATTATGTAATAAAAGCATGAGATTCTGAAGGAAATCAAAGACAGCTGCATTCTCTTCCAGGGAGCTGAGAATCTAAGGATAATCTTTGATCTCTTGAGCTACAATTCACATCCGTACATAACATTTTCAGCTATTCTACACAACAGGTTTCCTCTTTCAGTGTCCTTTTTGGAGGAAAAAACATTGTTAGAATTGGCTGTCTTTTTAACTTTCTTTCCATTTTTCTCTTGCACAACTGATTGTTCCAGCTGACTACTGTATTCCTCTGTTGCACGTCTGTCTGTTCCTCTGTTGCAAATTATCTAGTACATTTTTATCCCACCCTTTCTCCAAGGATCTCAGTGCGACATACAGTGTTCTTCCTTCCTACATTATACATTACAGTGCATGACCAAGTAAAGTCTCTGAAAGAAGAAATAAACTGGTTGCTATCTATTCTCTAGACCTTATCTTAATAAGAACTGTGGCATCCGAGATGGGGGGGGAGGGCAGAGAAGTTCACACCTTCCATATCCTCATCTAGCTTTCTCTCTGTGCAAGTTACTCATGCTGTGGAGCATATCTGTATGCATATGTGGATGATGTAAGAGGGAAATGAAACAAGACTATATTGAACCTTATAGAAATTCTTCATATGCGGGCCTGAGCCATAAGTAGCTTATGAACTTTGTGTTTCTGAATGTTAGAAAAGTTCAGTATGTTAAAGACTGCACTATTTCCAGTCATTTCTGGTAACACCTGAAAGGTTTTGTTCAGTGTAATCCCAGAAATGACTGAAACACATGCTGTGCACTTGGACCTGTATGCATGATACAGATATACAAAAGTACTCATTTTGTTAACACATATGAAACTTCCCTTCTTAGGAATTCATGGAAATCTTTTCACAGAATCTATGGAAAGCCTTCCTATCATCATTTAACATATACTAGAAGTAGTTTTACACTAGACATACATTTGCTCAGGTTCTATTGCATTCATAGATACTTTATTGTTCTCTCTGTCCCAAATAACCATTTACTGTGGACCGATTTGTTAATCTTGAACACATGAAGCTGCCTTCTACTGAATCGAACCCTTGGTCCATCAAAGTCAGTATTGTCTACTCAGACCGGCAGCGGCTCTCCAGGGTCTCAGGCAGAGGTCTTTCCCATCACCTACTTGCCTAGTCCCTTTAACTAGAGATATCGGGGACTGAACCTGGGACCTTCTGCATGCCAAGCAGATGCGCTACCACTGCGCCATGGCCCCTCCCCATCTTCTAGGTGGCTGGATGATGGTGGTTCTTTTTTCTATTAACAGAAAACACTTTTATGGACTCTCTGGAAAAAAATTAAGTATCTCTGGGATCATGTACCTAACTTACCAAGTTTTCTGTGTTTCTCTGATTTTTATGCTACCCTACTTCCAAAGATTTCAAAGGACCCTACATGGGATTTTTCTCTCCATGTTTAAAACAAGGTAACTGATTCTTCTACTACAGTTATGGTTACCTCCTCCACTTTGAGTGGAGCAGGCAGCAGCCATTTATCTTTGGAGCATCTTTTTTTTTAAGTCTCTACAGATTCACAAATACACATAATATTCTTTTAGCTTGTCCTGTGGCTTGAGTTACTGGAAGTTCTATGATGCTGATATATTTCGTGACTTTGATATGTACAAGGCAAGAACTTATAGTGGGGCTTTTTCAGCGTCACTTAAAAAATACAGAAGCTCTGTTGTTAAAAGCTGCTGTTAGATCATGGTGGGTAGCCATGTTAGTCTGACTGTAGCGGTAGAAAAGAGCAAGAGTCCAGTAGCACCTTAAAGACTAACAACATTTCTGGCAGGGTATGAGCTTTCAAAAGCTCATATCCTGCCAGAAAATCTGTCATGGAAACCTTTGCAAGTCTGAGATCTGCTTGTGATATGATCTGCTGGTCAAATGACTGTAAATAAATAAACTGAACTCTTGTGATATGAATGTCAGAAGTGCCTTCTAATTGTTAACCAGTTTAAAGCAAAGCCAGGTGTATGGAATGTTTGTTGGGACTAGGACTAATGATATTAGAGCTGCCACGGATACTTACTGTAGGAAAATGTGTATGCTCATTCATATGTAATCGAGAAAGGAAATTCATTATGACTTCACAAAATAATAACATAACACAATGCTAAGCATGTTCACCTGCTGCGGTACACATTTTGAAAGGGAGTTCATTAAATTATGGGGAGAAACATTTAAGCTATACCAGTGTCTAGGAAGATTTTAAAACAGATGTTGCAAAATATAAGTAAAAGAATTTTTTGTACTAGTTAAAAAAACATATACTTTTAACGCTTTTACAGCCCAATCCTAAAGGGGGGGGGGTAGTTAATTGACGGCCGGGGATGGTGCATCCACACCACCTCCTGAGAGGATTCCTCGGCTGTGAATGAAACTAAAAAATTGACTTCTAAAAAAAAATCTGTGAAACTCTCCCATTGAGAGTGGCACTTAATATGGCGTAGGAGTTACGCTGCCTTCTCAGCAGCTTCACACACCCCTTCATGATTGTATGACAGATCTTCAAAACATTGATGAATATTCCTCCTGGTGCTGCTTGTAAAGACCCAGATAAATATTATTGTCCCTCATTTCACAGGTCAAGACGTTGAGGTAGAGGTTAGTCCAGTTAACAGAGGAGGTCCAATCTTAAATGTCATCCTAGTATTCTATCTGGGGGGAAATTACCTTGGAAAGGGAAATTTAGAAAAATTCGTAGTGTTTAAGTTGGCATTTAGTTATATGTTAGACTTTGTAAAATGAACCGAAAAGGATTTAAGCATGTGCTTAAAATTTAGCATCTTCTTGAACACTTCTATTGATTCCACTGTGACTCAATTTTACAAGATTCAGCAGACCAGCAGTCTTTGATTCTTGTTCAGAGTCGAAAAGTAGACCATGCATATCTGTATTTGAATTTGCCATTTTAGGCAAAGTAGACTGCCTTTCAGGATTGGAACTGGGAGGCCGTTTCTGCAGTGGTTTCAGTCCTATCTCAAAAGTAGGTTTTAGACAGTGTGGTGCTGCGGGATTGCTGCTCTGCCCCTTGGCCTCTGGCCTACAGCATCCCACAATGTTCCTCTTGTCCCCTATGCTTTCCAACATCTACATGAAGCCACTAGGACCAGAGATTTGGGCACAGTTGCCATCAATGTAGTGATAGCACTCAGCTCTATCTCATGCTTCCAGCAGATCCCAGGGAGGCTGTGGAAACCAGGAAGCCCACGTCAGCTGGAAGGCCCCTGAAGCCAGCATCATTCTGCATTCTGAATGCATCTTGATTTATTTTACTTCTAAGGCAGTTTTGCACTGCAGCCACTAGGAGAAAGCAGAACACAGTAAACCATTGTAGCTCTGCTTTCTGCATGCAGTGCCCTTCTGGAAAGTTTACTACAAGGAGGCAAACACTTGCATATCCTGCTAAACCCATCACCCAAGCCAGCACTGGAGCAAAACAAGATCAGATAGCACAGCTCATGTCCACTATAGTTGTTGCTAGGCTGCAGCCGCCTAACAAGGTTGTTGTTTCCAGCATCCTGTTTCCCTCTTCCTTCTACCCAGATCAATAGATTTGTTTGCTTAGCCAGATCTTCTGGTAGTGTGCTGTAGAAATTAAAACAACCTTTCCTCTTTTCTTCTCTTCTTCTTTTCCACACGTTTCTCCTCCTTCATTTTGCTCTCTTCCTTTCATGATCTTTCTTCATTGTTCTTTCCCCCCTCTAATCCCCCCCTTGTCAGTCCTGGTCTCAACTCCTCATTCCTGGTTGGCTACTTAGAACATACTTAATAGTAGTATAGCAGCAAACCTTTGTAATATGAACAGAAGAAGGGGGGAGTAATATTTCCCTATGATCTATCGAAGTAGTAAAAGGATGCTTCCCCTTCCCCTTTACATGCATGCTAATATAATGTTAATCTTTTTTTAGTTGTTGCACATGTGGAACAGAAGTTAGAACTCCTCCCCCCTTAATTAGATTTAATTACATTTTAAATTCAGGCAGTGGGTGGTGGTGGTTGTTGTATTGGTGGACATCTGAAATCCTTTTGTAAATGCTACTTTGCTAGCATTAATGCTAATGTCATATAACATTAAGCTTCATGCTATTTGACAAATGACATAATCTTTTGGAAAAGATGTCAGCAAAATCAATCCTAGTGATCCCATTACTTCTCATCTAGGGATGCCAGCCTCCAGGTGGGACCTGGGGATCCTCTAGAATTATAGCTCATCTCCAGACTACAGAGATCAGTTCGCTTGGAGAAAATGAATGCTGTGGATGGTGGAATCTATGGCATTCTACCCCACTGAGGTCCCTGTCCACCCCAGGATCCATCACCAAATCTCCCGGAATTTCCCAACCTGGATCTGGCAACCCTACCCCCCATCCCCTGCCAGTGGCCAGGGGGGACCTGGCAACTCTGTTCTCATCCAGCATCAGTTTTCCCCTGCTTTTGTGCTAGGTAAAGGTACAATGATAAACTTAAATAGATTTCTTACTAATTTACTTGTGTGTGTTTGTTAAGTTCAGTCAAGTCGCTTCTGACTCATGGCAACCCTATGAATCAATGTCCTCCAAAATGTCCTTTCTTTAACAGCCTTGCTCAGGTCCTGCAAATTAAGGACTGTGACTTCCTTTATAGATTCAATCCATCTCTTGATGGGTCTTCCTCTTTTCCTGCTGCCTTCAACTTTTCCTAGCATGATTGTCTTTTCCAGTGACTCTTGTCTTCTCATAATGTGACCAAAGTACGATAGCTACTTATTGAAGATTTATTCTGATATGAAGTTTTTGTGAACTACAGCCCACTTTATCAGATGTAAGAAATGTGTCATAAGCTGGTACACATATGTGTGTACAAATATAAAATTACAAAATTAGATACATGGTTTGGATCAGGGTTATGGGGGGCAGGTGGAATCTTTTTCTGGGGGTCTATGGGGGCTCTCGGCAGCCCTGACGAGGGCTAGCAAACTGAAACTTATTCCTGACAAAATGGAGGTGTTACTGGTGGGAGAAGGTTTGACCCAGAAATGGGAATGTATCCTTTTCTGGATGGAGTTGTACTCCCGTTAAAGGAGCAGGTTCCTAGCTTGGGCTGTTGCTGGACCCGAGTCTCCTTTTGGATAAACAGGTGGCAGTGTGGCCAGTGGAGCCTTCCACTAGGTTTGCCTGGTGAATCAGCTGTGGCGATTCGTGAGATTTCCTAAGACTTTGTGTTATGCCTCGTGTCTGTTGAAATGTTTTTTCCAGCTGTTTCCTAGGCTGCATAGCAAATGTTTTCGTGATTTGTCTACATTTAAAATGTCATTGATAAGAAGTCGGGGTGTGTGGAATGATATCGTATAGTCTGATCTCAGACGTTAAGCATGGGAGACCACCAAGGAAGACTTTGTAGAGGAAGTCAGTGGCAAACCACCTCTATTTAATCACTTGCCTTGAAAACCCTATGGAGTTGCTGTAAGTCAAATGTGACTTGATGGCACTTTACGCACACACAAGGGGTTGGAATTATTATAAAAAGGCAAAAAAATAGAGGCCTGATTTGGTATAAGTGGGTAAGAGAAACTAAACTTAAATCAGGAAGTCTTTAGTTTGAATTTCACTTCTGCTTAGGTCAGGGGTCCCCAACATGGTGCCTGTATGCTCCATGGCACCCACCAACACCTTTTCTGGCGCCTGCCGAGTGTTTTGAGGAAGTGTGTGGGGCCAGGTAGGGCTGTTGTCCTGCAAGGCTTCTGATTGACTATTGGAGATCTGGTTGGCTGTGCAGATATTTTTAAATATTACTTTGGCAGCAGCTACTACCACAGCACAAGGATCTGCACTATGTAACTGAAGTTAAGCTGTGACAATCATTTTGTTGCTGGCTCTGCCTCCTGTGGCAACTATTTTGTGCCATTCATTGTGTTGCTGTGCCCACCATGCCGTGACAGAATTCCAAATATGCCTGCAAGCTCAAAAAAATTTGGGACCTCTGCATTAGGTAGTCTTAAGGAAATTTCTTTCTCAGCGTCAGTCCTATATACACAGTGTAATGATAATATTGCTGATATGTCTTATTACATGGTTCTTGTAAAGATTACAAGAAGATAGTTATTAAAACATTGTTAGTCATGAAGAAGCTAGTAATATAGATCCCTGGATTATTTGGACAAAGTCTTTGATCCAGCTTCAGTTTTTATTTGGTTATTTTGGGGGTGGGGGTTGAAAATCATCCATCTCTCTTCCCTGGGGCTTCTCAAGGAGGTTTAATTTAAAATGAGCAAGTTGTCCATAAAACAGTAATTTAAAATATTCCTGAAGGTAATTTTCAATATTAAATGCTAGTTGCAGGATTGGTGTACACTACCAAATATTGATTATGTAAAGTCATCCTGCAGCATGGCTTCATTAAAAAGGGCCAAATAAGAAAATGATACATTTGCATAATTGTTTTGTATTACATTTTAGCCAGAAAAGAAATATTTTTAAAGGAATTGAGGCTACTTCTGTACATAGTAATAATTTGGAAATTGTGGCAATAGGTTGCTGTTAAGCAGCTTACATGAATGGCATATTTAAATGGATTTTAGGGGCATTTTTAGAGATGAAGAAAGGACATAGAGCAGAATACATTTTAAAAAATGTTGGATTTTGTTCCAAGTTTTTTTAACAGTATAAACTTGGCAAATCAATGGACCCGAACAACTAACCCTTCTAATCTAATATTTGATGTCTCAGAACGCTCAGCCATGGAATGTACTTTGCCTATTGTGAAATAATCTACACTATGACTCCAATGCGGACAAAGTTAGTTGTGCCTAAATCCCATAGAAATGAATGGGGCTTAAATTAATAACAGGTAATTTGACCCCTTGATTTCAGTGGGACACGTGTGATCCTGGATTGGGGTTTTGGAACACTTTATTGGCTCCTACAATGGTTGCATGCATGCATTAGAAAGAACACATATTTCCAGAGATAAATACTAATTTATTAAGACATTTAACTTCTTCCATCGTTTTAATAATGTAACCCCAAATTTGTATATTCTTGGAAACACAATGGTCCAAAATATTATTGTGTTGCAATGGAAATAATTGTTGTAGTAATGTAGGAGGTTATCAGTTTTGACCAGAACAGCAACGTCTTTAATATTCCCTTGTTTGATTTCATGACTGCAAGCAACAGAGTTGTTATTCACTGATTATTTTTAAGCTGAGGCATGACATAGCTGCTGAACATGATTGAGTTTACTTAACAGAAAAATAGATGTCAGCATTGGCACCTGTTTTGGGATTAAGTCGTTTTCCACCCCTAATGTGCATCTCTCTGCTGGCTGATTGTTTTTTTGTTATGTCAGTGACTTAGAATGATTGGTCAGTTCCATCTCTACTGCTGTAATGTAGGATTGTACTAAAGTAGTGGCTGGCTTACAAAAAGGCATGGGATTTAACAGTTTGGAATGTTTGGTTTAAAAGAGAGCCTATTGTGATCAGTGCGAGATTTTCTGTCCTCTAAATAATTGGTTATTTACAAACACTGTTAACCTCAGTGCTTCACCTGACTCCAGACCATCTGTTAAAAACAAGCAAACAGACAAAAAACACTAGAATTACAAATACCATTACAAATACTTGGAGCTTTTTCTGTTTACTTCTGTCTACTGTGAAAACTTTCTTCTCTTCCTTGTTTTTAAATAGACTCTCACCCGTTCTACAAGTTGAAACAATTTATGTCAGGAATTATTATTGTTAATTAGAGAAGTGCTAAACACTAAAAATGTCAAACATAAAACATCCAACTAAAATTTGATGGAATATCTGAACTCCTTCCCCCCCAATAAAATACTTCAGGGAAGAAGAATGTGGAATTTTTGAACACAGGTGAACCCTACAAGACCCAAACATTTACTAGTCAGTATTTGAATGGGAGACCACCAAGGAATGCCAGGGTCGCTACACACAGGCAGGCAATGGAAAACTACCTCTGAACATCTTTTGCCTTGAAAACCCTATAGGGTCGCCATAAGTTGGCTGTGACTTGACAGGGGGGAAACATCCCTTTAATAATATTTTAGCTGTATGCCTGTGTTGGTCAAGTCGAATTTAAAACTGACATGGGATTCTGCATTTCTCCCTGGCCGGTAAGATTAGCAGCCTGTTACAGAATCAACAGAGCCATTTAAACAGTATTTGATTAACTTAATGAGAAGTAAAGGAGTTCAGCCAGAGCAAATTTACAATGCCGATGAGACAAAGTGTTTGGGAATCCATGCCAAGAAAAACACTGGCTTCAGCTACTGAGAAAATTTTACTGGATTATATGGAGAAAAGTCTCAACTCAGCTGGCATGCACAGTTGGGTTTCAGAGTTTTAAATTACTAGCTGGCAAAACTTTAAAACTACATTATATTTCACAAGTAACCTGTCTCCTCCATTGCTGAGCATAGTCCTGTGCATGAATAGTTGCAGATGTTGAAAAAAACTGATTCTAGGGTTATATTCTTTCACAACAGAATATGACCAAAAAAGATTTATGTTTCTAAATTATCATTACTGTTTGGAAATATTAGTGTTACATCATTGTGGCTTCTGTGCAGTCCCACATGAGACTGCGCATCCACAGACCAGCCACGGCAAAGAATTTTCTAGCTTCTAGAAGCTTGGCTCCACCAAGCGCTCCCTCCTCCCCTTGGGGCAGGGCTGCAATTTTCCTGCCTAAATGGTCACCTGACCCAGGGGGGAGGGAGCACTCTCCCTCAGTTCTCTTTCTGCCGTCGCAGGGAGAGGACACAACTAGCTTCAGCTCAGTTTTCTGTGGAGATTATTTCTGTGGAGAAAGTTCTTCAAAATGGCTGACAGCAAAATGGATAAGAACAGGGGTAAGGTTAAAAAAGACCCCTGTGGGGTGAGGGCCTGGCGGATGTCAGTCCGAGACCCTCGTGCTCCACTGGGGGACGGTCGAGGAGAGCTTCATTGGCCTCAGACCAGTCCAATGGGGAGTCTGAGCTGTACTCCCCATCGGTAGCAGCCAGCTTGCCCTCTGTTGCTCCACAGAGCTTGGTTCGCTGCTGCCAAACTCTCCTCCCCGGCCTCGGCTTCTCCCGGCCTTTTATCCCCCTCTTCCCTGGCTGGCTCCGCCCACCAAGCCCATATAGGGTCTCCGAGGGTGACTCCACCCCCCTGCTTCCCTGCCGGCTGCAGCCTGTAGCCGCGGGTCCCGCCTTTGCCCCGCTGTGCGACACTGGGGCTCTCAGGAGGGGTGCGGCCCACTCTCAGAGCTGTGGCTCCGACTAGGCCCAGTCGCCCTGCCTTGCCACCACGCCTCTCCCCCAGCCTGCCGGCTCCAACTGGCGACGACCTGCCCCCTCACGTGCTGGGTGCTGACAGGGTCTCTGGCTCCGGGTGACTTCCTGCTGCCTCTCCGAACTTGTGAGGGGGGGCTCCGTAACTCTGTCGGGCCCCTCGGGCGCCAGCCCTCGCCCTGGAGCACGCGTCTTCAAGTGGGTGACGCAGGGTCGAGCCTTGTCTCCTGGGCTGACGGCGTCCTTCCCTCGTCGGCTCTCCTCCTGGCTGTCACTGCTTGGCCGTGCGGGGGTCTGCTACCAGGTAAGTGTGGCCGGTACGGGTGGTGGTGGCCGGCAATTAACCCAGGACAACCCCCCCTTTAAAAAATGTGTACTAAAATGGCTAAAACCAATAAGCATAGTGAATGTGTGCTGTGCCTTGCAGAAGGCCACGTTCCCGAAACTTGTACGTTTTGTGCCCAACTGACTCAAAATGCGAGGCACGAGTGGGCATTGAGATTAAAATCTTCCCTCTGGGAACGTTCTTTGGACGTCACCCCATGGGTCAGGAATGACCCGGTGCTTGCACAGGGGACCTTTACCTTACCTACAAGTGTATGTAAATTCTGTTCTAGCTATAGAAATAGTAAAAAGAAGGTGGCCAGAATGATGTACAAGTTTCTACTAGAAATGCTTGGCCTCCTTGCATCATGACAGACTACTACTAAGAGAAGGGGGGGTCTCCCTTACTTGAGAAGAAAAACAAGATACACAAATCAACACATAGAGCTATCTCCTTGAAGTTTTGGAATACATAGAAAAACGCTTTCCTACTTCCTGGGTAGGCTCATTTTAGTTCAATTAGGTGCCAGGCCTGATTTATGTGGGATGACCAGAATTCTCTATACTCAAAATAGCAAAGACTGTAAATTAAAGTTTCTTTGAGGGCTTAAAGATGCTTATTAGAGCAAAGTCTTTGAACTGTTTGGGAAATCTTGGACTCTGGAACTAAAAAACCCAATTAGAAACAGAAAACAAGACATAACATATCACGGCTAATTTTATTAACATTCCCAATTTAACACCGATTTTTAAAGCTGGTGTTCTGCTAGGTGGTCTGCTAAGAACCTATTGTTGCTCAGCTGCTTCCGCTAAGGTGGAAGACATAAGAAAAAAGAGGAGAAGCTGTAAACCAAGGCATTGCATTAGGTTGGTGCAGGAGAAATTCCTTCTAGCAGTAAAGCGGTCACCTTAAAATCCCATGTTCTAATTAATATTTCAAGTTGAGATTTCAGTATAAAGCTGCCAAGTTAGAATTTATTCTCAGATGTTTGGCACGGTGAAACATGGCATCACACTCCAAAAATCCTAGAAATGGCTAGCTCTGTACAGGAAGTATTTGTATTTATTTAATGTTCCATATTTTTCGCTCGATAAGACGCACTTTTTTCCTCCTCAAAAGTGAGGGGAAATGTCTGTGCGTCTTATGGAGTGAATGCCGGCTGGGCGTATGCGCCTTGGGACGGCGCAAGCCAGCGTTCCCCGCCCCGACGGCCAGCTGGGAGGCGGGCAGGGCCGCACAGAGCCCGCTTCAATTGCTTCAATTTGTTTTTTCTTGTTATATATTTGTGTGTATGTACCTACCCTCTTAATTTATCAAGAAATGAGCTCTGGCCTGCAAAGTGTATGCCATAAAACATTTTTAGCCTTTAAATGCCACAATCATAGAATAGAATCATAGAATCATAGAGTTGGAAGGGATCACCAGGGTCATCTAGTCCAACCCCCTGCACAATGCAGGAAATTAACAACTACCTCCCCCCCACATGCCCAGTGACCCCAACCCTCCCCCCGCCATGCAGTATCCCACAATCAAAGCACTCCCGACAGATGGCCATCCAGCCTCTGCTTAAAGACCTCCAAAGACGGGGACTCCACCACCCACCGAGGCATTGCATTCCACAGGGATCACTATTGTATTTATCTTTCATAGTGTACTGTATTTCCACATAAAAGTCTATTAAAAATGCACTCATTGCAGTGCGAAAATAACCCAGACTGATGAACATGAGCTTTGCCTGCTCTGTTTGGGGGAAGGGCATGTTGTCACCACCTGCAAAGCTTGCCAGTTTACCCCAAAGGCAAGAAATGACTGAGCAGCAAAGCTGAAGGCGGCATTGGGGCAATACAGAGTCCTCTGAATAGGCTAAATCAATGGAACCGACCCCACCACCTAAGGGATCTTCAGCGGCTTCAATCTCCTCAGTTCAGGACTCAAAGCTGAGCTGGCAATGGGACCAATCCTGATCTCCGGTTCCAAGATGTTCTTCAGAACTGCCTAGTAAACGTCCCAAATCTAAGGAGAAGAAAAACAAGCGCACCTCTGATCCAAAGTGCCACAACTACACAGAACCAGCGCACAAGCCATCCACAGAGGTGCAGGTGGTGCTCCCGCCACTGCCTAGGACTCCTTCCCCTAGACTGGAGTTGCCCCCACATGTCCTTTATGGAGGATGAATCAGAATCGAACAGGGAACCATCAGATCGGAGGCTCGGACCTGATGCCTGTGGAGCAGTCCCCATGTGGGTTACATTTCCTCCATTCAGGACACCAGCAAGTATGGGAGATTGGCATGAGTGCTATGGACTTTCCCCAGGCCACTTCTTTGGGTATAACTGTGGGTATAACTTTTTCAAGTTCCGAGTCCAGGCAGAAATCATTCTCCAGACCATGGACCCCGTACACCAGGGACCAGAGATATTCTCCTTTTCAGCAGTATCCTACATTACGCCAGCCTCAACAACAACCATACCCTAGGAGGCGTAATTCTTCCAGGCCAAGGCCTATCCAGCAACACCAACCCAGGGAACAGAGTCAATCCCTTCAGAAGTTATAGTTCTGACTATTACACCCCACCCAATCTGTCCCAGTTTTCCCCTGCTTTGCAGGATGTCACCTCAGATGTGTGGGTTCTCGCCATTGTTGCATGGAGTTACAAGTTAGAGTTTAAAGTTCTCCGGTGTATATTAAGGTAGCTCAAGCTGTCCAGAACCCTTTTTCTGAATTGGCTTCCAAGTTGCAGACACTGCTGCTGAAGGAGGAGAGGAGGAGGAGGAGTTGGTTTTTATACCCCAATTTTCTCAACCTTTAAGGTCTTTAAAGAGAGTTAGAAGAGAACTCTGACTAGCCCAAAATCACCCAGCAACCTGCATGTGGAGGAGTGGGGAAACCAACCTGGTTCACCAGATTTGAGTCCACCGCTCATGCAGAGGAGTGAGAATCAAACTCTGTTCTCTAGAATAGAGTCCACCGCTCTTAACCACTACACCATGCTGGCAACACACTGCTGGAGCAGTTGAAGTAGTTGAATCCCCAGATGCCTGTTTGGGTTTTTAAGGTAAAAAGGTAAAGGTCCCCTGGGCAAGCACCGGGTCATTCCTGACCCATGGGGCGACGTCACATCCCGACGTTTTCTAGGCAGACTTTGTTTTACGGGGTGGTTTGCCAGTGCCTTCCCCAGTCATCTTCCCTTTACCCCCAGCGAGCTGGGTACTCATTTTACCGACCTCGGAAGGATGGAAGGCTGAGTCAACCTTGAGCCGGCTACCTGAAACCAACTTCCGCTGGGATCGAACTCAGGTCGTGAGCAGAGCTTCGACTGCAGTACTGCAGCTTTACCACTCTGTGCCACGGGGCTCTGTTTGGGTTTTTACTCACGTTTTTTCTTGGTGGATAAGAAGGATAGGGGCAAAGGGCCTATTCTTGTCCGACGTTGTTTAAATTGTTCACCAAAATTTCAAAAATTTTGAATGACCACCTTGGTGTTAGTGTTACAGTTATTACCACCACACTCTTGGTTCGTTATACTGGATCTGAAAGATGCATACTTTTGCATCTTGATATATGAACCTCACCGTAGGTTCCTCAGATTTAGATACGGATTACATGTCTATCAGTACTGGGTGTTACCCTTTGGGTTGTTCACTGCTTTTAGGGTTTTCACCAAGTGTATGACCCTGGCAGTAGCATATTTAAGGCTACAAGGATGTGTCATCTATCCTTATCTAGATGATTGGGTTGTTGGTGGCCCCATCAGAATGGGAACTTCGCTCCCATCTTGACATGACGTGTCATCGTCCAGGGCTGGTCATCAACTGGGACAAATCTAAGCTTATCCCCTCTAAGTCCATGCATTTAATTGGAGCAAGGTTAGATTCTTCCTAAAACCCACATCATATGCAGAGAGAGCACTGCATTCGTTGGATGTTAGATGAGTTCTATTATTCTATTTACAGAGATCCAGGGAGTTTAGAAGGGAGATGTCCTTGTTTGTTTGTCATTCAGGTCCAAATAAAGGGAGGAGGACCTTGCCACAGACCCTTTCTAGATAGACTGTGGCAACTATATTATGAGAAGGCATTGGTCCCATGTCCAGTGGAGGTTTGTGCCTACTCCACCAGAGACCATGAATCCTCGGCTGCTTGTCTGCAAGGAGTTTCCGTCAAGGAGATATATCAGGCTACTATGTGGTCATCAGCAAATAGTTTTATAAGACATTACACCTTGGACTTGCAGGTGAGAGAAGAGGCATCAGTAGGGAAGGGGGTACTCCACTCCCTATTCTTGTAAGTTGGAGAGCTCTTCCCTCCATCCTGGTAAGTGGCTTGTTATAAACCCCATTGTGGGACTGCACTTGAAGACCAAACATGAAAACAGAGTTGCACTTACCTGTAACTGCTGTTCATCAAGGTCTTCTGTGCAGGCATACATTCCCTTCCTCCTGTCCTGCTGTGTGCTCTCTGACCATTGTACATGTGAGACGCTGGGTGCATGTGACAATTCTGGCAGGAATGGATGTGTGGTTCCAGCCCTCTGCGCCCCCTAGCAGCTAAAGCTTAGAAAAAACTCGGATGGCAGGCCTGTGCACAGAAGACCTCGATGTATAGCAGTTACAGGTAAGTGCAACTCCGTTTAGTTCAGTGGCAACAAACGGAATGCAGAATATTATCATCTCAGCCCAAACTGGCTCCTAAAGCGGCTCACAAGAATAGAAAACCCAATAAATGTATATTGAAATTATCCATAGATGTTCCTTTGGAGGGAGATTTGCAGCTGAGCAGGATCTAGGCATGGCTGCACACTGCCCTTCCTCTAATAGCCTCATTGATGGCAGTTGGAATATGGAACGATGGAGCTCTAAGATGGATCTAGGCATGTTGGGGAGATGTCTGGCTGATTCCTCCCATCCCATCAGCATTCCTCGCCAGATCATGAGACAAGGACTTCTGAATGCTCCCTCTGCAGTGAATGAATATTACAAGGTGCATGAAAAGTAGAATATTTAAGATGGTAGAGAACAGATTTGAAAAAATACCTTACTTAACATAGTTAGGATAAGGCAAGTAAAACACAGACTCAATATGCTTGATACTTAAAATCAGGCTTGGGATAGCCTAATCCAACCCTCTGTTCAAATGACGTATTAGTTCCCCTTTCCCAATACATTTGAACAAGTATTGCCAAATCGTAGCCAAGAGCATCTGCCTGGCACCTTGGATCAGGTGTGCACAACACACAGCTTGGAAGCTGCATGTGGCCCACCAGCAACTGCAATGTGGCCCTCAAATCCCCACCATCAGTTTTATGACTCAGAAGGCATACTCCTGACTAGCTGCAGATCTAAGAAGGGCATGGTTTCCTCATAGGAACAGGCTTTGTAGTTTCCACGATGTTGATGCAGCTGCCAATACAGTGCAGCAGTAACAGGGCTTCCACATGGCAGTTTTCCCTGCAATTGCCCTGCCAGAGTTCCCCAGCAGTCGCCATTAGGGCCACTGGGACATTTTAATTTAAAAAACAAGGTTCTGTGAATTTCCACCTTGCGTTAAAAAAAAGTAAGTCTTTAGCCCTTTCTGTTGCAGGGATGTCTTTCCCCCTGTATCTCTACAATGGAGGGGGCTACAGACTGTTAAGTAGGGCTGTCGATTCGGTTTGTCCCGAACCGAAAACAGCCAAATTTCCCCTGATTCTGCAATTTCTAAATTTGGCAAATTCGGGGGCTCAGGGGACCCTTGTTGCAAGAACCCCCAAGTTTTATAAAGATTGGGTCAGGGGGTCCCGAGATATGGGGACTGGAAGGGGTCCCCCCCAAAATCGCCAATTGGAATAAAGGCATTAAAAACACATTCGCACCTTTCCGCGGCTCCGGGGGGCATGTTTGGAAGTAGAGGTCCCAAAATTTCAGCGTAGCTTGAGGGGACCCTTCTTGCAAGAATCCCCAAGTTTTGTAAAGATTGGGTCAGGGAGTCCCGAGATATGGGGCCCGGAAGGGTTCCCCCCCAAAATCGCCAATTGGAATAAAGGCATTAAAAACATATTCACACCTTTCCGCGGCTCGGAGGGGCATTTTTGGAGCCAGTTCATCTGTGTTTGGCACCTTGGTGCCAGTGAAGCAGTGCCATACAAGATGAATGGCAGTCTCATAGCCAATCTGCCAAGAGGCATCAACACCCTGGATATTAGTTTATATAAAAAGTTAATAGCAAAGCAGGGGAGACAGATTTTTCTGAACAGTGAAATCAGGATGAGGTGAAGGGTTAAATCTCTTCTACTTGGCTTGCATAACCTGAGGCATACTGAGGATGCATGAGCCAGCAATTTAGCAGTTTATATGCAAAATGAGATGGTAATTTTTAACTCATCTTGTTTGAGTCCTATGTGTTATAAAATGTTCAGCATCTGAAATGCATGCAGTAAACCCTGATGATGTTATGAAGTTAGGGCTAGTCATGTACGTTCATAATACGGCCCACTTAGTTCCAATCAAGCCTTCCTTTGACCCAGGAGATCTCAATAAGTATTGGCCAGTCCCCAACATTCCATTCTTGAGCAAAGTGATTGAACAATGGTGGGTAGACAACTCCAAGCTTTCCAGGATGAAGTAAATTGTTTAGACCCCTTCCAATCTTGGTTTAGGCCTGGTGGATGACTTGCACCAGGAGATGGAACGAGGGAGTGTGACTCTGTTGATTCTCCTGGACCTCTCTGTGAGGGGTTGATTTTAATGGTTTGAAAGTATGATTTTATAATGTATATTTTAAAATGTTAGCCACCTTAGTGGCCCTTGTAAGGGCAGAAAGACAGGATGCAAATTTTGTAAATAAAAATAAATAAAATCAAGGCCAGTTCTGGTATGTTTAAGTGTTGGAGTTGTGTATTGCTGAAACCTTGTCATGTAGTTCCATTCTGTGCCGTTAGCATGTTCCTCAATTGGTCCCTTTGCCCACCTTCTCTCCCTCCGCCCTCCCCCTCCCCCAGCAACCAGGCCTCTGATTTAATCCAATAGCAGATAGGAATAAGACTAGGTGAGTGACTATTGGAGATGGCAGATGGACCATTCAATGACAACAATCTCTCCTGTTGCCTTGGAGGATATGTTGGTGACCTTACCACATACACAGTTTTATGTGCTTACCTCACTTTTATGTGCTCAAAAGCGTTGCCATTTGCAAATTTCAGACAAAGTATTGAGCCTGTGAATACTTGAATTAGCCTGAAGATTTCCAGGTGATAGACTGCTGTGGAAATTGTAAAGAAGCAAAAAGGACTTATTATTTTATTTAAAATAATCAAAAAAATCCTAGTTATCTCCTTCTGACTAAAACGGCCTTTCCAAAGAATATTATTATTATTTGCTTAATTTTTTTCCTCTGTAAGCATGCAATATGTTACCAATTATTTTACTGCAGTCCAACTTCTAACACACAGCAGGCACCCTGGCAGGATGCTTTCCCAGCCTTAAGCATGTGATAGATGTGGGATTGACTCTGATTAATTTTCCATTAAAAAAAATGTGTCAAGAAGGCGTCTAAAGAATTGTCTCTGCCATTAGAGAGCCCTGCAGAAATCTTTACACAAGATTTTTTGTACTCATCCTTAGAATGATTAACCTCCATTTGAATTGGTGTTATCCTGTGTTTGGCAAACTGTGTGATTTCTTTCATAGTTCATCACACATAGAAAATCAATGAAGAGTTTTCAAAAGTCAGAGACCTATAAACATCCAGCAGGATAATCATGTTAATCTGTTACAGCAAAAAAAAAAAAAAAACCAGAGTGAAATAGCACTATAACAAATTTATTATACCATAAGGCTTTGTGGTGACAAGTCTTTTATTGTGCCAACTAGATTTCTTTTGGAAAATAAATATCCAGTCATTTATATTTTATCTTCTATGGAGCTGACAGCCCATTTCTAAAGTGGGGGTAGATCTGCGGTGGCTGGGAACGGCGGAGCTGTGCCGCCGTCTCTGAGACTTCCCAGCCGCTGCTGAGAAAAAAAATGGTATTTAAAAATTAAAAAAGGAAAAATAGGGGGAAATGCCCCATTGAAAAAAGCGAGGCTGTTCCGCCAAAAAATGTGGTGCAGCCTCACCACCACTCAAGAGGGGCGTTCCCAGGGCAAATGGGGTTAGAAAGCTGCCCAAAGACAGCTCCACCCCTGGGAACGCCCTGAGAATGTCACCCCCATGCTGGCATGTCCGTTCCCTTCTGGGATTTAGTTCCCAGACTGGTTGCGGTGGCGGCAGGGGCCAGCAAAGGTCTGTCACTCCTGGACGCCGGTGTTTTTGCCTCCGTGCTGGTGTGTTTGCCACTTTATCCTGTGATAAAGTAGCACCTATGCCGGTGCAGGGTCACACCAGCTCCTAAGGAGATTCCACCCCCCCAGGATTGCATCCTCAATCTTGACATGGTTTTTGCTGTGCTGAAGTGACATCCTGGATCCTCCTTAGTTTATTGTTCAGGACTCAGATGCTGGTCTGGGTATTTTCTGTTCTTGTCCTGTATTCCTGAACACATTTTGGTCTTGCCATTCTGATATTTCTGTTCACTCCTGATTCCATCCAAAGCCAAATTTGCCTAATCCTAATTTTTGACCCAGTGGTTTTCTGAGATGGTTATGATCCTGATACTTGTTTTATCAAGAGGTTTTGTGAAACTGTAATTTAGAAAGGTGTAACTAGGCTTTTTCTGGATGGCTTCTATTCTGGCTTTTAAAATTCTTATTTCTACAATTGTATTTGGCCAGTGGCCCTGAAACCAGGCTGTGCCGATCGTTTTCTGGCATTACAACCCTTGAGAAAAATTTTCTGCAAAGTGAAATAAAGCTTGGCATTTAGCGGTTCTTGTAGGTTATCCGGGCTGTGTAACCGTGGTCTTGGAATTTTCTTTCCTGACGTTTCGCCAGCAACTGTGGCAGGCATCTTCAGAGTAGTAACACTGAAGGACAGTGTCTCTCAGTGTCAAGGGTGTAGGAAGAGTAATATATAGTCAGAAAGGGGTTGGGTTTGAGCTGAGTATTGTCCTGCAAAAGTATTGTCCTGTAAGTATCAAGATAATGTGCTAATGAGGGTATGGTATGTTAATATGGAACCATTGTATCCTGAAGTGATCTGTTAATGTGTGTAATCCAAAGCTAATCTGTATGGCTATTGTTGAATGTTGTCTTTGTCTGGAGGTTTTTCAGGGCAGGAAGCCAAGCCTTATTCATTCTTAAACTCTCCTCTTTTCTGTTAAAGTTGTGCTGATGTTTATGAATTTCAATGGCTTCTCTGTGCAATCTGACAAAATAGTTGGTAGAATTGTCCAGTCTTTCAGTGTCTTGGAATAAGACTTTTGCATGTATATTGTGCAAAGTTTCCGCTTCCCTTGGCTCTGAATATGATTTAAAAATACAAACAGTGCTGAAGTTGCCACCCTGCAAATGAGTAAGATTGATAGCTGCCTGTACCCACACGTTCTCTGTTGTTGCTTCAACCTTGTGGAATGACCTGCCTGAGGAGGTCAGGAATGCTCCCACACTTGTATTACTCTGAAGATTGTGGTAAAACAGAATTGTTCAGGAGGGCATTTTTGGAAAAGGAACCTGGCTATAGTATAATGGAATGGTTCAGGAGGATGCTTTTTTTAATAACAGGACTAGGACTGTAGTGTATTCCAATGCCCTTACTGCATTGTCTTCTAAGATATTGCCCCCCTGGCTAACTCATAACAAACAAAATAAAGGAAAATTACTGTACCAGCCAATGGTGAGCAAAAAGCCAGCAAAGACTGATGAATAGACATCCAGGAGTATACAGAGAAGACTGGATCTTCCTGTCGGAGGCCACTGTCCTTCACTCTTGGCAATGTGATGTATGTAACTGTCCGGGGCTGGCCCGTTCCTTGAAAGCGAACTTAGGCACCTGGAATATCAACACTGCAGTGACTTGGAGAGAGACCCATTGCCTTCTCATTTGGTTTTAGTTCCTTTTGCTTTGGGGACAAATGGAGTTCTAAACTGTGTCCATGATCATGCCCAGGAATCTAAAAGTAGTATTTCAGTGTAGCTGAGAGAATGAGCTGTGAATCATGGAGTTTGTCCCTATTTCAAATGTGGCATTTGCTATGAATTCACTAGAAGAATGTATGCCATCCATCTTTCCTCCAACTAGATGGGTATAAAAATTCTGGCCCACATTACAAATTACAGTTGTTAAAAGGATTACACAGAAGGGATGACACGTGTGACCCAGAGAAATTACCTCATTGGTCCTTGCTTTCTCCTCTGGCTTCTGACACACACACACAGCTACCTTTCTCTACCCTTTCCTGCCACTGCCACCACCTCCACCCATCTTTTTCCTATCAAACCCTACTTCTTCTCGCCCCTTACCCCCAACACTGGATCCTACTTCCCCATTGCGCTCTGCAGCCCCCTCTCTCCTCAGTCTGCCTTCCCCAACACCCATCCCTCTCCTCACTGCTCTGACTGCCCTTCCCCCTTCTCCTCTCTGCCTATCAAACCCCTTTCTCACAGCTCTGTTTGCCCACCCAACCCCTACTCGCTGCAGGCCCCACACAGGCAGGCAACCATCCTCGCCTGCTCCACATCACCTCCTCCTGTGCCCATGCGTATCATGGTGCCACAGCCCCCTCACTGACTTTGCAGAAGTGCTCAAGGAAGTCACTCTTGTTGTCACCTCTGTTGGCTTTTCAGTTTGACCCTCAGGATAATCACCCTCAGGTTACTCAGACATGGGCCCACCAGGGAACAAGGAGGGGAAAGTGGTGATGCTGCCTCTTCTGTGCCCAGCCCAGCCAACACTTGGCTCCAGCCAACACTTGGCTCTTGTCATCATCATGGCAAGTGCCTTTTTTCACCCCTCAGAGAAAGTGAGAGGGAGAGAAGGAGGCAGCAGTGGCTCCAACAGACATTCATTGTGTGCATCCACACAAACCTCCTCTGTTTGGGATGATTTTACACACCTTCCATTTTCCTCTGGGTTTCTGATTTTTCTACAAACCTGGAGGGTCCCCCAGGTTTGTAGAAACATGTCAATTAAATAAAATCAATAAAAGAAAACATTTATCTATTCAGCATATAGAGTTGTTTCTAAATATTGTCGAAGGCTTTCACGGTCAGAGTTCATTGGTTCTCGTAGGTTATCCGGGCTGTGTAACCGTGGTCTTGGTATTTTTCTGCTGAGTTGTTTCTGCTGCCTCCTTTATTTATTGATCTGTTGATCTACTGAATCTCCCCCCCCCATCCTAAAATTTTAGGATGGTTGAAACTGAGACGGTAAAGAGATACAGAAGAGCGAGCAAACAAGTTTATGAGGATGTATGTGTGTGTCTGTTTGTGTATCACACTGGGAACTTGTAATTTTATTGAAACAAGAAGAAAGAAGAAATGTCCTTTTATGGGAGATGTTTTTATAATTTTTACAGATTTTTCCCAGGCAAGGCTTAACAGCCTTATTTGGAAATCATTTTGTAAACACTGCCAACAAGCTACATTAAATTCAATCTGTGTTATTTGATTAACAGCCTGTACATAATGATATAACCCAGCCCAATGCACAGTGATTAATGTATTTATTCTGATATTTTACCTATTCCCTTTCTATTATGGTGCCTAGTTATATGTACTCATTTTATCACTCTTGTGTTAAATACATTGGGAACTGAAGTAAAGAAGGCTTAAATCCAAACTGGATTTGCTTTGAACTTAACTTCAATGAACTAAACCTATATCAATGAATATAGTTCCAAACAAATGTATTAAGAATTGGATTGTTTGCCAATAAACTTGTGAATGCTTTATTCCCATGCTTAATCATAGTAGGGTTGCCAACTTTGGCTTGCCAAGTTTCTGGAAGTGGTGTCTGGGAAGGTCAGACTTTGAGGAGAGGAAGAAATTTAGTCAAGATGTGCTGTCACTCTAGGACCTTTCCCCTTTAGATTTGACATACCATAATGTCTTCCCTCCGAAGGTGCCATTTCCTCCAGGGGAACAGAGTCTGTACTCTAGAGATCAGTTGTAATTCTGGAAGAACATCAGGCTCCACCTGTCAGATTTAGGTAAACTTTGCTTTCCAATGAAATTCTAGCTATAAATTTGCAGTAAGAAGGCTGTTTGCTGAATATGTTGTTGATCATCAATTAGCAACACCAGCCATTTAATCCGGGACAAGAAACAGTCATCCCTGTTGTCAGCAAACTTTGACACAGGTGACTACTCCATTTTTATCCATCAGTTGGAATATGGAGTTGGCATTAGGGTAGTAGAGTTTCTACTGGAGGAGCAGAGTCAACTGGGGTAGGATTTGTCCTGTGGAGTACCGGAGGACCCTTATTTTATCACCCATGCTCTTAAATATTTATTTGAGGTTATTGAGATAATGAGAGCCAGCGGCCCGAACCGCGACAGGATCAAATACTTATTTCACTCATTATAATGCACATCAATCTCTGACTTTTGTCTTCTGGGTTTCTGGGGGTTTTCCTGTTGTTATTCTGTCTCTCACAGCTACAATAAACCTACCATTAAAATTATGGATTGGTCATTTCTTTGTCAGAGGGCAAACGGGCAAATTTAGCAGGGGATCAAATACTTTTTTCCCTCACTGTAGATTGCTGGCAGGGGTTTTGTTTTTGTTTGGGGGTTGTTTTGTTGATTATAAATTGCTATGATCTTGATTATGATTTGTAAGTCACCTTGAGCCACAAGGAAAGGCAAAATATAAATATTTTAAAAAATTAGAAATGGTCCTATTTGTAGAAAAAAAGATATATTTATCTTGTTATATGCATAAGGTATTGGGAGGGGTTGTCCATCTGCACCAAAAGCTTCCTGCAGACTCAGTTTAAAACATAAGAATTGTATCAAAAGTACCAGCAGAGGAGAACAGTATACCATGTCGATTTTGCATACCAGCTTTAAGTACCTATTAACCAATGAACTGTTTCACCTGTTCATATCCTGAGGTTCTCTCTTTTGGCGTACTTTAAGGTCAGGCGTATATGGGGACATACAAGGACACAGCATAGGGGTTCCACGCAGAGAGGTGGGGTTTGGTGGGAGGACGTTGGCACTGGTGGGACAGCCTCTGAGACTCTGCCCTCCTTGGGACCAGCCGGCCCTAAAGCAGAAGCCCTTGAAGCTTCCCAAGGGGGCTGGACACAGGGGGAGGAATCCCTGGCTGGCCTCCCATTGGCTGGGAGTTCAGATGGACCCAATCCTGCATGGGAGAGGGTTGGAGGAGCCTGGGACCAGCCCTCAGCTGGAGAGGCTTTTAAAAAGCAAGCCAAGGGGAAAGCAAGCTGTAAACAATGACAAAATAAGATCTTAACTCTTCACCTCTCTTCTTCCAGATACCCTTTAACAGGGGTTGTTTTTTTTTTTGCCAGACTATTTCCACTGGTTAGAAATCCATAAATTTACATGAGCTTTCTTACTGGCAAGATGTAATGCCTTAGAATCAGCTGAGATGCATGGGAGATGCAATGAAATTATTGCAAAAGAACGCCCATTTTGTCCAGATCAAGCAGACTCCCTAGCCCACCTTATTTTAACATGGTCACAAAATAATATTGCGTGAAATAAATATATCATGCCTTGGATAAAACAACTAATGGAGAAGTGGATGCTGCGTTATCTGCTATCAAGTAGATCGGTGAATTGCATGAGAGATATGGCAACTTATAACAAGCCAAGGAAGAACTGGAGAGGAAGGGCAAGACCCAAGCCATGGCAAGGGAGAGGGAGCTGGGTGGAGAAGAACCCCTTCCCCCTCACTTCACTGAGGCTTTTATGAAGAGCTCTGCTGGAAGAAAAGGAATCCTGGAAGACAAAGCAGTCCTGGCCTCCGCTCCAGAGCCTCCAGAGTCAGACATATACATTATTAAAATCTGCTCAGGAGGCTCTTTCGAGTTTCCTGCACTTGTGTACATTTCCATCTGTGCTACCGGTACACAAGCAGGATGTTTTCTCTTGTTCAGTCACAGATGTAGAATGCTTTTTCTAGGGAGGCCCATGTGGCTAAGACTTTAGATTAGAGCAACTGGTGAAGATTATCATAGCCCGCTAATTTTTTTTCATTGTGTCACTAGTCACACATGACCCCTTTGCACATTGACTGAACACAGACAGCAGGCCCAAGTGTGCTGGCCCCACCCCAAGCCTCCATACAATTGCCAGGCCATCTGCATGGCACCAGCACACACACAAATATGTCCGTTCATACACATGGTCCCCACGATTAGAGATTCTGCTTTCGTGTTCTGCTGACCACAGGGACAATGAGAACATGCAACACTTGCTCTGTGCATAGGTGCCATGTTCATGAGAAAACTGTCAGGCGGGAGTGGGGCCAATGCACTTGTGCCTGCTTTCTCTCCCACCCACCCCCATGCAATCATTCATCATGTGGAGGGATAGTGTGTAGGAGGCTACTGGTAAACCTCCTGTTAGATTTATTTGGGCTACAACTGCTATATGTTACTGGAGTAAGTGGGAAGAGAAGGTTGTTTGATGCTTTTAACACCATTTGGGGAAGTATTTTACAGAACAGTGATTTCAAAGTTCTTAAAAAATTAATTGAGTTGGAAGTGTGATTATTGCATGAAAATCTAAGCATATGAAACACCACATGATGAGTCATTGCCAATTATTGCCTTGTCCCAAAGTGAAGTTCAGTCTAGACATTACACTTCCCATGTGCAGTTCTCTGTTTTCACATGGTGTTTATGTTCCTTTCTAATGCATATCTCATGTGGTTATGTGTTCAGTCTTTGTTTTTTCACTTCAAGAATCTACTCTACAAATTCCACTATAGTTTGGCTCACTCTTTTTCCTGTGACACTGAGGACGTTTGAGGGGCAATTGCCATAATTAGATAAGGGTGAAATCTTCAGAAACAATTTCATCAGCTTTTGCTGGAATCTTATCAAGGACTCATGGGATTTGACATATTGGCATCATGAGCCTGCAGAATTCTAAAAGAACTGCTAATGAAAACCTCACCATGGGTATTTCTGCAGAGTTGTTGCTACAACTTAGCTTCCTAATTACATCAATTTCCCTAGTTGGTCACATGGTATCATCATCTATTGGTCATTGCTTTCAGATTTTTTAAACGTTTTCCTTGTTTTTTTCTCAGACCCCCTTTGCTCTGATTTTCTGGAAGGAGCACACCTGAAGTGTTTTTTGTGGATTCTGTAATGCTTGCTGAACTTTTAACAGTGCTGCTTACATCTGCCCATTTCCCCACCCTCCTTTGCAGCCATCTCCATTTTCTGAAGTGCCATCTTTTTCAATAGCACTGGCAAACCACTCCGTAAACAAAGTCTGCCTAGTAAACTTCGGGATGTGACGTCACCCCATGGGTCAGGAATGACCTGGTGCTTGCACAGGGGACCTTTACCTTTATAGAAGATTCACTGAATAATGTCCACTGAATTCAAGAGGCTTACTCTCAAGTAAGCATGCACAGGCTGCACCATTTTTTTCCCTTTTGGCTGGGTCATTTAAAATGCAGAGTAGGTTCAGAAAGGCAAGGGGAACCAACAGCCTGTGTTTGATCTTGCAGCTTTTGGGGGGACAGGGTTGGAATTTATTGATTGGTTTGTTTGTTTGTTTGTTTAAAATCTGTTTGGCTGCACTGTTAACAAATGCAGAGTACTTTGATAAGAGTTTTTGTTCTTTCCCCTGTGGACACCTGCAGCACCCCCCTTAAACCATTTTCCTTGTAGTAATATAGCACATGAAATCAATGAGTCCCCACTATTCCGACATACCAATATAATGTTGTGCAAAAGGGAAAAAAAATAAAGGGCGGTGCATCACCATCTTCAGCAGTGCTGTAAAAACTATGTGTGTAAGGAAAAGCCCAAGAAACTGTGCTGAAAACTGCTTCTTTACACACCTCAGCTGGAACAGGGGTAGCAACGAAGAAAAGCCAGAATAGGATTTGCGTGTGGCGACAGCCTATGTAATACATAAGGTCTGCAACTTACCACACAGCAGCTAATCAAACCACTTACTTAAAAAAGAAAAAGAAAAAGATAACAACAGTGTGATAATTATCAATATTTGAGTCTTGGGTTGCAAAATGATTTGGTATTCAATTATGGATGTTAACAATATGAAATGTTTCAACTAGCTCTACAGATCCAAAGAAGAAGTAGGCCACACGATTGCTTCCATGAATGTCATGGGATCATTGCTCCATTGCAGTAGGAATCTCTGCCTTATAAGTTTAATGTTATCATTAAACTTGGCTGGGGAAGAGGGAGGGATAAAAATCCAATAAATAATAATAAAATAATTACGTGATATATATTCTACACGTAACTTGTCATATTTTAAAGAATGATGGAGGAACTTTTAAATATCAATAGCATATTTGCCTTGAGTCTGTGAGAAAGGTGGATTATAAATAAAGTAAGTAAACAAATAAAAGAGTTTGGGTGTCCCTGTAATATTACCCTAATGCCACTACTATCACATTCATCAGTAGCATTGTCATAATGCACTCAGAATTGCTGACCCAGGGTTAATTAATAGGAACGTTGATGCTCAATAACAGTTAAACACACTTATTAGGTTAACAGTTTTATTACAACAAAACATTATTAAACAACATTATTAACATTTAATGTAAAGAGTTGGAATAAGTTGGAATAAATTGGGCCACAACTTGAATTGGCATCAGCTGCGACCCTTGTGGCGCAGCATGTGTGATGTGTCAGGTGCCAAGGCCGTGCCGCCACGGCCATAATAGCATCAGCCCACAGCGCCGCCGCTGTGAGCAACTGGGATGGCAGTACCAGGATGACACCAGGACGAACGCCACTGTGTGTTATCCCCCACCACATGGGAAGAGGCGGACAACCTGCCCTGCCACCAGGGCATGTCCTTGAAGCCTCTCCCAAAACCCCGTAACTAGGGTTCCCAAAACCTGGGAAGCGACCCAATTCCTATGCGCTTCCCCCCACCCAACGTGACACATCCCCATGCCAAACGCCCTCAAGTTGTGACAGTAATTGAACTAAGCCTGTAGGGAGGGAGGGTGGGTTCGCAAGGAAAAACGGAGTGAGCTGTGGGCGGGCCCTTTCCCCCTTTATATACTTTCAGGGGGGGTTGGCCACGCCTCCACCCAGCTCCCGCCCTCCGCCCCCATTGGTCAAGATCTTCCCAGCACTGACCAATGAGGGGGCAGTAACCAGGCAGATCGGGCCAGGCTCCGTGCGCGCGCAAACGCACGCGTCGGCTGGCCCCCGCTCCCCCTCCCTTTCGCCTGCAGCCGTTCCTCTTCCCCGGGGCAGCAAAATGGCTCCCGAAAAGGCGGGAACCTAAGCTTGCTGACCCAGGGTTAATTAATAGGAACGTTGATGCTCAATAACAGTTAAACACACTTATTAGGTTAACAGTTTTATTACAACAAAACATTATTAAACAACATTATTAACATTTAATGTAAAGAGTTGGAATAAGTTGGAATAAATTGGGCCACAACTTGAATTGGCATCAGCTGCGACCCTTGTGGCGCAGCATGTGTGATGTGTCAGGTGCCAAGGCCGTGCCGCCACGGCCATAATAGCATCAGCCCACAGCGCCGCCGCTGTGAGCAACTGGGATGGCAGTACCAGGATGACACCAGGACGAACGCCACTGTGTGTTATCCCCCACCACATGGGAAGAGGCGGACAACCTGCCCTGCCACCAGGGCATGTCCTTGAAGCCTCTCCCAAAACCCCGTAACTAGGGTTCCCAAAACCTGGGAAGCGACCCAATTCCTATGCGCTTCCCCCCACCCAACGTGACACATCCCCATGCCAAACGCCAATAAGCTGCTAGGCGACTGAACTCTACTCACAGGCCCTAGCAGCTTCCGCCACACTTCACAGCTGAAGCCAATTCCTCAGGGCCCCCCGGACATTATGCAGCCAGAGATCCATGCCCCAGCTGGTGAGGTGCACTCCATCCCAACGATATAGTGATGCTATGCGGAAGGAAATGTCCCATTGGCGTATGATCATTCCGCCAAGTTTGATCACTGCCCTCCCGACTGCATTGGTGACCTTCCTCCTGGTCACATCTACCCTCCTCACATCGCGGGCACCTCTCCAGCACCTCCTTTCTAATAGATCCGACCAGCAGATCACTGTTGTTGGGCATAATGAAGATAGCATTTGCAAATCATGGCAAATCTCTGTGACGAGATCTTTTCCACGGGTGTGCACTAAGTCATTTTCACCCAGCTGGAGAACCAGCGCATGAGGGGCTCCAAACCTTTCCAGCAATTGGTGAAACACTGGCATCAGAGAACGCCAACGCATGCCTCGTTGGCCGAACCACAGTACACGAACGGCTTGCTCTAGGCCCAAATGTTGTCACCATCCAGACGCCGTGGCATAACGTCCCGTCCAGAAAACGATACTGTGGCCCACAATCCACACAGTCCGCTGCCGTCCTGAAACTCGGAGCACAATTAAAAGAAAACACGATCAGGCCTGACATATGATTGGTATGACGCAGAACGCCATCGGCCGATGGCTTGTATCTGACTGGGAGCCATGCCCTCTCCGGCTGCTTGCGTGGCTGCTCCTATGCGAAAGGAGTGACCACTAAACTCTGACGCAGTGAAACCCATGGAGCTGATCACAGCCTTAAAAACACTGATGAACTGATAACGAGTCAGCGGTGTGCGGTCCGCATGCATCAGAAAATACCCCTCGGTGTGTGGTCTAACAGCTAGAAATCTCTTCACTGCCTTGACCGGGCACGGTCGTACAGTGTTTGCAGCATTTAGCCGGACGCACATCCCTTTTCCGGACTGGTCGGTCTTAGACCGCCTAATGACAATTGTCAATACTGACTTGTGAGGGTGTATGTCTCCCAATAGCAGTGCCCTGCCAGTCGAATCGTGACAGGATTGAGCCACAAGTTCACTGATTCTAAATGCCCCAAAAAAGGCCAATGATAACGCTGCTTCAAATAAGATGGATTCGTAGTGAGAGTTGCAGAAAGAAGGTAATAAATGAACAATCCCCGCCAACATATTCAATGTGACCGGCCTCCTGGCGTCCCTGATGGACGGCGCCTGGCGTTGCCAGCCCTTAACAGCCTTCTTGGCTCTAAAGGATGCGCATGGATCACTAAAACCATGAGCTTTCGAATAGAAGGAAATGGCTGCCATGTGAACTCCGATAGTCCTGGCAGCGTAACCAGAGTCCTTTAAATGGGCTAAGTAACGCAGTGCCTGGGTTTCTGTGACAGGCCAGATACCAGCTCGGCCAATAGTGAGCAAAAAACTCTCAAACTGGTGCACAGCTCTATCATATGCCTGGATGGTGGCAGGGGCCATTGAGCTCCGGATGCCGGTCATAATGATGTGTCCCCAAGAGCCCAGAGCTCTTCTGGAAAGGGTAGCGGGTGCTGATCTGCCTCTGGTGCCAGATGACGAAATCTGTCCACCTGAAAACGAGACAGTGCATCCGCTAAGCAATTGTCTAAGCCTGGCACATATTGGGCCATCATAGAAATGTTATTGGCCAAAGATGTTAATACCATGAAGCGCACGAGGCGCATAACCCTAACTGACCTGGACGTTTGCCTATTCACCACCCTGACCACGGCCTAGTTGTCACACCAGAACCGAACTCTGGCATTCCGGAAATGATCAGCCCAGATGTAAATGGCGACCACGATGGGGAATAGTTCTAAAAATGTTAGGTCCCGGCAAATGCTCGACCCCTGCCAACTCCCGGGCCAACGCTGTGCGCACCATTGCCCATTAAAATAAACCCCAAAACCGATGCTGCCGGCAGCATCAGATTGAACCTGCAAATCCTGACCCACGTTAAGGTTGTGTTGCCAGAGGGATATGCCATTGTATTGGTCAAGAAACTGCAGCCACATTTTTATGTCCTCTTTCATGCCCTTTGAAACCCTGATGTGATGGTGTGGGGATCTTATGCCCCTCGTGGCATGGTTGAAACGAGCACAAAAGGCCCTGCCCGGGGCAACGACCCGGCAGGCGAAATTCAGGTGACCTATAAGAGACTGCATCTCTTTCAAGGTGCATTTTTCTTTATTAGTTACTAAAGACAGCAGTGCCCGTAGGGCCAGGAGTTTTTCTTCAGGTAACCTAGAAGTCCCACTGATTGTATTAATCTGAATGCCCAAAAATGTCAGAATTGGGGAGGGACCCTCTGTTTTTTCTGCTGCCAATGGTACACCCAACTCCTCAGCTAGAATTGAAAAGGCCGTTAACAAGTTACCACAGGAAGGGTCATCGTGAGGCCCTATAAATAAAAAATCGTCCAGATAATGGGTGACAGTGGACACCCCCGTCTGATGGCATATTGCCCATTCCAAAAAAGAGCTAAAGGCCTCAAATGCGGCGCATGCTACAGAGCAGCCCATTGGCATGGCCTTATCTATGTAGAAAGAACCCTCAAACTGAAAACCCAGTAAACAGAAATCTTCCGGGTGTACTGGAAGTAACCTAAAGGCCGACTGAATATCACATTTTGCTAACAAAGCTGAGTGACCGCAGGACCTTACCAAACTCAAAGCATGGTCGAATGAAGAATATTTTACTGTTGACAGCTCAATTGGAATCCCATCATTGACAGAGAGCCCCTTCGGGTAAGAAAGGTGATGTATCAACCTGAACTCCCCAGGGGCTTTTTTAGGCACCACCCCTAACGGAGATATCCTCAGGTTGGGTATAGGTGGAGACGAAAAGGGGCCTGCGATTCTGCCCAGTTCTAGCTCTTTGTTGATTTTTTGAGCTACTACGTCGGGCATGTCTACGGCTGATTTCAGATTGCCAGCAGACATAGGTGGTCGAGCATTAAAGAAAGGAATACGGAAACCCACCGAGAAGCCATCTAAAAGGTACCGCGCTTCAGCACGTTTTGGATAATGAGCTAAAAGTAATCTTAAATTGTCCAAATTAATTGGTGTGCAGGCCAGACCCTGTAGACGCCCGCGTCTACTTGGTAGTGGAGCTGTTGGTATTAGCGGAACCACTGTCTTTCTTGCTACCTGAAGAGCCTGACCTGCCCCCTCGAAAGGGCTGACGACCAGAGGTGCCGCCCCGTGGGCAACTGGAACGAGGATGGGGGCCAAAACAAACTTCGCAGCAGTGATCATATTTGCACACTTTACGTTGGCATTTTCCCACCCCATAATCCCAGCAGAAACGCCTATCGGGGTCCCTACGTGGTTTGCCGGACCATGAAGCCCGGTTAATCTCAGTTCTGGGCTTCATCATATGAGGGCCAACCTTTAACAGCCATAGATTGCCATTAATGAGGTCCCAGCGGGTCCTCTCGTTTTTAGAAGCACGTTTTCTGAAGGCCTCGTCGTAGTCTATGGCGGCGGAGTCGCCAGCCAAGGATCTAGCCCTAAGTACATTACCCTGGTGATTAAGGAGATGCCAGGCTCTCTCTGGGTATGCAGAGGCGACTACGCTGGCAAAGATGGTAAAGCCTGCCATCCATTTATCGAATGACCTATCACTACCACCAGCCTTTTCTTTCCGCTTATCTCTAGAGGATGGCCTGGACTTACGGCCTTCCTCCACCTCAGGTTTTATGAGGGTAAAAACATCAATGTAGTAGCCGTTGAGTATGTCTTCCCTCAACCTCCTGGGAAGGTGAATACCAGGCGGGTCTTCCTCATCTTTAAAAGCAGGAGGGAGAAGGAAACCCCTGCAACGTGGCATAGCTTCCCACAATTCTCTGGCCTCCCCATGGTTTGACTGTTTTGGTTGCCTCCTCAACCGCTTAAGTGCCCAGGCAGATAGACCTGGCACATATGCTGCTGAGAGCCAATAATCATCTACCCCGTCATGCAAATCGCTAGAGTCAGATGTCTCACCGTCCGATGAAGAAGACGAAGAGTCTGCGGCTCGCCTCCGTTTTGCCGCCCTCCTCCCGCTCTTTTTCTTAATTGCTTTGCTGCCCCGCTTTGGTCGTCCCCGTTCAGAGCTGTTCGATGAGCTAGAATGGTCAGAAGAAGGAGAATCCCAATCCCCCCGTGTGCGTGTTGAAGGGCGGCCTCTGCAAGTAGTTAGCCCACTGGGGCCAGGGATAGCCTCGTCCTCTAGCTGTTGGGCATTCAACTCATTGATTTTTTCAGAAAGCCGTTGGACGGCATAAGAAAGGTCTCTTAACCCAGCAGTCCGTCGGGTAACTTTTGCTTTAGACGCAGCTATGGCCCTACGAGGTGTATTCCCTGTATGGGTAACTTGGGCCGTATCAGTCGTGGCCACTGCGGCCCTGGCAGCAACAGAACAACTGGCCCTACGGCTTGTGCGCCCAGCTGGTGCTCTAGATGTAGCCCCATTTGACGTTGAAGGCCGGGTGCGACGCCCTCGTGGGGCCAATGCAGCCCAGGAGCGTCTAGCAGCCCCTGCCCTTCCCCTAGTCTGTGGGGCAGAGCTATGCATCTGAGAAGCAGCCTTGCGTTTCGGGGCCATGATGACGATGTATATATATATATATGATACTTAGAGTATAGCAGTGACTGTCAGATAAGCCCTAATAGCAGCTAAATATCCTTGGGTGCCAGATCTATGAAGTACACAATGTTTTAATATAAGCTGAAGCTGCCTTTGTGTGTACTTGTAACACAATGAAACCCCAGCTGCAATGGTATGTATATGTGAATTGACCACATGCGCAAATGTGCCTTGAAGCGATGGCAAGCGATAACTGCAAACGCTGTAATTGCCTTTGTATTGCACTGCTATTGCCAGCACAGCACTCGCTTTGATGTGTGAAAACCAGGGGGGGGGGTGAAGAACACAATCCGCCTCCAACAGGAGGAGCGGTAACCCCTAGCTGCCTCCAATAGGAGGAGCAGACAGAATAAATCACCAGCCAACGCTTAGCAGAAAAAATGGGGGGGGAGTTTGCAGATACGTTGCAATAAAGCCAGGAGGAAAAAAGGGGGGGGGAAGCTTGAAGCCTAAGTGGCCCACAAACGTGCTTGATTCAGCCGCGGTGGCAATAGAAGCGCTAGGCAAGCCGCCCCAACAGCTTATGCCGGCCTCCCCCTTGGCCCCCACCCCACTTCGAAAATCTCTCTAGGCTTGTCCGCTCCAGGTAAAATCGTTCTCTCTGTGCTTGTCCGCTACTAATCCAGTCTCTCTCTATACCTTGTCCGCTCAGCAACACCAACAACGCTCAGCTCCAATCAGCCCGTTCCGTCTTTCGCAAGGAAAAACGGAGTGAGCTGTGGGCGGGCCCTTTCCCCCTTTATATACTTTCAGGGGGGGTTGGCCACGCCTCCACCCAGCTCCCGCCCTCCGCCCCCATTGGTCAAGATCTTCCCAGCACTGACCAATGAGGGGGCAGTAACCAGGCAGATCGGGCCAGGCTCCGTGCGCGCGCAAACGCACGCGTCGGCTGGCCCCCGCTCCCCCTCCCTTTCGCCTGCAGCCGTTCCTCTTCCCCGGGGCAGCAAAATGGCTCCCGAAAAGGCGGGAACCTAAGCTTACTTCAGACTTGCAAGAAATGATTAGGTAGAACCTTTCTCCCTGCTTTTCTACGTTTTCTGCCTGTGTGGAGATTTTTTTAAATGCAAAATAACACTGAAAGCTGGAACCTATCACCTGCAATCTCAAGTGAGAAAGTCCTGTCCATTCATGAATCTGTTACCTCATTCCCACCTCATTTTTCTCAATCAGGTGTAAGTCTTTTCCCAGGCCAGGACCTAGGAACAGATTCACAGAGCTATTTTGTGGTGTAAAAATATGAGGAGATTCCTCGGCCATAGCCCACTGAAGTGTTCTTCTGAAAAATGTAATCACAATGATTATCTGTAGGTGGTAACTTGATCTTACTATATGGGGCTGATTTTACTTCTTTACTATGTGAAAACTGGGGAAGAACAACTGGGACATAACCATCTCAGAAACGGTAATATGAATTAGCTCAGTACTGTCCTGACTCCATACCCATTATAATTATTGATTGACCACATTAATGAAAAGTGCTATTAGAGCCCTAATCTGCCCACTTTTGGTCAATTAAATCAGATACTTTGTTTTATTTAGGTATCAGCATGTCCCCCATATGACTATGTTTTCTAATGAGACTGGACCCAGTAATTGTAAGCTTGATTCAGTGATGTCATAGGCATCTTTTCAGAATTTGTGGTGACTTGACAGTTTGAGGTTAGGATTAAAGTGACAATGAAGCAGTCATCCATCAGCTTTTCCATGTCTCCAAGTCCTTATCTCAAAGCTTAAAATGTACAACAATGAAAAAGCTAGAGGATAGAAGCCGGCTATTATTAATTAACTGCCTCTGGATTTTAGTGGAACAAACTGGGTACCTTAAAGATAAAAAGAAAAGCATTTATTGATGCACAGATATGTACATGAGAGGTGGATGTTGGTGAAGCTATTAACCACAGCTCATCTGTTTTGTTTTTCCTGTAGGGTCCAATTGGTTTGCCGGGTGAAACTGGACCACCTGGAGGCTCCAGCGAGAAGGTATATAGTAAGGTGCTATTTATTGATAAAGTAAATACCATTGTAACCTAAGTAATTTGCTAAGTGCAGTAAAATTACAGGCCCTGCATAGGGCATTTTTGATCTTGTTTTAATTTTGTTCCAGAGCTGGAACCTGTTTAAGTATGGTCAACTAGTTTGCCCATGATTAGCTGCTTTCCTGTCTGTTGAATTTTGAAATTCAAGGAGGGTTGTTTTTGTAGATGTCCTACAATCCTAATTTCAGTTCAGTGATAGAGATGGAAAAGCAAATGTTCCTAGTTCTCATTTAATCTATAAGCATTAGAAATATTTTGGAAATGAAGAAATAAAAACATTCTCTGTTTTAGGATGCACACAATAGGTTTAAAATGTATTGCCAAGTCTTTGTAGTATTAAGCTGATGTAAAATTGTAAGAAGTTGCTTCTTGGTTATGTCTTTTCTTAAAATTGAAAACAGGAAACTCTAATTTAACTGAATATCAGGTTGGATTATGTTAATAGCCTAATATTTGTCAGAATGATCTAGCATCCCATCCTTTGTATTTCTGCCCTGAAGGGAAAATTATTTCAATGCAGTTTGTTGGCAGAAATTCAAAAGGATGTACTGGAGAAATATCATATTCTATTATTGTATTACAATTTCCATGAAAATGTGGGGAAATGTCAGTTTATGTTACTGTCGAAGTCAAAGCATTGAATAGAATAACATTTTCTCCTAAGTCTAACTATGATTTAGGTTTTAATTCTGATGGAACAGTATTGAACAATATTTGCAGTTTAAAAGATTGTTTTGTGTTATTGCATAATTATAAATATTCTGGCAAAGTTGTTTTCAGGTAAAGTTGCAATTTTTTAAAAGTACTTCACGATAATGAAACACCATTCCATTGATTTCAAATGGAAATAAATATTAAATGGTACTTATTATTACCATGACATTTGGTTCTTGTAGGTTATCCGGGCTGTGTAACCGTGGTCTTGGAATTTTCTTTCCTGACGTTTCGCCAGCAACTGTGGCAGGCATCTTCAGAGTAGTAACACTGAAGGACAGTGTCTCTCAGTGTCAAGGGTGTAGGAAGAGTAATATATAGTCAGAAAGGGGTTGGGTTTGAGCTGAGTATTGTCCTGCAAAAGTATTGTCCTGTAAGTATCAAGATAATGTGCTAATGAGGGTATGGTATGTTAATATGGAACCATTGTATCCTGAAGTGATCTGTTAATGTGTGTAATCCAAAACTAATCTGTATGGCTATTGTTGAATGTTGTCTTTGTCTGGAGGTTTTTCAGGGCAGGAAGCCAAGCCTTATTCATTCTTAAACTCTCCTCTTTTCTGTTAAAGTTGTGCTGATGTTTATGAATTTCAATGGCTTCTCTGTGCAATCTGACAAAATAGTTGGTAGAATTGTCCAGTCTTTCAGTGTCTTGGAATAAGACCCTGTGTCCTGTTTGTGTCAGTCCATGTTCAGCCACTGCTGATTTCTCAGGTTGGCCAAGTCTGCAGTATCTTTCATGTTCTTTTATCCTTGTTTGTATGCTGCGTTTTGTGGTCCCGATGTAAACTTCTCCACAGCTGCAAGGTATACGATATACTCCTGCAGAGGTGAGGGGGTCTCTTTTGTCTTTTGCTGATCGTAGCATTTGTTGTATTTTCTTGGTGGGTTTAAACACTGTTTGTAGGTTATGTTTTTTCAAAAGTTTCTCCATCCTATCAGTGACTCCTTTAATAAATGACAAGAATACCTTTCCTATGGGAGACTGTTTTTCTTGAGTTTTCTGATTTTTGTTTGGTTCAATGGCCCTTCTGATTTCATTCTTGGAGTAGCCGTTTGCTAGCAGTGCGTGATTTAGATGGTTAGTTTCTTCCTTGAGAAACTGTGGTTCACAGATCCGTCTTGCACGGTCCATTAATGTTTTGATTATTCCTCTTTTCTGTCGGGGGTGGTGGTTGGAGTTTTTGTGTAAGTAGCGATCTGTGTGAGTTGGTTTCCGGTAGACCTTGTGACCTAACTGAAGGTTTGATTTACGGATGACAAGGGTATCAAGAAATGGGAGTTTACCCTCAATTTCCTTTTCCATGGTAAACTGAATGTTTGGATGGATATTATTAAGATGGTTTAGAAAGTCCATTAATTTTTCCATTAAAGTCCATTAAATTTTTAATTAATGGACTTTCTAAACCATCTTAATAATATCCATCCAAACATTCAGTTTACCATGGAAAAGGAAATTGAGGGTAAACTCCCATTTCTTGATACCCTTGTCATCCGTAAATCAAACCTTCAGTTAGGTCACAAGGTCTACCGGAAACCAACTCACACAGATCGCTACTTACACAAAAACTCCAACCACCACCCCCGACAGAAAAGAGGAATAATCAAAACATTAATGGACCGTGCAAGACGGATCTGTGAACCACAGTTTCTCAAGGAAGAAACTAACCATCTAAATCACGCACTGCTAGCAAACGGCTACTCCAAGAATGAAATCAGAAGGGCCATTGAACCAAACAAAAATCAGAAAACTCAAGAAAAACAGTCTCCCATAGGAAAGGTATTCTTGTCATTTATTAAAGGAGTCACTGATAGGATGGAGAAACTTTTGAAAAAACATAACCTACAAACAGTGTTTAAACCCACCAAGAAAATACAACAAATGCTACGATCAGCAAAAGACAAAAGAGACCCCCTCACCTCTGCAGGAGTATATCGTATACCTTGCAGCTGTGGAGAAGTTTACATCGGGACCACAAAACGCAGCATACAAACAAGGATAAAAGAACATGAAAGATACTGCAGACTTGGCCAACCTGAGAAATCAGCAGTGGCTGAACATGGACTGACACAAACAGGACACAGGGTCTTATTCCAAGACACTGAAAGACTGGACAATTCTACCAACTATTTTGTCAGATTGCACAGAGAAGCCATTGAAATTCATAAACATCAGCACAACTTTAACAGAAAAGAGGAGAGTTTAAGAATGAATAAGGCTTGGCTTCCTGCCCTGAAAAACCTCCAGACAAAGACAACATTCAACAATAGCCATACAGATTAGTTTTGGATTACACACATTAACAGATCACTTCAGGATACAATGGTTCCATATTAACATACCATACCCTCATTAGCACATTATCTTGATACTTACAGGACAATACTTTTGCAGGACAATACTCAGCTCAAACCCAACCCCTTTCTGACTATATATTACTCTTCCTACACCCTTGACACTGAGAGACACTGTCCTTCAGTGTTACTACTCTGAAGATGCCTGCCACAGTTGCTGGCGAAACGTCAGGAAAGAAAATTCCAAGACCACGGTTACACAGCCCGGATAACCTACAAGAACCAATGAACTCTGACCGTGAAAGCCTTCGACAATACCATGACATTTGTTTATTTCCAGTGGATTGTTGAAATCATTTTTATTATCCATCTTAAAACTGTTTTATTCAAATAAAAATGTATTGTGCTGAGAATTGAGTTAATTAATAACTACACAGTACCATGAGCTGTGTCGCAGTTGTGGTACAGAAGATGGGAAGGAAGTTCCTGGGAAAAAGGAGAATGTAGTATACTTATAATTTCTAGTCTGAAAATGAGTGCAAAACTGAAAGCCATTTGAGACAGGTTCATAAGGACACTGAACAGGATGTTTAAATCAATGGTGTTGCATCTATGGAGAAGGTCCTGACTAATCTTTCTCCCTTGCTCTTAAAAAAATCAAAATTACAGTTAACTGGTTACTAACAGTGGATTCCTGAGATCTGAGGGCGAAAGCCCTCAGGAAGTCATGAAGGTGGCATGCCGGTGTCCGGGCTCCCCACCCCAGCATCCGGCGTTAGTGGGCCAAACTCCGGCAGGAAGGCCCGGACGCCAGTCGTGGGGCGCTGGCAGCACTGGCCGGTGATACCGATGGGGCAAATGCAGTCTCAAAGACTGGCAGTATCATCAACCATGTTTACTATAGTAAAACATAGCACATTGCACAGTGGCTTTCCTCTTGGGAAATGGTGAGTCTGCTTTTTCCACAATCACATGCCAGAGGCACTGGAGTGGTAGTATTAGTTGGCACAATTGAGGAAACGTCTTTTGTGAAAACAGCCTCAGTTTGTACCTGCCACTGTCACTGTCCTAATGGGTGAGCTAGTCCATGCTAACATAATGTGAGAGCTCAGCAAAACTGATAACAGAGCTAGGAGGTCAGGTTTCCTGAATATTTTCATGAACTCTTCCCCATTGTGGATGGGTGTTTAAAAATGTATAAAGGTGTTCATGCTCTCATTGCCTCAGCAACTAGACAAAAACTGTGCTGCATCACTAGCCCTGCCACACTGTGGCAGCATCAGCCTGGATGCACATTGGAATGGTGTGATCTTTCCACACAATAAGATATCTGCTTAAATTCACATTCTCTCCTGACTGTAGCTGAATCAGTGTTTCAGAAAGAAGCTGATATTCGCTGTTTTCATCCTCCATAATACTGCCACATTGACAAGTCTGTCTAACTCTGTAAAGTTAATCATATTTACTACATGGACCTTGTTTGGTTGGTGTCATGTAGAGAAAGACAAAGAAGCTCTGCTAAAATGAAAAAAAAAATGTCCCTGAAGCACAGTAGATTGCGGTTATAATGACTGTTCAGGTATGAAAAATAGTGTAAATGAGAGACATAGGAGTTTTTCAGGTGCTTCTTGCAACCCTTGAAAGTGAACTTTATACCTTGAAAATGTTTGAGGGGGGAAATTAGGTAGCTTTAGAAAAATCCATGTTTCTGTTGATTTAAGGAGGATACTACATAGCAGTGACATAATTCAGCACACAAACACAGGATATACATCTTTATGTTTGGATCATATCAAAGCTTGCAGTAGTCATATGATGTAGGGTTTATGGTTTCACAAATTCTTGGAAACTCCCCAAGGGTATTAGGTAATTTTTTTGTATGTATGTGTGCTGTGGTAGCTAGACTATTGAGACTGGACATTTTGCAACTCATGCTATTCCTGATCTTTATGTGAAACTCAGTGGTTGGGTTTTGGCAAGTAACTCTCTTTAAGCCAAACCTATCTCCTGCAATTGTTTTGAGACTTCTCTATGCTGCTTTAAGGTATTGTCATGGTTGTCGCTTTTACACAATAATAGCATTTCATCAGCTGATCTTGGTCCTGCAATATGGTCTTATGAAATAACCGTAGATGTTAGAACTACAACAATGAAATTGACAGCACATCATAAAGTTTCTCTATTGTTTCTTCAAGGGAGAGAGGGGTAGTCCTGGCCCAATGGGCTTACCTGGAGAAAAAGGTGTTATGGTAAGTAATTGATGGGAAATCTGACCTAGAGGAGTTTGTGTGTGTAAACTAAATGAAAAGTCAGAATTGAAAGTTACCAAGTCCTTGTTTTCTCATTAGACTACTCATTAAAGCAAAACATAGCAATCCCCTCCCCCACCTAGTTGGGAAGCCAATATTCTTAGCTAAGATTCACTTGGGAAAGAACTTTTGCATTTGGTACATTTAGATAATACAATCCTTAGGATGTATCTAAGGACCATTTCACATTTACTTTGAGGTGGTTAAATCATGTTGAGATGGAGAGAGAGTGAAATAGCTTCAATCTAGTACAAATGAGAAGTTAACCTATCAGAGTGAAGCCTAGGCTAATAGAAATCAGATACTGCTTACATATATTTTAAAATTATTTTGCAATAAATGTTCTAAGTTGCCACTTTCACTGACATAATGTGTGTGTGTGTGGGGGGGAATAAATTTTAATGAGGTGTTTTGGCATCATTATTTGATATTTTATGCTAGGCACTGCCTTCATTGGAACATTGCCCAGGACTAGAAACAAAATCTCAGAACCATAGAGCATTGAAAAACCAGCTTGATATTTGTATAGAAATCTTAAGTCACCCAAATGTACCTGACATTTAGAATCATCCCCTTCCCTTTGCGTGATTTATCAACAGTGGAAGATTAAAGACTGAACGCTGGCTGATTTGAGTAATTAGTCTTAAGAATTGCTTTCTGACAAGTTATTTAGGCATTCTGATATCCTGCCTTCCCAAGGAAGTTATTGACAACTCAACTAAACTATGATACCTTGGCCTTTCCTAGCAGGCAGAATGCATATAGATCCCACTCATAGCCAGTGAGCTGCAAATAACAGAAAGAAATGCTTGAAGGTCACCATTTCAGCAACTGACTATCAGACAATCAACAGTTCTGTATTTTGTTTCGTTTCAGGGATATCCAGGACCTCCAGGAGGCCCTGGGCTTATAGGGCCACAAGGATTGCCTGTAAGTAGGGTTGCCAGGTCAAGTGGGACGGTTTGGGGTGGGGACATGAGGGGTGCGACGTCGGCTGCATCACTATGTCACTTCCAGGAAAAACCCAGAAGTGATGTAGGGTAGCACATGCATACACACACACACACACACAAATCTCTACCAAAAACGAAAACACAGAGGCAGCACTGGCCAAAGTGCAAAAAATTTAAGTTCCAGTGAGTTCAATAACAGACTTTATTTTTTAATAACATAAACAACAACAAAAAACATACAACAGTCTTCACAATATAAAATGCAATATATATGTGTAAATTGTACTTAAAATTGTAACAAAATTTCTATATTACAGCTTATTCCAATATCCTCTTTCCTACTATACATAGATATGGGTGTCCTGGCTGGGATTTATATAGTACTTAGGACATTTGTTATTGGCTACAGACTGTTGATATTCTAAGCTGTACTATAGTTGTGATAGTGGGGGTGGGGCTTTCTTCTTCGTGCCCACTGAAAATGCCAACATAGATATAGTATAGTACCTGTGCCATAGGTGGGGCGTGGACTAGTAGAGATTAAGGTATTGACTAAGCTATCTTCTAATGGCACACCACCCATTTCTGGTCCCTTTGTCAGTGTCAAGTTTACAACAATATCACATCAATGTGGTATGATGCCAGAAAATGTTGCTAATTCATTTAAAGTTCTGAACTGTCGATGATTTAGACAAACTGTCATGACATCTGAATGCAGCCATTGAGAATATATCTGCATAATTTAGCATAAAATAATTACGAACCCTGTGGAACTATTCATACCGATTTTTTTTAATGTTTAGGGACCTTCAGGGCCAAGAGGATCTCCTGGACCACAGGGACCTAAAGGTCAAAGAGTGAGTACTACTATTTTCTTCTGCTTGTGTGTGGGTGTTTCCGCACGAATGGTTTGCAACATTTCATGTTTTACTTTTTCATGTTCGCTCTGTTTCCCCTCCATTTGGTGTTGAAAACGTTTTGCAACCGTTTGTTCTCTGTGTTTTCTACAACCACTTGTACCATTATGTTGCCTTTTTCTCTGTTTCAAAGACGGCTTCCCTTGAGGTGTGGACATGTTTGAAACCTTCTTCATTTCTCCGCCCCTCTGTTGTCCGTACCCACTGTATTGCCCATCTCACTTCCCCCTCCCTTCCCCAACCTCTCCTCTGGCCACCCATTTCCCAGTATAATTTTTTTTTAAATTTAACACATTTATACTAGCAAACGAACTTTGGAGCATTAGACTAACCCTCCCCATTGTTGCGTTTGACATTGGGTTATTTGCGCAGGGTTCTGATGTTTCCATTTTTTATGTGCGCATATTGTTGCTTATTGCAGTTCACAGAAGACATAACTACTGGAAGGTTTTAATTTAATTTTTTTATCAGACTGTGAAGGGAAGGAAGTTCAGCGCACTGTCCATTTGCAAAGTGTTTGCCATTTGCTATTGCATAGTGAATCACAGTTCACGTCGGAGCATTCATTTCGAGTACCAATTCAAAAAATGAACTTGGTGAGACAGTGACCAATCACAGCGCACCATAACTACAGTACATGTGCAAAAACAAAAAAGGTATGGACAGGGTAAAGCGTTCTTGGGAAAACAGAATACAATGGCAAAAGAGGTGATATGCAGCCAAAAAAATTGAATGCACTGCCAAACCTTGCAGATCGATCACAAAGATAATCTGTTGTAAATGATTTGTGTGGAAATGGCCTGTGTGTTAAGTGCCATCAAGTCACTTCTCACGGCAACTCTATGAATTAACAGCCTTCCTCAGGTCTTGCAACTGATGGCCATGGCTTGTTTTATTGAGTCAATCTTTCTCATGTTGGGTCTTCATCTTTCCTGCTGCTTTCAACTTTTCCTAGCATTATCGTCTTTTCCAGTAAGTCTTGAGAAATTAATGTGATAGTCTAAAAGTTGCTGCAGACTTTTACATCTCCTTTTTGGGAATTAGAATGTAAATTGTGTGTTTCTAGCCTGTGGGCCATTGTTTTGTTTTCTATATTTGTTGGCATATTCTTGTCAAGATTTTGATGGACTCAATTTTTTAAAAAAAGATTTCTTTCAAGGAATCTGTAATCCTTTAATCTCTTCTGAATAGTTCTTCATTATATTGTTCGTGTTTTTCTTTATTTTGTCTTGTTCGATTAATGTATTTTCATGTTGATCTTTCAGCATGCCTAACGTTATTTTAAATTTCCCTTTGGTTTCTTGGATCTTGTGGAACAGATCTCTTATTCTTCCTTTTTTTCGTTCTCTTCTGTTTCTGGTTATTATAATAGTTCTCTTTGTCGCTATGTGCGAGTCAGTGGAATGTTGCATTTAGTCTTCTGATTCTATTTCTGTCACCTTTTACTTTTGTTTCTCATCTATCTTTATCAATTTTAAGAGTTTCATCAATCATCCATTGAGGCTTTTCATTTCTTTCCAAATCTTTGGATACTTAAATCCAGTGACTGAAGCTGTGAACGGTCAAGACAGGTTTGCAGAAAAATGTGAAATCTAAAAAACCCAAAACATTGGGGGAGGGTGTTTAAAAAACCCAATTTATTGACTTCTTTTTAAAGCACAATGGACACAGTATGGTAGATCAAATCTGTCTAGCATAGTTGCAACATGCAGTCAAATGTGGGAATAATGTATGAAAATGTAAGGGAGGGGTTTGCATGCAGAGATTTGTCACTCTGATATAAGCTTGTATCCAAGACTGGTGTGCCATGACATGACTCTCCTCATGTTATGTGCCAGCAAATGAGGGAGAAAATTGCAGGGTTATTTGCCTTAGCAGGTAACTAGGCTGTTAATATTTTACAGTTTATTAATCCTAAATGCTTGTGCGAAGTGTGAGGTAATCAATCCATCTCAGATCGCACCTCAGCAACAAATTTACTATCACAATCTTCATATCTCAGCCCCTTCAGTGCCCCATCTATATTTTGAGGACAATATCTACAACTCTTCAAGATTTATGTAAGGATTACAGAGATAATATAAGCAAAGCTTCCCAGGAAGACTCCAAATTGCTATAATGTTGCTGTCTATCATTTTAAGTGTGCATTGTCCTATTATTATTTTTTGCAACAAATCTGAATACATGCCAAGGCAGGGGTGGGGAAGACAGTAGCTATGGCTTGGCTGTGTTGAAGTTTCAGTTGTTGTTTTTTGTATGGAATAATACACTACATAGCCCAGCACAAGGGACAACAGCCAAATAATGTTCATCGTGCACTAGCTGCAGTGGGATAATGATGCTTCTGTTTGATCCAGTTCAGCTGTGCCAACAGTGAGTCATTGTGAGATATTTATAGAAATGCTACTATGCTTTTATAGGAATGAACAACAGTCCATTCTGGGCATACATTGCTTGCTCTTTTGTAAATGAGAAATTTACCTTTGGATTCAAGCTGCTTTTTTTTTTACATTTTAGTGTGCTTCTTTTCTAGTGCTATATTTAAGGCTTCCTTCTTAGGCACTTCAGATGCAATGTGATGATATCTTGTGGGACCTGGTAGCATATTGGAGAACCACTTAGGAATGGTTCTGCTCACTCTGGGCAGCATTTCTACACAGTGATAATCGTGGATTGTGTCCCTCCTTCAGGTGACATTTCTCTGTAGGCCGTGTAGTGAGACAAGTTTTTGACACTGCCTTTCCAAGTGAATGTGAACACCCCGTTTTCTCTCTTTTGCCTTTTCATTCAACTCATGTTTCATCTTTCTGCACAATTGTTTTTTGTTTCGAATTCGGTACCCTAAGAGCACACATTTCTCTCAGGTCTGTTTCTGTTACAATGAGATGCCATTTTTTTTCTTCTTAGATAAAGCACAGTACTTCGAACCTGAGAAAATAATTTGTCCTATGTAGTTCATTCATGTCAGTTGTGACTGCTGCTTAAAATGTGGTTCTGGTGTCTATTGGGTTTTTTGTTGCTGTTGTTCTATTTTGTGGAGTGGGGATCTCAGATTAGTACGTCTGGCAATGAGTCCAAACACTTGACTTCCCAAAGCAGTGGGGCAGTCAAAATGTACTGCTGGCTGCATGATCAGTGATGCTCTGAAGTACCACTCACTCCAGATGGCCTGATTGTGTTCTGCAGTCTTCATATACAGCAGAATCAGATGACATGAGGATACAATAAGATCCTATCTGGCCTTCTATCACTGCAGCTCCATGCCCTACTAGAGATGTAACATTTCCGGAAATGTTGAAGCCATGGGGAAAATAACTTTTTTTCCAGAGAAGGGGGGGAATCGAAATGAATTCAAATATTAATTTCTTATCAAACCGAAATACTTTTTACTGCTTTAACAACATACTATTCATAATTTATAACTTGGTGCACATATACAATTGTATTCTTTGACACATATATAAAATTTAGAAGTATAAATTGGTAGTGGATTAGAGAAGAATCCCAATCAGGAAGTGACAGAAGTATTTTCTTCATTGTTTCTTTTGATCTCATGGTGACTGAGGATATGGCAAAAGGGAGCAAATATAAAGTGGTAGAGCTCTGGTGTTCTGTCCTCAAAGAAAGTCTAATGCTAAATTCAGGGTGTTTTCACAAGGTGCTTTAAAAACTTTGATCCATCGCTTGTGAATGATGTAATTAAATACAGACAAAGGAAATCAGACAAAGGAAATCAAGTATTCATTCTGAACAAAGTTATGCTTTCAATTAGAGAAAATGCAAATAATCGTACCTCAGCAGATTGTATGCATATGAACAAGAGCCATGATTTCACTGGAACTTATCCCTATATATGCAGAGGATTGTGTCCTGTGAGTTATTTGTAATACGTCTTTTATGACCCTTTTCACATAGATTTGTTGTATCATACCTAGAAATGCTGACAACCAAGGGAGACCATTGTTCTAAGTCACATACATGGTTACACCTGTGCTTTAATGGCTTTTCTTAATACCAGGAGTGATCTGTTTTATTTGCAGGGACCAAGAGGCCCAGATGGTCCTCTGGGAGAGCAAGGGACACAAGGTATTAAGGTAAGTGATAATTTAGTCTTACCTCCTCTCCAGAAACTGCACTCCTGAGGCCATTACAAAGGGAACCAAAGATAAACACTGCTGTGTTGAGACACTGATATTTTTAGCTCAGTGTACTCCTTTAATCCTGTTCCTATTTATTCTGGAGTTAGTCTACATTTAATTGTAGTTTTATTGTATACATGTAATTGTGTTTTATTGTATATTCTTGTAAGACGTTTCTATCTTGCATCAGCTACTTTCAGAGTTTTACTAGGAAACATTGTACAGATCTCAAAATAAAGCAAATAGATAATCAAGGTGCTCTGCATATCTGTCTGTATACAAGATAACAAAGGCCAGTAGCTTGGGATTCAGAAGGAGAATTTAGGTCCTGACCAAATGTGTGCTCTGTGTTCTTTCTTTTTCTCAGGGAGAAAATGGTCACCAAGGGAAAAAAGGCATTCCTGGACTAATTGTACGTACCAGAGAAGCAGTGAGCTTTCAGCTTTAATTTACGGGGTGGAAAGTTTAGTCAGACATTTCTTTGGAGTGTGTTTAACCCTGGCATTCTATTATTTTTATTTGGCCAGGGCAAAGCTGGTAACCCCGGAGAAAGAGGTGATCAAGGAGCAACAGTAAGTTCTTTATGTTTTTGCAGAAAATATAATGCCACGGTGGGCAGAACATACTATGCATTTACTTCCATTATTTTATATCCGATCTGATGGCATCAAAGTTAAAACAATCTCAAATTATAATAAATCAGAGCTGTCCTGTTAGGTGGTAGCTGCTTATGAGGCCAGAAGTACATATTATGTCTGTATAATATGTCTGTGATTGTTTCCTTGTCTATCCCTGGGCCTTCTTTTATAGTGCTAAGAAGGTGTCAGTAGCTTCAGACAGAGTAGAGGAGAACCTGTTTTATCCTTTCTTTGCCAGCTGCTTCTGTTTTCAAAATTGTGCCCTTTTCCCTATGCCACTTTTCCACCCAAGAGGTAAAACATACAGAACCCTGTTTCTTTCCCCCAATAAGAGGGAAAGTGAAACTGGGCATTTGTGGTCCCAGTGATGAATGGGGGGCGGGTGCCAGGCGGAGAACTGAGACAACACCATGTGTGGTATAACAAGCCACAACTTTTTATTGGTTACAGCTGCAAAGGTTTGGCTTAGCATAGGGAATGGATCCAAGGTATTGAGCGACCTGCCTGCTGCCTGATTTGTAACCCCTGTCCCTCAGCCAGCCTGCTCAAGGAGATGAACTTGGGATGGCAGTGATATTACAAACATCTGGGCGCAAGCCACTGTGTGATCCCCTGCTACCTAGGGGTGAGGAGAGACCAGCAGCCCCCAAGCTGGCCATGCCTCCTTAACTCATGCCCCCAAACCCCTTAATGGGGCCCCCACCTGGGGTGATGAGCATGCAGGTGTGAAACTGGGCATTTCATTGCAGACAAATAACTAGTAAGGAAAGGATTAGACAGCTTCTTCCCCTCCTACTGGTCTGTCCGTCAATCTGAGGGTATCTACAGTTGCTGTGCACTATACAAGGAAAGCCCTTAGGAGAAATAAGCTTGGAACTATAAATAAACAGAGTTCCATGGGTTTCTTGAAAGCCTACCACAGAATCATTGGTCACCTGTGGAAATACATCCCATGAATTTCTTAGCTAGACTGCATTTTGATTTATTCTATAAAATTTCCTTTGAAACATATTATAAAAAGGGAAGGACAGTTCACTGTGGGAATGTGCACCAGAATGATTAATTATATTCATTGTTAGTGTAGGCAAAGCGAGAAACACTGAGACAAAAGTAAATTCCAATTTCAAATGTGCAGTGAAAGTGTCAGTATTTGCTGTGAGTACCTTGAGGGTAGCTAACTCTCCACATGGCTGATCATATGGATACCAAATGCTGAATGAGCTGGACTTTAGTCTGATCCAGCAAGGGAAACTAGATAATCTTATGCAGGATACAGCACATGAGAATCCAAGTCTTTCCTAGAGAGGAATATGAAAAGATAAGGTAATTTTTAAAAGGTGAAATAATAAAAAACTAGGGATCAAAAATTTCATGATAAACAAGCATGTTTTGCAGTACACATCACGTAATGTTTATTAACATTATATCCTCAATATTGTGTGTGTGGGTGTGTTAATTTGGAAATCTGCTGCCCCCTTCCTGTTATTTTTCACATTAACACAGACATGATCTATTATAGTCATTTGTTGAACTTGCTAAAAAATGGGAAAGTCATTAAAAACACACTGGGGAATTCTTAGCATGAAGAGGCAAACATGATAAGTATGTTATATGCCTTTTATGCTCATTGTGTTATCACCTACTTTAGAGTATTATTGTTTTAAATTTGAACTTTTATGAATAAGCAACTCTTGTCTTAACAGATTTCATTTTTATTTTTTTTGGCCTAAGAACAAATTGTTCATCTTTGTTCTTCTGTGCAGTCCTACATTGGGACTTTGCGTGCACAGGCCATCAGTGAAGAACTTTCTAGCTAAAAAACCCTGAAAAGGCACCCCTCCCCTCAGAGCGCAAGGAGGCATTTCCCCTCCAAAACCATCACACTCTGAAAGGGAGGGGGCACATTTTCTCTCAGTTCTCTTTTTGCCACTGCTTGGAGAGGACATCTTCTAGCATGCTCTTCACCTCAGTGCCTTTTCTCGCTGTTTCCTCGAGTTTTATGTTGCCAACTATCTTCTTAAGGCTCAAAAAGCTTTACTCAAAAACTGTGCCCGCTGTGGCACAAAAATGACTCAGTCGGATGAATGTTCTATTTGCCTTCTCTGTTTGGGTGAGTTGCATAACGTTGGGGTGTGCCAGAATTGCCAGCAATTTACCCCCAAGGCCAGGAATGACAGGACCTCCCGGCTTGAGGAAGCCCTTTGGGAACGAGGTCTAGCTAGCTTCGAAACCCTGGCAGCCAAAGAATCTGCTACATGGGAGCATTCAACCAGAGCTGAGTCCATCTCTTCACATCAGTCAATTCCGACTTCAGATCCACCTCAGTGCTGATCCCGGTCCCTGGGTCCCTGTAGTGCATCGGAATTACCCCATTAAAATTTTTAAATCTAAGTCCAAGCACTCGGGCAAATGCACTGTTGAAGCTCCAACTTGTATTCTGTCTGATCCCAATGACTATGCATTTAATCTTGAGACTGACTGCCCTAAGGTGCCATTCCTCTAGCCTAACTATAGTTACACCAGCAAATTGGAGCTTTGGTTGGTGGAGGGCAGGGCGGTTTCTGCCAATTTCCCCACTTACTGCAGACCCCTCCTTGCTTTCCATGCTGTTTCTGAATGTCTCTTGACATGCAGGAGCAGGATTTCAGGGGGCTGCAACGGAAGTCCCGCTCCACAGGCTACACTCCACTGGTGGTGCTGAAGGTCCAACCCAGAGTTCCTTCAGCCCTTCCTGAATGATGCTCCTACACTTAGTTCTGACTGCTTTTCCTGAGATGCCTGTTCTAGTTTTGGTTACTTGTCCGTAAAGAACGTGAATCACATTTCGATCTTCTGTGCCTGTACTTTACTTGAACCATTCCAGCATAATAGACCAGAATTTCATGATTTGGATAGATGGTGGCCATAATAAATTAGTATGTTTTCTACCCACTTTCTAGCTCCTTCTGTGCTCTGTGTTTGGCTTTTTAGCTAGTGTGACATGGTATGGTTCCATTCAAAGATAACATTCCCCAAACTTGGTAGAAAAGATCACAAGCAGCTTCTAGTGAAGACAATTTAGGAAGATTTTTTGTATGTTGTTGTTGAAAAAAATTACAAGATATTGAGAAGCAGAAATAAAAGATTGTGTTACAAAAACAGAAGTTGATGGATATAAAAAGGGAGAAGTGACAACATATTAATGGTTTTGAACAAAAGGAAGACATTAAAAGCTGAGAAAATATTAGTGGAGCAGACAAAACAATTACTAAGGGCATTTACTAAAATATTCCAGAAGAAACAGTAAAGCAACCAAAGAACAAGATCATGCTGTGGAATGGCAGAAGCATTGTTGTGTGGGAGAGGAAGGTTTTTGATTTTGAATGGCTACATGAATGCATACATGGATACTTGAAAACACTTTGAGCTAATTGAAAGCTGCTCTGGAAGTGATAGAAGGATTATGTTATTTAGCATGTGCATAACCCCATGGGCTCCTATTAACAGTTGTAAAACAGACACACATACCACTCACAGAAGTGCTGCATATGCTTCTAAGGGCTGGTTTTAGCTTTTCCAAAGTACGATGTGAAGCACTATGAAAACCTGCAACATTAATTTCACTTAAGAACATTGTTCCATGGACAGTTCTATAATAACATTTCCAAGTCTCTGAAAATATTATATTTGTACACAACCACATTTACCTGTGTAGCATTTATGTAACTGTTTCACCAAAACATTTATTGGAGCACATTTACCACTGCCACAGCTTTAAAATGAAAACCATGCTACTATTGGAAATTATGTTGCAATCCTGTATTTTATATCTTCCCATACCGGGGGGTGGGGGGAACAGAAATAGCATACCAAACTGAGAAATGTTTAATTGCATTGCTTCTGTTACCTAATTTATTCTAAATTATGACTGTCCAAAGAATAGTGATCAATTGGCATTGGTTTGACATGATTATTCTTTGAAACATACATTCACATACACACACACATGGGGAAAAAACAGCTTGCGTGGTTCTGAAGAAATTTTGAGAATAATGTTTTTTATTTGCTAACCAAGGAATTAAATTTAATTTTGGGTAGAAATTAAAAAGCTTTTCTTTCTCCTGGGTTTGTTTTTTCAGGGTTTGCCTGGTCCTCCTGGAAGCATGGGAGATAGAGGTCCTGTGGGCGAACCAGTAAGTTCATTTCCATTCTCTCACATGCTGTATTTGAATTATGGATTTATAGATTTGTAATTAAGTAGGTATTCGGGAAGAAGTTACACCTGTCCATATTGAGCTCTACAATACATCTTTATAACAGTTTTCAGCCTGGTGGTTGCCATGACAAAAATTCTGCTGTTAGCGTCTTCAGGCCAGATTTTTGCATCCCTTTCCTCATGAAGGATTCAGTACATCACTGCAAATATCGTTTTATAGCTTCTTGAGTGGATGCACTGATATGACAGCTGCACTGATATGACAGAATTGTATGGGATGAACACAACTAGGTCACCATGGCACAGGTAGATGGGAGCCAGCACAGAAAAAGCTTTTCAGGAGGTTTTTCATATATCTGTTCTTATGACTTTGCCATCTATCACCCTCAGCTTCTGAAAAGTCTTTTATTTTCTTAAATGATTCCATTCATATTCACACAATGCCCTTATTTCCTCTCAGAACACCTGCATAGTTATGTGAGAAGGCTGTTACCTGTGTAAGCAATAAGGAACAGCTTAGTAAACCCTACCCTACATAAAAACAACCCTGTTACTATCAGCCCATTCCTGAGGGGGGGTGGCTACGTGGCAGCTGGAAGTTAGACAATTTTGATATGGTTAACACAAGTGTCAGCAATAACAGCATAGATTCAATTGACAGGTGTAAACATAGTGAAAAATCAGAAATTCTAAATATAATTCAGTGGTATGTTTGTTCACCACTAAGAAAAAAGGGAAGCTATAGTTTCATATCCTAAAATGTCACAATAAATTCTGGAATTTACCCTTCTCGGTAAGCAATGTTGAATTAAAGTACATTCCCAGGATTTACACCTTGAGTTTTCCAAGCATTAGCCTTGTGCCTATTAATCTTAAAAGAATGGCTACAGGCAATTATAGCATAACATTTTGGCAAGAAATATAAGAAACATCTTGCAAGCAGGAGATGCGTAATTTATATGTGTCAAGTCGCTTACAACTTATGGGAACCTATGAATTAATGACCTCCAAAACATCCTGTTGTTAACAGCCTTGCTCAGATCTTGCAAACCAAGGGCCGTTGCTTCCTTTATTGAGTCAGTCCTTCTCATTTTGGGTCTTTCTCTTTTCCTGCTGCTTTCAATTTTTCTTAGCATTATTGTTTTCCAGTGACTCTTGTCTTCTTATAACGTGACCAAAGTATGATAGCCTCAGTTTAGTCATTTTAGCTTCTAGGGACAATTAAGGATTGTTTTGATCTGGAACCACTTATTTGGGGTTTTTTTTGGGGGGGAGCAGTCCATGGTATCCATAACACTCTCCTCCAATACCACGTTTCAGAAGAATCAACTTTCTTCCTACCAGCTTTCTTCATTATACATCTTTCACACCCATAGTAATGTGGAATTCTAAGGCATGAATTAACTTGATCACCAGAGACACAGCCATGCACTTAAGAATCTTTTCTAGCTTCTTTATGGTTGCCCTTCCCAGCCTCAATCTCCTTCTGATTTCTTGGTTGCAGTCTCCCTTTTGGTTGATGACGGAGCAAAGGAATTTAAAATCTTTAATTTCTTCATTGTCAACCTTAAAGTTGTATATTTCTCCAGTAGTCATTACTTTTGTTGATGTTCAGCTGTAATCCTGCTTTGGCATTTTCTGCTTTAATCTTCATCAGGAGTCATTTCAAATCTTCACTATTTTTTCTGTCAGTAATGTGCTATCATCAGCATATCTCAAACTGTTAATGTTCCTCCCCCCAATTTTCACTCCACCTTTATCTAAATCTAATCCAGCTTTCCTTATGATATGTTCTGCATATAGATTGAATGCATAGGGAGATAAAATACATTGTTGTCTAATACCTTTGCCAATTTGAAACCATTCTGTTTCTCCATATTCTGTCTTAATAGTAGCCTCTTGTCCAGAGTACAGTTTGCACATCAAAAAAATCAGATGTTGTAGCACACCCCTTTCTTTTAAAACCAAACATAGCTTTTCATGATCCACACAGTCAAAAGCTTTGCTGTAATCTGTGAAGCTCAAGCTGATTTTCTTCTCAAATTTTCTTGTATGCTCCAGTAACCACCATAAATTTGCAATATGATCTCTAGTGCCTCTTCCTTTTCTGAATCCAGCTTGAACATCTGGCTTTTCTCATTCAATATATGTTAACAGTCTTTCTTGCAAGATTTTGAGCATCACTTTACTCACGAGAAATTAATGTGATGGTCCGATAGTTGCTGCAGTCTTTGATGTCTCCTTTTTCAGAATTGGAATGTAAATTGAGCGTTTCTAGTCTGTGGGCCGTTGTTTTATTTTCCATATTTGTTGGTATAGTCTAGTTAAGATTTTTGTGGATGCATATTTTACTGTTTGAAAAAATTATAGTGAAATGCACATCTGTATGCATTTTCTTTCATGAACTCATAATGAAAATGTGGGTAATTTCCTCTTTTTAGTAATTCCTTCTTCTGTGGTTGTCATGGTGATAATGTACATTTGGGATTGCACGTTGTTTGTAAAATGTGTTTTCAATGAAAGAAAAACATCATAAAGTTGGACCAAATAAGTCTTGCAAAGTTGCTAGGCAAATGTTCAACAATATTTTTGGTTGGTTCTGGGTTTAGTGTCCAAGTAAAAATATTAAAAGAAAATCTGTGCTTCTATTTTATCTACTTATTAAAACATAGTTATTTACATCTTTAACAATAACCAACTTAAATATGATAATGACATCCATAAATTTTACATAGGTAATTAAAGGAGAAGGATTATTTTAGTCTATTAAAATGGCTTAACCAAAACCAAGCAGGACACAAGCAAGGAGCTCCTTCTAAGAGGAAGCTCATAATCAATACAGACTACCATATTTACAGGTTTCCAAAACCATTTCCTAACAATAGCTAGCTGTCTTCTTGATAGGACTCACATTCTTGGCTAACTAATTATTTTATAACTTCAAACATCATACAAAGTTATATATACCTGTATATCTTTTAAAAGTATATAAATGCTACATTAATACATTCTTGTTACTTTTAGTCATAATAAAAATATCAAAATGATGATTACAAGTTTCTCATACATATGGCTGTCTGTTGGACTCCATCTTTGAACTATATCTCTACCGTATTTAGTTGGACATTCTTGACATTCTCAGGCATTTCTGGCACTTGGGCCCCAACATATGTTTTTCCATTGATATAAATTATGCTATTTCTAATCTACTAGAGTTCAGTTTCCAAGATTGTGCTGTTCTGGGTTTCTTGAATCCCCACTTAACATGTCTCGGGGTTTAGCTGAGAGGCAAGGCCAGCCCTGTTTCTGTCCTGTAGAAGCATCCTCCATGATCTTTTTAATCAAAACCTGCGACTGCACCCCTACATTTGTGGCTATATCCATGGCACCTGCATCTCCCACATCCTGTTAGCTCTTTGTTTCAACCCTTGCTGCTAAAAGTGAGCATAGATATAAAGAAGTCAGAACACTGTACATTTCATCAGGCTTAAGCTTTGGTAGATTTCTAAGGGAGGGGAGGACCATGATCATGTAGAAGCACACTTATTTGTCATTTGATGGCAAAGTTGACATCTTCAAGAGCCATATCTTCATTGCAATTGCAATGGTATATTGCGGCACAATGTAAAATGTGTATCATATAAACACATACACACACATATATAAACAACAGCTATAATCATTTCTAAAATTGCCACCTCCTGCCCTAAAGAGGACTCATATGCCTTTAACACAGGCTTGCTAAACTTGTGATGATCTACCAAGCCAAAAACAGCCTATCAATGAAATATTGTGGCCTGCCTAGTGCAGGGCATCTTCTCTATTGCTTTTATTGCCAGGCTGGCAGCAAAAAGAAAAGGTGTATTAAATTTCTGGTGTACCAAAATATATTTGAAAAGCTGTGTTTTGCTTAGTTGGCTATTAGTTGTGCAAGCCTGCCTTAACAGGTACAGGTTAAGGAGAAATTTAGCAGATGTCACAACATTGCTATAGCAACTCACATGCCTGCTCTGCTAAATTCTTTGTCCCATAATCTCTTAAAGCCCAGGGGCTTCTCAAACTATGCCTGGTAAAATGTGGTGTTCATTGCAATTTGCTGTTATGGGAATACATAATACAAATGGAGTCCTCTAGAATTCTTTCCAAAAAGCCTTTTCTTGCATCACACATTTTTAAAATGCAATTTAACCTTGCATAACTGTTATTTTCTGCATGGATCACCACTTTCCTTACCTAGTCCAGCTGAGTCAGAATTTATCTAGATTATATATCAGTGGATCCAGAAAAAAATAATGTTTGCATTTAGCAGCATTCCATTTTGTGCTGTGTTACAAACTATAGATATTGTCGAAGGCTTTCACGGTCAGAGTTCATTGGTTCTTGTAGGTTATCCTGGCTGTGTAACCGTGGTCTTGGTATTTTCTTTCCTGACGTTTCGCCAGCAGCTATGGCAGGCATCTTCAGAGGAGTAACACTGAAGGACAGAGAGACACTGTCCTTCAGTGTTACTCCTCTGAAGATGCCTGCCACAGCTGCTGGCGAAACGTCAGGAAAGAAAATACCAAGACCACGGTTACACAGCCCGGATAACCTACAAGAACCAATAAACTATATATAGTTTTGATAGGGAAATTGCACATTTGGATGCAGAAAGCAAAGAGTGTTGTTCTAGGTTTATTGCAGTCCTAGGGGCAGGGAGAGGTGGCAGGAAGGAGAAGGGAGGAGGAACACATAACATACCGAGAAACATTTTGGAGTAAAAAACAGGCCACAGCTTTAATGATTACAACTGATGGAGCATGGCATGGCATAGGGCATGGAGCCTACCTGTCAGCCAGTGGAACCCTTCACCAGCCCACATGCTGGGGGTAAACCTGGAGTGACAAGCCAGTGGACCAACATGGGCACAGGCCTCTACGTAGTTCCCTCACCACCTTGGAGTGGAGTTAGGTGCCAGCCCCCTAACTGGGCATGCCTGAGGGCTCCAACCCCAAGATCCCTTAAGGGGGTCCCTACCCAGGGGAGGCTGGCATGCAGGCACAGCCTCCTCCCCAAATGGATCCAGCCCAATGCCTAAAACTGCCATAAGAGCTGGATGGGTACTATCCAGCTCCTGCCAAAGCTTCTACAGCTATAACCAAAAAGGAGGGCACTGTGAATCCTGTGGAGCCAAGTGTCCTGCCTTCAGCAGGACAGGTGCATAATGTCTGCCCTGAGTAGGGCAGCCTGCCTGAATAAAATGTCCAGGTGGAGAATTATGGAGCCAATGACCAATTCCACGAACCATCCCATAAGTTTGCTCACTTTCCTCCTGGTGCCGTCCACCTTGATGGGAGAACAGGCACTCTGTCAGTCCTGCCTCTCCAGCAGCTCCGACCAAAAAAGGTGAGTGTGAACGTACAGCCTGCAGGTCTGCTTCCAGGGCTAAGGCGAGGTCAATCTCTTTGCAGCTGGGCAGATCGTTCTCCCTCAGTTAAATCCCAGTGGCACTGGGTGGACCCAGGCTGGTGATGGAACACCAGATGGTCTGCAGAAAAGAGTCCCAGCACATTCCTCTTCTTCCCCTCCAAGAAATCCAGAGCTGGTCATCAAGCCCCAATGAAGTTCCCCAACCAGGTGTCAATGCATAGCAGCCTGCCTGGTGTACAATGCTGTGACCAATTATCCAGACAGATTTGAGGTGAGATGCTCAAAGCACTCTGACTCTTTTTCAATAGAGCTGTTCTGGAAGCTTTAGTTGCAAGATTCTCTGTACAGAAAAAAGGTCCTCCAACTTAACCTTACATCATCAAGTAGTATGAAGTATAAATTGAAAGAGATTTCGCTCTCACTTGAATGTCATACACCTTCATCAATTTTTTTGGTAATTTCTTGCCTTCATTTTAACCAGAAGAGCTCCCAATATTGTTCACCATGCTTTGGGAACTGGTTTTCCATCATAGTCATGAGAAAGAAGTATATGCGCCAAGCCTGTTTGAGCTCCTTGGGAATGGTATGGGGAAATATTTTGCTCCTTGCTCAGGCCCTAAGTTTCATGCCATTGAAGCAGAAGAATGTCACAGACGTGTTGTAAGGCAATTATGCTGTCACACAGATTTCTTCTTGTATTCTTTTCCTTGAAGTTACCAGTTATTTGTGTTCAAAATGAACACGCTAATTGGAAGGCACCTTGCAGTATCCTATTTGCCATTTTATTAGATAAACTTTCCCCTCTCTCTTAGTACCTTAGTGGAAATAATATAGCATCTTTCTCGCTCTGGGAGAGGAGGCCATCTTCAGAGTGGGGTGTTTCCTCTTCCTCTTGTTCCGGGAGGCAGGACCTAAAAATTTTTAACTGCCTATCCCTGGAGGGAACGCCCCCTGCTCTATTCAGTCTTGTTCCTGCCTCGCTCCGGGAGAGCAGTGTACTCACAGCTCTCTACTCCGAGCTATAGAACAACTTATTTTCCTACCCTTTTTTCTTATTCCTATCCTACCTTAGTCTATCAAAAAAAAAAAAAAAAAAAAAAAAAACCTTCTGTCCTCTATCTTTACTCTGTCTCTAATTCTGTCTTCTGAGGCAGGGCAGGGTAAGAGTTTTTTCCTTCCCGCCAAAACAAGATGGCGACCGACCGTCCCGATAATTTTATTTCTGAGGGGGACTTGGACCCGGGCCTACTCCAGGCTATGCCTGACGCTCGGGATCCGCCTTTAAACAATCACCCCGGTGATTTCAAAGGCAAAGCAAAGAAGGCCACGAGCAAACGTAAAAGGGGCTCCTCTCGGCAGGGAAGCGCTAAACGCCTCCTGTCTGCCGCTCGCGCCTGCTTATCGACCGCGGGTAACCCCGCTAAAGGCGAGCTCTCAACCTCCGGAACCGGGAACGGCCGGGGAAATACAGCGGTTTCGACCGCTGTCCCCTCTACGAGCGCACAACCCATGGATCTGGCCGTAGGCGTCTCGCCTCTGCAAATACCCGGTCCGAGTTCGCCTGATGCTGGTAATGTACTCCCCCCTCCCCTTCCCCCCCAGTCGGCCGCGGGCGAAGTTGCCCTCCTCAGAGCGGAGCTAGCGTCTTTAATTAAAGACGCATTCACGGAGGGTCTAAGAGCCGTGCAGCTCTCCTCCCCAGCCCATTCACTTGCCGGCTTGCAAGAACCCAGTCGGGACTTCCACGCTCCCCGGGGGAATGATCAATCGGGCGGGGGACAACAGACTGACCCACATTCTTTGCAGGGGAAAGGCGGCTGGCCTACTAAGGCAGCCTTAAAGGCTACCTCTTCTTCTCAGCCCCAATTAGCAAGGCAAGAGACATCGCCATTCTCCTCTGATAACGAAGCCTCTGATAGAGAGGAGGGCGAGTTCTCCTCCGAAGGAGAAGACCCTTCCCCCAAACAAACTAAACAAACTAGACTTTTTGAGGCTGAAGAATTTCAGCCATTTTTAACAAAGGTCTTGGCTGCATTAGATCTTTCTGATGACCCTGCACCTTCTCAAGAGAAAAAGAAAGGGGCAAAAGAGTTCTTTCACTCCTATACTATTACTGATAAGGTGGTACCTGTACCTGATTATTTCTTGTCTTTGTTAAAAGGGGAATGGGATAAGCCCATGGGGGGAAAACAGTTCACTCAGTCTACCAAGAAACTATATAATGTAGCTAGTAATGCTGCTGATCTGTTAAAGATCCCCCTAGTGGAAAGCCCCATCACTGCACTACATACCTCTGACACAGTCACAGAGGAAGGCTTAGTGTCCATAAAGGACCCTGCAGACAGAAAGACAGAACTGGCATGTAAAAAAGCTCACGAAGCCTCAGCATTAGCCATTAACTCCTCCATCACATCCGCCTTGGTGTCCAGAGCGGCTATTGTCTGGACCAGAAAGCTAGCCAAATTGATTCCGGAAGAAGATAGAAGCGCTATGGAAGGAGTTTCTAGAATTCTTAAGGCAGTCTCCTTCCTGGCTGACTCTACACTGGATACCATGTGTTTCTCAGCTCGGGCCCTAGCTACCGCAACAGCTGCCAGGCGAGCACTCTGGCTACGCCCATGGCAAACTGAACATAGGTCTAAAGCAGTTTTAATGGGGTATCCCTACGAGGGAAAGAAATTATTTGGGGAGAAGTTGGAAGGCATATTAGTGGAATCAAAGGATAAAAAGAAATACTTGCCCAGAAGCCTTCGTAAGGACTCTAAGGTGAACTCTAACCCTACCTCCTTTCGTCCCTACCATCCATACTCACGTTACAGACCAGAACAGAAAAGAGGCCAATGGAATTACGGAAGGGGATCCTTTCGTAGGGGAGGGCGATTTCCTAAAAATTCCTCCAGATCCCAGAATTTCCAAGGTGACAGAAGCGACAAGTCCTTTCGTCAACCAAGACAGTGACGCCAGACAACAACCAGTGGGGGGCAGACTCAGCCTCTTTCACAACCAATGGTCAACTATCCACACAGACCATTGGGTGTTACAAACTGTCATATACGGCTATCGAATTCAATTCTGCAAAAGACCACGAGATCGTCTTGTAGTGTCTCCTGTTTCTCGCCAACCAGACAAGAAGCTCAGAACCCTGGCTGCCATCCAACATCTATTGGAGATAAAGGCCATAGAATATGTGGTCCCCTCGGAACAATCGTCGGGCATATATTCCGTCTTCTTTACTGTGCCAAAAAGAGACGGGGGATGGCGGGCCATTCTCGATCTGAAATACCTCAACAAACATGTCACTTACCGACGCTTCAGGATGGAGACTCTTCACTCCATAGCAGAGGCCTTAAGACCAGGAGACTTCTTGACCTCCGTGGACTTAACCGAGGCCTACCTTCACATCTCCATTCACCCAGATCACCGTCGCTTTCTCAGGTTCCTACACAACGGTCATCACTTACAATTCAGAGCTCTCCCCTTCGGTCTAGGTTCAGCCCCACGGGTCTTCACCAAGGTCCTGGTGACCTTGGTAGCCCTAGCGCGTCAGGAAGGCGTAAGGATCCACCCATACCTCGACGACATTCTGATTTGTTCGTCGTCCAGGGCACAAAGCATCCAACACACAGACATCGTGCTCAAGCTGTTAGACAACCACGGCTTTCTAATCAACCTGAAGAAAAGCCATCTTACTCCCACTCAACATCTTCGCCATCTAGGGGTGTTCATCAACACCATCGACAACTCTCTGGTTCTTCCACCCGACAAGATCCGCAAGATCTGCAATCTTGCAAAGAAAACTATGAAAGCTTCCACAGTCCGCCTCATGACCATGGCCAAGCTACAGGGTCTAATGATCTCATGCATTCCGGCTGTTCAATGGGCGCGACTGCACTCCAGACCTCTCCAGTGGTTTCTCAAGTCTTATCAGAAGGATATCCTGATAAAGAAAAACAAGTCTATCTTCCTCTCTGCCACGACAAGACGCAGCCTCAAGTGGTGGACCATATCTCAAAACCTCCAGAAAGGGGTCCACTACATACGACAAACGCCGTTGCAGCTATTCACGGACGCATCTCTATCGGGCTGGGGTGCTACCTTCCAGGGTCAACCAGCACAGGGCTCATGGTCACCTCAGGAAAGGCGAATGAACATCAACGCCCTAGAGATCCGTGCAATTTATCATGCCCTCCTGCACTTCAAACATCAACTGACCGGGTCAGACCTACTGGTGAGAACGGACAATGTCTCCGCCAAAGCTCACCTGAACAAACAGGGGGGCTCCCGGTCCTCCACTCTACACAAGGAGGCCCTAAAAATCCTGTCCTGGGCGGAGACAAATCTCTACTCCATCACAGCGGAGCACATTCAGGGAGTCCTCAACGTCGACGCAGATTGGCTCAGCCGACAAGAACTCAGCGAGGCCGAGTGGAGCCTGAACAAGGACGTTTTTCATCTCTTGATAACACATTGCGGCATGCCCTTAGTGGATCTCTTTGCATCGAGCAAGAATCATCAACTACCAAGGTATTTCTCCAGGTACATCCAAGCGGGAGCAGAGCAGACGGATGCCCTCACAGCCCCCTGGCCATCGGGTCTTCTTTATGCCTTCCCTCCTTTCCCTCTTCTTCCCAGAGTCCTCAGACGAATCAACCTCCTTCAAGCCACAGTCATTCTGGTAGCACCTTACTGGCCGCGTCGCCCTTGGTTTCCATCTCTGATAGAGATGTCCATCGCCAAACCTTGGACGCTTCCACTTCGACCAGATCTCCTCCACCAGGGCCCGATCCTTCACCCAGACCCAGGCTGGTACAGACTGACCGCCTGGGTATTGAGAGGAGTCGCCTGTTGAAGTTGGGTTATGACACAGACATAGCAGAAACCATCCTTGCTGCCCGAAGGCCTTCTACAAAACAAATATATAACACCACGTGGAAGGCCTTTGTGAGGTGGTGTCAAAGAAAACAGCTTAACCCAATCAAACCCACCATATCCAACATCCTGACCTTCCTACAGGATGGACGACAACAGAGTCTAGCCCCAGCAACTCTGCGTCGCCAACTAGCGGCGATTGCTACCATTGTCCCAGCAATATCAGGTTATCCACTCACCAAACATCCCCATATTAAAGCCTTTCTGAGGGGACTTACTCTACTCTCACCTCCAGCTAAGCACAGATTCCCTACCTGGAGTTTACATACTGTTCTAACAGCCCTTACTCAACATCCATTTGAACCCTTAAGGAACATCTCATTAAATCTGTTAAGGATGAAAACTCTATTTTTGACAGCTGTAACATCAGCTAGAAGAGTTTCTGAGCTGGGAGCCCTATCGGTTAGGCCAGGTCTTTGCACATTTCACAAGGACAAGGTAGTCCTTGTTCCTGACCCTTCCTTTATACCGAAGGTCAACTCCCGATTTCATAGGGATCAGGACATCGTTCTACCCTCATTCTGTCCAAAACCAAAAACCCCAAGGGAAAGAACCTGGCATACCCTAGATCTTAGAAGGGCTCTTCATACATACATCGACCGTACAAAACACCTAAGAGTGTCAGACACTCTCTTTATCAACCTGACAGCCCCAAACAAGGGCAAGTCCATGTCCCGTGCATCCATCAGTCGTACAATTACTAACTGCATCACTCAGGCTTACAAATCAGCAAAGATTACTGTTCCCTCAGGTCTGACAGCACACTCTGTTAGGCGTGCGGCCACATCAGCGGCTTTTAATCGCAGAGCTCCTATTGAGGAGATTTGCAAAGCCGCAACGTGGTCTTCAATTTCCACTTTTGTGAGGCATTATAAACTTAATATTTATGCCTCAGCTGACGCCTCCTTCGGAAGGCGTGTTCTTCAGAGCATTCTCCATGACGTCTGATCCCACCCGGGCAGGGACAGCTCTTTTAAGTCCCACTCTGAAGATGGCCTCCTCTCCCAGAGCGAGAAAGAGCCTTGGCTACTCACCGTGAAGGCTTCTTCTGCTCTGGGATACGGAGGCCATCTTGCCCGCCCAGACGTCTAAATATTTTTGGAAGATGACACACAATTAACAATAATCACTCTCAACACAAGTTTTTCAGGTTGGGTTGCAAGTTCTTTATTAGTATTGTTACAGTTAAGATTACAAGTTTAAACTTATTCACAGCATTTGTTGTTAGATCTCTTCTTTTTTGCTATATCTTCCATTTCTTCTCTGTATAACGGTTACACTCCTTGCTCGGAAAGTCTTGGACTGAATAGAGCAGGGGGCGTTCCCTCCAGGGATAGGCAGTTAAAAATTTTTAGGTCCTGCCTCCCGGAACAAGAGGAAGAGGAAACACCCCACTCTGAAGATGGCCTCCGTATCCCAGAGCAGAAGAAGCCTTCACGGTGAGTAGCCAAGGCTCTTTTTCTGTAAACTAGAATGGTCCAATTTGAACATGTGCTTATTTTACAGTCTTCTATGGAAAATAGATGTACCTCAACCAAGCCCGGAACTCAGTCTCTTTGGTTATATCTTATACCCATGGGCACCTGGATGTTCTCTGTGTCTATACCACATTATCACACAACTTCTCTACAAGAACAGAATCTCCTACAGTGCATCACGAGAATGTTTATGTTCAGTTTAACAACAAGAAAGTTTCTAGCTTGAATGGTGCCAGGAGAGATCTTGGGAATAATATGTGTACTACCCATTTCCCCATTTCTTTCTAAAATGATTTAAAAACCTGAATTACAGAAATATAATAAATTTTGTGAAACAGTGCAGATATACTTAAATAGACATAATTTGAGTTTGAGAAAGCTTTTGGTGCAGAATCCAAACAAAGGAGTGTGTAATTTGGAAGTTTGCCATGACATTTTTGAGTAAATCAGCAATGACCGATAGCAAGATAGGCCTCTCTGTGTAACACCATGCAGCACAAGCATCTATTGAAATATTGAGTTTAGCTATGATAATTTTGTTATTAAATTAGCTTACAGGAACACTGCCTTTAAAACTCATGATATTCATGTGAGAAATGTACTGGTCTGAAAGTCATTTCATTGTGCTGACTATCCTGAGTAAACCAAGAGTTGCTTCCAAGTACAGTCAGAAGGTTGCCAGTAGAACAGCTGGATTTAAATCCAGTAGCACATTAGAGACCAACAAGAGTCAACACTAAGGGAGCTTTGACTCTCGAAAGCTTATACCCTGAAAATCTTGTTGTTTCTAAAGCTCTACTGGACTTGAATTTAGCTGTTCCAGATACATGGACATATATTGACTGCTCTGATTGTCAGAGGCTCTTCATGGACAAAGGCAGAGAAAGGTCTTTCCTTTCCCCTTACTCTCAATTGAATAGGAGATGCCAAGGTTGAGTTTGGGACTTCTTGCTCTCTAGCTAAGAGAGAGTAAGCCTAGTGGCACCTTAGAGGCTACGTTTTTGTTTTTTTACTTTCAGTTCATAATATTCTACCAAGTGTCCTCTCTATTTCTTCAGAAATATTGACCAACAAGACTTTTATTCATACAGTAGTTATTTTCACTTAAATTTATTAAAGACTGTAGACCAGGGGTCCCCAACCTTTTTCAGCCTGCAGGCATCTTTGGAATTCTGACACAGCATGGTGGGCCCAGCCACAAAATGGCTGCCACAGCTTACCTTCAACCACACAGTGAAGATCATTGTGCTGTGGTAGCAGCTGTGTCAAACAACTTTTAAAAAATCTGCACAGCCGATCAAATCTCTAGTGGCCAATCAAAAGCCTTGCTGGGCAAAAGTCCCACCTAGCCCTGCTCATTTTCTATAAACACTTGCCGGGCACCAAGAAAGGTGTCAGTGGGCACCATGGCCCCTACGGACATGATGCTGGAGATCTTAGTTGTAGATTATTCATCAAAACAAGGTGGACAAAGAATTAAATCTTATCCAAACAAAGTCTGTATTAATCTAAAGGAGAACATTATATAGATTAAAATTTATTTCTGGACCATGACAACAGAGGAGCCTTTTGAAATCAATAGACTGAAGAATTTTATTATTTAACAGAATAAATTTATTACTCACAGGCTCAATATGTGCTATTGGTACAGGTATAGTGTTTTCATTTATTTCTTATGCAACAGTCCCTTGTAAAGTGTGTATAGTACTTGTTGGATTGGCTCATTTAGCATAGCTGACAGGATCTGTGAAAGATAACTGAATGCCATACGTACATAAGGTTTTGTTTAATACTAGGGACCGAGGGGACAACAAGGAGATGCTGGTCCTGTAGGAGAAGTGGGCTTTGAGGTGAGTATCTGATTATTTTAAAATCAAGACCAAAAAGTTACAAGAATGCTTCTAACTGTGATTCTCTATTTTTCTTCCAATTCACATTGTCTTTGAATATCCATATCCTATTTCTAAAATTGCCATATTTTGAGCAGACACAATATTAAGGTACTTTCTGCAGTTTTACATGCATCTTTCAGAATACCTTCTGCAGATCTGTCAACAAACTTGATTGGGCCAGAATTGCCTCCCACGGTCTACAAAACATAAAATTTAATTGTATAGTCAAATAGTAGCCATAAGTCTGGCTTCAGTTTGTTGAAAAGATCATGTATATGTTTCAAGCATGCCAATTTACACACCTGGAGCTTGAAGGTGACAAAGAGGGTAATTATGTAAATTAAAATGCTGCTATTTAGATGTGTTAATAGCCTCCCATCCTGAAAAGCTTATTAAGTGAAGAGAAGCCTCAAATCAACTTGTATGGGGGAAAGTCAATGCCATTCAGTAGGTAAATGGAAACAGCAAGATATTGGAGCTTGAGCCAGATAAAAATCAGTAAGCTAAATCGAAGTCAGGATTAGTAATGGCCAGTGGGGCTAGATGAGGTGAGGAATATGAAAGCCTGAAGAGAAGGAGGTACTGCAAGCCCCTGGCCCATAAAAACTAACATAGCTTCTCAAAAAGCCTCTAATTTATACAAGAGTCTGTTGAAAAGAGTCAATTTCTTTTTCAGTCATATGACTCTCCTTGGGTGCCACATTTTGCTTTCACATTTGGAAAACATTTAGTGGTGAAAGTGGATAACCTTTGTTATGTTTTCAATGCAGGGACCACCTGGCCCAGAGGGAGAATCGGGACTCCAAGGAGAACCAGGTGCAAAGGTGATTGTTGGAATAGTTTGTTTCAAGGATGCCATTTGAAAAAGAGGAGGAACAGTTGTCTCTCCCACCTGATGTATCAGAGCACATTTGGTTATTTCTTGAGATAGCCAGTACCTCACAGTCGCTTCCTATCATTTTAAACTTAAGTGGCCTATGTACTAGGTACGCATGCCAGAAGCAGAGTTTGTTTTGACATTTGAGTGGTACCTGGTGTGTGGGGCAGAGGTTGTCCATATCTTTATCCACACCCCAAAACACTATCCATCCAGTACTGCATGGCTTCTTGAAACTCTCAATGTTCATGCATGAAACAGAATAACATAAAGGCAAATTAATGTTTTGTTGGTTCTTGTAGGTTATCCGGGCTGTGTAACCGTGGTCTTGGAATTTTCTTTCCTGACGTTTCGCCAGCAACTGTGGCAGGCATCTTCAGAGTAGAAACACTGAAGGAGTGTCCTTCAGTGTTACTACTCTGAAGATGCCTGCCACAGTTGCTGGCGAAACGTCAGGAAAGAAAATTCCAAGACCACGGTTACACAGCCCGGATAACCTACAAGAACCAATGAACTCCGACCGTGAAAGCCTTCGACAATATAATGTTTTGTTGTTTAGTTGGGTTTGTTTCATAATGCTGCAATGACATGAGATGGTGTCACTTCAGATATCACCATCCTTTCTGCTGTTGTTCCTGCAGTCTACGAATTTGATTTTGTATATATGTGTTGCATGTGACAGGGAGACAGTGGTCCTGCTGGCAACCCAGGAGAACCAGGAGAACAAGGCTTAAGAGTAAGTGATGGTTACAGAACATGCTTAACAGAGGCTTTTATGTGATTCATGATGTATGGGTCTGGTTTCTATCTAGTATAATAAGCTTACATTAATGTGTGAGTCACTAATCTCTGCATTTATCTTCATTAGAAGGAATACAGCAGGGGTCCCCAAAATGGTGCCTGTGGGTGCCATGGTGCCTACTGGAACCTTTTCTGGTGTCTGCCAAGTTGTTTTAGGAAGTGGGTGTGGCCAGGTAGGGCTTTTGCCCAGCAAGGCTTCTGATTGACTATTGGAGATTTGATTGGCTGTGCAGATTTTTTTTTTTTTAATGTTCTGGCTCTGTAAAAAGTGATTCCCTAAAGGCTTGAACAGACATTTAGTTGAAAGCGATGAGTGAAGGATGATGGATAAGTCTACTCGAGGCTCTGGTTTAGAACTGGATTTGGTAAACCAAGCTAAAATCAACAAATAGTTTAAATTTTACATATCAATTCCAAGTTTCAGAAAAACTTAGCAGATTCTTGGTATTTCCTGTGATATTATCAGGAGCACCATAGTCTTTTCCTGACCCTTCCCCAGTATCTCCCAATGAGGCTGTGGTACTAGTGGTGGCCTGTTGGCCAGCTGACTACCTGGTGATTAGGAATGTCTCTCTTCTCCCCCCTTCTTTCCTCTTCTCATTTTCCAGGTATAGCTTGAACTACTATGAAGACCATCAAAATTGATTTTATAAAATGAATATTCAGGGAGAGAACCATGTTAACCATGGGCAAAACAGCTGTACAGAAACACCTTCAACTCCTTGAATGCTCTTTGCCAGTATGCAAGACACCAGGTAAACCCTGGGAAATGCAGTCTTAGGAGAAGGATGGTGAAGCAGAGAGACAAAGAAGGGGACATCTCTATTTGTTCAAAGTCCTTGGAGGGAGGGAGGCAAGGAGAGAAAGAGACCATTCTCCTGTCCACCTGCTGACAGTCCAGGTGGGGCCTGGAGTTCTTCCAGACTCACAGCTGATCTTCAGACTACAGAGATACATTTCGTTGGATGAAATGGCAGCTTTGGAGGACATATTTGCTACAACATCCTCACAGAGTCCCCCAAAGCCACAGTTGGCAACCATATGCTGACTGCTATTTCCTGCCACACTGGCAATGTGGGTTTGGAGGGATAAGGAGATGGAAGGGGGACGATTTAGAAGAATGGGTTCTTCTCTGGCTTAGATATACAGTCCAAGCTGAAGAAGAAGAGAGGGCTGTAAATGTTTTATTGGTAGCAAGCATTACAAGGTTCCTATTCCTCTCCCTGGAAACTGGAACTTCAGCAGCATCCCTGCCATCTTGGTCCAATAGACTGAGACATACGACTTCACTTGGTAGAGTTCTTCCTCTGGCAGAAGAGCCAATTATGTTGGAGGGAGGCTCCTTCGACTGGAGGACATGCTGAGTGAAATGGTAGCATCCATGCCATCATCATTAAGCTGAATGCTTAATCAGGGGTTCCCAATCTTTTTGAGCCTGTGGATTCTTTTGGGATTGTGACATGGGGTAGTGGGTGCAAGCACAAAATGGCTTCCAAAAGTGGCAGGGCCAATCACAAGCAGGCTGCTGGAAGAGGTGGAGCCAAACACAAAATCACATATTTACTTTTATTTAACATTTTATTTCAAATATTTACAGCCGATCTTCTCTCTATGAGCAAAACAAACCACAAGTATGGAACAGTTTAAATATAACAAATATACATAGTTAAACAGTGCTGTTAAGACAGTGTAACAAGCCAGAGGGTCACTTCAGTTTCTTCACTTTTATCAGAAGCAAGAGGGCTGGTTTGTAGCAAGCTCTTTCTTTCTTTCTTTCTTTCTTTCTTTCTTTCTTTCTTTCTTTCTTTCTTTCTTTCTTTCTTTCTTTCTTTCTTTCTTTCTTTCTTTCTTTCTCAGACTACTATAAAATAAAGAAAAAAGAGAACATATTCAGATTTAGGCTTTCTGCTCTTTATGGTTCACAGAAAGCATACATTATTAGGAGGCTCAACATACAAAACACAACTCACCAGACGAGTATGAGATTTGACACTGCATATCAGCTGCAAGCTTTCGAAAATTGGAGGCATAAAATGATATGGCAACTTGCAGGCAATTATTCAAATGGTTTTCTTTCTTCCTTTTTGCAAGCAAGTTTGCCCCTATAAAAGATGCAATGGTGGTGAGAACGACTTCACTGTCCACCCCAAGCCAGTCAGGCTCCTTTTAACTTTTTTCAACAGAAAGAATTCGTGAAGTGAAAGAAAGAAGTGGGGATTGCCTTAACAGAGGAGAGTCTTCATAGAAGAATATATTACTCATTTTGAGAGGAAGGGGAAAGTGTGGGTGTTAGCAGCTGTAGGAATAACAAAGCCACACAAAAAGGAAGTCATAAAGGTTGTAGCAGACACACCGGAGCCAGCAGCCCCTTAAGGAGGAAAATGTTACCTTCAGAGGAAAAAATGATCAAAGAAGTTACTTGAGCTAGATCAGCAGGAAAGAGGGAACTGCTCTTCCAAGTGCTGAAACAAACACCAAGTCAAATCTGCTAAATTCAGAGTGAGTGCAATCCTTCCAGCCAAACAATCTCTCCACTAAGACAAGGACCCGCCCATTTCCTGAAAATGTGCAGTGGGCGCAAGAAATGGTGTCTACGGGCACCCGGGCGCCCATGGGCTACATGTTGGAGACCCCGGCTTAGTCATGGATATCTTTTTTAAAATACAAAAGGCCTGGAAACTTGATTTGATTTTAGATTTTCAGAATTTTGGTCTCTTAATGAGGGCAAAACAAGTATATTATCATCAGTGGGTACACTAAAACAATGCCTGTATTTGTGTCAATCAAAATTCTCAAAATAGTGAATCTGCTTCAGAGTTCCACAGATCTCTTCTTTAGGCTAGCTGTTAAAAGGAAAACAGAGAACAAGGTGTTTCTGTTAAAGAACATGGTCAAAACTTGGTGTGCAGTTTTATTACTGTTTTAAAACTGTCACAGAGGAAGCTTTTGCAGATTACAAGTGTAAAAATAACTTTAAATCCTCAGGTTGCATTAGGGTATGTTGGGGTGGGGGTGATGACTGTACTTCCTTTGAAAACGTAAAAAACAGCAGTGTGGTATCATCATTGTAAATTTAATCCAGAATGCTAAACTGTTTTAAAGAAGGCAAAAGGAATATACTATATTCCAATAAATGCTTGCCTTTTTAAGGCAACCATTTCAATTCATGATGTAACCCTGAAGAAATTCTCAGTTTTTTGTTTTAAGCTCATCTTCAGAAATTCCAAAAACTGACCACTGACCTGTTTCCATCACTCTGGTCTCAATGTTTGGAATAGAAATCCTCCTGCATCCTGTAATGTAGGATTTATTCAGCCTAGATTTGCTCAATGGATGTACCGTCCTTCTGTCCCTGCGTGTCCCATGTCATTTTTAGCCATGTTTTCAATGTTGTTCCCCCATTTTGGATATTTTTACATTACAGTTTTTGGAAGTGAAAACAAATTTGTTTTATTGCTATTTAAAAATAGGGTGTGCCTGGACCACCTGGGGAAGATGGCATCCATGGAAAAGATGGCTCAAAGGTACATTTATCAATTCTCACAATTAGAACTGTTCCGTTGCAGTTTTTCTGTGGAGGATGAATGCTGCACTCACAGTAAGAAATCAGAGAGGTAAATGCCACAAAGGCCATTTATGCTGGATTGTTAGCCTCGCAAACCCCATGGAACTGCCCCAGGGCTTCTTTGAAGTTACTCATGATTTTTTCTGCCTTCAGAAGTCACTTCGCAGCCACCGCCCACATATCCCACGGTTTCCCAAACCTGCTTTATAGTGATTTAAAGTCTGCTTCAAGGCAAAATCAAGGCAAATCACTGCCATTTCCATGCATAGTCTTAATTTAGGTTTTCTCTCCCCACACCCATTCTTGCTTGTCCCTCCAACTCCCCCCACCCCAAGCCATTTTTTTCAGTCAAGGAAGTGGACGGGGAGAGAGAGGGGAGGCATGCACGCCAGTGGGGGCTGCACTTCCAGGCTTCTGCCACAGCTCCCCACACACACAAACTGAAATGCTGCTCTGCAAGCCGCGATCAAATGCTGGGTTCCAAAGCAGGCTTCTCTCTGCCCCCTATTGCTCCAAGCAACCAAAGCCCCCCCTTCAGCACCCCCCCACTTTGCTCTGGACACTGCCCCCTCCTCCTTCTATGGCCCAGTCACACTATTGCATTGGTAGGAGGAGGAGGAGGAGAAAAGTTGGTTTTTATATGCCGACTTTCTCTGGATTCCAAAGCAGGCTTCTCTCTGCCCCCCATTGCTCCAAGCAGCCAAAGCCCTCACCCTTCAGCATCCCCCCCTTTGCTCTGGACACTGCCCCCTCCTCCTTCCATGGCCCAGTCACACTATTGCAGTGGGGGGGGAGGAGGAGAAGAAGAAGAAGAAGAGTTGGTTTTTATATGCCGACTTTCTCTACCACTTAAGGGAGACTCAAACCGCCAGTGCCTCTTATTCTCTGATACGAGGCCACTTACGCTGGCGGCAGAGTCTTCAGACTACTTTCAGCCCCCCACCTCAGGAATGGGCTGTAACTAACCTTCCAATATTGTAGAAACTTCACTTTGCAGGTCTTATAGAAAATACAGCACAAGTTTTTATACATGATATGATGAGTGCCCTTGAGCCATTTTTTGTCCCCTTTATATGCAGGCGTGAACATTGTTAATGTAGGGTAGAAAGCAATAGAGCCCATTTTGAATTCATTCCGCTTTGTGGTTTGGGTTTTGCATTCAGATTACAAACACAGAAAATGCAAAAAAGCATGTTCATGTGATGAAAGCATTGTATTACTAGGTTCCAACCTGCCACTGAAGGATCACTGTATTAATGTGTACTTAAAGAAAGGCAGGGTTAGAAGGAACAAATTCCTACATAATGGTTGCTTATGTTTTGTTTTAGGGAAATGTAGGAGACAAAGGGCTTTCTGGAGAAGATGGTGAAAAAGGAGAGCCCGGAATTCCAGGAGCTACAGGCCCAGCTGGTCAACCTGGCATAAGGGGCATTCCAGTAAGCACTCTCCGAATGCTGCACATTTAACAGAAACAAGATCATTAGGTCTTCAGTGCTTTGGCTTTTAACTATGCCATGTGAGCGATTCTTCACTTTAATAGTTCTAATAATTTAAATGAATTGAATTAAATGATTGCACAGAGAAGCCATTGAAATTCATAAACATCAGCACAACTTTAACAGAAAAGAGGAGAGTTTAAGAATGAATAAGGCTTGGCTTCCTGCCCTGAAAAACCTCCAGACAAAGACAACATTCAACAATAGCCATACAGATTAGCTTTGGATTACACACATTAACAGATCACTTCAGGATACAATGGTTCCATATTAACATACCATACCCTCATTAGCACATTATCTTGATACTTACAGGACAATACTTTTGCAGGACAATACTCAGCTCAAACCCAACCCCTTTCTGACTATATATTACTCTTCCTACACCCTTGACACTGAGAGACACTGTCCTTCAGTGTTACTACTCTGAAGATGCCTGCCACAGTTGCTGGCGAAACGTCAGGAAAGAAAATTCCAAGACCACGGTTACACACCCCGGATAACCTACAAGAACCAATGAACTCTGACCGTGAAAGCCTTCGACAATAATTTAAATGAATAATTTAAAAGTATAAAATGCTTTCTCACAAAACACATGTAAGGTGAGGGAATTACTTTAATATTCACTAGTTGCTGCTCAGACACTATCCAGGATGTGCCCATGACATGCATTCATTATTGTAATTGTTGTGGTACCTGGGTAGGAGGGGGTTGGGATTGCATTTTCCCAGCATCAAAATACTATGGCCTGAAAGCTTATATGATTTCCTCTCAACAGAAGAGGAAGAAAGATGTCTGGATTTCATCCACTAACTGAATAACAGTTCCACATCTATTGTACAAAACTTATCTGTACATGGATTGAAAGTCATGGCCAACGTAGCAACAGCTGAGTGGTTTATTTGAAACAAGTTGTTGGTTGCAGTCCAGCTGAACTGGAATGGGATCCTTCCTGTCTCACAACAAGCAATAATTAACACCTCTGCTTGCAGCCATAGTAATGGAACCCACACAGTGGATGATTGTGGAGAATTCACTAGTGCTCAGAATGGCTTGAGATGGTTCAAAAGTGGTGCTTGCATTTTCAGAGCCTTGGTAACCCTGGTATCACAAACTGGCAATGCATGTTGCCCTTTTGAGGTGAGATTGGGGACAGAGATCTCTTCATATATGTTAAAGGCTCTGTACACTTCATACAGGTTCTATGTTGAGCCTACAAGGAAGACAACATCCAAGTTAGAGTTTTATCTCAGTTAAAGAGGCTAACATCAACAAGCAGAACAGATTGTAGACTGTTCATTAATAGAAACTCAGTTGTTGCAGAACAGTACCATACTGCATACCATCATGCATGTGTGAAAAATTTCAGATGTCTTTGTAATTGCCTCTCATTTTCTTTGGTATAAGTCCCAGAAGGAGAAATGCAGAGGGCACACATTACTGAGGTTTCACTTGCATTTTCAGTTTTCTTCTTTGTGTCACAAAGGAGCATGGACACAGGAAGTGTAACCTCATATGTACTTCCATTGACTGCAGAATATCCTAAATCATACCTAGTTGGTAAGCTATGGTTTCATAACACAGGTTCACATCCTGATAGTTTAATTTAACAAACATCAGTCAACACAGTACTGTTTTGCTTCTTACATTATAGTCTTGTAACAAAGTCAAATGGTAGCTTCATGGGAATTTAAATTTGAGGTGCCCACAATAAAGCCTTACAGCCTATTTTCCAGACCAGGAATAATTAGAAATATGACTGGGCCTCAAATGTGCCAAAGACAACGCTGCAGCATCACAGGTTCTGTAGTACTGTGGGAAAGGTTTCCTGAGTGTGAATTTATAGGTTGAAGTAAAATGGCCAAATTCACTGAATTTGTTGATATGAAGATGAAAGCATGTATATAAGCTTAATAAATATAGAAGAACAAATTGTCAGAATACAGATATTCATCTTCAGTCTTCTGTGCAGTCCCACACTGGGACTGCCATGGGGGAGGCCTGCTGCAGAGAGATTCATTTGTAAGCTTTAAAGCCTTCTATTGGGCACCCCTCCAACTCGGAACCATTGCAATATGTTTTCCTGCCCAAACTGTCACATGCTGCAAGGGGATGGCACTCCCTCTCCCTCAGCAACTTCTTTGCCACCATTGGAACAGGTTATTTTCCTCATTTCTTACAGCTGAGGTAAATTTTTCTATGATTTTCTTTTGTGGGCTATGGCAGAGACAGTCTATTTTGGCAAACCCTTTCTTTTACTCTGCCTCTCATCCGTTGGTTGAAAAAAATAATCTTTACCTCACCCTGCCTTCATTATATTGGGACTTCTCTTCTGTATTTCCTTGGATTGAAAGATGACTCAAAAAGCCTTATTCAAGAAATGTGCTCATTGTGGCACCAAAATGCCCAATTCTGACTAACATGACCTCTTCCTCCTGTGCCTTGATGAAGAACATAATGTCAGTGCCTGTAATGCTTGTCAACAGTTCATCCCTAAAGACAGAGGAGATCGCACTTCGCTTCTCAAGGTAATGTTGTGCGAAAAGGACAGCCATCTAAGTGCACCTTGAAATCAGCCTCAGTAGTCTCAGTTCCATCTAAGGTTCACACCAAACCATCTTGGCGCCAGTCAGGATCACCATTGGCTTCAGTTCTGAGGAGCACATCGGAACTGCCTGCAAAGAAAACAAGATCCAAGACTAGACATAAGCGAAGTTGAAGTCTGACACTAGGAAGCACCGGACTTGATCTGTTTCAGCCCCGGAACCGATACCCAAACCCAAGGACATCCTCCTGGACCCACCAAGGATGCCTTCACTTTGTTCTGTGTCTCCTGCTCTGTTGGTTTTGGAGGGTGAGATCATGTTGGATCTGATGGTCTCCATGGATCTGAAGCCAACTCTTCTGGATCCAGGTGTGCAGGCCTCTTGGCCACATCCATTACCTCCCTTCCTGTGGCAACCATATCCATATTACATGTCACTGGCTTACCTTCAGAAGTGGAGCAAATATGCCCAACCATCTTGACACTCTGATTCGGGGATTCACCAAGCGTCATGCTGTCAAGTCCCAACTTCTGCAACTGTATCGGTTCCACCCATTATTCACCCTCCTGGACCACTATTGGAGTCTGAGGAGGAGGACATTGTGTTAGGATCTGAGCATAGTTCAGAAGTCATTCACCATTTCCAGATATTCAGAACATTTAATACAATGACATATTAGAACACTTTATAATTACCAACTCTCCATTACTGAGCCCTGACCTGGATTGCTCAGGCTAGCCTGATCTCGTCAGATCTCAGAAGCTAAGCAGGGTCAGCCCTGGTTAGTATTTGGATGGGAGACCACCAAGGAATACCAGGGTTGCTGTGCAAAGGAAGGCACTGGCAAACTGCCTCTGTTAGTCTCTTGTCATGAAAACCCCAAAAGGGGTCACCATAAGTCAGCTGCGACTTAACGGCACTTTACACACACACATCCATTACTGGCCTTGTGAGTTTTATCATATTCTGTCTGTTTTATCATACAGTCCTTAAACATTAAGATAGATACACAGGGTATCATACCATGGCACATTCCGTGATGTTTGTCTTGCATAGCACATTGCATACAAAAGGAAAAAAGAAAAAGAAAAACAAAATTTAGTCAGCTGCAACACATTTTATTCTGTTTATTTTCTCAGTCACCAAGTATATCAGCAGTATTTTTATTACGAATCAATTAACATCTAATCCAGAAGTTAGCTGTTTATAAAAACATTGTCTGCTGAAATCTTTTTACACTTTGACTACACTGTTTGTTTTCAGAAAATGACAGTCAACAGCTTCCTTCCATCCCTAAATTACTATTTTATATGGCTATAAAAAGCTTAGGCTGGGGAATTAAACTGAATTATGAAACAGGCCCATCCACTAAGTGTAAAAAAAATGTAAATGTGACCCAAAACAGATTGAATCTTAACTGCCTAAAGTTTTAAAGTTTGGTTGAGGAAGGAAGGAACATAAGAAAGGCCCTGCTGGATCAGACCAAGGCCCATCAAGTCCAGCAGTCTGTTCACACAGTGGCCAACCAGGTGCCTCTAGGAAGCCACTAACAAGACGAGTGCAGCAGCACCATCCTGCCTGCGTTCCACCGCTCCCAAAATAATAGGCATGCTCTTCTGATACTAGAGAGAATAGGCATGCAGCATGACTAGTATCCATTCTAACTAACAGCCATGAATACCCCTCTCCTCCATGAATAGGTCCACTCTCCTCTTAAAGCCCTCCAAGCTGGCAGCCATCACCACATCCTGGGGCAGGGAGTTCAACAATTTAACTATGCGTTGTGTGAAAAAAATACTTTTATCTGTTTTGAATCTCTCACCCTCCAGCTTTAGCAGATGACCCCGAGTTCTAGTATTATGGGAGAGGGAGAAAAACCTCTCCCTGTCCACTCTCTCCAAACCATGCATAATTTTATAGATCTCTATCATGTCTCCCCTCAGCCCCCTTCTTTCCAAGCTAAACAGCCCTAAGCGTCTTAACCGCTCCCCATAGGACTATTGCTCTAGTCCCCTAATCATTTTGGTTGCTCTTTTCTGCACCTTCTCAAGCTCTGTAATATTTTTTTTTTTTAGGTATGGTGTCCAGAACTGTACACAGTATTCCAAGTGTGGTCTTACCATAGATTTGTACAAGGGCAGTATGATATCAGCAGTTTTATTCTCTATTCCTCGTCTAATTATGGCCAGCATGGAATTTGCCTTTTTTACAGCAGCCGCACACTGGGTTGACATCTTCATTGAGCTATCCACTACCACCCCAAGTTCCCTTTCTTGGTCTGTTTCTGCCAGGACAGATCCCATCAGTGTATATGTGAAGTTGGGATTTTTTGTCCCAATATGCATCACTTTACACTTACTTACATTGAATCTTATTTGTCATTTTAATGCCCATTCTTCCAGTATGCAGAGATCCTTCTGGAGCTCTTCACAGTCCGATTTTGTTTAAACCACCCTAAATAATTTGGTGTCATCTGCAAACTTGGCTACTTTACTGTTTAACCCCAACTCCAGGTCATTGATGAACAGGTTGAAAAGCACCGGTCTGTTAACCCGAATTGCTCTTTAAATGGGGAAATTAGCTGAGCAATCGGAAACTATGTATTTATAAAACGGGATCTCAACCAACTATACCAGAGCCCATTAACTGTGACCTTTGAAATCAAGACAGAGGCAAAAGGATTCCAAATTAAAAGCATTTATGTTTCTTTTCATTCAATGGTGCAACACAAACATACACAGAGAATCTAAGAATAAAGGTAGTAGGAAGAGACTTTTGCCAGATGGCAGGAATATTTTTATGGGATATACGATACCTTTCCAGTAGTCCAGAGTTCCATAGGATCAAAAATGAATAAAAGGGGGCCGTGGAGGTCTGGGATAAAAAGAGGGCAGGGGTAACCCCCTGCGTGCTCCAGCATGTCTGCTTACTCCGGCAGAGTGGCAAGCTGTATAAAATGGGAGGCCCTAAGGTAACATTATGGGCTGTGGGCACCCCAGATATACTGTTTTTTCTGGGGGAGGGATAATGGGAGTACCTCTCCTAGTGTCAGGCTCCAGCAAATTCACAGCGTTTCAGCAATAGACCTTCAATCCAGGCAGAGTAGCGATTCAAAGATTTATTTCAGAAGTCAGTGATTTCAGTAAGAGACACGCAAGGTTGGAATACATGACAGGGGGAGTGGGGATACATTTATAGGGCTGATACAATAGGGTTACAGAAACAAAGAGACAATGTAGTCGTTTCCTGCCGGTAACGACTTAAGTAAAACTGAAACAGAAACAATCATGAGCAATCAGTGGAGGAGATGGCCAGCTCTCGGCTTTGTGTGCGGGACCCGATATCAGATCGAAGATTTACATGGGCGGGTCCCAATACAATTGTAAATCTCTGGCCGGAGCTCGTGTGCAAAACCAGGGGGGAAGGAGTGCACGGAGAACTCCATCTTGTTTGCGGGGGAACCATCTTGTTTGAGGACGGAGCTGTCAGAAGCCCTATCTGACACCTAGGTTCCCAGGTGACAAAAGGATTAATCTTCAGCTGCCGGGGTGGGGAGGTGAGAATTTAGAAATCTATTCTAATTCCAATGGCTTTTGCAACCCGGGAGGAACCGGGAGATTATTGCTGAAGTGATTAACGTTCTTAAACAAAAGGCGCGATCTCTGCTAACGTCTGGGGATCGCTGCTGCATAGCTAGAAGGACGACTCATCGCTGATATCAGGATCGCTGCTGATAACCCATTAAGCTGCTGATGTTGCAATGGGAGAGGGGGGTGTTGGCACTGACTACGTGACTGTCTGCTTTCCACAACATGGCTGCGGCTGGAACAGAGTTTGCACAGGAACATGGAGTCTCTCAGGTTTACTGGAGGTTGCCCTTGCTTCTGCTTCCTAGCTGCCGGCTGCATGGAGCGCACAGGAGCGGCCGTGTCAGTTTCAACAGAGCTCACTGCGGCCGTCCCAGTAGCTTTTGGGGGCGGGCGCGCGGCTGGAACAGTAGTCGTGTACCTGCATATCGGGTTGCCATGTCCAGTCCGGGAGTTTAGGCGGCCCGTATGCTTACAGGTCCCAACACAGATCCCTGAGGCACCCCACTGCTCACATCCCGCTATTGGGAGAACTGACCATTGATTCCTACTCTCTGCTTCCTATTTTTCAGCCAGCTCTCAATCCATAAGAGGACTTGTCCTCTTATCCCGTGACTATGAAGTTTGCTTAGCAGTCTTTGGTGGGGGACTTTGTCAAAAGCTTTTTGGAAATCCAAATACACAATATCCACAGGCTCATTCCTGTCCACATGCTTATTGATGCTTTCAAAAAACTCTAATAGGTTAGTGAGACAGGACCTACCGTTACAGAAGCCATGTTGGGTTTTGCCCAGCAGACCTTGCCCTTCTATATGCTTGACAATTTTATCTTTAATAATGCATTCCACTAATTTACCCGGAACAGACTTAAAGCTAACTGGCCTGTAATTTCCTGGGTCCCCCCTTGGAACCTTTTTTATAAAAGGGTGTTACATTGGCCATTCTCCAGTCCTCTGGTACAGAGGCTGATCGAAGGGACATATTACATATCTCTGTTAGAAGTTCAGCAATTTCCCATTTGAGTTCTTGAAGAACTCTAGGATGAATACCGTCTGGTCCCTGTGACTTGTTAGTTTGCAGTTTGTCTAGACGTTCTAGGACTTCCTGCCTTGTTACCACTATTTGCCTCAGTTCCTCATTTTCCCCTCTCCAAAATCTCTGTTCAGGAGAAGGAATCTGCACTGTATCTTCAACAGTGAAGACAGATGAGAAGAATTCATTTAGTTTTTCAGCAATCGCTTATGGGATTATTATTATAGGATGGCAATAATAATCACTTCTGGGCCCAGGGTTAAAGCTGCAGTTTTAAACTGTGCATGGTTTGTTGGTGATGTAAGACTTCCTGGTGGGAATTCCAATGGAACCGGCAGAACAACCCAGTGACTGGTTGGCACAGTTCCCCCACCCTCAAATATTTTTGTGCATTGATGGCTAGCAAGGAGTTGTGTGAGTTCATCATGGATTTTGGGGAGTGGACCAAAATGGAGGTTTACTGCTCCAAGCTGTTTCCAATATGTCATTCGACAGGAGGGAGCTTTACCACAGTGTATAAAAGGAAGAACTAGCTTTGTCAAGTGCAAGACACTGATTGACTTCCATAATCTTTCAAGAGATACAGAAAGGGATTAGTGATGATGACCATTTAACAGTCAACTGAAGTATTTAACATAACTGAAGTGCTATTACTAAAGATGTGGTATCACTTAAATTTTTATTCTGAATCCATGTCAAAGCAAATCTTTAACATACTGGGCTGCTTCCACACAGGGGCTTGAAAACATTCCCCCTCCATGGCAGCTCCTCCCTGGGGAGTTGGAATGGCATCCATACTCACCTGTTGCCACTCTGCTTGCTGCTGCCACTCTTGCCTGTTGCATCTGCAAAGGGGGCTTCCTGGGCCACAGATAAAACAGCAATCACACCAGGCCCCTGTAGCCCAGAAAGCCCCCTTTTCCCCTTTCCCTAATGAGTCACACAATAGTGGTGCAGTACAGCTTGGCTGGGAAGGCAAAAAAAAGTCCTAAAAGGGGAGATACCACATTGTAGCACATTACACTGTTCCCTTTTGAAAGCAGTGTCTCAGCCCCCTCCCTGTACTATCAATGGAGGGAGCATCCACACAAATGCTCCTCCATAGCCACTATGAAGAATCTCCTTTGACCCAGATCAAAGTAGATTTGTTTTCAATGTTATTTAAAGGGAACTGCATGAGTCGTGATAAAAATGAGCATAATGCCATGTTGATGTTCATGATGATGTTGGGGCATCCTGCTGTCCATACAGGGAAAATTCTCCATGTAATATCAGCCTTGTTCTCCTTTCCTCATTTACTAGTTGTGGGGGTATTTTAATATGGCCTGAACTGCTCTGCAGGCAACATAAAAACCGGACATGTTTCTGCTTCAGGGGCTTTTTCTAACTAGTTGCTGTCTTTCTTATCTAAACCTGCTGTCAGGAGCTAAAGGAGTACAAATATATCTACTTTCGATTCACTAGGGCAGGGGTCGGCAAACTCATTAGTCAAAAGAGCCAAATATCAACAGTACAATGATTGAGATTTCTTTTAAGAGCCAAATTTCTTAAACTTAAACTATATAGGTAGGTACACTGTTTATTAACTTAATAAACTTGAGTTAAAGTTTTAAGTCTTAATTAAACTATAGGTACACTGAATAAAACTTGATATCATACTTAATAGTGATCTTATTTATTGATAAAAATTAAATTGTAAGCCCCTGCCATTTCCCCCTCCCCGCCTGGAGGCCTGGTCTACTGCCATAAAAGGCTACTGGTAGATCTGGCCTCCGGCTGAGTCCCATTGGGAGGCCAGGTCTACCAAAGGAAGCCTGCCCCTCCCAACAGCTGATAGGCGGGGGGGCAGGAACCGCCGAGCCACCCGGCCAGCAATCGCGCGGCTAGAGGGGAGGGGAGGCTTTAGCCTCCCAACCATTGAGGGCAAGGGAAAGGGGGACCTGGCCATTCTCCACGGCGGGGGGGGAGCGACAGCGCGCCCGCTCGCCTGCTCTCTCGCGCTCGCTCGCTCTCTCAGGCACGCCGGCTCCACAGCCCGGCTGTTGCCGGCGCAAGTGGGCGCAAGAGCAGGGGCTCCGAACCAATTTCGGAGAGCCGCACTCAATGGGCCAAAGAGCCGCATGCGGCTCGGGAGCCGCAGTTTGCAGACCCCTGCACTAGGGAGTGTGTTCTGGATTCTAAATATTAGAATCCAGACTTCAGTCTTTCTGGGCTTGAATACCATATGTAGCTAGATGAAGTGTTTGGCTTCAGTGCAAAATATATTTTAGTCTTCAGCTGTTGTTTTCTGCCCAAACATGTTATGGTTTGTAGCATTTCCACTGGCTTGATAAAAATCTTTCTAAAGATGACATCACTGTGTTACAGCATGGAATTGTCATGCTACCTTCTTCAAGACTGAATTTAACAAGTTTCCCACCACCCCATTTGTAATCTTGAAAACCCCTTGTCAAGATAATTCAATTTATACTACAATTTAAACATGTTCTCAGAACTGTTTTCCCTCGTGACAAATACTACAGGGGCCTGAAGGAGCTCCAGGAAGTCCAGGTCAAAGGGGCCGTCCAGGAAAAAAGGTAATTTATCTTCATACTTCTGTTGGAGTTTATTCTTAAAATCACTTTTTTCTTAACCGAAAATCACTTCTTTTTTAACCGCACAATCTGCATTATTCATTAATAAATGAAGTGCTTGCCAGTTTTAAAATAGAACACTAATATAAATGTTGCATCTATATTGGTTTTCCATTCTCTTTGCATGATAGTTTAATGTTATTCTGTTGCTTTCTCCCTGCACCACTCCCAAATAGGGGGGAAAGGGTCAACTTGGTCCCCCAGGAGAGCCTGGAGTCACAGGTGATCATGGCCATGTTGGAGAAATCGGTCCAAAGGGTTCAAGAGGAACTAGAGGTCCATTGGTTCGTACAATATTAATTTATATTGAGAAGTCTTATGTATAAAGTTTCAAGTACAAAAAGAGTGATGTGGAGATTAAATGTTTTTAATGCTACATTCTTGAAAGATCCTGGATGTTTATAAGATTGTTTAGTTCTTCCTGGTTTATGAATTTTCCAACTGGTGACACAGAACATATTCCTCACCTATGGTTTAATTACACAGAGTTAACCCAGATACTAGCCTTGAATGTGCAGACAGAAGTAACAAATGATGCTTGTGCTGTTCATTGAACTCTTTTAGGCCTTTTATGCATGGTTGCTTCCCTCATGGTCACCCCTCCGATGATTTCAGGTCTTTGTTTTGATTATGCATGCCATTTCCAACCGTCAGAGGTCACCTCGCTCTCCCCCTGTGTTTCCCCACGTTTTGCCTGCATTTTCAATTTTGACATAAAACAGGTCCCTGAAAACTCAGGCAAAATATGGGGAAACACAGGGGGAGAGCGAGGTGACCTCTGACGGTCACATGCATAAATATCTTTAGAGAGATAACAATTGTGTGACCCGCAAGTACTTGTGGGGGGCATGTCATTTTCTTCTTCCTCACTACATCCTTTCCCTTTCCTGAAAGCCCCCATAGCCTCTCCCCTTTTCCTGCTTCCATCTGTCCTTTCTACCCACCAGCCAACCTACCTTTATGTGCCCCCCTGTCTTCAGCTTTCCTTCCTTCCCTCTGGCAGTCTCTTCCCAGGAAAACAATGGCCAATTTATGCTGTGCCCACTGAACTGGGCCCATCTGCACTTGGGGGACTTGCAGGGGGCACTTTGCTTAGTCCTGTATCCCCACCCCACTCTTATTTCCTCTTTCTCTCATCCTAGCAACTCCCATGTTCTCACATTTCCCTACTTCCTCTCCTTTACACCCATCCACCAATCTACCTTCTATCTGCCACCCCATCTTATTTATTTCATTTATCTCCAGCCTTTCTCTACAATGGGGACCCAGTGCAGCTTACATTATTCTCCTCTCCTCCATTTAATCCTCTCAACAACCCTGTGAAGTAGGTAAGGCTGAGAATGTGTAACTGGCACAAGGTCACCCAGTTAGTTTCCACAGCAGAATGGGGATTCAAGATTCCAGTCTAAAATTATAACCACTACATTGTACTGGCTTTTGTGGGATGGCTGCTGTTGAACAATAGCAAGCAGCCAGGCCTGGGTGAATCAAGCAGTTCAGGTAGTATCAGGTAGCCTGGTTGTTGCCAGGCCTTGTCAGAAATACAAGCATGTCATAATATTGTGACAGACAGCTGGTCAGTAAGAGCTGTCAAGGACCTGTCAGATCAGTAGGATCTGCGCTGATGCAACAGGTGGCAATAGCCTGAAGCAGCAGTGTAAACTGGGATAAACCAGATATGGCCAGAAGCATGATGTAACGCTGTGGGTGTAACAGCAGGTGGCCTGATAGATATCTGGATGTAGATATGTATTTAAGTGAGTAGCCTCTAGGGCTCAGTGTTGGGGTGTTATGCTGAGAACTAAGCCGGAGGCTATGCTGGAGAATATACTGAATGGAAGTGTATGCTGGATATTTTATACACTGTAAATAAACAAAGCACTTTTATAGTAGCTGAAGTCTGGTGGAGCGTTTTGGACCAACTGATAAACCCGCTGTACTCCACGATAGGCCTGGCTGCAATGAGTCCTCCCTCAAAGGCCAAAACAGCCCTGGAAAGGGCTCTCCCCCTGCCTTTTATGCACAGAAATGAAGCACAAACCAAGCCTAGAATGCTGGCCAAACTGTTGCGATTGCCTAGCAACAGCCACCAAGGGCATCTCCTTTTATTGTTTGAATTTTTTAAACCACCCATGTTTGTTTGTTTTTAGATTTCAGATTTTGCTGCAAACCTGAGGTATTTTTCAGGTTTGTCGAAAGATCTGTTTTGTCTGTTCACTGCTCCAATCTCCAGATTTATGTATCCTTAGATGGGGCTACACTTCGCTATTATACAAGTGGGAACCCGCAAGGACTTGCAGGAAGCATCTCATTTCCTCCCACCCTACTATTTCCTCTTTCCCTTTCCAGGGTATAAATGAAGTAAATATATAAATAAATACTGATAGCTCATTCTATTATTTCTGCTCTGTTACTTGCTCTCCAGGAGAGCAGGGTGGTAGTAAAATGATTTTTTAAAAATGTGTCGATTTCCTGTGCTCCGATGTACCTTAACTAATTTTATAGTTGTAAGCCCTGTTGGGGTATCTCCAAACTCATGATATAAATATTTTCATCAAAAAACATACTTAACTTTTGCTGGGTTGTTTGCAATATATTTTTGCACATCAGAAGTGTTATGTGAATTACTGTTTAAGTAACTAAATGTGATTAAAATGTGTTTCTTTCTGCTTACACTGTTACAGGGTTATTTAGGTTTAATGGGACCTGCTGGAGAACCTGGAATTCCAGGTTATGGGGTAAGAGACATTTACGGAATATATCCATACAACTGGCTGATTTTTTTCTCTTAACTTTACATTATGTATGCATATTGTATGAAAATTGTCATTAGACAGTGGATAAATCTGTACAGTTCCTTATATAGACATATTGCATCCCATATCTTGTTGTAAGGCTAGAATCTGGGGAGTAACAGTATGCATTAAAGTCTCTTGATGAAGAGCAAACTCTGAAACTAGAGATGATTGTTGTGGTACCTGTGCAGTCATAGATGGGTACTGCGCACATGCAGACCTACTGTGGAGAGGTTGTGGAAGCTCAAAAAATGCCTGAGTGCACTCCATCCACCTCTTCCACGTTGTTTCTCACCTTTTCCAACCTAATAAAGAGGGATCAGAGTGCCCTTCCCTCCGCTCTCTCTCTGCCACTGCTGTGAGAGGTTTGGTAGTAGAAGTTCCAACTCTTCTTCAACCAGCACAAACTGCCAACAATTCTACCTCAGTCCTCTGACTTTAGAGAGCCCAGTGCCTGGAAAATGGCACAAAAAAGCACTCTTCAAAAATGCACATCCTGTAGGTGAAAAATCCCTCACACAGACAACTATGAGAAATGCCTTTTATACCTCAGCGAAGAGCATGATGTCTAGCACTGCTCCATTTGTCGCCAGTTTACTCCCAAGGCAAGGCATGATAGAGCTTTCTCCCTAAAAACAGCACTCTGGGGAAAGGCTTTATCCAGCACCATTAAAGAAAAAGATATGAGCTCAACACTGTTCTCAAACACCAACAGATGGATTCAAGCATCGTTGGTTCCAACTGTTCCAAGACTGAACCCAATCTGTTTGGGCCTGACAAAAAAAACAATTGAACCAGGCTCTGTCCCTGGTTCCCCAGAGCATACCTAAAAAGGCTGGACACAAACACTGAGAGAAGCCTCCCAAGTCTTCCTAGAGGCACTTGGTTGGCCCCTGTGTGAACAGACTGCTGGACTTGATAGACCTTGGTTTGATCCAGCATGGCTTTTCTTATGGTCTTATGTTGTGTTCCACTCCTACCCATTCTCATCCTAAAGACCTAGTTCCTCACAAGCCATCTTTGGGACTGGTCAAAGAAACAGATCCCATTCCAAGAATGCCCTCTCCATGGGATCTTTCATCATGCTCACCCTGCTCCATCTTGGAAGATGAAGTACCAGTCTTGGAACCCTTCATTCCCTGTTGTTAACTGAACCCCCATCTTACTTTTTGGGGATCGACCACTCCAATTGGATCCGGCAGATTTGCATTTGACATTGTCCCGACCATCATACCAAGATCTCCAGTGTGACTATTATAATCAGGGCTTGGATCTATATGTTCCCCTTGCTTCTGACCAAGCAGAAGCAGGCTGCTATCCTAGAAGCAGGCTGCTATCCAGATCCTCTGCCAGATCCACATGAGGAAGCATAGGCCATTAACGCATGGCTGTTTTCACATTTGTTTGTCCCTGTCGTATCTCACACCTTCCAATCCTGCATTCAAAAAATTGAACATATGGGGATAGGAGACAGGGACAAACCAATGAAGAAGACAGGGACAAACCACTGCTGCTGCCCCTTTCTGCCCCTGGACCTTCACTTCTCTCTCCCCCTCTGCTCCCGTGCTCTACTCCACCTTCCCCAGCACCAGCGGGGGTTTCAGCCCACCTCAAAGCAGGCTCCAGCCTGCAACCCGGAACCCCACAGTCAGAGGTAAAGTGGTGGCAGCTCCTTCCCTGTAAAGGCGACCCTGTTTGTGTTGGCTGGAAGTGCTTGGTGCTGGTGCAGGAAGGAGCTGCCACTTCGCCGGCAACGCAGTACATTTCCAGTCGACACATACGGGGGTCGCCTTTGCTGGGTGCCGCCATTTCACCAGCAACACAGCGCACTTCCAGTCACCGCTGCCTCCACCTGGCAAAGGCGACCCCCTTATGCGTCAGCTGGAAGTGCTTGGCGTTGCTGGAAAAGCAGAAGGTCCTTCCTGTACCAACACCGAGCTCTTCCAGCATACACAAACAGGGTCGCCTTTGCCGGGTAGGAGCCCCTACAGTTACGTTTTGTCAGGAATTTCAACCCTTTTTGTAACCATCAATTGAAGAGATTAAACATCTCAAGACAAGTTGTATGCTCCCTCCACATGGTTCCCAACACTCCTGGCCATGGCCTACAACAGGTACATCCTGCTTCTCCAGGAACATTAACTTCTTCTACAAGTGCCCTTCCTACACCCAAACATCGGCAACCTGCATTTAGCTGTGTGGCTCATTCAACGACCAACTGCCAATTCTTTGAACCCTTAAAGAGGTTCTTCTTAATGCTAGAAAACCAGCCATCACTCTGGCAGTGGCAAAGAGGAACTGAGGGAAGGGCACTCCGCCCCCTCTTTATCATGCTGCAAAAGATGGGAAACAGTGTGGAGGAGGGTCACGGAATGCCCTCAGGCAGTTTCTAAGCTTTAAAAGCCTCTTCACGTTTGGCCTGCAGATGCCCAGTGCCCATGCGTGACTTCACAGGTGTCCACTCCATGTACAACAACTACAGGTGAGTGCAAACCTGTTTTCCTCCTTGATCATTTTGTATACCTTTGCATCCCCATCTGTCTCCCAACACACTGGGGGTTCTGTACACTGCAGACTGTGTATGCACGTATGCACGAGAGAAAGAGAGGACAGTTGGAGTAATGGCCAGGGAAAGTTGACTTTACATTTAGTTGTTCATTATCTTAGGGTCATCAGGGTCAACCAGGAGCATCTGGGCCTCCAGGACCTAAAGGAGAAAAGGTATGTATATTTACTACACGTATGTATATTTACTACAAATATTGTAATAGAAATTATTACTATCAGTTAGAATGGTATTATTCACTGGTACGTCCCCTGGTTTGTGGGAAGATACATTCATAAACCAGGTAAAAATAAATTTGGGTTTGTAATAGCACAAATCCACAGCTTGGTTCTATTTATATCATGGTTCTGTCGCGAGGGGTCTTGGGTCTGGATGCCGGGAGGGTCTCTGGCCTGGAGGAGGTTGGGGCTGAGACAGTCTCCTCTGCCTCAGACCAGTCCGAGGGGGAGTCGGAGCTCGACTCTCCCTCAAGAGCCGCCAGAGTGCCGCAGGACCCACCTTGCGGTCAGCCTCTAGCCTGTATCCTCCCCGGCAGTCAGACTTCTCTGGCCTTATATAGCCTCCAGGCCAGAGAAGTCTCTCCCAGGCTCCGCCCCTAACCCTCCCCCCGGAAGTCCATATAAGGACTTGCAAGTCTTGCGTTCCCAGCCCTGGAACATCGGGCGCGGCTTGCCCAGCAGCCCGCTGGGGTTTAGCCGCCCCTCCCCCGTGCCGCGGCTGCGGTGCCCCCCCCGGCCAGGAGTGGGCCCGGGCTGTTCGTTACCCCCGTGGGGGCTGGGGCGGGGCCCGCGGGTCGGCAGCCCACGGCTCCAGGAGGGGCGGCGGCCGGGCCTCGTGAGCGCCGGCCCGCTGCTTCCATGGCTGCTGTGGCTGGCCCTGCGGGTCGGCAGCCCGCGGATCTAGAGGGGCCTGTGTCCGGGCCTCCTGGGCGTCGTCTCGCTGCTCCGGCGGCGGCTTTGACGGGCCCCGCGGGCCGGCGGCCCTACGCTCCTGGGGAGGTGTCGGCTGAGCGTCCGGGGCGTCGGCTCGCCCCTCTCGCGGCGCCTCTGGGCGGGCTGGCTCTCCCCTTGTCGGCTGCGGGGGAAGGAGAAAGCCCCGGTAAGTCACCCCCCCCCGGGAAGCCCGGTGAGTGTGGGGTGGCGGTTCGTCCCGGGAGGGGGGATGGGGAGCCCCCCCGGGACAGGTTCCACCAATTGTTAATCAACCTGTGTGATTGCTGATGATTACTGCATTTTGGTTGAAGTCACATAAATGAAACTGCCATATTGCAAGTCATGCTATTGGGCCATCTAGTTTAGGATTTTCTATTTTGACTTGCAGTGGTTCCCCAGAAACTCAGAAAGAAAGAGGTCTTTTCAAATACTTCCTATTACAGCCTTCTGCATACAAAGCCTGTGCTCTGTCACTCAGCTACCCTTCTTCTTTTAAGATTACACTTACAATATTTGTGAAGCATTAAGTATACAGTTCTTCAAAATAGGAAGTTACAAGCATGGATCTGCAAGAAACTTACAGAGAAGGTCCATTACTGGTCCCTGCTTTCTTCTTCGGCTCCTGTTTTGTGTGAATTTTTCCAGCCTCTTTTCTCCACTGCCCTCCTCCTGCTGCTGCCTCCTTACATCTCTTTCTTTCCACACCCACCTTCATCTTTTTTCTCTCATCCCATTTGTTCGCATTTCACCCTTGCCCTCCTGCTTCTCCCTCTTTTCCTGGGTCCTCCCTCCCTCCCTACCACCTCCCCCTCTCCCTTGCCACCAGGAAGGAAAAAGGAGAGTGATGAGTACCAGCCGCATCTGGGGTGCAAGAGAGCCTGCAGCCAGCCACAGGTTCCCTCCCAAACACAGTTGGTTCTCCATGCCTGCCTCCTCTGCTAGCAACCTGCCCAATAGTGCCTGTTGATTTTGGAAGCTGCTCAGCACTGGGCTGGCCGTGGGCTCCCTGCCAGCCCAAACATTGCCACTGCTGTGTGCCTCACTCTCCCGGCCTCCTCCTCCCAATCCTTTTGCCTCACTCACTCACCTGCCAGTACCTCTACCCACTCCTCCCTCCCTCAATATCTCTACATCCGCTGCTGCCTTCCTGTTTCCCTGGCTTTCTCGACCAGCCACCTCCTCCCTTCACTATTTCATCTGTTGGTCAGTTGCCTGCCCGTGTGTTTGCTAGCTTCTCTCTACCCCAGCCATGGCTGCCAGCCAGCTGATGCAGCTTAGCATGGATAGTGGGACAACTTCCCCCTATTTTTCTTTTCCTCTTTTTCTTGGCAATAGTTATGGAGATTGCCAGGCAACTCCCAAAATGATAGAAGTGATCTTGTGACATTATGTCGTGAGATTGGCAGTTCTTAATTTCTCTAGTTTGTGGCCTTTAAAAAAAATCTGACTTTTATTTTAGTTTTTGAATTTTTCTGCAAGCGTTGCTGGGGGTTCTTAAAAATCAACATTCTGTGTACATGGTCCTATTTGGTGGATTAATCAGTCTGCATTCTAGGGCCATATTCAGAATTAGATATATGTTAAAATCTCCATGCACTGATTCTTTCCACATCACATATTCCCTGACTTAGTAAGTGCTATGTGCTGCTCACAATCAGACCCACAGTTCCCAATAGTGTAGGCACTACCTACAAATTATATAACGTGTACTTGCTAGGTGCTTTTATTGTTCTTTTGCTCTGCTTGAAATATTATTTTCTACTTGTGCTAAACAACTACCTTCCAAACACATTGTATTGTTGGCTAAAAAGGGGAAAGCCATAATTAAAGTGTCCTTACTTCTTTCAGGAAAAGGGAATGAGTAAGGATTCATTCAGAAATTTAACAGAAAATAATTGGTTAAGCATGGAGAAGCAGAAGCATTTATAACTATGCTGTGAAACAAAAAAGAAAATATCAAAATGTAAAGGAACAATTATAGGGAAAAGCAGGTTCTGTTACCAAATTGGATTAATTAGGTTGCTTCCATACCAGGACAGATCTCTGTTTTGCTCTTGTTGTTGCTGTGAATGCAAATGTTTTCACAGCTGCACCGGAGCCTATGCACAAAGATTTTCTCCGTGCTTACCCCTCCTGCCTGCCATTTCTCCCTACCCTCCAGTGATTATTTTTGCTGGGGTTTTTTTTAAATCAGTAGTAAGTATATCATTATAGTGTAATGGTGCTTAGTGATATACCTATTGGTTTTTTAAAGTCTATTGGTGTTGGTGGAGGGATGGGGAGAAATTGTGAGTATGTGAGAATATGGAACTGAATATGGTTGGGTGGTATGGAAATCCACCTTATTCACTCTATTTTTTAATATAAATTTTTATTAAGATTTTTTTTAACAACAACAACAAAAATATCAAACAGAAAACAGTACATATAACAGCAACAAAAAAAAAGAAAAGAAAAAAAATCAATAAGTAACAAAAATTACAAAATACATAATACAAACTCAGAGGAGTATCCATATATCTTACTTATTACAATCTCAAATATCAAAGTTCTTATATTCAAAAAAAGAAGATACCCTTCCCCCTCCACCCACCAATAACAGTGACCCTTCACCCGACTTCCGTAGCAGGTGTCTAATCAGATTTTACTATTAAAAATACAAAGGTATAAAAATTACTCTGATTTCTGCAACTCGTTAATTATAACCATAAAATCCATTTTTGCCATCTTATCCCAATATGAGGCAGCCTTTGACCAAGTTTGTTTAAACTTTTCCATGTCTTTCCCATATAGGAAATCTGTTAATTTGGCCATCCTCATATATATCCATAACTTCTCTCTCCAGATATTAATTGAAGGTTTATTCACTTGCTTCCAAACTTTAGCTATCACAATTCTTGCAGCAGCAAAGCTATACTGGCAGACAGTTCTATCTTCATCATTCATATTTTTTGGTGGTATTCCCAATAAGCAAAATAATGGTTTTCTTTTCACACTACAATTAATCAAATTATTCGTTTCCTTCAAAACTTTCTTCCAAATTTTTTTAATTTTTTTACAAAACCACCATACATGCATATATGTACCTCTTTTCTTTCCACATTTCCAACACAGTCCCCTGTCTTCTCTGTTTATTTTAGAGATCATCACTGGTGTTATATGCCATCTGTAAAACATTTTATATAAATTTTCTCTAATTTCATTGGTTATCGTAAATTTAAATTCTTTTTTCCATAATTTTTCCCATAGTTCCAAATCTATGTTAAAACCTAGCTCCTTCATCCATTTAATCATAATTGGTTTAACCCTTCCTTGTTCCAAATTAATTTCCATTAACAATTTATACATTCTACCTATCAATCCTTTATTTCCTTTTATTAGTATTTTCTCTAGTTCTGATTTATTTCTATTAAATCCAATTTGATTGTCTTTATTAAATATATCTCTTATTTTATAGTATAGGAACCAATCCTTTATATCCAGTTCTTCCCTACTTTTTAGAATCCATGTCCCTTCTTTCCAATTAATAATATTTCTATATATATCCATTTCTAAATTCAGCTGAATTCCTCTTCTCATAAAGGCTTCCACTGGATTAAGCCTTATTCACTCTAGAACCAAACTTGCTTTGAGTATGATCTTTCAGGAAAGATTGGGGGAGGAAGGCAGAGAAAGATCTCCATAAGGAAGCAACCTTATTTTACTTAAAATTAAGCATGATTTAAGCATAATAGTATGATATTGTCCAAGTGGTATACAGCACTATATTAAATTCTGTGTAGAACTACCATTAAGTTCCACTTGCATTTGACTGAAGGAAAAGAAATCCTTCAGTACCACAAAAGGGTCATAATGTACAAATACAAACTAGTTAGTTTGTATTTATATATTTACTAATGTGGCATAAATGTACAAATTACTAAAGGTCTGCATTTAGTATTTGATGTCTAATATAACTTTTTGTCACACCACAAATATGCAATTGTTTACAATGGAGAGTTATGAAATTATCTCAAATGTATATATAGTTTACTAAAGACTCATTCAAGTCTGACAACCAATAAACAATTGATCTATCTTTATTTTAGGGTTACCCTGGTGAAGACAGCACAGTACTGGGACCACCTGGGCCCATAGGTGAACCAGTAGGTCTTTCTTTATCCAGAAAACTATATAAGTGATTCCAAAAAGAAGGCAGTAAATGGTGTTCCCCAAAAATATATAGTTGCCTTCAGATGCTATCGTCACATTGTATTTAAAATGTGTGAAACTAGTGTGGTTATTTTAAAATACAAAGTTATATTTGGACTTGCACAAATTCCACTTACTTTTTCTCTTTGTGGGTGTTCTGTGTGTATTTTCTGACAAATAAATTATTCTAGACCAATGGATATTGGCCATTAATCCCTGTGACATTTTTAGGTGATCCTTGAGGTCACCATTAAAATAATAAATGAAAATACTAACACAGTAGTAAACTGGCCAAGTGTGTAAGTTACCTCTTACATCTTGCCCTGCTTGGTGGCCTAGGATAAGGCAATATTCTCAGAATTAACTTCTCAACTGCAATATAGAAACAACAGTACAGTCTCTTGACAGGAACAGTGAAGTAATATATGTGAATTCTCTAAGACACTACATAAATGCTAAGTGCTGTTAAATTTCTTTGACTTTTCCACCACATTCTGCAGAAACTTCCTACTTTTCAGTTTGTTTTTAATCTATGACATTCAAAAATTGTAATTGAATTTTAGACAGTATTTCATGTAAGGTACAGGTCCCCTGTGCAAGCACCGAGTCATTCCTGACTCATGGGGTGATGTCACATCCCGACGTTTACTAGCCAGACTTTGTTTACGGAGGGGTTTGCCAGTGCCTTCCCCAGTCATCTTCCTTTTACCCCCAGCAAGCTGGGTACTCATTTTACCGACCTTGAAAGGATGGAAGGCTGAGTCAACCTTGAGCCGGCTACCTGAAACCGACTTCCACTGGGATCGAACTCAGGTCATGAGCAGAGCTTGGACTGCAGTACTGCAGCTTACCACTCTGTGCCACAGGGCTCCTCCAGTATTTCATGTACTGTGGTTATAAATACATTAATCATTTACCACTGTAGTGCTAATTACAAAATTACATGTCTGTGAAAGTTCTCTAATTGGTTCACATATAGAATTTTGAAAGCAACCCTTGCTTCCTTCCCTTTTCTGAGTTATTGCATTTGAATTTGTATTTCCCGCCAATTTATCAATATTTCAAATGACAATTTAAACAATCAGGCCTCTTTTTTACTTTTTAGGGTCCTATTGGTGAACGTGGAGAGAGAGGAGAGCCTGGTGATGTAGGTTACGAGGTAAAAACATACTTTGGTTTTGCTTCAGAATTTATGCTCTGTGATTGTCTATTTTATTATTTATTTATTTACAAAATATGTGGCCCTCCTTTCTGCCTTGATCAGGGTTACCAAGGCAGCTAACACATGAAAAACATACATAATAAAAGCACATCTTAAAACAAAATAAAAACACATCTTTAAAACACTTAAAACCAAGGTAAAACACACATACAGTACAGTATCTTTTTGGCCATCAAGTTGCAGCCAATTTATGGCAACCCCATAGGGATTTCAAGGCAAGAGATGTTCAGAGGTGGTTTGCCATTGCCTGCCTCTGCATAACAACTTGAAACTTCCTAGGTGGTCTCTCGTCCAAGTACTAACCAGGGTTGAACCCTTCTAAGCTTCTGAGATCTGATAAGATCAGGTTACCTGGGCTATCCAGGTCAGGGCAATAAATACACAATAAAATACACATACATAAAAACGGCAATTAAAACAGGGTAGCAAGGAAGAATCACTGAGGAAATGCCAGCTGGAACAGCCATTTTTTAAAAGTCTAAGGACCAAACTAGATATGATCCTGTGGTGGTGGAAGCTGCTGTCAAGTCACAGCTGACTTATGGCGACCCCATAGGGTTTTCAAGGCAAGAGACATTCAGAGGTGGTTTGCCATTGTCTGCCTCCACATGGGCTGAGAAAGTTCTGAGAGAACTGTGACTGGCCCAAGGTCACCCAGTAGGCTTCATGTGGAGGAGTGGGGGGGATCGAACCTGGTTCTCCAAATTAGAGTCCACCGTTGTTAACCACTACACCACACTGGCCCCAGATATGAACTCGGGATCCATAATTAAGAACTCCCAATTCTTTAACGGCTAAAGGGTGAATCGGGGTTTTTGTAGCACAGCGAGGAGGGTTAACCCTCCCAATTCCCTATGTGCCATTTCCCCATTTTTCCAGGTGCAGATGTTCAGAAGCCTTTGGGGTATAGTGAATAGAAGAGCTGAATCAAAGAATTGAGTTCAAATTTATCCTGAGCCAATAAGTTCACTGCATGGTTATGGGGAAATCATTGTGTTCCTCAGAGGGCTGTTTTGTGGTTAAAATGGAACATGATCCCATCTGGAGCTTGGAGGAAAGAAAAGCTGCAAAAAGGCCTGTGTTATAACAGAAAATCTCAGATTCAGTGCCTTTTATCTCCAGCTAAATAATCCCAGGTAGCAGCGTTGGGAAACATATTTTCTGTGCTACAAGGACCACTAGTATGACTGTAAGCCACAAAACATAATTGCCTGGCAAACTTAACTTGCTTGAACTCCTTTGATTATGTGTGAGGTGAACTCCCATTGGATTACCTCAGTGTTTCCTGGTGTAAGTTCATCTGAAGCAAAATACCATGCCAACAGCTTTGTGCCTGTTCAGTAGTAACCTTGTGCTACAAGGTGATGTCATTGTTGTTTATGTCCGCTTCTGCCTAGCCCAATAATTAAATAATTTCCTTTACTAGAGAAGAGGCAGTAACCCCCAGGATCATGGTTGAGTTATTGACTGACTTGTATAGTAAAGCACAGAATTGCTTGTAGTTTGCTCCATTTGTGCCTTTGCAGTTAGATGCATCCTTTAAATAGCTGACATTAGATAGATTGCATTCCTGCTTTTTGCATCTACCCAGTCAGCCACATCTGTTAAAGAGGGATCATAAAAACTCATAGCAAAGGTAGCTGGGATAATGAGTAGACCCTGAAGGCACACAGAGACAATTAATTAGGAAGTCTAAATTCACACATAATTAGCCTTTTTTTCTTTTTTGTTGTTGTTGTTGTTTTTTAATTAGAGGCAGTGGCAGCAGTTGGATGTCGGAATCATAGCTGCAAAAAAACAGCAAAATTGTGCAAACTGGATGAATCCAAATTTGCTCAGACAACCCCTGCACAGCTCACTGAATTATTGGCTTCAGCTTCTGACCACTGAGCATAACATGAGCTGAACTAGTTGGTGATCAGGAACAATTTGACTCTGTTGGGTTACTTTTCACATATTCATCTAGTACAATATAGTGCAATTGGCAATACTGTATGCATGTGTGTTCTCATCCACACAGTCTTCTCTGCTTCCCACTCAGCAGCAAATCACATAAATGACGTGAGTAAATCAGTCAGCCAGTGAGCACAAATAAACGTATTTTTACACAATTCTAACCACTTGGTGTTCATCTTTGTGTATTCTGTGCAGTCTCACATGGGACTGCGCAGGCCAGCCATGGAAAGATTTTCCAGCTTCCAGAGGAATAGCTGTACAAAGTGCTCCCCTCCCACTCAGCCCAGGGCTGCAGTTTCCTGCCCAAACAGTCACCTGACCATGGGGGAGGGGGCGCTCTTTCCTCAGTTCACTTTCTGCTGCCGCGGAGAGAATATCTATAGTGCTTCAGCTCTTCTTTTTCTCCTCAGTGTGGTTTTTAACTGTGGAGATATAGATAAAATGAAAAAACACAACAAAGAAAAAGATAAGAAAGTCTTCAGGGGCTCTTTTGAAAACGTGTGCCACTTGTGCGACCAAAATGTCTAAAAACGGTAAGCATAAAGAGTGCTTAATGTGTTTGGGGGAGAGGCATATAATGGCCTCCTGCTCTTCGTGTGCCCTACACACACCCAGAGGAAGAGGAGGAAAAGAAGAAGAAGAGTTGATTTTTATATGCCGACTTTCTCTACCACTTAAGGGAGAATCAAACCAGCTTACAATCACCTTCCCTTCCCCTCCCCAAAACAGACACCTTGTGAGGTGGGTGGGGCTGAGAGAGTGTGAATAGCCCAAGGACACCCAGCTGGTTTCATGTGTAGGAGTGGAGAAACAAATCCAGTTCACCAAATTAGCCTCTGCTGCTCATGTGGAGGAGTGGGGAATGAAATCCGGTTCTCCAGATCAAACTCCACTACTCCAAACCACTGCTCTTAACCACTACACCACACTGGCTGCTCAGCTAGACAAGACAGAGAAATTAGGTTGAAAGCAGCTCTGTGGAAAAAGGCTTTAGGGCCCCAACCATCTGCTTCGGTCTTGCCAGTACCGGGTCTTGCCGGTACCAGGTCCTTCAAAATCTAGCACACTCGGAGAAGTCAAGTCTTCCTTGCTACTCCTGGAGGGCAAAAACCAGAAATGGTCCAAAACATCAACAAAAGGTTTGGAAATGATTTTGGCTAAGAAGACTAAGCCATCGACCCCTACACCACCGAGGTCGACAGCTCTGTGCTGAAGCAAATTGAGGCCGAGATCGCCTTGCCAGCGAGACCAATCGGCGTGGATAGAAGGCCTTGCGTCTGGCCACGAAGGAGAGGAGTCGGCCCCAAACAGAAGGGGCTCTATGTTTTCAATTCAGGAGAGCCGTGTTTTGTGGTCTCAGGAACACCCTTTGCCATCTCCTTGGCACCGGCTGCAATCTCCTCGGGTGCATCCTTCTCATAAGAGAAGTCGATCCCCGGGCCAGTCCAGTCCTAGAATTCTTGCTTAGCCTTGACGTCGGGAAGAATGGCGGTCCAACCCTAGAACTCCTAGCTCGCCTCAACGTTGAGAAGAACGGCAGTCCAGCCCTAGAATTCTTGCCTTGCCTCAACATCGAGAAGAACAGCATCCGAGGAGCCGATCTCTGATAAAACCAAGGACTCCTTCACCTTCGTGGAGGAGTAGAAGATCCAGATCCTCAGAGGACGATGTTTTAGAAGTTTCCCTGTCACCACTGACATGAAGTCCTGATAGACAATCGGTTCATCGGTCCTGACGAGAAATCTGAGGAGGTATGATTACCATGACTGCGATTGCTTCTACCATGATTCTTACGGCTCACCATTGAGGTACCCGCTCACCTCAACATCATACAGACCATTGAGGACCTCACAAGATGTCCACGATAACACCTTGAGGTCAATTCATTATTCAGAAACTGCATGGGTCAGCTTCGGTGTCAAGAAGCGAACCGCATCGACATCGAGAATCATCGGCTTTGGCATCGAGAGGGACCCACGTCGACATCGAGAATCATTAGAATCAACGCAGAGTCCCCCCTCTGGTGTCGAGATCCACTGGAGTTGAAGGACCAGGTTCAGCAAGACCCATCAGAAGCGAGAAGGTACCACACTACATCTCCTAGTGTGGGCTCAGATTCAGACCAGGAATTCCATCCTGATTCAGAGGATGGATCCAAGGCGTCACTCCCATCCCCTGATGACATCATCAAGGAGGCAAAGGGGACATCTCCTCCAGAGAGTGTCAGGGCCTTTGTTGATCAAATTATTAGGATGGCTAAGGCCCTTGATCTTGAGTATAGAGTGACAAACAATGAACCAGTTGACTCTGTGTCAGACATCCTGCACGAAATGGCCACTGGAACAGTGGCACTACCAGTGGTTCAAAGTTTATTGGACATCATTAAGTCTAATTGGCAGAGACCAGCCTCTGGTCCTGACTCAGTGCAAAAAGCTGAGTCTTCGTATAAAGTAAAGCACGAGGGGTGTGAGTTTCTATTCCAGCACCTGGTGGCCAATTCAATTATTGTAGAAGCCTTGCCAGGGAGATTCAGGTCAAGAACACATTCATCCTCACAAGATAAAGAGGGAAGAAAGCTAGATCTTACAGGTCGTAAGCTTTATTCCTCAATGGTTTTAATATTGAAAATCTGTAATTTTTTGGCAGTTACAGGCCAGTACTAGTACTATCTTTGGGACAAAATGCCCCAATATATTGATTTACTGGAGTAAAGGTCTGTAAGGTCTAGCTTTCTTCCCTCTTTATCTTGTGGGGATGAATATGTACTTGACCTGAATCTCCCTGGCAAGGCTTCTACAATCATTGAATTGGCCACCGGGTGCTGGAATTTACTGGAGTTAAGGTGGAAGGCCTTAGTCTGGGATGTCAGCAACTCACAGCGGCTAGGCATGTAGCTGATACTCTCAGCAAGGCCATGGCTGCATCTGTGGCATTAAGACGCCACTCTTAGCTGCGAGTCTCAGCCCTGCCGCAGGACACGAGGGTTAGAACAGAAGATCTCCCATTCGAGGGGAGTACACTGTTCAGTGAACAAACTGATGTTTTTCTTGATAGGTTGAGGAAAACAAAATCTAGTTCCAAGTCTTTGGGCGTTACTCCAACCTCTGCCCCATACAAATCTAAATATTTCTGTAGGCAGGGTCACCAATTCCAGAGGCCTTACAAATATCAAGGCCAATCTCAATCTCACCCTCCGTTTAGACCTCAGTATCAATCAACTTTTATTAATGTTTTAGTCACAGACCTTAACAATATTCAGATTAAAACCGTACAAGAAATATAACCCACAACACCGAGAATGACTTGAATAAAAGTTTTAAAATGTTACAAACAGTCATGTTTATACATATTATTACTGATTTAAACATTATTGCCATGGGGCAGTCACTGGGGAATGAGTCATCCTCAGAGGAGGAACTCTACCAGGAGGATTCAGCCCTGCTGGACCTGCCTCCGGCCTCACAGCCTGAAGTGGGATCAGACTCGGCACAGTCTTGCAAGGACCTTGGCAGCCCTCAAGCTGTTCGCTTCCCAGAACCTGCACTGGACTTGCAATCTGAAGTCGTGGCAAAACCACCCTGCTCAGAGTCTGTGAGCCCTCAAACTACTGACTCGCCAGAGGCAGCATCAAGGGCTGACAGGTGGAGGCAGCGACAGAGAAAGGCGATGGTAGCTAAAAGGCATAGTGCCCGGCAGGAAGCATATAGGCATTTGCTGTATGTCAAGTCCTCTCAGGATGAGGGCTAATGCAGAACCGGGACGCCAGAAAAGGAACAGCTGGCCAGCCCAGAGATGAGGAAGCATACCTGGCAACTCACTGACTCCCACGCTGAACAATTCTCCCTGACCTTGGACTTCAGAACCGCTTTCTCAGATGAAGGAACTGGACTCTGATTTGGCAAGTTACTGGACTCTGATCTCTGGCTTGGAGATATGGAACTCTCTGACTCTCCTCTGAACTCTCCCAGCCCTGACAGCAGCTTTCTGCAGTGCCTCTGAAACTCTGCAATCCGGCAAGCCTGCAGCTAGCCCAGCACAATTCCCCTAAAATGTTCTTGATATGGCAACTTCGGAGCCTAATTGTCAACATATTTCTTCCTTAACTTAGACACTAACATGATAAAAAAGCCACGCTAAGCATGATCTTAGAATTAACGTCTGCTGTTAAAAATCTAACTCAGGCCTCAACTGTATCTAATACATCAGTATTCAGCTCCTCAGCAGGACAGGGGGTTCCAAAACAAGACTAAGTTTAGAAGAGGGAGTCACACTTCTCCTAGCAGGGCAAATCTACCTGACTAGGTTCTCCAGTGCAGTTTGGTGACAGGTTGTCATTTTTCTGGCAACATTGGCAAGAAATTTCTTCAGATTTATGGGTATCGCAGATAATAAAAACTGGTTATTTTTTGGAGTTTATTTAACCACCTCCACGCATTTTACCTGTACCTAACTCCTCACCCGTACAACCTTTACTCTGGCAGGAAGTGCAGGAACTGTTGGACAAAGGGGCCATCTCAGAGGTTCATCCAGAACACAGTGCTAAAGGATTCTACTCTCGGTACTTCTTAGTTGATAAGAAGGACCGGGGAAAAGGCCAAGTTTAGACCTTAGGAGTCTAAATAAATATCTCAGAATTCGCAAGTTCAGAATGATATCTATAGCTGATACCCTTCCATTACTGCATCAGGGCATGAGGTTTGCTGTCCTTGATTTAAAAGATGCATATTTCCACATTGCTGTACATACAAGCTGTAGGAAATATCTACAGTTCCAGTGTGGGGATAGACTTTATGAGTTTAATGTGTTACCATTCAGTCTCACCACTGCACCTCGTGTATTCACAGTCCATGGCCCCAGTGGTGGCCTATCTTACAGAACAGGGTTGTACTAACTACCCATACCTTGATGATTGGTTGCTCGTCGGTGATTCAGCTACGTTGCTGTCAAACCAAATTTCTTTTGCCATTAACACATTGCAGGAATTGGGATTAGTGGTGAATTTTTCCAAATCTAAGTTACAACCAACACAGTGTATTGATTTAATTGGAGTTATACTAGATTCTATACTGGGAAAAGGATTTTTGCCTGCAAAATGGATTGGCTCCATTCAAACACTGGTGGCTGCATTTGGGGCCAACAGGTTCCAGCATGCCATTACTGTACAGAAGCGTCTGGGCCTTATGGCCTCCACCACAATGGTGGTATCTATGGCTAGTTTCCATATGAGGCCATTACAAAATTGGTTCATAAGGAAGTTTGACCCACAAGTGCACAGGCAGTCTAAGAAATTCTCCATCCCTAGAACTGTCATCCACTCTCTGGAATGGTGGGGTTCATGGCCCAACCTGTCAGTAGGAGTCTCCTTTTTAATCCCCACCCCTGAAATCCACCTTACTTACTGACACATCCCTGTGCGGGTGTTTTCCCCCCGACCAGAATCAGATGCAGATAAGGCAGTGCATACACTAGATGTTAGAAGAGCATTGATATTTAAATTACATAGAACTCCTGACTTTAGGTTAGAGAATAATCTCTTTGTTTTCATGGTTCTAATAAGGGAAAAGGTGGATCTCTTCAGTGATCAGATTGGCCTATGACAAAGCCAAAGTGCCATGTCCGCTGCAAGTGAAAGCCCATTCCACCAGGGTGGAGGCAGCATCTGCCGCACTCAGTTCCAGGGTCAGTCTGCAAGACATCTGTCGAGCTGCAACATGGTCCGATCCCTCAATGTTCATTAGACATTATTCAGTGGATGTGGATTTCAGTAAAGATGCTGCTGTGGGGGAGGCCTGGTGTGTTAACAGTCACTCTTTCAATGAAGGAGTCCCACACCTACCCCCTTTTTTCGGTATGTGAGCTTGCTACTCTCCCATGTGGGACTGCACGGAAAACACAAAGATGAAAAACATGGTTGCACTTACCTGTAACTTGTTTATTGAGTGTTCTGTGCAGGCACACATCCCTCCCTCCTATCCCGCTGTGGGACTAATTGTTGGCTCCGTTGGTCTCCATGGTGACAGGTTGGATAACTAAGGGAAGAGCACCCCCTCCCCCTTGGTCAGGTGAGTGGGCAGGAAACTGCAGCCCTGGGCTGAGTGGGAGGGGAGTGCTCTGTAGAGCTATTCCTCTGGAAGCTGAAAGCTGGAAAATCTTTCTATGGCTGGCCTGCCCGCCTGTGCAGTCCCATGTGTGCCTGCACATAAGAGCACTCGATGAACAACAGTTACAGGTAAGTGCAACTATGTTTTTCATTTAAGTCCACATTACTGTCAAGGTAATTTCACACATACAAACAAACCTAATGGAGCCGTACTATTCCCCTTTGTCATATCCTAGTATTCCGTGACCAACTGTGATCCTGGGGAAGAATTGATTTAACTCACTGCATCTTGCAAGGCAGGAGTTGAAATTCAACCACCACAGCTGTTGTGCAGCCACAAAGCTGTTCAAGGTGAATGGCAAATAGGCAAACAGATCTGAGGTTTGGCTCTTGAGTGGTTGAATCTACTGAACATACAAACAAACCTAATGGAGCCGTACTATTCCCCTTTGTCATATCCTAGTATTCCGTGACCAACTGTGATCCTGGGGAAGAATTGATTTAACTCACTGCATCTTGCAAGGCAGGAGTTGAAATTCAACCACCACAGCTGTTGTGCAGCCACAAAGCTGTTCAAGGTGAATGGCAAATAGGCAAACAGATCTGAGGTTTGGCTCTTGAGTGGTTGAATCTACTGAACATGGTACTGGGCTGAACCTTTTCACTGCAAATTTTGCAGCATCCTAGTCAGAAATAAAGCAGAGTTAATTGTGTTATGCTGAGGAAATGTGGATTAATTAACAGGAAGACTGAGAGTAGGGGCAAGGTTTATGTGTTCGTTGGTTGAATATTATTGTATTTTAATACAATACAGTGCAATGGAGGTTTTGGGATTTCACATTTGAATAAGGTATATCTGAAAGACCAGTGAAGTGCCTATCAGCTTGTACTGCAATTAAATCAATATGCTGGAGCAAGTTGATTTAATTGCATCCAAAATTTCACTGGAAACTCATAACATTATTTGCCTGCCCAGTAATATGTTATACTCCTACTTCTAGGGTCATCCAGGACTTCTAGGACGCAGAGGTGCTATTGGACAACAAGGGCCACCAGTAAGTCTATTGTAAAGTATGCTGTCTTCATCGTCCTTATATTAAAATAATATAATTGTACTTCTATATTTGTTACTAGTGGACAACCTCTAATTTTCATCCATTTTTAAATGGTTTTTTTTTACCCAAAGGGTGAACCAGGCGAACATGGTGAAGTGGGACCTAAAGGAGAGCGGGGATCTCGAGTAAGTAAAAAGAGACAATAAGAGAATACATTGTATTGATTTTTAAAAGATCCTTGGCATTTTAAAGATTAAGAATTTTACTGTGACATAAATGTCTTTTGGCGCTTATGCAAGAGAGTTTAACCAGGGTTTGATGCTTGCTTGACCAACACTTTTCTGTTGAGAATTCAAAAAACATCATGTACCAGCAAATTCACCAGCTCAAATCCGGAAGCATGAGTCCCTGCCCCTTGAAAACGCTGCTTTCTAATTGGCTGTAGTGCTTGCTGTGAGAAAAATGCCCAGTTCCCCTTTCCCCCCAGCAGAAACCCAAGTGCCGTGTTAAAAACCACAAACGGAGCTCTTTAAAAGGAATGGAATGAGTGGGGAGAAGAAACCCAAGCATCATCTCAAAACCCAGGACTGAGGCAAATGTCTGCTCAGAAAGAACTCCGGGTGGGGAAAAAAAATCAGGAAGCATTTGAGTCCCTGCCACTTGAAACACTGCTTTGTAATTGGCTGTATTGCTTACTGTGAGAAAAACGGTGCCCCCTCCCCCAGCTTTCCTGTCCCACGCTTTGGCTTATGCATGGAGATTTCACCTGGGTTGATCTCAGGGGAGATTGAAGAATTGGGTTTTAACAGGAATGGGAAAGACCCAGGATTTGTGAGGGCTGGCCACAAGGTCATCTCTAATGGATAGAAAACTCATGCATACCTCCAACCGAGACAGTCTGGGGGAAAACATGAGTCCAAGTACCCATGCATAAAGGACCTAAGTTGCCATGTTAGCCCATTTCCATCTCTATAATCTGACAAGGCAAGGGATAGCTTACGTTGTTGGAGCTACTGCAGCATCCTTTCTTTGGCACTGGAGGCAGAGCCAGGTGGTACTATATCCTTGCCAGGAAACCTTTATTACCAGCCCCTTTCTTTAAAGCGAAACCAGTATAAGATTATGCAGCCTCTGGTTTAAGTATGAGCAGTTTATAGGATGTCCCATAAACAGGCTGTCAGAATGCAGTGCAGTACTTTGGGCAGAAAGCTGGTCTTGGATCTTAGAAATTTAGGCTTAATTAAGCTCTTTGTCTGCTGTGCAACTAACTTCCTTAATGACTACCTCATTTATTTATTGATGACATTGTTACCGTATCATGTCGCTTTGCAGAATCATTGGGGTAACTGACAACATCATAAAATACTTCATCAACATTAACAATTAAACTCGTAATGCCTTTACAAGTACTAAATGAGCAAATAAAACAATCCCAGATCAAAATTAGCCTTTGCTCTCAAATGCCTGCTGAAATAATAAGAGCAGACCTGCCAAGCTTTTCTAGGGAGTAAAGGCCATGAGGCTGTTGCTGCTGGAGAATCCGCACTCTCGTCCTCAAAGATCACATTTTGTATGATAAAGAAGGAGCAGGTTGTTTTATACCTTGCATGTGAGCCTCTTTGTCCACCATTGGAAACAGCGTGCTGGACTAGATGATGCAGTGCCAGTTCTGATACTTGTCAGTAGCCCTTTTCTTGTCCTATGTACATTGCCCCTGAGCTGTAGTGTACTACAGAAGGGCCCTATCATTGCCCTGTTTAGGATACAGAGAGCAATCTTAGCTCAGCAGTGCTGATGGATTGTGTTACAGTGGGACAAGCAGTTGGGCCCTTGCCCTGGGCACAGCTACTAGGAGTTAGCACCTAATCCTTTGTGCCATGGTGTTTGTTTGGCAACTCATAGAATGAGGATATTAGAAACCAGCTGTTGAAGAGCAGTTGAGAGCCAGCATGGTGTAGTGCAGGGGTGGGGAACCTTTTTTCCGCCAAGACCCATTTGGATATTTATAACATCATTCGCGGGCCATACAAGACTATCAACTTAAAAATTAGCCAACCAAGCCCCAAGCAGGCAGCTGCCCAGATGACCCCCCCGCACGGGCAAGCAGGCAGGCATCCAATCAGTGGCATACTCGCCCACCTGGTGGCACAGGATGGTCTGTTCCACCAGCCGGGCACCCCCCCCCGGTTCTAGCAGCTCGATAGTTAATGACTCTTCTGCAAGGGGGGAAAAAGTTTCCTTTTCTCAGCAAAATAAACACATCCGCCTTGAATAGAGGCTATTCCTGTCCGCGGGAGGGGGTGGATCGCCAGTCTTAGATCCTTCTGAGCTAGAGATCTGCCAGGACCCCTGAAGGGCCAGACCAAATTATTTCGCAGGCCTTAAACGGCCCCCGGGCCTGACGTTCCCCACCCTTGGTGTAGTGGTTAAGAGCGGTGGTTTGGAGCGGTGGAGTCTGATCTGGAGAACCGGGTTTGATTCTCCACTCCTCCACATGAGCAGCAGAGGCTAATCTGGTGAACTGGATTAGTTTCCCCACTTCTACACACGAAGCCAGCTGGGTGACCTGGGGCAAGTTACAGTTCTATTAAGAGCTCTCTCAGCCCCACCTACCTCACAGGGTGTCTGTTGTGGGGAGGGGAAGGGAAGGTGATTGTAAGCCGGTTTGATTCTCCCTTAAGTGGTAGAGAAAGTCGGCATGGAAAAACCAACTCTTCTTCTTCTTCATCTTTTAGTACTGACATAAAGGACAAATTGGGTCTTTCTGCCTTTCTGGCTTCATGTCTGTGGTTTTGAATGATCCTTTTATGGTCTCAAGTATTTTTTTAATATAAAGTTGCTCTTTCTCTGGAAAATATGTGAATCTTTTTTCTTAAATGTTGCGTTCTTAAAAAGAAGCCTGCTTAGGAAAATAGCTCAGAAAGAACATCCAGGATAGAGACCACCAGTCCAGAGAACCTCACAACTTACTCTGCAGGCTCTTCAGATCTTTCAGTTTATGTTTGTTTTGAGCAGCAGCCAAAGAGAAAGCTACTTTTTGGCATTTGTATGAATTTCAGAAGCAGTGATGCAGGGAGGCTATTATTTAAGGGGGGGAGGAGGAAATCTGAAATTGTATTGGGCATGTTCAAGTTCTGTAGAAGCTCTCTGGGAATATTTAAAGGTTACTCATTGATCTAATCTTTTTTATAATCTGTTTATTATCATATATAGGTAATTTTTAAATGAAATGTAAGTTTTAATACATAGTCTATATGTATTTACAAAGTGATAATATTTTATTAGATAATACAATATCGGGATTAGTATCATTATGCAAAAGAGTATACATTTTATTTTTAGATGGAAGGGGTGAAGGGGAGGACAAAAAGTTAATTAATTTAAAGTATAATGTATTATCAACAATATTATTTGTCTTTTTTTCAAAATGTCAAAGAACACTTTTTAATTGTTGGATGATGGACTGAAATATTATGGAATATTATTTAAAAAAGAAAAAGAAGCTCTCGTGGTTGTGACCACTGTTCATATCCATTTGAACTCATTTGTAAAGAAAACACTACTATGGCACCATGCCTGTGTGTTTGGAATGATGAATTTGGGGTTCGGTCCAAAGGACCAAGTATGAATGTCATACTTTTAAAATAATGTTTTGAGTTGAGGATACAGCCAAAGCAGCCAAAGAAAGTTATTTTTACAGGATTCAATAATCATTTTTAATATCCTCACTGCACGTCAGACTTCCCCTTTCAACCTAGTCCTGCTCCAGTAAAATTATTTTCTGAGGGATATGTGATAATCTATGACTGAAAGCAAAACCACATTTTATTAGCATACATATCTCAGTAGCTCTGTGAAGCTTCTCCTGTGATCGCAGAATGCTTAACTTTTGGCATCACATAAATAATATAGAACCCCCCCCCCCAAAAAAAAAACTTTATCATGCGTTGCCCCCTTTCACATTTTCCATTATGTTCCCTAGGCTGACATATAATATTTCAGTCATATCCCTAAAAATAGTTTAACATCCAGAAGCTTCATGGAAAAGGTATACCTTAAAACTGGTTAAAACTCTGCTAGTGACATGAAAAATATTGAGCCACTCCTACTATATTGATTGCATCAAATTGGAATCAAAATAATAATTATCTGCTTTCATTTTAAATAGATTCCAAATTGCTAACAAATACAAAACTGACAGTTTACACAGGCTTGGATCCCATGAATCGCTTCCACTGATAGTGGGGCTTTCTCTTGGTATTATGAATGCCTTCTGCTGGAGAAAAGCTCCACCATCAGTGGAATGAAATCATAGGATTCAACCCACTGGCTTGGATCCAGTGATGCACAAGTGGAAACATTAATGGACTTAGCACAGTTCTGCTTCTTCATGATCTTTTGCAACACCTAGCCTTTTTCTCCATATATTATTATGTTGCTCTGAGTTATGGCGTCCCTGTGAATTAATGACCTCCAAAATGTCCTATAAGTAACAGCCTTGCTCTCGTCTTGCAAACTGAAGGCTGTGGCTTCTTTTATTGAGTCAATCCATCCCATTTCCTACTACCTTCAACTTTTCCTAGCATTACTGTCTTTTCCAATGAGTCTCATCTTCTCATGATGTGACCAAAGTATGATAGCCTCAGTTTGGTAATTTTAGCTTTTAGGGAGAGTTCAGGTTTGATCTAGAGTCCACTTGGTCTTTTTGGTGGCCCATGGCCTAAAACTCTCCTCGTACACAACATTTCAAATGAATCAAATTTCTTTCTGTCAGCTTTCTTCATTGTCCAACTTTCACATTCATACATAGCAGTGGGGAATACCATAGTATGAATTGCCTTGATCTTCATCACCAGTGACATATCCTTAAATTTAAGGGTTTTTCTAGCTCCTTCATAGCTGCCCTTCCCATTCTCAATCTCCTTCTGATTTCTTAGTTGCAGTCTCCATTTTGGTTGATGAGTGAGCCAAGGAATAGAAAATCTTTAACAATTTCAGTTTCTTCCTTGTCAACCTTATATATTATATTGCCCAGAAATTGGTTTCACAAGATCTTGATCAAGGAGAAACAAAAGCAGGTATACAGTAAGTCTGACTTAACCCAAATGACTACCATGGTCTTTTTCTTGCACAAGTGGAAACACAAGAAAAAGACCACATTAGCCACTTGAAGTAAGTCAGTCTTATTGTATTTCCATGTGTATGCTCTGGAGCAGTAGGCCTGCATGGACCCTCCTCCTACATACCTCATGGATAATGCATAGGGGTGCATGCCTATTCTCCTTGAGAATTCCACCACAAAAAGGCATGAAAGTACTGCGGGAAACTACGATACATATACAAGTATGTCCATATTGCTCCATGTGAACTGTCTGAACCAAACCAATGTGATCTTTCTGTACATATATTGTCAGTAGGAGCTTTCAGTTGAAATGACAATGAGGAATGATGATCTAACTGATATTTATACTTTGTGGTTTCCATTTATGAAAAAAAATATGCTGTAGAAATTGGCAACAGTTAAGTGAAACATCATGCTCTTTGAGAAGCTAGGAATATAAATCTTTTACTACTTAGTGTGAATAATTAAAGATAACTTTTAAGTTCAGTACACTCAACAGCTATGTAGTTTGCAGACATGTAAAAGGATGCATTGTTAAAATAAGCAAATAAACTTGCATATAAGGTAAAGTACAAAGGGCAGAGGGTAAACAGCAGTATGTAGCAAAGGAACCGAGGCCAAGCTGACAGTGACCCATCATGTTTTCATGAAGTCTGTGTTTCATGAGCATATCTTTCTTGCAGTGTGCTCTTCCTGCGTTAACTACTCCTATGGTTTTTCACTCAATATTGTGATAAATGACACAAACAGTTCAGTCCCAAGTAGAATAGCACCCAACACTGTGCGCTTTTTTGGTTGTGTGTGTGTGATATGCTTTTCTGAATCAGTGCAGCACAGTGTTTTGCTAAACACAAGAGGCTAGAAGAGAGTTTGCAGCCAGCTCATGAGATTCCTCCTAATGAAAGTGATTGTCACATGCTTTGACCCTGACATAATGCCAGATAATGCAAACATTCCTAGTTCCTTGACAGAGAAATGCAGGCTTCTGACCTATGGTTAGGTTTCATCAGCTTGGTCAGCTAACAAATGTTTTGAATCTCCAGGGTCCCATTGGAAAAAAAGGAGCGAGTGGTCAAGCTGGGAAACCTGGAATGCCTGTAAGTAAACAGACTGTTTTGTTCATCATGCGCTTACATTTCAGATATCAAGTAGCGCAAAGGCAAATCCAAATTGCTTCATGCTGGAAACAACATGCTTTTGATAAAAGACAAAAAGCTATTGGAATTCAACTAGCTCATTCAACTTAGTGCGTAGACATTCTTTTTTAATTATACCATAAGCATCTTTTGCCTTTTATAACCATGTCCTTCACAGGATCTGCACTGCATACCCAGTTGTTACAAAATGAGTAGGGACCAACTTAAGTTTAAAACAGTCTGCTTTTATTGACTCATGGGTTTTTCTGCTTTGATTCTCTTTGTTCTTCAGAACTGTACTCTCCCTGAGTTCATATATGGCAGCCTCAGGCATTTTCCTGCTCTGACACTTATGTTTTGCTTTAGTTTTACTGAAAAGGGAATGAGTTTTTTGGAATTGAATTAATCCAGAGGCAAGCATCCTCTTTATGACTGCACTGGACAACTTTGGGTCCGATATATCTTTAGGAACACCTGTTTAATGGTCTGTTTCACCCTGCCATAGAATGGCTAAATAGATGGCTGTAATTGAAGCAAAATGATCCTCAGTGTATTCCAAAAGGTTTTGTTTTGTCACTAGGTGCTGTGTAGTAGCATTCACTGATGCAAAATAAGCAATTCATGAGTACTGGAATTGCTCACAGGAATCGCTCAGATCCCATGGGACTACCATGGGGTGAAGCTTCCAAAGGGCAGATCCTTCGTAAGGCAGAGGGAAATGGGTCAGGGAGGACACACCAGAGGTTGAAAGGAGCAGGGACAAGAGAAAGGTGAAGAGCTAGGGTGACAGAAATCTCCTTCCCTCTCAGTCTGAGGCCTCTGGGAGGGTACACAAGGATCTGCCAGACTTGGGTGGGCCTTCCTTAAGGGAGATCAAGCTGAAATTAAACCTGGATCAGATGGACATGATGCTGGTAGGAAAAGCCAATGTTCTAGAATCATAGAATCATGGAGTTGGAAGGGACCACCAGGGTCATCATGTTAAGAAGCTGGGAATGCTTCTGGACCTTGTCCTGTTATTTGAAAACAAGTTGCAGTAACTGTTAGGAGTTCTTTCTGTCATCTACATCAGACTTGTAAATTATCATCTCTTCTAGATTCTGCTGATCTGACCATGCTGATTTATTTTTCTGTAACCTCTGTGGCTGCTCATAAATGTTTAAAATGCAGATGCTTGCCTTTTAACTAAGACAAGCTTCTATCTATGATCATACTATGCTAAATCTGAAGCAGTTACACTGGCTTCCTGTGTGCTTCCAGCTTCAATTCAAGGTTCTGGTACTTTACATTACAGTTCTTCGTGACCTGTGGCCACTAAGTTTAAAAGAGCACCTCTTCCTGTGTGCAAATTATATTCCTCATTGCATAACACGGGCACAACCGCTTGCAACTCACTGTTGAATCTAGTTGTGGCACTCATGCTTTTCCTGAGAAGGTGCATGAGAAAGGCCATCAAGACAGTGCTCTTCCAGTGAGCCTTCCCGTAACTGCGTTTGTATTTTTCTGTTATGCTATTTTAGACATGCATTTATTAGGCAACTGGAATTGCTACTTTTGTGCAGTATTTTTCACTCCCACTTTTGTATGTGAGAGCAAGGTATTGTTGTGTATAAGTTTTACATCTATTTATTTGTTATTTATAGCCTGCCTTTCTCACTGGCACTCAAGGCAGATTTCGCAATGTAAGTCAATATATGAACAAGATGGGACATCCAATAAGCAATGTAATAGGATTAGTATTGATGAAATCTGAAGCAAAGCTGAAACGATGCACAAGTATTAAGATGACATGTTAAATGATGCCAAAATTACATAATAGAATCCTACTTACACCAACAGACAGTGCAAACTATACACAGTAGTGCAGTCCACTAACCCTTTTACCCAAGCATCTTTCTGAACCATTTTGTTACAGTGCAACCCTATTACCTGTGTAAAAAGCCTTCTTGAATATCTATTTGAATGTTTGTGTTTATTTTTGAGGTTTCATTGGTCATCTTGAGGTTTTTTAGGAAACGGGAGTGTTGTTTTTTTTAAATAAACTACGGTAATTGTTCCAGATAATGATGCTATTTGGCAGTCTAATAGATTTCAAATTTATTTCAGGGTAAGCCTGGTCCTCTAGGCCAAAAGGGTCCACCTGGCTTTCCTGGACCAGAGGGCATTCCTGGGAGTCCTGGAAAACGTGGGTTACCTGGGCAAGAAGCTTTTCCTGTGAGTAATACTTATGCAACATATTTAGTCATAGAATAGTTTTTAATTAGCACTAGTATCATCTCTAAAGAAAATCCAAATGGGACAAAAAAGTGACATTGTTACTTTTCACGCCAGTGTCACATTTCCTTGTGACTTGCAGACCAATCCTAAACGGGGGTGGGGGAGAGAGAACCGGGTTAGAAGCTGACGTGACTCCAGTGCCGGCATTAGTGCCATTTGCGCTGGTTAAACTGGCACTAATGCCAGCTCGGGGCCACTTGCACCAGCCCCGGTAAGCAGTGTGGCGGCATGTGCCGGCGCAGCCTCACCGGCAGCATTTTCCCAGTGCCAGGGCTTGCACTGGTGTCGAAGAGGGCATTACCGGGAGTGGAGCTGGCTGTAGTCAGCTTCCAAAGCCCTTTCAGCCCAGGAATGCCCTGTTTAGCCAGTGCTGAGTTACACCTGCAAAAAGGCAGGTGTACCCCGTGAAACCCTATGGAGGAGTTTCACAGGTTTTGTTAAAGTTACCTTTTTGCCAGGAAGACGCGCAGGAGGCGGCACAGCTGAGCCGTCCCCAGGCACGTCTTAACCACCACCACCCCTTATGATTGCACAGTTTATGTGGGAAATAGCCTTTCCTATGTGTTTCCCATTAACTGACTTGACATTGTGGTATATGACCAGTCCACGCGGCAATCACACCACAACGGAAATACAAAAATCAGGCTTTCGTTATTTTCTAGTAAAATCTTACTGCTTTTTTGCAATAGAAAATTGAATCCAGGAGGCTCCATTTTGGTTTGAGCTGGGACCATGTTTTGTGTCTGGTTAGTCAGTAGAGGTCCTTCGTAGTACATATTGCAGGTCTAGTGGCTTTATGACATTTTATGAAATACTAGAGTTAATTTCTAAGCAATATTTTAATGTTGATAGCTTATATTAGATGTAAATGTTATTGTCCAACCATTTATTCCATTGGAGTGGTATTAAAATGTGTTTGTGTGTGATCTTTAATTTAGACACAGGTGAAATAAGCTAATTTGCACAAAGTAAAAACAGACATTTGTTTTAGTGATCAAAACAAGTAGTCATTGGTTAATGTGATTGCAAATAACTTGCTGTTTGTTTATCCAAGGGTAACAGAGGAAGGCCAGGAATATCTGGACTGGCAGGATATCCTGGAACTCAGGGACCAAAGGGGTTACCAGGGATGCCAGGAAATACGGGACCACCAGGACTAAAGGTACTTTGAATGGCATCCTTATGAGCTGGTTTACATTGCATTTGAATTCCTTTGGCCCACCCCATTAAATCAGAAGTAAAAGCAATAAGGCAAAATGGCAGTCTAAATAAAGCTTATACATTTATATTTTGGAAAGCATAATGCAACTGAAAATGCATGTTATGTAGGCTAACTTAGAAAAGAGTATGTGTGTTTTTTTAATTTATGTTTTACTTATGTTCACCAAAATCTTTCGTGGCTTTGGTAAACTTTCCATAAGAGGCAGATATGATCCATGAATTGGAAAGCACTATATTTATCTAGGAATGATAGAGAAATGTCAAGTCTCAGTATAAGCTGGACTATCTCAGTGAATTTACTTAGGAATGCAAGACCCGACAATTCTGCTGCATTCAGCTCTCATTCCTCCTGAAGCGGAAATTTAAAAAATCCTGCATAGATCCTTCTTATGTTTCACATCTCTGTAGTCTGGCAGGAAAAAAGAAAGGTGGGCAGAGTGTCCCATCTATACAGGAGGGAAAATTCCTTCCTGATGTCCTGGACATTGGAACTTGCTCTTTCTCTAGGTTTGGAAGGAGATTTTGAAAAACAATGGATTATTTTTTCCATTAAAGTGCAATGTAATAATGTCCTGTTTTTCAGTCACAGATTTACTGATGGCTCTGATTCCTTTGTAAGTCCATGTTGCCAATTTCTGCATTCTAAAATAGCAGGTCTAGGGTTTTCCCTCTTTGGCTTGTCTGACCTCGGTTTTCCCCATAAATATTTTTATTGATTTTAAATTAAAGTGGGATACAGAAGAAAAAAAAGGGTGGGGAGATGCATAGGAAAATACATTGAATACACAAATATTATACCGTTTTAATATATCTAGCACTACCACCTTGTAAAATGAGGATAAGATTAGGAAAGGAAAAATGATATTAATTACATATCATTATGATAATATCTCGCATTAACTACTCCTATTTGTAAGTATTCCCTCTTTTTGTTCTGGTGATGGATTAATTCGAAAGCATCTTTTATCTAGTGTTTTTCATGAAATCATAAAAAGGTCTCCATCTCTCGTGATTCTGCTCTCGTGTAATATCTTTTAGATAGTCTGTCAACTGAGCCATAGTAATATATTCCAGGGATTTATCCAGCCATACTTGCAATGTTGGGATCTTATTCGTTTTCCAAAGAGATGCCAGAACTACTCTTGCCGCAGTTGTTAGATATTTTACTACAATCTGTTGGTCCTCGTTCATGGTGTTTGGAGTTTTATTCAGGAGAAAGAGTTTTGGATCGTACTTTATGCTCTGCCCTACAATGCCTTCGAGGTTTTTATGAATTTTTTTCCAATATTTCTGCACGCCCTCACATGTCCACCAGCAATGGAAGAAGGTGCCTCTGGTTTTATGGCATTTCCAGCAGAGTCCCGAAGCTTTACTGTTCATATTCTGGATGTCACTGGGCGTTATGTGCCATCTATGCAACATCTTTAGACAGTTTTCCTGAATACTTTGGGATAGAGTGAATTTAGAGTTTTTCTGAAAGATCTGTTCCCATTCGTCTACTGTTATCGTTTCATTTAGATTCTCCATCCATTTGATTTGACATACTTTAACTTGTTCTTCCTCTGTGTCAAACGTTAATAAAAGTTTATAGATCTTTCCTAAAAGGTGTTGCAACTGTTTACTCAGTAGCTGTTCGAATTCTGTCTCTTTTCTAATTTTGCCTCCGATTGTACAATCTTCCTTAAATCTCGATATTAATTGATGATAAATCATCCAAGATATCTGTGGATGTTCTTCCTGAATTTCTATTAGTGTCTTAAGAGTTTCGTCTTTTCTTAGTACGTCAGCATATCTTATAAATCCAAACATTTTTCTTTCCATTCCAGAACCATAAACACTGAATGGAGCCATCATTAATGGAGGATTTGGGCTTAGTCTTAGTTTCAGTTTGTTCCACACAACAGTCATATTATCCACAATTGGGTGTTCTCTTTTTTCGTCCTTCTGTTTTTTAGGGGTTTTCCCCCACAAGAGTTGGTGAGGCCAAGCTTGCCGGTTAGCTAGTTCTGATTTGACGCTCTTACTGTTTGGGTGCATTATCCAATCCTTGATCCAAACCAAAGTCGCTGCCTGATGGTATAGTTTTAAATTTGGAAGAGCAAGACCTCCTCTTCTCTTAATATCCGTCATAATTTTGAATTTAATCCTGGGACGTTTTTTATCCCATACAAATTTATTGATTTTCCGTTGCCAACCGGTTATCACTATGTCCGTAATTTTTATTGGGATCATTTAATCTGGGTAAGACATTCATTTTTACAACTGCGATTTTACCCAGCCAAGAGGTTCTTAACTTTGACCATGTGAGGAGATTCTTTTCTATGTTGTTCCAAACCGCTTCATAGTTATATTTAAATAGTTCCTGATTGTTTTTCGGGATATATACTCCCAAGTATTTTATTGGCTTTTTCGATATAATACAATTAGTTTGTGCAGCTATATTTGCTTCTTCTTCTTGCAAAGTGTTTTCTAGAAAGATTTTTGTTTTTGATTTATTAAGCTTATAACCAGTCATTTCACCATATTGTTGTATATTGTCCATTAATTCTACTATACTTAGTTGTGGTTGAGTAATTGTTAATAAAACATCATCTGCATATCCTTATTTTAAATTCGTCTCCTTCTAGTTGCAATCCTGCAATCTTCGGATTGGATCTAATTCTATTGGCGAGTATTTCCAACGTTAGATTGAATAATATTGGAGATAAAGGGCATCCTTGTCTAGTGCCTTTTCCGATGCTGAAGTTCTGCGTTAAATTTCCATTTATGAGTAGCTTTGCTCCTTGTTCAGAATAAATGCTGGTAGTCCATTTGAGAAAGTTGCCTTTATCAGTTATGCTGCATATCACTTGCAGTATGAATTCCCAGGAGACATTGTCGAAAGCTTTTTCTGCGTCTAAGAAGATAAAAGCACACTTTTCTCGTCTGCATTTGACAAGTTCTCTTGCATTGATCAGGAATCTTACGTTTTCATTCATATGTCGTTTTGGAATAAATCCTGTTTGATCTTCATTAATCAGTATGTCGATGTTCGCTAGAATCCTCTGAGCAATTATTGAGGTAAACAACTTGTAATCAACATTTAGCAAAGATATTGGCCTATAAGAAGATGGTAATGAGGGATCCATGTTGTCTTTTGGAATCAGGGTTATATAAGCTTCTTTCCATGTATTGGGTACCCTGCAAGTTTTATGTATCTCATTCATTACCTTTACCAGTTTAGGAGTTAACTCTTCCTTAAAGCATTTATAATATTTGGCCGTCTGACCTCGGTTTTGATAGAGCTTGTACTCTGATTTTAAAACACTATTAGGCTAGAGCCATCTTTCATCAGATGCCAAACAAATTTGCTCTCCATTGTACCTGGGTTTTACTCCTTCAAGACCGTTTGCTGGCAACAAGTATCTATATTATCTCATGGTTCCTTCTTATTTCTGTTTCTTCTCCCTGGCCCTTTTCAAAGCATTACCCATTGCTGATCTTTTTGGATCATCTGTGGTCATGTTGCGCCTGATACCCTGACACATTTTTTCTTTACTTGCAAATTCTATGACAGTTTCAGAGCTTCTCTGATAACCCCCCTTCTTGTAACTTTCCCCAACAGTTCAGAGGGCTATCACATACTCAATCTTCTGTCTGGAAACGAAAATCACAGTTCTCTGACAGTTGCCAAATATATTTTGGCTGCACTAGAATTTCAAGCTACTGCCATTAATTCAGTGCCTAGTTAAATATCCTGTGATTCTGATCCTATTTTAAATGTAACTTTAATTCACTATCTTAAAATATGTATTTAATATTTAATTTTCCCTTAAGTGCTGAATGTTCCCTTTATCTTGTATTTTAATTATTGTAATATTATTTTGTCTTTAAGCCTGTGTGCTGTGCATTCCTTGAATAAAAAAATCTATAAACACATCATACAGAAATTTCAAGAGTGTACACCCCATTTTGCAGGGTGAACAAGGACTTCATGGTCATCCAGGAAAGCAAGGTAGAAGAGGCCTCCCTGGGACACAAGGTGATCAAGGTGCACCAGGAGATCCCGGCCTGAAAGGGCATGCTGTATGTATCTTCTGTCACATGTAAATTAGTTAATAGTGTTGTTGGGTATACAGAGCGTGTGTGCTCCTGGATCTGTTCTTGCTCCTTGGTAGCCAGGTCCATGAGTGCCTTTTATCAGATGATATACTAACTGTCACATTTCCTGGAGAGGAAGGACCTATCCAAAGTTGTACATGCCTTGGAAACATTCAGTACTGTCTGTGTTGAGCTGCCTCAGAAAAGCATTTAGAAGCTACACCAGGTTCAGAATGTGGTCACAAGGTTATTGACAGGAATGAGCCAATATTATCACATAACTTATCCTTTGGGTGGACAGGAAGGGACACAACAAAACAACAGGGGGCATAAACCTAGGTAGGTCCAGCAGGGGAGGCCAATTGAGGTACAACCATCACTGTCCTCAATCATAGGCCTGGCAGAACATCTCCGTCTTACTGGCCCTGCGGAATTGAACCAAGTCCCACAGGGATTTGATCCCAGCAGGTTTCAACGTTTAAAGCCCCCCAAAAACTGGGACCAGAGTATCTCAAGGACTTAATTAGTCTGTGTGAACCTGTCTGTACACATAGGCCCTCTAGGCACTGCTCTGTGTTTCTCTACCATCAGTGGTGCAGGGAGCTTTCTGGACCAAGACTGTGGAATTCTCTTTGCAGAGGTACTCACAGTACCCCATTCCACTTAGTCTTTAGGTGTTCCAGCTACATCAACTGTTTTTTTATTTGTGCTCACAGAAAACTAATTTTTGAATTCTAATTGATGTTGCTCAATTGTTAATGGCCATTTGGGGTTGGTTTCATGATCTGTTTTATTTAGTTGTTGTATGATTCCATTTTAATGGTGTTAATTTAATGTATTGTTTTTATTGTTAGCTACATTTTGGGCCCATTTGGCCAAAAAGCAGCATGGAAATAAATAAATCCAATCATAAATTCTTCTGTCTGCTAATATTACAGGGAGAATCTGGTGATCCAGGTTTAATGGGATTTCAGGGATTCCCAGGACCTAAGGTATGGTCACTTTGGAAGGGTTAAGCATGTTTCAGATTATTAATTTAAATGGGAGAGAATAACACATGTGAAATAAATGAGACTTGCAAGTGCTTAAACTTTCCCTCGATTATGCCTTTTAAAAAATTTGAATTCTAGTCATATGTAATGAACATATTTTTAAATTACAGAACAGAAGTAATATGAAAATAATCCATTCCATATAAATTGTTGAAAGATCTTTATTTATTTTTAGGGCCCTGAAGGTGACCTTGGTTTAACTGGAATTCTAGGACCAAAAGGACCAGTAGGTCAAATAGTAAGTGTTGTGCACAACTATAAACTTATCAGTCATTCTGCTACTGAATTGCTGTTGCTGTTTTTCCCATTTATATATAGGCTGTATGACTGCACAGTAAAATTTCATGGTATACTAGCAAGTAAGAATATACAGTGGAATTCTAGGATTGGTGAACCAGAACAAAAGAAAAATTGTGATTACGTACTGACACCAAAACTGACCCCACTATTAGGCAAATTGAGATATCACTATAAAGAGCAGCCAATTGCCAGTTGTTTAGTTTAATGTATTTTACACATGTAAACACACACACACATACATATTGATATATGTGTCTACATATCTATTTAGCCATCTATCATCCATCTAAAACCACAGTAGAGGGTATCATTCCAACTTTACAGTAGATTTAATCAAGAAATCAGTATGATGAATCAACTAACATTCTATCAAAATTACAGCTCGTTGTCTCCTTGCAAGTAATCAGTGGCATGACAAGAACCAGCTCTTGACCAGTGTGTTACCCTGCAAACTGCATAGACAAGCTGGTTAAAAACAGCTTTTATTCCTCACAAGAAGTTTCTTAAACTGCACGTTATGTCACAGGCAAATTGTATTACAGGTAAAGGCTATATTCAGTAATCAGCCAGGAAGTCCTTGGGCTCACATACTCCTTCCCTCCTCTTTCTTCCCCAGCATGAAAATTGAAGATATCTTGGTTTGAAACAAATGGCAGTACATCATGACATCCAGATTGGGTGAAACAATAAACTGTGAACTGTGGTTTGTTTTTTCTGCCTACAAGCCAGGATTGTAAATCTCCATTTCAACCTCATTTTGAATCCTGGTTTATACATAAGAGATAAAACAACCAGCTTGCTCCCTGCCTTTTACTGACAGGATTGAAAGCTGGAAATAATATATGATTGCTAAGCAACAGCTTCTGAGGGTATTTATTTCTTAAAGCTAGAGGTACTGCTGCGATTGTTTTGGGAGGTTTAATCCTTGCAGAGTATTAGTTTTTGTTCGATTGTTTTAGAATTCAGATTTTTCTGCAGACCTTGGCTTTTTTCAGGTTTGTAGATATATCTTGTCCCTTCATGGCTCCCGTCTCTAGATTTAAGTAGCCACAGATTTGGCCATGTTGAGAATCAGATATATTAATGATGTGTCTTCAGAGATTATTTTTGTAATCTTTAGATGAATTCTGAACCTTCCACCTTGTGGTTGTCATTCTCTCTTTGACCATCAAGGACCAAGCAAAAATGGCTGAGCAAGAGTTTGCTGCTTTGTCAGAACAAGCAAGTTACAGTGCAGTCCTATGCAGTTACTCCAGACTGAGATCTCTGAAATCAATGAGCTTAAACTTGAGTAACTCTGCATAGGATTGCACTGTTAATTACTTTCTTTCTCACCTGTTGTCTTTCTGGAAACAAATATCTTTGTTAGAAATACACAGTGAAGGTCTTTATATGTTTACTTAAATTACTTGTGGCTTACCACATGCTAGATGAGATCCTTAGTAGTCTAAACAAGGGATTATAGTTTGACTGCCTGTGCCACTTTTGGCTCATAGATAAACAAGACAGGTCAATTTCCCATACTTTCAGTATTCAGTTGGTCATAAACACAGACTAAAATTATCTTGTCTATCTGGAAACAGCATCATTCTTTGACAGTGCAATGGCATCTCATAGACTTTCAACTAGTGAAGTATTGTACAGAATTATATATTAATTATATGCTAACATATTTCATATTGTATTTTCATAGAACTGGATTCATGTACTGTTTTAGCAATTCCTTTGCTTTTTGTTTTTAGGGAAACACTGGCCCTATTGGTAATGAAGGCATCATAGGCCCAGCAGGCAAACCTGTAAGTGTAGTTTGTCATACTTTTCTCTTTCTCTAAGATATCTTGCAGCATTTCCCTCATTATGGCCATTTATGCAGGGTCAATTTTGATGCTTGCTCAAAGCTGCTTTTTTAAATGCGACCTTTAAAATGCTTATTCACCGTCCCGATGCAAAAGGAGAAATTCCACCCCCACTCAGCTGCTCCTTTGTTCCTTCCATTAGCAACCTCTGTTTGCATACGGCGAGGGCAGAGCAAACAGAAAAGGTCGCGTTAATGGGCTCTTAAGAAATGCGAGACAGGTATGCGCCGGCTTCGCAGTCACTTCCTGAATGACGGTTCAGCGTGCAAAACTCAAAAAAAGCTACGGGGCACTTCAGTCTGGAATGCGCTGCTAATTCCCAAGCATAAATGGTCCACGTGAAGGTTTTCCAACTCTAATGGATAACTAGATCAGGCCTCTTTCATATTATGGCATGCCTACAAGATGAAAAATGTGAAGTTTTTTTGATCAGGGTAATGAGAATATTCATTTTTCTTGGCAAGTCAGCAAATACAGCCTCTGTGGGAAATAGATCAGTTTGATTCATTTGCATCATCTTTAATAAAAAATGTCTGTTGTAAATGCAGCAAAGTATTGATGGTACCTTAACTAACATGATTATTGTGGTATCTTTCCTGGTTTCAGAGCCTACTTTGTCATATGGGTGACGTTTTCATCTACAGAAAAGTATTTTTAAAAATGTTTATTCAATACAGTAAAAAGATACACATTAGAAGAAATGTGTCCTGCGACAGGCCCCGACCCGGGGGTCGCAGGCCTTTCCACAGACCCCCTACTCACCTGGTCCTCTGGCGGACCGGAGGCTGGCCAAGACGCAGCTCTGCCGGGGAAAGGAGGTCAGGGTTGGTCAGGTGATCAGCCCGTCTTTCTAAACGGACGGGCGGACGGATCCGAGAGGGCAGAAGGGAAGGAAGCCGGCCCCAGCCGCCGGCTGACAGGCCGTCACAACACCTCCTCATGTGCCCCTCCACTTCCCCCTACAGGCAGGCAACAAGAGCAGGGACCAGATGGAGAGCTCTGCGAGAGGCGCCGCGCCGAACTCTCCAGGTCCCAAGAAGGGGATGGGGCGAGGCGGGAGCCGGCAGCAGAAACCACGCCCACAGCCAGTTGAGACGCAGTGGGGCCGGGGCCGAGGACGGTGCCTGCCAACCCGATTGGCCCCAGAAGGCGGGGAGGAACAGAGCCTTATAGGCTCGGAAGGGGTGGAGCTAGCGGGGGAAGCCCTTAAAAGGTTTGTGGGGTGGAGGCCGAGGAGGATAGCCAGGACGGATCCCACAATCCTGGCAGACTCAGACGAGGAAGAGAGTTCTGATTCCCCGGCTGAGTGGTATGAGGCCGAGGAAACTCCGCTACTGTGGGACTGGACGTCAGGAGTCGACCGTGGGGTAAAGACTGAGGGTCTCAGACCCCACAAAATGTATACATAATAAGTACAAGTCGAGCAAGTCTACCCGTACTATAAAAACGCTGTGAAGTTAAGAACTCTCTGACATTTTTCTGCAAGAACTGTTCTCTGTACAACCCTTTACCATAATGAATCGGATCTAGAAGTATCTCTATCGTGTTGGCAGACCATTAGTTTCACCACTTATGCAGGTCTCTTTTACTTTCACCAGTGAATAATGAATTTGGTTCCTTTTTTGTTTCCAGTTCCTAGCAAGGACCAACCTGGCTGTGGTAATCATATATTAAGCTACTTACTGCATGAAGAGTTTTTAGCATGTCAATTGCACAATTTAACAAGAAGATCTCTGGTTTATAGGGAATCTGTCTCTGCAGTGACTGATATAATTTCCACCACTTGTTTCCAGTAATCTCTTGAGTGTTTAGATATCCACCACATTTGGAAAAAGCCTGCCTTCTCTACCTCACAAAACCAGCACTTACTACTCCCAGCTATATGTGTCTAGCCTGAAAGGAGTTAGATGCCATTGACAGATTATTTTCATCAGGTTTTCCCTACAAGAGAGGCAAAGGTCATTCCATATGTAAATAAATATATAAATATACTTTTTATCATCTGCATCTGTAAAGAATGCAAGAATCCAGGAAGTTTTTCTGGCTTAGGAGCCCATTGATTGACTGCTAAGGAATTCTGGAAGTGGCCAACGAAATGGTAACATTTAGAACTCCGGGAGAGGGAGAGAGCTCAGTTCAGCACCGGAGTTCAGTACGGACAGAGCTCTAAGCAGCTAGTGAGAGGTGTGGGCTGTCTGAGGATTTGTGCTCAGGAGTTAAAATCAAAGGAACACTATTTAAGTTGTTTGACCAAGACAGGGTCAGCAACTTGTTCATAAAGATTCTGAGTGTATCTTGGTATTGAAATTGGTAGATAGCTCTGAGGGAAAGAGAGTTCTCAAAACTAGGGAGAGGGAAGTCAACTCAGGTGTGTTGAGAGATCCCTAAAGGGTTGAGGAGAATTATTCTCTAGAATCCAGAGTGAACCCAGTCCAGTTTAAGGATTAAACTGGTGAAGTGATTTGTGTAGTTCCTTACTCCAGAAAACTGAAGCAACCTTGTGTTTTAAATAAACTTGAGTGAAATCGGAACAAGTAACTGATAAACTAAAGCAAGCCTCTCAGTGAAAACAAGTATCCAGCATATTGAAGTGAATTTAGTGTTACCATCTGAAAACAACCAATCCTCTCTTGTACATATATTTAAGTGAGAAGTGCCTACTCTTTGTTGGTTTATTATAAAGTGCCTACTCTTTATTGGTTTACGTTGCCTTTATTAATAAAATCTGTTGTTTTGAACTTTTACGTCACAAAGCCTTTGTGTGCCATCAATTTCTGACAGACATAATTTAGTTGAAAGATTGTTCTCCCCCTCGATCCGTGACAGCATCACTTACCAATATCTATTTGCCATCTTTTAAGAAAACTTGCAATCCACAAGGGGGGGGGGGGAACCGCATAGGAGCCAGCGTGACCCCTACACCGGCGTCCATGCCACTTGTGCTGTGCAAAGTGGCACGGACACCAGCATAGGGCGACTTACGCCGGCCCTGGGGAGCCATGCAGAGAGCTGCTCTGGAGGCGGCGCAACTGCACTGCCTCCGGCCGCCACCATACCACCCACCCCCCTTAGGGAATGGGCTACCCGTAATCCATCTAATAAAAATGGTATACAAGTTTGAAATAAGGTGTTCAAAAAAAAAAGGAAAGATTTTTTTATTTTTTATTTTCTGTACCACTAAGGTCATGCATCTGACAAAGTGGGCTCTGGCCTAAAATCAAATAAATAAATCTTACACTACAATATATTTGTTAAATTTTAAGTTGGTATAGCATTCATCATGGGTTTTTTTTCTGCAGCTAACTAATGTAACTCTCTCTGAATGCCAAACTAGATATGATGTGAAATCTCTGAATATTAATATATATGATTGCTTTTTCTAAAATATCTATTGCTGAAGAAAAAATTAACAGGGGCACCCAAAGCAGGGCCTCTAAAGATGACTGGAGCAGTTGGATAGGTTCATATGGGAGTAGGTGGTCCTTAAGGTATGCAGGCCCCAAACCGTACAGGGTTTAAAGAGCAATACCAGCACCTTGAATTGGGCCCAGAAATAAATTGAGAGTTATTGTAGATAGAACAAGGCTGGAGTGATATGGTCCCTACAACCCACTCCAGTCAACATTCTGGCCACAGCATTCTGTACCAACTATGGTTACCACACAGTCTTCAAGGGCATCCTCATGTAGAGTACATTGCAATAAATTAATCTAGATGTTACCAGGACATGCACCATAGTGGCAAGATCTTTCCCACCCAGGAAGAGCTGACTCACCAGTTGAAGCTGGCCAGGCACTGCTGGCCATTGCTGCCACCTGTTTATCCAACTGAAGACCTGTGTCCAGCAGCACCCCCAAGCTTCAAACCTGGTCCTTTAGGGGGAGTGCAACCCTATCCAGAACAGGAAATATCCCAATTCCTGAGTCAAATTTTCCCACTACCAGTAGCACTGTCATTTTGTGAGGATTAAGTTTCAGTTTGTTAGTACTTACCCACCCCAAAACTGTCTCTAGGCACCTACCAGTCTGTGGTTTCCACAGCTTCCCAGCGCAATATGGAGCTGAGTATCATCTGCATATTGGTGGCAACTCAGCCCAAATTTCTGGATGACCTCTCCCAAATGCTTTATGTTGATGCTGAAAAACATGGGTGACAAGATGGAACCTGGCGGAACCGCATTGGCCAGAGGCCAAGGGCAGAACAGCAGTCCCCTAGCACCACACTGTGAAACCTGTCTACGATACAACAGGAACCATTTATACAAATATTCATTTTTAACGTTCTTCAGGAACTGTACAATGAATGGCTACTATAATAATAGAATATTACTGCTCAGATCCTTTTTATGTATTAGTTGGAGCTGAGTAAATAGAACTGCCATCATAGCGGAATTTTGCCCATCTAAATCCATTGAGTCAATGGACTTAGAATTGTGTAACTCTGCTTAGGATGATATTGTACAATACATAACTTTATGTCCTCAGGAATATTTGCTAAAGGATTATCATATCTGCAAATAATATGTATGTTTAACTAAGAGTATATTTCACTCTTCCATATAAACAAATGTCTCATTCACAATGTAAAATAAGACTTTAAAATTAATTTTCTCAGCAGTAATTATGATTCATTATATTTGGGGAATTTAAATCTGGATGAAATACAAATCACACTAATGAAATTATAGTAAACTGCAAATTAAATTAAGATGAAGCAAAGCCTAACCATGAGTATATTTTACAATCCTCCAGCTTCATAAGATGTATGCACACAAAGGCAATAACTCAGTGGTTTATGAATAAGTGAATAATTCATTATTATTGTATTTTTATTGTAAACTTTATTGCAAGCCTTAACTAACTTGAAACATATATACAGAGTACAATAATTTAAAATAGAGAAAAATTGCTGCTGGGTTTTTAAAAATCATATAAAAATATCAATTGTTTTTTTCCCTAGAACATCTATAAATGTCTTTACAGGTGAATTGATACGAATGTAATTTTTCATACAACCATTCAAATGTTTGTAAGTTCTAAGCAAGTGCATGTAGCAAGTCAAAATATGAAGAAGACAGCTCTTTTATTTTTATTTTTTAGGGCCCCAGAGGTGATAAAGGCTCCAGAGGTGAACTTGTAAGTCAAAAGAGTGTTCATACTGACATTAAAATAGTTAAGGATACTTAGCTGAGCACTTGAGGACCTTTTGGGCTCTAGAGTCCTGACTCCCATTGTCCCAAATTATTTAGAGACTGACCATGATCATAGATAGGGCTGGTAGGCTAACGGTGCAATTCTAGGGGGCGGATAGGTTTAGGAGCTGGCATACTTTTATTATCAAACCATACATGAAGGGAGGGGAATATGCATCCTGAGGATTCCACAGGTGGATTCCCATAATGGCAAAATATGTTAAGATTCATTGATCTTCTGCTGTGTTTATGAGTACAAATTATTAATATGTCTAAAGTTTTGAAAAATTTACAGCTAACTTGTTTTATACTTAAAATGGCCAGCACCACTTATCCTAATCCTTTACGGCAAGTGCAGTAACAGAAATTAAGGCTGGAGCTCACCAAATTGCACAAACAATGCAAGGTCTTTTAGGCTTATGAACCATTGCAGGTGATTTTTGGACATGTGTTTCAGATCATGGTACAGATGCCTTAGAACAGCAAAACACTTCAAGACAAGCTTGATTAAAAGTCTTCATTAAACATTTCATTTAGCCCTGAGTTAGCATTAAAAAATATCTATAATTTTTGGTCTTTATTAGCAACACTGAAACTTACTTCTTTAGTTCTAAATCTGTTGTGCTGATTCTAATGTGTGAATGAATCAAATATCAGTGACCTTTTAAAACCAGGGTAGATAGGGCACTCTTTTTTCCTCCAGGTCTTTTCCACAAAAGAGCATTCAAATTCATGGCAATGTTTCAAAACATTCACTGGTTTCCATTATTATTGGCTGCATTTTGAACAGCATCTACAATGCAGTCCCAAGAGAGTTGATTGACTTCAGTGCTCTTAAAAGATGTAGCTCTGTTTATGGTTGCATGTCTAGGCTTTTAATTTGCTTTTTTATATTCAATGTTTGAGGATTTTTCTGTCTGCTAATCTACATTGCTGTATGTAAGTAGCTTCCAGTCAATGTACCTTTCCAGGGAATTTCCGTGGAAAATGAGCATCTCTGTGCCATTTAATTACTCTTTTTTTGCCTTTGAAATTCTCCATGATTGGCAGTTAGTAATTTCCTTCCATCCTGAATTCATTGCACGAGACATTTGTCAGAAGAAGAGAACTTGTTGGCACCACAAAACCATTAGCTTAGTCTCTACAGCCGGGAAAGAGCACTAGTCCCAACAATTTTCACAAATGACAGAAATAATTATCATTCCGTTCTGAACTTATTCTTTAGAGGAGAAGAAAGCTGTTGGCATTCCTCCTAGATTCTCTGCAACTTTTAAGCAGTAGTATGGTTTCTGATTAAGACATTTGAAGAACTAGGTGCATACATTTGAAAAATAAATACATATGAAGAAATAAGAAATTTGTCATTTTCTGTGAATGAAAACTATCGAAGTAGATTATGTTTCATGGGAAGGATTTTTATTTTGTTTTCTTGCATAGGAGAATGTATACAAAGGGGTTGTACACTTCATAAAAGCACTATGGTATTGTTCTAAGGCCCAGTTCAGAGACCCTCCAACATCAGATGCCCCATTTATGTTTTGAAATGCCAATTGAGGAAATGGTCAGAAATGGCAATATTTCTTTTGTGAACCTAGGAAGGTCAGAAACAAATATAAAGTACAGTGGTAGTCCCAGAAGTTTTGCAAGAGGCACAACTTAAACTGAGCATGCCATTTTCAGTGTTGTAAAGAAAATGTTCAGGGAGCCATTTTGTGACCTCTTATGTAGCCTTTTTCAAAATGCAGGTATGGACATATCCCTTTGAAGTGGCTTTTCAGCACATATAGATAACCGTATTGTGTACAGTGATTTGAGTTGTTGACAAGACCATGTAATTTCAAGTCTAATATGGCATTCTGGATTTCACATGCCCATAGGTACATCTGATCCATATATTCACTGTTGACATAATACATTTATTTATTATGTGTAGGTGCTGGAATGACTGTCTCATCTAGAACTTTAAAATCTGATATGGCACTAAATTTGAAAATAAATAATGTGATCTTCATAGTTTATCAAGCAGGCTACCACCAAAGTATTTCTTTAAATGTCTAGCGTTGTTTTTAAAGGGAAAAAAAGGATCTAAAATGCTACCAAAATTATTTATTAAAAAACACTGGAATTTCATCTTTCCCTGGGGCTCAAGATGGCTAACACATCACAGTTAAAACATTACAATTTAAGACCAATAGATTAAAACCCCAGATACCAGCTTGCAGTTTAGATCCGGTGAGATCCGTACTAGACAGTATGGACCTGGGGAAACATTGCTTCTCTTTGTGCATGCTTGATCAGTATTCTAAAATAAACTGAAAGCTAATGTTTGCAATAGTTTATAACTAGCTAATAAATTATAATAAAATATACATTTAAATAATAGACTTTTTAATCAATTTGCTTATTATATATTAACAGATGGGCTAGGGGAATTACACATACTGTTACTTACTCAGGACTGTGACTGTATTTTCAATGCAACGCTATGGAGCTGACCAGATAAATTGAGCACTTCAGTATCCAATCCTATTGGGCAGGCACCTTTTGACAAGAAACTGTCTCACTTTTTGAAAAAACACATAACAAACACTTTCAGGGATGCAGACAAATTATCTTCAGCTACACTGAGAAATCTTTGTGTAGGTCAAAATCTAGTAGAAAATAGCCCTTGCCATTCTGGTCTTTTTTGCAGCTAGTTTTTTCTGCTGTTTTTTTATAAACTACATTGCAAAGTGAAATGTGGATATTTAAATATATATGTGTGTGTGCCATTTCTTTTTGCTTAGGGTCTTCGAGGACCAAGAGGTCATCCAGGTCTACCTGTAAGTAAATGACAAATAGTTTTAATATAAATATGACTGTATAATAATATGTATAATAATATGAAATATGAGAGCCAGCATGGTGTAGTGGTTAAGAGCGGTGGACTCTAATCTGGAGAACCAGGTTTGATTCCCCACTCCTCCACATGAAGCCTGCTGGAGGCCTTGGGTTAGTCACAGTTCTCTCAAAACTCTCTCAGCCCCACCTACCTCGCAAGGTGTCTGTTTTGGGGCGGGGGGAAAGGAAAGTGTTTGTAAGCTGCTTTGAGACACCTTACGGTAGAGGGAAGAGGCTATAAAAACCAACTCTTCTTGTTTTCTTATTTATTTTTTCCTGCTATTTTCTAGGGCCCACCTGGAGCACCAGGTTCAAGAGTAAGTTACATATGTCTGCTATGATGATGGTAGTGTTAGATACAGAGTTGGGGTTCAGTCCTCTGAGATATTCAACCACAGATTTTCCCTTAAAAATTAACTTGAGTTGACTAACCGTGCATTCCTGAAGGGAATGCCTGCGCCGGGCTTAGGAGGCAGCGCAGTGGCACTGCCTCCTGAGGAGGTTTCGGCCCTTCCGAAACCTCCGCTCTGCGCCAAAACTTCATGCAACCAACATAGGGTTGCATGGGAGATAGGTGGCATATAACAACAACAAAAAGGGGGCGTTCCCAAGCTGTAACGGCTTAGGAGGCCGCCTCATGGTGGCCCCACACCCAGGCCGGCGGTGTGACGCCCCAGGAATGCCTCCCGGGACACCGACGTGGCCTTTGTCGGCGTCCCGTCCCAGCGCTGCCACAGCAGCGGCCAGTGACTGGCGTTCTGGCCTTCACGTCGGCATGGAGACACAAACACCGGTGTACGCTGCCTGGATGCAGGCGCTGTGGGCCCTTGCGCTGGCTCAGGCCTTTGCCGGCCTCCAGAGGCCTTTCATCCTGGCTGCCAGCGCTGCTGAGGAATGCACGATAAGAGTGTTGTTACCAAGCAGCGGAGGATGTATAGGAGGAAATTCTGAAGAATTGTACCCACTCACTCAGCTAGGAATGCCAAAAGGCCTGGAGGAAAATGTCCTGTCCCTTTAATAAAGGCTATTATTTTTAATAAATGATATTATTTTGCGGGTGGTGTTATTTACCTCCATTCCATGAAAAGCTTTTAACTGTCCATTTCTACACATTAAGCATCTGCTAAAGGGACAGTATATTTTTCTCTAGGCCTGTTGGGGAACCATATACCTAATTGACTCTAAGTTTCAATGCTTAAAGATTCTCATATTTTGTCTTTTATTTTTTTTACCTTTCAAATCTCTCTCTGCATATGTGTGTGTTTATATACTCACATATACAGATTACAGCAGTGACATTTTTAAAACATAACACAAACTTTGTATAGGCATCCACTAAGCAGAAATAATTCTTTGTGTCAGTCTCTTTGAGCATAGATACTCCTGGGAACACTTTTCAGCACATACATCTCCCACCTGAAGCTTTAAGTGTTTGCAGGCTAGGACTTTCCCCCTAGAACAGTTACATTTCATTATTTCAACTTGATAGATAAATTTGATCCACACCTCACTTCCTGGACATTTGGGGGTGGAGGTTGGGGAGGAGAGAGACCTTAATGGGATATAATGCCATAGAATCTACACTCCAAAGCAGCCATTTTCTGCAGGGGAATTGATCTCTTTAGTCTGGAGATCAGTTGTAATTCTGGGACATCTCCCTACCCCACCTAGAGGCTGGCAACCCTAGCAGTTGAATGCTGTATCACAGTGATCCTGGAAACCCTTTGTAAAGTATATAACTTCTAAACGGCTCCCCTCCTTCCTTGGTAACATTTTGTTCATTTTAATCTGTATCCAACTTTTATTACCATCCTCCACCATCATCACCACTACTGAGAGGTTCTTTTGCCATCTTCTGGGTGTGGAGTAGGGGGTCACTGAGGGTGTGGAGGGTAAGTAGTTGTGAATTTCCTGCATTGTGCAGGGGGTTGGACTAGATGACCCTGGTGGTCTCTTCCAACTCTATGATTCTATGATGTGTAACATACTTTATGGATGGCCCCTGCATTACAAAACTTGAGTGAACACTAATTTCTCTTGAACAGAAAATCATAGGTTACACAGAATGACCTTACCTTTTGATTACCTGAAAAGTATAGTGAAAGGTGGCATTCTCTGGTAGCCCCCTTGTACAAGAGTCCTTCACAATTCCCATTATTTGGTAATAATATTGTAATTCTATAGAAACCTTTGGAAAGCGTATAATTAATTTTGAGGCTCTGTTTGTTGATTATGCCACTAATATAATTTTTTTAATTATGCACAGAGGCAAATTGATATCAATGCTGCTATTCAAGCCTTGATTGAATCAAATGCTGCATTGCAGATGGAGGTACTGGCACATTATTTATGCTTTTTATAATAATTTCAAAGACAGTGTTTGTTCACAAATATTTTATTTACCACACACTTACACATTTTGTATGTATTTGAATACTTTACCTCATTTTTCTCCCCAATGAAGAACCAAAGGGGCTTACAAAATACAATTTAAACATTTGGCCAAAAAAAAAAAGCAGAAATAAACTGCTTGACACGAAAAAGCAATAAATAGTATAAGTATAAACTCAGCTCAATATAAGAGAATCCCGTTTAAAATAACGGAAAGTAGCCTGCACAGTACTTACATTATTTAATATAAAATTTGGTAAAATGTGTTGACATATTAAAGAATGTGTAGATTGGGCTACCCAACTAAAAATCAATTTTGCATATGAATCTTGGAGGCTTTTGACCTAAATATTAAAAGTGTTATGCAACACTAGTCAATTTGAAACATAAATTAAAACACCAAGCATTGTTTGTGGGGCTGAAGCCTAAGATAATTGCTCAAAGTGCAAAGCATAGTTGATAACATTACTCATTACTTTTAACTATAATTGGGAGATACTTTTTTAATCTAACCAATGCATTAGTGTCACTTAGATGTTGGATTGGAATCATAGCTTTTCTCAAAGAAGCACTTCTACTTCAAGGATATTACTTTTTGCTAGCAATCAAACAATATTTTATCAGTGGAAAATGTTATTCTAATTCCCATCAAATATATTCATTGTCATTGTAAGCATTGTATAGAATATAATTTTACAAATGTCACAGACCCGTACTGGCTAGTGCTTGTCATCATTAATAATATATGTCCTCTGTCTCTGCCTGAGCCATTTTATTAACTTTTTAGTGTTGTTTAGTTATTTAAGCTATTAATAGATAACAGCAGTGCCATCCATATCCCTGTTTCCTCCCTAACTTCCCCACCAAACCATATATGGGAATGAATATCCTTGCCTTAGAATTGGGACTTAAGTATCTCAAAGACTAAAGTGCAATTGGAGCACAGAAAGGCCCGTCATATATCTCTTGTGGAGACACTTGTATCTTTTCTGTATATTGAAAATAACAATTGGCATTTTAAAAATTCTCAACATTAAACTCAAATATTTTATTTATTTCAGTCTTTCTCATAAAACTGTTGCCTTTTGAGAATCTGTTTTGGGAATATTATACACTCCTTCAAATTTGGCTTTTGACATAACTGCATGTTCCAAAGCAGTGGCATTTCTTTGTGGTACTGTAACTGTGATGGCTTCTTCTTGGCAGAGCTACCAGAATACCGAAGTAACGTTTCTAGATCATAGTGCTGAGATATTCAAAACACTACATTATCTTAGCAATTTACTACATACTATCAAGAATCCGTTGGGAACTCGAGATAACCCAGCACGTATCTGCAGGGATATGCTTAACTGTGAACGTAAAGTCTCTGATGGTAAGTCCTCCAGTGTCATCAGATAGTCTGCCAAGAATCCTGATCCTCAATATCTTGTGTTCAAATACTAATTTCTAGACAATAATAGATGCTGTTTTGAAAACAAAATAGGATGACCTACACTGGGAGATGGACAGAGGGAGTGCAACTCTGTTAATTCTCTTGAACCTCTCAATGGCTTTCGATACCATTGATTGTAGTATCTTTCTGGACTGCCTTTCCAGGCTGGGACTGCAGTGATTCATCCTACCTGGAGGGTAGGGTTACAGAAAGTGGTGCTGGGATACTGCTGCTCAGCCCCTTTGTGTTTGGCCTAGGAGGTCCTACAAGGCTTCCTCTTGTCCCCTGTACTTTCAGCATCTACATGAAACCACTGGGCGCGGTCATCCAGATATTTGGGCTGGGTTTTCACCAATATGCACATGGCAGTCAGCTCTGTCTTGCGTTTCTGGCCGATCCAAGGGAGTCTGTAGAAACCCAGAACCCGTGCCTGGAGGCGGTTTTGGAGTGGATGCAGGCTAATAAACTGAAACTTAACCCTAACAAGATAGAAGTGCCACTGGTAAGAAGAAGGTCTGATCCTGGACTTAAGGTGTCATCCATTCTGGATGAGGTTGTACTCCTCTTGAAGGAACAGGTCTGTAGCTTGGGGGTGCTCTTGGACCCAGGCCTTCTGCTGGATAAGCAGGTGGCAAATGTGGCCAGTAGTGCCTTTTACTAGCTTTGACTGGTTAGCCAGCTGCAGCCTTCCCTAGGCAGAAAAGATCCCGCCACTGTGTTGCATGCTCTGGTTACGTCTAAATTTCAGTTGGTGCAGAATGCTGCAGCCAGGATGTTGACTGGGGTGACTCATAGAGACCATGTCACTCCAGTCTTGGCCCATGTACACTGGCTAACCTGTTTCCAGGCACTATTCAAGGTGCTGGTGCTTTAAAGACCTACATGGCTTGGGACCAGCACACCTGAAGGATTGCTTTCTCCCTTATGAACCTACCAGACCACTATGGTCATCTTCTGAGACTCTGCTTCAGGTGGCCCTACGTTCTGAGATTAGGTGGGTAGCAACCTGGGAGAGGCCTTTTTGGTTGTGGCACCAACACTCTGGAACTTCCTCCCTTCCTGTCCCCTTCTATTGCCAACTTTCACCAGCAGGTGAAGACTTCTTGGTTTCATCTGACATTCCTCAGTGATCGATCCCTCCTTCCTGCCCTATGTTTTAATTGCTATTTTTAGGTTATTGCATGTATTTTGGTTTTGGTTTGAATTATTTTTAAGATGTGTTTTTATTATGTATATTTTTAATTTGCTAGCTGCCTTGGTGGACCTGGTGAGGGTAGAAAGCCAGGATATAACTTTTGTAAAAAATAAAAAATAAAATTTAGCTACATTGTTTTACTTCTTGTTGCTATATACAAAAGTACCACCTTCACTTTAATGTATCTTATAGACCTATTCAAAGTATTCTAAACACTAGGGACTTGGGGGGGGGGGGAGAAACAGGTGTAATAGAATTTTCTGCCTTTATCTTTCTCAACTGACAGGGAAATACTGGATTGATCCAAATATTGGATGTAATTCTGATGCCATTGAAGTTTTCTGCAACTTTACTGCTGGTGGCCAGACATGTTTATCACCTGTATCTGTGACTAAGGTACATGTTTCACTTTTGCAGTATTAGGGCCAGTCAGTATCTACAGTGCATTATTTTCACTTTTGAGAGTACCAGTTTCATTTTACTTTGCACCTGCATGTAACATTAGTCAGACAGCTCTATTTCTGTTGCAACTGCCCTTGTAAGAAGGCATTTTCCTGTGAAGAGTTCTTAAACTTTTCCCTGACAGGTGCAAAGTTTTTTCCTTTCTTCACTGCAGATATGTATATAGATGAGACCTTCAGGGATGTGCTAGAGGCATCTTGCTCCCTCTCCCTTATTGTCACGGAGCATGATGGTCTTGGAGTAGAAGGCATCAAGGTGAGGAGAAGGGAATTATCCATTACAAGATAACAGTTCCTCAGATGCTGAACCTTGCTCTGAGGATTGCTCTCTGGGGTGAGAGGGGCTCTTGTTTATGGGAGTCCCTCTCACATGTAAGGAGACTAAAGTAATTTAGGGGCACATGTGCATTCTAAGAGTGCTTGTAAAACAAAACAAAACATCTTTATGACAATGCTAGGTGCCTCTGAGTTAAAATGGGAAAACTGGAATGCTTGAGACATGGAATGGTGTAAAGTGAGATCCCAGATATAGTGGTTACTCAGGGCTAAACAAGACAGCATCCCTGAGTTCGCCCTGGGGATGTGCCACCATTTTGTAGTAAGTTCCCAATTGGCAGGGGGGTCAGCAAATAACCCCTGGTGCCAATTGCAGACCCAGTGTAAAAGGGAGCAAGAGGCCAGCAAGGCAACCCCACAACAGGCATGCAAAAAAAAAAACAAAAAAAACCAAACACATTATTGGAATGGAAATGGCCACAACTTTTATTGGTTACAGCTGACAAAGCCTTGGCACAGCATAGAGGCAAAGAATCCAGGGTATTGGTTGACTCGCCTGCTGATATATAAACTGCCTGCTCTGAGCTTGCCTGCTGGGGAGTACCATGGGATGGCGGTATGTGGGCCTCCACCTGGGCATAGGCCACTGCATAATTTCCCCTGCCATTTGGAGTGAGGATGCCTTGACAGCCCCAGACTGAGCATGTACCCTGCAAGACCTCCCCCAAAATCCCTTAAGAGGATCCCCCAAGAAGGGGGGAAAGGGGGGCGCAGAACAAATTTCCCCTGAAAATAGATCCGTGGCCGCCCCCAGGCTGACAAAGCAACGAGAGACAGGTGGGAAACCCAAGAAATCTGCCCGGCTCCCGCCAAAGCTCCTACAACTGCAACCAATCCCACAGGCCATTCCAAACACCATGCAGCCATGTGTCCTGACCCCGAGCCAAAAGGTGGATGCCATCCAGCCAGAACAGCACCTCCTGCCAAAATGAAATGTCTGGGTGGTGGATCAAGCACACCCCTAGCTCAACCATAACCTTTCCAACAGTGTTCCTAACCTTCCGCCTGGTCACATCTACTTTATCTGTGTGAGCAGCCCCGTGCCACAAATGCCTTTCCAACAGGTTGGACCAGAAGAGGAGGGTGCTGGGCAGCTTAGAGGAGAGAGACTGCATGTCCACTGCCACTGCTTGTGCCAGGTCCTTGCCTTTGCGGGTGCCAAGCTCATTCTTAACCAGCTGCACGACCAGGGGATCCGGGGGTCCATGCCATGGGACACGCTGAAGAACCATGGGCATGAGTCATTGCATCCCTTGCATGCCGACCCAGGTGATGTGTACAGATCCTTTCAAACCCAGGTGCCTGCCCTATCCAGTAGATGTTGCACAGACTCCCATGCAGTGACCAATAGAGTGCTCGCAAATTCAGACATACTTCTTGTGACGAGCTAGAACTGAATAAAAGAAGTCAAATGAGGGTATTTGGATGTGGCCAGGTGTAAGCCTTATAGGCCATGGATCTCCATGGATAACCAGGCAGACCGCTGAACTGCAAATGGCTATATCCTGCACCCCCACTGCCCAGTCTGAGTGGTCCCTGATGGAACTGGCAACAAGCTCACCCACCCTCAGGGCCCCAAAGAATGCCAAGGTAAGGGAGCCGCCTAATTAGCTGAGCCAGGATGGAGATGGCAATGGGTTTACACTGGTCAGGGCACCCTAGGAGCAAGCCTCCGCCACCCTTCGATCGCTCAGTGGGCTGTGAAGGAGACACATGGGTCAGGGTAGCCAAGGGCTTTGCTAAAAAAAGGAAATGGTGGCTAAGTGCCCACCCATGGTTTTTGGGGCGAACCCCTGCTCCTGCGTCAAAACCAGGTACTGGAGGACTATACCTTCAGACACAGGCCAAGAGCTGGAGCTGGCAGAGAAGAACAGAAAACTGGCTGCCGCTGTAAAATGTACTAACAGTGTGGATGGCAAGACCGAACTGAATACTTCTACATCAGGGAATGTCACCAAAAGACCAAAGCTCTTCTGGGAATGGGTCCAGAAGCTGCCTTATACTGAATCATACCCTTGGTCCATCAAAGTCAGTACTGTCTACTCTAACTGGCAGCTGCTCTCCAGGGTCTCAGGCAGAGGTCTTTCACATCACCTTATGTCAAGTGTCAACACATGTCCATAAGTAAGTCACGTGGAACTGATCTCTTGAAGAACAGGCATTGATTTTCTTTTCTCCACTATGAACTGTATGTTATCTTCCTACTCATATTGAGTTAACCTTTTGGTAAGAGGAACATATTTCTGTGGCATGCAAGGGGCAAATCTTTTCTAAATAGTTTACTTTTAACAGTTTAAATATTTACAGTTTGTTAAGCCAGTGGAAATAAGTGTTTATGAAGCACTTGAAAGGTATTTCCTATGAATTGGTTCCTTTTGCTTTTGTGGCCACAGAGATCAATCTGATTGTCTCGTAATATATGTTTTTGTTAACCAGCTGGAGTTTGGCATTGGAAAAGTACAGATGAACTTTCTTCATTTGCTGAGTTCAGAAGCAATCCATACCATCACTGTTCACTGCCTAAACACACCAGTATGGGGAACCAATGAAGCAGGTGCCCAGAAACCCTCCATCAGCTTCAAGGGATGGAATGGTCAAATGTTTGAAGCAAACACTTTGTTTGAACCAAAAGTGCTTCGTGACGAATGCATGGTAAACCATCTACTGTTATATTAAAATCTCTACAAAAAAGTAGTATTTAGTCTAAATTGAGTCTAAGCTGTATTTTTTCACTAGTATAATATCTAATTTAAGATTCTCTTTAAATGAAGGTGATTTCATTTCATGAAATAAACTGATACCCTCCTCACCCACATATAATCTGCTGGCATCTATTCGGAAGCTAAGAGGAACTGTGGTATCTATAAGTTATACTTGCTTTTAGCATCAGACTCCAGGTACTCTAGAAGTTATTAACACTGATGTTGTTAGCCTGATCTCCTAAATTGACAATGGCCAACTTTTGAAAAAGTTTGCTAGAAGTTAAATCCAAAATATGTGTAACATGCATTTGCTGCCCACCCCTCCGGTGATTTGGGCTGGTTTTAACTCTGATCTTTCCGGAGGTCATGTGGAATGACAGAGGTGGGTAGGAATACAGATGTGAGTATGACATAACCATCTGTGAGACTTCTTGCCTCAGTCCAAGAGTGCCACAAACTCCTACTCCCTGTTCCCATTATACCAAAAGGTAGCCCATCCATGTCAAATACATAATAAAAATTGAAAGGTTAATTTTTAAAGACAAAATGCTTGGAACTATTTCATGGAAATTTGGAGAACTAATTTATTTTCCATTGATACTGGATCAACTCTGGTTATGAACAAGATGTTGCATTCCAAATACTTCATGTTTTTATTCAAGAAAGCCAGTAAGTATCCATTTGCACAAAATCTGTTCTTGTCATCATTTGTTCTGTGGAACTCACACTGACCTCAGTGTGCAGACAGATGGCGGAATGACAAGGCCTTAAAGACCTGGAAACTATGTAGGTGTTAAACTGCTACCAAGTCAGCATTTTCCACTTGGTTAGATTCCTACTACTTTCCACCCATACCCTACATTTATATCCTGTTCTTGTTCCAAACAGCTTACGGTGGTGTACATAGGGCTATCCTGTTTTATTATCACAATAATTACTGGAGATTGGTTAGGCTCAGACAGAGTGATTAGCTCAAGCTAAACTTAATGGGCACACAAGAGTTTGAACTCACATCTCCTTAGTCCAAGTCCAACACTCTAGCCAATACATTATGCTCATTATTTTATTGAATGAAGATCGATGATCATATCAAAGAAGGTGTCATGCAGTGTCAAGCTGATAAGTGAATTTTTTTCTGTGAGATTCTCTGAGATCTCTCTCTCACTTTACAGAAAACTATGTAGTATAGAACTTTCCTGAAGAATCTCACAGATCCCTTTCTCCAGGGATTTCACTTTTCAGTGGCCTCCACTGTATCCCCAGCTTTGAATGATTAGGCAAGGAAGGAATGACTGCAAATTTCAAGAGCTTGGAGTTCCCCACCAGTCCCACACACTGCTTTTGACTTATTTTATAAGAACATAAGAAAGGCCCTGCTGGATCAGACCAAGGCCCATCAAGTCCAGCAATCTGTTCACACAGTGGCCAACCAGGTGCCTCTAGGAAGCCACAAACAAGACGACTGCAGCAGCTCCATCCTGCCTGTGTTCCACCCCACCCAATATAATAGGCATGCTCCTCTGATACTAGAGAGAATAGGTATGCAGCATGACTAGTATCCATTCTAACTAATAGCCATGAATATCCCTTTCCTCCATGAATAGGTCCACTCCCCTCTTAAAGCCCTCCAAGCTGGCAGCCATCACCACATCCTGGGGCAGGGAGTTCCACAATTTAACTATGCGTTGTGTGAAAAAATACTTCCTTTTATCTGTTTTGAATCTCTCACCCTCCAGCTTCAGCAGATGACCCCGGGTTCTAGATTTATGGGAGAGGGAGAAAAACATTGCACAGGGTAACAGTTTTAATTAAAATGGGGTCAGTCTTGAAGAAGATATGTGGTGCTTATTTTTTATAACCCCTGAAGAGCGTTTTCAGAATTTAACACAGTACAGGATAAGGAGTCACACTTCAGATTCCTGTTGGATTTGTTCCAAAATTGGAATATCATCCACAGTTTTGGAAAAAGGAACATCATAAATCCTGCACAAATTAATGTCCTGCTTTTGCTGTTGCTTTATGTTTAAGTAATAGGCAAAATAAAATCTGTGTATTCAAGGTGCTTGGTTTATTTAATTTATGTATAGTGTTAATATTCTTTCGTTAACAATACTGTTACATGCATTGCAGGTTCAAGATGGCAGCTGGCATAAAACCCAGTTCCTTTTTCACACTCAAGACACCAATCAGCTACCTATCATTCAAGTGCATAAATTTCCATATCTCAAACAAGGACAACAGCGCTACATAGAAAGTGGTTCAGTGTGTTTTCTCTAGGCCTCTGATTGGAATTGGGTTTCTCACAACATCATGGCATTATTGGAAGGAGTTTATTACAAAACTACAGAACAATTGTAAAGAAAAGTTTTGCTTGTTTCTTAAAGAATCTCAGGAAGAAAAAGACTTTTTCCTAAGAAGGAGAAATGGTTTTTTAAAAAATCCTTGATAACATTAATATTTAATTTTGTGATTGGTGCCTGTTGTATTATTCTCTGGAACTGTAAGTTATACATACACCTGGAAAACTTTCAGAAAACCCCATATTCTTAACCTCCTTAACAGCACTGTACAGGACACCCTAAGGAAAGATGGAGGCATACAGTACAAAGGAGCAACCTTGGCTAATGCTCCCCAATGTGCAATAGCTTGTATTATAATAATATAATGTTATGCCACCAAAAATAAATCTTTTCCTTAAAACACTTCAGTTGTATTACAGTCCTGTATGGACACAGACATCTTAACAGATGATACACTACCTCTTTTGTATTTCCTGTCTGTTTTGCCTGGTGCTCTATATATAACACAAAATGTTTGTGGCCTTAGCATCGTATATTTGGGGGGTTGCTTTTTTCAAGCTGTATGTGCTGGTTACATCAAGTGAAAATTGTTTTTTAATGGTCCTATCATTGAGTGAAAACATTATTTATGTGAAAATCTTGTTTAAAATGTTTCTGTCTTAGACAAGGAAGTAATGCATGAGACAGGACATTGTATCTGGTGCATACAGAAATAACAGGATCTTGTAGCTGTAGAAGGGCTACATATAGTAGTTTTCTTAAACTTTCTGGACTGCAGTTAAGATTATTTTAACTTCAAAGCCACCTACAATGATGTATTGTGTAAATATCTGTAACTGTTGAAAATGTTAATACAGCATATATTTTAATTGGGTGCTATTAAATTATAATAATCTGTATTACTTCAGTTTCTTGGATATTATATGGGTTTTGGCCCCATCTACTGCATCCTGTTCCAATTTTTTATAATTTCATCTGGAAAACTTTTCAGTCCTCAAAATATCAAAAATACTCTTTGGCAACTTTTCCTAGAAGAAATCCTAATATATGCCAATATCTTTTATCAAACAAATCCAGCATTATCCAAAATGCAACCATATACCCTTGAAAAGATAAGAGACATTGTTAAACCATCTCTAATAATTATAAATGTATTTTACCTAAATGTGCATGTATGGGTTTGGGAGATTTATACATCTCCCTTTTTTGCTTTAAGGAAGCACTCAAGGCTGGAATATAATAAACAGCTGGAATCCACAACATACTGACTAGTAAGTAATGGACAATGTATGCATTTAGCCTAGTAGTACTCATTCCGTAGCTTGTGGAGAGCCACATTTGCAATTACCATCAACCAAAAAGAGCCAAATAACAACTGTACTAAGGAGGAGGGCTTCCCTCTCTGCCTTCTCATGCTTCCTCTTAAGCATGAGGCATAGCAGCTCAGATGATGGAGTGAGACTGCCAAAGCCCCCAGAGGAGAGCAAGCTGATCATGGAGAAAGGGGAGTAAAACCTCCACCACCCCATTGTGGCCAGTTTGCTTTTTTCCCAGGTAGCTGTCATAGGGGTGGTGCTTGTATTTTCCGTAACCAGACTGCCATCCTCTTGGAAGCCAGCTGGGTGCTAGAATGAGAATTCAGAGGCTACAGAGAATGATAAGTAGTTGTTGGAGAGGATGGGCCCTTTACTTCCATCCATACTATGAGGCCTGCATCTCAGGGAGGCTTGTAGCTTATCCATTCTCCAGTCCCTGTAGCAGCTATTTCAAGGTGGGAACCACTGCTAACCACAAGTCCTGGCTTACTTTCCTGTTACCTGGGGCAAGTGCCCCACTGGAGAACACTGCCCAGAAGAGTCACAGGTGGCATGTCAACAAGCATATGTGGCTCCCAAACTACTGAGTAAATATCACTGAGCAAATATCACCCAGCAAGCTGGGTACTCATTTTACCGACCTCGGAAGGATGGAAGGCTGAGTCAACCTTGAGCCGGATACCTGAAACTAACTTCCATAGGGATCGAACTCAGGTCATCAGAGCTTGGACTGCAGTACTGCAGCTTACCACTCTGCGCCACGGGGATCCCTAAACCCTCTCCTAATGTTTGTTAAATGCTGTTTTCAAGACACAATTAAATAAATCTACCAATGAGATGCTATTGGTCTTCAGTTAAGAGAGTTGAATATGGAATTAAGAGTTCTGGATGAATGAATGGTATAAATGGGTGAGAGACATAATAAATGTAGCATGATAGGTTAGTCCTTAGAATCCATCCTGTAATGTACAAAAATATCTTTACTATTATTTCACATGTCCAAAGTGCCTTTGGTCAACGAACATCCTGTCAATGAGTAATCACAATTACTGGTTCTTACATCTGGGACTAAAAGTCATGCATCAAGGGCTGAGGAAACTTCAAGCTACAAGAGCTAAATGCTCTTGATGGTGATTGCTTTTCTTGCTATACTAAAAGCAGCAATGACATATTGAGCAATTGGGGAGAGGAAAGGTATATATATTTTTTGCTTCTTCATAAAATCTAAAGCAGTTCCAAATGCTTTACCGGTATATACGGGAGGTGGGAGAGGATCAGGAATATAAATTGCAGATCTTGCCATACACTCGTCAGGCTAAACTCATTTGATAACCCTACATTCTCCAAAAAACTTATAATTTCATTTTGGCTTCAAAGAACGTGTTTGGGATTTAAGACTGCAAATCTAGAAGAAAACCATCAGCAAATTAAGCCTCGTAATTCAGGATATGTTGAGAGTACCATTAAGAAAGACCACTGCCTTCTAGTAACTCCATGTAGCCAGTGGTGCACCTTTCCATCAGATTGCAAAGGGCATTTCTTCTCAAAGAGATCTATTTTACATGTATGGAGACATTTACTTCAACGATTAAATACTTCTATAGTAAGAAAAATAAGCAAATTATGGCTACAAAAACAAACAAACATTGTTTTGCCTGTTACTGAATCCCTGATCCTCCTTTTCATTTAGGTAATATTTTTGTTTTGGATTTAGAATTTAGCATTCGCTTCTAGGGTACAATCATGTCATTTTATTTTTTAAAAAATTATGTGGCAAAAAGAAAGATAATTATATTACTAAACAAAAGATAGCTATAATTAAAAACAGCAATCCAAATATCCACAAGCTGTGAAGACTTTAATGTTTTCCTGCATTCAGATGGTACAGTTTATACTTATTACATTTATTGATGATTTTCCATGTGCATTTCCACATGAAAATTTTACTGTTAGAACTTTATAACCTTTGAGGTTACCCTGCCTCGTGTGGTTTATTGGGACAATAAGCTTTAAAGTCTTTAAATACCTTTAAAGCTTTAAATGCCTTTGTTCATGCAACTGTTTTAGGCCCCTCCCCAGCCTAAATGGAGCTGCCATTATCCCCAACTAAGGCTTCGACTAAATACACAGGAAAAAGGATTTTTTTCATAATCAACTAAACTGCCCATTAATTAATATCAAATGTGTAAGATCCGTTATTTTTATGTCCCAAGATTTTACCTACTGACATTTTCAATAATAATAACAAACACTTTTCTTACATAATAAAGTTCATTAAACTACCTTTACCTCCTTTAAGCAAATTACTATTCTCAGATTCATAACGGCTACAGAGAGTTTTGTCCCCAGGATGATGTACGCATAGGGTTGCCAGCTCTGTGTTGGGAAATACCTGGAGATTTTGGTCGTGGAACATGGGGAGGGTGGGGTTTGGGGAGGGAGGGACCGCAGCAGGGTATAACGCCCTGGAGTCCACCCTCCAAAACTGCCATTTTCTTCAGGGGAAGTGATGTTGGTCGTCTGGAGATCCATTGCAATAGCAGGAGATCTCCAGATGCCACCTGGAGGTTGGCATCCCTAGTTATGCATTATAACGCCATTGAAAAATTCACATCGAACCCAAGATTATCAGAACTGATGACCTGAATAACGTTGCAAGGGAGGAGACCAGTTGCTTTTTCTTTTTGCCAGAAATTGCCTTGTTCAAGTTGCCATTTAAATGAAAGAAGTCAAGTCTCAAATTTAAATGCCTGTTCCAAACAATTTAGTGGTCCCGATTTGGGGGGGGGGGGGGCGGCGGCGCTGTTGTTCCTGGCTATGGCACCGTTGTGGTGAAAGTCAGTGGCTTCTCAACATAAAATCGGACTGATTTATCTGTGGTTACAGATGGTAATAAAGCGGGGTGCCTGGAGTTAAGTTGCTTCAAATGGTCCTATAATAGCAAGCCACTCTGGCGATCTTTCTAATTAAGAAAGCATTCCTAAAGCAAGGAAGCCCTTTCCTTCTTTGCACTGCAATCCTATGCCAGATTTACTTGAGGGCTAATCTCTAGTGAAGGACCCAGTGGTAGGACCCAGTGCTATATGAACAAGCGCAGGGCTGCTGTTAACTCACGCTTCCAGATCCAACAAACAGAACACGGCCTTTGCAACGTACCTGGATCTACAGTAGAAAAAAGCAAGAGTCCAGGATGGAGAGCATGTTTAACGCGCCCTACACAATGAGCAGAGGAACAACACCTTATGGAGGAGTAAAGCTGGGAGACCTGATTGTGAAAGATGGTTTAACTGATTGGTTCTTGTGGGTTATCCAGGCTGCGTGGCCGTGGTCTTGGTATTTTCTTTCCTGATGTTTCGCCAGCAGCTGTGGCCGGCATCTTCAGAGGAGTAACACTGAAGGAGAGACACTGTCCTTCAGTGTTACTCCTCTGAAGATGCCGGCCACAGCTGCTGGCGAAACGTCAGGAAAGAAAATACCAAGACCACGGTTACACAGCCCGGATAACCCACAAGAACCAATGAACTCTGACCGTGAAAGCCTTCGACAATGGTTTAACTGATGTTTACAATAAAATCCACATGGGTAGCTGTGCAGAGAATACTGCTAAAAAGTTTACTGTATCACGGGAAGATCAAGATGCCTACGCCATCAGATCGTATACGAAAAGCAAGGGAGCTTGGGGCTCTGGAGTTCTTGCAAAGGAAATTGCACCTGTTACTATTTCTCAGAAAGGAAGTCTAAAGAAGATGAGTACAAACGTGTTGATTTTAGTAAAAATATTTTCAGGCAGGGTAGGAGCTTTCGTGAGCCACAGCCACAGCTCACTTCTTCAGACCCTGAAGCTACAGGAAACACTCGTAACCACCCCCACCCGCAAGACGTCTCCCCGCCCCTCCACCACTGCGAGAGAAACGCGCTTTTCCAACCCCGGAGGCAACAAGACCGAGCCGCCCCCTTCCCCTTCCCCTTCCCAGGTAGGCGGGAGTCTTTGCCGAACTCCCGCCGCTAGGGGGAGGCCTGTCGTTTACACGCGCCTAATTAGCCGGTCTAGGCTTTAGAAGAACTACGGCGCAGGCTGGCTCTGAGCATAGAGGAGTGGCCGTTATCATCGTCATGGCAGACGAGGGCAAGGAAGAGGCTCTTGAAGCGATAAAGCGGAAGATGTCGCTGAAGAGGTAGGAGCGGGAGATAGATGTGCGCCCTTGCTGGCTTCCCTCACTCCGGAGGGGTCGCCCGGTGGATTTCTTTGAGGCGGGGCCGAAGCGAGTTGAAGAGAACGATGCGGAAATGAGCGTTACTCTATGCGGAACCCGGTTGGGGGAGGGGGGATCTTGGCTGTGTGGCGCTCAAGGCCCACGTGCTGCTCTGTGGGTGCGGAGGAGCTGGGAAGGCTCACGCGCCAATGGCTCCCCTTGGCTTTGCCTCCCTTCCGTTTTTTAAATATTTTTTGTCTGCCCTTACACGGTTCTGACGAAGTAAGAGTCTGTTATGTGGAAGCTTGTGTTATAATAAACAGTGGGTCGCCGTGTTCGTCTGTCTGCAGTAGTAGAAAAGGGCCAGAGTCCAGGAGCACCTTCAACAGGCTAACACGGTTACGGGTCTTATCGCCCCTTAACAACTGTTTATTATAACACAAGAATCCACCTTAAAGACTAACAAAAATATTTTCTGGCAGGGTAGGAGCTTTCGTGAGCCACAGCTCACGAAAGCTCATACCCTGCCAGAAAATATTTTTGTTAGTCTTTAAGGTGGACTCTTGTGTTATAATAAACAGTTGTTAAGGAGCGATAAGACCCGTAACCGCGTTAGCCTGTTGTGGGGAAAAATAGCTGCCCTTCTGAGAGCAAAGAAGTTAACCCATGCATCTTAGCACTGCTGCTCTTTATTAGCTTTATTTTGAAACCAGAAAAGTGGCTCCGTGGAGTGTTGTAAAGTTGATTGATTTAGTTAGAAATTGTGTATCAGTCTTTATCTTTATTTTATACCTTACTTTTCTCCTCATTGGAGACCCAAACTGGGGATGTACTAAAATGAGGAACGTACTGAAACGAATAGAAACAATGGGAGAGGCTGCACAGCCCATTGAAGATAATGGGAGCCTGGATTGCTAGTTGGCTTGCATGGGCTCCATTGAAATACATTACTTCACAAAAACAGTTGCAAAGAAAATGTAGAATGGATTTTCCAGTAAGGTGTCTAAACCCAAATGCGCTACTGTGGGACTGGAATGATGGCCCCTGGGATGAGCAGAAGTGTTCTGGGACTGGATTGACAGTCCCAGGGGTGGAATATGTGGGACACAAAATGCCTCTGCTACACCTGCAGTTTTAGTTGTAGTTTTCCACGTTAAGGTGCGTAATTCTGCTGGTGGTTGAACATTCAAAATACAGTTGATCATGTTCCATGTTCTGCTTCAAATTCCTTATTGCACATAAGAAGAATATAAGAAAAGCCATGCTGGATCAGACCAAGGCCCATCAAGTCCAGCAGTCTGTTCACACAGTGGCCAACCGGATGCCTCTAGGAAGCCCACAAACAAGACAACTGCAGCAGCATTCTCCTCCCTGTATTCCATTGCAACTAACATAATAGGCATGTGCCTGGAGAGAATAGGTATGCATCATGACCGGTATCCATTTTAACTAGTAGCCATGAATACCCCTCTCCTCCATGAACATGTCCACTCCCCTCTTAAAGTCTTCCAAGTTGGCAGCCATCACCACATCCTGGGGCAGGGAGTTCCACAATTAAACTATGTGTTGTATGAAGAAATACTTCCTTTGATCTGTTTTGAATCTCTCACCCCCCAGCTTCAGCAGATGACCCTGTGTTCTAGTATTATGAGAGAGTGAGAAAAGCTTCCTGTCCATTCTGTCCAAATCATGCATAATTTTATAGACTGCTTTCTTTCCAAGCTAAACAGCCCTAAGCGTTTTAACCGCTCCTCATAGGGCAGTTGCTCTAGTCCCTTGATCATTTTGGTTGCTCTTTTCTGCACTTTTTCAAGCTCTGCAATATCCTTTTTTAGGTGTGGTGACCAGAACTGTACACAGTATTCCAAGTGTGGTCTCACCATAGATTTGTACAAGGGCAGTATGATATCAGCAGGGTATTAATATTTATCATGTTGCTGTAAAATTATTACAATTCAATATTTTTATTTACTAGAGTGGATATTTTCTATATTTTCCTATTGCACATTATTTTTATGAATATGGCATCCGTGTACTCTTGTTCTTTTTGCTGTATAGTTGGGACATATTGAGAAAACATGGCCCCACGAGCCTAAAAAATATTTTCATTTAAGCTCTTGGTTTGAGAAATATAGTGATTAGCTAAAACAACTAAAATATAGTGGAATGTTGTATGTAGTATAAAATAACAGTATTATTTTTAAATTTCGCAATTTGATTTTAGCCCCCCCTCTACATCTACCTAAATTTTTGTATGAGTTCTGTCACTGAAGAAGCTCAATATGTTTATGTAATAAAACTTTTTTATTGTCTTGCTTTTTCATGATTACATAATATTACATAACCCCTATCCCTTTTTTTGCCATCCCGATGTCCCATTTCTGTCTCAAGGAAATATGGTCAGCCTATTCATTGTCCAACTTTCACACCCATACATAACAGTGGGGAATACTTTAGTATGAATTATCTTGTTCTCCAGTGACCCATGAAGGATCTTTACTAGCTCATTCATGACTGCCCTTCTGATTTCTTGGTTGCCGTTTCCCTTTTGGTTCACTTCACCTTCATCTAAATCTAATCCAGTTTTTTTTATGATATGTTCTGCATATAGATTGAAGAGATGAGGAGATTGCCAATTGAAACCTATTCTGTTTCTCCATATTCTGTCCTAACAGTAGCCTCTTTTCCAGAGTATGGATTGCGCATCAAAACAATCAGATGCTGTGGTACACCCATTTCTTTTAAAACCACCCATAGAGTTTCATGATCCATACAGTCAAAAGCTTCATTGTAACCTATGAAACCCAAGCTGATTTTCTTGTGAAATTAACCACCATAAATTTTCAATATGACCTCTAGTGTCTCTTCCTTTTCTGAATCCAGCTTGAACATCTGGCATTTCTTTTCCCCATATATGGTAACAATCTTTCTAGTAAGCTATTGAGCATCACTTTACTCACGTGAGAAATTAATGCAATGGTCCAATAGTTGCTGCAGTCTTTGTCTCCTTTTTTCAGAATTGGAATTTAGATGAGCATTTCTAGTCAGTGGACTATTGTTTTATTTTCTGTATTTGTTGGCATGGTCTTGTTAAGATTTTGGTGGAATCCATTTCTGTGGCTTGGAATAGCTGTATTGCTATTCCATCTACTCAGGGTAGATTTGTTTCTCCCAATTGCTTGAGTGCAGTTTCACTTCATTTTCTTAGGCTGCAGTTCTTCTTCAAAATATTATTCTTGGAAGGAATCTCTTATCCTCTCATCTCTTTTGTATAGTTCTTCAGTATATTGTTCCCATCTTTATTTTGTCCTGATCAGTTAATGTGTTTCCATGTTGATCTCTCAGCATACCTAATGTTTTAAATTGCCCCTTGATTTCTTGTATCTTGTGGAACAGATCTCTTGCCCTTCCTTTTTTGTTGTTCTCTTCTATTTCTTTACACTGGTTATTATAATAGTTTGTCTCCTCATGCCAGTTGCTTGAACGCTGCATTTAGACTTCTGATTCTATTTCTGTCACTTTTTACTTTTGCTTCTCGTGTATCTTTATCAATTTAAAGTGTTTCATCAGTCATCCATCAAAGCTTTTTGTTTCTTTTGGCTACAGGAATAGACTTTCTTCGATATTATCTCTGGTTTCAACCCATAGTTTTTCTGGTTCCCATTCACTTGAACTTACAGTGCATTCCTAAGCGCACTGAAATGAATGGGTTTAAACTGGAGTAAATCCTTAGGAATGTACTGTTAGTAATGCAGATCTGTTCTTTACATGGTTTTTAAACTCTTCAGGAATGTTGTTTAGGTTGCATTTTGGCACTATGAATGTTAGATTGCATGTATAAGACCAAAACTGGGTAGCTGTGTTTGCTATGATAATATCACAACAAGTCTGTAAAATAGTGCCAATTCTAGTGTTCAAATGCAATGTGCGAGCTGCCAAGATATAAAGAACTCTAAGATAAATGGTATATATGAGGGTTTTGTTTTATTTTAAAGATAGTTCTGAGTGAGGGTAGGCTTCCCTCTGATCACCTCCAGTTTAAATTACTGTAGTGCAGTCTATGTGGGGCTACATTTGAAGGCAGTGTGGAAACTTCATTTGTTTAAAATGTGGCTGCCGGAGTGGTGTTAAGTGGCTAACTACAGATCATGCCTGTAAAAAACTTAATTGACTTCTTATTTGTTGCCAGTTCAGTTCAGAGTACTGGTTCTTACGTTTTTATGCCGAAGTGCCTGGGACTACAAAATCTTAAGTACCACCTTCTCTCATATATGAGCCTTAGTTTTACGATCTTTATAAGAGGCCCTGCTCCGTGTGGGCCCACTTCCCAAAGTGAAGTGGGTGGCAATGAATACAGTAGCTTTTCTGTTGTTGTGCATCATCTGTGGAGTTCTCTTCCCCATCTCTTCACCTGGTGCCAAATTTGTGTACAGGTCTTTGTATACATGACAAATGATTGTTTCCCTGTTAATGTACTTGTTTAGGTAGTGAGTGATAATTCCGGACTACATTAGCCTTTCATGGATACTGTGAATTGGAAGTCAGTTATTCCATTTATTCAAAGTATCATCTTGTGATCATTTTGTTTGCCTTTGTCGCGGTTCGGGCCGTTAAGTGCCTACACTCTTAGAAAGGACCCCTTCCTGAGAAGGGATATGTTATCTTATTCAGCGAGACACCACTAGACCGTAATCAACGGTTCCTAGAAACTTGTTATTGCTTCTAGGACATCTCTTGAACACGCCAATAAATTTATAATAATGGACAAGAGTAGAAGTATATAAAAAACACATTTATTTACATTATATAATATATGCTTTCTGGTTGCAAAGCCTTAAAGTATCATATAAGGATAGACATCATTAGTCTTAAACATGTTTATGTAGCAAGTAATCATTCACATTCTCTATGCCTCCATAAAGGAGTATCTTAGTCAGAATATACTCATAAAGTATCCTTAGTGCAATGCACCTTCATTCAGAATATAAGGTTACAGAAATCCTGTCAAAATATGGTTAATTCTTTGGAGAAAGATTTGGTTAGAAGTATCCTAACTTAAATCATTCAAAACATAACATTTCTGTACAGAAGACACACTATACCTTGCTGTGTCATCTGTGTCATCTGGAGTCCTTTAAGAGTCTAAGCTCTATGAGAACATATGAAGTTATCCCAGAGTATCTGTATTTGCTAAGTCTTGAATCCTTTAAAGACTTCTATTAATATTCTTAACTGATCATCATTAAGATCAGGCATTGTCTATGTACATGCTATGCATGCTCTTTCTAGTTTTAGACAGCAATGCTGAATGTATAAATACTATGTGTTAGCTTAGTAACACAAAGCTGTTTACAGTCTCTTTGACTGTGCCAATCTGTGTATGTGCATTGTGCATATCTCACAGAGTACAGAGAATCTCCTTTCCCTTCAGGAACTTCTCTGGTCTCTTGCTCTGAGGAGGTTCAGAAGTCCCTCTGTTAAGTAGAGGACGTTCTGACACAATCTCAGAGGTCTAGCTATTATCCCTGTATTCAGGATGCTTCTTAGCATTGGTAAGACAAATAGGCTTAGTTTGTAAGAATCCATAAATCTGATGGACTCTCAGTGTTCCAATACATGGAAAGATCACTGCACTTAGATTCCCATTCAAAGAATAGGAATTCTAAGGGTCTCTATCCTCTTCTAGGAATAGAGCAGTCTCACAAGAAGACTGTAAGTAAGATATGTTGAAATATCCAGATCTTGATACTTCAAGATATCTCTGAAAACTACTGTCCACGCAAGGACAGAGTTTCAATGTTTTACATCTCAAGCCTTTTGAGATGGAGAAGTGTCATTCCAGACAGCTGCAGTCTGTCAGTCATAACACTCTAAAAGTGCTAGCTGTTCTGCAGCTGTATTTATGCTGTTTCTAGACCCATTAAGAGTGTTCCTTTATCCCCTCTTCCTTATCCTTCAAAAGGGTACCTTTATTCTCTCTTATCAGATACCAGGAGCTTAGTGGCATCTGCTCCTGTCCTCTGATATCTTATTGTCCAAATATGGACATCCTTCCCTTTTACTCCTCTGTGCTTAAAGTATAAACTCTCATTTCTGAGTTACATGATCACGTTACATGATAATTTCTATACCATCCTCTTCGTTAGGACAATACGCATTAAATGAGACTACTTAGAAATCTGTAGCACAACATTTAACTATATAACTCATGAAACACAATTATAGCTGACATTGTCACTTGCAAAGTGTCATTGTTTACATTAGTTAGCAGGATTGCCTCTAGCAAGATTACAGTAGAGCAAGGAAGCATATTACTCTTATCTTGAGAAAACTATAATGCCTTTAGGCTATATTAAGCACAATTTCAGCTATTAATGCACTCTTAGTACATTAAGATAACTTAAGACCTTGAAAAGGCCTTTGAGATTCTGACATCTGGCAGCTGAGTCAGAAAGGTGACTTTACGCTGCCCCTTCAAGGGAAGGTGCTCAGCTCTGCCCCTTCAAGGACAAAGCCAGAGTAACTTTAGTAGTTAGCTTTGATAGAGCTAACCTTGAGAGTAGTCTGTCAGCCTGACACAGAGCTAGCCTGTCAGCATGACACAGACTTTCATTATACATTACACAAACCTCTGTATGTGTATGATGTGTTTAAGCTCTAAATGGATTTAATTCTGCACATGTTCACAAAATACCATGATCATGTCAGAGACTGCTAGACCTTCATTTTAGGATTGAAAGGCACACTAGAATGTATCATGAACTATGGACAGTGATGACCGAGTTCTGTTACATAGCTTCATGTAGTTGATTTACCTAGAACACAGCTGTTGAAAAAGGCACAGAAATTCTGACCAGGCAAAAATGGCAACATTAAACCAAAGGCGCCTATTTATTTGTCTGCATAGAAATCTCTTTACTATGTCAAGCTGCGTCCTGGATCAATTTGACCTTTTCCTCAAATGGCTGTTATAAAAATGGAAGTACTATAAAACATTTGGTAGTTTTGAAAGGGAAAATGTTTAGCAATTAAGCCAGAAATTGAGATGACTGTATGTAAACAAGGTCATCTTGCTCTGTAGGAGATAACAAGAAACACATGGGTGATCGGGTGTATTTCCTTTCCAAAGGATTCATTTGAGAGCACAGCACATATGATCCATTAAGGCACGTTTTACTCTTCCATAAATTTTCTGGCTTCTTGCTGTTATTGCATAATGGGATCAGGCATTAGAGGGCTGGAAGACCGCACTCCTTCATGAGATGTATTCCTGTCCATTTTCTCATGCTGCTGTAAATAAAGTATAGACTCCAGTATAACCTCCTCTTTAAGATGCCAATGCCATTTCAGTGGCAGGATGCTTGAGAAATTTGCATCTAAGCAATAATAAAAACTTCGCAGTTCAATAGATACCATTTCCTGATTATAAGAGAGAAGTTGCTGGGAGGCATTCAGGACTACTAATGGGAATTAAGTTCTTCACTAATATTTGAGTGCAACAGAAACTTAAAAACAGGAGGCAGTTCCACGAACTGAAGCAGGAGTCCATTTTTGCTGATTCTTCCCATGGACCTCTTCCTCCCCCCACCCAATGCTGTTCCTGGGGGTTCCCTTTTCCCCCAAGAGCAGCATTTCACAGAATTTCAGGAGGCTGCAACCGTGAGGGGGGGGGGAAGAGAGTGATTCCAGTCTGCTGACGAAACGCTTTCTCAGTATCAATCCCAATTTTAACTCAGAAATACATCTGTTGCTTTTACCAGTATTTTCTAAAAATATTAACCTTTTAATACACCCCATGTTGTTAAAATGTAATTTTTCCTGTAATTTTTATATTTAAGGTGTGAAATATGTAACACGGAAGAAGCAAAGTATCGATGTCCTTGCTGTATGAAATATTCATGCAGGTACATAAAATTGACCGGCATATGTTTTTGTTTTCTTCCTTATGTGCTGGAAGTCAAGTGACATTGTTTTCTCTCTTTGCTTTCAGCTTGGTTTGTGTGAAGCAGCATAAAACTACGTACAACTGTAATGGAGTCAGAGAAAAAACAGCCTTTGTTTCCATAAACCAATTCAGTGACTTAAATCTTCTAAGCGGTAACACTGTTTCTGAACATTTCTATCCGTTCTGAAAATTTGGAGTGCTATCAAATAGATAGCTGGGGGTGAGGGACAGTGAACTGCATTTATGGAATGTCCTGTCATTTTTGTGTCTGAGCCCCGTGGCAGAGTGGTAAGCTGCAGGTCTGCAGTCCAAGCTCTGCTCACGACCAGAGTTCGATCCCAACAGGAGTAAGTTTCAGGTAGCCGGCTCAAGGTTGACTCAGCCTTCCATCCTTCCGAGGTCGGTAAAATGAGTACCCAGCTTGCTGGGGGTAAAGAGAAGATGACTGGGGAAGGCACTGGCAAACCACCCCATAAACAGAGTCTGGCTAGTAAATGTCGGGATGTGACGTCACCCCATGGGTCAGGAATGACCTGGTGCTTGCACAGGGGACCTTTACCTTTTTTAACCTTTAGACCGAACTGTGAGTTGACGGAATAGTAACACTGCGGTGCTGAGAATAGATGCCATCAACATTGCATGTTGTTCAGTACTTCAAGAAAAGCTTAGCTTTGGCTGTCTGGGAAGAAGAGGTGGAAGAATAGGGAATTTGTCTTCATCTATCCTGAAAAATTCTACCCACTTTATGTGCGTCTGTGTTAAGTATTTATTGTGCATTATTATTTAATGCACAATAATAAGTTGCTAGAACAATGTTACATGCAACAGTTACAGGCATCTTAATGTCTCCTTGCCCCTGACTGTTTTCTGTACTCATAATGCTTATCATTTGTACACCAATCCTTTTTCTGAATCCATGTTTCCTTGTTCATTTTAGATTATCGGTTTCTGGAAGATGTGGGAAGAATGGCTGACCGTGCTGCTCGGGATGGTGCTTCACATAGACCAAGAACCAATAAATTTGTAAGTTCTCACAGCCATCTCAGTCATACTGCAAAATTTTAAATGTGTGGTTGTTGTTTTTTATTAATGTAAGTTGGAAACAAAGGACACGGAGAAAGACAGAAGTAGAGATTTATAAATTCAGTCACAACAGGCAACTGAGAAATATACCAAAATGGTCTTGAAAGTGTTTACATCATCTAAAATACAATGTTTTATAAGATTGTCAAGAAAAATAACTTTAAGCAGCAAGCTATGTTACACATAAACATGTGTATTAAACCACCTGTTATTCAGAAGAGCGAACATTCATATTAAAATCCTAAAGGGGATAAGCTGCTGTGAGAAGAGATGTGGGTGGGGGAATAGATCTGTGCCGCCTTTCTACCTGCCACTTCTCTGCTCAGTCTCTGAGCTGCAGCTTTTCTCTTTTTAAAAAAGCCAGTGTGGTGTGCATTATCACATAATACGTAGTTAGCCCCTAATTTGTCTAAGAGTGTTCAACATAGGCTGCATTTTCCTTTGCCATTTGATTGTTAAGTATCTGTGCTGTTGTAGATTGTATCACATGGTTTATGGGAATGTGCGTAATGATTGGCTGGCCTTGCTAGATCTTTAGTGCTGCTTATCATATGCTCTTGCCCTGTTACTGTGCTGCCATACATGGGCACTTATTGATTATTATTGATGTACTCATTGTATACTCAACCTTGGGTACCCAACTTCCGTTTTCTAGGTTGGGTTCTAGTCCCATCTTTTTTCTTCTTCCAGTTTAAAAGGAACACAAGCAAATTCCATTTTTTAAACCAAAATATTTTACATGGAGAAGTCTAATTTTCTGTCCACCTATATAAAGAGAACCAGTGTGGTATAGTGGTTAAAGTGTTGGACTAGGATATGGGATACAGGTTCGAATCCCCACTGCCATGGAAACTTGCTGGGTGACCTTGGGCCAGTCACACAGTCTAAACCTCGGCAAGTAGTTGGATGGGAGACCTTCGAGGAATACCAGGGGTGGGATAGGGAGGCAGGCATTGGCAAACCACCTCTGAACATCTCTTGTCTTGAAAACCGCACCAGGGGTCGCCATCAGTCTGCCGCCACTTGACAGCAAAAGAAGAAGAAGACAACAACAAAGTGGCTATTAATAGAATTGTTTTGAAACTGAAGCTTTTAAGTACAGCAGGCTTTTACCTGTCTATTTTAATAACACCTCTTTGACCTTGGAAATAAGAAATCTTATTCATTTTTCCACATTAATTAATTAAGCCTTAAATTAAAACATTAAGAGCTCATAACAAATATATACCTCACTCTAATGTCCAAGCAATTTTTAAGAGAAGTATGAGTAATTCAAAATTTAAAACCCTCTGAAGTAGTAAAACTTTTTGATGATAGAGCATCATTTAGCCATTTTGCCTGCAGCCAGCTACTACAGGCTCATTCTTATACCCCAGCCCCTCAGTCTAGATCACAGCAGAATGCCCCCCCCCCAAAGGGAGAGGAAATTGCTGAAGCCCTTGCACTTAAAATCTGAGGAGCTGGAAGGAAAGAGCAAGCTAGAATGAAGCATCTGGCAGGTATTTTAGGAGCTGGGTTCTTTCTACTCTATACTATCTCCAGCTTGGTAAATATCTGGGATCCAAGTATGGGTTTTCCACCTCCCTCCTAGCCTGCCTCTCTGTCAGGTGCTCCATTGTCAGAAACTTCACATACCTTCAGCCAAGGTTTACAAAATTGAAAGCAAAGGGACTCACTTGGTTTGCAGTAACAATGGTACAGTAGATTTTGTGTTCACTATAGGCCTTTGCTAACTGGAAGCAGGTTGCATGTGCACCCGGCTTTCTGGTTCACTTGTGTGGGAGAAAGCTGCCTCCTTGCCTTTCATATATGCAAAAAGAGCCTGGATTCTGCCCATAGCTCTTATGCCAGTAGATATTTTCAGTTGTTTTAATTCTTCAATAAGGCACCAAAGTGGTGGTGGTCTATGAAATGCCTTTTTAGGAAGTCCATAATTGTACAATAGTCTATTGATGTTATTGCTTTATCCCCTCCATGCTTATATGTTGTAGTCTTAGATAGTTCTAGGCTTTGAGATAACACACTAAGTGGGTAATGTTGTTAGTGCCATTATGAAGATAATAGGAGTACGGTACTTCCAGAACAGCTGTCATAAGGTTACATAATGCTGTTTAAAATTATTCTTTAAATGGGATTGCAAAGAAAGTACAGCGTTAGCCTGCATTAGAAGGAATTAAAGTAAGAGGAGTGCATTATTTAGGGGTGACAATCTAGTTTAATTATTTTATTCTGTTAGTCTCATACACATCTTAACTTTTCTAAGTTGGATCAGGAAGCTACATTTTCATGGTAATTAAGAGGTGCAGGAGCAACAAATGGAAATCTTATGTTACTCATTTAGAAGGAATACACCATATTTCCATCCTGTCAAAAGTTTCTTTAAATAACTCCCATTTGATAGCCTAGCCATTAACTAGGGCCTGTGAGTTGCTAGAGGATCAGTATACAAAACTCATTGTGCTTCCACTCATATTGTATGCTTTAAAACAGTCACATCACTGCTAATTTTTGCAAGCAGTACAGTGATGGTGGAGTTGTTATAGAACAAATAGGTTGCTGGGAAGATTTTGGCTGTTACTGTGCTGTAGCTATGAATGGGCTTGAATACCGGATACAGCAAGTCCTGGGATCTTGCATAAAGAGTCTTTGAGTTTTAGAGGGATGGAAATGTGTCTTACTGTACTCCCTGTAATTAACCTGTACAACACAGCTATTGACGTGAATGAACACACACAACCTTTCATAAACATTTTGGCCTGCTTGTTCAAGGCTGAAGGAAGGAAGAATAACTTTCAGGAAACGTGAAAAAATCTATAAGCAAGGTGCACTCAAGCCTTGCATGCCAAACATGTATAAATTCCATATAGGAACTGCACAGCATATATGATTACTGCTGCATTTTGTCATGCTTGTTTAGGAATGGTACCACATGTCTCACTCATTTTCTCTCCCCTCACTCTTATCTCATAGCTCAGTCTTTCAAGCAGTTAGGGAAAAAATACAGTATTTTGAAACTGTTACTGTCTCTCTATCAGGTCAACGTTTTGAGAAACAGAGCCCGGAGATACAACATCCACCTGAAAATTTTACCAGTTGGATTCACAAAGAGGCGAGAGAATTCTACGTTTTTTAACCATAAGTAAGTGTCTACTTAATATCAGTTGGGGGGTGGGGGATAATCTGAGCAACATTCAGAATATAGTCCTCCATCGAAGTATTGTAAGCCATCAGGAGCTCAGTTCCCCTCCTGTTTATGCTACCTGTTTGACTGAACAACAGGAGAGTTGCCAGCACCAGACAGGCTGCAGTATTCTGCTTGGTGGCTCAAAGATGGTGTAGGCCTGTTCTAAATGTGTTATGATAAATTAAGGACCACAATCCCATATGGGTACATTTAGCACTGTGCTGATTTGTAGGTTCAAGAGGCTTTTTGTTTATTTACAACTATGGATAATTTTCTTATTCTTTCTTTTTCTTTTCCTTGCATTTCAAGTAATTTACAAGAAAACAATGTAAAAGAAAACATGTTAACTAAATACATTAATTATATCTCCCCTCCTGTCTCCAACTGCCACTTTTAGTCCCATTGCTGAGAGTTGATGGTTGGCCTTAAGAACACACAAGTAGCCATGCTGGATCAGACCAAGGCCCAACAGATCTAGCAGTCTGTTCACACAGTGGCCAACCAGGTGCCTCTAGGAAGCCACAAACAAGACAACTGCAGCAGCATTATCCTCCCTGTGTTCCAAAGTACCTAATAGAATAGGCATGCTCCTCTAATCCTGGGGAGAATAGGTATGCATCATGACTAGTATCCATTTTTATTAGTAGCCATGGATAGCCCTCTCCTCCATGAACATGTCCACTCCCCTCTTAAAGCCTTCCAAGTTGGCAGCCATCACCACATCCTGGGGCAGGTAGTTCCACAATTTAACTATGCATTGTGTGAAGAAATACTTCCTTTTGTTTTGAATCTCTCACCTTCCAGCTTCAGCAGATGACACCGCGTTCTGGTATTATGAGAGAGGGAGAAAAGCTTCTCCCTGTCCACTCTTTCCATACCAAGCATAATTTTATAGACCTCTATCATATCTCCTCTGCCTTCTTTCTAAGCTAAACAGCCCTAAGCTTTTTAGCCACTCCTCATAAGGCAGTTCTTTAGCCCCCTGATCATTATAATGCCCACTTCTCCAGTTTGGAGAGATCCTTTGGGAGCGCTTCACAGTCTGTTTTTGTTTTAACCACCCTAAATAATTTGGTATAATTTGTTCACCCTCAGCTCCAGGTCATTGATTAACAGGTTAAAAAGTACCGGTCCCAACACAGATCCCTGAGGGACCCCACTGCTCACATCCCTCCATTGTGAGAGCGGACCATTGATTCCTACTCTTTGCTTCTTATTTTTCAGCCAGCCCTCAATCCATAAGAGGACTTGTCCTCTTATCCCATGACTATGACATTTGCTCAGCGGTCTTTTGAGGGGGACTTTGTCAAAAGCCTTTTGGAAATCCAAATACACAATGTCCACAGGTTCTTATAAATTGATTATTACGGTCCTTTGACCAAACATAAAATATTTACAGGTACATTGCCCTACCCAGAGCGGCAGTATATGTCCACAGGTTCATGTCTGTCCACATGCTTATTGACACTTTAAAAAAACTAAAGGTTAGTGAGACAGGACCTACCTTTGCAGAAACCATGTTGGTATTTGCTTAGCAGGGCTTGCCCTTCTATATGCTTGACAATTCTATCTTTCATAATTCTTTCCATCAATTTACCTGGAACAGACGTTAAGCTGTATGGCCTGTAATTTCCTGGGTCTCCCTTGGAACCCTTTATATAAATGGGTGTTGCAATGGCCATTCTCTAGTCTTCTGGTACAGAGGCTGCTCTAAGGGACATGTTACATATCATTATAAGTTCTGCAATTTCCCATTTGAGTTCTTGAAGAACCCAAGGATAAATACCATCTGGTCCCGGTGACTTGTTAGTTTGCAGTTTGTCTAGATGTTCTAGAACTTCCTGCCTTGTTACCACTATTTGCCCCAGCTCCCGATTCTCCCCTCCCCAAAACATCTGTTCAGGAAAAGGTACCTGCCCGAACCGGATGCTTCTCATCTCCTGTCGGCTTTCCCCCCCATGGTTCGGTTTAAACGCTGCTCTGCCACCTTTTTAATGTTATGTGCCAGCAGTCTGGTTCCATCCTAGTTCAAGTGGAGCCCATCTCTTTTGTATAGGCCCTACTTGTCCCAAAATGTTTCCCAGTTCCTAACAAATCTAAAGCCCTCCTCCCTACACCATCCTCTCATCAATGCATTGAGACTCCCCAACTGTTCCTGCCTAGCTGGTCCTGTGCACGGAACAGGAAGCATTTCACAAAAAGCTACCTTGGAGGCCTGGCTTTTAGTTTCCTTCCTAGCAATCTAAAGTTGGATTCCAGGACCTCAGGACTACACTTACCCACGTCGTTGGTGCCAACGTGCACCACGACACACTGGCCCAGCACTATCTACCAAACTATCTAAATGATGGGTTATGTCCACAACCTTCATACCAGGCAGGCAAGTCACCATGTGGTCTTTGCGCCTGCCACAAATCCAGCTATCTACATGTCTAAAGACTGAATCCCCCACTACAAAAAGCCCCCCTCCCCCTCAGAGGGATATCCTTAGTACGAGAGGATATCTGCTCATCCACCAAGGAAGGGGTCCCTTCTAAGGTACCACATCCCCTTACCTCAGAGAGATGGCCGTCTTCACCAAGGGCTCCATCATCCATGACTGGCAGGTTGCCGTCACCCTGGGACTGGGATGCGACTATTGCATCCCTGGAGTCATCCCCGGAGTCATCTGAAGCCAGCAGCAAGATAACAAATGGCGGTGGTCTGTGGCACCTCCCTCTGCTGCTTGCAGTAGCTGCAAATATTAAAGCTGGCACACTGATACCGCTTGAGCACTACATAAATCCTGTTCACGAAAATTTAGGTTCTGACAATATATGAACCATAACCTAGTTGACACATATGCTTTGTCTCCACCAAAAAGCTTCACGAGTTTTGAGTTATATTTTGCAGCTTGAGTTGACATTGTTTCACTTCATAAAGTTGGCAATTATATTTTAATTCATGATTTTTTCTAATTTTGTAAGCCCACTTGGGGAGTCTATTTCTTTTTGTCAAAAATCTGGGTAAAATACTTCTTATATCCAACCCTTTAAGTCCTTAGTAAAAAATAATCTGTATGTTGTAACAGTGCATTATTGCCTTATGCTTGGGGATTTTTCATTTATGAACCAGAATGTGAATGACCCACACATTAGTTTTCAAGTGGAAGTATAAACACACTTTCAGTAGCTTAATACTTGATTTACAGCCCAAAGGAGCCCCAGATGGTCAGACCAGAACCAACGGGTTGAAAAATTAAATCAAAAGAGTTTCCAACAGAGCGGTTTCTCAGTGGAACAGGCTTCCTGGGGAGGTGGTGAGCTCTCCTTCCCTGGAGGTTTTTAAGCAGAGGCTAGATGGTCATCTGTCAGCAGTGCTGATTCTGTGAGCTTAGGCAGATCCTGAGAGGGAGGGTGGGAAGGGTTGTGTCAGTGTTTGGCTCTTGTGGCCCTTTTTTACATGCCCAGGGTAATGCCGATCGCCACTTTGGTATCAGGAAGCAATTTTGCTCCATGCCAGATTGGCCAGGTATCCTGGAGGGTTTTTGCTGCCCTCTTCTGAACATGAAGTAGGGGTCACTAGGGGTGTAGAGGCGGGAGGCGATTGTGAATTTCCTGCATTGTGCTGGGGGTTGGACTAGATGACCCTGGTGGTCCCTTCCAACTCTATGATTGTATGAAATAAAATGGGAATTAAATATGTGGCTTTATTCTATCAGCCCTCATTTTGTGATCCTGCCTCATGGACTGGAGTAACTCTGCACAGGATTGCACTGTTAGGCAGATTTATTATTAACAGTGATCTTCTGTTGTATATGACTAACTCCTTAACGAATAGTTGCATGAGTTCAGCCCAGTGATTTTGCTTTGTTTTTTTGTTTTGCTATTGCAGCTGGCATGCCACCAGCAAATATTAATAGTATTTAATGGTCCTTGGGTGGTCTGGACATCAAATACATTTACAGTTAGCAGCAATCAAGAAGAAATGTGACATTCCAGCTATAAACCAGTAGATGTCTCTCTTGCAACACATTAGCAAATCCATTCTCCTAGATAGATCGTTTATATAGATAGATAATCCATTCTCCTACATTAATATACTTGCAAACATAATTGTCTATCTAGCTGCTATAATTGTTTGTGTTGAACAAACTACGAAGAAGCTATCTGTATTGAAATATAAAAAACATCAGAAATGCAAATTAAGTGTGTGTGGGCAGGATTTTCTGTCCCTTCATCTTCGCAATAAGGCTTGAGGACCTGTTAAGGCCCTTGGCTAATTTGCAACCGTTTGATTTGGTGAGGACAAATGACAGCTTGCTAATTGGTAATTTACCACAATTCATTTGTACATACTTGGTAAAAACTAAGTGGTCACCTGTGCACCAGTAATAAACCGTGCTATTGTCTGGTAAATGGGTCAGCCTGAGAGAATCTGAAGCTTAGGTTTCCACAGGAGGTGAACTCTCAGGTGCCTCTAGGCAATGATTCTGGCATCTAAGACCGGGAAATGTTTCAAGATGATAGGTTATATTAGTTCCTAGCATGCAGCCTTGGGGTTAATTTTTTTTGTCCAGAAGCAAGCAACAGGCATTTTAATCTTCAATATGTACATTTTAAACAATTTCTGCTCTCACCTTATCTGCCAGAAACATTTTGTTAGAGTCAAGCTGTGTAACCACTATGATGATAATCTCCCATCATTTGTCTCCTGCAGTCAGCAGGGTGCAGAGGAAGTGCTGTCTTCTCCATTGTGAAAATCTGTATCCCTACATGGTGCAAGCTAAATAATGCAAGTGTGAAGCAATCAAGGAAACAAACATATGCCTAAAGAAAACGGAATAGAGAAATACATTATTCAGTGACTGTCAAGCTACAACACTCTCTGTACCCAGTGCATACTGTTTACAATGATTTAGGTGAACAATGGGAATAAATTTTAGACAGACCTTTAGAATTGTTTACTCAGATGTGCTAAAATACTTTTCCGCTATCTGGTACCCACAGCACCTGGCTCACAACAATTAATTGAAAGGCCAGCAGAAGTATTGTTCTTGAAACAGTGTTTTATAACAGAAGACCCTTAACTACTTCAGTTAGTAATCTTGAAAGCATCCTTTCTTTTCTTGGTAACTCTTAATTCTGTTCTTGTGCATTTGAGCAGTACACTGCATATGGTGAGTTAATTCCTAAGTAGAAGATCCTGTGTGTATAATAAAATGCACTTCAGGCAACTTCTTGGTAAATTGTCTTGTTTCACAGCTTACAATGATTAAAAAAAGAGTTTAACTGGCAGTAATATTAACACAGTTTTCTTGCTTCTATATCAAATCTCAGTTGGATAGTTGCAGGCGCTTAGTTAAGTTTCAGGAGAGATGGACCCCCTCTGATGCCTTATGTTGTTAGAACTTCAGCTATTCATACCATAGTGGTGCTTCTGTCATTGGTGTGTCATAAAAGCCTCTGCATTCATTGACTTTAATGAGATTTTAGGAGTTTCGCAGGAGACGATAATCACTTAATTAGGCTGGATCAAGGTTGTTTACAGAGGCTTAGAAAGAATATAAAACACTGTAGGGACCTAGTTTACTGAAAAGTTAATAAGCAAGGTTCTAAATCAGTTCATTGTGGTTCAAAGATGAATGCTGCTTCACCATTGCCTAATTCCACCACAAGCTCCTTGTTCCATTGTATTAGGGTAGAGGCCAGACTACATGTAAAAGTAGCAACAGGGATTTGTAAATATGCATTTGAACCAGTCATGAATGTTGTTGAATCTCTCTCAAAATATAATTAAGGCATACAAGCAGGGAATCTGCAAGGAGTTGCAGTGGTCACACTTCATTTCCCCCTGCATCCTCTTCACCATGCAATTTCCTCTCCTCTTTCTCTGCTTCCTGTGCTTATCCCCACCCACCAACCACCTTTTTTTGCTGCCCCTCCCCCAAGTCTTCAGTTTTATTTTATTTATTAATTTATACTTTGCCTTTCTCCACAATGGGGACCCAAAGCAGCTTACATTGTTTTCCTCTACTTCATTTCATCCCTTCAACAATCCTGTGAGGTAGGTTAGGCTGAGTGTGTGTGACTGGCCCAAGGTCACCCAGTGAGCACCATGGCAGAGTGGGGATTTGAACCCGGGCATCTCAGACCCTACTCTGAAGCTCTAACCACTAAATCCCTGGCTTTGTTGGGGTGGCTGATGTTGAACAGTAGCAAGCAGCCAGGCCTGGTGAGTGGTGCAAGTGAGGTGTGCACTAAGTAGCCCAGGTGTTGCTGGCAGGCCTAACCCCAACGTATCCTCCCTCAAAGGCCCAAACAGGCCTGGAAAGGGCTCCCACCACCACCTTATATGGACGGAAACCAAGGCTTGAAGCACCATAGCAGCATGATAAAAAGCATACTACTATTGACGAGATAAGAAAGCGTACTGGTTCTCAAATTGGGTGAGGGCATGATCAATTCTTAGAAATAGTATAAACTGGTCCCTAACCTCTTCCCCCAGCACAGCTGTGTTCATCTTGTCTGATAAGACCTCATCTAACATATCTCAGTCAGCACAATGTGGTCTATAGTGACTGATTCTCTAAACTTTACTTTAGAGCCTATGGCTTAGGCCACAGAGGACAATAAGTGGTAGTGGCCAGTGAACGTCTCACCCGCAAAACTGGAGGGGGAATATCAGTATCACTGAGTGATAATGTGACATTGCACTGGTAAAAAGCCCTCCCTTGTCAATAGTGGGACGCACAGTCCTTCTGCATGTTGTGAATTGCACAGGACAGTTAATGTGAATATTCATAGTCCTACTGTTTTGCTGAGCTACTGTAATGGTCAGTTTTTCCGACTCGGTGCATTTAGAGATATATAAACTGAAAATTCTCCAAAGCTTTGCTTTTGGCTGTGATTCACAGCATCATAACTCTCCCTGCTTTATCATGTTAGAGAAGGCTTTCACTTCTTCCAACTTTTGATAATACAATGTTCTTTCCAGGACCGCAGGTCCTCTGTTTCTCTAGTCAGGTAACCAACAAATGAATTGACACCTGTATGAATCTTTCTATCCTTTATTGAAAAAGGGAAAGGTTCTTTTTATTAAAAAGACAGTAAAATAGAGAACTTAAATTATTGAACTTACACAGAGTGTAATTAAACAGGCAAGTACAATGATAGAGCCTAACATTATTCTAATGCATATCATATCTAGTCTGTTAGAACAAATCAGAATTCAGTCTCTTGTTCATTGCTCTTAAGGAATATAAAAAAAGCCAAAAGGGTCCCTATATCTTACCAAGCAGGGGTCCTTCAGTCTCTGACTGCTGAGCTTCAGTCCAAGGAAATCTGATTTGGTCTTCATAAGCATGCATAGTTATAGAGAAAACTTATCTATCTGATCAATCTCTGAAGTCACTTATCACAATCATGTAACTATTTCTAAGTACCTGGTTGGCTATTATAATAAGCAAATTCAGCAAATTCACATCTGTTCACTTTAACACACGATGAGCACATTCTGAAATAGCTAGGTAGAAGGCCATAAGCTGTCTCATCATAACTTTCCCAGCTAAAATACTTTATCAGCTAAAAAACTTTCTCAGGCCTAAAAACTGCGAGCAAAGGATGACATAGCTAACAGGTGTCTCCTTGAACTGGGGATGAGATCATTGCTACTGTGACACTACGATCCAGAAGATCTAGAGAAGATCATGCTTTGGCAGCTGGTTGGGTTGCTTTTAAGTATCTTAGGCACACCTCCAGTACTGTTTTTATCATGCGTATATAGGACACATTCCGAGATGGCCGTAACTCTTAATTTAGAAGGCAGGATGGTAGGGGGTCCTGCTGCCAGTCTGTTTCCTAGAACTCCATTACTTTCATTCAACTTGAGAAAGTGCTGTGTCTGCTTGTTCTGTATGACTAGCCTGAGAGATCGTATCTAATGTTTCACAGCATGTAGGTTTGGTTTATCAAAGGGTATGCGAAGTTTCAGCATACTAAAAGATCACTCCCTTTCTGCAGGACATATAAAAATATAATACCTGTACAGTTACATACACATTTCACTTGAAGAGCAGAAACAAAGTCTACAGAATCTCTTTGGGGTTTTTGTTTTGCATTCCTCATTTCTGCACATGGAAATATGTATCATTCAAACATTATTTTCACAAGTACTACCACAAGACCAAGTGATTTGCTTTCTTTCTTGAATGAGCTGCAGCTATAAATCCACAGCAAGCCTCTAGAGGTTTCAGAGAGGGAAACAACATGGGCGTTTGAAGGAAGGCTTGATTCCTGTGTGGTTTTGTGCTCAATATAATTTTCTGGCTCCTGCGTGTATAACAATGTTAGTTGTTTTTCATTAAGGAAGGACAGTGCGCAAGTCTTTGGTGGCTCAGGGTGAGGCTGTGGTCACAGCATCATCAGACTTTACTATATTTCACACTGTCTGTCCAATGTTTAAAATAAGATAGTTTAAGTTCCCGTCACTTGGTTTCTTTGGTTTATCTCTTTTTTTCCTTGGGAAGCTGGGGGGGCGGGGTCATTCTATTTCTACCTAGTTAGCTTCTTTTTTTAAAGACTAACTTTCCTTCATGCTTCTTGCTTTCTGTATACATATTACAAAATGGTGCCTCATTTCAATGATTTGCATTCTGATGGTAACTCAAGTACATATTTTTGTTGTACATATCAAAAGATTTCTCTGCTGTATCTGCTGCTGGTTGCAGGTGCTTATGTCTACAGTCAGTCACGCTACAGCCATTCTGGCTCAGCCAGTTGTTTATCTGCCCAATAGCCAAAGTAACTCTGTTACGACAATGCTGCATTTTTTCATTTAAGATTGTGCCCCCTGTAAATGTGATACTTACATTTATATTTGGCTGTAAGGTAAAAAAATGGTATCAGATCTTAAATGAAGATGAGGAGATTCGAAAGGGAGGGAGAGATAATGCAGCAGTGGAAAGATAGGATGAGAACAAAAGTGTACAAATATGAGAGCGATGGGAGTAATATGGACTTGACAGCTAAAAACGGTTATTAGTATTTTAAATAAATATCAGAAAAGCAGCAGTGGATACAGTTTTAATCTACACAACATAAAAGAGGTGTTGTATTTGGAATCGTTCTGTAGCAACTAGTTGTGCTTCTTTATTGGATTAAATTTTGGTCATGGAAGCAAATCTGAAATTGAAGGAATTTAAGAAGTATGTTATCCATATGAATGATCACATGAACAAGCCCTGGGTAATGATATTAATACATTTTCTGCCACTGTGTCTCTATATTTGCTATATTAGTGATTTTATATTAATACTTCATAAATATTAATAAAATTATTAAGAGCACATATTGGTTTTGTTTCAGGGAAAAAAAGTTTTATTGGCACTTGAAGCTCATATTTCCTCACAGTCATGCCAAATTCACAGAGAAAAGGTATCTAAATATTTTCTTTGTTTGGCTCTTCATGAAACTAGGACCTGTTACTATATTGTGTCAGTATTTTTTAAAGATTGGGACCTTTTTAAAACTAAAATCATAACAAGAACATATATCTATCAGTTTAAAGTACTTGTTTAAAAATGTTGCTTAGAAATATAACTGATCTGTTTTATGTCTCGTTTCATTCTTACTGTGTATAAATCGAAAGGCATTTGGATCTCAGTGCTTGCAGCTCCTATGGTAGTACTGTGGAATAGCTTGAGTTATTATAGTCCTTTTTGTAGCTCACTTAGTAAAGACGATCACTCTGTGTTCTTCCACAATAATTTTATTTTCAAAATAGATAAGAAGACAAATCTGCCAGTAGAGCAAATGAAAAGATGTTGAAAATGTAATGTGCCATCTTGAGTTCCACAGAAGCAGAATATGAATGCAACAATGTGGAGCTCTACTGGATATGGAAAGAAGACATTTACAGGGCACTCCTAAGTAGATTTAACTCCCTCTATGCCCATTAACTTCATTGGACTTAGAAGGGTACAACTCTGCTTAAGATTGTATCGTTAGCATAGGAACACCAAAGCAGGAAGGAGATTGATATTTTTGAGTCAGGGTAGAAATTAGTGGGTTCTCTCTGTCTTGTCTTAATATGGTGTATAAAAGGTAAAGGTCCCCTGTGCAAGCGCCGGGTCATTCCTGACCCATGGGGTGACGTCACATCCCAACGTTTCCAAGGCAGACTTTGTTTGCGGGGTGGTTTGCCAGTGCCTTCCCCAGTCATCTTCCCTTTACCCCCAGCAAGCTGGGTACTCATTTGACCGACCTGGGAAGGATGAGAAGGCTGAGTCAACCTTCAGCCAGCTACCTGAAACCGACTTCTGTCGGGATCGAACTCAGGTCGTGAGCAGAGCATTTAACTGCAGTACTGCAGCTTAACACTCTGCGCCACGGGGCTCCTAATATGGTGTATACACCCCAATATTATAGTTCTTTCCATAGTATATACAGTTGCCTTTTCATACAGGAGTATGATTGTTGTATCCGTTCTTGGAAATGTTGAGCTCTGTGATTAACATACCTTTGTATTCTGAATGAAGGGTGCCCGATGATAAACCATTGTGTGATGTTCTTAAGCGCTATGTTGATCCTCAAGAGTCTGATCCTGTTATTTGTCAAAGGTATGTGCCGAAAAGTTATTTTGCTACACAAATCTGCTATTAAAAGATGTTGAATAACCTGTTGTTTCTTAATGCTATACTCTCCTGCAACAAGCACATTGTTCTAGTAATTTGCGTTTATATAATGCACTCTTAAGAAATTCCTTATAACATAGCAGAGTGTATCAAATGTACTATGTCTTCTATTTTAGATTAAAAATCTATACAACATCCCCTCCATCAGACATACAGCTTCTAATGAAAGTTGAAATTGGCTCACCCAACTTCAACAGGTAAGTGGTTTAATTTATTTGTAGAAAGGAAAATGTGCATGTGTAAAGAAAACTGTACATTAGTCAGGTTAGAAAACTATACAGAGAGATGCTGCGTTGTATTCTACTTCCATTCTGCATGCCGAAGAAAATCTTTCCCCACTTCCTTTCCCCCTATCACCCTCCTGTAACCCCCAAAAGGCTATTTCTGGGCAAGGGGGGAAGTTGCAGACAAAAAGTCATGCTGGTCTGGGGGCTGTAGTAAGGAAGAGAAAAACAGACAAAGATTGTTCCATCAGTGAAGGATGCTAGGTTTCAAAACACAAGATTGTTATACAAGCATTTGCAAGCTGCCAGCCTCCGAGCATGTGCGAAGCAGCCTAGTGGTGCCGTCCTAGGCTCAGCTGATCTGGGATTCATATGTCTGTGCGCGGCCGTATGTTGGGGCTTCCGTAGCAAAGCATGTTGTCGGTTCCTCAGGTTTCAGATCAACACCGCCATTCCCTTTTCAATAAGAGAGAAAATGAAAGCATTATCCTGGCAGCCCATCTGACCCGCTTGGTATCATTGGCGTCCTTGGTCCTTAAAATAGATGATCCAGTAATTATCTGGTGCACATATCGAGGGGACATCCACCACCACACCACCCCCGGAACTAGTAACTTCTGACTCAGGATGTGCTCTGAGCCAGAGTTTAGTTTGTAAACCATTCTGCCTGAATGGCGCTTCATCAGAAAAACAAGGGTGCCTGAGCATGTGCAGAATGCACGTTCTCACCACTGATTTAACTACAGTTTGTTTCCATGCAGTTGACATTTTGTAGAGAGGGCTTTGTCATGATCTGCTGCCTGGATATCTTTTGCTCTTTTCCCTTTCAATAGCTGCAGTACCTACACAAGGTACTGCGGAGGGGCCATGGCTCAGTGGTAGAGTATCTGCTTGGCATGTAGAAGGTCCCATGTTCAATCCTGGAGGATTTTTTTGCTATCTTCTGGGCATGTAGAGGGGTCAGTAGGGGAATGAGGGGGAGGTAGTTGTGAATTTCCTGCATTGCACAGGGGGTTGGACTAGATGACCCTGGAGGTACCTTCCAACTCTATGATTCTAATCTGAGTTGTCTCTGCGTCTCCACATGGACATTGAAAGGTGACATGGCTCTCCAGAAACAGTTGTCAAGGTGATCTTGGCTTCTGGGAGATCCTCTGTCCACAGGACCTAAGGAGCCACTTGGAAAGCATTCCACAGGAGGTTCCATGGAAAGAAAACCAGTGTACCTGAAGCAGGCATACCAGAAGTCCATTTCCTCCAGGATGTCTTGGATCAGGGCCTCAAACACAACACTCTTTGGCACCAGGTGGCAGCCCTCACAATCAGTGCTCTGGCTCATTGCAGGACAACGTCTTTCCAGCCACAGCCTTGTTGAGCGTTTCTGAAGGAGAGCAGCCCTACGCAGCCCTCCAAATTCAGGATTGTTTCCCTTTGTGGGACCTCAAAAAGGTGTTGAGAGTTCTACACAAACCTCCATTTGAGCCCTTGAGGTCAGTTCCACTGAGAATTCTGTCTTTTAAGATAGCCTTTATCTTAGCCATAACTTTGGCCCTGAAGATTTCTGAACTCACTGCCCTCTCAATCAGAGATGAGCTGTGTTCTTTTCAGGAGAACCTGGTGACCTTGTGCACCAATCCATCCTTTACACCAAAGGTAAACTCCTTGATCCACAGGGATCAGGAGATCTATCTTCCCTCATTCTGTCTTCATCTCAGCCATCCTTAGGAATATAAATTAGGTGGCCGGAGGGCCCTCTGCATCTGTGTTAAGATGGCAGCAGTCTTCAGATCTTTGTATGCCTTGTTCATCTCCTTCTTACCTAATACCATGGGAAGAAGGCATCATCGGTAGCCATAGGTAGGTGGATCAAAGCATGTGTTTCCATGGCTTTCAACGTTCAGGATCTTCCACTGACTTCAAAGGTCACTGCCCGTTCTATGAGAGTGACCACTAATTTTGTGGCCCTATCTCCCAATGCATACATTGCAGAAATCTATAGGGCAGTGACTTGGGCCTCATCCTCTACTTTTGTGAGACACTACAGAATAGACATGGTTGCCATTGTAGAGGCTGTGTTTTGTAGAAAAGTCTTCTAAAAGGTAGTGTTGTGGGGAATTCTGGGGGTCTCCAATTTGTAGATGGGGAAATTAGCTAATTGGAGACTGAATTTAGAGCTCTAACAAGGCTGATTTAAAACGGGGTCTTGGACCTATGTATACGAAGGATGAGCAAATTGGGAGGAATAAACTAAGGAGCAATTTTAAACAGAAAAACAGATGTTCTTTATTCAGGGGAATAAAGGGGGGTACACACACACACACACAAATAACACAGTGATTCAACACAGCCACGCACAGATGTCTGATAGGGATAGGATAATTAGAAGCTATAGCTACCTTCAGAGGTCTTGCGAGAGGTTTCAAGGAGAGAGGCTACAGCAAACAGGATTGCTCAGCGGCCAGTACTTAGATATTAGGAAACCGTACTATGGCGCAGGTGATAAAATTCATACAAAAATTCTGTCCTGGGTCAGGTTGACTCACTGGACATGTGGTCCTGGGTGTACAAAGGTAAGATTGCTTCTCAAGTACAGAAATATCACAGGGAGAAAAGACGAGCTAGACAATCCAGAGAATAATAGATAATTGATGGCTGGCAAGCATTGAGCAATTATTGATATTAAGAGACTATCAGGTGCTTGTGGGTAAGGGAGGAAGAGGATGAATTAGAAGATGAGATTAGCCTGTTCTCTGGCTGTCCCAAGAAAGGAATTTCAGGGTGTGAAGGAGAGTGTCATTGTCTCTGGTTCTGGTCTTCAGTCTGATCTTGATAGAGCGGCTACGTTGATAATCATGCAAACGTTACGCTGTCCTTTTCATTGTCTGGAAAGGAGCAGCTCTCCCATGGCTCAGGACCATTTCAGGTGGGGCTGGAGACAATCTTTTCTTCCAGAGGTTCGCAGCTTCATCCAAGATGGAGTTCAGGCCACTTCCTTTCCTGGGTTCACAGCACTGTTCGCCTTCTGCCGTGTTCTGCCAACACGCAGCTTGGTCCAGGATAGTGTTTAGGTCTCCTCCATTCCTTGGTTCACTGCATAGTTTGCTCTCTGCAGGGTTTCTCAGTCCTGCCCACTGATCCATGTGTGCCAGGGTAGCTGGGCCTGAGAGGCTAGGGCCACAATAGTTCCTCAATAATTTCTCTCCTGTTTTTTTTTCCCACCCTGGATAAGAGCTTTTCAGTATCCCATACAAGTATACCTTCCTCCACTAATGGAAGGACAAGACATTGGACTTATCATGAGAGTTTCTTCTCATGAATGTATTGGAAGGTATCCTTCCCCTCTCCAGGTAGTAGAGGAGGAATTGGAGTTTCTTGCTGCCATTCTTCAGCTTTGCAGTATCTCCTGTTACAGGTCTCCAAGGAGAAGTAAGTCTTCATCTGTGATTCAAACTTCAAAGTAAATATTGTTGAAGGCTTTCACGGTCAGAGTTCATTGGTTCTAGTAGGTTATCCGGGTTGTGTGACCGTTGGACAGACACTGTCCTTCAGTGTTACTCCTCTGAAGATGCCTGCCACAGCTGTGGGCGAAACATCAGGAAAGAAAATACTAAGACCACGGTCACACAACCCAGATAACCTACTAGAATCAAAGTAAATTAATAATATTGTGCAATGCATTATGTTTGGGATGCCTTCAGAATGACTTCATGCATAGAATTATTGCTTTTTCCAGTAAGGGAAGGAAGGACACAACTGCCAAATTATACAGTCTCGTTTGGGAAGTACACATTCTCATTTTCCCAAAAGACTAGCTGGAAGAGCCTTTGTAAGCAAATGATTTTGATGTTAACAAAGTGAATGTTAAGTAGTAAAACTTTATATGGTTGGATTGATGACAAATCACAAATGATTGGTATGGTATTCTGATACTTGAATATTGCAAACATTTGTTGCTGAATTACATTTTCCTTAAGCTACTCCTAAACTTAAGCTAGTTGTACTGCCAACTAGAACTGAAGACCTGGGTTCAACTCTTCACTCAGGCATGAGACTGCCTCGGTAACTATGGGTCGTTGTCTTCGGTCTCTGAGCGCAACCTGTCTCACAAAGATATTGTGAGGATAAAATATGGAGGGGAAAACATTATACATCACCCAGAGGAAGGATGGGATGAATGGATAAATGATTTCTGGTACTGTATTTAGGAATGCCGCAGAGTTAAGTTTATTACGGTTTATTAGTGTAAATATAAGATTGAACTATAAGAGCCATTCGAGTGACACCTGTACCTGATGTACTAGTACCTTTACATCAAAAGTATTATTTGTGTGCCAGTTCCGATATCTACCTTGTCCATTCCTGTTGGCCTATGCAAATCTGGTTGTTTGTTTTTAGTATAGATGGTGTGGGAAAGAGAGCTTGCATATGGATATTGCAAGACTTATAAAATACAATCACTGTGCTGGTGACCATGTTCTATGTTTTAAGTAAGCCAGTATCAACTTTCACATGATGCTGGTTGATCATCACATTTTTAAAAAAATATGTAAAGATTAGAGTTTCTTTTTAATTCTATAAATGTTATTAACTTTTACAGTTTAAAGCTACTAAGTACCATTTAACAATTGGCAGCATTCAGTGTTTTTTATTTATTTGCTTTATTTATAGTCCACCTTTCTCATAGGGACTCAAGGTGGACTATACATAGTGAGTCAGTACAATCGACAAAATGGGACATTCAATAACCAATGCATTAGGATTTTAGAACCACCAGAAGGAACTGAAGCATAGCATAAGTATTCAAATGGCACATATATGTTTTAGCTGCTTGTTTTTTTTGGAAACTTGTTTAAGGAAACTCTGTGGAAGAATGGTAAAATTCAGTAACCAATAGCTACTTCTTTTGACATAGTGCAGTATTTAGCAAAAAAAAAAAAATGAAGGTTAATGATCAGCTACTTTATAGGTTTTTCCCTGCAGTGCAGGAGCACCAGGTTTTTTTTTGGGGGGGGGGATATCAAATAGTCAAGGCTTAGAACAACTGCTAAGTTGTTAAATGTATTAGGCCCTCAGTTAAACAAAAGTTTAGGGGTGAAGATTCCAAACAATTATACTTTTCTGCTGCGAACTTCATCAGTTACTTGCTTATGGCCCATCTGTATCTCGTCCAGTAATGCTCTGATGTTACCTCATTTTCTCAATAAATGAGAAATCACCTTCTCATTTACTGAGAATTCAGTCTAACTATAGGATCTGAAAGTGAAAAAGGCTATGAGGGAGTTATTTCTTGCAGAAACAACATTCACTGAAGAATATACAAATAAATGTTATACAAAAGGTAGAACTGGATTGAAAGTTGAATGCTTAAACGTTTTAAGGAGCAATGGGTTGGATCCATCAATGGCCTTCATTCATAGAAGAGTGCTTCCGTGGCAAATGATTTTTGCTGATTTCCCCTTTCCTCTGCGGACCCCCATGTTACACCGCATGCTATTCCTGCAGAGCCATAGACGTAGACACACCTGGAAAAGCATTTTGAGCAGCACAGTAGGCTGCTGTAGGAAGGGAGAACTGGGAAAGATCTGTTCTATGAGCAGAGCAATATTTTTATGGCCCACTGGATCCAACTAAGTGATTTTTTTAAGTGCATCGAGCTAGTGCATTGTTTCAAGTATGTGTTCTGTTTTTTCATGTTGAAGCTGTTATGGCCTTCTGTGGTAGACAGAAAAAGTTTATCAAAAGCTTTCTGAAAAGTCTGTTTCAAATGGAGACACCAAGAGACTAACTACTTCACAGTATGTGAATGTTATAGAATTTGGGGTTAAGTTTCTGAAAGAGAGGGCAGTGACAGTACAGCTAGAAATAGTGCAGTTTTCATTGTTTCTGTCACTTAACGTGGGTTTCAGATGGGAATGTTGCAAGTTATCAAAAAGAACCAACACAACTATTTCCACTTAACCTTGCCAAAAGGGAATCCCTCTGTTCATCTCATCTCGACAGAAATGAACTAGAACTGTTCTTCTGACCTTATCAGATGTTTGACCCTCCTTCTGTGGCAAAGAGGTGGGAACATATTTGTTTTTTTAAGGTTTAGTGGCTATTCGGCAAGTAGATGGCAAATTTAAACTTTTGTAAGAATATCAAAACCTATCCTAAGGAATGTAAAGTACTGAGTTAAGAGCTTGCTTTTGTATCACAGTACATGAGTGAGACAGTTACCTCAGCTTTCTCCTATTCATGAGAAGAAATATGCCAGATGAAACAAATACATGGAAGTAACTGTCTTTTGGTGTAGTTGCATTGTCTTCACAGTAGATTAAATACCTTGTGTTTCTGTTCCAAATTCCTTTTTCCCACAACCGCAAATGATTACACAGAATTATGCAATGCCTACTTCGTCAGCTTTTCTTTCCCACCATTTTTTGTCACAAGTATAGTTTGGCAAAATGAGCAGACTACTTAAGATTCTTTTGTGCTTGAGGTTGGAGTGTGTGTTTAATATTTGCATTTACATTCTGAACCGTATTTGGGAGTTTGGATAGCACATAGATATGGGTGGAGTAGAGGTTTTGCCATTTGCAAATCTGGAATTACTGCTGTGGCCCAAGTCCAAGGTTCTTTTTGGTCGATGAGAATCCTGCGGCAGCAGAAACCTGCAGGCTCTTTGTATCGTCCAGAGTTCTATGTAACTATACACCCTGTATTCTGGTCTGCCCTTGAAGATGCTCAGTACATTTCACATACCCCTTAAAAAAAGAAAGGAAGAAAGATTCTAGATGCTTTCACTGTAGTAAATTATTCAGTCTACTAGTTACCATGGTAAATCAGTGTAGACATCAGATTTGAAGTGTGCTGAGTCTTTCAGCCGGTCTTCCATTTGTTCGAGTACTCTGCTGGGAGCATCTCAGGCTGACGTGGTCCATTTTAGGGCAGATTAGTGCGTTGTCTAACATAACAAAATCTGTTAGTTGGGCTTGAAAAATACCAGGTCACAAAGGCTGTCTTTCAGATCTGAAGCTTTCACATCGCGCAGATGCTACTCATCTTTAATGTTGGACCTGTTAGAACAGTGATACTCACTCAGTAGCTTTGGAGGGCTCTTCAACATGCCCCTGTGGCTTCTCTAAGTACCATTGCTGGATGTGGCTTGCCATGTTCCGGGAAAGTGGGCAAGGTCATTTTCTGGTAGGGCTTGTGGATGACATGTGGTTCCTTCCTTGAAACTGTTGCTACTGGAAGGCCCGGAGACAAGGTGAGCTGTGAGCCTCCCAGAGCTGCAGGTTTTAGGAGTAAAGGTCTCATCCTCTTCATCACCTGCCACCTTCTTCATAATCTCTTCACTCACATCCAGGTGGCTGCTGGGAGGAGAACAAGCTGACCTCAGAGAAAGAAGAGTAAAACTTCGACAGCAGCCACCCAGGAAAAGAACAGGCTAGCAAGAGGGTACTGATGGTTTTCCTCCCCTTTCTCTGTCACCAGTTTGCTCTCCTCTGGGCACTTTGGCAGTCTCATTCTCTTGCCTCATGCTGAGGAGAGAGTGGGAAGGCAGAGGGAAGTTCTCCTCACTTCAGATACGCAAGGGCTGGCTAAGGTCCAACAGTGGTGAGGAGAGACAACTCAACATACGCAAAGATTCTGGTAATTAAAAAGGTTATAGTATATATTTAGTATTAATAATTATATCCTACATTATTATATGTGCATATTTGGTGGGGTGGTGCTCAGAGTATACAGTAATCATGAAATGCTTTTTTTTTTTGGCCTTCAAGTCACAACTGACTTATGGTTACCCCATGGGGTTTTAAGGCAAGAGATATTCAGAAATATTCAGAGGTGGTTTGCTATTGCCTGCCCCTACATTGTGACCCTGGTATTCCTTGGAGGTCACCCATCCAAATACTTGCCAGGGCTGACCCTGCTTATCTTTCAGGAACTGACAAGATCGGTTCAGGGCTCTTTTGGTTGATAGTAATAGAGAATGTGGCTCTCCACAGGTCACAAAGTGAGTACCACTATGTTAGAATGAATCTTCATGAGATCAATCAGTCAATCAATTGACCTTTATTGGCATGTAGTCATAGTATGTAAGCAATGCACAAAATTCTCTGTCCATACATTTTCAATTTAAATATATTTTAAACTTTGCTCCTAGTCTTGACAACTTCCACCAGAAGTTCCTCCACCTTTAAAGTGACTTCAGGAATAGAATCATTCATTAAAAACCGGCATACGGAGGATTCTTGGTTAGATTTCATTTTATCAATCAAGGGTAAAATTATTTTCTTACGATGGCCGTCTTGCAGATTACAATTTATGATTATATGCTGTAGCGTATCGTGTTGGCTCAGGCGAGAACTTACTAATGATGAGCATTAGTCCTTAAAATGTAACATTTGTTTCAGGAATATAAGACCAGAAGTACAAAGGACTCTTTCTTAAACAGGCAAGAAAAAAAAGGCGAGAGTAAAGTTTGAACTGTTCTTTTGATTGAAACCAAAGTATTGTTTTCTTTACTAAATTTTTCTCAGATGGAAGGACCATTTTGCCTGAGTCTGCCTCCAGAAATTCCAACCAAGATTCTCAACCTGTACTTCCAGAAACTACCAAATATAGTTCGCATAATTACTTAATTAAGGTTCGGTCATCTGATGGTAGCATATGTTGGCAGAGAGCCTTGCTTCTCCCAGCCAGTCTCCCACCAGTCACAGTAATGAGTTGCTGGTTGTGTATCTCCTGACTTGTGTGTTTGCTCCAAAGAAGTTTGTGTAATGTGGTTCCAGGTCATACCACCTATGTCCAGCCAGTACCTTTCTGCCTGTCATTTATACCCATTATTGCAAGTCCTATCCTTTGCTGCCAACACGAATAGCTCCCTGCCCTCCTCTAAGTGGCAGCCTTCCAAATACTTAAAGAGAGCAATCATGTCCCCCCTCAACCTCCTCTTCTCCACTCAGCCTTTCCTTGTAGGGTTTGGTCTCAGGGAATCATCCTCGTTGCTCTCCTCTGCACCTGCTCCATTTTTTCCTTTTTGAAGGGAATCCTACAGTACTGCACACAGTACTCCAGTTGTGTCCTGACCAATCATAATATCATATAGTGCCATGTTCGTAGTTAAAAAGACATTACCAAAGCATTATAGTGACACACATACAGTATCAAGAAAAAGTTTAATAAGTGTTTAGTTTTAAATCATATATAATAAATAAATCAGAAGTATTAATATAGTGACACTTCCACTCGATAGATGACATTATATCACTGAAATCAATACTCGTTGAAGGGGAGCAGGCGTGATCACGCTAGCCCTACTTTATACGGATGAACAGTTTCTGGTTCATGAGTACAGAGTTTACATGCTAAGGGGGTGTATATACACGGGCTCTGTCCCCATGATCAGGACCGCTGCTTTTTCAGACATTTCGTATCATGGGGGTGGAGCCTGTGGATACAATTCATTGCACATAGAGTCTATTGCTTATAAGCCATTGTTCATATATAGGCAGGGGGTGAGACCAGCAGGCTCAGGCCCACTCCCCTACGAACATGGATTTCAAAGAACATAATGTCCTTTGTAGAGGGCTGCAGTATTGTCTGTACCATTGAAAGTATTTCATAGTTTTCCATGTTTTGTGTTCAGAGGTATGTGTGTTACCAAGACCCTTCATAGTAAGAAGGTAATAAGTTAACGTTTTAAATTTATAACTCTGCTTTGTATGCAATATTATATTAAGTTAAACTTTAAAAATGTTGAAAATGCATTCACATTTCTAAGGAGATGTTGTCCTACACAGAAATACAGTTGTTTCACCTACAGCAGAGTATTGTACATGTAGGCTTTTGTGCAGACAGACTAGTTTATTAACTCTGTAGTGACTGAAATAAAAGAAGAAATACAAAGTGAGACTTCACTAAAAAGTGAGGATAAAGAGCTTCTGGAAATTAGTTTCCTTAGCATGCTAAAATCGGGACTATTGAAAGTGTCAAGCTTTTCCCATCTTTTAAGACAACATTGCTTTTTACTGCTAGTTTTGTTCTTTAGGCAGATTGCAAAGGGAACTTTCATATTTATTTCAAACAATTTTCAAACGTCAGTAATGAGGTATCAATCTCTTCTTTGTTTCTTGTTTTTTGATTCCCCCCTACAGTTTTTCCATGTTTTTCATAAATTAATTTTTTTAATGACTAGCTTTTCCTGTGTTGACTAGTACTTTCTCTGACTCTTCTATGGTGTTTTCAATTTCAGGGGTTTTTTAAATCCTTGCTCATTTGAGCACTGCAACATTGAGATCTAGTTTCATAGCACTACTTTTGGGAGGGGAGATTAAAGGATGTTTGCTTTGCTTTGTTTACGGTGTTCCTGAAATTCCTGAAATCAGATTTTGTTTTTCCTCCTATTGTGCCATGCTAGCTGAATATTTTCCAACCATCTGCTTTCCTAAGGTTCTGCTCATTGTACTGCTGCTTTTTCTGTACATGCTTTCTAGGATACATTGAATACAGTGAATGACATATGGAGATGCTGTCTCTTGCTGCTGTTCTGAAATGATTGCTGAAAAGTGGTTTGACTGTTCTGATCTTGGGTTAGTCTTGAAGGACCCTCTCCTCTTATACTGTCCAAATTGTCCATTAAGATCCCCCTCACAAGCCCTGTTGTCTGATCCCACCTGCAGAGCTGAGGCAGATGTTGACCAGAGACGGCTTTTTCATCGGTGGCACCTTGCTTATGGAGTACCCTCTCCCTTGAGGCTTGCAGTGCACTTTTTTAAAAAGCATCCGGCGAGAATATTTCTTTTTACCCAAGCTTTTAACTGGGGGTTTGACCTTTTTAGTTGGTTTTATACTCTGCTTCTAGTCTTAGGACTTATAACAGGATTGGTCATGCTGCCAAATGTTTCATGCTTCTGTGTTTTATTGGCAAGTTTTTAAATGCTGTTAATTTTTCTTTTATGTTGTGAATCACTTTGAGTAGGCCTCTGAAAAGGCAGCATCAAAATGTTTTAAATAAATAAAATATATTGTTAACAGAACTGCCAGGAATTGCATGTACCTCCCAACCCAGGCTAGAGACCTTAGTCCTTATATACACAGATGCAATCTGGTGTGTGTGTGTGTGGGGGGGGTGATATTTCAGGTGGAATTGTGAAAGGAGACAGAGAAAGACAGACTTGATCTTTATTGAATAAGCAGAAAAGGTGAAAAAAGAAGGCAGATAAAAACACAATCTGATAACACGAAAAAAAAATTGAGGAAAACATTGAAAGACTAATCAAACCAATGCAAATCACAAAAACTTGTGGAATAAGCAGCAAACATTAACAATTTGAACCATTCCTAGTGAAAGCAATTCTACTTATGTAAGGGTGTGTCCACAGAGCTCACCTCATGAGGAATTAACTTGCACAGTGTGCCCGTCCGTCCGTCCCCCCATACGCACACACACACACACACTAAGGAGCCTCATTTATTTTCTTGGTCACTATCTCCTTCCTTCCTTCTCATGAAGACCTCCTGCTTTAGGAAGTTTTTGATCTAATTGTAGTTTGTTGTGATGTCCAAATGCAGGCACCTTAACAAATTGGTTTCCCCCCCTGTTTTGATAAACCATGGTTTAATCCTTTTTATTGGGAAAAAAACTCCAGTTTGTTAAGGTGCCTGAATTCAGACAAGACAGAAAGTGAGAGTTAAGCTTCCTGAACTAGAAAATCTTCAGGTTCAATTCCATATACCCCAAACCTTTTGTGATGTCTGAATACAGGCCTAGGCCCCTGGCTCAGCTTCTCCCTTCTAGGCCTTGCAGTGAGAGCTGATTTCTGAACAGCTCCTGCTACCTATTTATGCAAGCCCTCCACGTTGTGTTAGCTTTGGCTGGATTTTTCCTCAATCCTGGCCTGTGTCCTGATCATGCCATGCTTTTCCCCAGGTTGCATGGCCAGCAGGAAAAATAATGCTAGGAAAGGAAGTATTTTCTATTTATGCTGCCTCATAATGCTCCTCTCCCTCCTTCTTGTATCTGATATGGGTGCCATACCTCCGTGAACAGCCCGTTCCTCACCTGGGAGGGCAAAAGCGCTTAGGAGGTGTGGAAGGGCCAGCACCACTTGCGCCACAGCGACCGGCACAGACACCGGCCTCGGGGTGTGGATGCTGGCCTCCCAGCGCTGCTGTGGCAGCACAGCCCCGGGACGCTGGCACGGTGCACCATCGTCCTAGGGGGCGTTCCAGGGGCAGAGCCACCTTTAGGCAGCTTCCTAACCCCCCTTCAGGCCAGGAGCGCACCCCCTTTGCCCTTTCTTGCATTTGCGCCACTTTTTTAGGTGGCGTAGCCCGTGAAACGCTATGGAGCAGTTTCATGGGGCTTGCAAGTAAGGGCAGCTTCCTGGTGTCAGTGTAGGGGAGCTGAATCTTCCTTTGGAGGCGCTACCGCTGCGCTGCCTCCAGCCACCAGCTCAGCCCCTCCCCTCAGGAGTGGGCTGCCCATCTTCCTTAGCCATAACTATTTTTTCTCATTTGTCTTTAACTCTTAGCAGTTTCTCTGCTATTTCTGGAGATTTGTAGCAAATATTTATACTTTTAAGGTGACATTGAACATAACATGGTCTTGGGCTGTAAAACTTTAAATTAAACTTTGAGTAAGTGTGATTTAAACTAACTGGATTGCATCCTTTGTTTCTTTTTCTGTTCACTGTTTTGAGTATGTCAGGCAGTTTGCACAGTAATTCTGTTAATGTTTCATGTATGAATAAGATGCCATCAATGCATACTGCATAGTGCTTTACGATATAGCACAAAGAAAAAAGGTGTCTGCCCCAAGGTGCTTGCATTATCTTCCACTGCTTTTTTCCTGTTTTGAATTATTTTATGTCTTTACTGTGTATTTATCATATGCTTTGGTTTCTGCAATTTAGGCTTCTAGCTATGTGCTGCTATTTATGGTGCAGCAAAAGATAACATTCCATTTTTACTTTCCTTGAGTTGGTCATGGCTTTTGTGTAACATCTGAAGGGTTTTTCACACAAAGTTCACTTGCCTTGGCCAACTGTTCCTCCCAGGAGTATTTTCATGGCATTTCCCCCCAAGAAAAATGAACGTTATATGTGAACTCTTGCCCAGTTTGGTATATATAAGCAAATATATACAATAAGCAGTTGACTGAGTTTACATTTTGGACAGTATAATCATAAGCACAAGCCCACAGGGAATTAGACTATTCTGTCCCGTAAGAAGTCAAGGTTTGTGGTTAGCTGGCCAAAATGGGAGCTAAGTAGCAGTAAAAGTATTTTTTTTCATTCCAAAGCAGGGTCTTTAGATTTGTAGCTTGTAAATATGCAAGTGGCTGATAGCATAGACACTTCTGGTTGGATGAGTTAGAACAGTTGATAATGCGGGTGAACAAAACATAGCCACTTTCAGGAAATTGCATTCTATTGTGGTGTTTAATTATAATCCTTTTATTTATTTTAAAACATTTTATGCCGCCTTTCAGGATCCACAAGGCAGTGAACATGAAAACATTTTAACAATTAAAATGCAGTTAAAATATAAAATCCAGTCAAAAACACATAAACAACACTAGAAGGAGGGCCAATAGCCATTACTGAAACAAAAGAAGTCTTCACCTGCTGGCAAAAGACACTAATAGAGGGAGAAAGATGAATCTCCTGGGGGGAGGGGAGTTCCAGAGTTTTGATGCCACAACAGAGAAGGCCCTTTCTCAAGTTGCCACCTGTCTGAAGCAGGGCCTCCAAGGATGACCAGAGTAAGTGGGTCGGTCCATATGGGAGAAGGTGGTCCCTAAAGTATATTGGTCCCAGACAGTATAGGACTTTAAAGGTCAGTACCAGCATCTTGAGAGCCAACTTGGTAGTTAACAGTGGCAGACTCTCATCTGGAGAACTGGGTTTGATTCACCGCTCCACCACATGAAGCCTGCTGGGTGACCTTGGGCCAGTCATAGTTCTTTTAGTACTCTCACAGCCCACACAAAGGCAGGCAGTGGCAAACCACCTCTGAATGTTCTCTTGCCTTGAAAACCCTACAGGGTCACCATAGGTCAGCTGTGACTTAATGGCACTTTCCACCACCCCACCAGCATCTTGAATTAAGCATGGAAACATATTGGAAGCCAGTGTAGGTGGAACAAGACTGGAGTGATATGCTCCCTACGATCCACTCCAGTCAACACTCTGGCCGCAGCATTCTGTACCAACTGTAGCTTCCGGACAGTCTTCAAAGGCAGCCCTGTTGGGTCTAAACTAAGCTTATCATGGAAGTGCTGATGCTCTTCATAAATCATATTGTAAAATATTCCCTCCTGATTCTTTCAAAATCCAATAAGTTTGTAGTTGCAACAAAATTGAATGTATAATTATGAATGTAGTTCTCCCCTTGCTATAAAATTGAGAAACTTATTTCACTATTTTCCTGTTCACAAATCATAACCACAAGGAATAGTTTATTCACCACTTAGGAATGAATGTCCATCTGTTAGTTATTATCTCTGCTGTAGCCCCTCAAAACTAGTACTTGAAAGGAATCTTAAGTGCTATGTACATCTCTTCTGTGCATTCTCTGTCCTGCTCTCTCTACGGCAAAATGAGGTTTAACCATTCTGTTCTCTTAGGGAGACCCTCGTTAGCTTCTATCAAGCTCATAGTGCATTATTCAATTGAACCTGAAGTTCACTTATTCTTTTGGTTTTATGTTTTCTACTTTGACATTTTAAGTTAAAGGAATATTTCAAAAGTTAAGGGTATGCACAGCTGCTTCAGAAGCCCTCTCCATTGTTTAAGTTAAATGACATCAGCATGATTTTTAAAGAAAAAGTCAGTGTTACAGGCATTCTTTTCCAAGTATGTATGCACTATTCATCTGAAACTCTCTGATGAGGTAGTCATGCCTTATCACAGGAGTGCAGTTCACATGGGATTTTCATTTTTATCTTTAATCACAGACTACAAAAATTCCATTATTAAAACTAAAGTCCCTCTAGATGACATGCAGGAAGGACTGATCTTAGCAGGGAATTTCCTGCTGTCTGAACTGGCAGGGATGACTGAGTTCACCACTGAAAGAATAGCTGGAGGCCCCGTTGAAGAGATATACATTTGTGACACTATGTATTGCAGCAGTTTACAGAAGGATTAGTAGACTGCCTTTTCAGCTTTCTGGGAAGCCTACGGAAGGATCTTTGGAGCTTGTATGACTTCTGGTAAATCGCAATGGACAGTATTCAAGCATTGCAATGCAAACAGAGTCCTGGAGAGTAAAGCCACTTTCAGACATCATCTTTGTCCTGAGGATAACCCATCTTATTTCAGTAATGACACTCATTTAGTTGAAATATGTTCAGATGTCCTTTATAATGATTGGATATCATATAGTTGACAGAAGTCCTCATTCCAACTCTCAGATGCTTCTACTGCTCCCCTTTAGAGGCTGTGGCCTGCCCACCCCTCTGCCCATGTAGTTGCTGAGCAAGTAACATGTATGGGTACTAAACAGGGATGGTTCAGTGCAGACTAAATACTTAAGCTTTGTACAGAGCAATCCTGAAGGGGGGGCTGAAAGGGGATAGGAGCCATCTTGACCCCTGCGCCTGCGTTAGTGCCACTTGTGCCAGCTAAACTGGCACTATTGCCAGCTCCAGGAAGCAGCGCGAGCCACCTGCACCAGCACAGTCTCGCCGGCAGCAAGGGCTCACGCTGGTGCCAAAGGGGGCATTTCCAGGGGCAAGGCTGACCTTAGTCAACTCCCTAAGTCCTTTCGCCCCAGGGATGTCCCCTTTTTCTGGCACAAACTTGCGCCTGGAAAAGGGAGGCATAGCCCGGTTAAACTGCATGGAGTAGTTTAATGAGTTTTCTAAAAATACATTCTCGGCTTGCTGTGCCGTCCCCGGGCCTGACCCAACAAACCCTCCCCCCCTTAGGATTGCTGTTAGTCTCTCCTTACATTTTCCGCAATACTTTCCTATGTTTTGCATAGTAACCATGATGTAAAAATACTTCTGCCTTTTAATAGTTGTAGATAAATGAGCTTAATATGAAGACCCTTCTTATTAGACTTGGAAGTTGTTCTACATTAACGTAGTTATTTCTGTAATTAATTTTGAAACACTGAACAGTTTTCTTGTAATTCATTCAGGGTTATGCACTCTGTGAATTGGAGCTGATAGATCTAATAAATAGACTATTTATGAAAGCAGTGGTACCTAGAGGTGGGGCATTAGAGTTAACAGAGAGAGGATAACAAAGGAATTAAAAGCAAAACATATTCCAGATATTTAGTTTTGTTATGTTACAAAAACTATTCTCTTAAGATTCTTTTGCTCTTCACACTGCACCAAAGTCTTGTATATTTGCCAAAAGTTGTCACTGTCTGTCAACCAATAAACTTTACTTAAAGCTATGCCTTGGTGATCTAACACTTGAATAATTTACTATCATAAAATAGTTTAAAGTACAAATGTTTTATGCTGTGCCAAGCTGGACGCTAGAGATGTTTTGTCTAAAACATGAGATAATGGAAAGTGTATTGTGGCATGTGAATGACTTTAGCCTTTTGGTGGTAAATGTTTGCTTAACTAGAAAAGAATGTGTTGAGACTGTTGCCAACGGAAAGGTATTGCCACACTTTGCATTAAAGTACTGTAAATAAATCAGTAAATATGTTTCTGTTCATGTGTTAATCCAAAAGTTATGAATGCACTCATTGAATAAGAAATGTAATATACTGTTATCCTTTTTAAAAGGTTTCAGTAAGAACTGGTCATAATTACTTTGGATTGAAAGAAACACGAAACCAAATATTTTCACGATGATTGAAGTTGGATTTGAGGGAAGTAGCCATTGCTTAAAGTTCAGTTTCTTCCAAAACCAGAAGAAGCAAGTTCCAGAGTTTAATGTCTAAATTTTTTTACATCTGATTCCTGATAGTGTTATGCAAGAAATAGTTCAGTATACTCTGTGGTTATTGATAAATCTGCAAGTGATATAGTTTGTATAAATTAATATTAGGTAAGCAAATGGGTCTCTTACTCATACTTACATCTGAGCTTTACAACTCAGTTTGTATTTTTTACAATTGATGAGATAATGTTGACTCACAGTACCTTTAGGGCTTGAAACATTTTTGTTTCTGCAATACATTGAATCATGAAGGGACTGTTGTATTGATCACAATAAAGAACATGCTTGGTTGACTGTTACGACAGTTATTTAGAAACTGTGACAATGCTTGTTCTTACCTTGTAATGCATCCTCTAAAGGAGGTAAAAAAGGTAAAGGTATTCCCCTGTGCAAGCACCGGGTCATTACTGATCCAGGGGGTGATGTCACATCACGACATTTACTAGGCAGACTATGTTTACGGGGTGGTTTTCCATTGCCTTCCCTAGTCGCCTACACTTTACCCCCAGCAAGATGGGTACTCATTATACCAACCTCGGAAGGATGGAGGGCTGAGTCAACCTTGAGCTGGCTCCCATTGGGATCATATTCATGTCATGAGCAGAGTTTTTACTGCTGCTCTGCTCTGCATCACAGGGCTCTTTTCTGAAAGAGGAGACAGTCTCAATGCAGTCATGTGGGTAGCCAGAATATAGAAATTGGGACTTCAGTTTACCACTGCAGGGAGCTCTGGGTTAGACTACAAACTTTAATACATATCTTAACTCTATCCATAAATTAGATTTCAGATATGTTTTGCTACATAATATCATATACAAATGGAAAATTGCAAACTGAGCACTAGAACATTTATAGGTCATTGAGGAGAGACTTTAGAAGTAGTCCACCTGTGACAAAGTTCCTGCCTCTTCTCTCTGAGTCTTGAGACACTTAAGAATTATGAATAACCTTTGATCCCACCTTTCTCTGCATTGATCTTGTACAGACTGGAGAGTGGAAGTGCTTCAGAAGTGCTTGTACATCTGCTTTAAGTAGGGTGGGCACTAACCAAGTCTATTTAAGGCAGGAATGTCCTGTTTTGTGCTCAAGAGGGAATGTATCTGGTGGTCCTGTTTTGTGGCCTGGTGTGTGGGAAACCCCATTGCTCAATGGGAACAGTAATATATAAAACAAGATCCTGGTTTACACAAGCAGCAAATGAGGTGTAGGGTTGGGCTGTACCAGACAACAGGTAGAAGAGCATATCTTAGAGCACTTTTCTAGGTAAAGAACTTCTTGCACAACAGGCAAAGGTCTTTACTGGAACAATGTCCCTAAAAGTGGGTTTTGTGTTTTTTTTCCAATGAGTTTGTGGAGGAGTATTGAAGAGTGATATACCCTGTGATGGATACAAGGTTAAATGTAAACTCTGAGACTGAGGAATTCTGTCAGCCAATGCCAGCAGGCAGTGGGCAGTCTGGTGAGCTGATAGGAGTCTTCTTGGAGGAAGAGAGTAGTTCTTGATATTTTAGCTTTGAGCTCCCAAACTGGGCAGTTGTGTGTTTGGACTCTTAGAACCTGTGTGCTCACATATTACCTAGCTTACATAAACCAAACCTGAGTGGTGACAAAGAGAAGATTGGGGTAGAGAGAAAACCCTTTCTTCAGTCACAAAGTGGGAGATGGCTCCTGAAATAGTGTTTTTTTTTGGGGGGGGGGATTCAGTTTTTTGGGGGGAAAGTTTTTTCCCCCCACAAGGTGTGGGCAAATCTCAGGAGTGGGAAAGGTTGTGGATAAACCTCCACACTCTGGTGTTCTCTGTGCTAGGGTAAACCGAGTCCACACTGCGTATAATGAGTATAATGAACAAAGTGAATATTTACTGAATGGCCTGAAGAGACCGTACTGAAAACTAAGTACTGTACCTGTAACCATTCATGATCTGAACTGTTCCTAACCAACTAGGTTTTGTGCCTCTCTTGAAGTAAAGTAATCAATCTATCTACCAATCTGTAAATAATAAACTTCAATTTATCTTCATTATTATAAAATCAGCTGCTGCCTCTAAGCCTCTCAATTTCATATGTGGGGGAGGAAAAGGAAATTTGATACCATGTAGTCCAACTTACTGCAAACTAAGTTTGAAAATGAGATAATTGTTCATCTTTCCTGAAATTATTAGTTTGTATAAAAGGATTTTTGGGACTGACTGACTCATGAGAATATCAGATGTGAAATGTGGTTCACACACATACATTCGTTTCTGAGAGACAGAGAGAGAAGTTTATGGGAGCGCTGTTTTGTGTTCCTTTCATTTGATGTATATTCCAAAATGGTTAAGGAACTTTAGTATTAGCAAAGAACCAGACATTTGACCCAAAATGTACTGGCTCGGGAAAATGTGTAAATGGGACACTTCTGTATCATGGTCAGTACATGAGAGACTGTGTTTGTCTTCATGCAGAGATCGGCATTCCACTACTAAGCAAGCCTCATGTTGGACAGAACATTGGGCTCTTCTTGCATTGTCTCTTCCCATGCCTGAATAAGACTTGGATTTTTGTGAGAAATCCTGGAAGATCTGTTATGTTTTGTGGCAGAGTGTGGATTTTATTTTCAAATTGTGTGTCTGTTTACAGGCTAATTAACATTACAATTGCTTTTTCAAAGGTATGAAGAACTAGATGCCAGCAAAGGCCTTCTAGACAATTTGAGAGGGAAGACTATAATTGAATACCCATCTTTGCATGTAGTGTTGAAAAAATTCAAGACGGATATGGCTGTTCTTGGCTACAGTAAGAATAAAGGTATTTATTATTAAATAAGATATTTCAAACAAAACACTAATTAATGAGATGTTTATTAGTTCTGGGTATGAATATCTACTTTGATTTTCACCATAAACTATAAAGCATTTTTGCTCTGTTGCATTCCTACAGGTTACTATCATAGTATGCTTGTTTACCCCTTTCTAATTAAATTTCATATTTAACTATTGCAATAGAATTACTAGCATTTTTCTACTATGTCTAAAATATGGGTAAACTGTTATCATTCTTCTGAGACATCACACATACACCTGCCATATGAATAGCTTTTTGGACAATGTTTGCAGTGTAGCATTAATTTACATTGTAGTTGATTTGCTATACCAGCTAAAATATCTGTTCAGTAATTGGAAATTTACATTACTTTAAAAACACAATATTATGTTGGAATATCTCTTTCAAATTATGGTTTGCTCTACAGCTCAGAGACTTCTTACTTCTACTGTGAAATCTTTAAAAAAATTTCCATTACATTCTGCTAATCTGCTATACTCCAGAATGAGGGAGTAATCCTAAACAGGTCTGCTCAGAAGCAAGAACCATTGTATTCAGTAGGACTTTTGCCTACGAAAGTGTTCTGAAGATTGCAGCCTTAATATATTAGGTGAAATAGTAATCACTTTAAAAAGGTTCTGCCACAGGAAGACAAATACGAGATCTATTTTTCCAGATATTCACATAATTGGGAGATAATTGCATACTGTATTTTACTTGTAGATAGATCTTTTATATTATTACTGATTTGGAAGTAACAAACAATAAAGAACATGGACAAAATTTGATCTGGCTATATAAAGGGAACAGATACCTTTATAGTGTCAGTAACATGGTTTCAAAATGGACATCGACAGGAAAGCAAAGCATTTAGGATGCTCCTTTTGTCTTACTTGTTCAGCACCCTGCTCTTCTTGCACTTTTGTACCTATCCTTTCATGAAAGTGTCATTCAGTAATAAACGTTACGCTTGTTACTGAATTTTCAGTTGGTAGAGGGAAAATCTAAATTGAAGGCTTTCATCGCAAATCATCTCTCTGCATTTTAAATTTAGACGTGATCAATAAGGTAATAAAAAATAAAACATACCAGCTCCTCCCCTACCTTTGAATTCTCATATTTGTAATAAATAGAACATTAACTGTCCTTCGTTTTCAGTATTTGCAAATGAATGGTTTGGCCTTGGATGTGACAGAATTAAATGCTTGGAGCAATAGAATAGAATATTGCTTCTGGTTTTCTTTTTTTGCCCTCTGCCCACCCTCGCATAGGTTTCTCTGTGTGGGGTCTGACGCTAGTTAATCCCCTAAGAAATGCATTCTAGACAGGCTGAGGGCCTTTCCTGATTATAGTACATGTATTCTAGCTGCAGCATACATTCTGGCTGCAACCTCTGATCAGGGTAGGGAAAAGAAGTTGTGGGGGGGCGTTTTCGGCTCTGGCCCCAGTCTGGTGGAACACTATGCCCAGCAAGTTTCAGGCCCTGCAGGATTTAAAGCAGTTCTGCAGGACCTGTAAAACTGAGCTGTTCCACCAGGCATCTCCTTCCCCCCCCCCCCCGAAGCTCTTCGTTGAATGCCAGTCCTGGGGAATGGTGGCATTTGTGGGGGGTGGTCTCTCAGCCTTAGATCCTCGGGTTCTGTGGAGGGGTGATGTCCCCCCCCCACCGGGTGTCATGTTCCCATTTAATCATCCATTGGAACCACAGGGGCAGTTTTGGGCTTGGGGGTATGGTGTGGAGTTGAAACAGTGCTTTTTTTCTGATGGTTGTGATGGTAGCATGTGTTTTGTCTTAGTCCTCTTACTTTTGGTGTGCAGGATGCCTTATTTCATGTTGGCCATCAGTTTGGAGTATATTTGGTATGGTTGAACATTGTTGACTGTGGATGTTTTTGTTTACAGTGTGGTGATTGTTCTATTTCATTTTGTAGACTGTGGCTCTGTTGCTTATTGGATTCCCTTTCCAGCTTTTGCTGTAGATTTGATTCCAGGGTGTGGAAGAAAGGGGAACAATAGCTAGGCCTCTATACATTGGTTTTTTGAAAATGGGAAGGAAAGAAAATTCTGACGGAAAGAAAACCTGAAACAATTTTTCAATAATAAAATTGTTCTGTCATTATGTCTATCAAAATCTCCCGTCCCCTGGTTACGGCTGTGGTTTTCTCCACGGTGGTCCCCCCACCTCATTTCCCTCTGCAACATTTTATATATAATGCACTGTTTTTAGGCCTGGATTGACATCTCTAAAGAAAAAAATAATTTTTAAAAATCCCCTTACCCTTCCTCCATGAAACTATTTTCCCTAGAGCTTTTCCCACACCCTTGTATGTGTGGTGTAGTGGTTAAGAGTGGTGGTTTGGAGCTGTGGACTGATCTGGAGAACTGAGTTTGATTCCTCACTCCACCACATGAAGCCAGCTGGGTGACCTTGGGCTAGTCACACTCTCTCAGCCCCACCTACCTCATAGGGTGTCTGTTGTGGAGAGGAGAAGGGAAGGTGATTGTAAGCCGGTTTGATTCTTTCTTAAGTGTTAAAGAAAGTCGGCATATAAAAACCAACTCTTCTGAATCCTTTCACTTTTTATAAGCAATTTTAAAGTCAAATTTTAGAGTTAATGTACTCAAGAAACTTTTTATTATTAAAGGGGGCATGTAGCTACATATACACAAGAAAGGTATGCAGCATAGTTTTTTTTTCCAGTTTAAGATTTGTGATTTACACAGAGAATGACTTTTAGTGATATATCAGATTGTGCTCTATATGTATGTTTTCTCGTTGCCTTATCTTTTATCCTCCCCATATCAAAAAGGCCCATATCAAAAAGGCCCCAAGAACATAAAAACCAATCAGCCTCAGGCTCCCTGAGACTCCGTTCAAACCTGTAGCAAAAGAAAGTAATCATACCTGTCTTGTGTGTGGGTAGCTATATACGTTCATGCCTTTCTGGTGCAGGCTTGTAGCTTTACAGCCTAATTGCAACCCCTCCCTTAACCTTACCCCATAGGGCTGTGCCTTGAACTCACTGAGTGAGAAATCAAAGCTTGGGTCCCTGTTTTAATATATAAATATCTTCCTCCCTCAGTCTATTTTGTATTGTTATGCAGTTTTTTTCCAGTTTCAGACTTGTGATTTACACAGAGAATGGCTAAGAATTGATTGTTCCATGCTGGAATCCTTTCAACCATATTAAGGCATGACATACTGGTGTTGTAGTTTTGTATATTTCAACATCTAAACAGAATGTTTGCATGCCTGAGAGCCAGAGAAGATGTTATAGGCTCAAGCTGTCTGGAGTCCCAGGACTGACCAACACACCGAGTGGTGATGTGAGAGCATTTCCCAATGCGCCTGTCACTCCTCCCTCCCTCTTTTACCCTCCAGCTCACCCTGGTTCTCCTGCTCCTCCTTATATGAAGTCATCAGCAATAAAAATATATATAAACTGCATGTTGCAAAGGAAAAACACACAATGCTTCTCAAGGGTGTTTTTATTAGCTAATACTGCTTGTATATATGATGTCAAATGCAGCTTATTATACAAATATTACCACAAAAGTTCTTAATGAGAAAATCTTTCTTCTGTTGTCAAAATTGCGTAGTTACTGATTAGAGAATAATAGTACTTCGAATGCATCTGTATAACTTCAATGAATTTGGACAAGAAAATAAAAGCACGTCAACCAGAAAAGGTGGAGGTCACATTTTGGATAAATCATATCTAGTGTATTTTTGATTTTTGATGGGTGTATATTTTTAAATGCATGTATTTTCCCCCACATGTCATTCAGTCCCTTTGATTTTCCATGTGGAAATGGGTAGCAGCCATTCCTTGTATGGGGAGGAAATAAAGCCCATTTGATACTTTTTAAAGGATACACAGACAAATTTATGAAGATGCAAACCCAAAAACTTGTGTGTAAGTATTTTTTTTCCTCCTCCACTATAGATGCTGAGAAACCCAGTAAAGACTTGGTTAAAGAAAGCTCATCTGAAGAAGAAGGAGAAATCCGAGACAGCTCCTGAAAAAAATGGATCATATGTAGGGATGGAGCAGCTTTTGCTACACTTGACCTTGAAGATATATTAGGCGGGTATATTTTGAACATCCACTTTTTAATATGTCTTAGATCAGTACTTGTAAACAGAAGTCTTTCAATCCAAACATGCCTATTAAAATTAAGGCACTAACTTCAGTTTCATTTTTGAAAATTAGTGACAAAATTGGAGGATTTTACAGGATTTGTGTGCCAAGCACTGAACAGGTGTACTAGTTTGTAATTAAAGATGCTTTCAGTAAATTTCCTTTTTCAGTGTTTGTTTGTGTAAATGTATTTTAAGGAAGACGCTAATCCAGATGATCCTAGATTCACTCCAACATCTCCAGTTAAAGAATTCTCAGGCAGCAGGGGAGAAAAGTACCCAAGAATGAGTCCTTGGAAGGTTGCTGACAGAATAGATAATACAAGGTTAGATTGCCCAATGGGCTGAAATGCCCTAAGGGGGCTTTATATTGAGGATAAAAATTAAGAATTTAAAACACAGAGAATGTACATGTCAGGGAGACATCCATATTGAAAATCCATTTATAATTATCTTAAGAGGTTATTGTAGCAAGGGATAAATTGGCATTTTGCTTCCTGGTAAAACCAGATAATTATCCCATTCTCATGATGCAATAGAAATCCACCTGGGATAGCGACAACTGTTGGAATCTAAGGGAATTCAGCCAATAAAAGGCAAATAACCCCCCAAGAGCAAGACAAGTTGTAATGGGGGGTTAGTAAGAGGAGGGATTCAGAAAAAAATGGTCTCACCACCACTGCAGGAGGAAAACAGCCCATTATCTGAAATAATCTAGCTTCCTTCTACATGTGCACACATAATAATCTTGAAAGACTTGGGTTGCTGCAAATGGAACAAAATCAACCTGATGCTGCTCACTCAGCAGTGAATGCTCAGCACTCCTCTAGACACATTACTAAAATTTCAAATGAACTTGTTTAGAATCATGGAGTTGGAACGGACCACCAGGGTCATCTAGTCCAACCCCCTGAACAATGCAGGAATTTCACAACTACCTCCCCACCCCACACCCCCAGTGACCAGAAGATGGCCAAGATGCCCTCCCTCTCATCATCTGCTTAAGGTCATAGAATCAGCCTTGCCATCTAACCTCTTCTTAAAATCCTCCAGGGAAGGAGAGCTTACCACCTCCAAGGAAGCCTGTTCCACCGAGGAACCGCTCTAACTGTTAAGAAAATTCTTCCTAATGTCTAGACGGAAACTCTTTTGATTTAATTTCAACCCGTTGGTTCTGGTCTGACCTTCTGGGGCAACAGAAAACAACTCGGCACCATCCTCTATATGACAGCCAAGTACTTGAAGATGGTTATCATATCCCCTCTCAGTCTTCTCCTCTTCAGGCTAAACATACCCAGCTCCTTCAACCTTTCCTCATAGGACTTGGTCTCCAGATCCCTCACCATCTTTGTTGCCCTCCTCTGGACACGTTCCAGCTTGTCTACATCTTTCTTAAATTGCGGTGCCCAAAACTGAACACAGTACTCTAGGGGAGGTCTAACCAGAGCAGAGTAAAGTGATACCATCACTTTGCGTGATCTGGACACTATACATCTGTTGATACATCCCAAGATCGCATTTGCCTTTTTAGCTACCGCATCACACTGCTGACTCATGTTCAGTATTTGGTCTACTAAGACCCCAAGATCCTTCTCGCACACACTACTGCTCAGACAAGTCTCCCCCATCCTATAATTCTGCATTTGATTTTTCCTACCTAAATGCAGAACTTTACATTTGTTTACAACTCGGGTCCACAACAGAAAACAGTGTTTAGGTTCTGTATGGTAATGATCTTATGTGGATATAATTTGTTTATGGGGTAGATTCAGTGATCCACTCCTGCAACTCCTGCAAAGCTTCCCCACTTTCCCCTCCCCCTAGCAGCCTCTTACAACCCTGGGAAAGTTGATTACCAAGTTTTATTACCTACATGGCGTAACAGCCATGCAGGTCAGTGGGCTGTAGTGAGGGATGTAGTAAAATAATCTTTCCCCTCTTCTGTCAACGGTATTCTGCTGACATAAGTGGCAGCTCCATTGACATAAGAGGCAGGAAGCCCAGTTTTGCCCACTGCAGCCCACCAACCCAGTTGCTGTTACTTCTGCATGGATCCAATGACTCCAGAAACCAATTTTCCCAGGGTCAGAAATTGTTGCTGGGAGGAGGGAAGATCCATGACTGACAGGGTTGCTGGTGGATCCAACACTGATGGTGGTGCTGTCCTACAGTTTGTACCCTGCTTAGGCCCGCTGGATTGCTCAGTGGCGGTTCCCTTCTTCTCTTTGAAGAATGCCACAGTAACTAGTTAATACCTCTTGCAATCAAGGTCCTCTAATGCCCCAGAGAGAGAGAGAGAAGAGTTGAGTGAACTAAATTGTTTTGTAATACTACAAGGGACAAAGAGAATCCCAAAAGTGCTCATGCCATAAAGCAAGCAAATGGCAAGTACTTTTTGCTTGCCATTCTTGGAACCATGTTTGGAGTGCACACTTTTTAAAGGATACCATGAAAATAACCATCATTATTAGGGGCCAGTGCCAGGACTGCGATCCTTAAAATAAAGGAGTGAAATATTTACCTAATAATTTTGAAAAAAAAACCTTAAAACTATAGTTATTTGCAAGGTGCAAATTTTCTGCAAGTCAAAAATTATTTATACTGTGTTAGACTCATAAATGTTAGCAAAATTGTGTGTGCTTTGTGCTACAAAACAGTATGTAATGGTCTAGCATATCTCTGGCCTCCTTTCCCATGCATAATCACCTATATCCCACTCAGATGTTGCTGGCTACCTGATCCACTGAGCAGGCCACATTTTTATGTGCTACAATCCACACCTGCCAGATGGCTCAGGATGGGCTTCAACTCAAAAAAATAAATAAGCAGATGACAAATTTTGGATGATCTGCCTAAAAACCCTGACAATTTGTTCAACTGTTCTGTGAATGGTCTCCCCAGGGAAATGGAGAGCATATCATTAACTGAGTCATTTAAAGCTAGATTGGACAAAGCTCTGGAAAAAGTGCTGTGGTAATAGCAAGTTCAGCTCTTGCTGGTACACTTGCAGCTTCAAAGTACTAAATAAACATTAGCTCATTGTCCTTGCATAAAAGAGTAAGTATTATTTGTTGTGTTCATTTTACAAAGTGGGGGAGGCAGAATTGTATTGCTGTTGCTCCAGGCCACGTATGAATTTGGTGGAATCCCAAATAGAACCCACCAATTCTTGCAGTCCGTCTGCTTGTTCAGTTGCATGTTCAGAGGACCCTAGGGACTAGGATATGCTAAACTACCTTGTTCTGAGTGAAACCAGTGGTCTCTCTAGCCAAGTACTGTCTGGCTATAGACAGGTCCCTAATATTGCCTGTGAAGGGTGGAGTAAAGGAACTGGTCCTTACCGTGACTCTTGGCTAAAGTACTGAAACATCACTACCACCTGCTGAAATCGGGATCCTGTTGCTCAGGGGAGAAGAATGCATAAATTGCTGCTGTTGATGAAATCCAGCAAAGTGAAGTGAGAAAAAAAATTGTCAATATAAACTGACTATCTCTTCAGTCACAGCAGCATATAACTGGAAGATAGCTGGAAGTCACCTGCTATGCCCTTAACGTTTTATTTTAATTTCTTATTTATTTTTCTTTGTTATTTATAGTGTGCCTTTCTCACTGTGAGTCAAATGGATTACATAATGAAATCAGTAAAATTCTGGTTTTGCTCAGAAAGGGCAAATTAGAGACAGTGTGATAACTGGCCACACCACTTTTTTGGAGAGATTTCTTTTTAAAGTAGGGTATGGATGACTGCCTCTTTGTGTGGCCAAGGGACAGTGTCATGAGTCAGTGATTGATTTATGATAGACAACAATGACTGATTTATGTGATCCTTACATGATTTCAGCAACCAGGTTGGACAAGGATCCAGAGCACAAGTGGTATTGTTCACAGAACCCAGGATCTTGTGAACATCCATCACAATATGGGGACAAAATGATCCATAAACAGTCCAGATAATGTGTTAGATATCTCTTCTATCTGATCCATGTTGCAACTAGTATCCAGGGCGCAGTGTATTAAACACTTGGGATGGCTGTGAATTGGCTGATGCAGTGATAGCTGAGACATTACACTTCTTTGCCATTGTCACCTCTGCTTCATAGGTCTCCCAGTGAGTTCTATGACATGCTCTGTTGGATTCAGTATGAGTTTTCTACCAGCATCGTTCTAGACATCTCCCAGGCCTCTTTAGATCTCCCAGCTCTATGGTAAGCCATGGGGCTGAGTTTTCCCCCAAGGATGGGAGAGGTCAACAAGGGGCAATATTGTCAGCAGCTTCTAGGAGATTCACATTCAAAGCTCCCATCACAGGCTCAATAGAGCATGGGTTTGGAATCCTAAAATCCCCCAGAGCATTCTGGAATTCATTAGGATCAATGTGCCTCCATTAGTGGACCATTTAAACTGGGACCCCTCTTCTGTGAGGTTGCTGAGCCACATTCACCCTTGCTTTGAGTAGATAGTGGTCAGACCATGGTTCAGACCAAATATACAGCCCCAAAACAAGACCTTCCCTCAAAGGCTCAGTGCAAAAACATTAAGCCCAATGTGTGGCCTCTTTTAGGTGTTGAGCCTGTCACAATTTGAGAGAGGTCTAGGGCAGCCAACGAAGTTATAAAATCCTTTGGCGAGGTATCCTGTTCATGAATGTTGAAGGCCCCCTGCACAACCAGTCTAGGTGTCTCTAGCACCACACCAAGAGTACCTCCACCAACTTAGAAGGGTGGCCACTAGGTGGCTCTAACCTAACCTTGAGTTAATAATTTGTTGTTTGTTTTTTAAACAACTACCTGGTGATTAGTTCCTGGTCTACACCTTTCCAAGGTTAACCTCTCACACTGTCCTGGAGATGGAATTAGGAAACTTTTTAAAAATGGGAAGTACCTGCACTGAGGATATTAAACCCTATCTAACTCTGTACTCCGCTGATGAATTCCCAAGGAACCAGGAGTTTTTCCTTCAAGGAACTGCTTCCCTAACTGTGGAACTGTAACTCTAACCTCAGCCGGCCTCAATAGTGCCCAAGACAGAGGCCACAAATAAATTGTTAAGCTGTTTATTTAAGTATTTGGAAATCAATATCCTTCACTCTTTTTAAGGCCTAACAGAAGCCTAATTGGTAAGAAACTACATTCCTACAGCTATGGTTTAAATTTGAGGGAACTGTAACCCAACAAGTTCCTAACAGTCCCTTATTAAAGCTAGTAGTGTCTCTATGGCTGAACAACAAACCTTCCAAGAGAGTGTGCTAGACTCAATAAATCCACCAGAACCTTATGCAGACCAGAGAACACAGACACCAAACTGCCACAAAAAAACTCTCTCTTAAGGCAACAATGAGAACGATGACAACAACAAAGCAGATCCCCCCCAAACAGTGAATCAAATCACCCCTCCTTTCAGGTGAAAGCCAGCAAGATCTGAAGCTGAGAAAACCCCAAGATCCAAACAGTGCAACTTTGAAATTGCTGTGGAGAAATAGAAGGGCCTCCTTGCCCCAAAAAATAATCAAATCACCCCCTCAAACTAGCAAACCCCCCCACCAACAGACCAACGCCTGCTAGCTTCTAGCAAAATTTAGAAAATAAGTCCTAAATACAACAACTAGTTTAAAAAGAAAATAATGATATCTCAAAACCTTCAATGTCTTCTCCAGGCAGCAGGCAGGCATCCAATCCAAGCAACAGGTTGTAATCCAGCAGGTCAGGAAGAAGCACCAGGATCCAGGAACACAGAGGGAGAATTGGGCAACAGGAGCTAAAACCAAGTTTGCCACCAAACTCTCTCAAACCTCTGAGGAATGGCTTGGTCTGGGAACCAGACCTGCTTTTATAGTCTTTGGCCAAGCACAGAAAAGTTTGAAAGTAATTCCAGTCAAAAAAACACCTGTGATTGGCCAAAGAACACTGTTCTTCCTTACCTGGGTACCTGTTGGCCACTGAGAATTCCTGGCCCTCCTCCCTTCCCCTCTCTAGGTTGTCCTCTGTTGGAAAATCAAGGTAGACTGCACCAGCCGGCTTTGCAGCAGTGCAAAATGCATGGCTGCCATTGGCCACATGGCCTTCCTATTAGCCACTCCAAGATGCCTACTCCCTCCCTCTTGCTGCCCTGGAAACCAGCCATGGGGCAGGAATATGAAAAAAGTAGATAGTTCTCCTTTAAACATAACAAGGGCCACAAAAGACTCTGCAGAAGGCGACTAGCCAAAACCCGAAAAGCAAAATATCTATTCGGCTTTTATCCGGAAAGCGCCTATTTGGCTTCAGGCTGCTTCAGGCTGTTTTGGCTTCAGGCTGCTTTGGCTTCAGGCTGCTTCAGGCTGTTTTGGCGTTCGGTAAACGAAAAACCCAAACGAAGCCAAAGCGGCTAATTTCGGGTTTATTTTTAGTTCGGGTTTATCGATATGCACAACCCTACTCAGTACCCTTTAAAACAAATCTATTTCTTGTACCTTGCTGTTCACCCTTCTGAATGTACACAGGCAGAAAATCCTGAAGCCCATCTACTTGAATCTATACTACACTGTTCCAGAAAAGAGACATGAGCTGAGCCACTGAAATTGCAGCAGCCAGAGAGAATGGAGGAGCATGTAGTGACTGATTGATCATTCTTGAACAATATCCTGTGATGAATTACTGGAGGTTGAGATGGGTTTCCAAAATTCCCCACACTCCAAGCATCACTGCAGAAAGAAGTATTCCATCATTTTCCCTTTTTCAGACTGCTATAATATAATTATGCAATTCGAAATCATTTCAACTATCTAAGCACATTCAGGATGGCAGAGTGCCGGCAACTGTTTGCTAAAGAACTGACAATCCATGGTAGTTTAAAAGCTTATTGAGCCTTTCCAGCAAAATATGGGCCACCGCTTGTAAAATTCTAAGAGCATTACAACACTTTATAACACAAAACAACTTTAACACAAAATAATTCTTCCCCCCCACCCCCAATAAGTTGTGTCCAAGGTATTTTGCAAGCATACTCACCGGGAGTTAGATTTCTAAAAGTTGTTGGGAACCTGAGTTTTTATAAAATTAACCACTTTGATATCCTGCCTTATTTCTAAGACTCAAGGCATCTTATAATACAAGAAGCCAACAAAATATATCCTACGTAAACCATCCAAATAGTGTTATCAAAAAACAGCCAACAAGGAAATTCACTACCACATTGTAAAAATCCAAACAACAAACATAGTAAATACCACACATGCCAATTGTAAACCCTAACAAAAGGGCTCCATCTTACATGCCCTTGAAGAATGTAAAAGTGAAGGAGCCCTCCAGACACATATAGACATGATGTTCCAGAGAGTTGTACAAACAGCTGAAAAAGCCCCAGTGGAAACAGATGAAGCAAAACACTCTATGGGAGGCAGACGTGGAGCCCACTGACTCAAGTGGCCTCTGAGGTGCTGGGAGTTGCACAGGGTCTGCTTGACTCCGATGCAGGCTGCAGTGATGACATCACAAGTAGGTTTGCCCAGGTGAGCTTACACTTGTCCCCATCGTCCCTGTGCATGAGGTTTAAACCACCAGGCCCTCAGGTGCTGCCAGCACTGCTGGGACCACTTGGCTCAGCTTGCCCATAGGCCATTCTTGCACTGTTGGGAGAGGATGCTGAAAAGACAAGGATCTGATAAGCTTTCTGGGGTTACCAGTGGTGGGCAAGAGAAGCCATAAGGGCCATAATTCACTGGGTCTTACTGCTTCAGGGATTCGTTGTTTTTATCTTAATTTCCAAGTTAGGTCTACAACCTTTGGCCATTCAACTTGTCTCTGACTGCTGTTATCTTCCTTTTCTTTTTGCCTCTAAAACAAGAGCGAGAGAAGTTAGCAGCCAAATCAGACCTCAGCTGTATTTCTGAAACAAACTTGGGGATGCTGTTTTGACACCTTAGAAAATTAGGTGGCTGCTGCAGTTTGGAGTGCTTTTACCCAGCTTTGGCTGGTGCACCAGCTGCTGCCGATCCTGGCTCAGACTGAGCTAGCCATAGTGATCCATGACTTAGTTATCTCTAGACTGGACTATTGCAATGCGCTGTACTTGGGGCTACCCTTGAAGAGTGTTTGGAGGCGGAAGCTAGTTTAGAATGCTGCCGCTAGACTGCTGGTCAGAACCAGTTACCAGGATCATGTGACCCCAGTTATTCCTGAGCCCAGTTCAAGGTGTTGGTTTTGACCTTTACAGTCCTACATGGCTTGGGACTGGGGTATCTGAAGGATCATCTTATCCCAGACATTCCTGCCTGGGAACTTAAATCATAGGGAGAGGCCCGCTTGACTGCTCCATTGACCAAAGAAGCTCATCTGGTGGGTACATGAGAGGGGGCCATTTCAGCAGTAGCTCCATGATTATGGAACAACTTCCCCAGGGAGGTGCACCTGCCCCCCTCTCTCAGTCTTTAGAAGGCAGCTGAACATAGTTTTATTCATGATGCCATTTGATTAGTTCTTCTGCCTGACGGTTTTAAATTACTGATTTTAACTAGTGGTTTGTATAGATTTTATGTATATTATTAGTATTATTTACATTGTAAGCCGCCTTCCTATAAGGTAGAAAGGGGGCTGCAAGGCACTTGGGGTTGGTTAATGTAGTTTGGCCTTCAATGCTTGCTTCCCAAGTAAAAGAACAACTTGTTTCTCTTCAGATCCAAACAAAAGAATTCTTTAATATATGACACCAATTTGATAACAATAGAAAAATGCAGAACTGACTGTAGGAGAACAGTTCTTGTTCTTATTCTATATATTAATTCAAATTTACAATATTCTTTGGCTTTTCTGCTAGCATACTCATGGGAAGCGGAATCTCTTCCCTGCAGCACTTCAGTGTAGCAGCTCCCTTCAGGGACTCCCTTGAGGCTGGCTATAAGTCAGGCTGTTGGAGCCTAGCCCTCTCCTCAGCTATTCAGCCCTCCCTGGCCTACAGCGTCCTCAGCTCTCAGCCTCCTTCCACCTCCCGAGGGAATTCTCTGCTGCAGGACTTCACCTCAGTCCCGTTTTTCTGAGGTCCTTCAAAGCTCTTCCTTTCCATCTCCTTTTTTCCAGCTGACAAAACTGACCTGGATGGCCCAGGCTAGCCTGATCTCATCAGATCTCAGAAGCTAAGCAGGGTCAGCCCTGGGTAGTAGTTGGATGGGAGACCACCAAGGAAGTCCAGGGTTGCTGTGCAGAGGAAGGCACTGGCAAACCACCTCTGTTAGTCTCTTGCCATGAAAACCCTAAAAAAGGGTCACCATAAGTCGGCTGCAAAGGGGATTGAAAACTAACTAGTGATTGGCTCTTGTTATAGTTTGCTAAAAGTCCCAATAAGATTGCTACATTCTCCCTGCTGCCTGATTGGTTCTTTTCTTCCAAGGTTAAAGGATCAATACAACAGCTTTATTCTCCCTCCTCCTCCTCTAATAGGTTAACTTTACAAACCCTGATTTGCATGATCGTTCAGCTTCCTAACAAACATAAAGGCCTTTAATTCATTCGAATCCATATACTTTTCTATTTATAATCACACTCATATAAATATATACATGGGGTTTTTTATTTCTTCACAGTGTCTAATAGATGTTTTAAATAAATGAGTGAATAAAAGTTGTGAATGTTGACTCAAAGGGTAATTTCATAACATGGGCTTTAAATAATACAAGGAGGCGTATCTGTGCCTAATAAGTAGGATTGCCAGGTCCCTCTTTGCAACCGGTGGGAGGTTTTGGGGGTGGAGCCTGGGGAGGGTGGGGTTTGGAGAGGGGAGGGACTTCAATTCCATAGAGTCTAATTGCCAAAGCAGCCATTTTCTCCAGGTGAACTAATCTTTATCGGCTGGAGATCAGCTGTAATAGCAGAAGACCTCCTGCTACCACCTGGAGGTTGGCAACCCTACTAATAAGGGATGCTATTTGAATTTGTTATTTTGAGGAAATTATATTAGCATCACAAAGGCTCATTTGCAAAATACTAATTAAATTGTCATTTCTCAACCTTATAAAAAGTTGAGGACTCAAGATTATCTTCTTCCAAGGAGATGGGCACAGAAGAATACAATTTCAGCCAGTAGTGCTGCTCAATCCAAGCTGTGTTTACTTACAAACAGTGTATTCTGACCTTTTAAGTTCCAAGCTATTTCCCGGAAAACTTTTTGTTAAAGACAGTTATTTGTATGTGTGTGGTTGCTATGGAATTTGCTCAGACTGTATGCAGATGCAGATTGTGTTAATAAGAAAAAAAATTGAACTGTGTACTCCAGTGGACAAAGATTAGTCTGTGTTTGTATTAGCTTGTTGCTATGGAACAGCATATGGTTCTGCTTCATGGACTTTGCAGTGAAGTAGAGGGAAATCAAATGTATGCAAGACAAACAAACAAGAAATTGCAGTGAACACTACTCTCCATGCATGCTAACGCGGAATAGGTAGTTGCAGATTACAAAGTTAAGGCAGCAATCATAGATATTAGGTAGATGTTTTCCTGCCAAATTGTATTATTCATTGTAAGTATTATTCATTAGCGCACCTGTGACTTATTCTTTGCCTGGCTGAACCATTTGGTTTTACTGATTTTGTTGTTGTTAAAAAATACTCATTACCAATACTGTCTGTCAAATCATAGCTCCGCTGAGTCAAACCACTTTTGGGATTGGAGGTGGGAGCAATCAATTTTTCATCTACCTAACCTGTGTCTAGCTGTAGTACAGAGAGCTAGTCTGGGACAGTGTTAGAGAGTCAGGCTAGGATCTGAAAAACCTGTGTTCGAATCCCCAGAATGCCATGGAAGCTCGCTGGGTGACCTTGGGCCAGTCACGCACACTCAGCCAAGCTCACAGGGTGGTTGTAAGGTTAGAATGGAAGAGAGAATAACAATATAGGGTGTATTAGGTGCCTCACTGTGGAGAAAGGCAGGGTACAAATGGAAGTAATAAATAAATATTGTGTTTTTGGCACAAGAGAATGCATCCACCAGGGAGAAGGGAAAGTAAAAACCGCTTCTTCATTGTGCTTGAAGGGCATTATGATCAAAGGGCAAGAAATTATCTTAAGCTTGTTGGGGTTAATGCAAATGTAGTGGAGAGTGTGTGCTGGGCTCATTCACTTAACAGCAGAGGCCTCATTCTTAAGGAGATGGCAAACTTAGAGCTGTGGCTGTACCATTTTAGACTAGTACAGGTTGGGGCGGATCACATGACCGACTAATCGTCCTCACAAACTCCTTGCCAGTAGCAGAGAACCATCCCTACCTTTGGTTTTTGCTACGAGCAGCATCTTCCAGTTAATAAGCAGCATGTGTTTTTGTGTGTCCAGATGGTAAAAGTTAAGTTATGAGGCAGTGCTTTCCAAGGAAATCTCCTTGCTTGTTAGTAAGGCCAGAGACCCATATGGAGGCAACCATTTCTCTTCCTTTGTCTGGCACAGGATTGTAGGGCTGCAAAGCGGATTCCAGAGCCTCTGAAAAGAGGAAGGTTTAATTTCCCACAGCAGCTGAAGCAGTTCTAGCTCAAGGGAAGTTCAGACAAGTTTCTGATTGTCACTGTGGGGTTCGAATGGTCAATATAGCATGGTGTGTGCCTGACTGCTTAGGCAGAGGACCAAAGCAGGTTTAGGTACAAAAGGAGGGTAAGAGCCTTATGACTTTTGGTCAGACAGCAAGAGGGCTAGGGTGGAAGGGGCTGGTAGATCAGGCTGTGCAGCGAATACACTTTTTTCCTGTCACCCCCAAGGCCCAACATACATCAGAACAGCTGATTCCTAATGCAAGGGGGGGAAAAAATCAAACAAAGAAATAAAATACCTGATTGGTTCTTGTAGGTTATCCGGGCTTGTGTGACCGTGGTCTTGGTATTTTCTTTCCTGCCGTTTCGCCAGTAGCTGTGGCAGGCATAATGAACTCTGACCGTGAAAGCCTTCAACAAAATACCTGATGTTTGGCAATCCTGACTGGCAGACTGTGAATTTCTTAAAATCAGCCAGCTGCATTCTGAGAATATTTACAATTAGCTACTATTGCCTGTAATGGTTTTCTTTCACAGATGCGGTTGGCAAAGTACTTTAATGACTGTGTCTTTATGTCGTTCTTCATCTCAAGCTTGTGTCTTTGTGCAACAATTAGGATTTTTGTCTGGGTATCCATGCAGACTATGATGCAGACAAGGAGCTTCCTGACTTTTTCAGAAATGCAAGGGCTGGAAAGTCTGGAAAGATCTGTGTAGGTTTCCCAGCATTGGCTAGTCTCCAAATTCCCATCCACCCTGCTGTGCAAATTCCACAGAACAATGCTGAATGGCATGCAGGCATGTGGAGTTCCCCTGGCCTGGCCACCTATAACCTTGTGTGCCCTCTGCTTGAACGGAAGGCAGTTGGCCTGCTTTTGAGGCCTCGGGCCTCAACACAAAGGCAATTGACAGCCAAGCCTTCATTACATTTTATTTTGTGTCATTGATTTTGCCCTTAATCTCTTGAACGCATTCCTTCGGTCTTATTTCTTTTACCATTAGATACATTTGGTTTATGATTATGAATGCACCTTTTGGAATGGGTAACTTTTTGTCTGATGACATCAAGGGATAAAACAAGGCTTCCTCTGCTGGGATTTTAGACAACTGTAATGGTCCTATAATTCAGATATTTGTAACACAGAGGAAATGGTTAGCGTCCTGGAATGGAGCTACTCATTTAATAGCTCCTTCTGTTTTTTCCGCAAGATCATATCTCCCATGCACGCGTGATCTAAGAATTTTCTGCTTGGATTGTAAGGGAGGCTGTAGCAGACCCCGTTGTCTGGAGGGAAAGTTCTACTGTTACAAAAACAGATTAAAAAAACTACGTTACAGCACAAAATGATTCAGGAGTGCAGGAAACAACTTCCTGTAGGAAATGGCTGTCACACAGCTCCTCTTGGAAAGCATAAAGGGAGATTTTTAAAAACACATCAATATTCCCTGGTGAAGAGCAGGGGAATTATAGTTCAAAAATACAATCTTGGATAGTTCTGCAAGAAAAATCATTCTTGCACCCATTTCTATCAGTTTGTGTTATATTTGGATTTGTGATGCCATCCTCTTTTAGAGAAGAATAACAGGGCAATGGTGGAATGCTGTTTTAGAAAAGATTTGTGACCTGATTCTGCACGGGGAGGGGATCATAGAATCATAAGAGTTGGAAGGGACCATCTAGTCCAACCCCCTGCTTAATGTAGGATTAGCCTATAGCATCCCTGACAAGTGTTTTCAAGCCACTGCTTGAAGACTGCCAGTGGGGGTGGGCGAGCCCACCACCTCCCTAGGCAGCCGATTGCACTGTTTAACTACTTTCACTGTAAAAAAAAAAGTTTCCTAATATCCAGACGGTACCTTTCTGCCTGTAATTTAATCCCTTTATTGTGAGTCCTCCACCCCCTCATCCAGATCATTTATACTCAAATATTGAAAAGTACCGGGCCCAGAACTGAGCCCTGTGACACCCCACTGGTCCCTCCATTCATTCATTGATGATATGAAATGAACTCTGGGAGACTTGTTCGCGCTAGACTATAGGTTAAAACCCATGCGTGCTGTGAGTTCACCTGTCTGCCCTTTCACGTTTCTTCTTGTCTTCTCTCTCTTTCCCCCAAGGAGTGGCTTATTTCAGCGGCTGTAATGGCCTCACACCAGTGATTCCCATGTGGTGGGTTAAGGCCCACCTAAGATGCAAGGGGTCTTTTGTGAATAAGCCAAACCAGGTTATCTGTAATCACGGACTGAGAATTGGCATGCTGATCTTGAAAAAAGAGAAAATGCTATGGGTTTGCCCCACATTTCAGAAATATTTCCCAGTCACTATTCATGCAAAAAAGCACTCTAATATCTTCTCTCCATGCATCAGAAACTTGCAGCATAATTGCTAATGTCAGCTGGGGAGGCTCATGAGTTTCTAGTCTGGTTGGCCATCCTAGGTATTGGGTTCTGACAAAACATCGTTTAAAAAAAAAGACTTTTTGACTATTCCATCTGCTTGCAAGGTGACTGTGAGTGTTGAATGTGGCCACAGAATGATCACAGAGCGCATGGTCACATGACCGTGACCTTATAGTGGGTCAATCAAAATCAGTGTTTTCAGCACTGGCATTTGTTCTACAGGGTTCTGCTACCTGATCCTTTTAGCTAGAGGTGCAAGGGATTGAACCTGAGACTGTCTGCATCCAAAGCAGACGTTCTTCTACTGAGCCACAGCCCCTCCCCAGAGCGGTTTGACTGGCTTCAATCCTCCAAATTAGTTTTTTTGCTGCATCTGCATTGCAGATGAAGTCAAACCCTGTTATTCCCAGCAATCATCTGACAGTACATGTGGAACGTCTCCAGATCTACTAAAATTGGTGCTTTTCAGTGTTTGGTTAACTTCTACTTTCCTTCCTTCACTATTGAAGCTGTCTATAATGCTAGTTTTGTCCATTGGAAGACTTTCCCAACACACATGACTATGTCATCACAATGAACTTTTGAGTGCTTTGTATCTTCTCCCCATTCCCATATGCATTTTAGTACTTACTCCAAAAAGCACTTTCCCCAGGAAGCTGACATGTCTTGCCAGCACTCTAGTAGATCTTTAAATTGGCATTGTTTCCAACCAGGGATACTGATAATTCCTCCCTAGAAACTTCTTCATGCCATAGCAGTCCCAGAGCAAGTAGGAAGAAAACCAGCTTTGCTTGGGTCAGGGTTGCTAGGTTGCTCTTCACTACCGGCGGGAAGTTTTTGGGACGGAGCCTGAGCAGGACGGGGTTTGGGGAGGGACTTCAATGCCATAGAGTCCAATTGCCAAAGCGGCCATTTTCTCCAGGGGAACTGATCTCTATCGGCTGGAGATCAGTTGAAACAGCAGAAGATCTCCTGCTACTACCTAGAGGCTGGCAACCGTAGCTTGGGTACATATCATAAATGGAGTGTTGCCACTTTAACTAAGGACTGTTCTATAGGGTAGTGGAGCATACAACACAAACCTCCCCACAAAGGTATTTCATTCCTAAAGAGGCTTCAGTCCAATACTGGAAGAAACTCTCCAGATTACCTGATCTGTGGAATAGGGCCTTCTGGATGGCCTCATTCTTGCCAAACAGTGCTGGTCTCTGATGATGTACTACTACAGCATACTTATCCCTGTTACCTCTCTAGCAGACTAGCCAAGATCCACAACCCCTCTGTGGTTCTGACTGAAGCTAACTCTGCAGTGGCTCCTCTGTGGGGTCAGTCCCAAAACAGAAGTATGGAGTTCTATCTCTTTAGCTGACAAAGAGAGCGGTGAGACCAAAATGTAATTTATTAAACTATTACAGATTAAAAATAGCTTACCTTGTGGGGAAACCATCCAATTTATATTGTACTAAGAGGATGGATAATCTGGGAGAGGTGGAGCTGTGTTGCAAATATAGTAGATTTGAGAATGGCCTGTGGTTGTCTTTGCAGCTGACACCACCTGCCTCTGACCTGGGGACTTTAGGTAAACAGAAGTGAGTATTGCAATGGCTACTAAAGTTTGTTCAACAATCCCATTCTAGGATTCTAGTTTCCAAGTTTAAATTTCGATGAATTTCCTTCAGTTGTAGAATGGATTTCAATCATGCACACTCTCTGATTATTGCACTTTGAAAAGCCTCCACTGTCATCAAACTGCTTGTGTCTGCATTTCCTTTGAGTACTTGTGTGCTCCTGCCTAAGAATAATCTAGGTTAAAATCATGCACAGGTTTGTAATTTTGTGAACTATTATACATATTACAGTGTGTCTGGGGGTTAAAACATACATAGACACAAAGAGATTTGTCATTTTGTGTTAATGTTTGGGGACATACAAAAAGATAATTCTTGCATTGCAGACACTGGGGTGGGTGAAGACTTGGACTGTCTAGCTGTGTGTGTTTTTTCCTGTTTAGCCTCTGATATGACAACATAAAATTCTTCATATAATTCGTAATTTCAGAATGAGGCAGTGGGGGGAAGGGGGGATACCACAGTTCAAGCTTTTTGCTTATTGACAGCACATTAACACCCACTAATAAATCATTGTACTAGTTTAGCTGACATAACCTACTGTCTATTTAATGTGGGTTTTGTTTTTTTGCTATAGCACAAGGTTGGCCCCTTGTGGATTTCAGCCAGTTCAGTAAAATGAATAGAAGTTCACAAGGAAGCATTGAGCCACATGTGGGGTAGGTGGGGGGGAGAATCCATCTACTCCTCAAACATACATAAATTTTGTACCTGTTTAACTGTCATGGCTTCCTCCAAAGAATCCTGGCTATTGTACTTTGCTGAGGGAGTTTCTTAGATTCTCCCTCCCAAAAACTGGAGTTGCCAAGATTCCCTGGAACAGGGATATCCTACAAACTACTAGCTATGAAAGCAGCAAAATTTATCTTTGCCTGGAGCAACACTATGACTTGAGCCAGCCCTGCTCAGATGCTTTAAAATGTTGGCAATATTTTGTAATATTGTAGTATTTAACCTAGGAAGACAACAAAAATATTGTATTATTTAACGTATTTGTATCCTGCCCTTCTTCCATGTTCCTCCAGTGGCATTTTCTCCTCACAGCACCCTTGTGAGGTGGGTTACACTGAAAGAGAAAGTGGTGTGCTCAAAACCATTCCAGGTGCTGATTCAAGTGGTCCATTCTGATCCATTTTACATCACACTGACCCTTTGTAAATTGCTCTTCTGTATTCTGTCACATTGGAAGGGTTTACGTGTTCATCTAGGTTGACATCCTGCATCCAGTCACAATGTCAGTTGATTTTAGTGCAGCTCAATTGCAAGATTGCTACTACCGTATGAGCAGCAGCAAACAATTGTTCCAATCCTAGTTTAAGTGCTGCTTCTCATCATAAAGTTGTTTTTGTGCCTTTGGGCAAGTCACTTTCTATCAGACTTGATTTCTCATCTATAAAACGAGATACTATTCTACTTCACAGGACACTGTGAAAGCAAGTGGAGTAAAGGTTTAGAACTACTACACAGTTTTAAACTGTAACTGCTGGTTACTTGTCGCCATAGCAGTGACTCATGGGGAATTACTTTTTTGTTTTGTTTATAGTTTTAACATGAAATAGGCAGTTTTTGCAATTGGTAATTTTTCACCGGACAGGTAGCAGATTACTACTATTCTGCCCAGTAGGCTAAGGTGCCTGCATTCCTTATCTGATATGACTGCTTTTGATGGTGGCGAGGGATAAAATTGTGGCATTTTCTGGGGTTACCGAAAATAATGCTGTCAAGCAGGACTTGGAGGAGGAGCAAAATCCAAAGTTAATGTAACCCTGGATATTTGCAACTCACCTTGTTTTCTGCGAGAAGCATTGCAACAGTTCATCATCACTGGCTAGCTTTAAAAGGGCTTAAATTGTGGGGATAGTCATTTTCTTGACAGTATGGTTACAAGACACCAAAGAGCTTGAGCAACTGAATTCCTACAAACTGAATTTGTGTTCAAAATATTGTCGAAGGCTTTCACGGTCAGAGTTCATTGTAGGTCACACAGCCCAGATAACCTACAAGAACCAATGCATTTGTGTTCTCAAGGGTTTTTATACAACTCTGCAAGGAAGACCCTGGGACTGTGTAAACACAAGGTCTTTTCCAATATTACTTTTTTCCTCTATGGGAATATTTTTGGAATCATGCATGTGAATGCGGATAATGAAAAAAAGAGCTGGGATGTGTTCACATGGATTGGTCGGGGTGATAGTGTAAGGAGGTTATAACCATTACTCCAGTAAATGTCACACTTCTGTTGTCAGCAAAGTATTCTACAGGCAAGTTCAAATGTAGTGAAGACTGGTGGCCAGGTGGTACTTACATTCCAATCAGCTCAAGATACAAATGCCTTGTGGAGAGAAGAACGTGACCGAGCAGATAGAGAATAGCCATATTTTAAAGGTGGATGAGCTGCTGAATCCATTAAGACCCATGGTCAATAGTTGTGCTGGAATGTGCCTTTATTAGTCTGCTGTGTGCCAGCAATTTGCTTGTCCTTTCCAATACAGGAGTAGAAATTAATGTAAACCTTATCTACAGTCCTAGAAACCATCGCTGATATCTCTTTGTACTTGGAGGGCATGCCCCCACCCCAACTCCATATGGGAACTAATGTGGTAATGAGGGATAAATGTTGGAATTGATATGGGGAAACTTGGGTTCAAATATACCCTGAGTCACATGGTTAAATGGGTGGCTAAAGCAAGTAAATCTCTGAGCCTGATTCCAGACTTCTGCACCGGGTGCTAATTGGAAATAAAATGTCACATTCTTCTAAGGACTAATAAATACACATACAACTTGGGGGGGGGGAGGAACAAACTTTGCTAGTGATATCTTCTTGATCCTCTAGAAGGAACTGTCCCCTTTAAAGACACATTCATATCTCAAGTAGATATACAACAGTCCCTTCACCTGGACCAAACTGAGGTCCATCTAGTCCTGCATTCCAAGTTGGATCCTTCTCTGCTGTTGTTAGGGGGAGGAGGGACAATCTTGCCTAATTCCCCTCCTTACTGCCATCTTATCCCATGTGACTTTTTGTCCACATGTCCTAGGAGAGCCTTTTCGGTGCGTTAAAATGGGGGGTCCTACTTCCTCTTGCGCCAGCAAAAAATCAGGTAAGTTCCAACCCTCTGTTTTCAACCACACCCAGGCAGATAGCTCTAACAGCTCATAAGCGAAGCAGGAAGAAATGGCCTCTTGCTACTTGTATACAGCATTCTGGTATTCAGAGTTCTAATGTCACTGCACATATTATGGCTAATAACCATTAATAGATTTGCCCTCTATAAATTTATCTAATTATTTGTTTTTAAGCCAGTTAAGCTCTCATCCGATAGAACCTCTGTTTTCATTAAGCCACCATATATTTGTGGAAGGAATGGTCCCATTCTTCTATTATACAAGTAGACAAGATGATTACAGCCATGATAGTTTCTTCCAGTTTGATAATTGGGATAATCTAAACTTGTTATCACCACTGTGTTTAAACAGTAAGGGGAAATGCAGAGGAAAAGGAAAAGATAGCTGCTTGGTCTACTAGAAAAGTATTGTATATTTGTAATATTTTTATCGTCTTAAATAGTCTTAGTTTTAATCACTGTGTTATTTAGAATCCATTGATTTAAGCTCATTTTAAGTTTGAATTCAATGAAAGGATGCTACCTCCTGCAAAGTACAGGAAACATTTTGGTTTTACACAAAAAATGAAATATTCAGGGGGGAAACGGGGATGACTAGAAATTGTTACAAGCATTGATTAGCCTTTCCACTATATACTCTGTTTAGCTACATAGTGAGTACATTACAACATGCCATCTCTATAGGATGCAAATGAAGAATGGATCTGAAATAAAAACAGCTGTCTTTTGGGGATCAGAATTACTCTGACACTCATAAAGCAAGAGATGTCTGTCATCCCAACATTTCAGTTACTAAGGAGTCATTGGCACAAGAACTTCGGTTAAATGACAGTGAAGTGCACTGACCCTCAGCTTCTATTTTGAACATATGCATTTGGAAGTAGGCCTAAATCTTATAAACTTCAGTAAAAGTGCTCTATAGTAAATTAAGGTAAGAAATGGTAACATTTCAGAGTATCGCAAGAGAAATCTCATGTTCTCCTGCTGTCCAAAACCAAGCTGAATCATATTACATTAATTAGGTAAATATTTTTTATTAAATGATTAATTCCATAAATAAATTCTCTTAATTCATTGAATATAAAATTAAATCATTTACAACTTATTCCAGTATTAGGGATTTTTTTCCTCAAAAAAAGAAAAGAAAAAAGAAAAAGAAGCTACATTTTGATAAATAAAATATTCAGCTTTAAAGCCCACCAATTTCTGTTTGCGGGGTATGAATTACATAGCTGGTACCTATAGCTGCCAGAGATGAGAACTCCAAAAGTGCCCACCTTAGGAAGGAATGTAACCTCCAGTATGAGTATGGAACAACAACAAATATGTGATGTTATGCTGAACAGTAGAGAACTGGAGGTTTTCATATCCAGGACAGACAGACAGACGTATAAACAATCAGTTACAAACAGAAATCAGTAATCATGAAAGTGCTCCAAAATGAAGCAATAAGATTGCTCCAGTATTATGAAGCTTTAAGTATGCTCAAACTGTTGCATTAGTATCCAGTTGCACAGTGCATTCTCATGTCTCAGTGTCGCCCTCCCGTGGGCAAAGGCACCACTTCCATCAGAGTTCATTTTTCCACTGTTGTTACTTCAAAAAGGTTTTTTTGTAAAACAACAACAACAACAAAAAACAAGCCTCTTCCTGAAGCCTGCACACATCACAACTTAGTCCCTAAATTTGTGGATATCATTGAATAGCCGGTAGTTAGGGTAGGCCTCATTTGTATGGGGACAATTGTAGTTGCATCTGCAAGACTGGATCATCATAACATTCTTAGTGAAGGTCTCCCCATCATCACAGCGAAAACGGATCTTGACAGTCCTGGTCTGCTGAGGAGTGCAGCATCTGCTGTCCACGCATGAACCACAGTACTTGGGACGGTACTTCTTCACACTGGAGCATCCTGCATAAGTGAACTTCACTGGAGCTTGGGATTTTTTGGTCTTGGTGCATTTCTTTCCCTTCTGAAAGGAAGAGATTAACAACATAGTTATAATATAAGAGTTCTACCCAACAGCCACCCTCCACCCAGAATGAATTTGAAATGATGGGAAGATGGCAAAGAAGGGTATTTACCTTTAAGGAGTCATAGCTAGGCTGCCCACACGGCCTCACTTCACATATCCTGGTTTCTTTGACTAGCCTGCAGTCAGGGTTATCATTGGTTACTCTTGTGGAGATGCCAGTCCCACAGGTCTTTGAACACTGTGACCATGAGGTTGTTTGCACAATGCATTTTGGATTCTCAAATGAGTGACTGCGTGGCTCAGACTCAAAGACTAGAAGGAAAAAGAAGGGCATGGTGTAAGTTTCTTGCAATTAGGAGCTCTTTGGTTTTTTTCTTCTTCTCATCAACATGCAGAGCAAAACACTGTAGACATTCCAACAGATAATCCCTCTACTAAAGACATTCCAGCAATAACCCTCCCATCCCATGCTGAGGATAACATAACCCTGATATTAACTCACCAGGTAGCATTTTCAGCCCTCCTTTCACAATGGCTATTAGCTCGTTGTTCCTGGTTAATTCCCCTTCAGATGCATCCAGGCCAAATTCTTTGCCAAAGAAACCTTCCAGCTCCTCCAGAGCATCTTTGGAGTCATCACAGACCCATTCCTCGCAGCACTGGCCAGGGACTTTCACTAGCCTTGGGTTAGGGCAGCCCAACTCAGGTAGGGAGAGTTCTTGCGGGCACAGAGGAATACAGCCCACTGCTCCGTCGATGCATGTGCACTGGTGCTTGCAGTTGGGCTGAAAACTTTCTCCATTCTGATAAATTTTGGAGTTGTATTCACAGGGTCTCCCTTCTGAGTGTGCTGTAACAAGAAAGAGAGAGGGAGAAGACATAAGTGAGACTCAAGGCTGCTAAAACAGAGTGGGGGTTTTCCTGCGGTAAAATTCAATTTATGGTAAAGTTCCGTACAATCCCCTAGAGCTCTAGGCAAGAACAATAAGTTAGTCAGGAATCACTTTTCCTTATGCGCTGTTAGTGCAGTCCAGACACAGTGAATTGCATTCCAGACTGCTGAAGTCATATGCCCTTCTGCCAATCTACCAACAACAAAGCATAACCATACATGGGCTCAAAATTACTAAACTTTGCCGCGACACAGACTGGTTGGTATTTATGTATACGCACACACGCACACACTTTAAAGGAACCAAGACCACAAGCTTCTTACCTCTGCAGATCCCCTTTGGAGCTGTGGAGCTGGCACCGAAATTGCATTCCAGCCCCTTGGTGTGATCGCAAGGCTGCATCTTGCTACAGTCCTCGTTGAGCTGCTTAGCACAGACTTTACAGCATCCGCAGCCGTCCAGAACCAGACCGACTCCTGGGGCACATCTTGGGACCTCCAGAGGACACCGGCAAGCAGAAGGGCAGGAAGAAAGTGCCTGGGGAGAAGCAAAGGAAGGCACTGATGAGATGCAAATGCCCCCTCTGGGCTCGATGGAAAAACAAATGAAAACAGCCTTTCTGCCCAAAATGCAGACACGCTGCCCAGGATGGTCACCATTGGTTCCTTGTGCCTCTATCAACTGCACAGATGCAAAATCTCTCCCTTCCTCCACCCAGACAAATCTCCCTTCAGTTTTCAGAGATTAGCATACAATCCACCATGTACAATGCATTTAGCATCATTAACACCCCCCCCCCACAAGTAGAAGGTAGAAATAAAATCCACACCTACCCTATTCACTATCTGAAGAAGAGCAAGAGCCAGGACGAAGCTGGTGGTCTGATAGTTCATCATTGCTTTTTAAGGAAGAATGTCCGGTCTCCCCGCACCCCTCTTCCAACCCAAACCGCAGAAAAACAAAGAGCGAGCGAGCGCGCGCCTGAGCAATCCCCCTGCCTCAAAAAACAAACCCCTGCAAGGCTGGGGCCAAGTGTCTCGGCTCTGGCGGCGGCTTTTAAAAGGAGGCGAGTCCCGCAGGGGCTATAACGCCTCGGTCTTGCTTCTTTGCGGAGAAACGGGGCGGGGGGGAGCCAACGAGCTTGGAAAAGGCTGCCGTCCCTGCTCGCGGCCGCTCGGCGTTGCGCTTCTCGGGGATGCCTTTGCAGTCTGAGGAGGCTCCGCGAGGGAGCCGCTGCTTATATGGCCGAGGGGCCGCCGCCGCCGCCGCCGCGTGCTGCAGCTGCGCTGACGTTGAGCGTTCCAGAATTCTAAAGCATCAGGAATTCTAAAGCATCTCAGGAATGTTTCCTTGGCGCGGTTTCCATCCAAGCTCCTCCCTGTCTCAGTTGCATTTTTTTGTCTTTTGGGTCTCCAGAAAACAGGTTCTCCCTCCCTTTCCAACGCTTTCAACAATCATACTTTACAGCTACGCCTCTTTTATGTATAATTTTTTTTAATAAACCGTTTCTCATCTGTCTCTTCTCTCCCCCCCCCCCCCCGGAAACTTGTAACCTGGGAAGCAAGGGCGTTAGATGGATTGCCCCGGTGCATTTGCTAAAGAGTTTATAGGCTATTGAAGACTAGATGGAGAATCGGGGGGGGGAGGCGGGGGGCGGTTAGCCATGCAATTCTGGTAGACATTTCGGATCTGATCCAGTGCTGAAATGAAAGGGTGTATCCCAACCTAACACCCAGATGGCGTAGTTTAAACTTTTTTTTTTTATGAATGGGGTATGTGCAAAAGAAACTATTCCCCTGTTATCTGGAGGCGTTCCAGGGGCGGGGAGCCCTCTTGTCCCCTAAAGTTTCTGGTTTATGGAAATTCTGCCATCCGTTACATGTAGGGTTACCAGGTCCCTCTTTGCCACCGGCGGGAGATTTTTGGGGCGGAGCCTGAAGAGGGTGGGGTTTGGGGAGGGGCTTCAATGCCATAGAGTCCAATTGCAAGAGCATCCATTTTCTCCAGGTGAACTGATCTCTATCAGCTGGAGATCAGTTGGAATAGCAGGAAGTTGGCAACCCTAGTTACATGGTCACCTTAATCTCGGCAGTTCACTTCCCACTCTTCGAGATCATATGGAGCAGAAACGGGGAGGGGGGGTGACCGGCAGTGATGATGATCTTACCTTATTCGTTTTTCACTCCTCAGTGGCTCAAAAGCAACTCCTGTGTACCCTTCCTTCGCTGCAATTTTATTCTTTCCTTCCATCGCTGCCCAGGAAAGGTAGCCCGCGTGCTGGCGCTTTCCTTTGCCACTAGATTATACCTTCTCCGAGGCAGAGGCAGCTCCTCTGTAGCTCGATGATCTTTGAACTTTGAACGTTTTGCAAATGGAAATAACCCTGCGAGGCCCCCACCCCATTTCTGAAGTTAGAGTTGCTTTCAAAATTCAGAGTGACTAGAGAGGTGGCGAAGAAGAGGACGAAGGATCTAGTTCAGTGGGAGACAGTGGGGAAGTGGTTGCTGTGGAACAGTGAACTCTCAATGACCTTCTACCTAGCTTGGAATGACAAGCAATTAAAATAAACAGCGTCTAAATTGCATGTTCCAAACGTCAAGGGGGATGCAAAGGCAATTGTTTTATCAACTTCTAGAGGATATACCCTTTCAAAAACACCGTTTAGGACCTTTTTGTGGGATGCTTTTGTACACAATCCATGCTTCAAATATATCAAAAGTATTACAACTGTTCAGAAGGCAAACACTCCGGTGAACGGGGGATCCATTTCTTTTAGGCCTATAGTACTTCAAAAGTAACAGTGGGCTTGCAGAACGCTCACTCTTTGGCAACCTGATTCCAGGGGTTTTACTATTTACCCCTACAGTTAAGCCTCTTTAATAACGTTTCTTCTGTGGTTTGAAGTTGGGGTGTGTGGGGGGTGTGTGTGCTGTTTTTAGCTTCTGTTGTGGCGTCTTTCAGTTCGACTTCATGGCTGTAAGTATTTCCAGATGGTGATTCAGACACTAGACGTAACGGTATTTCCATATTTGGTAGAGCAGTAGCCTGCATTTTCCACATTTTTCTGCTCTGTTATCCAACCACAAAGCATTCTTGACAGCTTCAGATGTTGTTAAATATAGACTTTACTTTTGTTCCCAGGGCAGGAAATTCTTTGGAATTCCTGGTGTGTGTGGGGGGGTATCCCCCCTTCACACAATCTGCCTATTATGGATAGGGAGAAAGGTAAAAGAGGAAATAAATTGTGACTTGCAGATCAATTAATGAAAAATAACAACACACTTTCCCCTGTGAAATAAGAGTGTTACTATCCAACAAGGTTTTCTACGGTAAGGTTGTATACCCATTCTAAGGGTGCTGCATTTGTTTTCGACCTTTCCCCCCCCCAACTTAGGTGATCTGCGCCAGATCCTTTATTTGCTGTAGGTTTTTAATGACTAAAACGCGCGACAGCAACTCAGGAATAGGGCACGCTTGCAAAACCTATAGCAGACTAATGGGGAGGGAAGGAAAAGCAATGAGATTAACCTGGCTGCCTACCACTGTCATACGGTTTACGTCTTTATATATGCAACTTTCGCAGAAGGTGGCCATTTCGGGGAGGGGAACAAACCCCTGGCCAGCCCTACCGCTGCTTGGAGGACGAAAAACCCAGACGGTTCATCGCCTGCTGCTTCCCACTGCTGAAAGGGGCACAGACAGAGAGGGAGGCATTTCATAGGGAATGTGAACTTTTTCAAGGTAAGTGTTGCTCCTGGTTTCTAATTGAAAGGAGGGGGGGAGAGTGAAGACGTGTGGCTCTGGGTCTAATGGAGATGAAGGCCATGTGTGAGTGTATAAATTAAAAATTTGGAATAATAAGCAGTCTTGTTGAATCTTACATGAGTGTTAGAAATTATAGGGTCCCCCCTCCCTTTCAGAGGAAAGGAACTGGGGTGTCTCTGGAGCCAAAGAGGCGCTAGCGATGGAAGAGGTGGGACTAATACAATAGACCCTGTGTCTTCCACTGAAGCCCCAGACTGCACGTTATATTAGTGGAGTTTCCACAAGCATGCACAGGTTTGTTTTACTTTTCAAACTGGATGTATTTTCTAGCTGGCTCCAGACACTTCCTTTCCTCCAAGGAATAGATGTGGTACTGATGGATAAAGGTCCATCTTTTGTGGATTGTTCTGGAGAGAATTCACACACACACACACACACACAAAGCAGCATGAGGAAACCATCTGTCAACCCACGACTCTGCCAAATAAAAGGAGTTAAGCCGATTATCAAATAATTGCTCTCCCCACAAAATTAATCCTATCCCACAAACTCCCCTAAATGGATTTTGGCCACACACGAAAAGCAAGAAACTGGGATGCTGAAAAGATCTCCTTAGATTAGCCCCCCAAAATCCATACTTGTAGCCCGTTTTGAAAGGCTGCAGAGGGGGTGGGTGGGTCTGTGTGCGAGACAGACTGTTTTCTAGCACTTGTAGGAAGGATCTCAGGCAGAAAGTGTTGACTGTGGCAGCTTCTCCCCAAAACCTCAACGCAGCCTGGGATTGTGCTGATAGAATATGCCTCCTGCCGGCAGGGAAGCAAAAAGGGCCGTGTTAGCCCCTTGCCTGGCTTTTGCTTCGGCAATCCAGAGAAGGAGGATGGGGATCACCGTAGCCAAAATTATTTCCGGCTTCAGCAAAACAAACTCCCGAGGTTTTCCAATCCCGATCCTTATTTGGTTAAAGTCTTCAAGGGCCTCGTCATCTGCCACCCCCTAAACTGACGATGATGCAGCTGCAGGGCAGGCGTGGCTGCCGAGCTCGTTTTAGCAAGCGGAGCTCATGGGGTCCTTGACCCGCATTCCAAAGATCCAGGTCACTCGAGAATCTCTGGGCACGTGTTCAGTCATTTCCTAAATGGGGGAAGTGATGGCCGGGGCTTTCCTCCCACCCACGAAAGATCTCCCGGGTTAAGTGTCGTAAGGAGTCGTTCAGCATGCCTCTCATGCTGATTGGGCCAGCTAAGGTCGGAAGCGTTTGATGCAGCAGAATCCTTCTTACAGTGGGTGAGGGGGCTTCAGGCAGGGAGAACACCAGCACAGATTTAGTAGTCAGATCATTTATGCGTGGGAGGTTTTGCCTTGGATTTGCCACTGTTTAGATTCACATTTTCCCTGTCCAAATTCTCAACATGGGCATCTAGAGAGTGGCAAATCCAAGGCAAAACCTCCCATGCATAAATTGCCCCTGGCCAAGTAGGAGGGCAATCTGGATAAAAGTTTTCTGCCCATGAGTAGTTTGCATGAAAGCAACTAGGGGAATACAGTCCAAGAGGAGCATACAAGGAGCGCTCTTACAGTGTACTAACAGAAGCCAGTGAACAAATCATCATGGTGTCATAGTTAGAGTGTTGGCCTAGGAGCTGGAAGACCCTGGATTCAAATCCCCACTCTTGTCATGGAAGCTTGCTGGGTGGCTTTGGCTGAATAATAACTATGGGAGAGTCAGGTACTAAATGTGCAAGACAAACAATATATCAACTGGTACCCAACCTCTGGTATAGAATTGTATTCAAGACACACAATGTATTCATGAATATTAATGTGTTCATAAATGTATTTGTATATACATGAATATCAGTTCAGTAGTGACAAAGATACACATTACATTTGTAATACAAGTCTTACAAATTAACACCTTTTAAGGTAAAGGTACAGGTCCCCTGGGCAAGCACTGGGTCATTCCTGACCCATGGGGTGACGTCACATCCCGACGTTTACTAGGCAGACTTTGTTTACGGGGTGGTTTGCCAGTGCCTTCCCCAGTCATCTTCCCTTTACCCCCAGCAAGCTGGGTACTCATTTTACCGACCTCGGAAGGATGGAAGGCTGAGTCAACCTTGAGCCGGCTACCTGAAACCAACTTCCGTTGGGATCGAACTCAGGTCGTGAGCAGAGCTTGGACTGCAGTACTGCAGCTTACCACTCTGTGCCATGGGGCTCTTACAACACTTTTTAATACAGACTAAATAGAAAATAAGGAGCCCCGTGGCCCAGAGTGGTAAACTGCAGTATTGCAGTCCGAAGCTCTGCTCACGACCTGAGTTCGATCCCAACGGAAGTTGGTTTCAGGTAGCCGGCTCAAGGTTGACTCAGCTTTCCATCCTTCCGAGGTTGGTAGAATGAGTACCCAGCTTGCTGGGGGTAAAGGGAAGATGACTGTGGAAGGCACTGGCAAACCACCCCGTAAACAAAGTCTGCCTAGAAAATGTCGGGATGTGGCATCACCCCATGGGTCAAGAATGACCCAGTACTTGAACAGGGGACCTTTACCCTTTTAAATAGAAAATAAATTGAGACTATATTGCTTTTTCTTTCTTTTATACAGTACTTCTCCATGTATTATGTGTAGCACGTTGCCTTCTTTGTGTAGCTGGTTAACTCTTGTGTTTAAGTTGTTAACAAGCTCCTTGGGCTAGTCACACTCTGTCTCAGCTTAACTTACCTAACAGGATTGTTGTGAGGAGAAAATGCAGGAGAGGAGAACAGTGGAGGCAGTTTTGGGTCCCCATTGAAGAGAAAGGTGGGGTATAAGTAAGTAAATGCGAGTCATGCCCATTTAAATCCATTTGAAATTATTGTGCGTGACTCTGTTTAGGACTGCACTAAAAGGCAACCTGCAAGGCTCCTTTTGCCATAGGTTTTTGGGTTCGTTCTGTTCCCAGCTGTAGAATTTTAGTTCAAAAGCTTTTTTTCCCAAGGCTGGTGTTCCATTTGCAGTCCCCATTTCTTCTGCTGGTTAAATACTGGCATATTCTATACCTAAATGTTACAGCAGCCTTAGACGACGCTACATGGATGCTTCCACCCTCATCTGCCACCCTGGTAGGGTTGCCAGGTCCTTCTTCGCCACTGCCGGGAGGTTTTTGGGGTGGAGCCTGAGGAGGCAGAGTTTGGGGGAGGGACTTCAATGCCATAGGGTCCAATTGCCAAAGCGGCCATTTTCTCCAGGTGAACTGATCTCTATCGGCTGGAGATCACTTGTAATAGCAGGTGATCTCCAGCCACCACCTGGAGGTTGGCAGCCCTATGTCCTGGTGCCCCCAATGTTTTAGTGGATTAGAAAGCCAGTTCCTCTACCGTGATAAGATAGATAAAATAGAGTAGATGGACAAACAGGGAGAGAACACAGGGAAAGAGGAGATGAACTTGATAAAATCACCTCACCCCAATTGCTCTTACCTATTTTTTTCCTCTAAGGGAGCTCATAATTTATTTCCCTACACTATTCTGATTTCGTAGTATGTTCCTGGCAGATACTGATTAGGTAACTTGCAATTAGTGTTAACCCACAGTTTTTACCCAGTTCTGAAGAGAACCTATAAAGCAGCTTTCCAATCATGTCATATAGTCCTGGGCTGAAGGTGAAGGAGTTAAATCCAGGGGCTACGTGCATTGCTTTTGAATTCAGGTTTCCTTGTGAACATTTCACAGATGTTTTCCTGTTATAGCCCTGTTTTTTAAAAAATCGTGTACCTTAGAGAACGAAGTTGCTTTTCTAGATGCATGTTAAAAGGGAAGACCAAAAGCATTGGGACAGGTAAAAAAAATATTACATCAGGATTGCAGGTTGTTCTTATGTGATTAAGAGAGAATACGGTGATTTTTGGGGGATTTTCTTGGAGACAAAAAGAGAGAGAATAGTACATCAGGTTTAGCTGTTCCTAATTGAAAGCTTTAAGATTTCTTCTCCATGACCTAGGTAATATGAATGCAGACAACTCAGTCCTTTTTATTTCATTTTGATAAGAACACCTTTGGCTGAGGAAGAGTACTGTGGAGTGACATTTAGTGTGGCTGAGCATGTAGAAGGTGGACTCAATGGTCTCTCTGCCCACATATTGGTCCGTTGTTGATTTTGCTCTTGTAGAAACCAATCAGTTTGAGGATGGGGCTATGTTTTACCCCAGAGGGTGCCTCATCCTGTTCCTCTTGCTCCAGTTCCTACACCAATCTTTTGTGACTCCCACTAACTCCTTACTGTTGGATCTACTACTTTTCCTCCATGCTTTAGTGGGCACATCAAAATTCACCTACCGTGTTTCCCCGAAAATAAGACATACCCATAAAATAAGCCATAGCAGGATTTCCAAGCATTTGCACAATATAAGCCATATCCCGAAAATAAGACATAGTGATAGGCGTGGCTAGAGAGAGACTAAACTTCCCTGAGCCCCGCCCTCCGTGGGCCGTTGGGCTCAGTCTTCCCCTGTTCCCGCGCTCGGGCCCCGACCTCCCAGGGGGCGATCACTCCCATTCCCCGTCTTCTCCCCACTCCCCTCTCCCACCGACGGCTCCCCCTGCGATCTGCCGCCACTCGCGGTGGACTCCCGCTCCCCCGCTGGAACGCGGGGCCGAGCTTTGGCCTCTGTCGGGTCCCCCGGGTTGTCCCCCACCCCAGGACCCGTGCCATCTGCCTTGGGCCGACCCACTTCCCCCCGAGGTGCAAGGTCGGCGCTCGACCTCTCCCCGTTTCCCCCTCCAGCTCTGCATCCGGCGGGCTCGGCCGCCCTTGCCTCCTCTTCCCCCCGGCCTGGTAAGTGGGGTTGCCTCCCCAGGCAATAAGACAGTGTCTTATTTTCGGGGAAACACGGTATTACAGGCTTCCGCCACATTTGGACATGATAATGTGCCCAGGTCATGGCAGTAGCAGCAAGCACAGTAGAAATGTGGAGCTTAATGCTGCCATATAGTTCCACCCCCTCCTCAGTGGCTGCATGTAGAGTGTCCAAATGGAACCTCCACCCACAGCTATCCCATTATTTCCCCTTTGAGCCAGATCAAATATGGGAGCCAAATGAATTGTGCCCACAGATGTCATCTGGATGTTCCCAAATACTGTGAGGGCTCCCTGCTGCCCATCTGGAGAAATGTCCCTATGTGAAAGTAGTCATAGGCTGAAAATGAATTTCAGGAGGCTTCTTGTTCAAATCTCTGTCCTATGTAGAAAAAAGATAACTTACCTGTAAAGCATCACTGATGTACACCTGGCCATTGCTTTATTGCAGTCCTTGGTGGCTTCTTTGCAGCATTCCAAGAACATCAACCTACCATGCTCTTCTTCTCATCTTTCAAAGTACAGCACTGTACTCATGCAACAGATTGTGGCTTTGCCTCTCAACCTATACAAGAAATTCAAATTTCTCAGTATGGCAGGATTTCCCATATACAGCTTGCTGGCACCGGTTCTTTGCCAAGTTTGTGCTCTTTTGTCTTGGAGCAGAACCTTTTTAACCACAACCACTCTCCTTAGCTATTCGTGGCTCATGTGGCAGGGGCAGGGCATAGTGCGTTCTACCATGTTGTGCCTGCACAGAAGCCTGCAGTGCAGGGGTGTTGTCAGCTAAGGCTTCCTGGCTTTTTGCCTTTGCCCATCCCCCCCCCCCGGCATCTACCCCTCAATGGAGACCTGCCCGGCTAATCGTTAGTGTGTTACCAGGCCCCGCAGAACAATGCCTGGGAACCCTGGCAATCACCGAGCTATTTCACGCATTAGTTTCATGTATGGTTTTGCCAGTGAGTAGTTACCGGCTGTTACCTTCTGTATTGTTTCCTCATACCTAAGCCATCAAGACAACTCTGCCTCAACTCGGCCCTTTTGTATTATGTCCTGAAACTAATCAATCCTATTGTATGTACCCTTTAAATGTACTGGTGTTTCCCCATGTCTGCATTCTAGCCTTATGTCTCAATGGACCTACTGAACTCGCTGGCTTTCTTAAATAAAACTTTTTAACTCGCTATTATGTCTGGAGTAAAGTTCCTTATGAGATAAATGCAACGAGGTGCTGGAGTCTTACAGGTGTGTTGAACTCATTCGTTAGGAAGGCCGGATATGACATAAATGTCACTTGGTCAGGCCGGGCCATGTGTACCCAACCAAATCAATAAATAAATAACCAGTTTTTGGTAATTGACAGCTCTTGCTCTGAACTCTGCATCAAAATCTGGAGTCAAAGTCTGCGCTGTAGGAAACTCAACGATTTGTAAATTTAATCCATGGTTTAATTCCCATTGTTAGTAATTAAGCATTAATATCAATGAAATTCTTGTAAATTATATAATGTAATAGAGATTAATGAATTAAGGAAGAAAAACTAATTTATTCATGTTTCTCTTTTTTGTTTCTGTTTCATGTTATGTTAAAACACCCATCTTTGAGGGCCTGGACTTCCAATAAATATTCCAAATATTTGGGAGCCTGCAAGCAGCGCCGAGCTGCGTTGAGGGGAAATGGAGGGGCATTCATTGCCCCTGAATGTAGCTGGGTGCTGCTTGGACACATTAACTCGAGATGAACACATGAAGCTGCCTTATACTGAATCAGACCCTTGGTCCATCAAAGTCAGTATTGTCTACTCAGACCGGCAGCGGCTCTCCAGGGCCTCAGGTAGAGTTCAGGTGCAACTCAAAGCCCTGGCAAGCATGAGACAGAGACTTTAATTATAAACTTAATACTGTGTGTGTATCATCACAGTCTCCCTGTGGAAACTGCTGTGGAGTAATGGCCACAAACCAATGCTGTCCGTATAAACAATCCCTTTTACAAGATGGAAACCAGTTATTTCCTTTTCCCCAAACTCCCAATGACAGAATTTTATATATACACACACCCCTCTGAAAAGATGCCAAATCTTGAACCAAGCCAGTATCAATCCCCAGGGAACCCAAGAGGTCATCAGTAATCTGAGCAGAAACAGTAAATTCTCTCACAAACCTGAACAGGGCCTTCTAAGAAAGGAGGAGCTGAGCACAAGCGACTTCCCCTCTCCCACACCCTCTATGTCCCTTGGTAACTGAACAGCAATCTTTCACTCTACAATAATCATCTCTTTAGAATTATGCATATGTGGTCCAAGCATAACCATTTTTGCAACTCAAACAATACTTTCCCCATTACTTGTTCGAATCGCTACACTGCTCTTTTAAAGACCTGCTGCAGGCACTCAAATTCAGGGTAACTATGACACAACCACAGAGAGCTTATGCATTCCCCAACGTTTCCCTTAAGGTCAAAGTTACCATCACTGTTCTCTTGGCCGTGCATCCAGTTTACTACTGCCACTACAGCTAATGGCACACATGCTGTGAACCTATTTTGCTCTTACAGTCAGACCTTCAAGAGAAGTTTCTAACATTCAGGCATAGAGCATGGTATTTATTATTCCCACCATGTACTCTTACTGTGTGAATTCTCCTGGGGCCAATTTTGGTATTGGCAGGGGGTTGCCCCAACTTATACTTCATCTTCTTATGGTAGGGCTTCCTCCCCCCCCCCCAGTCTTGCAGCGCTTGTGCCAGTTGTCCCTGGAGATACCCATCCTTCTCCGGAGGCGCCGACTGCAGAAAGCCTTGCAGGCTTCCAAGCGCACGTGGCCTTGGGAGTCTGCAAGCAGCGCCGAGCTGCCTTCAGGGAAAACAGAGGGGCAGCGGAGGCAGAAAGACAGCCTGTCTTTCTGTCTCTGTTGCCCCTGAACGCAGCTCGGTGCTACTTGCAGGCTCCCAAGTACACGTGGGCCTGGGAGCATGCAAGCAGGGGCAAGGAAGGTAGACAGACAGAGGCTCTGCAGCCCGGAGTGGGGGGTGGGGGTGGATGCTTGCTCGCGGGCCTGATGACAGGGCCAGACCTGAGTCCACCTTCTACATGCTCAGCCACACTAAATGTCACTCCACAGTACTCTTCCTCAGCCAAAGGTGTTCTTATCAAAATGAAATAAAAAGGTCTGAGTTGTCTGCATTCATATTACCTAGGTATTGGAGAAGAAATCTTAAAAGGGCCAGATCTGGCCCGCGGGCCGCATGTTTGACACCCTGCTGTACTGGCTTGTACAGGCTGAATAACATCACTTCTTGCCAGTAGAAATTGCTGTAGGCCTCAGCACAAGCACAGCATATAAACTGAAGCCTTCTCTGTGTCTTTAACTGATCTGTCCTGGGTAGACCAGGAAAACACTCCTTTATGGGCTGTGATGGGCTGCTGCAGCATTTGAATTGATGCCCCTTGTCTAAGTTTCCTATTTTCATTTAAGGCCATAGTTCAGTGGAGGAGAGTCTGCCAAGGCTAAGTTTATATCTTGAAATGAAAGGCCTTAAAATATATTCAGAATGAAAAATGGATGGCGGAGGTGTCAAAAGACTGCTGCAGCATTGATTTGGGAATGCTTTCGTTAACAGCAGAAAGGCTTTGGGTTCTTGATTTTCCCGTATTCCTTTTTTTGCATTCCTATAAATGTCTATTTCTTATTTTCCTTCTTCTAATTTTTCCTTTTCCAGTTTCTTCTCTTGCTACGCTTTTTTCTGTATTCAATATTTGTTCTTACCTTAGAATGGGCCTCTTCTGCTGCCTCTGCCAGACCACTGGTTCCTGTAGTCCTAAATCATCCCTTCAGTAGTAAATGTCTCAATTCCATGACTCATAAGGAGGTGAAAAGCTGTGTGTGTGTGTAGGGGGGGTGCAGTTAAACATGGGAATGTACAAGAAAGTCAGCAGAACTGAAATATGACCTCAAGTGGTTTTAGGTTTTCACTTCCTCGCTTTCCCCAAAGCTAATACAGTACTCTTCAAGAACAAATAGACAAATCTATATTCCCTCTGCAGCACCTGTACAAGCAGGTCTTTCAAGAGCAGCTCCCAGGTTCTTAAGAACAAGGAAGTATTTTCATCCTTTACTTTCTGCTCCACAAATAACTGCAGATTTCATGGTTCACCTTAACTTCAGAGTCTCCTATCCTGGAACCTTCCGTTCTAATTCTTGACCTCTCCAGGGAATTAAGAAGGACATTTAGCAGTGTTTTTTTTTAATTCAGAAAGTGGGGGCGGGGGAGTCCTCTGAATGTAAATGTTAAAAATAATTATTAAAATTTGAGGTGCTGGGGCTGAAGCTTGAGTGAATGTCACATTTCTGACCTAGAAGAAGGATTGCCAGCTCTGGGTTGGGAAATATCTGGAGATTTGGAGGGTGGAGCTGGGGGAGGGTGGGGTTTGGGGAGGGGAGGGACCTCAGCAGAGTATAATGCCAGAGAGGCCACCCTAAAAAGAAGCCATTTTATCCAGGGGAACTGATCTTGGTCTTCTGAAGATCAATTGTAAGAGTGGGAGATCTCCAGATGCTACCTGGAGGTTGGCAACCCTTCCTAGAAGGCATATGACCACATGGCTTAGTTCGGGCAGAACACAAAACAGTGGGTTTGTTTTAACTATGGTTAGGGTGTGAAACCAAGATTCAGCTTGCAGATGTGTGCTTAACTTCTGGTTTGCCTCATCAAATGCTGGTTTTGTCACCTTAGCTCTGTAGCCAGGAAGGACAGTGCCAGGGAACAAGCCAGAATTGAACCAGGATTAAGCCAGGATATTTTTGTTCACGCATCATGTGAACCCATAGTTAAAACTAGCAGTGGTTCATAAACCAACTTTAGATCATGGCTTCAGAGCTTGTTTTGATCGATCCTAACTAATCAAAATTAGTGGAGAGGCCAGTGGTTAGACAATCACATGAATCATAAGTTTAATTAAGCTATGATTTTGTGTGATGTTTGAACTGAAACCATTTTATAACTTTACATATGGTAAGTATGAAATAAGAAAGTTATTTATATTCCGTACGTTTGTTCGCAGCATGCAAAGCTGTGAGAAGCAGTAATAACATAGCCTATGGTTGGGGTAGAAAGGAGATAAGGATACTTGAGCGTGGGCTCAAAGACCATAAAACTGCAAGACCAGGATAAGGTTGCCATCTTCCAGGTGGGGCCTGGAGTTCTCCAGGAATTATAACTGATCTCCAGTCTACAGGGATTAGTTCTCCTGGAGGAAATGGCAGCTTCAGACTCTAAGGCATCACATCCCTACTGAGCATCCTTTCCTCCCTAAACTAAGTGCTCCCTAGGTGTTGCCCCCAATTCTCCAAGAAGTTCCAGATCCAGACTTGGCAACCCTAGACAAGAAGCATCTTTAGTACTTCAGATGCTTATGCTGCCTCTCCTGAGACTTGCTCAAGGTAGGTCATGAAGTAAAAATCATAAAATAGCAATATTAAATCAACAATAAAATAATATTAAATCAACACTAAAACAATGTTGCCTAAATGATATCATAAAAAACTCTTGAGCTACAAGTAGGCCATAAAACAGCAAAAAATAAGATGGAACCTTATTTCGTAACTTTGTAACTGGCCACTGTGTGAACGGACTGCTGGACTTGATGGACCTTGGTCTGATCCAGCATGGCCTTTCTTATGCTAGCATTTCAGTTACAATTTATTGTTAAATTGTGGAACTCCCTGCCCCAGGATGTGGTGATGGCTGCCAACTTGGAAGGCTTTAAGAGGGGAGTGGACATGTTCATGGAGGAGAGGGCTATTCATGGCCACTAGTAAAAACGGATACTAGTCATGATGCATACCTATTCTCTCCAGGATCAGAGGAGCATGCCTATCATCTTAGGTGCTGTGGAACACAGGCAGGCGATTGCTGCTGCAGTTGTCTTGTTTGTGGGCTTCCTAGAGGCACCTGGTTGACCACTGTGTGAACAGACTACTGGACTTGATGGACCTTGGTCTGATCCAGCATGGCCTTTCTTATGTTCTTATGTTAACCTTTCAGTTACAAGTCTGGGTAAAAATATGTTTTGGTGCCTAAAGGACAGTAAAATACTGTAGGCACCAGCTCTGGAAAAGTCTTGTCTCTGGTTGCCACCCACCTCACCTCTGCAGGCAGGGGCATAGACAGCAAGTCACAGAAAGATGCTCTTGAAAGAGATGGAAAGAGAGCGCGAACAGCATTCTTGACAGTCACTGTTTGATTTCTTTCTCCTTACCTGGCTTGTCCCAGACCCACCATTTCACCTCCTACCATAACAGAACAAATGGGGTGCCTTCTCCCTTTCAAATCACAGGTAGAATCATAGAAACATAGAGTTGGAAGGGACCTCCAGGATCATCTAGTCCAACCCCCTCCACAATGCAGGAAATTCACAACTACCCTCCACACACCCCAGTGACCCCTGCTTCATGCCCAGAAGATGGCCAAAAACTTCCAGGATCCCTGGCCAGTCTGGCCTGGAGGTACATAACGACAGCAACCCCCTGGGTTCAGAAATACCTGGAGATTTGAGAGGGGAGCCTGGAGCCTGGTTTAGGGAGGGGAAAGACCTCAGTCCGATATAACGCCATGAAGTCCACCCTCCAAAACAGCCATTTTCTCCAGAAGTGGAATAAATGTTTTAAATAATTTTTTTAAAAAAAAGCTATTTATGTAGTCTGGCGATCTGTTGTAATTCCAGGAGATCTCCAGCTCCCACCTGGAGGTTGGAAACCCTAACTCCAACTATTCTGGCCTGCTATAACAGGCTTTCCATCCCACAGAGACCAATGACTCACCAGTGTCTGCTCTGGCTTGCTAATATTCCCGTGTAATATTCCCCAGGCAATGTTGCAGCTTTACAGAATCCCTGATGTGATAAAAACATGTGTGCATGGCAATATTTTGACCCTAGATTGCATCAAACAATTGTGAAAACAAACACTATGGGAATGTGCATAGACATTTGAGTTGACTAATAGATGTTTTTGCAAAAATCGAATGCTTGGAGTTTGGAAAATTGGGAACAGTTCTTCCCAAGTACTTTGCGTTTGATCTGCTCCAATGTTACTGGCACTGCTTTCAGCTCCTTTTTGCTTTGTTGATGGACATGTTTTATCACCATGTGATTATACTTTCCTCATGCAGTGTGCTATTTTTAAATATCTTTCCCTGGTCTCGTATATATCACTCTTACATTAATAATTTTTCTGTGTGAGCCAAAAACGTGTTAGGCGTTTGGAGAACAAAGGGGGGGGGAAAGGTGCTGTCCTCTCCAAGGAGCTTTAGTATCTAATTTTACACATGACAGAGCAACAAGGCCATGGCAAACAATAGGAGAGATGAGGTGAAAAAGGACAAAGGATCCAGCACGCTAGGTAAGCTTCAGTCATCCATTCAAAGACTAAAATATCACTCTGTGTGGGTACGCACACATGAGGTTGTGTGTGTGTGTAGTATAGTCAAAGCAAGAAAGTAATGAGCATGGGTCATGCTGAAACATATGCATGCATTCTAGATGTAATACTGCAAATGGAACAATTCATACATTAATAAAAAGTCACAGGTCGGAGAAATCGTCTTGCTTAGTAAAATTGTTGTCACTATCTAAGGCAATTTTAAACAGAAATATAATGCTGACAAAAGGTTCCATTTGGAATTTATTTATTTGGGGAATTTAAATGCTGTTGAATATTTATGCAACCAGAATCTATAGGTTAACCTAGTATGTTGACATGCATCACCATGCAATCTGAAAACAGGACCGTGTGTGTGTGTGTGTGTGTGTTTGATCTCTTGAATGTAAGGGATCTAAACATGATTAGGTATAACCCCTGTGTTTTGACCATGACTCCAGTGAACAGCTTCTTGGTGTTACCTCTCTCCCTCAGCAGTACTTCAACGGTCCATTCCTATTTACTTTATCATTGCTCAAGCAAAGCAGCATTTGAGATGATCAAGCATAGATTTATAGACATAGAACTGCAGGAAATTAGAAGATTGGCAAGTAATAGATGTTCGCCCCTGTGCTGGAAGCCTTGGCCATATAAACAATCTGTGGCGCAATATTTCACATGCCTAACTGTACCCCAACAGCGAAGAGCATATATGCTCACTAGATTAAATGTATTACCATCTGCATTACTATATGGAAGATTTAATAAAGTTCCATATCCTCCTTAAATGTTCACTCTACGATAGGGGCCGATCTAATCTCATAGACCCGTTACTTGCTGATAGGGAATGGTTACCTGCCAAATATAAGGTGTCCTATCTCATGACCACACAGGATCCAATAATTATTGACTCGTTGGCAAGGTTTTTTCAGCTGGTAATTAGAGAATGCGATTGTTACTCTGCACCACATAACAGTTAAGTCAGGTTTGAATAACCAATTTAGTGGGACTTCCATGTTCTTATAAAAATAATTTTAATAAATTTTATCGTATGGTATCTGCATGCACTTATATCATGATTTTACTGTAAACTTCACTGTACAATTTCCTTTCAGTGCCAATAAAAGCTTTCGTATTCATTGCTCAAGCATGAAAGCTGTCCTGTGAGATGAATAACTTGATTTATCAGCATATCTATTTCTCAGGATGGCCTTATTTGTGGATACTTAAATTTGGAGACTGGGGCTGTGAACAGACAGTACAGATCTTTCTGCAAGCCTGAAAAACCCCAGGTTGGTAGAAAAATCTGAATCTAAAAAAATAAAAATAAAAATGGGGGGAGGAGTAAACCCCCACAAAATAATCCATTTGTTTGCTCTTTCATTTTTATCCCACTTATATTACTATAATTCCTCACAGGCTGGATGACTTCTCTCTCACCTTAGGCCTTTTATTTCAAGTTGGTACTCCCCCCTTCAAATAATGCTACAAAATATTGTTCTTTTATTAGTTTTTTTCTCCATTGGTCACCCCTCTCCTTTTCGTATTCATATTTTGGTTCCTATCTTCACTTTCCACTCGTCCTTATTTTTCAAATTGTTCAGGTTCTTCTTAAAAAACAACAACCCATGGATCCCTCCTTTAACTTAATTGCATCCCTTTTCCATAGCTGCTTCATATGCTTGGAATGGGATCTGGTTTATCAGACCTCTTCCCCCTTTTAAGAAATCATTTTAAACGTTCTTGTTTCATTCAACATTTTCCTGATTGTGTTGTTTAATTGGTTTCTTCATCCTCTTCTTTCTTTTGCTTTTCTTTTTACTTCTTGATGACCTAGTAACAAACAACTGAAAGGAGTTGTGAAGTAGCGCTCAGTTAAAAGCCTGGCAAATAAACATGTCTTAATCTGGTACCTAAAAGCCAAAAGGGTAGACTGCAGTCATCTTGTTTGTGGGCTTCCTAGAAGCACCTGGTACGGCACTGCGAACAGACTGCTGGACTTGATGGGCCTTGGTCTGATCCAGCATGGCTTTTCTTAAGTTCCTATTCAGGTTGTTGTTCACCATGCTTTGTTATCCATGGTATTCTAACTTCATCTTCTCAAATGTATCAATGTGATAGGTTCTGGCAATGCATTCTTTACTGTCATCATAAATCAAGAAGTCCTCTTCAGACATTGAATCTCTTTTTGTTTTTCCTTCCCCATCACTCCAGCTTACTTATTTACCAACAGTTTTCTCCTTCGCTGTGGTGGAGCTTTGTCTTTATGTTGATCTAAGTAGTTACTTTATATCCCTAGGCAAGCAAGAACCTGTGTGGTAGATTCAGCTTTTCCACTCCCTTGCTAATATCTTCAGGCGATACAAGCAGCTAGCACATGTAATTGGACTTAAAAAGTTTCCCCCCACATATCTCTGAAGTTAAGGTCTGCCAGGTGTGATGGTCAGTTCACTCATTGTGGAATGGAGCCAATTAATTCACAAAGGCTGTGGTAGAACAAAATGTTAAGAACTGCAAATATGGTGGTGTATGTTTGCTGGGTGATTTTGGATTTCAGGTTTTTGCATTTTAAGGTCTTCCAAGATACTGAGCGCTTCTCTTGCAGACCCAGCACCAAAGGGGGAGGGGGAGGTGCAAGGCAAACAGACAGACACATTATTGGGGTTGAAATGGCCACAACCTCATTGGCTGCAGTTGTCACAGTCTTGGTGCAGTATAGGACAGATGATCCAGGCATCAGCCAACCTGCCTGCTGGTTAATGAACACAACACACCCCAGCCACCTTCTGGAGAATACCATAGGAGGGCAGAATGTGGGATTCTACCAGGGTGCAAGCCACAACATGGTTTCCCCTGCCACTTGAGAGTTAGGGTGTCCCGACAGCCCCTGAGCTGGTTGTGACTCCCTCAAACCCTCACCCCAAGATCCCTTAAGGGGGTCTTCCAGATGTGGGGGAAATGGGCTCACAGACCATGTTCCCCCCCAAATACCGCCAGAATGTAGTTGTGACAGGAGAAACAACAAAGAAACTCAGCACACCACCACCATGGAAAAGCTAACAACCCATCACCAAGACAAACTCATGTATGCCACAGACAGAGGGTGACACAGGTAGGAAAAGCTGAGGGCCGAGTATGGCCAGCAGCATGGCCAGGTCTCCTTTTAGCCTAGCCAGGAGGACCAAAGGGAAGACTCCTTTCCCAGGGTCTACTGGCCAGAGCCCTACCCTGGCCAGGCCAGTGCCTGATTGCTGGCCAGAGATGGGAGGCATTGAGGGCCCATGCTGCCATGGAGGCCCTTGGCATGCCCGCTCAGCCATGCTGGCAGCCACAACCATACCTGGCCAGTCTCCCACTCCTGCAGATGGGCCTTAACATATGCTACCAATAATTTTACAGGTGGTGCTCATGTCATAAAATGTTGCCATGAGTGACTTTATTAGGAAAAGGAAAGGGATTTTGTTCCTTTTAAGGGCCCAAGTGATGCATTTATTGTCTCCTGGACCTATGTAGCTAGTCAGTTTTGTCTGATTTAATATGCCAAGACAGGCAATCGTTGAACACTGAGGATGCCAGCAAGACTAAGAATTTGTTAGATCCTCAAGCTACAGTAGCCAAAATTTATCCAAGGAGTTGCAGTTAGATGATGTTCAATTAAATGTTCTAAGATTGAGCTGTTAAACTAGTGGAATCTAAGTTGTGGCAAACGTGAGTGATGTTATTTGCAAAATGTTTTACAAAAATGTTAACCACGAGCTCCCAAATATTCTGAGTCCACATCATTAGGACTGAAGGAGCCCCCACCCAAGAATTCAGAACAGCTCAGCAGAATGGCTTTGTACAATGCAGTGATGATGGGAAAGTCAGCTTGCTTTGCCTGCAGCACTGTCACAGAACAAGCACAAAGGGAGGCTGTAGCCCATGTTGAGACGTGTTTGTGTTGGGCTTTCTTCCACTTGCTCTCTTTAGTCCTATCCTAAGCAGAGTTAATTGATTTCATTGGACTTAGAAGTTTACTTCCAAGGACTTATGAAGGTGTAGCTCTGTCAAGTATTGTACTGCAAGTCATCTACCAGCCCATTTTATAGTCTTCATCTCCTCAGGAGATGGGCTTTGCAGTACTGGAGAGGTCACGGTAAAGTTGGTTGACCATCTAGATCATCTAGAGCAGTGGTTCGGGCCACCGCCCCCTTGGTTCCATAAACTCATCCCCAGCACCCCCTACCCTACCCTACCCTACCCTACCCTACCCTACCCTACCCTACCCTATAAAAAGCATTATTCAAAACAGTTGTTTGCATGACTCAATGAGATAGATAATAACAGAAAAATTCAAAACAATAACAATTAATTGTATGTCTATTCAAAATCAAGTTAAAAACTTTTTAGTTTAATTTATTCAACAACATTGATGAAGCAGTGATACCAGCTTTTCAAAGTCTGAATAAAAAATCTATTTTCTACCAGATTTGCCAGCATGCTGCCATATCCTGATTTATTGTGAATAAGTGAATACAGTTGAAAGGGCCCACCTCCAGTGTTCCCCATACCACCACCTTGCATCTTGGTGCCTCCCTAGATAACCTTACTCCCCCCCCCGGACATGGTACTGCCCACTTTGGGAACCCTGATCTAGAGGTTGACCTGGTCTTAGAAGCACTAGCCTTATCAGTCTGAAACACCCTGAGGTCCATCATAGTAGTTATCCATCAGGAATAGTTTTATAGGTCCCCCACTCCTACATAGGTAATAAGTAATGATCAGTCCATGACAAGGGGATTGTAATAACTTTTCATATTGATCCATTTAACTTCTTCCATTTATAGAAGTCTAGATCAAAACTAGATCAAGAAAATGACTAGCCATATGAGTAAGTGGCATGATAGTGTGACAGCCACTGTAGGATGGTTTGATGGGAAAAACTGTAATACTGAATATTACTATTATTCACTACCCTTAATGGTACATAAAGTATGTCTCTTTTGGCATATGATCACCATAACCTGGTTCACGAATTTAAAATTTGCCTTTTCTACAGCCCAAATCTTATTTCACTTTGTTGTGTAACCAGAAAATATTTTGCATGAAATCCCAAAATAGGCATACTGAAGGCCACTGAAATCAGTAGAGGTGCTTGCCATCAGGGAGATGAACGACCTGTACACACATCTGGTGTCTACACATTTCACTATGGAAAAGAAATGAGACTTTCCTTTTCAGATATTAACATCAGAAGGGTGAGAAGCAGATGGGCATTGCATTGGCATATTTGCCTAACTTTCTTGAGCATAATGAGCAAAACCATCCTTAGGACTTTTCATAGATGCATGTACATGATTTGATTCCGCTTCTCTTCACTCAGTGAGCTGCAACTAAATATAGGAACTGAATCTGCAGGAAAGCATTATATTAGAAGTAAGTTGAGGTAAGAATTCCTTCTGTGGTATTTTGTCTCTGATGGCACATTTCCATGTGCAAGTGACCATCTGGTGCTGCAGATGATCTGGTCATGAACATGTGTATGTGAAACTGTGCTATCCTATCCCTATTGTAGCACCTTGGGAAGCCATTTGGTCTAGAAAGTTTTCTTACTTTCCAACTTCTTGTTCTTCCTTGCAAAGTATAAATATCAACTGATGTGAGTAACCCTATCTGAGCACACATAGCAATGCTCTTGCAGATAAGGACTTCCTGTGAAAGAGTAAGTCTATGCGTTGTCTTGGGGCCTCTGCTTTCAGACAGCTTTATATTTTTGGGGAAGGAACTCAAAAGCTTGGGAGAAGGAGAAATATAAGTAGACACGATGTCATCCTTTCCTACAGATAGGAAAGACTTGCTGGCAGCCAAGAAACCATGTATGTGCTTCCAGAGTAATTGTTGATGCAAGGTTTCTATTTATGAATGCACAAGCAACTGCCTATCCCAATGCTTCATGTCTGTGAGTTAAACAAATGTTAACATGTTAAGCTAACCTTTTAGCTTGATTGGTTGCCAACTCTTAACTATTCATACTTCAGCTAGGATGGTTTCTGACTCAGCTCTGGGTTAGGGCTGTTGATTCGGTAAAAACCGAAGTGGAAAAATACCAAATAAATGCAAATTTGGTAAATTTCTGGTTCGGGTTTACCGAATCAGCAAAATCTGGGAGGTTGGCAAAGCCGAATTTGCCATTCCCGAATATCCGGCTTTTTTAGCAATGTCTTTCTGCGGCTCCTGCAGGGGCAGTTGTGCAGGTAGAGGTCCCAAATTTTTAGGTTAGCTAGAAGGGACTCTCCTTACAAGAACCCCCAAGTTTGGTAACAATTGGGTCAGGGGGTCTGGAGTCATGGGGTCTGGAAGGGGGTACCCCCATCTTTCTCCATTTAAAAGCATTGACTGACTGTAGGCAGATTGTTTAGAGCGATCTATCTGCATCACAATGGAGCAGGGCATATAGAGATACAATGTATCTTTAATGGAGGAGGCTATTTTCTGTGTTTTTGCAAGGAGAAAGCTCTCTTGCAAAACCAAGTTCTCTTGCTGCAAAAACCTTGGCTTTTGCCCCTGCAGCTTCATCCTGAGCTGACCTGGTAAATTTGGATTATTTGCTGCCTGCTACCAGAAGAAGAGAAGACATCTAATAGTTTGACACCCTATCATTTTATTTCATTTGGGGCTTTTTTCCCTAAACTTGGCTGCATGCAGGCAAGGGGAGGGGTTTCTGAATTCACTTTGGTTTCAACACTTTGTAGTTGTTATTGCTTATAACTTCTTAAATTCCTGTTTAATTCCTTTTTGATTCCTCTTTAAAAGTGTTTGGTTTCTTTCTGTGTGTGTGGCTGGGGGGAACCATTTTACTTGGCTGCTGGTGGCTTTGTCTGGGCTGGCAGCAGTGCCCCCAGACCTCCAGCTACCTGGCATCATGTGGCTAGACGAGGGTTTTGTGGGGAGTGTGCCCTGGCTCTAGGGGTGCTCTGAGAACTTGAGACTCCAATTCTTTCTAATGGGGGGATGGGGCAACCCCTTCCAGACCACATAACTCTGGACCCCCTGACCTAATCTTTACCAAACTTGGGGGTTCTTGCAAGGAGAGTCCCTTCAAGCTACCCTGAAAATGTGGGACCTCTATCTCAAAAAATGTCCCCCCAGAGCTGCAGAAAGCTGCAAATGTGTTTAAATGGCTTTAAATGGCCAAATTATTTGGGAATCCCGAATTTAAACCCGAATTCCTACCTACACCGGTATAGGGGAATTCGGGATTTGGGATTTCCCCGGGGGGGGGGGGGGGGAGAAGGCCATTTAAACCCAAATCCGAATTATACTGAATTATACCGAATTTATTTTTTGAACAGCCCTACTCTGGGTGGAATGACTTGGTGCGGAGAAGGGGGAGTGAAATCTTCTGATTTCTATGCAAGACTGAAAGGTGCCTCATGGGTGAGGCTGGCAAGGTTTGGAATGGTGCCCTCAAAAAAAAAAAAAGGATGTGTTTATATAGCACAAACCCTCACTCTGGCCACATTGCACAATGTTGATTTCACAGCTCTCCAGCAGAATATGTGTGGCAAGGCATGTCCCTCTGAGTCAGTCAGCATTTTAAAAGGGCTGAAATTATCTTTGGCAACAAAGATACATTTTATTTGCTTTGCAAGATTTAATATTTAATATTTATAGGATAATATTTATCCTATCCTATAATCAGGCGGTTTATTATACTGCATGGCCATACTGTAATGCTTAACTCCAAGTGAAGATTGCCTGCTTCTTTCCAAGTGAACTATAATACACTGATTTGTAGTAGTTGTTCAAAAGCCCACTTATTACAGAAGCAATATAATTGTGGTTTGCCTCTGAGGATCTTTCTGGCCACACCTACGTTCCCTGATGATATCATCAGTCAGTGGGCAGTTCCCTGGAAATACAGAGAAGAGACGACTGAGAGCTACATATTTGGACATGTCTAGACATTTCTTCATAATTGCTCATAGAACAATGAGCAGGAAATATAGTAAGCCTTTCGTAGAAATTTTGTAGGTATGCATGCTACCAGTGGTGCTAATGGGAAGAAAATGTGGCAGTGCTTCATAGTTATTTTCTGAGGTGCATATATTGAGTTGTGCTGGAATGTTGTTAAAAGGCATCTAATTTTTTGTATAAGTTGCCAACAGCATAGAGTAATGACTGTGCCTGGAAACATCTTTCAATATCCCATTCACATAGTTGTTTAATAAAGAAATTTTGAGATTCCTAGTGTTAATATTATGCCGGAGTATTAAATTATCTAGGACACCAGGCAGTATTTCCTCTAGCAATCCAGCTCCTGGGTCTGTCTGGTATGAAATACAATTACAAATTGACTAAAACCTATTTGCTTCCATAGCTGTTTCCTTTTATATACTCTTACACTTTTGACCCGTTTTGCTGCTAAATTTGCTGCTGAATTCCCAGCACTATCTTCCTATCTATCTCTGTCTTTGTTTTGTTTTTAATTGCAAGGAACTAGTCATGTTCCTCATCCAGTATTCTCCATTGAGGCAAACTCCTTGTGAGAATTCTTCATGAATGGAGAGTTGCAAGTTTGACCCAGAAAGGCAAGACATTCCCTCCCTGCACTTAGACAGGGGAGTGGTTTGGCCATGAGATTGTGGGCTATGCCCAGCAGGGATTCAGTACTGAAGGTGTGGCGTCCAAGGGCATTTATCCATTGGGAGCATATTCCATGCATCCCTCTTTCCTGGTTAGACTCAGCATACCCACCCATCCATCTCTTTAGTATGAGCATGAAGTGGTTGCTCTAGGTCAAGTAGGAACATTTTGCCTCCAGGTGAGATGGTTTGAGTCTACTGCTCTGGACTGGCCATGGGTGAAGGATTTTTTTCCTGCCCACTCTACTGCTGACTGCCTGGGACCATAGTGTATCATGTGCAGGAGGTAAGATTAAACCTCAGGAGTTATTCTAATGGCTGGTCACGACTTGTAGCTGACAGAGCCAGGTGAGAAGCTGGACAGAAGATTAAACCAGGCTAAAGGCCTGCTTTAGGGTGTATAGTGAAAGGACAGGTGGGGGCAGGCCTTGCTCCATAGGGCCGACAAGGTTTACGAGGTCCCTCTTCTCCACCGGTGGGAGGTTTTTGGGGTGGAGCCCGAGGAGGGCGTGGTTTGGGGAGGGGAAGGACTTCAATGCTCTAGAGTCCAATTGCCAAAGCGGCCATTTTCTCCAGGTGAACTGATCTGTATCGGCTGGAGATCAGTTGTAATAGCAGGAGATCTCCAGCTGCTACCTGGAGGTTGGCAGCCCTAGGGCCCACACAGTCACCCATCCCTTTAGACTAGAGGCGCCACTGGTCATGGTTGGGAGGCATGCCTTGGCAGCCCCACCTTTCACCAGACATGGTGGATGGGTGGGTCATTGAGAACCACAATGTGGAATGCTGCACTTGAGTGCCATTGGCCAGATACCCACAATCTAAGAAATCTATGACAGCTTCTTCGGACAGCCTGAAAGTGGCAGCCTCTAGTCTATTTTTCCCATCCTGCAGTGTTCTAGGAATTCGTTTGGACTATGCTTTAGTTCTTTCAGTGAAGTTGTGGCCTTGCTTAAACCCAGGTTCATGTGTCTTATGCTCCTTCTGGGTTCCAGAGGCAAATGATACTGCCCTTTCATGTCAGGTAATATAGAGGAAACTAAATACAGTCAACTCGATGTGACTAAGAAGCTTACATTAGGAGGTGTCTTCATATTCAGAATATCGTAACATTTTTTAATTAACTGGGTATTGGCAAGGGAACAGTCCCAGATTGAAGAATGCCCTTTATTTGCTCTTCTAGTCATATGTTTTCACCATAACCTTGCAAACAGAATGAGTAATGCACACGTTTACTTGTTCACATTTATGCCGACTTTTCTCAGCTTAACAGCAAAGACAGACAAATCTGTTTATAGTCAGTTCCATGCGCTAGCACAATGCTGCACTGTTAGGCATGTGGGCTCCAGAGGGGAATGTTTTAAAAATATAAAATGGTTCCATTGACTTTTTTCTTCTTTAAATCAGGAAAACTGTTAATATTAGCTGGTGGAAAGCTTCCTTTTAAGAAAAAAACAACAATTTAGACCTATATTTGAGGCCTAGAATGTTGACACAAGAGAAAGGACTAGATTGTTGTTAGATTTTGTGCAGTAGCTCTTTCAGGGAGTACTGTGGGGATGCAGTAAGAGAAAATAAAGAGTCTGTACAACTTTATATGTCCTGTGTAAGAGGCTGTCAGAATAAAATCCTTCAAGTTTGGTCGAGCATAGAGCTAATGCCCAAACAGGCTTTCTAGATATGCACAACTACCCAGAGGATGTGGGAACGAAGCAGAGAGGATAGTCACAGTGGCTGGCCTTTGATATCCCTGGAAATCATAGTTTTCTGCTACCCCAGAGTAGAGTTGACATCTCATATGGAAGAGTTAGTTGATTTAAATGTTTAAAATTCTTCATTACCAGAAGAATTGCAATGGGATTGAACTGAATAAAAAACAAAAGCCAGGACAGCTTAAAGATATTTCTTATTGTGATGAGTATCAAGGTTAGGGTTGCCAGGTCCCTCTTTGCCACCAGCAGGAGGTTTTTTGGGTAGAGCCTGAGGAGGGTGGGGTTTGGGGAGGGGAGGGACTTCAATGTCGTAGAGTTCAATTGCCAAAGCGGCCATTTTCTCCAGATGAACTTATCTGTATCAGCTGGAGATCAGTTGTAATAGCAGGAGATCTCCAGCTGCTACCTGGAGTTTGGAAACCCTAATCAAGGTGGATACCATCTTGAAAAGTACACACCTTTGTCTTTCAGCCAATTTGTGTGTAACAGAGCCAGCTTGACTTCAGCTAGTAGAAAGCATCAAACCTTGTTCTCCATCTTCATTCCATTAGGACCTACTTCCATTCTGCCCTGAACCATTAATTTGGACCCTGAAGGGCCATAACTGTTCTGTCAGCTTTGTGGGTTGCTGAGCATAATAGGGTTTTTTTTCTTCTGTTTTTCCCATTCCTGGTTCCATCAGCCAGTTATCCTCTGCTGAGTTCCACAGGTTGCCTTATTTAATTTATTTAACATCACTTTTCAGCTAAAAACTCCTAAGACTCTTGATGTCCCTGGTACGTTGTCTGGCTGGCCTGTTACTGGTCTACACATAGCATCGGGCTGGGAAGCTTTCTTTTGTTTAATGTTGTTTCTCTGTAGCAGGAGTGTTTATATCCAGGAGGTTTTGGAAAGAGAAATGTACTATTATAGCAGAAGCCCTGCTCCATGCAAAGGGCAGTAACAGCCAACAACAGTAGCACAGTTGTCAGAGGGCTGGCTTTAGATGTGGCATGTCCATATTAAAATTTCCTGTCAGACATAAAGCAAACTGGGTATCCTTAGTTGTGTCATTCATTTCTGAGCCCATCTGCTACCTTACTAGATAACAGCAGAAAAGAGCAAGAGTCCAGTAGCACCTCAAAGACTAACAAAATTTCTGCCAGAAATTTTGTTAGTCTTTGAGGTGCTACTGGACTCTTGCTCTTTTCTACTGCTATTGACAGACTAACATGGCTGCCCATCGCGATTTTACTAGATTACAGTTAAGGTGAAAAATGAGCTGCAGATATATTTCCCCTGAAAAGGGCTGGAGAAAAGAACTGTAATGGTGACATGTGGGACAATACATTTGTATACTCAAGAGTAAGGTGGGTGTACAAATTGGTCTCAAGTTTCCCAAGGCTAAAAAAACCTTGTGTGTGTTTATCCTTGTACACCGCAGGACAAGCTTTTTTCTCTTCTCTGAATTTCTCACTCTTTCTGAAGGCTCTGCCCTGTAGTACAGAGTCAGGAAAAGCTGGCATAAGGACAAGAGATGTAAAAAACATGAGTGCTTTGTCAGCCTCCGTCTGGATGTTACCATCATTTTGATGCTAATGTGGTTTCTCCTCAGTCTTTCTCCCATCTGAATCTAGGGAACTAAAGCCTCCTGATATTTATGGGATTTCACTAGATTAGCTAAAAACCTTCAAAGCAAAGAGGCAGTTCAGTCAGTAGTGGGGGTTTGCTAAAAGTGCCACCTTAGATAAAATATTACAGGAGTTGAGAAAGTATAAATAAGACCCTTGCCTATGAAATGGCTTCTTATGTGAATTTGGGATTAAGTCCAAGAGTATGTCTAGGTTTTAGGGAAATTTATTACCTAAGGTCAGCTGTATTTCTAGGACTCGGAAGATGGGATGGCAAAGAATTTGCCAGTTGGAGTCAGGCATTTCCTTGGTTCCTTGTCTCTTTTTTACTGAGGGGATTTTTGGTAACTTTTAAAACTCTCGAGATGGTGCCATTTTGCAGTTTTGCTTCTGCTTCCTGAATTGCTGCATAACAGGAATAGCTCCCCATACTGAAAGCATGAGCTTAGCATATTGTTCTCCTGACAAACTGCCAAATGTTAATAACCCCTTTTCTGGAGACACAGCTCTACTGTAGAGGACATCCCCCCCCCGCCTTTCCAGTGATTTCATTTGAATGGAAACTCTTCTGGCCTTCCTAACTAGCAAATAACACTTATCAATTGCTCGCCCTTTTCATTTTATTCTGAGTCAGGTTATGGTTTGTTTAATAACCTGTTAAAAAGCAGAACTGCAAAAGTCTGTCTCTTTTCCTCTAAACCTTATCCAGGAGGTATTTTTGACATTTCCCCACCCTCCCATTTATTCCTATCATTTATTTTTCTTACCAAATGCTTCTATTTTATCCTTTACTCTGACCTTCCACAAACCCTTGAGTTACAGATACCAAAAACAAACCCCGCATGCTTGAAAGTACCATCCCTAGAAGCTTTTATATATATGCGAAATGCATTGTAGATATTTTGTTGGTTTTTTAGCTGCTAATGTTTTTGACCCTTCCTGGTATCACTGCAATGTTCCCAGCAGTCTGTTTTCTACTAAGAGTTCCCATATTTTCTCATTGGTTCTTGTCCTTGCTATTTTGAACACATGCAGTTGCCTTATACTGAATCAGACCCTTGGTCCATCGAAGTCAGTATTGTCTACTCAGACCAGCAGCGGCTCTCCAGGATCTCAGGTAGATATCTTTACATCACCTACTTGCCTAGTCCCTTTTAATTGGAGATGCCGGGGATTGAACCTGGGACCTTCTACATGCCAAGCAGATGCTCTACCACTGAGCCACAGCCCCTTCCCATATCTCACATTCTCCATGTATTTTGGTGGTGCCTTGATCTGGATTATTATGTTACGTGATAAGATGGTGGAAATGATGTCAAGGCACTTTTCATGTGATCAAGGGGGAAAGTACAGGAGGAACTGTTCATCCCTCTTTATGTGGCTAGGGTAGGAGATGTGGAGGGCACAAAACACACTCACCCTGATGTTGGTGTCAGCCTATCTATAATTATTCTTCATCAGCACCTAACACTCTGTCCCACTCAGTGGTGACTACAGTAATAAACAATTGAATGGGACAGGTATGCAAGTATGCCAAAGGCACACACATTCTTTTGCTACATAAAAAGGTAATTGTTTGACCAGTGCTGATAATATTGCTATGGTTATTATGAAGCATAACAAAGTATGCACAATAAGTGTCCTTAAGATACACTGGAATCTTGCACTGGCATTTCTTTTCCTCCGAAATAGAGTTTCTGAGGAGTTTCTTCTTAGGGCCCAGTCACTGCCAAAGAGGGCCTATGGGCCTGCAGTCAAGACCTGCCCATCCACTAGTTTCTCCTTCACCCACCCTTCGAAGGGTAGAGCCAGATATACTTCCTGCCATCCCACAGCAGCTTTGGTTTTCCATTATGAGATCAGCTCCCCACACACCTGACCCTGGCTTTGATTGCTGGGTAGATTTTTGTCTTTTATTGCAGTCTTTTCGGTTTTTTTGTTGTTGTTTAACTCTCTTATTCCAGGGGTCAACTGTTTGTTCGTTTAATTTGGCCCCACACTTAAAAAACAAACACACTTTGAAACATTACTCTGGGTTAAAGAGTGGAGGAGTGGCTTGGTGAGTGTCACAGTGGCTAGCCAATCAGTACTGTACACAGTCAGACGAGGTGAGAGGGCAGTAACTTCATTATTGCCACTAGGGGCAGCCAGTCGGCACTCTGCACAGCTGGGCTTCTCCTGGGAACAGAAAGAATCAGCTGCTCCGAGGCACAATTCAGTTTGGAAGTTTGCAGTGAAAAGGGGTAAGTGTGGATTCGTCGCAGGTTCACTACTCAGGCAATGTACGTCTGTCTTCTAAGAATGGAAGCTGGGGCTTCCTTCAGCCACTGCACCTCTCACCTTACAAATTAGCTACTGAGACCCTCCACAGTGAAACCCCAGCACTGTAGTATAGTGTGTTGGGGGGAGTTTCCCCCCCACACACACACATGCTTGTTTTTGCAAAATGCTACAGGTCTCCTCGTGTATTGTTACAATTTAGCCTTTGAAAAAAGTGTAACGTTACTGGTTTGTGGGGCTTAGAGGAAAAGAAGTTGAATAGCTCTCGGACTCTGATACAGATCAGTGTTTTAAAAGAAATGCATTAGGGACCCACTTAGGCATGTCATTTACAATCCTTCTGGCATATGACCAGATAGACAGAGTTTCATTGAGACCTCTTGGTGATGTGCTTAGTCGAAGTGTGGGAAAAATCCTCCAAACTGAAGTTAGCTTTTTGTCTTCTGTTCCATTATTAACTCTTTGGAATACTCATCCTTCCCTTCATTCGGACTCTGCCTGAACTTGTGCATCATATTTTGCTCTAGTGTCTGTCAAGTCTATTTCATCCTTGTAAAAATATTTTTTTTCCTCCTTGCATAACTGAAGAAGCAGACAGAGCAAACACAGAGCAATAAGACTTAGGTTGCTGCATTTATTTATTACTGTCCAAAGATAGCTTCAAGGATTTAAAGCTGTAGTTCTAAACAACTGTTGATCTTAATAAATAGGACTGCACTTGCAAGGCTGAGGGTTTTTTTCCCCTGGCAGATGATCCTCAGCTTTGCGCCTGTACAATGTGCACAACCACATCAAGTGCTCCCCACTACCCCATGGCTCCAGGCCAGATAATCCATGCATAGGATTGCTTGAAAGAGTGTGCACATTATTGCAGGGTCATATAAATTTATGCAGGTGTACACTCAGTTTCCCTTTCCCCAACTGAAGTCCCCCTTTAATTAATCCTCAGATCACTCATTTCCCCTCTTCTCCCCTCCAAAGAAAGAAAAATCTCCATTTTTCTTTCTTCCTGCCTAGTGAATGCAGCCCAGTCTTCTCTCCACTTCTCACTTAAGAAGGCAGAACTTGGACGGCAAATAAAGGGCATGCAGCGAAGGGAGACGGGTGCCAAATTAGTTCCTAGCTAGTTGGATTGTCTGCACCATCATTGCTGTTCCTCCTCCATCTTGATACAGCGAATGTGGCTGGCTCAGAGTGGAGTCTCTAAATAACGATTTAAAATGTGTGTGTGATTTTTTAAATAAGCTTGTCATGCACGTTAGCATTGATGTTAACACTTCTGGTTCCCCCTGCTCTGTGGTGAGTGTGTGATCTGAGTAATGAGCTCCTAGGTATAGCAGCATCCTTTTGCTCCCTCATTCTTTGTCTTTGGAGGGTTGTCCTTGCAGCTCCTCCCCCACACACACACTACCACTCTGGCACAGCAGGAGGGTAAAATGAAGACATAGCCTAAAGGCCTTCTGAAGAAGCAGCATGATTGTCTAGCCAGGAATCACAAGTACTTTTTAATATGTGTATACTCAACTGCTAAAGCCTTGTCCCTGCACTGTAGTGAGTATTCTCACAGCACTCACTAAGTTCAGAAAACCATGAGAATAGAGTGTGACTTGTACATTTGCTGCCAGCTCTCAGAATACAGCTGTTATGTATGCAATCTAGGAATCCATGTATCAAAGCCACATTTTCCAAGACAGTTACACAATATTTGGTAAATGCATTAGTTTTCATTGGAGTGAAATCTGAATGCTCTAATCGTTAATGGGCTAAGCTCCGATTTGTCCCCTTATCCCTGCCAGTTTAAGGTAGAAGCTTTAATCTTCATCATAAAAAAAAGATATTCTATTTTTATATTTTAAAGGGGAAAAGAGGAAATTATACATCTACCTAATTGGGTTGAAAACAATCAGCATCTGATCTGATCCTCAGCTACTCTGGTAAAGTACTATAAATACATACACGCCTATATTAATATGGAAAGGGGCTGAGCGCCCAGAAAGTCTCTTGGCAGCTCCTGCTGTCTGGTTAGAAAAGGAAGCAAGCAACAACATTTGAACATTCAGTTCTGAGACATGAAAGATTTCTGGATTTTATTATGGACTCAACAGGGTTTTCATTATGCATGTGGCCAAGGGGAGAGGTTTATGCAAGAGGAACATATTGTCATTAAACTTGTTTGTAATTTTACACATTGTTAAATAGTTGCGATAGATACCTTCATTCTGTAAAAGCCAAGAGTGAGGAAGTCTGTGTCGGGCAGGAAAGATTGACAAGAGTAAACAAAGGCCAAAGGACATCCTGAACTCAACTCTTAATCTGCCCATTTGCACTGGCAGCACCCAACTCTGCACTCCTGAAATTAATGACAGGTTGGTTATTTACTGAATACCAGACTTCAATATGTTTTGCTACCCCCTGATCCTTGGCAACTCCCACAGGTCATTGCAACCACTTTTCCAAGCTGGCCCACCTCCTACTCCTCCCTCACTATCCTTAGAAGCCCTCACAGAAGAGAGGACAAAAGTGCTGGTACAGGAAGACAAAAGCACCACAAAACACGCCCCAAGGAATAAAATAAGTTATGTATAACTTACTGAACGAACATAGAGTTCCAACTGAACAAGAAAGCTATATACTATATAGCTAATATACTATATATAATATACTAATATACTAATAAACTAATATACTATAGTCCAAAACTGGGATCAATGGGGCAAGCCTATGAGGTAGCTAAAATGGCTGATATGCCATGGTTTATATCTGCATAACTGTCTGGGATTTGGGGGATGTGGAATGGTATGGTATAGCCCGATGTTGTCACATCTCGTAAGCTAAGCAGGGTCAGTACTTGTATGGGTGACCACCAAGGAAGACTCTGCAGAGGAAGGCAATGGCAAACCACCTCTGCTTCTCACTTGCCCTGAAAGCCCCTTGCTGCAGTCTCCAAAGATTGGTTGTGACTTGATGGCACATACATATGTACCTGGGATTATATGCTCCAAGGATCAACATCCAAAGCACAATGCTGATAGAAAAAAGAGGCAATGTAGTGTGACAATGATAAGCAGCGGCCCCAGACTTACTCGGGGGCCATGTTTGAGGCAATGAAGCAGTGTGTGTGAGGCGAGGATGTCTCCTCCCCCCTCTGGCGGCTCCAAGCAGGAGTCGGAGAGCCGGGGTGTGGGGTGTGGACAGCTCAGTTGGCTGTGCTGCTCCTCCATGTAGCTGGCCAAAAAGGGGGGGGGGCTTTGTTCCAGGCAGCCTGGAATTTACAGCAGGGACCCAACATTTCCCTTTCCTACTTGGTTGGGCTGCTACAGTCAGGCAGCCTTCATTCACTTTGGGCTCTCCCACCTACGCTTGCATTCTGGTTGTTACGGGTTGCATCGGTTTACTTTGGCTTTTGTGTATCTGCATTTGTCACTGCTCTGGTTGGCGTTTTGGGCATTGGGATGGACCCATTTTTGGGGGGGAGGCTGTGCCTGCCTCCCCCCATTTTGGGAACTCCCTTAAGGGGGCTTGGGGTGGAGCCAGTGGCTTGAGCCCATGTGGGATCCCGGATTTGCCACTCCGTGGGCTTCCCCCCAGAAGGTGGGCTGGGGGATGGGGATATTGGGTGATAGGCAGGTTGCCCAATGCTGGATCTACCCCCATGGTTCGCCCTCACTCCTTCGGCTGTAGTCAATAAAAGCTGTGTTCTATTTCCTCCCAAAATCTGGTGTGAATTGGGTCTGTATGTTCCCTTCCTCACCTTCACTCCCTCTCTTGCCCCTGTGTCTGCAACCATTCCCACAGAACCTTTAGCAACCACATTGTCACCCACCAGTCACAACATTGCTAATGACATACTCCTGCTATAGTTGTGATGTAAAGCGCTGATTAGCATGCAGCAATAGCAAGAGTGCTGTGATGATACCATTGAGCCGGTTCGGCCTCTTCCACAAATATGGCACAAGCATGCTGTCAGGAAAATGCCAGAGCACCTTCTTTAGTACATTACTTGTTTGCTACCACACTGGTGGCTGAAATCTGTTGGTTATCTGAGCACAGACCGTAGCAGAAGTGCTTTTACCAGAGAGACATCTTTCTCTGGGCAGCTAGAAATCCTTGAGCAAATACTCCAACTCTTTGAACATTTACTCCACCAGTCCATAATGGACCATTGTATTCTGTTTTTTTTAATCAATGTTTTTATTGACTTTTAACAATAAATAGGGGTACAAAAAGAAAAAAGGAATAGGGGGAAAAAACGAGCAAAAAAAAAGCAAACAATGAATTAGTCAGTTAGTATTTAACAGTATAGCGCTTTGCGCTACCCTCTAGAATTTTTTTTAATACAGTTGTTTTCTAATAAAGTGGATAAAAACTCCATCTTAAATCTATTGTAATTCTTGAAGTCTTGTTATCATTTTTTAGTTGCCATATAGTCATAGAAAGGTTTCCATTTGTCTCTAATTTGATTTTGATTATTCATTTGCAAGGATTCAGTCAGATGTGCCATCATTATATATTCGTAAGACTTATCCATCCAGGTCTCTATGGTAGGAATTTTGTTTGTTTTCCATAAAGATGCCAATACTACTCTTGCCGCTGTAATTAAATATTTCAGCATGTTCTGTTGATCTTTGTTAATATTCTCCGGAGTTTTACTTAGTAGAAATAATTTAGGGTCATATAATATACCTTGACCGATAATGCCTTCTAAGTTCTTATGAATTCCCTTCCAAAATTTCTGAACTAATTCGCATGTCCACCAACAATGGTAAAATGTGCCCCTAGTTTTACTACATTTCCAACACAAACCCGAGGACTGCGTGTTCATATTTTGAATGTCACTTGGCGTCAGGTACCACCTATGCAGCATTTTCAGCCAATTTTCATGAATCCCTTGACATAACGTAAATTTGAGATTTTTACAGTATAGTTGTTCCCATTCATCAACCGTTATGATCTCATTCAAGTTCTCCATCCATTTGATTTGGCACGCCATCACTTGCTCGTCTTCTGTATCATATATCACCAATAGTTTGTAGATTTTGCCTAGTAGGTGTTGCGTTGATTTGCATAGCAACTGTTCAAATTCTGTTTTTATTTTCAGAACCCCCCGCATTAGACAATTTTCCTGGAACCTTGAAACTAATTGGTGATAAGTTAACCATGGCAATTGTGGGTGACTATCTCGTATCTCCTCTAGTGTTTTCAATGATCCATCTATTTTCACCAAGTCCTGGTATTGTATTGTTCCATAGTTTTTTCTGTCCATTACTGAACCGAAGATGTTAAAAGGTGCCACAACAAGGATCCATTGGAACTTAGTCTTGGTTTAAGTTTTTGCCACACTGTTACCATGTTTTCTATGACTGGGTGACCTGCAAGTTCTTCTAATCTTTTTTTCCAGTTCTTCCCCCATAGCAGATAGTGAGCTCCACATTGTAAATTTGCCAGTTCCAATTTAAGATTTCTTTCATTGGTCTGCATAATCCAGTCTTTAAGCCAAACCAGCGTGGCTGCTCGATGGTAATTTGTTAGGTTTGGGAGCGACAATCCCCCTCTTTTCTTTTCAATTGTCATTATTTTGAATTTTATCCGTGGACGTTTTTTGTCCCATACAAATTGGTTGATTTTTCGTTGCCACGATGTTAAAGTTTTGTCCGGAATTTTAATAGGTATCATTTGAAACAAGAAGTTTAACCTTGGGAGAACATTCATTTTGACTATAGCTATTTTTCCCAGCCAAGAAGTTTTTAATTTAGTCCAAATTTGAAGGTCACGTTCAATTTTGCTCCACACTGCTTGATAATTAAATGTAAACAACTCTTGATTCTCTTTTGGGAAGAGTATTCCTAGATATTTGATTGGTTTAGATGATATCGTACATCCCGAAATAGCAATTATCTTTGACTCTTCTTCTTTAGTAGAATGTTCCAAAAACATTTTTGTCTTAGTTTTATTAAGTTTGTAACCCCCCAGTTCACCGTATAATCGGATGTCGTCCATGAGTTCTTTAATACCAGTTTCTGGATGTGCAATTGCACGACCATTGTGTTCTGCTTGATCATCTAATAGCGAAATACACAGCAGGGAAGAAGTCACCCTTTTATGTCTCCTTTGTGGACTTTAAAGTGGCCTTTGACTCCATTTCTAGAGGAATCTTATGGGCCAAACTGGAAGGGTCAAACATAGATAAACGGCTCCTTTTTCTGGTCAAAGCCCTATATCAAAACACCGGTATTAGGATGCAGCGTAGCCCACAAGGTCACCTTACAAACTTGATCAAGACCAAAAAGGGTGTTAAGCAGGGATGTATACTTGCCCAACTGCTATTCAATTTTTACATAAACGATATTGATAATCACCTTAAAGATCCCCAATTTCACCCCCCTAAGATTGGTAATAGGCATATTTCATTTCTTCTATATGCGGACGATCTGGCCCTAATTTCTAGGACACCGGTGGGCATGAGGAGGGCCCTGAGAGCTTTAAACCTATATTGCAGAGGGCTTTAAACCTATATCGCTCCACATTCACTCTACAGCCCTTCTGAGACTTTTTCGGACCATGGGGGAAAATTATTTGCCAGCTGCTATTCAGGCTTTTCAGGAGAAGGCAGCTTCGACCCTGCTATATGGAGTCCCACTGGCCATAGCCAAGGTCAACAAAAGATTTGATTCATGTTTAAACTCTTATTTACCCTCACTGTCAAATATCCCTGGCCCAGCTATCTGACTAGAATTTGCAAAACCATCTCTGGAGGCTAAGGCCTGGATAGCAACCTTCTCCTTTAGATTGAAAATATGCAGCTCAATGCAAGGTTCCTATCTGTACTATTTGGCCAATGATGGTTTCCAAAATTGTCGAAATTGTTGGATGAGGGACTACTAAAACTGGGCCTTCCTTTGGAAACCTTTAATCAGCATGCAAGCAAATTAAATCTAAGGTATTACAGCTTGATAACTGGAGCATGTGCTGCAGAGCACAAAGGGTACGTTCTCTATATTACCTGGGCCTTCCAGTCCCGAAGTCACTACCTGCATATTGTAAGTTCTTAACAGTACCCAAATATAGAATATAATTCTCCTGGGCAAGATTAAATGCTTTACCATAAGGGGAACTAACAGGTAGACTTCAAGGGATCCCCTTCTCAAGTCAATTCTGCGATTGTAACTCAGGAGACCTAGACAGCATTTGGCATTTTTAAATTGATTGTAAGAAACACAGCGTGGCCCGTGAGAAATGGATCTACAGATATATTCAAAAATGGAGCCCTGATACCAAGCAAGAGCTTGTAGTTAAGCTACTAGGAGATACTGATCCAAACGTGTCCTTAGTGGTTGTAAAACTTTTGTCTATGGCATTTAATGGTATTATCTTTAAAAATTTTAACCTATATTTTCCGTTATTTAAAATGTGAAAACTGAAATGAATGTTATATATGACTTTAGATATTTTGTTGTTTTATATGTATGTTGTTCTCCTTTTTGCTCGTGACCTGTTGGTCTTTGAGCAGTAAATAAATGGAATGGAAATGGAGCAGAAGTGCATTTTGCCAGGGAAATAGTCAAGAAAGGAGGTGCTGTCATGTTGACTATATAAGCTGGTCAGTCCCAATACATTACAGAGGAGGTCTTGTCATCTATTGGCACAGGCAGCCATAAACACAGGTGCTCCCCTTCACAGTGTTTGAATCCACTGACAGCCCCTTAATAGCAACCTGCAGCCAGTTACTCTTGCCATGGAACACTCAAGGGCCACGCAAGGGAGGAAGGGCCACCATTTCAATCACAAAATTAACCAGTTCCGTAGGTATTTATGCCTATTCAACATACCACCAGTGCTATTGTAACTTTACACCAGCATGAAGCCATTACACTCTTGTGACATTTTAATCCATTAGCACCAAATATATGTGATTTAACAAGAAAATTGTTCTATAAATCCTGTGGATAGGAATGGGACTTAATAACAACTAACTTGTTTCATTAGTTTCAGTGGACATTATCACAACTAACTATAGCTGGGTCAGAGTCTATAACTATTGTATAAAGGAAGTAGTAGAAGAAGAGTTGTTTTTCATATGCCGACTTTCTCTACTACTTAAGGAAGAATCAAACCAGCTTACAATAACTTTCCCTTTCCCTCCCCACAACAGACACCCTGTGAGGTAGGTGAGGCTGAGAGAGTGTGAATAGCCCAAGGTCACCCAGCTGGCTTCATGTGTAGGAGTGGGGAAACAAATCCAGTTCACCAGATTAGCCTCCGTTGCTCATGTGGAGGAGTAGGGAATCGAACCTGGTTCTCCAGATCAAAGTCCACCGCTCCAAACCACCACTCTTTACCACTACACCATGCTGGCTCTCAGCAGATCAATGAGAACTCTTGCAGTAATCTCAAGTACCATGCCTTGCATAAGTTCCAAAAATTCATACACTCTGCTTGTTCAAAAATCCTACGCTCATGACCAAAGACAGGACAATACTTTCAGCATGAATGCTAGTGCATGGCCTACTCCGATTCAAAGAAGACAGAATTGCATGGATCCTAATTGGTAGTACTGTCACAGTGAAAGATCTTCAAACTGACACATGAAGGAGGCAATGAAAGGGGTGACCAAAATTGATTAACTCAGGATCAGTTCTGTAATGAGGTAGCCTGAGGCAGATTTTGGAGGGATGCAACTTCCTGTTCCACTAGTCAACCATCTTCCCACCTGTCACCCATTCAACTGTCACTCCCACCTGGGAGCTGGAGAAGCTAATCCTATCTCCTTGATCCCTCAAACCTCTTATAATATGTATGGCCATTTTTGCCTGTTGAATTATATGTATACGAGATTCAGAACTCTCTCAAGATTCCTTCTTCAAGCCACCATCTTTATTTGCTTTTGCCAGAGCAAACGAAACAATGGCTGAATTCTCACACACAAAAATAACCTTGAAAGCGCTAAGAAACAATATTTAGTATGCATGGTTTGCCACACTATTTTTAAAGAACACTGTGATAACAGAGAGGTAAGTAAGATTTGTCTCCACTGGTTCCTGGGTGGGGTGGTGGCACCCATGATGGGGTTTGGGGAGGGGTGGAGGAAAAACATCTTGAGCCACCACTAGATTCATTAGTAATGTTTTCTACAAATCTTAGCTGAATTCTCTAGGGAAACGTCTGACTACTTGGTGAGTTTAATGTATCTATATCCATGCCCAATGTGCATTATTCTGCAGGGTCTGCCCTGTGCTTCTAAATCAATTTCAGGGATCCCACTGTTCTTCATAGATTTTTTCAACAAAAATACTGTGGTGTTTGTCAAGAAATTTCACCAGCTGACCAACTTTGACTTGGCCAGATTATATGAGGTTAGTCAGCAATGCACGGCATCTGGCTCAAAATAATTTTGTGTGGTTTTCAGTTCACGTTGTTTGCAATGCATTTGCTTTGCATCGCCCATCTAATTTCCATGCTTCTAGAGCTGATGAATACATTCCTTTCCCTTTTGCCAACATGTGTTAAGTAACAGATCTATCCCTTGCTTGTCATCCTCCCAAATTGACCTTTGGCGGGGAGAGAGATCATTTCAAATATTGTGTTCTTTCAGTCTCATGTAATATTGGAATAGCCTAATTGTGATGTGGAAACAAATTATACAGTCCACCCATAGTTAAACACTAGAAGCCCCTATTTGAGGAGGAAGGCTCCCCTCAGTTCTCTCAAATCTCTGCTATTCATCATCATCCCCCTCAAGGTCTCAGTTAGAGGGAAGGAGATTCTCCTCCACTCCTATGGCCTTCCCCTTCTTTCCAAACTGGGAGGTTGCTCTACAGATCATCTTCTTAATCCATTGGCCCTTTGGAGGCTTTGTAAATGGACTATAGGTTGTGCTTGGCTCCCTCCTGCCTGCCTTTCTTGCAAGATTGCCTGCTTCCAAGGCTGCAGAAGAAGGCATACACATTGCCACAGAATTAGTTATAAAACAGGGGAGAGCTTCCATACCCTGTTTCATGGTCATAACATCTTTTTCTCTTGTAAAATACTGGTGCTTGTAAGTGCAGCACAGCAGCTGAGGTATAACATAGGATATTTTCCCTCATCACACTTCTATAACTGCACTATCTTGAGACCAGAATGCCTGTCTGTGCATGAAGGGCTTCTCAAAGTTGAACTGTGCAAGACGGATTGTCTGCGCAGAATCTAGAAACATCTAGTCACTGTTTAGTTCATTGCACTGGGTTAGGCAGATTTCACACACGCCTATTAGAGAGGCTGTGAGGGAAGCAAAATGGCACACAAAGTAGCTATAATATCTGGCTAACCCTAGGAATTGCCTGACAGGCATCACTGCCTGGGGCCAGGGTGTTTTACACAAGACTGACACCATGTTGTGGAAGCTTTACAGTGCCCCCTCCCAAAGGATGAGGATGGAGAGACTTGTGTTTCAACATAAGACGTGCCCTGCTGGACCAATCCAGGGGTCCATTCAGCACTTCCCACAGTGGCCAGTCAAATTGATGCTTTCAGGAAGTCCACAAGCTGGACAGTGAGGGCCAACCCAACCAGGTCTTGATCTAAAACCACAAAGCTAGAAAAAGCTTTTTTTAAAAAAAAATCTGATTATATATTCCAACTCTTTACCCTTCCCTAGTCCCTGTTAAACTGGAACTAAATGGTGATCTCAACTTGAATACTTGTCCATGGGTAAAAATGAAAAAGCTTTCATATGATCCTAAATCTTTTGCCAATGTTTTGAATTTTATGGCATTTGCTTATTTTCTCCATTAAAATTCTATTGTGTATGTGTGTGACTTGCACAATTCACAATGGGTACTGGTGGTATAGAAGAGAGAATAGCAATTCTATCAGTGCACTAAGATTTTTTTTAAATCAAAGAAATTATGCAAATAAACCTGCAGAAATACTTCAATAACCATGAATGCTACCTACAATGTTTGTTTTATTTCACCACAAAGTCAACTTTAATTAAGTATTAATAGCTTCTGGATGGGAGGGCTTTCAAATTACAGACCCTTGCAAATTGCAAATATGACTTTAAGAGAACTTCGTAAGACCTGGTGCTCCTTCTTTCTATCTTTCTGGAGCGTCTGAACTCCTGAATGTTGTCACATGACCATTAACCCAGTAGGCTGAGGACAACTGACATTCTACATCCTCAGGCAGCTGATAAAAGGGCTAAAGGGCTCAATTCTCACTTCACCACAAATCAGGAAATGTTCTGGTTAAGTCACTAAAGTGACTGCAACTCAGAACTGGTATGAGAGCAAGATTAGGGTCTCATGCATTTGCAAGTACTCCAGGGAGCTTGACCACAATAATTAAAAATTAGCAATAAAGTAATGACTGTTTTGGAGGGGGAAGCCTGTGGATCATAGGCTATGGTATGAAATCTGTCAGCTGACCCCTGGGTGTCCTACAGTCCTGCATAAGAATGCCCCCTCCTTGAATTTCTTTTTTAAAGGCCTTTTATGCACTACTTTGGGGCTTTGTTTTTTATTATGCACAGCCACAATGCTGGGGGAAGGAGTGTGCCCAGGGCAGAGGAGAGGGAGGGGGCACACTGGAGCTAGGTGCCGGTGGCCCTGGTGCCTGTTGGCCTTCATGTTGTGCCAGCCAAGCCGGGCGGGGGTGTGGGGGGCTCGGCGGTGCCTGGGCGAGCTGGTGCACAACATACGCAGGCAGCTCATTCCCGGTGCTGGTCCTGTGCATACCTGTCAATTCAGGGTTTTCTCCCCACGCGCATTCTCCCTTCTCCCTCCCACTTGTTGTCTTCCCCCCTCATCCAACCCCTAAGAACATAAGAAAAGCCGTGCTGGATCAGACCAAGGCCCATCAAGTCCAGCAGTCCGTTCACCCAGTGGCCAACCAGGTGCCTCTAGGAAGCCCACAAACAAGACAACTGCAGTGGCAACCCATCCCTTCAAAGCCATTTTTTTGCGAGTGCCTGACCAGGAGAGAACGCTGGGCTGCTTTTTTGGTCGTTTTCGCAGCAGGTTAGTCAGTTTCAGACCTCCCTGGTAATCTCTCTGCTCCTGGGAGGAACGTGTGAAGTTGTGCTACTCCAAGTTGTAGCAGAGGAGTGGGGGGGGGGAGTCGGGGAGAAAAAAAATCACAACCAGGTTTGTCAAAGGGATCAAGTGAATGGCTGGGGAGATTGATGGCTCCATTCTTCCCCTCACTTCCCCTCGAGGAGAGAACAAAGTGAAGATCAAATAGGGAGGTGGGGTAGTGTTTAACGCCCCCCCCCCCAAGAAATGTCCCCTTACAGCAGGGGTGGGGAACCTTTTTTCCGCCAAGGGCCATTTGGATATTTATAACATCATTCGCGGGCCATACAAAATTATCAACTTAAAAATTAGCCAACCAAGCCCCAAGCAGGCAGCTGTCCCAGATGACACACACACACACACACGGCGCAGGCAAGCAGGCAGGCATCTAACCGGTGGCGCACTCGCCCACCTAGTGGCACAGGATGGTCTGTTGCACCAACCGGGCATAGCCATCCAGCCACACGCCGGAGTTGCTCCAGCTCCTGCTACCTCCGCCTGCAGGGATGACATGAGGACACACTGGCTAAGAACTTGCCCCCTCCCCGCACCTTCTGGCCCTGCCCCCTTTAACCCCTCCATTGTCGCCACTTTTGCCCCCAGCCCTCTTGTAGTACAGAGGGAATACGTTTCTCCACGGCCCGGGTGGGAAAGGGTTAATACAGTTTATTGGGCGGTCCTAACAGCTCCATAGCTAATGACTCTTCTGCAAGGGGGGGAAAAGGTTCCTTTTCTCGGCAAAACAAACCCACGTCTGCCTTGAATAGAGGCTATTCCTGTCCACGGGAGGGGGAGGATCGCCTGTCTTAGATCCTTCTGAGCTAGAGATCTGCCAGGACCCACGAAGGGCCAGACCAAATGATTTCGCGGGCCTTACGTTCCCCACCCCTGCCTTACAGGGAAATTGTTTTCATTAACAAATTATTTCGCTCATTTGCACAAGAGACATTCTTGTTTTCCAACTATGGTTTAGCACTTCTAGGACAGTTTGTCCATTTCTTTTCCCCTCACCCCCAAGGAGGGGCATCATTGGCTGGTGTGTGTGTGTGTGTGTGTGTGTGTGTGTGCAAGAGAGAGAGAGGGGGTAGATCTAGCCAGATCTAAAGGCCTGCTCTAATGCTAACCTGAGAGTATTTTAAGAGCACTTATTGTGTTGAGAGAATGCTGAAATAGAAACAACCTATGAGGGTGCTTATTTGGTCAGTTTCACAGCAAGTGTTCGTCAGTTTCAGACCTCATCCGGATGGAACTTTTTTTTGTTTGCGGGTACAGGATTACCAAGAGAATAGCCAGACAGCGGCTGCTCATCTACTCGGCTCAGTTAAAATGAAAGAATCTCACCATGGGGCTGGTGCCTTTTTCCCGCCTGTGATCTGTCGTGAGATGGATCTATTGCTAGGGCACATGCGATTTAAAAAGGGGGGTGGCAAGCTGTGCAACAATGAGGACATTGGTGACCACTCCCCCGTTAATTTAGAAGCTCCACATTTTTGCAGGTAATGCATAATTTATCTCTGAGTAATACCAAGTACTTCTGAAATTACTTGGGGGGGGGGGAAGCCCCTGTTCATAGTGTTTTGAGAATTCGAATTGAAATACCATGTATCTAGAGAGCAGCAAATCCAATGGAAACAATCCATGCATACCAAGTGTTTCTAAAGTGTCAGAACTATCTCTAAAAGATGGGATGGGGATTTAAAATATGTGCTTCTGCCTCTTGAAGTGCTTTGAAGCATGATTGGAAGAAAACCCTAAGCAATTCAGGTGTAGATGATTACAGTTGTGGCAGAACTGTACGGGTAGAAAGAGTCAGGGCACTTTTACACATGCCACATAATGCACTTTTAATCCACTTTCAATACATTTTGCAACTGGATTTTACTGTGTGGAAAATCCACTGGCAAAAGATTGTTAAAGTGCATTGAAAGTGGATTGAAAGTACTTCAGGATGTATGAAAGTGCCCTCAGTCTGTGTCAAAATAACTCAGATGTTGTGAGGAGTAAAGTTAATTCTGTAACCTGTATCAATTATGCAAGATTATCCAGATTTGTAAAAATGTGGCATGAGTCCTAAAGACACTTTCCTGGGAGTAACCCCTAGTGAATAACATTGGACTTATTTCTCAGTGGGCCTGCTTAGGATTGCTCCCTGTGTTTATTTTGCATAATTTATTTTTCTTCTACTACTCATGGAAAGTGACAGAGAGCTAAGCAGGACAGACATTGCATCCTTCGGTTGAAATCATAAAGCGCTGATTTCAGACATGTGCCTAGCATCACTCACTTACAAGCTGATCTTTGTAGTCATGAGGGCTAGAAACTTACTTTTTTAAAACAAATGAAATAAAAACTGTGCCAGTAACAACTTTTTCTGCCATTGTTTGTAACCATGGAATATACAAAGTATTGGCCATGTTATACAGGACTCCATAAGTCTATTGTACAAGCCCTTGCCACGGTTGCCAGCTCTGGGTTGGGAAATTTCTGGAGGTTTGGGGGTGGAGCCTGGTGAGGGTGGGATTTAGGGAGAGGAGAGACCTCAGTGGGGTCTTCTTATTGTTGTTGTTAATTTGATTTATAGGCCGCCCTTACCTGGCTAAGGCCAGGCTCAGAGTGGCTCACAACCTTTTAAAACAGCTTAAAATCATACATAAACAATAACATTCACACCAGTAAAAACCAGGCACCATCAGCTATAGCAGCAACAGTCTAATATACATACCTAGTTGTGGGAGTATAGCAGAGGCAAAGGAGGAGGGGAGGCCAGCCAGGTGGAAAAACCGTCACTGTCCTCAACCTTATGCCTGGTGGAACATCTCAGTTTTACAGGCCCTGCAGAATTGCCATAGAGTCCACCCTCCAAGGCAGCCTTTTTCTCCAAGGGAACTGATCTTTGTAGTCTGGAGACCAGTTGTAAATTCCAGGAGATCTCCAGGCCCCACCTGGAGTTTGGCAGCCCTATTGCTAGCCAGGATGGATCTATATTACTCACTGCAGCAGTCCCTTGAGTGAGCAACCTAGATTTTATAATTTGTACAACTGGCAATTGTAGAGTGCATTACTTCTTTAATTCATTCAGGCAACCTTGTTTCACTTGATTCCCACTGCTTGTTAAGTACAAAAAGCCAGTCTTTTTGGGGGAAATGGTGTCCTGAATTCAATGTAAGTTTCTGTTTTGTTTTTGCTCAATAGCAGTAGGTTACCACTATGTGTTTTTCTTTCTGAAAAAATATTTTTTTAAAGATCCATTGGTGCTGACTGCATTCAGCTGGTTAGTTAACAGGATCCTTTAGGCTAAATGTTTTTTTTAATTATTTTTTTCTTGGTATTGTTGTGCTGCTGTTGACACCGTTATAGTGAAATTGTGTTGATTCATCTTTTCAAATGATTTTTAAAAACTTTTTGTCATTTGCAGATATGTTAATTTCATATAAGAAGAAACATCTGGGAATTACAAAAGTGCAGGAAAAAATACAGCGCAAGAAGAACAAGATCTGTGAAACAGAACAAGAGATTTGTCTCAGAGAAGGCCTAACAAGAATGGCAAGAGCCAGGTAAGCTGCTGTTGTTTCCATGAACAGTTCCACAGCCTAGGCATGTGCATTTTGGACCTAATGTGACATTGATTCATAGGGTAACCATGAGTCTGAAGCAACTTGATGGCACCTAACACACACACACACAATGTGTATTGTCTGGCCAATGTATATAAATGGTGATTGTTTACATTCAAATGAAAATGTATTGAGAGTATACATAAATGGGGATTTTGTGCACAGATTGGTCAATATGGATAATCACCACAAGACGTCAAGAGAACTGATCAGAGACATTTTGTATATTGCCCAATAAATATGGATGGAGCATTATGGGTGTGGGGGGAGTCAATACATTTAGCACCCAAATGGAGAACACGTCCCAATCAACCAGTGCCCACTTACCTGGTTAATATTATTCACCTGTGTATTTTCTTCAACACCCTTTGGAGACTGAACATGTTGACTTAATGATGTGAGAGAAGGTCACCATGCATATTCTTGCCAGCATACCTTAGCAAGAAATTTTGTTATGAAGCTAAATGAGTACTGAGGTAATGTAAGCCACGTTCATACATATAAATAAATAAAAATCACAATTAGAAATATATCATATGCATTTATAATAACTATGCACAAATATGCAGACAGAAAATATCAGTCATTTCTGTATCTCACCCTTTTCCCAAGGAGCTCAGGGCAGCTTACATGGTTCTCTCATCTTCCATGGACGTCTGGTACTTTTCCTATAGAGTTTTCTTCCTGTCCTAGAAACTGCAAAGGGCAACCTCTAAAAAGAGAAGTTCAGAGCTCAGGTTTGTCTGCAAGGCACAGTATTTGAAAGACCTATCTGTGAATATTGGGCGCTTTCACACATGCTGAATAATGCACTTTTAATCCACTTTCAATGAACTTTGCAAATGGATTTAACTGTGGCTGTTTCCGCACCATGTTTTTATAACGTTTAATGAAACATTTCATTTTCTTGTGTCCACACTATTTTCCCTACGTTTGGGGTTGGAACAGTTTTGCAAATGTTTAATTGGTGTATTATCTGCAAACACAGTATCATGTTTTCCTCATCTCCATTTTAAAGACAACTTCCCCTGAGGTGCAGACTTGTTTGGGACGTTATTCATTTATCTGCCCCGTGGCGCAGAGTGTTAAGCTGCAGTACTGCAGTCCAAAGCTCTGCTCACGACCTGAGTTTGATCCCAACGGAAGTTGGTTTCAGGTAGCCGGCTCAAGGTTGACTCAGCCTTCCATCCTTCCGAGGTCGGTAAAATTAGTACCCAGCTTGCTGGGGGTAAAAGGAAGATGACTGGGGAAGGCACTGGCAAACCACCCCGTAAACAAAGTCTGCCTTGGAAACGTCAGGATGTGACGTCACCCCATGGATCAGGAATGACCCGGTGCTTGCACAGGGGACCTTTACCTTTACCTTTTACCTGTTGTCCACATCCACTTTCCTTCCTGTTCCCCTCTCCTCCCCTTTCCTTCTGCCAGCCATTTTCTTTTCTTTTTCTTTCTTTTTCTTATTTGCAATGGGACTACCAAGAGGCAGCATGCAGACAAAAAATTAGAATACTCTGACAGATCTAATAGATTGACAACGAGGATACTCTGTGGTAAATGATTAGTGCAGAAACGGCCTGAGTGAAATGACAAAATCCACTTACAAATTATTGTTAAAGTGCATTGAAAGTGGATTGAAAGTGTATTATTCAGAGCACGTGAAAGCGCCCAAAATGAGTTGTGGCTAAACAGAGTGGAGAGAAGGGTACTCTGTAAGTGTTTAGAGGGTCCCTAGTATTATTCCTCAGGGGCTAACTACACATTGCATGGATACACATGTAAAGCAGCACAAGACACTTTTTCTCTTCCACCTTCTGCTTAAAATTATTAATTCCTGAAAATGATACCTTTGGCAATAACTGACCATTTGTAGGAAGAATAAACCGGAGCCAGTGGCATCTTAAGAGTTTCAAATTGGAGTTTTGTTATCACAAAAAGCAGTCTTTCCTAATGGCTGATATGTGATGATATGTCTGTGCCCTTTGCAGAGAAAACTATTAGATGCTGTGAGGGTTCGTCTTCCCTGAACCCCACATTTTTGCTGCCACCAATAAATGTGAGGGTTTTTAATATGCTACTCTGGATGAATTCTTCTGTTGTAGAAACTCCCCCCATGTCAAATGGTAATTTTGAGAGGATGGAAAATGCAATAAAACAGCGTTGAAATCCCAAGTAGCAGCTGGAGGGTGCCCAAGAGCAGATCAAATAGCTGCAGTGCTCAGTTCACAACTTTAAAAAAATAGCCAGGGCAAAGCCATGATCAAATCTGAGCTGACTGTATAGCATTCTGAGCTTTATGGAGGAAGGGAAGGGTGGAATAAAATTAATAATTCCCAAGTCTAAGACATCTTTTTGAAGTTTTGGAATTAAGGTGTTTGTTTGTTTGTTTGTTTGTTTTTGTGCTTAGCATTTAAACATGTTGGAAGTTTGTCATGCGTCTGATTTACTTTGGTTCTTGCTGGATATTTTACGTACCTACCCTGAGCCTGAGGTTAGGTTAGCCAGAAATTTAAGTAAACAATATAAACAATGGAAATTCTTTAGGTCAGCATCTTAGGGGTGTGTGTGTGTCTGCACATGTGTATATGTAACTCTGCTTAGGCTTGCACTATCAGATCAGTGCATATATGACCATTCCTTTGAAGCACCTGTACCACTGGTTTTTATGAAGTATTAGAAGTATCTACAGTTAATGTCCTTAGAATGCACAGGTTTTTTCTTTCTTTAATGTAATCCAGCAGATCACTTTTGAATTATCCTTTCGATCTTGATTGATAGCTTAAATATCTTCCCCTGCTCCAGTAAAGTGATCCCTTCCCCGCCATCCATTAGAGGAGGTTAGATCTAGAGCAATTGTCCTGAGAAAAGCCATGTGGGAGTATTGTGTTAAAACAAAAATAAAATGGGGCTTTGGTTTCTTTGATGATGCAGTTAAAGCCGGAGGTATCAAAACAGGGTGAAGATTAGGTTTTAACTAAGAACGGAAATTATGCACATTCTCAATTCACGTTACCTCAGTTTGCCATCAACTGATGATAAGGGGAAGGGAATAGCCCTGGCTTTTTGTGACACTGCTCTTTCTTGTGAAAGTGAAATAAAATGTTTTTCATATGCAGAAGAAGCCTTGCAGTTTTTGAGCTTTTCATGGTTAGAGCAGAAGCAGTTGACAGTAAGGAGGCTAACATGTCTGAAATCTTTTCCCTTTACACCTTCACCTTCTGTCCCATAAAACTCGGCCAAGAACAGCATCTTCTCAAGTAACATGAGAACCCAACTCAAGGTCTTGAATGGAATTTGCATTATGTTGGATGTACCTCCTGGCTAGGGCCTTGGGTCAAGTACTGCAAGCTGTAATAATAAAACCCTGTTAAGAATGGTTACCCTGACCCATAGCTGCTGTTGCCATCATAAATTTTGAAATAGCCTACAAAATACTGAATGGATGAAGTGTGGTTTGATTGGCTGAATTTTCTTACTATGAATGGAACATGATGCATTGTAAGTAACACATTTTGGTGCATTAAGCTTAGAAACAAGGTAGTGTTGCACACTTAAGAGTTCTGGGCAGGAAGAGGATGTTGTGTTGAGATTGGATTGAACTGTCAGTGACTTGGACCAGGAACCTTGCGGTCTGACACTAAGAGCTAGTCCACAAGACTGCTGGACAATGTGTATGGGCAAAATCCTGTTGAGGGACGGAACAGAATGGGTATGTGTGACATCAGCAGTTCTTGTGATTGGCAGGCACTCTGAAGCCAGACCTCATAGAAATATTAGGAGCCAAGCTCTCCATACTTACCTGGCCAACAGAAAGTATCTGCTACACTTTAGGCACAAGCTGGAAGCTTTCAGCCCTGTCCTGAAAGACCCTCAGCTGGTCTAGATTCAGGTATACAGGCCTGTGGCCACCTATTCTTCTTATGTGAGACTGCCAGATTTCCAAGTTGGGGCTTCAAAGGAATGGGGGGATGGTTTACTATAAATAACACAAAATCCTATGAACCTATGGCTAAGCTCAAATGCCTACATTTTAGTATTTATGACTGAATAAGAAAAGTTATTTTCAGTTCAGAAGCTTTTATATATTTACATTCCTAAAGTTGTCCTCTGACACCCTTTAAGCACTTTTCTATGTTTATAGATATACTCTCTAACAGGAGATGTCTTCAAGATCACAAACATTATATCGGTGATCATGATTTTGCAAAATCCACCAAGAGACGGGATGTAACATGGTTAGGCAGAGCTGAGCGGGTTGGGGAAGGGGGCAGTTTGAAACTGTACCACTTATGTGATGCATCATCTGCCACTAACTTTCTTTTAACCAGAAATGCTCTTGGTATGCAAAAGAACAGCTCTCTCTCTCTCTCTTTTTTTTTTTAAAGGAAGCTGTCGGGTCACAGTTAAAAAAACACACAACCTTTTAGGGAATAATATTAGGTGGAGCAAATCTGTGCTTCTTATGTAGTGCCATCCTTGCCTATACCCTGGCTATGGTCCTGGCTACCTGCAGACCCAGTCTGGTCTTGAAATGCACATGGATTGCCTGGTCTCTGGAATCCCATACCCAGAGACTCATGGGATAGAGACTGATGATATCAGATTAAACAACAATTCGAATTACAATACTTCAACACACCAGTAGTAATTATATCACACAGTTTCTGTGAATGTGTATAGTCACAATCATGAGGCTTTGAAGAGATGGTTTATTCTTGGCACCAAAAAACAAACAATCATGTGGATTAGCTATGTGCTAAATATAAAATGTAACTGAGCAGTTATGGCCAGTTTGCTGCCTCTCATCTCCACTGTATATATGCAATAGTTGCCACATTCAGCCATCAAGTATGTGGATTTGCTGACAATCATGAGATTCCATCCTGAAGCCCTGAGCTCCAAGCTTGAGACCTGACAACTCCAGATGTAGGTGCTGCTAAGGCATAGTTATGTGTAGTCTGAAATTAATGGTGGGCAGAGGAATATTTTCTTCCTTCTTAAATGGTGCTTCTTCTGAGACTAGGGTTGGATAGTAACATTCAGGTAAAATATTGCATTGATCCTACTTTCTATCTCTACCACAAAAAAGAGCATCTCCTACTGATAATTTTCAGGGTTTAAATGTGAGCCAGGTAGATAAGATGGAGATCAGATGACTAATTTTTACTATGAAAATTATGTACAAACTAGATGTGGACTCATGAAGCTTGCTTATACTGAAACAGACCATTGATCTATTGAAGTCAAAGGTCTTTCACACCTCCCACTACCTCATCCTTTAAAATGGAGATGCCGGGGACTGAATTTGGGACCTTCTGCATGCCAAGCAGATGCTCTACCACTGAACCACGACCCCTTTATGGCTCAGTGGTAGAGCATAGTAATGGTGGTAAATATATGTGTCATGATGAGGTTGCTACAAATTCCTTTAATGGAGGAGCAGAATGTGTATGTGTTTGGGGGGCTTAATACATGATTTGGTATTAGAAGTTGCTGGATTCTTGTCCATGTTCTTTCTTTCCAATCCTATTTGAGGTGTTTTTCTCTTGATATGGCTCCCAGAGAGAACAGAAGAGATGTTATGGTGTTGACAGAAAGGTACACCCCCCACCATGGCCTCCCACCAGTTTAGGGTTGCCAGTTTCCCCCTGGCCACCGGTGGGGGATGGGGGGATAGGATTACCAGATCCATGTTGGGAAACTCATGGAGATTTGGGGGTGGAACCTGGGGAGGACAGGGACCTCAGTGGGGTACAATGCCATAGATTCCACCCTCCAAAGCATCCCTTTTCTCCAGGGGAACTGATCTCTCTAGCCTGGAGATGACCTGCAGTTCTGGGGGATTCCCAGATCCATCCTGGAGGCTGGCATCCCTACGCTAGTTGCCAGGCATGGGCTAGCAACCCTAGTGGTGAGGTAAAGAGGCCTAGTAAATGGAAACATCTCCAAGAAAATACTAGTTTTAAACAAGTGGCTTCAGGAAGGAAAGGACAGGTAGGAGACATGTTCAGCTCCTCCCTGCCAATGTTGGTGCTTTAAAACTTGGTATGTAGGTTTTTTGGCACAATGCAAGTTAAGTGGTGCAGTATCACATTTAATTTCACCCTTAGATCAGTCATTGCAAGAGGGGAAAAAGAGAAATTATCACGTTTAGTAGTTCATTGACCATGGGTTGTATTCCACCACTAATTTCCACTTGTGGAATCGGCACTTGTGTAATCGGAAGGGGTGTTGATTTTTGCCAACTGCCTGTCAGCCCCTCCACTTTGCCCACTCTTCTGTTCCTGAGGGTCTGTTGATCCCAGGAACAAAATGGAGACTCAGTGAGCTGCAGTGGTAGGGAGGAGCAAGAAACTGCCATTCTGCAAGCTCTGCTGTATGAATGGATCTTGTTGGAGACAAGCCAGTATATATAATTTCAAAATAATAACATTCATATCAGGTCATTTTAAAGAAAGTGAATAATATGGCAGTGTAGTTTGATTTGAGTCTTTAGTTTCTTAAACCATTACGGTGACTAACCCATTCAGAAAACAAAACAAGGTTAATTTTCTAGTCTCTCCATTTTCCTTTTCCCCTTTCCTATATATGATGAACGTTTCAAAACCATATAGCCCTGCTATGTAATGACAAATAGTGAGACAGAGACCACTGGAATGAGTGTCTGATGGGGTTCAGCCAGTTTTGACATATAAGGGAAGCTATAGTCCCCTGGACACCTGTGGTATGTGTGGTCTCCAGATATGTTTCACAGGTCAGGATTGTTTTACTTATCATGGTATTGAGAAGTGCAGCTGTCTGGGGCAGGTCATGCTTACAGTGACCTCAACAGATGACTAATGTCAGCTTGACCAAATTGGTCATTTGCTAATTTAAGATTGGGAAACATATGGTACAATGTTTTGAATGCATCTCTCTGGCTCGTCCTGGACAATTACATTAAAAAGTAGTGGTGCAAGGTCCCAGTGCAAGGATCAGGTCATTACTGACCCATGGGGTGACGTGACATCACAACTTTACTAAGCAGATTGTGTTTACAGGGTGGTTTGCCATTTACAGGGCAATTTGCCGTTGCCTTCCCCAGTCATCTATACTTTACCCTCAGCAAGCTGGGTACTGATTTTACCAACCTCAGAAAGATGGAAGGCTGAGTCAAGCTTGAGCGGGCTACCTGAAACTGACTTCCGTCGGGATCGAACTCAGGTCTTGAGCAGAGCTTTTCACTGCGGTACTGCAGCTTTCCTCTTTGCTCCATGAAGCTCACTCAAAGTCCCAAACATTAAACCTTCTAAAATAGAGGCAATTGTTCCAGATTGATTTCTGAAAGTGCTTTTGGGGCTTTTTCTGTTACTGCTGATGCAGGGGAGGTCAGGAGTAGGACCACAAAATCGCCTGGGGTTACCCCAGCATGTCTGGCAGCAGTCTATGTTTTCTCATTCCTATTAACGCTATGTAATTGTCCATCATAGGACAAGGACTGCTTGTGGTTTAAAGTTAGAGGGAGAAGTGGTTTACATTTCAGGCTGTTTGCAGAGAACCTCGAAATCCTTTTACTCTGTTTTTGTATAGAAATCCTGGTTTAGGTTTTTTCTTTTGTTTTTTAACTGAGTAATTAGTACTAGAGTATCAATGGTTTATGTGGATCTTTTATAGCTATACTGAATATTGCCACTGTAGCTACACACACGTGTGTGTGTGTGTGTGCCATCAAGTCACAACTGACTTATGGCGACCCCTTAAGATTTTCAAGGCAAGAGACATTTGGAGGTGGTTTGCCATTGCCTACCTCCATGTGGGCTGAGAGAGTTCTAAGAGAACTGTGACTGGCCCAAGGTCACCCAGCAGGCTTCATGTGGGGGAATGGGGAATCAAACCCAATTCTCCAGATTAGAGTGCTGCTCTTAACCACAATGCCACACTGGTGGGGTGAATACCAAAGGGATAAGGCAAAGGCTTCATGGAAGGTGGAAGTAGGTTTGGGGAGATGAGAAAACAAGGGCACCGGAGCTGGGGCAGCTTTCCATTTTCAGTCAGCATCCAACCATGGAATAGTGGCTCTGATGGTGACCAAGACTCCTCATCCAAGATCCCGCAGTGCCCCCAAAGTGCAGGCACTCTTGGAATTCCAGAGGAAGGCACAGGAACAAGTAAAGAGTCTTGCAAGCCACAATTATACTGGTGCTCCGATTCCAGAGTGTCCTTGACTTCAGTCATGGCTACCATCTTGAAAGCAAAAAACAACAACCCAGTAAAATGAATCTACATTGACTTTAATAGTTTGTTTTTACCCTCAAGATGGCAGTGATGTGTTTTGCATTGCACAAACTGGAAAAAGCCAGTAGTAGAGGGCAAATAAAAGATAAAGTGTCTCCTGCTGTGTTTCACTGTGATAGCTTCACACAACTGAGCAAAGGACTTTGATTCAATGCCACCCTGCAAACAGGCAAAACAGGCAATTGCCTGTTCACATGTATTCTCTGTATTGCCCCCACCTTATGGAATGGTCTACTGGAGAAAGACAAACCCCCCACCTTAACTTCTGTCATTCTGCAAAATGCGCAAACCAGAATTGTCCAAGAGGGTATTCTTGTAGAAGGAGCAACGCTGCAGTGTAATGGTTCAGCTCAGGAGATGACTTTTATTAAAGATAAAGTCTTTCCTACACTGATTGTCTTGTTGCCTTAAACAGATATGTTTGCATGTAGTGATCTGGTTTTTACTCCTGCTCTACAGTCCAATCCCAACTGCATTATTTTGTCTTACTAACGAATCTCTGCTGTTAGAATCTTTGCTGTTAGATTCTTGTAACCCACTCACTGATTGCCTGATGTTATCATATTTTATCATCTGCTTATTGACTGACTGAAAGTTTTTATCATACTTGTAATCCACCTTGGTTCCCAGTGAAAAAGGTGGACTATAAATAAAAAATATATCAATAGCAACAACAAGAATAAAGCCATGTCTCTTTCGTGAGACCTGTATAATGGTTAGAGTGTTGCTGAGAGACCTGAGTTCAAGTGTCACTGTTCCATGGTTGGATGCTTGCTCTATGACCTTGGATCAGTCATTATTTCTGAGCTTTCCTACTCACACCATCATCACAAGGAAATAGGGACGGCATGTATGTTACCTTGATCTCATTGGAACAAGGGTGGGATAAAAATGCTCTAGGTAGATAGGTACTGCATATTTAATATTTATGGTGACCCAAGAATGGCTGCTGGAAATATTTTGATGTGGCAGCATTCCAAGTGTATGGTTCCAAAGCCTCGTGTTACGTCTCTCCAAGTCTGTAAAGAGTCTCTACCGCAGGGCTAGACATGCCTGGTAGCAGGTGGCACTGCTATGGAGTCTCTTCTAGGGCTTCAACTAAGTGTGTGTGTGTGTGTTGGAGGGGGGGACAAATCTTGAAATCATTATGTTTCTTAGTTAATGAAAATGAATGGGAATAACATTAAATGAACTGCTATTGGTTTCATTCTTTTCCCTAGCACCTAGTAATCTGGTTTAGAGAATTCAAAGACAGTTGAGTGGGAAAGAGAGAGTGAGAAGAGATATGAAACTGATCTTGGAGCTTTCCAGTCATTGATGCCCAACAGATTTTGCACAATAGAATTGAAGATATAGGTATCTTAGATGTTAAATTATAATGTGATAGGCTAATGAAATAATAGGTTATTTCTCAAGCTTGCAAACCAAGAACAAAGACATAGAACAGTGAATATTTAGAAAGATAGCAACATTTAAAAATTACAAATGATTGGTTCTTGCACATGAGACAGAAGTTCAGGGATTGTATAATCAGACATAGGGTTTTGTACCAAGTTTTACTTTAGCAGTAAGAGGTTTAAAGGCGTAGCTACATTTGCTAGGATTTAATTTTGGATTGTTTAGTTGAGTTACGGTAGGAGCACACTGATGTTGTGGGGCTGGATATTGTTTACATTTTAGCGGCTATTGCGCTGATGTTTAGTTTATACTATTTCACAATTCTACTGCCATTTCTAGATTGAGACAATCTGTTCTTTTCCGAAGTGCACATACTTTTTTGGGAATTTTTTTGCTACCTCGGTACACATTATACTTTCCTATAATAACCCACTTGAAAATGGAGATGTTTATTAACATGTGGCAAAGTAATTTTGTTTCACTGCTTGTATCACTAAAGACAACATCATTTGGCTAGTGTCTCTTGAGAGAGAGTTTCTGTTTTTCATCAATTTTAAATTTGTCCCTTATTCATCTCCAATAAATGATTCTGTCATTTGCCAAGGTCTGGAACTATGCAGCATTGATTTTGTATTTTAACTGTGAATTGGAGCCCTGAGCTGATGTTCAAGTTGTGTGGATGTATATGCATAGCGATGGGAGTCAGGATTGGCTCTGCTCCCTCACTGTGCACCCATCATCTATGCATATAAGTATATACCCAGTCTGAGTCTTGCAAGAATGGAGGGTACAGATCACACATATAGAACCCACACCCATTGTGGTGCACATACACAAGCCACATGACTGGGACCTTGACCACATAGAGATCAGATGCAGTGAGGGGGGAAGGTCAGTGGATAAGATCCCACCCTCACCCCCCATCACCACCGTACAAATAAATCAAATGTCTGCACAGAGCCTGAGGTGATAATTTAACCTGCAGTCACAGAATTAGGGGAAGAAAACCAGGATATAAACTTTAATAGCTTGATATTTTTGCATACACATTTAAAAATTACTTCATGAGTTTAAAATAACTCAGCCACAGATGCCATGTTTCCCCAGGCATATTATTCTGCCTTTGATATTCGTGGCAACGATAACAATTACTTCAGCAGGAAGAGATATTCTATTATACTGGCAACTACAATTGGAATTGTTTCATTAAGGTAACAGACCATTAGAATTTCTTCTCTTGATTCAGAATCAGCCTATCGGTAGCTTTCCAGGACCTAGAAGTTGTCTCCTGTTGCACTGCATCTGTCTCCGTTCTTCTTTTTGCAGATAGCTGGTGCTGGGTTCAGTTCTTCCAACTGACACTGTACCTGGTCATGTAGGTTATCCCTACAGCAAGTTGCCAGTGAGCCTTGAGCAACAGGCAGCATTCCAAGCTGCCCTGCAGTGTCTCTTCTGCCATTTCTCCTCCTGGCCCAGCCAGGTCCCAAAAGCTTTGCCAGGGGCTGCATCCCTGCTGCGGAAGCCCCACAGCTCGCTTCTTTCCCCGTGGCTGAGCTGTTCTGGGAGCCTTCCAGAGGTTGCACTCAGGTAGAATTGGGGACGGGCCCAAGCAGGGTGGACGCACAAGGTGCTGCCATGAACGTGTGGGTGGGTATCAGGGGTAACCACTACAAACATGTGAGCTGGATGAGCAGCCATCATAGTGAGTATACAGTTGGGAGGACGAATTGCTACCATCAACACATGGGCAGGCAGGAGGAACAGCAGCCCCAGCCTTGCAGAAGCCTGTGTGTCTTCCTTTCCCCTGCCATCAGGGGCAGGGCTGTGGGCAGGCTGGAGGCGCGGGGGGGGGGGGCTTTCCAGGGCCAGTTTGCCTCCCACTGTGCTGATCTTTGAGTGTGGCTGCTGCCCTGAAGCCAGCGCTCATTGCAACTGCAGAGAGGCCAGCAGCAGTAGTGCAGCAGCTGGGTGCTTGAGGCACCCATTGGTAATGGACCAATGCTGATTTCTCCACACCCATATCTCCCCTGGACATCACAGACTCTTCTGCATATCACACCTAATCCCATCAAGCCTGCTATTCACATTTACATACTGTTCCTCTACTTAAAGACCGATGGATTCACATTCTAGCTGTATCTGAAGAAGTGAGCTGTGGCTCACGAAAGCTCATACCCTACCAGAAAATATTTTTGTTAGTCTTTAAGGTGCTACTGGACTCTTGCCCTTTTTGACTACTGCAAACAGACTAACACGGCTACCCACTGTGAATTCCCAGTTATGTGTGAACTAGGCCTTTTTCTGCCTGGAATTCTAATAGTGTCATCGTGATGGAGCTATATGCATGCGCCTTAATAAAATGTGATCAACCCATCCCTTTAAAAAGGTAGAAGTATGGCAAGATCAGGCAAATGGATGTATAGATGGGTGTGCATGTGACACATTTTGTTTGTGCCTGTTGCATTTACAGGATTCCCAGAGAGGTGGGAGTATGAACTGGTACGAGCTGTGATCTGTTCTGTTGAGAAATGGTGTGCCTGTTTTAGAGCTTGGTTTGTCTTGATATAGCAGTCAGAAATAAGCTTCAGTGCAGGTTGGGACGCACTCATACTAAAGGCTTGGTTCTGACTAGTGCCTGAGTAGAAGACTGTTAGCTCAAGATTCATGCCGACATTAATTCTAGTCTAACTTATCCCAAGAGATGTTTATATAGCCAGTGAAAATAAACATGGTGGAAAGTAGAATAGAGGGGTATGTCCTTAAGATTGGGAAGTACCAAGAAAATGCTTCATTTTAAAATGAATTTAACAGAAGTTATTAGTCCAAACACAGATCCTTCCCTACCCACCTAAAATTCTTTACAGCAGAGGGTTAGGTGTTGGGTTGGAAGGTAGTTAGTGGAAAAACAACTCACGATGAGCTGATGGTTGGAAAAATATATTTCAAACTATTTTAAAATAAACATTCTTCTTTATGTGTGGGTTTTGTTGAATAAGTTGTATATATGCCACAGTTAACCAGTGGGATGTTATGGTAATTACTAATGACCCTTAAATATTTTGGTTTACCACAGTACAGGATACCAAATACAGTAGCTTTTCCAGGAAGATTTAGATCCATCTTCAGGATTAACTGTATGTCTCTTGTTACAGCATCTTTTATTTTAGTCCAGCTCTATGAGTTTCCATTGTCAGGGAGGAAAGCAGCATATCCTTTAGCTTTCTCACTGTTTTTTTTTGGGGGGGGGGGAATCATGTTCCATATACTGCCTTCCTAGTAATGAACTGTAAGGTTACACAAGGGAGGTGAATTGGAGAGGGAAATCTTTCAGCCACTTGTTATGTTGCAGATATAGATGTTGCTTTTTCTAAAGCCTGAGAAAAATGCTACAGACAGATCTTATGATTGCTACATTGCTGGAAGATCTTCAGGGTTTGAGCTTGGGTTATTCAGTGTTCATACGTCTGATTTACACACACACACACACACACACACGTGCACGCTACTTGATTGCTGGCATCTGAATGTGTGAATGAACTCCACTGAAAAGCATTGTGTTTAAGGTGCTACAGGAGCTCAGTCTAAGCATAATAAAAGCACAGATGCATATAAACTAGAATACCACTCTTAGAGCAGCCCGCTACCTGGAGAATGATCCTATTTTTTCCTGAACTTTGTTGGAAACTCTGCTGCAGATGGGAACATGACCCATTCAGTGCCTCCAACCTGCTTCCTTCCTTTCATAATCAGGGAAAGGACAAAACAGCGACTTTCCAAATTCTGGTGGATGTCAGATGCACAAAGCAAAAGGGTAATTGCCTGCTAGAAAAGAGAATGGTTGGCCATGCTACATATACCCAGCAACGTACCAGCTCCAGACAGCAGTAAGGTGGTGCAGATACTAAGGCTCTGAGGCTGTCAGGGTTCCTTTGAGGGGATTGTAGGAAGTTGAACAAAAATGCCAAGCTAATGGGCCACATGATGTTTGCTTTCTTTTCCTTTGGTCTTAACTAGGCTTCCTATGAATCATCTCATACAATTAGGCTAACAACCAGCTGGAATTTTTAAAATATATACTTTTCAGTGATAACTTTTAATGGATTTTATATTTTAAACTCTTCCGGAACTGTGAATATGTATCTAGGATATTGTTTGAGATTAATACAACACAAGAAGAGGACCCACAAGGACCTCCCACCCCCGCTTTCTCATCTTTTGCTTTGGGATTCAGAAAAAGTGTTTTTGATTTCTTTGGCAATTCATAATGGGAGTCAAGATCTCAGAAGTTGTTAAACTTTTTTGATTTTATTGAGTCCCACTTATTTTTTACTTTTCATATTTTTCTGCAAACCTGAGAGGGTTTTCCTGGGTTTGCAGAAACTTATACTTCAGCACATGGATTTTTGATTCATACAAGGAAGGCAATAATTTATGTTAGATACAGAATACAAAGGTTTGATCTGGTGTAGCCCAAAAGAGTGGAGTAGAAGGGGAAATTATACAGTTCCTGGGCACCACTGGTCTGAAGAATGATTGAATTATCCTTTAGTTACACTATAGGGAGTTGGAAGTGAGTTTTAAATATGGTTTGGCTTGCTTATGAGAGTTAGCTAAGTAGAGGATTCTGCAATGCTTTGTTCATTCACTCTCTCCACTCTTCAGAGATTTAGAGAGCCCACAAAAGGTCTGTTGGCCACAACCCTCTAAAATGCTAGCACTGGTAACAAGCTTTTTATTTCTGTTCAGCTTCAGGAACAAAAATATACACTCCCCTTTTTATATGGAGAAAATGTAAAATTAATACACAATGAGCTACTTTCAAACAAAGAGCGACCTGGCAACCCTAACTCTATGGCATTTAAGTCCCTCCCTTCTCCAAACCCCGCCCAACTAAGGCTCCGCCCCAAAAACCTCCCACCGGTAGCAAAGAGGGACCTGGCAACCCTATCAACAGAGGTACACCCTACTAAGTCTGTAGAAATAAATGGTCTTAGAAGGGTATAACTCTGTTTAGGATTGCACTACGCGTCTACTCTCCCTCAGATGACTTGAAATATATATTTTACTAATGCAGAGGCAGCAGAGGTTACAAGAGCACATTCTAACAAGCTTTGAAATGTCACAGCCACAACACTTTGCACTGTGGCACCTCTTTCCCTGAACACAAACAGTATGAGATTGAGTCAGTTCTGCTCCCTACCATTTGTTATTGTAATACACAAAGGCTTGTAATGGAAACCTGCTAACACTTACGGGATTTACCACCATCTGTTTTATTTGCAGCCCCCTAATTATAATAATTATTCACCTGCAGTGCACTGTGCTTGTACTCAGTAAAGCTTGAGGAATAGGGCTGTGAGTCATCAAACTGAAATTGTACGTTATTGAGGGTGTTGTTCAACAACAAACAGCAGTGATCATTAATGCTTATGAAAACAATTATTTCTCATCCATATTTGTAAACACGAGCAAGATCTTAAAAGCATAAATGTATAATTATTGTACGTCACTAGAGTAAAAAAAAATTACATCCCCCAGTCTCTTCTAGCTACAAATCTTAATTCTTCCCCCTGTTTCAGTTGCTGTTTTGATAATGCCCAGGGAAATTATGTATACTACATGGTGAAGATTTTAGGTTTGGGTGAAAAGGCATTTACTGGAAGAGATGCAGACAGCTAGAATTTGGCAGGGTCCCAAACATATGCACAAGAGAAGCAATACGTTTTAGATCATATGAAGCTATAGTATCACTCCTGACATTGGTGTATCTGCTTATGAAATGCCATTGTAATTATCTTGTTTCACGACATGAGGTATCATCTTGCTCCAGCCAGTGGTTCATGGCTGACCATATGTGCACTCTCATACCAGGAATTGCGCAAGCTACAGCTTATGCAGGCCTATAGCCAGCTCTTTGGAAGGCTAAGAGCAACAGGCAACTCCCCTGCCCTGCAGGCAGACTGAAGGGTAAGGGAACAGAGGCAGAAATTAATGCTTTGCTCCCTTAACAATAAAAACACACACCCTAGCAGACAAGATGTGAGAGATCACATTAGATCATATCTCTGTAGAGTGTAAGAGAATAACTGATTTGGAAGTTAATATCCCTGTAGGATAGTAAAAACATGCAACCAGATTTGCTGAAGAAGTAATTTTATTGCATGTGTATCCTGTGTAGTGTAGTGTGTATCCTGAGATGTGTAGTGTATCCTGAGATGTTCAAAAATTACAATTTTCCAATATGATTGGTGCCAGAATTCTCCAAAAATTTCTCTGTTGAGGAAGGGTTAATGTGAGATCATTTATATGCAAATGTTCTTAAATCTCTGAAGGAATTTTATATTGCCTTACTTGCTTTAGAAACAGTCTTTGCAATACTTTTTTCATTTAGATGGTTCTACAATTAGCCCTTGTCCTTTTAATGCCAGCATCTCACACATCAGCTGGTTCTTTCCCATTAGCTTGTAGCTGAGATAATTTCTTTTCCCTTTCTAGCTCAGCTTCTGTTTCAGATATGTCTCTGTCTTTTCTCATATTCAGCTGTGTCAGTCTTTTTTATCAATTGACCTTGCAAGACTCTTGGAGATAATCTAAGTGTGCTGTTCTCTTTCGTTATAATTTATGGTAAACCTTACAGCAACTTTGCTTGAATACATTTGTGTATATCAGTGTGTGATTCTTTTAGCAACTGCCTTTCCTATATCACTTATGCTAGGCCAGGCGTTTCAGCATACATTGCCCCAATTCAACAAAGGGAAAACACTCGTGAAACTATCACCGCTGTCACCTATGGGCACAGACCTTACCAATGTTAATATGGGGTTCACCAACAATGTGAATCCTATTCATGTGCACACCTTGAATGCCATGCAAAAAAAATAAATACCTCTGCTTTTATTTCTCGATATCTGCCATGCCTGACTCTAGGCAGTAGTTGGAAGCGTTTTGCTATTGGCCAGTACGAAAGGAAGAGTCTGTGGGCCCCCTGAAGACTAACAAAGTTATTGTACCATAAGCTTTTCTGGGCTTCAGCCCACTACATCAGACAAAGTGAAGTGATCTGCCAGGGCCTAACTGCAGCCCACCTGTAATTTATCCAGGTGCAGATAGCAATTACCCAATTTACAATGGCATAACTACCACATTAATGCAATGTGTGTACAAGTTTAAAAGCTGAAATAGAATCACAACCCATTAACTTTGGATCAGACCCAGTAACTATAATTAGGCTGTTCTGGAGGCATTGCTTATGTGCACTGCAGTCCAAGCAAGTGAATTTGGCTCTAATGTTCAAAGTGCTTTTGTACCCTGAACAGTGTGCAAAGTAAATCGTTGTGAAAGCATCGATGTGAGACTTTGCAGCTTTGCTGACAGCTTCAAAAGGTACTCAAATAAGATACAAAAATCTTTGTCCTGTTCTATGCCTTCATGTAAATAACTAAAGGAAACCCATTTTCTAAGGAAAAATTAAAAAGGGACAGTGTAGAATACTCTTTTTTCTTTTTAAATTCTTCAGTAGCGCATACTTTTTGGGGATTTTATACTTTGAAAAGATTTCTAGGGAGAGTGTGGGCATGCATAGCAATTCATGAAATGTTTTGTTCTAAGGTCTGCCCAGATAATTATTTGAGGCTAGCAGGATGCCCACCAGATTGGGATGGTATAGAAATGCACCAACAAAGATACACAGTGGCTGAGTGAGCTGTTAGCTGATGGCACCTCCCTTCCCATCTGGGTTCACCCACTGCTTCAGCTGCCTCTTGTTTCTTCCTGGTGCAGGCCTTTTCTACAAACTGAGGGGACCCAGATAGCCTCTTATGATTTTGGGGTACACGGTTTGTTTTAAACAATAAACCTTTCTCTTGGTTACAAGATATTATTAGGTAAAGGCTTTGGGTTCACTGCTATGAGGTAAGTTTTGTGGTGAGCAAAAAGAACAAGGAGATCACTGAGGCAGGCGCTGTATGTAAATAACAAATAAGATATATTCATTTACAGATTGGTTTTAAAGAACAGATCAGCAGCACAGGTCTCCAGATAGTCAAAGGAGAAAGCGGGTCGAGGCATATAAATTTAAACTAGTTATGGCTTAAGAGTATGGTTTGAATTCTCTTTAATGCTTCCAGGTACAAACGGGCTTTGACTGATTAGCCACTAGGCTGGATCCTTTCACATGCACAGGATTCCATACATACCAGCCTCCCCCTTCCTTTGTACAGACTAAACTTCATGAGGTCTGGTCATTACCAGAGTCAGGCCTCACAACCAGGTACTCCATCAATTCCCAGAGGTAGAATTAAACCACTCTGCCATGCTACCAGGTGCTACCATGCTTCAAACTGCTCTCTTGCTGAGGCAGACCCAAAACTGTGACCGCCTTCTCCTTGAGGCAGACCTGAACTAACTCCTGATGTGCTTCTGGCCAAAAATTCAATCCCCCCTCTGAAAGATGATTGGATGCTGGAGCAGCACTTCCATAGGCTCAGGGATGAAATAGCTGACTGGCTTTTTTACTCTTCACGGGTAGGACAGCCTCCTGTCTATCCTATGACCCCCCTTTAGTCCGCTTCAGCTATCACTCATCTCTGTTAGCTGTATTGGGGAAATGCCCACATATGGTAGCAAAGATAAAGCTAGGGCTGGAGTTGAATGACTGGGTCAGCCTTATCTTCCTTTCCCAGTTGGATTTTCCCCTCTTTCTTTCCCTCTCTGCAGTCTTCTTCCTTGTCTTCTATTTTTAACCCCCCCTACTTTCTGCTACCCAACATCCATGGCATGTTAATGCAAACTGCTTAGCTAGTATATGCGTCCATCCTGTATCTTGATCTTAGGTTGTGGTTTTTTGCTCATCAGTTACATTGGAGTGTTCAGATGAATTGTATTGATATATCAGCTACTGTGTCAACAACTGTCCAAACATGCAAGTAGGATATAAGGAGCTGAGTGGTCTGTGGGCTGACAGATGTCACAAATTCATACATATGCCCACAAATCCTGAGATACTTATAGCAAGTCAGAGGGAATAACATTTTCACCTGGGGCTTTATTATTCCTGACTACAGAAATTAGAGATTTTATATCACTAGTAGATACAGGTGGCCACTCTGGTGAATTGGTTGATGATCTTATCATGGGAATGTCAACTGTATTGCCCTTCTCAGTTGGGTCATTAAATAATTTTTAAAAGTGTTCTTCCCATCAATCTGTAGATATGTAAAAGTCAATCTCATGGCGTACTCTCCCTTCTGAAGTGGCAAGTGTGCGCCAAAACTTCAGCATGTCTTTATGAGTTCAAGCCAAAGTGAGCTCCTGCCATGATTCTCTCATTGAGGCAAGTTTTTTTCTTGAAATATGTGTTTATATTTAATACTGAGCTCAAAGAAGGACTTAGGTATGCAATTAATTTGAGTCTGCTTGTACACACTAATAGCATGCTGTGATGGACAAAGGGTTAATCTTCAGTAGAAGCTGAGAGGCAAGGAGTGGGCAGAGCCAAGGGGCTCACTCTCTTGAGTTCTAAGAGAAGGGCCCTTTCTCAGGCCACAAAGAGGGATTAGTCTCTGGGAAGGAGCTATTCCAGATACAGGGTAGTGTGAAGGGATCATTTGGCTCTTTTATAATGCCAGTTCCAGTGGTTAACCACAACCCTGTAACCTGAGCAGTTCACCTCTCATCACCTCCGTACACCCGTGTTATTTATTTATTTGTTTGTTTGTTTTAAACTTGAGACTGAGTCCTTCTCCCAGCTCCTTAAAGTCCTTTCCTGGCTGCTACACCCTTTCTGCAGGATTAAGCCAGGAGAAGCCAGTCTGCCTGGGTTACACTGGAAAAGTTCCTTTTGGCTTCCCTGTGGACCTGGAATGTCACCTTCTGAGTATCCAGGAGACTTGGCACACCCTAGCCTGCAAGGTTCCAAGCCTGCCCTACCTACCTACTTACCTACAACTTCTAGCCAATTGCTCCCTTCCCATCTTCAGTTGGGGTCTTTTATCCCTCTTCCCTGGCCACTACCAGCTTTCCCGCTCCTACACCTGAGCAGACCCTTTCTCTCAAGGACGTTTTTAACCCAGAGGAGGCCTTTGCTCCATAGGGAGCTAGTTAAGGTTGCCAGGTTCCTTCTGGCAACTGGTGGGATATGTTGGGCGGTGGGCACAGGGGACGGCAATTGGCCTCTGTGCATGATGACATAACTTCTGATGTGATGTGGAAGTGACAACCACATGTAAGAATTCTTGTATGTGCAAGACTGCGTGTGAATTTTTTTGCAAGCAGTACCCCCTTTGCCCTGAAAATAAGCATGTTTTCCCCACATTTCTGCAGCCAAGAGGGCTAGGCAAAAGGTGTTTACCTCACAAGCAGGTTACCAACATAAAATGACATTAATAGTTTGACATTAAATGTTTGTAACTTTTGATATCAGTCAGGAACTAAAAAACAAAATGAGAAGAGAAACAACCAGAAATATTTGCAATCAAACAGGTGCAATCAAGGAGAACTGAAGGTGTGTGTGTGGGGGGGGGGGCTTGCTTTTCAGGGTTCTTGGACAAATTACTCCAGTTGTCTCCTCCACCTGGGCAGCTCTAAATAGCATTTGTTCTTAAGTTGCTGCTCTGTGTGCTCACATAGGCCAAGAGAGCTTAGTTAAAATCTCTTTGGAAGGAAGAAGTTGTATGAACCTCCAGAAAGCCACCCAGTTGTTTCATTGGATCGTACTTCAGTACTCCATCCTATCACCAGAACTTACCTTGTCCTCAGAAAGTGATACTCTGAAGTTACTGGATGTAGTTATATCCTGTCCTCCTTCCATGGAATTCAAAGCATTTATAGGGATCACAGGAGGCCAGGCGCTGCTGGAAGGACTGAGACCCAGACAGCTCTTCAGCAAAGTTGCTGACTCTCATGCTTGCATCATCTTTCTTTAGATCTTAATACTCTGATCTGAAATGCATTCCCTCAAAATAAATCTCATAGAGGTCCATGGGACTTCTAAGCTATGAGCCCAATTCACCTTGAATATATTAAAATAAAATCTTATATGGCCACACTGTGTGTTCTTGGGTGGCACTCATTCATTTCAGCGACGCTTGTACACAGGAACTTTCCAAAGGATCGAACCTGATAAGTTTAGGAGTAACATTCTGAGCATGAAAAGATGGTATAGGGGCAAAACTGTATGGTGTAAAAATATATGATTCCAGTTGCAAGCAAAATATGTTTAAATCCATGTCAGAAATCATAACATTTTTCAAGCTGATAAATCTCCTTTGATGTGTTTGCTTACATGATATATCTTTGGTTTTTTTCCTAGTATCTGGATGTGAAATTTAAATAAAAAGACCTCAGCATCTCTTTGATGTTACATTTTTGAGCTATTTTCATCTTTCCTCCCTCTCTGTCCTTCCCATCCTCTTCATTCTCATCCACATACCTGGTTTGTATTTTACTAGGACTTTTAAATAACTGAGACCCCCTCCAATTTTACCACAAGTCACATTCTGATAAATATTGCTGTTATTTTTTAAAACTTCTCAGTTCTATTTACTAATAGTTCTACTGCTGTTATGGAACAGTTATTTAGATACAAATATGCCTCTTTTGTTTTTAAAGCTTTCTTTATTTGTAAGGTCTAATATATATATTAAAGGATATATATATATATATATATATATATATATATATATATATATATATATATATATATATATATATATTCATTCATTCATTCATTCATTCATTCATTCTTTGGTATGTTTCCTTATTGACAACAATGAGGATTTTCTGGGTACCCTATTCTGGGGCTTCTAATTGCTTTGCAAGTGTAATAGTTCCTCCTTCCTTTGGAGATGATTGCAAACATTTCTAGAACATCACACATTAAATCTTGCAGCTTTTCGCCAACACAGATGAAGACACACTGCATATTGTGAAAGGTAATCTTCCACACCTATTTTGAGAGGTGTCATTAAGGGAGAACATTTAAGAGATGATGGTGTGGAACAGATGGCATCGTTATCTTTGGATGTGAGTTCCCACATGTTTCATTTGAATAAGCCCTTGCATATGACTTCCCCCCCTTAGTTATTTTTGTTGCAATTAGTACTGTTTTGTAAGTATATCTGAATCTTTCTGCCCAACAACCCCTATTTAAAAATGGAGAATATTTCAAGGGGGTCAATATTTTTCTTCCTTTCTTCTTGTCAGTAATAATCTTGATTTACCTTAAAAGCTGATTCCTAGGGGGCTAGGATTCAAAGAAAGGGTATGAACATATAGTAGAGAACCATACGAGCAGCTGTTTTTACACCATTGATCCTCTTTATAAATTGAACAGTGGCTTGTCTCTTCTGCATAAAAAATGGCAAACAAAACTCAGGTCATGTGCACAGGTCTCTCCCCCATCCTTCCTTTCTTTCTTTGGATAGGTAAGTTGAAAAGTAAGACATAGCTGTCACCCATTGTTTTCCACCTATCCATGAATAGAAGTATTGTAAACTGTCCTTTATTTCAAAGCTGTGCCAACTGGTGCTTCCAGAAAACAACAAAAATAAGGAGGTGGTTACTGATTCTATCCCTAATCAGTCCTGTTTACATACTATGTCTCTCTGTTAGGGCCCCTTACCTTTTTGAGCCTGTGGGTACCTTTGGAATTTTGACACAGTGTGGTAGGAGCAGCCACAAAATGACTGCCACAAAATAGAGGCTACAGGAAGCAAAGCCAGCCATACAACAACTGCTGCAGCTTACCCTCAGTCACACAGTGAAGATCCTTGAACTGCGGTGGCAGCTGCTGCCAAAGCGACATTTTAAAAAATATGCACAGTCAATCAAATCTCCAATGGCCCATCAGAAGCCTTGCTGGCAAAAGCCCACCTGGCCCCACCCACTTTCTAAAACACTTATTGAGCACCAGGAAAGCACCACACTGGGGACTCCTGTTCTAAACAATGGATAGTCTATCACTGCCACACAGGGAACTTTATCTGTAAAACCATTGCCTTCTAAAGATCTCCTGCTACTGGGGAGAGGAAGCTGTTTTCTGTTGAAAAGGGAGGGTATCTTTGTGTGCAAGAGTGATAGACTGATGAGTCAAAGAGAATATGTGTGCGTTAACTTTGGAGCAATTCAGTGGCCAAGCCTGGATTGGAGGAGGGAATGGATCCACTTTAGAAATCATTGGGTACATAGGAAGGCTTGGTCTGGGCGGCAAGCCCATTACTCTGAAACTGTGGTCTGTTCATGACAGTTCAGAAATTTTCTCTTTAATTTCCAAAAAGGAAAATGTCTGCTTTATTTCTGAATTGTCATAAATAGATCATAGTAACTTAAGTGTATGCATGGGCTGAAAATGGGAAACAGGCCCTGTGTTATTGGGTGACAGCACAGTGGAAAGTATCTGGGTGGGGATAAGAGAAGGAAGAACAAACAGTACTGTGGTTGGAGTCTGCTACAGACCGCCTGACCAGGGTGAGGAGGTGGATGCTGCCCTCCTTGAGCAGCTTAACAGTTTCTCCAAGCAACATGACCTTGTAGTTATGGGTGACTTCAGTTTCCCTGATATGTGCTGGGAGACGAACTCTACTAAGCATCTGCAGTCACATGACATGACGCCATCCTTTATTGGCATAGATCATCCACAGTCGCGCAACGTCCTGACCTGCCTGGCTGATAACTTCATTTTTCAAATGGTGGAGGAAGCTTCGAAGGGCTCGGCCATTCTCAACTTAATATTAACCAACAGGCAAGAGTTGGTGGATGGGGAAAAGGTGGTGGGAAGTGATCATGTCCTCCAAGAATTCCTTTTGATGTGGGGGGAGGGGGCAAGGAAATTCGTAACCAGAACTGCATGTTAGATTTTAGTAGGGTAGATTTTAATGAACTCAGTGGCATGGTGAGAGTCATTCCATGGGAAAGTATTCTGGAATGGAAAGGAACAAGTGAGGGGTGAGCTTTCCTAAAACAAGAGCTCTTGCAAGCTCTAGCCATCGCTTTTCCAGCAAGATGGAAACATGGTAGGGGATCCAAGAAGACAGTGTGAATGAACAGAGAACTCCATGATGAGCTAAGGAAGAAAAAGGAAATGTTCAAGAAACGGAAGGAAGGTCATACCTCTAAAGAAGTGTATCTGAGGGTTGCTAGGCACTGAGGTCAGCCATCAGAGAGGCCAAAGCTCAGACTGAGTTGAGGTTGGTGAGGAAGGCTTGCTACAACAAGAAATGCTTCAGATATGCGAGGAGCAAGTGCCAGGTAAAAGAGGTGGGTAGGCCCACTGTTGGGTGGAAATGGAGAAACTCTGACAGAAGAGAGAGAGAAAGCAAAGTCTCAATGCCTATTTTGCCTCATTTTTCCCCCCTGAAGAAGAGAACAGATCCATCTAGAGAGGAAAAAAAGAGTGGAAGGATGACCCAGGAAACTACAGGCCAGTCAGTCTGACCTCTGTCCCAGCAAAGATATTGGAGCAGATTTTAAAGGGTCAATCTGCGAGCATCTGTAGGACAACTTAGTGATCTGGGAAAATCAGCACGGATTTGTACCTAACAGGTCCTGCAAGACCAACTTAGTTTCTTTCTTTGATTGAGTGATGGGCTTACTGGATCGTTGGAACTCCACTGATATTGTTTATCTGGATTTCTGTAAAGCTTGATGTTCTGATGGGTAAACTGGAGCACTGCAGACTGGACTCCAGGATAGTTAGGTGGACAGGGAACTATTTGGAGAACCACACCCAAAGAGTAGTTGTCAATGGCATGTCAACTGATTGGAGGGAGGTGTCCAGTGGGGTGTCACAAGCCTCAGTTCTGAGTACAGTACTTGTGCTGAGCTGGCAGCCAACTCCCAGTGTCAGGTTACAGCATCTCTGTTGTAGCACCAGGGAGACACTGCAGTTTAGAGCTCGGAGGTTGCAGAGAGAGAGGGGAGGTCAGGAATATACAGTCCAGAGTGCAGAAGGCCAAATGTCAGAGTCCATCTTATGCTAAATCAGAATCCATGCACAGAGTCAATGAAGCCGGTCCAGGGTTCCAAAGTCAGCGGTAGTTGTTCAAAGTTGGAGTCAGCTAGTTGCAAGGTATGTAACATGTTGCTTCCTCATCTGTTCCCGGCTCAGCCTTCTTTTTCTAGTGTGCCTTCCTGGGCTAGGCTTCATCCTGCGATGACTCCTTTTAGCAACTAGTGCCTTTTAGCAACTAGTGTCTTCCTCCATCGCTGCCTCCACCTTTCAGCCCTTGACTCTGCCTCTGATGAGCCAGCAGTTTGGTGGCTCACAGCTGGGCTCCTGGGGCTGGATTCCCTGCAGGGCTGGAGTGATTCTGACCAGACTTCAGACTGTGAGTCCTGTGGAGGCGCTGGGGGATTAGCAGCCTGAGAGCTGCAAGCTGGGCTACTACGCTCCTCACAAGGCTGGGATGGGTCTGATACAAGGCTATGAGGCCTGATGCAGGCCCAGCAGGGCTGGCTCCTCCTGGTAGAACTCTTCCTCTGCGGATGACTCATTCCCCTGACCCATGACAGTACTGTTCAATATTTTTATAAATGATTTGGATGAGGGGGTTGGAGGGACTACTGATGAAATTTGCAAATGACACCAAATTGGGAGTAATAACAAACACCTTGGAAGAGAGAGATAGAATTCAACAAGATCTGCACACACTGGGAAAGTGGGTGGATGTGAACACGATGCCATTCAACAAGGATAAGTGCAGAGTTCTACATCTGTGAAACAAAAATAAGAAGCAGTCATACTGGGTGGGGGATACAATTCTGGGTATGTGAACAAGATCTTGGGGTATGAGTGGACTGCAAGCGAATTATTTTTTTCCTTTTACATAATAAATTTATTAACCACTTAGGATGCGTAGCACTGATGTGTTAAATAATTTCAATTTTAAAATAAGCAATACATAATAATGCAAAAAACCCAATAAACCTCTGAAACAGATGAGTGCACGAATATCCACAAATGGAACTATTTAATAGTGTTATCCATGCAAACAAAATTTTGATAACACTCCAAGGAGAATCTTCTCCTCTCTTTTCCTCCTCTCCTCTCTTGTGGCAAAAAAACAATTAAAAAAAAAAAAAACCAGCAGTTTCCCCCACTGTCAATTTTCCCAATTGACCTGCATCCGTATGTTGCACACTCTCAGCCCCTCCCAATCAAAAGAGGTGAAATCTTGTGCCTGGAAAACTTCATGCCTAGCACAGTCCCCTTCAGCTCCTTTGTTGTTGATGTTTGGTTGTTGTTTTTAAAGCTTTAGAAGAAGAAGAGTTGGTTTTTATACCCCACGTTTCTTTACCTTTAAGGAGTCTCAAAGCGGCTTACAATTGCCTCCTCACAACAGACACCTTGTGAGGTAGGTGGGGCTGAGAGAGTTCTGAGAGAACTGTGACTAGCCCAAGGTCACCCAGCAGGCTTAATGTGGAGGAGTGTGGAATCAAACCTGGTTCTCCAGATTAGAGTCCACCACTTTTAACCACTACACCACGCTGGCTCTCTTATTTTAGCAAACACAACAAACATTAAAACATAAACAAAATATAGCAATATATGTGGAGCTTACCATTCAAAATGGCAACTCAATTATCAACTTCTTTGAAGTACATTACTCTTTGTTCTCAAAATATTTTCCACTATCTGCCCCGTGGCGCAGAGTGGTAAGCTGCACTATTGCAGTCAAAGCTCTGCTCATGACCTGAGTTCAATCCCGATGGAAGTCGGTTTCAGGTAGCCGGCTCAAGGTTGACTCAGCCTTCCATCCTTCGGAGGTTGGTAAAATGAGTACCCAGCTTGCTGGGGGTAAAGGGAAGATGACTGGGGAAGGCACTGGCAAACCACCCCGTAAACAAAAGTCTGCCTAGAATACGTCGGGATGTGATGTCACCCCATGGGTCAGGAATGATCTGGTGCTTGCTCAGGGGACCTTTACCGTTACCTTAATAACATATTTATTACATGTTTTAAACATATATTACCTAAATCTTCCTTATTCTGTTTTAATTTAGTTTCATTCTGTTCCAAATTTTTAGCTATATAATTGTAAAAACATTCCATTTTTCCTGAAATTCTAAAATGGATCTATTATGACAGTAAGCTATTTGTGAGCAGTCAGTGTGATGTAGCAGCAAAAAAGGCTAATGTGGTCTTGGGATGTATCAACAGGAGCATAACATCCAAATTATGAGATGTCATAGTCCTACTGCACACTGCATTGGTCAGGCCGCACCTGAAGTACAGGGTGCAGTTCTGGAGGCCTCATTTCAAAAAGTATGTAGGCAAAATGGAGCAGGTACAGAAGAGAGAGAGAAGGATGACCAGGGGCCTGGAGACTAAGTCCTATGAGTGAAGGCTGAGGGATTTGGGAATGTTCAGTCTGGAGGAGGTTGAGGAGGGACATGATTGCTCTCTTTAAGTATTTGAAAGGCTGTCAGTTAGAGGAGGGCAGAGAGCTGTTTCTGTTGGCAGCAGAGGATAGGATTCGCAATAATGGGTTTAAGTTACAGGCAGAAAGGTACCAGCTAGTTATTAGGAAAACTGTTTACAGTAAGAGCAGTTCAGCAGTGGAATTGGCTGGATGAACACTTGCCAGGGATGCTTTAGTTGATCCTCCATTAAGCAGGGGGGTTGGACTACATGGCCTGTATGGCCCCTTCGAACTCTATGATTATATGATATGTTTGTATTTGTCCCAGAGACATACCTGGATGGCAATTGCAGAGGGAGTTGTAAAGACAAACTAACAAAAACCCTACAAAGAAACAATTTACAAAACTGAGATGATCCCTGAGGAAAAATAACAGGAATATAATGCCTTAGGAGAATGTCATCTGGATGTTCAGGATTGAATAATGGGCAGCCTAAAACTAAGCCCTGGGCACCAGTGCATCACCTATGCCAGTATGGCATCATTAATTGGTAATGCATGCTCACTCAGGAGAGGTCTGGAGGGCATAGCATTTGCACCAGAGACCATAGCAACACCACCACAAAAGACCAATGCACCATGCCACCAATGCTGCCATGATAACCATAGATGGAAGCAGCCACCAGTACATTCTTGTCTCCCTGACATCATGCTGCTGCCAGTTAGGTGCAGAACACAAAGGAAGGGAACAAAGAAAATACAGCACCCCTCCCCCCACCCAGTGTAGGGTGGATCATTGCATGTCCTTAAGAGCTATGGAAAGAACTTGCTCCAGGGAGCTCTGCAAAGTGGGTTTGATTCCTTTCTGCTAGGCAGACACCCAGGGGAGGAAACATGGCAACTCTGACCGCACCATTGTTATCCTTCTACAGTTCATTTGCAGAGCCAACCCAAATAAATTGCATGAGATTGCTACTTTGGGACTTGGGTTGAGTGCTGAGGAACACCACTCTTTTCCTGGGCAAGGGGGATGCTGGCTCTGGGGCAGGAACAAGGGAGCACATGGCCACATTCACAGAAAGCATTCCAAGTTCAGATCCTGTTGGAGGGGTGCTGGCAAGAATACAGAGCTCGATATTTGGCCAACAACAGACCAATCGGCAGCAGGTAGGAAGATGCAAGACTGGAACCCACATCTCTCTATGATCCTGTGAAGTATACCAGTTTTCTGCCTTCCATTCTTATGCCCTCATCAGTGGCAGCTGGTAGCAGAGTTGCCAAAATCCAAGTGGGGGGTAGAGTTCTCCCAGAATTGCGACTCATCACTAGACTACAGAGATAAGTGTCCCTGGAGAAAATGGTTGCTTTGGAGGGAGGACACTATGGCATCAGCAGCAGCAGCAGCAGCATTAATTGCATTTATAGCCCGCCCTCATTCCCAGGAAGCTGGGCTCAGAGCGAGTCACAACATTAAAATTCAGTTAAAACATACTTTAAAATTATAAATTCCAAAACCAATACAATAAATACAGTAAAACAAGATGGCACTAATACAGGGTACAATCCTAGGCACTGGAGAAAACCTGGCCAGGCAGTGGATCCCCCAAACCAGGTCGAGGGGAGGATGGGGAGGCCAGCAACGGTAGTAATGGAGAAGAACTTGCGGCTGCCCTCAGTTGTAGGCCTGGCAGAACAGCTCCATTTTGCAGGCCCTGCGGAACTCATTTAGGTCCCGCAGGGCCCTGATGTTACTTGGAAGACTGTTCCACCAGGCCCGGGGCCGAAAAAGCCCTGGCCCTTGTCGAGGACAGCCGCACACTCCGCGGGCCAGGGACCACCAGAAAGTTGTTGTTCATAGAGCGTAACGAACATTACACTCCACTGAGGTCCCTCGCCTCTCCAAACCCCTCCTTCCTCAGCTTCCTTCCCCAAATCTCCAGGAATTTCCAACCTGGAGTTGGCAACCCTAGATGGTGGGCTTTGGGACTGGTAGGGTTGCAGGCAGGTAGTAGTGGGTAGGGCCATTGCCATCATGGCAAAATTTCTCTTTGTTGGTTTACTGGTGTCACCTGATTCCCCAAGCCAGGAGGCTTCTGCTGTTGTTTCGTCCTCTGGTCCACAGCCCCAGTTTTGCAGTGGATCGTCAAGGTTGCTGACTTGCAGCCTCACAGTGTCTGACACAAACTTGCTCCCTCCTGACAGCTGTACAGGAGTGGTCTGTTTCTTCAGTATTAAAGGCCACAGGGGAAGTGTATTATGACCTGAGGGTTTGTTTGGGTATAATGAGGCTAATTTAGGCCACATTCTATTTTATGATGTGCTTTGCATAATTTGCATGTGAGATAGATGCCAAGTCAGAGCTGGCAGATGTACTGCACACAGTCTGTGATATATATCCCAGAATTTGTAAATTCAAATATCGGGAGCTGTCCCTGGTTTCCCTCCCCCACCCCCAAACTCAGTTCTGTAGTGTTAATTTTCACCTTCCTGCTGCCTTCTGATCATTTTGTGCATATTGTCTTCATGTTGGCAGATATATCTCAACAGTCACTACCTCTGGAAACCTGATTTTTTTTTAAGTGCAATTTTTGGAATTTTAATGAGCTCATACTGCACAGCTGTACCTTGGAAAATGCTCGGCTATGAGGGTTTTATCTTTTGTTTTGCAGACTCATTAGCCATTCTTTTTGGCATAAGAAAAGGGACCATCTGTATTTTGGACTCTTAGTCTTGTGGTCTCATATACAGAGAACAGCTTATCCCATAATGTGAAGTTCTTCTTTTGGCTAGCTTCCCTGAAAAAGCCTTTATATTGTGCCCTCTAAATATATTTGTGGAGTAGCCAAAAGTGTATTTGCCTAGCATGATCTATCAAGCAGAAAATGCATTGTTTGGGCAACAGAAAATGGGAAAAACAATATAGATATTGATGTGCTCCCCCATTCTCATAGAGTCTGATAAAAGAATGAGGGAAGGAGGTTTGATTACAGCTTGCTTTATTGGCCAAGAAGTCATAACTGGGTGAGCCAGGATCCGGCAAACAGCTCTGCGATCCTGTCACACCGAGACAAGGCAAATGCAAGAGGTTTTACAGATGTTTGACATTCCAATACAACAATGATACATTTTCGTAACATCCGATTTTAGCTTGTCAATGCAACGTCATTAGTTTCTTCAGCGCATGCGCGAGCCTTGCTACATTAATGAATGGAGCCTGATTCCTTGAGAAAGCTCACAGCGTTCTCTTTGCAGAGCGATGCACAAGTTACCGAAGGGGAGGGGAAGCCTTTGGAATGTGTGTGTGTATGTGCTTGGCGCTAAAGGAAAGGGGGGCCACTGGGAAGCAGCTTCTGTGGTTTTGCTTGTAAGCAGCTTATGCATGTAGCTTGAGTGTATTTCTGAATGTGATGCAGGTATGATTACTCAGGCACAATAATATCATATGAGATATTAACTTTTTTATTGTGATGTATGCTTCTGTGAGGCAGAGTCCACATTGTCAGATGAGGCATTAGCCGCTACCTGTATATTCAGGCAGAGACATGCAAGGGTCATTTGCTGCTAATGCTGTTTTCTGTGGAATGTAACAATTTTATGGCCTTCTGTGCTTAAAAAGCTGTGTGTCGTTGGATACCATCATCAGATCTGCGTACAACATTTAAGCACAACACAGACTATACCAAGGCCATTTCTGCATTAAGTTTTGGCAATGTGTAATGAAACGTTTTGTTTTCTCGTGTTCGCACCATTTTCCCTCCATTTGGTATTGGAAACATTTTGTAATCGATTAATCTTCGTGTTATCTGCAAACACTTATACGATGAAGTTTCCTGAACCTTCATTTTAAGGGCAGCTTCCCCTGAGGTGCAGACATGATTAAGACACTATTTCTCCACCCCTTTGTTGGCAACACCTACTGCGTCACCTGTCTCCCTCCTTCTCCCCCTTCCCCCTCTCCTTCTTGTCCCCCCTCTCCTTCTGCCAATCATTTCCTGTTCATTCTAATTGTTTTTTATTAAATGGATTTGGACTATCGAAAGAACCTTGGAGTGTAGCCCATCTCCCTCCTTTGCAGGGGAACTGGGCATAGGACTGCAATCCTACAAAGAACGTAGGATTGTTTTCAGTGGAAGAGCCTGGGGGGGTGATTCTTTTGTTGTTTACTTTAATCGGCATCTCGCAGAAGCCGATTTTCAATGGAAGAGCCCATGGGAGGGGGGGTGATTCTGTGGGTGTTCACTGTAATTGGCATCCTGTAAGAGCACCAGCTGGTGGAATAGGTCAAGGCCCCTTCCCTGAGCAGGAGACCTGCACCTCACATGCTGTAGCTATTCCCACAGGCCCAGAGAACACCCACCAGCTTGGGGGAAGGGGGGGCTCCGCCATTCGCTCTCTCTGGCATTAAGCATTGGTTGCCTCATTCTGAGAGTATAAACAACTTGGGGGCAGCTTGTCAAGTTCCTGCCCTGGCTGCTTCGGCCTCAGCAGTGGGTTGTTTTCTTTGCCTGCTAATAAGAGGTGCCGCTCTTTGACACAGTTTAGGGCCCTTAACCCCTTTCTGTTAGTGGCCAAGAGTGGGGGGGAAGGCAATTTGGATCAGAGAAGCGTTTCCCTTTTTATTTCGTGATCAATTAATGGGGGCGAGATTGGTTGCAAGCACTGCCGATTTCCAGTGTGCAGCTTCCCTTCAAAGCCACCTTTCTGCCCTCCGTGTGTTACTAGTTTATTTTCATGTCAAATGAAAAATACATTTCACCCTTTTGTGCTGGGGCCACCAAGCCACTGAAGAGCCAGGTGCTGCTGCACCGTCCCCGAGCCCACTGTAAGTACCCCCCCCTTAGGATTGCGCTCTCAGGAATCTAAGTACCAATAGGATTTCAGGCAGCCACGCTGGCAATGTTTCACATACTGTTATGGAAAGTCCCCAGGCAGAGAAAGATCTTTCTCAACTCTGGAGGCCTGAGATCATTTTTGCTGGAGATGCCAGTAATGAAATCTGTCAAAAGTCTCCCGGTAAAAGGATTTCAGACAGTAGGGGTTGGGAAAGACAGCTCTCTGCCTGAGACTCTGGAGAGCTGCTGCCAACCAGAATAAATAATACTGAGCTAGATGGACCAATGGTTTGACTTGGTGTTAGGCAGTTTCATATATTAGTAGGTAGTGTGCCATCAAAACATAATTTTTTGAACATAGATGCTGGTTTTTCTTTTTTCTTTTCCTTGAGTGTGCAACTTTAATTTCTCATATGTCTTTAATCGCTGTAATAATTCCTGACTTTTAGTGGCTTCCATCTTCAGAGAACAGTACACTAATTAATTCATAATAGATTCAAGGCCTACAGAAAACTGCATCTCCTTGGCCAATGTCATTGTGGGTGCGTTACTGGAAGCCATTTATCTGACACAGATGTAATTTATTTTTTCTTCTGTCTCACAAAGAGTACTGTTTTCTTTGCAGAACACATAAAACCAAATTGCGGATCTCTGCCAAACATACCATTTTTTGTTGTTGTTATCAAGTCAGAAAAATATAGCGCTTTCTCGCCTTCTAATCTAGAGAGGTCATTCAAAGGATTTAGTCAGAAGATCCAGAAATGTAAAGGACTAGAAAATGAAACTTGCTGTGTAGAATCTGGCTTGTAGCACTGAAGGGGAGGATGGGGGCCTTGGTCAGAATCCTGAAGGTCTGATTCTGTGTTCCACTATACCACTGTTCACAAGTTACAGTAAAACACACATACAGTCCAAGTACAGTGTACTGTTGATTTTTCTTTATACATGCATTGAGTAATTCTCATGTTACCTTCAATAGCTGAATGTGTTATTAGAACCACAGATATATCCAAATACTGGTCCCGGGTTTCATTTGTAAAGTGAACACACCTTGTCTCTTTCTTACAAACAGATGCACATGTGTTCAGTGTAACATGTGATCAGGGCTTATGCAGTTGGTGGATCCCAGTATAAGGGCACAATTTACTCTCTTGCTCTGATGCTTTCACTTAGCCCTGCCTCCTGCACCAAGAATTACAATTGTTGGGCAATTGGCAAGACCCAAGGCCCACCATTGCCTCTAGACTCACTACAGCACAGCCGCTGTCACTGCCTGTCATCTTCATGTAGGCAAGGAGAGACAACTCTGTACTGAAAGGAGAAGCCATATGTGTCTAAACTTTAAAAAATCCCCCAATGTATTTGAGAACAGATTATAAAAGTGCTGCTGCTTCCATACTATGTGTTAGATCCAGTGGAAAAGTTCGTGGAAAGAGTTGGCAAAATAGATGTTTCTCTTCCTGCCCCAGCAGCTGCCTGTTTGCTCTAAAAATCCTCTGAGAGAGCTAGGAGAAATTTGCGAACGAAGTGCATGACAGTACGAGATGCTGCAACAATGAATCAGGTAAATTGCTTCCTTCTCTCTCTTCCATTGATGCAACCCAGGGGTCTCCAGTGTTGCACCTGTGAGCACCGTGGTGCCTGCCAACACCTTTCCTGGTGCCCACCAAGTGTTTTTAGAAAGTGGGTTGGGCCACGTCGGGCTGTTTCCCCAGCAGGGCTTTTAATTGGCTACTGGAGATCTGATTGGATACGCACATTGAAATAACGTTGTTTCAGTGCCAGTTCTACCACAGTGTTGGTTTTATTCTGTCTCCCTCCTCTCTCCCAGTGTGTTTTTTAAAATTACCCCTCTTCTCCATGCACTGGGGCTTGCTGTGTGTGGGCAGCTCCACCTCCTGCAGCAGCCATTTTTGTAGTTGCATGCAGCACCCTGTGTTAGAGTTCCAAAGTGGCCCACTTTGTTCAAAAAGCCTGGAGAACCTTTGACAGGCAGAAAATGGAGAAGATGACGCCTGATCTAGTCTACCAACTCCTATTAACTTTTGAATGTTATTGGAAATTATAAATCGTTATAATATTATTTTGGGTACAGTCAGATAAATAGCTAAAAGAGTGGTCTAATCGATTCTTATATTTCAGTCTGTGATGAATATTTTAGGTACAATTTTAAAGTCAACAAAAGGTACTTACACACATAGTGGTTGCCTATTTTTTCTTCCCTGCGTGAATCTGTAAATTGTTCAAAACTGAAACTGTGTTCATTCTAAGAAATGACGTAATCGGCCTTTCTGAAATGGTAAGTGGGAGCTGATAACCTTCTGTTCATTTACTTGTGTGTGTGTGTTGCTGCTCTGATCCTGGCACTCTCATAAGGAGAGACCCTCGTCTCCCTGTTCCAGTGCTGTGAGCTGAGCACCCTTGGGCCAGGACGCCGCACCCTCTGAAAGTGCTGTATCACCGTTGGTTAAAGCAGGAGTTCCCCAGTGGCTTTTGAAGATCAGGACAGGAGTGGGGGCCTTCTGATCATGCTGGTGCAACATGAAAGGGACTCCATACTTGCTAGCAGATGATGGGGGAATTTTTTTGTATGCAAATAAGAGGCTCACAGTTTAAAGCCTTGAATGTGAACCAAAGGTTAACGGGACTGAAGGAAGCTTCCAGCCAATCTGAAATGTCCCATTATGAAGACAAGAATAAATCAAATAAAATACTTTATTCTTGATTATTATTGTGTTCCAAATAAAATCATAAAGCCACACAGAAATTGTTGCGTAGGAAGCAGAAGCCCTGTTACTATAGTCCCCTCAGTTTGACAGATGAATGGAGGGGGAAGGGATTGGATCCGACCTGGTGTAGTGGTCAGAGTGTCTGACTAGCATTCAAGAGATGCAGTCAAATCCCCACTCTACCACAAAGCTTGGTATGACCTTGGGCCAGTACCTCTCTCAAACCTATCTTACAGAGTTGTTGTGGCAATAAATGGAGGAGTGCAGAATGATACGTACTGTTCTGAGCATTTTGGAGGAGGGGCTGGATAAAAGTGTATTAAAGAAATTTATAGTTGTGCCCACAGGTCTGCCTTCTGACTTTTCCAAGTTCAGGGGGAAAAAATGAACATTTTGCACATACAAGCGTATGCCCAGATGGAGCCCTGCCTCATCTGATCACTCAGAGAGCCTATTCATATACAGTTTTGTATGTATATGAGCTCTTTCACACTGTTAGTTAAATACATGGGCGTCAGGAAGAAGGAAGATGGATACAGTGGGTTGGTTCGAAACAGCTTTTCTGCTGATGAAAAGGGAAGGAGGGGGCATTTTTGACCTTCCAAAAGCTAGTGCTGGGAATCATGGGACCTGCATGGACAAAAATTATGTGAAATGGAGGCTGTAGTAACAGGAAGAATTGGGTGAGAGTGAGTGAAAAAGCAATCTTACGCTTCGCACATTTATCTGAATATGCCACTAAAAAACACAGGTAGGACAGAGCATCTTAACATTAGCACAGATCCTGGTAATTCCTGAAGCTGCAGACCTGGCGTTCTTCACCTGTAGAGAGCTCTTCTCCTGTATCATCTCAGTCCTTGCTAAATGATTCCAAACTGCAAAAGCACAAAAACATAATCCAAAAATCAGAATTATTTATGCAAAACTAGCCAATATAAGCACATCTGAACCATTTATGTTAGGCAGGTTCCCAAGTAAGTTTAGTAGGAAAGTGTGGTATGAAATATTTGAAAAATAAACTTTCTTCTAGGAAACCCATGGAGTAACTCCTCCGTCATAAAACATTTTGATTTGGACTTAGAAGCAAGCAAGTTCAGTCTCAAACATATTGGCATGAAAATAATTAGTTTCACTGAATAGGACTCCAATAGATTAAGCTTCAATAGATTATTCTTGCAATCCCAAACACATTTACGAGTGAATAAATCCAATTGAACTCAGTGGGATTTACTTCTGAGTAAACATGAATAGTACCAAGCTATAATCTGTTCATTTAATAGGTAGTAGACTGAATGGGGAAATTATTTATCAGTTAAATGACTATTGCCCTTGAAGAGTAGATGGTTTTAAAAAGTAGCCTCTGCTTATGAAAGGAATATGGAACTAAAACAGAAAACTCTGTATTCGAATATGTTATTTCAGAAATGTGATCATTTAAGATGTTAGAAAACAACCTCATAAAAAAAGTAACGTACAACTTTCACACTGGCTCCTACTGAGATGTAAATTCAATTTAAGAATAATCTTTACTGGGAGAAGGGGAATGTTATAAGAGACTATGACTTGTGTACATGTCATTGTTATTTGCTGGTGAATGGATTACATGCATAGAAGGTCAGACAGGACATTGATCATTAACCAGCTCTGAGGAATGCTTATAGTTCATTAGCAATAGTAGAGAGCATTTAGAGTATTTGACATGGGGGAATTAGGTTGAAATTGTTCTGTGCCAAAAAGCTTACTGTCATCCTGGGAAAGTCATCCTTTTGTCAGCCTGAACAATCACACAGAGTTGTTTTGATGATAAAATGATAGAATCATAGAGTTGGAAGGGGACCACCAGGATCATCTAGTCCAACCCCGAAATAGGATAACCTCATATATACCAGCCTGACCCTCTTGGAGGAAGGATGGGATATACATGAAAATAACTTGTATTTGCATTCTTGTCAAATTGAATTTAACAAGAAGGGCTTTTTAGTAGTGGCCCTGGATGGTGGACTTCATAATTCAGAAAATTGTTTGGGAGCTGGTATCAGTTGACCTGCATACTTGATTCCTGATATTTTTGCACTTGTTTTTACCTGCTTTAAATTGTTTTATAGTGGTTGTTTTGATATTAGCTATAGTTGTAAGCTACTTTGAGCTGTACACTGACGTGAGATGTAAGTATTTTAAGTAAATAAATAACAGCTTGATTCTGATTCCGTTTTACCAAGTAGCCAAACCCAGCTCATACTACCCATTAGACATTAGTATTTGTCATGGCAAGCAAACACAAGCAAAGTAGTGTTTCAGAGTTGGCCGGCATCATGCTGTTAACAAGGTTTTTCCTAACTACTTTCTCCACAGAAAAGGTTGAATTTACTGTTGTAGGGTGTTTTGATGGGATTAGTCACTTAAAATGTTCAGGAAATAAATCAACATTTTTCCTTGGTGGACTGTTAAGAGGAGTAAATATTACTTTTTCCTCATGCATCAGGTGAAGTCTGTAAAAAAAAAAAGAATGATCATCGTAGACAGCCTACAGACAATGTCTATTCACTGCTGCTGCAGTGCAAATGGCAGAGTCACTCTTGGGGATATTTAGGAAAGAGACTGCAAATAAAACATGAGGTACTGTTATGCAATTGTAGAAATTTGTGGAAATGTTTTCAGTAGTTAGAGGGGAAATCTATTTGACATCTGAAATATTGTGTTCAGTTCTGGTCCTTCCATCTCAAAAGTAAAGCTGGAAATGGGACGGAAAGGGGAACCTAAAATGATCCAGGGTGCAGGGGGGTATTGTCCTTAGAAAGAAAAGATTCAGAGAATAGGGTTTTAAGTTTAGAAAAATGAAGATGCAGAGGGACATCAGAGACGTTTATGAAATTATGAACAATTTAGAGTGAATAGAGAGTATTTTCTTTCTTTACGATTCAGGTTATGCAGTGAAATTGATTTGCTGTGTGATAGGTTCAGATTACATGAAAAGAAGTAGTTACATGAAACTCATAATCAGCCTATAGTTCCTCACGAAACTCAAAATCTCCTCTAAAAACTCATAAGCACGACTGTAGAATGTTCGATGTTCACTAGCACAGATGCTAAACTCCTCATGTTTGCAGGCAATGTACCTCAAACTACCAGATTGTTGCAGGGGCAGACAACAGGGGATAGCTGTCATCTTCAGCCATTACCTGTTTATGTACCTCAGGAGTAGCAAGAGGGGAGACAATGGTAGACTTTAGATGGACCTCTAATAGATACAGCCAGTCACAGCTTCTTTTTATAGGGGTTGATTTAAAAAAAATATATTATCTGGTAGTGAAACACAAGGCCAGCAATACTGTAAAAAGTGGCAGGTTTCTTTATTTGTTTTCATGGATGCTCAAGTGAATGTCTGATTCAGTATAAGGCAACCTCATGTGTTTATGTGTTCATGACCAAATGTCTGGCTCATTAGGAGGAAGTTTCATGTTTGACCGTCTATGTTTCTTTACTACATTTATAGTAGTACAGCCTTTCTCCGCAATGGGGACCCAAAGCGACTAGTTACTAGTGTTACTAGTATGGTGTGGGAACTCGACACAAAGGAGTAGCTTTGTGTCTGCAGTAATGCCACAAAGGTAATCCATGAATCACTTTTTTAAGGTGCTTTATTATTTTAAGAGATATGTGAATTCAGCCTCAGAGTTGTAACACAATATACCTGGATATTTTTATTTAAAATTACTACCTGGATGGAAGATATTTACTAGGAGAAGGACAATGGAACCCTTCTTACTACCCTCACCATTGTGGTAGTTTCTGACAGCACTATTTAAGTGGTCATAGATTCTAATTTTAGTGTGTGTGTGTGTATGTTTTAAATGTAAGCTATTCTTCTCATTCCCACACTCTTTTTCAGTATTTGATGCTAAGGAGTGTTTCAGAAAGAAATACATTAATGCCTTCTTGAACTTTAAACTTCACAGACTATATGTACGTTTTGAATTTTAATGCAGATGATACAACTACTAACCATATGGAAAATCTGTCATATAATTTAGTACTGATTTAAGATTAACAATATCTGCTTTCTCAAACCTCTTTTTGAGTGTGATGTTATCTCTCTTTTTTTAAAAAATCTATGATTTTATGAACAATTAATTTCAGGAGTTCAATACTCCATCATCATACTTTTCACCAGTTCTCTATTGAACTACTGAAACAGATATCTACTTGTTTCTTACCACCTGAAGCAGAAAATTGACTACATTCTTGATCAAAGCTGCTGCCTTTCCTGAGCACAAAAGATCTGGCCACTGTGGTACAGGCCTAAAGAAAGAACTGTGATAAACCCAAATCAGGCATCCATAGAAACCAAAATCAAATTGACCAAGCTCTAAATGTTGCAATGACTGTGATGGGAATGCCAAATAACTATACAGAAAAGGAATAGAAAAAATTAAGTGATTTGATCATGAAATCCCTCCATCACTGACCTTTTAAAACTGAAGAGAGATGATTGAAATGCTTAGAATTCTGTCAAGAAGGGTTTGGGTATACCAAAGGATGCCCAGGATTGTTGAAGCTTTGGAGATACCTGACAACCCTTTTCAGTGAAAAGTGAACGCTAAGGATATATCCATTTTGGAATTACCTCAACTGTCTAACTTCAAAGCAAATGTTAGGGGACACATCTGTGGGAATATGAATCTTGACCACACAGGAAAGCAATTCTACCTCTAGCTAAAATGGGCCAAACCAGATATCATGAGAGAAATGCATGACTCTCATCTCCAAGATTATCTCATAATCCTGTTGCAGGTACTTGCGGGGGGGGGGGGCACTTGCAAGGGAGCATCAGAAAATGAGAGGGGTTATTGTAAGTTTACTGCTCTTCTTTCTCCCTGTCTGTTGTTAAATATCCCACCTGTCTTTTCCCCCTCAGCCCAAACAAGAAGTTTCCCTCCAAAATTGGAAGGTGGCCTTGGTGGTAACATATGTAAAGGAGAATCAGTATGTTTAGGGGAGTTAAGCTTTCCATTTTTCTTTCAGATCTTCCCTTACACGTGATCCTCAGATTCTTCATTTCTATTATCTCATGTATGAGACCTCACATTTGCTGAGAAAAAGTCTTAATTTCTTTGGATTCTGCCCAGAAGCTGCAGAAGCCTTATTAGTTGGAATCTTAATGAGTCCAATAACATTTGAATCCCCTTGCAAATGAGGAAAGGCTGAAAGATTGTTATAATTTACAGCATCCACAGATAATAATGAATGCATTTATATTAAAGAGCCAGTCCTAGGCTCATTTAATTCCAGAATATCCTAAACATCATGAGGTCTGGTGCCTTCACCTGGACCAGAAGAGGTACACAATTTAGCTAAGGGACTTTGCTGTAAGCTTTCAAGTTATATGCTGTAGTACAACAACACAGTCATCCCATGATAGCCTGCCTACATGAATAAATACCCACAGACAGTTCATACTGGTGCAAATTAAAAAGACTCAGCTGGATGACCCTTCAGAAAGCATAAATGTTTCAAACATCTCCTTGGAAGTTAAATTATCACTTAGCAGCACCATGGCTATACGCTAAAGTCGTTTTGTAGCCATTTTTAGGGTTTGAAACTCAATTCAATAACTTTAATACGGTCCAAGACCAGCAGATTAAAAATATATATACATAGTTCAAAATAACGACTATATACACCAATAAATATTTGATAAAAATAGTCACTCACTCATGGGGGAGCCATTAAGAACATGATTTTAAAATAAGATACATAATTGCGTCAATATAAATAAAAGTCACTCATCCCTTGAGTTCAACCCAGGCTCGCCTACTCTTCATAGCTCGCCATCCAAATTTGGCCACTTTAAAGGTTAGCTCCATGTTCTTATCTGAGAGCATGTTAGAAAGGCAGATTGCTTTGGATCTCCCTGGGAAGCCATCTATTACAGAGGAGATGGTTTCACGTATCTTGCTATAGATTTTACAGTCAAACATGACATGATCGAGGGTCTCTATACTCCCATCAGAGCAAGGGCACAGACGTTCACTGTAAGGCAACTTTTTATATCACCCTTCTGATATAGCTGAAGGAAGAGCATTACAGCGCATCAGAGTAAAGGCCCTCCTGTAGTGAAGTGGGTAAGATATGACATTGGGGCCAAGATGGTACGAGTGCTTCGGTTGTAACACACATTATTAACTCTGTTTAGGGTACTTCCAGACAAAAATAAATTGCATGTGTCAGTCGAACTGGATCGGCATGCTTAACACCTTCAAACTCACCTAATCTTCATTCAGACTGCTGCTAGTTAAAATGAAGAAGCAGAATCAAAGGGGTAATAGCTTGCAGTATTATCAAGTCAATCAACCTGGGCTTCCTGCTCATTTGTCTTCCTTCTTTGATCCTTCTGGTGCTAGAGAAGCTGCCATTTGGAACTGTCCTTAGAAGAAGCACAGGTACTTATTTCACCTAATGCTCCATGATGGATCTGACATTTTTTCTGCTGCTATTTCTCACATTCAGAAGGAACAGCAATTTCTGCAAAACCGGCAACAGGGAAGGTATTGGATGGGAAGGGGAAAACACTGCTGTAAAAATATTCTTCAGAAATCAGCTTTGGACAATGTTGCTGTGTATATGTATACAGTCAAACTCGAGGGAATAGACAAAATTGTGAATCCCTGTGAATACTTAGCAATTATAGCACCATAATCTGTATTACTAAATGTAGGATAAACAGGGAGTTCCTTGAGCTAGTTACACACATCTTAAAGCAAAATGCTGTCTGCTCAGGACAAGAATTTGGCCAAGTACACCTGAAACAGAACAAGGCAATAGAGAGGATTGTACTATTTCACAATACAGCTGGGAGGATCACATTTTTAAATGCTTTGCCATGTTTTAAAGAAGACTCCCAGCAAATAAAACCTGGGAAAGCATTGAAAGGTATTCCCTACTTACAAACAGTTTTTTAACAGAAGGAAGAATTCATAATTTAACTCTCCACCTGCACTCTGACGTGGTACAGTCCACTCCATATCACCTCATTTTGCTTCAAACGTAGACCCAACCATAGATATCTGACAATAAGACTTCTAGGAGCTCATCTCTTCCTGTTCTTTCCTTTTCCTGCTCATTCAAACACGAGTGCAAAGTATAAACAATGTGAGACAAAGTAGTTCAGAAGCAACTGTGAAACTCTGGGTCATAATATGAAATGACCAGGGGCACAGATGGCATTATTATCAAGTGGACTGGTGTATCTTCAAAGTGCATGCTTGGCAATATCTTAACGGATGTTGCTTGGCAACAGCTTAAAGGAGTCATCCTAAGGTTTTCAGCTTCTTTGATAATCTGGTCTTATTCCACTTGGGAGGACTGCAGGCCAGAATTCATATCCTTCTTGCAAAGATTGAAAAGAACATTACTCAGTTTTCTGTCTCACTATGGTTAGTCTGAAGTCAGGAATAAACTGTAATGCTCTGAAATGACAAGGAATCTTTCTTGAGTGGGCAATTCCCCTACAAGGGTGAAGTTGAGACAAGTGCTTGGTATATATGGTGTCTGAGAAGCAACAGTTTTGCAGCTGGAATGGGCAGAAAGTGCTGTGATTTTGCTGAAGGTGAATCACCTTGGGGTACAAGATCAGATAGGAGGTACCTGATCTGCTACCTTGTAGGAATACCTGTTTACTTCCTTTTATTCGCAATTTGTATACAAAGCAAATATTACAAAGATACTGTAAAATCTAACAAAAAAGCCACATAACATCTTTTAATAAGACCATCCAAAATTACACAACATAGTATGCAAGCTCTCAAGTTCTATAGAGCACTTTGTCAGATTCTAATGGATTTTAAAGGGAGGGAGGGAAGATATTTTAGGGCATGATCATAAGGCCTCTGCATATTGGATAGAATCTTTTATTGACTCCTAATGGATGTAGGGTGTGGCTGCAGCCATGACATTTTGGGAAGAAGTAACAAAAGAAGGATGTCAGGCAACTGAAAGCACAAAGATCAGCAGCTGATCAAATGATTCTCTGACATCAGATGAAACATACAGCTCAAAAGACTGAGAGCACAAGAAGCAATTCAACAAGGACAAGTGCAAAGTTCTACATCAGGGTAACAAAAATGAGAAACATGCATATTGAATGGGGGATACACTTCTGGGTAGCAGTGTGTGTAAACAAGATCTTGGGGAATGGGTAGACCATGAGCTAAACATGAGCAGCTAGTGTGATGCAGCAGCAAAAAAGGCTAATGCGATCTTGGGGTGTATCAACAGAGACATAACATCCAAATCACAAGATGTCATAGTTTTGCTGTATACTGCATTTGTCAGGCTGCACCTGGAATACTGTGTGCAGTTTTGGAGGCCTCACTTCAAAAAGGATGTAAACAGAGTGGAGCCGATGCAGAGGAGAGCAATAAGGATGATCAGGGGCCTAGACACCAAGCCCTATGAGGAAAGGCTGAGGGATCTGGAAATGCTGAATGTGAAGCAGATGTTGAGGGGGAACATGATTGCTCTCTTTAAGTATTTGAAGGGCTGTCATTTAGAGGAAGGCAGGGAGCTCTTCCTGTTGGCAGCAAAGGATAGGACTCATAGTAATAGGTTTAAATTATGGGTGGAAAGGTACCAGCTGGATATTAGGGGAAAGTTTTTTTTACAATGAGAGTAGTTCAACAGTGGAATCGTCTGCCTAGGGAGGTGGTGAGCTCCCCCTCACTGGCAGTCTTCAAGCAGTGCCTGGAAAACACTTGTCAGGGATGCTCTAGGTTGATCCTGCATCGAGCAGGGTTTGTACTAGATGGCCTGTATGGCCCCTTCCAGCTGTATGATTCTATTAAAATACCATGGTAGTCCTTATGTTAACAGTACTGGGAAGGTAATTTTAGTAGATTGCAATTCAAACATGATGTTGTTGTTTTTTAATACATGGGGATCATCCCCAAATACAAATTCTTCTTTGACCTGGCCCAAATAGAACAATGGATGAAAAAGGTGTTGTAGTCCAGGGTAAGAAAAATATCTTCTTTTAAAATTTGCCAATTAAATCATGGTACACGAGCATTTGGCATTACTAGGATTTGATAGGACAAGCAGTGCTTATCTTAGCCAATTTATAGTAAAGTAGAAAAGGCATTTCTGGGCTCTTGAATTTTACACTGATAATGTGGGAACCAGGTAAAAATGTACCCTAATGGAATCTGCCACCTGAGCAAGTGCTGCTTGTCAAATATAGACCATGGCTCAGTGGTAGAATGTGCTTTGTATGTAGAGGATCCCAGATTTTATCCTGTGTATCTCCAGCTGAAGGATCTTAAGCACAGAGATTGAGAAAATCTTTTCTGTACCTCAAAGCTTGGAGAATGACTGCTAGTACTAAGATAAATAAATCCAAGTATTTGGGTAAAGGTAGGTTGTGTAAAATAGAAGAAACACCACTGTAGATTATAAAATCAGGTCCAGCAAATTATGCCTTTTAGGGGGGCATTTCCCCTATTATATAGAGGCCAACCCAGATTTGCCACTGATCATACAGCCCCAGGGAACCGTAGCCAATCAGGAAGTGCATCTGCTTGATAGACCATGTTTTCAAGCATGTGCTTGTTGCATTCATACTTCACATTTTCAGAAGTGCACTTGAAACATCTTAAGTGTGCATCTAAAATATATTCTGTAAAGTGGCCCATAAAAAAGGTGATACATGGGAAGCTTCCAAGTATTTTTGCTGGAAGGATAACAGATAACAGCAACACAGTCTGCAATCCTAAGCACACTTTTCTGAGAGTAAGCCCTACTGAATAAAATGGAACCTACTTCCAAATATGCCTCCTTTGGACTACTGCTGTAAACTGGAAGAGTTTCTGGTGATTCCTAGAGAGCGTAATATCATGTCCATGTTTTCATAGGAAGTGACATGACACCTTTACCCAACGGTGATTTTTTAATTTTGTTCCTACCGCTGGCTGCTGGAGTACCGGCGGGCAATGGGAGCTTGGAGCGTGAGATGTCCTACCACCAATGGAAAAACGGCAGACATAAGGAAGGATAACTGACGGAATGCCAAAGAAAACAAAAGTCTTCACACACTGGCAAAAATGGCAACAGAATGGTTCAGTCAGGTCTTCCCGGGGAAAGAGTTTCAGAGTTTTGGTGCCATGACTGAGAAGGCCTTCTTCTGGGTTGCATCCTTCTAATCTCAGAAGGCAGCAGCACTCAAAGCAGGGCTTCAACCAGAGTGGTCATGTAGGTTCCTAAGGGATTAGGTGGTCGTTTCAGGTATGTTGTTCCCAAGCCATATAGGGCTTCAAAGGTCAAAACCAGTCCCTTGAATTGTGTCTGAAAAGAGATTGTAATGTGGGCCCTACAACCAGCTCCAGTCACTATCCAGTTGAAGTTTCTGAACACTTTACAAGGGCATCCCCACACAGAGCACATTGCAATGGTGTAATCCAGATGTAACTACAGCATGCACCACAGTGGCCAGATCTATTATGTCCAGGAAAGGCCACAGCTGGCTAAAAGGCACTACTGGCCACTGTTGCAGCCTGCTTATATAGCAGTTTGCCTGAGTCCAAAAACATCCCCAAACTGTAGACCTGTTCCTTCAAAGGGAGTGCAGCCTCATTCAGAATGGGTGACACTTAAAATCCTGGCCAGACCTTCTGCTCACCTGTAGCACTTCCATCTTGTTGGGGTTAATCTTCAGTTTATTAACCCATGTCCACTACAAAACTGCCTCTAGGCATTGGTTGAGGGTTTTTACAGCCTTCTTGGGATCAGCTGAAAGTGCAAGGTAGAGCTGAGTGTCATATGCATATTGATGACAACCCAGCCCAGATCTCTGGCTGACCTCAACCAGGGGTTTCATGTAGATGTTGAAGAGCATAATGGGCAAGATGGAGCCTTGTGGGACCTCATAGGCCAAGAGGCTGAGCAGCAAACCCCCAGCATCACCTTCTGAAATCTACCACCCAGGTAGAATCAGAGCCAGTCCAGAAAAATACTGTGATCGATTGAAAGCCACTGAAAGATCCAGGAGAACCAAGAGTCACACCTCCTCTGTCCACCTCCCAGAGTAGGTCATCCACCAGGGTGACAAAGGCTGTTTCAGTTCCATAACCGAGCCTATGACCAGATTGAAAAGAATCCAATCAATAATGTGGCACCTATATTGAATGAGAAAGCCAGTTCAAGCATCAGGGGTACATTATTTTGAATTTGGTAATTCTAATTCAGCATTTTCACTGATTAGATCCTCCCTTTAAAGGAAAATGGTAACCTTTAGATCAGCAACAGAATGCTCTGGAAAACTGACATATTCCCCATTTATTATATTGTCGAAGGCTTTCACGATCAGAGTTCATTGGTTCTTGTAGGTTATCCGGGCTGCGTGACTGTGGTCTTGGTATTTTCTTTCCTGACGTTTCGCCAGCAGCTGTGGCAGGCATCTTCAGAGGAGTGGCAGGCATCTTCAGAGGAGTAACACTTGTGTCTCCCCATTTATTCTTTTGTGTAGGGACTGCCCTGCTTTTCCAATATAGAGAGCTGAAGGGCGTTTCTGACACGTTATCGGTGCAATCTTATGGAGAGTTACTCCAGTGCAATTTATGTAAGGAAGTTTTGTAATGGCCTATGGCTAAACAAATAAACAAATACTCCTCCTCCTCCAGTGCAGTCCTATGGAGAGTTACTCCATTTCAATAGACTTAGACTGGAGTAATTCTGAATAGGATTGTGCTGCATGGCATATATTAAATTGGAGGATGAGCATGTGACTGAGCCCAAAATGATAAGGCTGATGCTATCTATGACAACTATGGTCTCATTCCTGGCAGAATGTCATTTTAAAACTTTTTATTTCTTGGAATTTTGCAAAACAATAAATAAAAATAACAATACAATAAAATTAATTTTAAAAAAGGACAATGGACAGGAGGTGCCCTCTAAAATCTACTAGTGTCAAAATGTCATTCTGATGAAGAACTTGTGGGTGTCTGAAAGTTTTCAAAACTAGAAGTGGTGTTGCCCAGAATTTATGTATCTGAATACGCAGATTAATAGAAGTGGTCTTGATTCTGTATCTAGTATTAGGTACAAAGTCAATCTGCACCAGCAACTGCGTAAAACTGACCTACTGAACAGAGTGCAGTTGACAGGTATCTGCAAGGTTGCAGACCAGAGCACAGGTAATTTTCTTGTTTCCTTTTGGCCAGTTTGAACCAATCGGACGCTGCGACCAAAACCGTGAGCCAATGGGTGCTTCCTTGGACGCGGGCTGCTGGAAATGTTGGTGTCGCTTGACCAATCCCAAGCAGCTCCTGCCTCTCGCGTGCGCCCACCTCCTCCTATTCCGAGGGGAGGAGGGCGCTTGCTTCAGCAGGAAAGGAGGAGCGGGGAGACGCTGGGCAGCCGCTGCGCCTGTCCGTGCGCGGAGCCAGACGCGAAGGCGGGCTGCGGTGCCTGCCGCGGCCGCCCTCCTCCCTCCCTCCCGCTGCCCCTCCGGCGACATGGCCGGGCTGAGCAGCAGCGCCTCGGGCTTCGGGCGGTGCAGCCACGCCGTGCTGCGGGCTCTGCCCGAGTCCCTGTGCCAGCACGCGCTGAGGCGCGAGACGGGCACGGAGGTGGACTTCGCGCGCGCCGAGCGGGAGCACCAGCTCCTGGCCGGCGTGCTGAAGACCAAGCTGGGGCTGCAGGTGCTGGAGCTGCCCGCCGACGAGAGCCTGCCGGACTGCGTCTTCGTGGAGGACGTGGCCGTGGTGTGCGAGGAGACGGCCCTCCTCACGCGTCCGGGGGCGCCCAGCAGGAGGAAAGAGGTAGCGCGCGGCGCGGGCTGGGGCGCGGGGCGCAAAAGGCTTCGGCAAGAGCGGAGGGGAAGAGTTGGCCCCGCCCTCCCTCTCTCCCTCCCTCCCGCCTTCTCTGGGATAAGCGAGTCAACTCCCCATCCCAGCAAAAGGTGTGGAGACGGGGAGCAGGGAAGGGGAGCGCCTCGACGGCGCCGGCAACAGCGGCGCCAGCTTCTGCCGCTGCACCTTGGGATGGGTCGGGCCGCCGCCCAGGACGGCCAAGGAGGCGGCCGTTACCTCTCGGTGACTTTGAGCGAAAACGCACGGTGGCTTGAGCCTCCTTTCTTCCCTGTTCCAGCCAGGGTTCAGCCAGGATCGAACGCACGAACGTTCGAACGTTCGATCCTGGCTGAATCCTGGCTGGAACAGGGAAGAACGTTCGTGCGTTCGATCCTGGCTGAACGTTCTTCGAACGTTCGTGCGTTCGATCCTGGCTGAATCCTGGCTGGAACAGGGAAGAAAGGAGGCTCAAGCCACCGTGCGTTTTCGCCCAACGGTGGGGCCCGAAAGGAAGGCTTGTGGAGGGTGCTAGGCGTGGGCTGAAAGGGGGGTGGGGGGAGGGTGCAAAGAGCCCTGCGCGCCTCTTCCCTGAAGGCGGACTTCTTCGGGCGCGCTGGGTGTGGAGTGCGGTGCTGTAAGGCGTGGCAGGCTGAAAGGAGGGGAGGCGGGAGAGAGAATGGCAGAGCGCAGGAAGAAGATGCCCAGGGCAAATGCCGCCTCTCTGGTGTCCATCGCGGACTCAGAAGCCCTTCCATCACTCCTCTTTCACCAGGCTTGCGCAATAGCTGCAAATTGGGCTTGAGGGGGGGGTGGGGGTGGGGGTGGGGGACGAAATATTTCTGAAGCTAGCATTGCCTTGTAGTGAATCTCAGTTTTCATCTGGTGCTGGTGGTGAGGGAGAGATACTGAGCCCAGATGCGTTGGGGAGGGGGGTGGAGGCTTGTTTTAGAAATGACTGCAGTTCGACTGGTCTGAAAGGATAATTTGGCTCCTTTCTTTGCATCCTCCTCCCAGTTTAGAAGCAATGAGGGTTGTTGTTGTTTTTTTAATAAGTGAGAGGGAACAAGATCTTGCACATATGCTTTTAGGGAGTACCAATGGCTTTTGTTTCAGAGTAAATCACAGCAGGTTTCTTTTTAATGAAGTCAGATCAAGGGTAATGCGCATCACATTTATCACAAATATTAAAAACCTCAGGAATCTTCACAAGAATTTTTTAAAAATTCTACCCTTGCATGAACAGTAGGAAAGTTGGGTGTGGATATTACTGAAGAGACACATTTTCTGCAAATTCTGAACAAGGTTCTTTAAAACACAGATTGATATGCCTTTGGAAGTACAGGGAACAGCCATTTGAATTAACCTTAATATAGTTTGTCTTTGAAAAAGTGCACACATTCTCTTTATTAGCCTGATGGCTCATTGAAGGCATATTGTATTTCTGCCCACAACTACAAAAAGTTGAAAGATGCTTTATCAGCCATACCAGTATAGATTTCTGTTTGGTTTAACTAGAATCTGTGGCTTGTTCAATTCTTTAACAGTTTTCAGTCCTCTGGTAACTTGAAATGAAAACTAATGTGCACAGCTGTGCTATCTTTAAATGAGGCGTAGTCTTTCTGCAAGAGACTCTTCAGCTGCAGATATGAAACCCTTGTGTCCTGAATTCATACAAAATTAATAATTCATGGTTTCTTTGAGTCATAATATTCTTAACTGAACATGACGTTGGGCAGGTGTATTCACCATATTAAGTATAAGATTCCTTGCATAATCACACATTGTAAAGGCTCAGATTGAGAAATAGTGATTATTTTTGTATTTTACTTGTATGTAAGATACATAAATATCTTACAATATTTATGTATCTTACATAAATACAGACTTCACTTACTAATTAGGTCAAAACACATCTGTTAAGAGTTCTTTCCTTCCTTGAGTGATTTTGTGTAATTTTGGGGTCATCTTTAGACTCCATGTAGGAAAATCATTGAAGTAGATGGCTCTGTGGGAACATGTGAGCTAATTTATTTTCATTTTACTTTGTGATGTGTCTTCCATTTTAGATGATCATACAGATTTTCCATAGTTTGCTTTAGGACTGTGAAGAGCTCCAAAAGGATCTCTTCAAACTGGAGGAATCGGCATTAAAATGACAAATGAGATTCAATGTGAGCAAATGTTAAGTGATGTTTATTGGGGCAAAAAATCCCAAGTTCACTGATGGGATCTGTGCTGGCAGTGACAGACCAGGAAAGGGATCTTGGGGTGGTAGTGAATCACTCGATGAAGACGTCAACCTAGTGTGCGGCTGCTGTGAAAAAGGCAAATTCCATGCTAGCCATAATTAGACAAGGAATAGAGAAGAAAACTGCTGCAATCATACTGCCCTTGTACAAATCTAAGGTGAGACCACACTTGGAATACTGTGTACAGTTCTGGTCACCACACCTAAAAAGGGTATTGCAGAGCTTAAGAAGGTGCAGAAAAGAGCAACCAAAATGATCAGGGCATTAGAGCAACTGCCCTATGAGGAGTGGTTAAAACGCTTACCATAGTGCTGTTTAGCTTGGAAAGAAGGCAGTTAAGGAGAGACATGATAGAGGTCTATAAAATTAGGCACGGTATGGAGAGAGTGGATGGGGAGAAACTTTTCTCCTTCTGTCATAATACTAGGACGTGGTGTCATCTGCTGAAGCTGGAGGGTGAGAGATTCAAAACAGATAAAAGGAAGTATTTCTTCACACAATGCATAGTTAAATTGTGGAACTCCCTGCCTCAGGATGTGGTGATGGCTGCCAACTTGGAAGGCTTTAAGCGTGGAGTGGACATGTTCATGGAGGAGAGGGCTATTCGTGGCTAGTAGTAAAAATGGATACTAGTCATGATGCATACCTATTCTCTCCAGGATCAGAGGAACATGCCTATTCTATTAGGTGCTGTGGAACACAGGGAGGATAATGCTGCTGCAGTCACCTTGTTTGCGGGCTTCCTAGAGGCACCTGGTTGGCCACTGTGTGAACAGATTGCTGGAATTGATGGACCTTGGTCTGATCCAGCATGGCTTTTCTTATGTTCTTATGTGTGCTGTAGTTTGGTGCAATTTTTATTAAAGTTCCCACATATAAGTTGGAGCAAATCCAAGTATATTTTGCATCATTCGGTTTTGGTGTGCTGAAGTGCCCCATGAGCTGTAATTGGTTTCCAGGGCATAAGACAGTCATGTCGGGAACCACCTAAGCAATCGGTTCAGACAGGCAGGGAGGAGATCAGCCAGCCAGAAAATGAAATAAAAGCAGTCAGCAGAGTCTGATTTGGGAAATGGCTGAAACAGATTAGCAGCTAAGAAAAACTGGGCTGTTTAATAATACAACAGCAAAATATAGCAAACGTTGTCCATGCAGTACCAGCTGCTGAAAATCAGCAAACAAAAAAGTATATTGCATGAGTGTTATCCAGAGACTGTTGTGGAAGTCCCATAGGAATTATACAGCATTTCACATATTTGAAAAATGTACCATTGACTTCTATATGATGAATTTACATCAGAAATGACAGAATTATGTGCAGCAAGATAATTGTTAGTAAGCTGTGAGAAAGACATTGAAATCTCCTGTTAATTCAAAGTACCCAGAAAGTGCACCACAAAGTGTTTCATTTCTGCATAGTTCATTGCTCAGGCTTTGCATCCTTCCAGACAATGTCTGCCAATACCAGGTAATTTCCCATGTAACAACACTGAAAGTCAGTGTGCTTGTGTTATTTGGTTACTGCTGATGAAGAGATATGACAGAATTAGCAAAACTCACAGGAGATTTTTCCTACAGCACTCTGCATTAGTCAAGCTCTTGTTTTGCTTCCTTCCAGTTAAAGGGCAGACCCAGAACAGAAACTCTTGCAGATGTATAGGGCTGGGGTCTGTGCAGGCCTCACAGTTCTACACATGTGCTAAATGTAAACCTTTTAAGGTACATGAGTGGGGTCCTCAAATTACAAGGCAGAAAAACTGTGTTCTGGCTTACACCCTGTGTTAGATGTAGTCAGCTATTGGTCCCTAATCCAAATAAGGTCCCTTTAAGGGTACAGCATACCTTTGCCAGTTACAACTCTTTCTCCTTTTCTTCTTTTTACCAGAAAACAGACATCTCAAACACCACTGGGGAGATTATATCACTAGGGATGAGTAAGTCAAGGAAGAGTAGGCTATCCAGAATCCATAAAAAGCATGCATGGTTATTACAGAGAAGCAATTTCACATATCTAGTTTCACTTCATATTGCCATCAACAGGAAAAGGGGAGAATTGAGAGAAAGTGAAAAAGGAGGGAGAGAAGATGAGAGACTGGAGTGAAAAGAAGCAGGGCTAGATAGTTGGGGCACATGTGAAGAAGGGTGCGCCTGTCTTTATCTTAGAGTGATATGTTAACCTATTATCTTAACTGTACAAGACTGCTGAAGGTATAACATGTATGTTATGGTAAGGTACTGGTCTAATTCTTTTTTATTCATTGAGGTGTTTATAAGTAACTGATTATTTATTCTTTAAACCCGTGGCCTTCTTTCTTCTTCAAACAAGACCTCAATGATGGTTACCCCCTGAGCAAGTGACATTTTAGCATTCTTCTTTTCTTAATCTGACAGGACAGTAGATTTAACCTAATGCTGTAGTGCAGGAGTGTCAAGCTCATTTGTTACGAGGGCTGGATATGACATAAATGTCACTTGGCCGGGCCGGGCCATGCCTCACCAGCCCAAATCGGGACTGGCGGGGGTGGCTGCCTTGGCTGGTTCGCGGGCCGGATAAGAGCTCTCAAGGGGCCAGATCCAGCCCTTGTGTTGCATGTTTGACACCTCTGCTGTAGTGGGTATCTTATGGGTACTTGCACTGCTCTGTTGTTTTGTGCTGGCCAATGGCCGTAACAATAAATGTATGTATCTAGTAGGTATCTGGTATGTTCAAATAAATTGGAAATTCGTGGGGGAAATATGAGTACTGATTATATATAGTACAGCCTAACTAAAGTACAAACCTCAGGTTTAGATAATACGGTTCTTATTACAGACCCACCACTTCAGCGGTGGGGCAGCAGAAAGGCAAAGCACAATACATGTTGGAGTGAAATGGCCACAATTTTATTAGTTACAGCTGATGGAACCCTGGTGCGGCATAGGGGCAACAGCATTGGCCAACCCGCTTGCCAACCATTTAACATTGCATTAAAATTTCTTAGTTGCTCTAATCAAAACAAACACAAAATTTTGAACTGTTAACTTCAAGATTAAATACAAAACCAAATGTCTTATCCATTTCTTATGAACCTAACTTCATAACAAAATCTAGGAAACTTCATGCTTAAGGAATGCAGCCTGGTATTCAGGTGCAGGTGATTGATTTATTAACTGTGGGGATCCTTATGTTTAGAGCATGCTGAATTATTGTTGAAACTTAAAATCATGCCAGATCTTTCACAAAAACTGTCTGGCGGTACACCTCTCCCCAAGTTTTTAAATCTCACCTAAAACTTTCCATCTACTGTTCTACACAGGAGATGGGGGAGACTGTTTGTTAAGGAATTAAACACAAAATTACATAGTTGCATTTATAGAATTCACAGTGGAACAAAGGTATTGAAGAGCAAATGTCCAGCTGGTATGTACAATATTAAAGGAATAAACTGTTGACTGTGAGCTACTAGCAAGACTCGGATGTAATAGTGAATTTGCATGTACAAGACATTCTAAAATGTCCATTTAATTATTATCTTGGGTCAAGGAAACTTGAAAAAGACATTATAGACCGGGGTGTCAAACATAAGGCCCAGGGGTCGGATCCGCCCCCTTGAGAGTTCTTATGCGGCCTGCAAGCCATCCATAACAGCCATCCCCCCACACACTATTGATCTGGGCTAGCAAGCCTGCTGTGGGCTCGCCAGCTAAGACAGCCATCCCCCCAGTCCCGATCTGGTCTGGCGAAACCACTGCTGGCTCGCCAGCCAAGGTGTCCACCCTCCTGCTCCTGATCTGGGCTGGTGAGGGAGGGATGGCCTGGCCCCACCAAGTGGCATTTATGTCATCATCTGGCCCGTATAACTAATGAATTTGACACCCGTTATGGACATTTCACTTTCTCTACTTTGAAGTAATTGTAATTTGCCATACAAAATAAGTTAGATGGACACTGAATTAGAATTTTTGCTTGTGATGGAACACTCAATTTTCCCAATGCGCACATTGTAACTTATCCAGATTGAAAGAAAAAAAGCACACAGCCAAGTGCCCTAAGGATGCAGTTGACCTAGGTAATGGAATTTTTTTGTCAGTTGTGCTGAGGTATGCAGTCATCAAGTGAGACCAAGTTGTTTGAACAGTCCAAGGATCCAGAAAACCCACGGCCATAACTTTTTGGACATGACAGGAGTCAGTGCTCATTGGAAGAGGAAGGAAATTTGTCTGAATCCACAAGAAATGCACAGGATGAGCTAGCTGTCTGACAAGCCCTTGCCTGAACAGAAATACACTATAGTAGTTCAAGTGTGAGAGCTGAATAGGCCTCAAAGCAAGTCACAGAAATTAAAAACTACGAGAGGACCGAAGAACATACACAAAGATGGCAACTTTTTTATGATAGATACTGATGTTTAGAAACATGTTTATTAGACAGAGTTATTAAGAATAAGAATTGATGTAGTACAAGAAAATTGTATTAGAATTAGGAAATAAGGACACTAATAGTTAAGAGAAACATTTTATGTAGATGATGAAGTAGTCCGTGTGCTGGTGAAAAACAGTGATTGTAATTCTACTTTCCTTTCCCCATTTCCCTCTTTTGTATTTTAAAAAACATAATAAAAATTATTTTTTAATTTTTTTAAAAAATGTGGGTTTCCATTGATTATGACACCAGCTGTAATGGAGGGAGTGTCTAAACGTCATTAAGCATTTCCCTATGGTAGTAAAGAAACAAAACAGCAGCAAAGTCACTGTGGAGAGAATATCAGATAATTAAAAAAATAAGTTCATTTCATTTTTCCATTCTGTGGTTTTTTTTGGGGGGGGGGACGATACAACACGATTGCAGTATATACATTGCAGTTTACAAAATATTACAGGTGGGGGGTGTAAAACACCACTTTGACCTCATGACCCCAGTGAACTCATTACGGTTGAAAATACTTATAGTGTAGAGTTACAGATTTAAAATGAAGTTTTCGTTTTCTGCCTCTCAGGGTCAGTTTGAATCCACTTTCTGTTAAAAACTAGATATAGAAGCACAATTTAGGGAATTCTGAATCATAGCTCTTTGCCATTGTAGTTGTCATCTGTAGTTCAAGAAGAAGAAGAAGTTGGTTTTTATATTTCAATTTTCTCTATCTTTAAGATGTCTCAAACCAGCTTATCTTCCCTTCATATCCCCGCAACAGACATCTTGTGAGGTAGGTGGGCCTGAAAGGTTTGGAGAGAACGGTGACCAGCCCAAGGTCACCCAGCAGGCTTCACATGGAGCAGTGGGGAATCAAACACTTCTCTCCAGATTAGAGACTGCCACTCATGTAGAGGAGTGGGGAATCAAACCCGGTTTTCCAGATTACAGTCCACTGTTCCTAACCACTACACCACACTGGCTCAAGAACTAAAGGCAACGAGAAGAGTAATACAAGGAGTTCTTTTTTTTCTTCCCTGAGACATTTTTTTTTAATGATCTGAACTGATTTCTTACTATCAAGCTCATATTCACTGAATTTCAGTTGATAGAGAGTCAGTATAGTGTAGTGGATCTCCATTCAGTTCACTGGTGACCCTGGACCAGTCTTATGCCTTAGCTCCATTTGGGGCTCAACAAAGCATTGATATATTCAGACAGTGACTGAATTAACTGATCCAAACTGGCTTCAAATAAAAATGGTTCTACAAACTTATTAAAGTCCTGAGAAGGATGTTGAAAGATTATGATCCGCTGAATATAATTTCCACACACACACCCCGCACAGAGTTTAATTCAGTGGTCTGGAGACATGCAGCTGGTTTTTGCTTACATAGAATTGAAATGGCTTACATAGAATTAAAGTGGCATAATTTACACACACACACACACACACACAATTGTAACAATGAACTTGACAACTAGGGTATAACTGTTGGGACATTTGTATTAGACTTATATATATTTAGAAACAACATTTATTGTGTGAGAGTTATGTGCCATCAAGTTGCTTCTGATTTATGGCAATCCTAAAATTAATGACCTTTAAGGTCTTACGAACTGAAGGCTGTGGTTTCCTTTACTGAGTTAATCCATCTCATATTGGGTCTTCCTCTTTTCGTGCTGCCTTCAACTTTTCCTAGCCTTATTGTCCTTTCCATTGACTCTTGCCATCTGATGATATAACCAAAGTATAATAGCCTCAGTTTAGTCATTTTAGCTAGGGAGAAATTGGGCTTGATTTGATCTAGAACCCACTTTTTTGTGTTTTTGGTGGTCCATGGTATCCATAAAACTCTCTTCCAATACCACATTTCAAATGAATCCATTTTCTTCTTTGTTTTTCAGCTTTCTTTATTAGCACAAGAAATTATCAGTTAAAGTGTCAGAAGATTTAGATGGTTTTTTTTCCTGTGTAGAGCACATGACCAAAAATTGAATAAGGCACATATTTAAAAATAGCTCTAACTTGCTCCTAGTGGTTAAATCACAAAGTAGTGAGATTAATTGTAATATGCCTGTTTTAAATACCAACAGCTGTCCCCCCAATAATTAAGCCTAAAGTCTTCTTAATAAGCTTAATAGCTGTTTAAATGTGTGAAGCCATAATTAGAATTTCACATTCACAAAGATTCTACTCAAAATTACATATGGCAACAAATGTTTCTTGACTGTGATACAACTACTGATTATTAAGTTTAATTCCTTAACTGATCAGGGCAGCAATGGAAACTGCTATCTGAAAAGGGCATTTATATTCAGAATCTGGTAACATAAATATATTTAAATCTATTTAAAAGGAAGATGATGATGCTAAAGATGTGTTGCTCCATAGTCCTAAAATTGGTATATAGGTGTGCTGTTATTTCAGGCCTGCTTGAACAGATGACAGGATATGCTATTTACGTTCTTGTTTACAACACTCCGATTACATAATCTCAATAGATTTCTGGAAAAGTTCACAGTTTTGACAGTCTGATACTATGTTTTCTCCAACACTGAGCACCAATGAGTTCAGTGGTGCTTAATTGTGAGTATCAAAAGATAGTTAAAGGGCGTTAATGGTTAATTATATAACGAGTGATATTGAGTAGGGCATCATTCAGATGTCACAACAAACGTCTGTTGGGCCATAACGACACAAACATGGATTGTCACCATGCTTACACATTCCCCCCCCCCCCAAGCACAGAGCACGATCAAAAACTTTCTGATTTTGTAAGCTTTGCATCAAACTCTAGCTGTGATGTCCCAGTCTAGGCATTGGGGTTTGTTTTCTCCTTGCAGTCAGGATTCTAAATTGTTAAATTTTGGTTTGTGGTTTGTAACTCCAGCTTACCTAGATACCCGCCACCAATTGCCATCTGAAATAAAACCATTTTATGAGCATTCTTGAGTGAAGGTGTCCTCCACACCCATTCTGTAGACCATGTTAGAGGGATGGACCTACCAAAGAAAAACCTAACTGTTGCCATATGAACTAGAAGAAGGCTGTCTGAAGAGTGTAGTTAGTGAATGGGAGAGAATTGTATACAGAGAGGTGCAGTTTGTTAAGTATAAGACCATGAAGCACTTAAAAAGTTATAACCAGTGCTTTGAATTAGGTCTGGAAGCAAATAACCAGTAAAATCTGGCAGTTTGTTTTACCTTCACTGTTCAGTGTTTCGAGTGAGAGCAGGTTGCCCAGAGCCAGGCAAGTAAAGGGGAAGGAGTATAAACAGAGTTGCAATTGTCTGAGAAAAAATGCTGTGTCCCTTTAGTAGGGCCTTAATGGTATGTTATTTACCTCCCTGCCATGAAAAGCTTCAGCTGCCCGTTTCTACACATTAAGCCTCTATAAAAGACACAAGCCATTTTTCTTCAAGTCTTTTCACTGCTCTAAGTACAAATTCCATATACTGTAAGGGTTCCCCTGCCTAGACTTTGTTGCCCATTCTCAGATTTGGTTGGACCACTGAAGAGACTGTAATACTACCAGGACTGTATATCTGTGATGCTGGTGGGATTTTTTTTAAATAGTAGAAGATCATGTGATTGGAAAGCTTAGTGCCAAAAGATGATAAATAGTAAAGTGAATGAATGCCAGTCCTCCTTGCCATTAATTGGGTGAATTGGCTTCTTTACATTGCACATTAGTACCAGCAGTGGGCAAAAACGCATGGTTGCTTTATCCTCCTTTAATCCCTGTTTCAGCCAGGATTCATCCTGCATTGTTCACCCTCTTGAAAAAGGATGTGTCGTCACATCCAGACTAACCAAAGTGGTTATCATCAGCTTGGTATACTTGCTGTGGTCCTCAAGCTTAATTTGTCTCAAGAACCTCAAACTCCCAACCCAGGTTTTTACCCTTCTGCACACAAAACAGCCACAGCACAGGAGGTTGCTGCTTCTAGCAGTACTTCCATATGACAAGCCATTCATACATGCTTACCACAGTGATTATTTTATTTTCTACATACCACTGCAAACCTTTATTTTTAAAGAGGCTTGAATTGGCTTGCAGAAAATCCTATGCTGTGTTGTTACACATAAGTCTGTGTCGAGGCTGCACTATGGTACTGATTACTTTAGTATAGATGTATTTTTAAGGATCCAGGAGAAGGAAGACAAATTTTTCCCCCTTCTTAAGCGTGAAACAGCTTAATCTGATAGTTTGGGATCCAGAGTAGAAGGATGAGTCATCTTTGAGATTCTTCTCACCCAACTTGATGTGCCAGTATAGTTATTAGATAGTGAGACTCCGGTTCAAATACTCACTCTGCCATGGAAGCTAGGGTAAACTTTGGTTAACCTTGTGTAGCCATGGACGCTTGGTTGACCTTGGTTAACCTTGTGTAGCACGAAGAGATGTTGTAGGCAGGTGGTGTGAAAAAACAAGAGCATGTGCTGAATTTTGTATTGAAAAGTCTAGGCTCCTTAGCAGAATGTGATTTAGAAGTAACTGATTATTGTGTATTAAAGATGCATTTTAAGAGTCTTGTGGAAAAGAAGAAGTAGCACCAAATAAAAAAGAATATTGTTAACAGAATATTATTTCTGTACCCCTATAAGAGCAGTTTCACTCTGTGAGATAACCTACATTTATTCATCCATGAAGTACACACACCAGCAAGACATTCTGATTGTGTACTGTGAATAGAACAATCAAGGTTATCAGAGCTGGGATTTTGGGTAAGAAAATGTGTCATCAGATACCAGGCCTACTTTATAGTGCCATTTTGGCATGGAGCAAAAGACCAGCATGCAGGAGAACAATGGATTATGCCAGTACTGTAGGTGCCTGAGCCAGAACCTTCTTTAAAACCTGACCAAGAAATGAGATCATGTCAGTCAGTCTGGAGCAGAAAAAAGGAAAATAATATGTAATAGTAACTGAGCTAGGTATGCCGTCTGGCATAAAGTTCAGATATTTGAGGGTTTTCCCTATGAAGTCTTGATTTAAGAAAATTATGTATAGAGTCATGGAACATTTGAGTGGGTGTCCTAAAACAGCTGAATGAGTCTATGGAGCAATACATTGTAAAACTTTGTGTAATAGCGCTCTCTTAAAAAACACAGAGGAACAAAAAACGTGAAAGCCCCCAAAAAAATCATTTTAAAAATGTTTTGTTGTAGCATTTGAAATGAAAAGACAGATATTTATTCAGCCCTCTTGAACAACATTTTCTCTGACAAATGAGTGATTGCTTTTAAAAACCATGTTTAAAACTGCTGCAAAGCCCCTAGGCCACCAAACCCTTTTACTTGGCATACTGGACTGGTCCTCCACCTTGAGGTGCTGGCAATGCTGCCAGGGATAGTGTTCTGGTAGGAAGCAAAGTGTGCAGTTTATGCCCACCATCACCTCCAAAATCCATGTATCCATCAGCTGGGTTCAAGGTGACCCTCTGAGGTGCTGGCAGTGCTGCAGGGACATAGTACAACCTTTATCTCTCTCCTTCCCTTTGTCTGCTAGAACAGCTACATCTTTACCAGCAGACAATGCAATTTTTTCCAGCTCTTGGGCCAAAAAAGTTGCCTACCTCTACCATAGATCCAAGATTGAATAGAAGTAATAACAATGGTAGTTTATTTGGATTATTAAACAAATAACACTGTCAGAACTCAGTATTTTAAAGTACCTTCAAAAGCTGCAGAATACAAAGCATCTTCAGGCATGTAGGGCAGATTAAAAGTCTGCGAAGAACATTGTTCCCGTAATATGATGGCAAGACCTTTGTACCACTCAACTTCAGCCTTCTGTTGTGACTTGCTCATTGCAGATTCCCCCTTGTTCCACATCAAGTAAACAAATACACAAAAACAAGGAACACGCTAACATGAAACAATTGAGAAGTTTATTTCAGGACATGCAAACGTTTTGTTTTCTAAATTCTAGTTCCATGCAGAAGACTTTCCTTTATGTTGGGTAGACTGCCATACTGTGTTGGGTAGACTGCCATAAAGATTGATTGATCTCTTGATCCTAGAGTTGCTGTCCTTTTAAATAGATGCTTAATGTGTGGAAATCATGGCATAGAGGTAATTATCATCACGTGGTAAATAACATCTCATTAAACCTCTGCTAAGGAAACAGAACGCTCTTCTCCAAGCAGTTGGCAACCTTACTTAATCCTGTGTGTGGTTGTTTCCTCCTTTGACACACACACATGAATTCTGATATGTTGTGCTGAACCTCTGCCAATATGTTTTGTTGTTTATTTGGAGCCTACTAATTATTCCCCCCTTTTGGATGCACACCTTTATGTGGTAAGGGGGTTTGTGTGAGTCAGTGAAGCTGGGAGCAATGCCGTAAGGGGTCTAGACCAGTGATGGCGAACCTTTTAGAGACCGAGTGCCCAAACTGCAACCAAAAACCCACTTATTTATCACCGAGTGCCAATGCGGCAATTTAACCTGAATGCCACCCCCAGAGGGGGCCCAGAGGGAGAGGCTAGGGTTGCCAAGTTCCTCTTCACCATGAGTGGGAGGTTTTGGGGTGGCGCCTGAGGAGGGCGGGGTTTGGGGAAGGACTTCAGTGCCATAGAGTCCAACTGCCAAAGTGGCAATTTTTTCCAGGGGAACTGATCTCTGTTGGTTGGAGATCACCTGTAATAGCAGATCTCCAGCTAGTACCTGGAGATTGGCAACTAGTTCCTTAGTGTTTTCTCTCTACATATAAAGACAAATGGAAAGGTGTTTGGAGGATAGCTTGTGGCACTTCAAAGGTGGAATAGGACTGCACGCCCCTCCGCCCGCACAGACCCAGAGGGTGCCGGAGAAGCCGCTGGAGGGAAAGAAGGAAGGAAGGAAGGAAGGAAAGAAGGGAAGGGAGGGGGAAAGGGAAGGAAGGGAAGGAGAGAAAGAAAAAAAAAGAGAGAGAAAGGGAGAAAGAAATGGAGCAAGGGAGAGAAAGAAAAGGACAGAGGGAGACAGAAAAAGAGGCCATTTATGCATGGGAGGTTTTGCCTTGGATTTGCCACTCGGTGGGGCGCGGTGGCAGGCTTGTGAGAGGCGAGCAGGGTGGGGCAGAGGGCGCCTCCTTCGCACCCACCGACCAGCCATGCCCCTCCGCCCGCACAGGCCCAGAGGGCGCCGGAGAAGCTGCCGGCCATGCCGAGTGTGAGCGCTCGGCTTCTGTTCCCCGCTCTCCCACCCGCCTGGACGGCCGCGCACGCTCCAGCGGCGGCAATGGCGGCAGCTTCTGTGGGAGAGTCCGGGGGCCACCGCCAATGATGTCGGAGGTTCCCCACCCCTGGGCTACAGCCTCCCCCAACCCTAACCCAACCCTAACCCTAACCCTAACCGGGGCGGGGCAGAGCCGGAAAGGCCAGCGGCTTGGAGGAACCGTGCGTGCCGGCAGAAAGGGCTACGCGTGCCGGAAGTGGCACCCGTGCCATAGGTTCGCCAACACAGGTCTAGACTCTGTCAAGAGACTAACCTCCTAGCAGAGTCACTCAAGATGGAGTGGTCGTAGCTGAGACACTAGATGAAGATGCATCCATCCACTTCAGGGACCAATGGCCACATCAGCAGAAGAGAACAGGCAGTTCCAATGGGGATGGGGGCAGAGGAATCCTTGAAGGTTAGCTACTGGGCAGCAGCAGTAGTGGAAGGTGAAACTGGCAGAGGATCTTTCGTAGACAATGGCAGCGCCACTACAGCTAACCCTGGTTAGTACTGTACAGAAGAAGGCACTGGTGAACCACTTCTGACCATCCCTTACCCTTTGATGAGACAATCCAAAATGAAAAAAGATATAGCGCTGGAAGATGGGTCCCTCAGGTCGGATGGCACTCAATCAGCTGCTGGGGAAGAGCAGAGCACAAGTATGAGTAGCGCTGTTCTTAATGATGCGATTGGACTAAAGCTGAAAGGACGTTCAGTGGTTGACGTGAATGGATGCAAAAGGAAAGTTTAAAGCTGTTCGAGGAATGTAATAGGAACATGGAATGTGAGAATCATGAATTAGGGTAAGCTTGAAATTGTAAAACAAGAAATGGAATGTTTAAACATTTCAATCCTGCGAGTAAGTGAACTAAAAAGGACTGGATTAGGACATTTTCAGTCAGAAAATTATGAGGTGTTTTACTCGGGGAATGACAAAAACAGAAGAAACAGAGCTATAAGGCAAAGTCTGACCTATTGATATCAATCAGACTTCAGGGAAAGTCTATCAACATAACCATCATTCACGTTTATGCCCCAACTACAGATGCTGATGAGGAAGAAATTGAAAGTTTTTATGCAAGTATTCAGGAAGAAATCCCCTGATTATTTTGGTTGCTTTTTTCTGCACCTTCTCAAGCTCTCCAATATCCTGCTTTAGGTGTGGTGACCAGAACTGTACACAATATTCTAGGTGTGGTCTCACCATAGATTTGTACAAGGGCAGGATTGTAGCAGCAGTTTTATTCTCTATTCCTTGTCTGATTATGGCCAGCATGGAATCTTCTGAGGAGAGAGGAGTTCCTGGGGCAAAAGCAGATGGATAGGCACAAAGCTGTTATTTACTTCATGCTACAGTTACTGCTGCTTGTGTTTGGTCATTTGGACACATTAAACAAAGCTCTTCAAAAAAGTAATCTACAGTTCCATCAAGCAGAGCTTGCTTCTGCGAAGGAGAGTACAAAGCAACTGCGGAACAACTTTGAACAGTTCTGGACTGGTCGCAGACAGTCATGGCAGCAAAAGAGGTTTAGAGAGTCCTACTGTTCCTAGGTGCAGAAAGCCTGCACGACATATTGATGCTGGGTGTGATCCTCACCAATTTCAATCTCCTAAGGATTTCTACAGGAAAATCTTTTATGAAGTCATTGATAATATCTACAGCAGTTTACACAATTGCTTTTCCTCAGATGTGTCCCAACACATGAGCAAAATTGAAAAGTTTGCCATAGGAGAGGATGATAGTACATACATTCTATACTTCTATAAAACTGACTTGGATGCTGCCCGACTACAACTTAATCGGGATATGTTTTTGGATATGGCAAGGGAGAGGAAAGTCACTTTTAGCTCTTTGTGATGTGATTGATCTATTCAGCGGAGAACCAGGAAAATGTCTGCAGCAGCTACTACCAGAATTAGCTAAATTTATCAGAATAGTCCTTGCCATACATGTTTCCTCCTGTGCCTCAGAAAGGTCATTCTCATGCCTTTAAATAATAAAGCTCTTTCTATGGTCATGCATGAGACAGGCAAGGCTCAATCACATGGCTCTTCTTCATGGACATAAACAGATCTGTCAGGAAACTGATGTCAATGTTATAGCTGATGAGTTCATTCAGAGAACATCAGTTAGAACAAACACATTCAGTGTCATAGAATCATAGAGTTGGAAGGGGCCACTAGGGTCATCTAGCCAACCCCCTGCACAATACAGGAAATTCACAACTACCACCCCCAAAAACCCCAGTGACCCCTACTCCACACCTTGAAGATGGCAAAAAAAAAAAAAAACCTCCAGTATCCCTGGCCAATCTGGCCTGGAGGAAACTTGTTTCCTGACCCCAAAGTGGTGATCGGCACTACCCTGGGCATGCAAGAAAGGGCCACGAGAGCCAAACATTGATGTAAACCTTCCTGCCCTCCCCTAAGGTCATAGAATCAGCATCGCTGACAGATGGCCATTTAGCCTCTGCTTAAAAACCTCCAAAGAAGGAGGTTTAAGTACAAGTTATTTTGAATTGTTACATCTTGACAAGTGGGTTGTAACTAGATGAAGCAATCAGTTTAGGTTTATCACTAATCATACCAACACATGCCAACTATTGGGGTGGGGAGGTGAAGGGAAATTGGGAAGGATATGTTGGATATGGCAGGAGGGGATGCTTGTGGGAGCAGCAGGAGGAGGTAATAAGGGATTAGGAGAATATTTGATTTACTGTAATTTTTAAAATGTAAATAAAGAAGCAGTTTGCGTTGTTAATTAAAAGTTAAAGTTGTATTTCAACTGTCTGAAGATCATTTGTTGAAGCCCCCTTAAATTTCTGGGAAGCCCCCCTAAATTTCTGGGAAGCCCCTCCCTAAATCCCCCATGGCCCTGCCTCCATAGATAGTGGCAATGGAGGCCCCTCTCTGTGATGTCACTGGATCCTCCCTAAGGTGTCATAGTAATGCCTCTGGTCCAGCCCCAGCCCCCCCCCCCGGGAAATTGGAAAGTCTAAGCCCCTGCTTGGAAGACTCATTCATAGTAGTTTTACTGTCTGGAGATAGCAGTGAGGAGGTTGGGGAAGATCCTGTGAAGAATTATCTGTTCATCTACAGCAATTGCATGAATTTACACAGTCCCTTCACATCAAGCAGTACCACCCACACACAATGCCAGGCCATCGCAAATAATCCTAATGCAGACCTTCCTGCAACTGTGACATGAGAGCAAGAGATTAGAAGTTCGTGTACAGCAGATAACTCAATCAGGTGAATCCAATTACACAATTCAGATCGCGTCACATGTATGACATATGGTATATTATTCAGGAATAAAGCATTAGAATGCTTTCTAGAAAGGTTTATTCGTTTTTTATAGATGGCTAAAATTCCTCATTACTATGTATGGGTGTGAAAGCTGGACAATGAAGAAAGCTGACAGGAAGAAAGTAGATTCCTTTAAAATATGGTGTTGGAGGAGAGTTTTATAGATAGATACCGTGGACCATCAAAAAGACAAATAAGTGGATTCCAGATCAAATCAATCCTGAACCATCCCTAGAAGCTAAAATGGCTAAGCTGAGGCTGTCATACTTTGGTAACATTATGAGAAGACAAGAGCCTCAGAAAAGGCAATAATGTTAGGAAAAGTTGAAGGCATCAGGAAAAGAGGAAGACACAACATGAGATGGACTGACTATAAAGGAAGCCATGGCTCTCAGTTTTCAAGACCTGAGCAAGGTCTTGTCCTGTTAACAACAGGACATTTTGGAGGTCTTTAACTCATAGGGTTGCCATAAGCCGAAAGTGACTTGATGGAACTTACCGGTAACACACAAAACACAAGGCTGAGTCAGTCCCAAGGATAAGTAGAGAATCAATGGCACATATCTCAAAATACTGGTGCAGCAGCTCACTCAAGAAAGTAAGCCAACAGTCACAAACTACAGATCAGTAAGCTTTAAATGAAAAATTCAGTATACAGAAAACATTTACCCATTGTACATCACCCCCCTACGCGCACCCAAAGAAACATGTTCCCACCTCTTTATAATACACAAGAGCGTTCTCTCTCTCAAATCCACACACAAAACAGACGCATTCTTTCTCTCATGCGTGCGCACGCTTACTTTCTCTCCTATGGAACACTGTTTCCCCCCTCACTTGAATGTTGCTTCTGCCCATTTCTCACCTTCTGCTGTTGCTTAGCTGACTTGGCTCTGTGCTTGGCATCTGCAGCAATTCTTCCTCTGCTGCTTCCTTCATCCCTGACTCCAGGATGGGAAGTGAGCTCGGCAGGTGGCCTTGGCTCGCAGCCAGAAGGATCAGGTAGGAGCAGCACTGCTGGCTGAAGCAGCTGCTGAGCTTTGGGTAGGGTTAGATGATTTGAGGGAGCAAAGCAAGGGCCAGTGACATTGGAACCCTCCTTCCACTACAAGGACTGAGCCCTCTTCCCTCCTTTGGTGCATTCGCCACCATTCATCCCTGTGCTCTCTGTTAAGAGGAATCACTCTCTGCCAGTGGCGGACTGGCCATTGTGTCAGCTTGCCCGATGGCAAGTGGGCCCCCTTAAACATTAAACAATTTGTTAAAAATAAAATTAATAAAAATTAAATGATAGCCTTATAGTTGTGGGTTTGTCTCCTGGCAACCAATATTTTTAGACCCAGTCCGCCACTGCTCTCTGTATACATCAGAGGAGGAAGGGTGCTAGTCCTGTTGGAGTTGTCACTGTCCAAACGGAGAGGTCTGGCAGTGGTGTTTGTGGTTGTACAGGCGCACATTAGGGGTCAGCTGTGGGCCCTCCATCAATGCTGAGTCCTAGGGTTGCCAACTCCAGGACAACTGGTTATGGGGGGGGGGGTTTCTCAGTGAGGCATAATGCCAGAGTCCATTCTCCAAAGCTGCCATTTTCACCAGGGAAACAGATGTCTGTTATCTGGAGATAATCTGTAATTCCAGAAGGTCTCCAGGGCCCATCTGGAGGTTGGCTACCCTGACACTGACCCCTGGTTAGAAAATATGAGGGGGGGTGTTTTTAGAATTCATGCCTGTACAAAGCCTCTTGTCTTTCACCGACTTGTTTTTAGCATGGGTTCTTGACTATACCTGAATTTACTAACGGTTTGATAAGAATACCTTGAATTGAAATGTGTCACATGCCCCAATCTAGCTGAAGTTAAGTGAGTCTCACAGTACAATCCCAAACAGGGGTTATTGCCTCCCTATCCCATTGTTTTCAGAAGAGTGTAACCTTGTTTAGGATTGCACTGTAAACTACTATGCTCTCTGTAGGATTTAAATGGGTTGTAAATTCAGCTGGACATATAAAGATTAATTTTAACAGAATTGGGGCTACAGCCTTTTAAGAAATATTGCTTCACAAAGGTAGCAGTACATTCTACTCTCATGAACCCCCAGAGCAAAGAGTTATGAAACATCTACACCGTTTGCTTGAAGAGCATTCTGGTCTTTAACAATAAACAGAAATCATAAATTTAATATTGGAGTAGCCTTTAATAACATTTTAAGCCAATGAGACACAGGACAGAAGACAGTAAATTCAAATATCCTAAAAAATGAGTGATTTAATTTTCCGCTGAAACTGGGTTTTGGCTTGGATAAACAAGAAATGGAATGAAAGTGCAAAATACCACAAGAGTGTCTGCTGTTGTCTGGCCCAACCAGAAGCAGGAAATTCTTGTGAGATCCTGTCTCCTGAGATTGTCAGCCAGCTCTGAGGCTTGCCTGTTGCTAGTTACTAGAGAGCAAGGAATGTAGATGAATGCAGCATCTATGAAAATGTAAAAAGTAATGGGTAGCTAGAAATTTTTTTTTGCATTGTTAAGGAAATAGCCCTTGGGTTTTTGCTTTCTCCTCTTAACATGTGGTAGAATTTGCTTGTGCTTTAGCCATCTGGCTTTGTTTTGCTAAGCTCTGCTGCTCATCCTGCAGTACACCTGGAGCCCTCTTGGGGCAGACCGCAAAGAGGGTTGAAATGGTATTTCTGGCCTGAGAACAATTACATGAGCAGAAAGTTATGCTTAGAAGCTCAGTAATGACAGAATTGCCCAGTGGGGAATTCAGATTTGTCTTTTCTGAGCATTTCATAGCAAGCCTCACCAGACCAGGAAACAAAACTATGAGTTATGAACATGACAGAGATACAAGGGCAGGAACGTGTGGAAAGAGAAACCAAAGGAAACTTTGTAGGTCTGATCACTTGGCAAGGAGATATAACCATTGCATATGCAGTTCACATGCTTAGTTACTTTGCAATGCCCCACCTCTTAATACCTACCTACATGAAGCAATTTCAGGATACTTTCCGCAGTATCGTGTTATGCAGATTTTCAGCGCAGCCCACCTAGAGTTGCTTGCCAGCCTCCTGGTAGAGCCTGGGTAGGGTTCCCAACACCAGGTTGGGAAATCCCTAGAGATTTGGGGGGTGGTCTTGGGGAGGGCAGATTTTGGAGAGGGGAGGGAGCACCGCAGGGATGTGATGTCATAAAATCCATCTTCTAAAGATACCACTTTCTCCAGGTGAATGGATCTCTGTAGAGTGGAGATCAGTGTAATTCTGGGAGAACTCTAGGCAACTCTAGCCCTGGAGATCTCCCAGAATTTCAGCTACAGAGTTCAGTTCCTTACAGCCCTTGGAGAAAATGGTTGCTTTGGAAGGTGGACTCGATTGTATTATATTCTGCTGAGGTCACTTCCTTCTTCAGGCCCTGCCCTCCCTGGGCTCCACTCCCAAATCTTACAGAATTTTCCAACCCAGAGTTATCAACCCTAAACCTACCACTCCTTGCTATTTCATTTACTACTCAAACTAAGAGGAAAAGGCCCCTCGCAAGGCGGCAATTCCGGTTGTAAACCGGAAGTGCCGCGCGCATGCACGTTTGCTTGCTGACCCTCAGGTGGTCGGCGGGCAGAGGGGCAAATGGGGGTTTACCTGCCGCCACCGGGCACCTGGCAACCCTAATATGGCAGCAATGTTTTTCACATCAGTCAGCTGAGATGGTGTAATGGCACAGAACCTTAGGAACAGTCCAGGTTCTCAGGGAAGAAAATGTCTGCCATTGATTAACTATTAGGGATGGGAAAGTTATTAATTTAGCTGGGATTGTATCCTAAAGTAGGCCTTAGAGATAGAAAGATAAGGATAAGAAATGTAACTGAGAACTTAAAAAGATCCCAGAAGAGAGGGAAGTTTAGGATAAGTGAGGAAAAAGACAGAGGAGATGAGGCTTATAAGAGATGCAGGAAGTGTGAGCTGTATTTCAGAATTGATTTGAACTAACCACCACATCTTTAGCTGCAGGCTTCTAATATTAAGGGCTTGCCTGAAAAAATTCATGAGGCAGAACTAAACATGCAGGAAATAAGCTTTCCTTCACTATCCCTACCCACCCAAATTATGTAATGGCTCTTGAGTTCCCATGCTTCATATTTTACTTTAATTGAAATATTTCAACATCTGTAAACAACTAGTACTGTTTGTTTTTTAACTTTAAGATCAATTAGGTTTGATAGACCAAAAGTTAATTGTAGGAGAAAATGTTCTGTGCTGGGTAAGTATCTACTTCCATGAAGTATGTTAGTTCCAGATGTTAAACTGCTGTTTTTTCAGAAGCCTTGTTAAGTTGCCAGACCATTTTGATTTTTGAAGGATTTTCCAAACCCCAGCTGATTATCACAGCATGTAGGAATCCAGATTCAAAGTTTGGCTATGAAGTCATCTCAGCAGCTGCAAAAAATATGTGCAAAGAGACAGGTTCATAGAACTATTCTCTCATGCCCTTAAAAGGTAAATTTTAAAAAAAGTGGATCTCACATTCTGATCAACATACTTTATAGCCTGGTACTTGATTGGCATTTCACTACTGGAAAGTACAGCATCAGACTCCACAAACGTAATGGTGTCCTCAGCATCAAGTGCATATAAAATCCAGAACCCTTGTTGGAGGAGAAAGGGATGGAAGTCCAATATATTATGGCAACTCCCCACATCCAGCCATCAAGCCTCTAATGATGCTGCACCAAGAAACCTGTCCGACAGAGCTGTCACAGTGCGTTCATGGTGCCTGCTGTAGTCTCATTCTTAGGAAGTCTGCTAATTTTGGATATTTCTGTAACCATCTCATCCTCTGGCCAATAAATTATTGAAGCTGCATCCTTGTACTCCCTGCTGATCTACCATATTCCATTGTTGTTCTCACTATTCTATCATGCCCACCACATAACCCCCTGAGAACAATATCTTTTAACATCAGCAACTTCTAGACAAGGGCTGTTATGCCAGCGAAGAAAGTCTTGCCTCTTCCAGGATGACAGGGTGAACTTGTGCATTGTTGCAAAAAGAATGGTAGCTTATCCATTCTCCCACTCATCAGGGATCTGCACCCTTCCCAACTCTTTTACCTTTGTGTCAGTTTCTTCCCTTCCATACACCTTTTACAGGCATGAAGGAAATGTGGACAGAGGCTGGTAGAGCACAGCAAGAACCAGTTCCTCATACAAGAGCTGCAGTGCCCTGGTTGGGCCCATTTCCTCTGGGCTAGCAGCCACAGGTGACAGCCTGGCACTTGCATGCCACTTGGGGCACTGTGCATTCTTCATGATGAATTAAATGTTGCCTTTGACTCAGCCACAGCAGCTTTGGACAGATGGTTCCAGATGGGATTCTTTGGGATCCTGCTTGTGAGATAACTAGGTTGCGTGGTAGACGTGCAATGCCATCCTGAGCAGATATATATCATAAGCCCAATAACTTGGATGGACTTACAAGGGTGTAACTCTTCTTAGGATTGCATTGTACACCACCATGGGATATACTGATTTTGATGTCTGCTGAATGTCCTCCTATGAGGAACGAAGATGAAATTCTTCCTTGGTAAATTTTTGTTCTTCTGGTAGAACAAATTTTTATACAGTCCCACTCAGTGTCTGGCTCACTTGTATAGTGGAAAGGGTTGGAAATTGGGTGAGAGTTCATCTTTTTGAGCACATTTCTAATTCATATCCTGTTCTCTTAACTGTGTTTAATCTGGATTGGAACCTGTCAAGGAACTATAGAAAGGTCTCATCATTTCAGGTTTATTAGCTTGCCTACGCAGTCCTAGAGGTGAATGCCCTTCTGTGGGACCATCTCTCCCATTACCCCCCCCCCCAAGAGCCTTGCACTCATCTGGAAATAATCTCTTTGTGGTACCCAAGAAATATGTGGTTGTCCTCAACCAGGTCCAGGGCTTTTTCAGCCCTGGCTCCAGCTAGGTGGAACACTCTGTTCAGTGAGACCCAGGCCCTGCAGGACCTAGTTCAGTTCTGCAGGGCCTGTAAGATGCAGATGTTCTATTGGGCCTATGGTGGAAGATAGCAGTGGTTTTCCATCAGCTGGTTTCCCTCACTCCCTCCCTTCCCTTTTTCTCCTTCCTCCCTTTCTTCCGTCCTTCACATCTTTCCTTCTTCTTCCCTGATTCCCAGCTTCCCCTCTTCTTTATGGTCCTCCCTAGTTCTTTTGATGGACCCAGTTTAGACCTCATGCTTCCCAGTTGTCTCTTAGGTCTCCCTGTTATCCCCTTCCGGGACCAGTCGCTTTCCCTGATTAAGAATGATTCCCTCACTTAACCTACTTACATTAAAATGAGGGACCACCACTAGGGAACCATTTTTAACTATTAAGTTTTTAAGGTTCATATTGTTGATATCAACCAAATTGTGTGTGTGATTATGTTGATGTTTTAATGAATGTAAATTATATTGTTAGCTACCCTGAGCCCAGCCTTGGCTGGGAAAGGGTGGGGTAGAAATTAAATAAAATTAAAAAATAAATAAATGTCAACCACTCTAGGTAATATGCATTATATTTCATAAATTGTGTAATCTGTGCCTATGTATTGTAGCACAGATGGTAGTGGTGCTTAGCCAGTGTGGTGTAGTGGTTAAGAGCTGTAGACTCTAATTTGAAGAACTGGGTTTGATTCCCCACTCCTCCACATGAAGCCTTCTGGGTGACCTTGGGCTAGTCACAGTTCTGTCCAAACTCTCTCAGCTCCACCTACCTCACAAGGTTTCTGTTGTGAGGAAGGGAAGGGAAGGCGATTGTAAACTGCTTTGAGACGCCTTAAATGTAGAGAAAAGCAAGGTATAAAAACCAACTCTTCCTCTTCTTCTTATTAGAACAGAACTGAATATAAGAGTCAGTGCTGTGGCTGTAGTTTGAAGCTGAAATATCATATCCCAGTGCTTTTTTAAACTGTAACGAATATTTTAGGATGGTTGAATAAAAGACTGAATTTTGGCTTGACAGACATTCCGTGCATCTAGATATGAAAACACATACTTCTGTTTAGGTCATATTCATGGAGGATTCTACAATGCTTACAGTATCTCCCACATTGTACAGGTTAAAACAGTTAAGCAACACATCTAAAACTTACAACAACAACAGCAGTCAAACTTGTGCAGATTAAAAAGACCTAAGTGGATAAAACTACTAAAATTAAAATCAGAGAGGAAAAAAAGCAAAAAGTATCCTTAAAATTAGCAGTCATAAAACTATAGTGTGGCAAAGGTTAAAAAAGACTGAAATGTAAAGCATCAAAAGCATAGTGAGGCAATTAAATTCATGTAAAATTTTAGCCTGGTGAAAATCGTAGCTCATTCTTTTGTAAATCAATGGAAAATAAGATTTTTAAAGGGAAATTGACAGTTTTATGTCAGTAACATGTAGACCATGACAGAAGATGATGAGATTAGTTATTTTGTTTTGGTTATACTTGGCCTGAGAGAAAAGTTAATGATCGCTGCAACCAGACTTGAAGGGGTGGGGGATGGGGGGATGGAATGGGAGGCCCAATAATTCTTTTCTTAATTGCTTTGTTTCTTTTCAGTTTTAAAAGGAATTAACCCTATGACATTTAAAAATGTAAAGGTCACCTGTGCAAGCACCAGATCATTCCTGAGCCATGGGGTGACATCACATCCCGTTTTCTAGGCAGACTTTTGTTTGCAGGGTGGTTTGCCAGTGCCTTCCCCAGTCATCTTCCCTTTACCCCCAGCAAGCTGGGTACTCATTTTACCGACCTCGGAAGGATAGAAGTCTGAATCAACCTTGAGCCGGCTACCTGAAACCGACTTCCGTCGGGATTGAACTCAGGTCGTGAGCAGAGCTTGAACTGCAGTATGGCAGCTTACCACTATGCGCCACGGGGCTCTTTATGACATTTACCTGGCATCTATTTGTGAACTGGTGTTTTGCCAGTATGATAACAATATAAGAGCCCCACTGGATCAGGCTAAGAAGTCTGTCTAGTTTTCATCACTGTCTAGCCCAGGGTTCCCCAACATGGTGCCTGTGGGCACCATGGCACTCACCAGTACTTCCCCTAGTGTCCAGTTGTTTGTGTTGTTTGGATGTCAGAGAATGTGAACTAGGGGTGAGCACCATTCCCCCCCCCCCCCCGATATTTTGCCACCTCCGAGACCCAGCAAACAGGTAAGTGAGGGGGAGAGGGAGGGAGGGGGAGATGGAATTCCCCCAAGGTTTTTTTTTTTTTAATGGCGGCTGGGCTGAAGTGGGCCAAAAATGCAAAAAAAATGGGAACCGCTTTTTGTCTCCCTTAAATTGCTGTCATTTTTTCGGGATAAAAACCCCTGAAAAATACCAATAAGGTATTTTTTTTTTTTTTTTTTAAAGTTCAACTTTGCTGAATGCACATCTTTAATGCAAACCCCTCCCTTGACACAGTTTGATTGATTATGTGCCCTCCTTTATTGAAGATGTTAGTAAACAACAATAGATCCTCCCCCTTTCTGCTCATTTGTATGGTGCCACATGGCTGTATTTTTATCTTGAGCCTGGATAACCTTGTGCCCTTTCAACCCCTTTATAAGTAAGTCTGTTGTTGAAAAGCAGATAGAATTTATCATCAACCTGTATGGTACTCCACAGCAATATATGCAAATACAAACTTACACTTACCTAATAGGTTCTCTTACACTAAACTATGTCTGAAAGATTTCTTTCCATGGATAGGTCTATGTTTATTCTTTACAATATGCTGTATTTTCTTTAATCAAGGCTTGAACAAATATCCTGGTTTGGGCTTGTTAATATTGTAGTATACATTAGGAAATAAAAGTATTAGCCTTAGGCTTCCTGCCCTCTCTGCTTCCTTCCTTCCTTGAGCCATGTTTTTGGCAGCCTTACTGCACTTGTGTATTTAAACTAGCAATAAGCTATTTGAGTTTAATCTTGGCTTCCATAGATTGAAATGAAAAGGTTCACCAGAGTCACAGTGAAAAGTCTATTGAGCTCGCTGTTAAAAATTTACATAAGGTAGTAAGAACGGCTCTCTAATGGCAAGTTTTAAATATCTATTCATTCCAGTTCTTCTGCTCTCAAACAAACAGCTGGAATATATAGATGGGAAATACATGTACAAATGATATGCTGTATTTAACATTGGTCTTTAACCTTTGTATTCTTACAGTATTAAGGATGTACTGTGCATTTCCCATTTTAAATGCAGCCCAGAAGGTTTTGCATCAGTGTTATGGATGATCCCAAAGAGTTATTTGAGATGTGAGGATTGCCTTTCATTCTGTATGAGGCAGCATAAGCTAGGGTAGGGCTTAAACTGACAGTACTGAAGCGCTTTCCAAGTATGATTATTGATCTCCACTATGTGCTTATTTGGAATCACATTTTACTTTGGTGAATCACATTTTACTTTGGGAGCCAGCGTGGTATAGTGGTTAAGAGCGGTGGAGTCTGATCTGAAGAACTGGGTTTGGTTCCCCACTCCTCCACATGAGTGGCGGAGGGTAATCTGGTGAACTGGATTTGTTTCCCTACTCCTACACACGAAGCCAGCTGGGTGACCTTGAGCAAGTCACATTCTCTCAGCTTCACCTACCTCACAGGGTGTCTGTTGTGCGGAGGGGAAGGGAAGGTGATTGTAAGCCTATTTGAGTCTCCCTTAAGTGGTAGAGAAAGTCGGCATATAAAAACCAACTACTCCTCCTCCTCCTCTTTGTTCTTCTCCTCCTTTTCCTTCTCCTTCTTTGATGTGGATTAGCTATGGTGCCAGGTTCCTCTTATCTAATGGCAGGAGGTTTTTGGGGCAGAGCCTCAGGAGGGTGGGGTTTGGGGAGGGGAGGGACTTCAGTGCCATAGAGCAGGGGTGTTGAACTCATTTGTTACAAGGGCAACATATGACATAAATATCATTTGTTCGGGCGGGCCGTGTGTACCAGCCCAGATCGGCCACGTGTACTAGTCCGCAGCAGGCTCGCCAGACCAGGAGCAGGGTGGGTTGGGAGAGGGCTTCCTCAGCTGACGAGCCCAGCGTGTACATTGCCCTCCCCAGAAGCCCCCAACCTTGGGGGTGGCGGAGAAGGGCGATTTGTGCACTGGGCTGGAGCTCCCAACCTCCAATTCCCGCTGCCTGTGGACTTGGACCTCCCTGTGGAGTTCCCAGCCAGCAAGAGGCATGGGTCAGAAGGCCCCCTCAGCCCAGAATCGGGAGTGAGGGGGGAGAGTGTGGGGGGTGGCTGCCTCAGCTTGTGGGCCAGATAACAGTGCTCAAAGGGGCGGATTCGGCCCCCAGGCCTTATCTTTGACACCCCTGCCATAGACTCCAATTGCCGAAGAGGCCATTTTCTCCAGGTGAACTGATCTCTATCGGCTGGAGATCAGTTGTAATAGCAGGAGATCTCTAGCTAGTACCTGGAGGTTGGCAACCCTAGGATTAGGACTCATACATGGACTTTCTACTAATTTAATAGGGTGATTCTAACCCTGTGCATATTCCATTCCTTTTTTGTTGTGAACGGGAAGGATTTAAGTCTGTTTATATTTGGTTTGTGTGAATTAACACATTAAAATAGTCCTTATAATAGCTTTGTTGATTGTTATATACATTATTTAGCCATATTTAGGCTCTTTTGATTTAAGTTACTTTATATATATTCACAGTTGACATTGAGCAGGAGTGCTGTATAGTACTGTCAGTGCCTGGAGGTTGGCAACCCTAGGATTAGCCCAGTCATTTGTTGCACTGTATAGTAGAAACGTAATGACATTTCTGTAGTTTTGTTCCATTGTTTTATGGCCTTTTGCTCCTTTTCCAAGCATCTCAGTAGTCCCTGAGTCTGGGAGCAGGGGAGTTTTTTGCTGAATAGGGAAACTGCACTGCACGCTAGGTTCTGTGTCCCAGTCCTGGCCCTGCCCTTACATCTACGGCTGTCTGCTGTGGACTGTCTGCTGTCTCTGCTACTGCATGGGTTACTATTTAGAGATTTGCCAATCCTGAGGACTAGCTTGACTACGCACGTATAAGTAGGCCACCTGACAGTTCGAGGGAAGCCATCCACACCAGCAGCAGAATACAAGTCCAAACATTTGCCTCTATAATGACTCCTCACCATGAAAACTGAAAACCATTCCTTGATCCTTCTACCATGTCTTGGGAAGTTCTTGGTGGAATGTTCTCTCACCCAGTGTCACTTCCACTGCCCAAGCAACACAAGCAGTTGCTTGGGGCGCAACAGGGAAGGAGGCAACCGGCATGGCTTAGGCCTGCTGTCATCTCCAAGCCTGGCCAGCTCCAAACATTGGCAGTCCCTTGGAGGCAGGGCAGCATGAGCTGGGAGGAGGCATTTGTTCCCACTTCACTTGTGCCACTGGTGCTCAGAGTCAGTGGAAGCAAATGAGAGCAAGCGTGACCTCCTCCACACTCATGCCGCTGCTGCTCAGCCTCAAGATGTACCGTCGTGGAGCTGGGCATCCATGGGGCACATGCTGTGCTGTGGTCCTGTGCTTGGGGTGGTAGAATGAATTGAGCCAGCACTGCTGTGCTTCCGGTGACCCACCCCTCACTCTGTTTATGATGACAAACGCCACTGATCATTTGTATAGATTGTTTTAACTGATTGAACAGTGTTGAGAGAAGTCAGGCATAGCATCTTCCAAAAGGGGGGCGGGAGGATGGATCGAACATTTTCTTCAGTATCCATCCAGAAGGAATTCAGAAAACTCCTCAGTTTCTTATTTGAATGTTCCAAGAAGAAAACAGTGTTTTCCAAAGGTTGTAGGATTCCGGGGATGGGGGTGAGAAGCCCTTGAAATTACTGTGTTGGATTGGGTAAATGCTTTGAGCTGACATTTTAGGGTTCCATGATATCATTTTCCATTTTTTCGTGATTTCATAAATTGATTCGTATCCTTTGTTATTCAGCATCATGATGCAACACTGGAAGTAATAAAGGGCCAAGAAAGAAAGAAGGTCCTTTTAGGTCACTTACAAAGTACTGCTTATTTCATGGTATCTTCATTTTCTGGATTGTATTTCAGAAGACATTCTATTCCCACATAACTCTCAAAATATATTATTTTCTGTCTAAGTTACCAGTAACACTATTTTTCTTATGCAATTGGGAAAGGTCAGGCTACATATCTCTTGTAGGGAGTGAAACCTGGTTGAACTTTTAAAAACAGTCTAATCTTTTCTCCCCGACCTCAAACAGGAATCAGAGCATGAATCATTAATTGAAAGTTTATGTTGAAGACTATGAAATCTTTTGAAAGATTTGCAAAGAAATTGCTCTTTGAAAGGAGATTTATTTGATGACTGTTTGATAGCATATTGTCCCAGGAAATGTATATCAGATTGATGTAAAATGTAAGCTAGTGGGGAATAGTCACCACCTAACTTCTTTAAAGCTCTAATTTAGATGCAAAGAAAGGTTGACATTTGGCATCTTGATGCAGTAGGCACAATGAAGAAATTTAGGTCATTGAATTTCATTAGCAGAATACATGTGACTGGAAAATGTTCTAATTGGCCTTCAGAATATGAACTCCTTAACCAAAAAGTGGCATCTAATTGACCCAGAGATATGTATTGGTGGGGGATTAACAACAAAAAAATTTCAGTCTTCTGTGATTCCCTACTCTTTGCGTGTTCCTCCATTTTATTGAGGTCAGTTATCTTATATATCATGCCCCTCCCCACTTTTTTTTTTTTTGCACATAACAATGTATATGATGATGGTGTTAGGGTCATGATTACCACAAATATATTGAAGGGGAGAATGAAATGAGCTTGTAGCATGAAATTGACAACATTACGTTTTTATAGTTTCTCCTTGGTGCCTTTGCTACTGTATAGACCAGTGGTTCCCAACCTTTTTTTGACCAGGGGCCACTAGGACTTTTTTGTTCGGAGCAGAGACCCCAAGGTTCAAAATAAAAATTCCGAGAGTTTGAAAATAAACTTTAATCATAACTGTTAGTGAAACATTAAACTTAGAATAATATTTGAATATATATATTTTATAATAGAGAACTTTTAATTGAAAATATTAATTTATTATGGGTTTATGACTTTGTTTCGCAAACCTTAATTTAGTTCTCGCGGACCCCTGGGGGTCCACGGACCCCTGGTTGGGAACCAGTGGTATAGACAAACAAAAATATTTGTGCACAGACAAAATGAAATACTTCATAAAGTGCAGTTTTTTGTTTGTTTTTTTACAGCTGGTGTCATGCTTAATGAAATCTCCAAGGTTTTTGATGTTTATTTGTTTTTTAATTCTGTGTCTGACTTCAGGATTTTCAGTCCCACACACTGGATTGTGTGTGAGTGTGTGCGTGTAAAGTGCCGTCAAGATGTAGCCAGTTTATGGCAACCCCAGCAAGGGGCTTTCAAAGCATGTGATTAAGCAGAGGTGGTTTGCCATTGCGTTCCTCTGCAGAGTACACACTGGATTAGTGCCGCACATTTTTTAATTCAGACAAATATTTCAGTTCTGGCTATTACATGTGTGTGCTAAATTCCTCAGAAAATCATGCAGTTGTTCTGCAATTCAAGGTATTAAGTGGATGAGGCAGTAAATCATTCAGGAGGTTGTCAGGATTATCTTAGACTCAAACAAGATGATATACTAAATGCATGGCTGTCACTAAGCCTGGCAAGCTTATTTCCTTGATTGATTAAATTGAAACTTTTGACTGGGGCCATTTGTGTATATAGTACCTGGTTAACTTTTGGTGTTTAATAAAAAATATAATTTTCATCATGATCATTAAAAGTAGGTACCTAATAGTACTTCCTGCTTAAGAGGTATTTCAGCTAGTTTTAGTGCAATCCTATGTGCAATCTAAGCCGAATGATTTCAGTAAGTGTGTAAGATTTCACTGTTTAAAACAGTGCAGCTTCTGAAATGGAATAAATGGTCCAAACATCTTGTGTCAAAATCTAAACAAACAGGACAGAAACAGTAGTACTGTACAAAGTAAAATCTGGCATCTTGGTTGTTAGGGGAAGAAATGCTCCTGTATGGCTTGATTGTTATCAACATCTTAAAGTGGGTTTATTAGCAATTTAATGGAATATTGGTTATTCAGAAGCAATAATGGCTCCAGTTGAAATGTCCATTATGCTCTCTCTTTCCCATACACTTTGGAATGTGGCAGCTGAGCTTTCAGCAGGGTTCATGAATTTTAAATACTTTTCATTGCAAAAAAAAAAAAGAGGCACATAGCGTGTGGTTAATGGTGGACTTGGAGCTAGCAGTCACTCTTGGTATTATGAGATATTAGGTGTCTCAGAGATAATGAATGCTTGGCTTATGCAGGTGCATTCTTGGCCCACCGTGCATGTCCAGGCAGAATAGACTGTGCCTCACTGTGTCCAGCATCTAACAATTGACTATTTTGTAGTTGTGAGCAGAGAAGTTTTTACAATGTAGTTCTCTTAGCATTCTTGTATAAGATTTAAATTCTCTTATCATCATCTCTATCCAACGAAATATTTACTGGTATTTTGTAGCAAGCTAACAAATGCCAGGAAAGGTTTTCCATAGCTTTACAACCTATTTCTATGTCTCATTCTTTGGCAACGTTCTGCATTCTGCAGAAATCTCCCCCTTCATCAACCAGGACACATTTTTAGGGAACTGTTGTTGTTGTTTTTTAATTCCAAGCCATCAATGTAATAAGTACACCAGTGAATAATAACCCATACATACCAAAGTGTGTGTGTGAGTGTGTGTGTGTCTGTGTTTTTAAATCAGCAACTCTTTTTAAATTTACACCTCTTGTGTCAAGTGCTTTACAAACTGGGGGAGTTTCAAAGCTAATTTAGGAAGCAGTGGGGAAATCTGCTGAAATTGAAACTGATAGAAAGTGCATCTTTGATTGTGTTCATACTTATTATCCAGTTAAAGGAGTGATACGTGATAATTGCTTAGCCCCTAGGAGAGCCAGCACGGTGTAGTGGTTAGAATGTCGGCCTACAGTGTGGGAGACCAAGGTTCAAATACCCACTTTGCCATGGAAGATCACTGGGTGACACTCTCAGCCTAACCCACTTCACAGTGGAGTGTTGTGAAAGTAAAATGGAGAAAGGGGAGAATGGTATACATGAAGACAATTATAATGATGGGTGATGTTTGTATACAGAGAGGTAAAGCTGCATTTGTACAGACATGGGTGGGGGGAGAAGTAAATTTTCCGTTGCTAATAAAACACTTTGGATAATAAGGTCAGATAGTCTTGTTAGTTTGTAGCAGCAATAACAGGAGTCTATTTATTGGCACCTTAAAGAGTAACAACTTATCCTGGAATAAATGTTACTCTTGAAGGGGCCACTGGACTCCTGTTTTACTGTTTGGATGTTCACATCTTGCTTATAGAGGTCAGAACTAAAACCCACATAATTTCTGTAACAGCCATTTGACCAAGAATGTTAAAGAATTTCATCAGAACAGGCATAATTGTCAAAAGTCATAACTAGAGACCACAAAATACTGGAAAGAGTTGTTTCCGGCCTGTTTATTTGCTCCAGTAATCATTTGACATATTTATTCAGAGGCAGCTTGCCTACATTACTATTTGTTTCTATAGAAGAGGGGGCTTTTGGTGGGGGGAGATATATTTACATAATTGCCCCTAACAGTTACACAGCAGCAAGTTCTGAATATTCATGAAGGGAGAAATTCATCCCCCACTGAATGACATTTTAGCTCCAGCGTGGGTTTAAGCTACATATAGCTATTGTGCGGGCCATCTTAAAGAATGCACACAAAGGCAAGCAGAATTGAAACATTTTGATATGGATCCAGATTTTCACAAAGGCATTTATTCAACATTTTAGCTTCAGACCCGTTTTGTGAGATGTTGCATGCTGTTTGCCCTGGATAGATAAGAAAACAAAGTATCAATTTCTGTGTCTCTTTCCCCTCCTTCCTTCTGCTCATCAACCTGTCATTCTTATTCTCATTTCAAAAACATTTGTTTTGCTGCCAGAGCTGAGGTAACTTAGTGCCAGTAAATAACTTTTTAAGAAATGGTTTTAATTTAAAGCACATTGGTATGAATATGGAGAGGATGACTATTTTGCATAGAGCCGTGGTGATAATTGATGAGCTGTATCTTTGGTGCTGAGACTAATGAGTTCCATTTTTAAGTTCAGGGGCTGAGGAAACTACATTTTTATAAATGCCATCAAACACATTTAATGTCCTTTTCCTTCAAACGTGGTTCAGCTGGCTTAAACCCAGGGTCTTTCAAACAGATTTATTATGGATTAGATACATTCCATCTCACAACAGGAATGTGCTTATTAGGGGGAAAAATCACTACACAATGCAATAAAGGCTTAAATATTCAGCCACTTGATATATTGATGGTTACAAGTTATTATAAAAGTCTTGTACGTTCTCAAACCTAAATTTGAGCATATATGAACTGGCATTCTTGAGAAAGATGACTTCTACATAAAAAGGTACCACTGTGACAGTGGCAGAAGCAATTTATCTCCTTTTATAAACAGATGTATGTAGTCTGACCAACATCTGCCCTTTAACAAACAAAAAAGTTGTGCAAGTTTTTCAACTTAATGAAGTCTGAGTGGACAAGATAGGCGTATGAAGGGCCCCTGTTGGTTAGAGCCTGTGATGTTTCTCTCTTTCAACTCCCTGGAGCAGATTTGCAATTCTCTTTTAAAAGTTTGTGGGTTCATTAGTATGTAGGATTAATATGTAGTGAAATAAATGTAGGTGTGTTCAGACGTTAAAAATGGGAGTTAACACAGTGCTAGCCGAAGGAAAAGCTGATACTTTTGCTCCTGAGTGCTTACGATGCCGTGTAAAGTTCACCATATGAAAGCAAGCATTGAATCCCCTGATAACTGGTTAAATCAGCATATTTTTGTGCTGTATTTGCTTTGTGCAGCATTTTGCAGATTAAAAAGCTTTTGGCTGTCTAACCCTCCCCCTTTAACTTTATTCAGCCATTTCCTGAGAAATAAAATATTGTGAAGAAGATCAAGGAGCAAGCCTAAGCAGAGGTACACCCTTCTGAGTCCGTTTAAGTCGTTTTAGAATTACACACACCTTGTGGAAGACATGGAAAGAAAATGAAAAAAAAAAACCCTTTCATCTGATCTGACATGCAACCGTGATTTTCTGTACAAAATTATCAGAGCAGATTATTTCTGCTCCAATGTAACCCGCTTTAAATGTGAGTTCAATATATTGGAACATTTTTGTTTAACATATTACACCAAAATCTTAAACAGTGTAAGTAATTTTTGTAAAAGGCCTAGATGACCAAACTTTGACATCTGGTGGTTAGGACAAAATGTTTAAATAGTGATGCCTCCTCACTTCTCATTTCCAGCCCTAATTCTACTAAAGCAAGAATAGCATTAAGTCCAAGCCCCATATTTTTTTGGTAAATGTTTCCTTTGAATCAGTATGGTTGTGAAACTTCCCCTATCTCTTCTGTACCAGGAAGATAAACTAACCTGTTCTTCAGCCTCAGCTCATTCATTTGGCATTACTCTCCCAGCGTCATACACAGAGAAGACACTGCTCTCTTTGTGCTACTATAAATCTTGATATTCCAGAAACTTCCCTTTTAATTCTCTCTCAGCTGCTTATCTTATTGCCACTACTACATCCCATAGCAGTGAGTCTGACATACTGGATATAATCCAAAGAAACCTTTGGTTGAACCTTGTGTCACTTCTTTCTTCTCCCTGGTCCTTTCACAGAAGTGATTGACTCACATGGCAAACAACTTTCAATGTGCACACAGTGTGGCTGCAGCAACATCGTGGTCACAAATGCTTACTGAATTTTGTAAGGTGGTTTGCAATTTTAAAACACGTAATCCTTTATAAACACACCATGTTTGTTTTATTGTCCTTGGGCAGTCACTCAACACTCAACAAAGCAACTGCATGGACTGACCGAAGTCAGTATTTCATGTTTATTAAGGAATAAGTGCTTTCATATGGTACAAAAATTGTACTAGAACGGTTTCTTGCTTATCAGGAAGAGGGCAGTTTGGAATAGTGGAATGGTTAGTTGCATGTATTGTATATTTTATATCTCCATGAATTAGTATAACTGTCATTTTTTTAACAGGAGGACAAAAAATCAACTGCTCTGTCAATGAATTTTTCTAGGTCAGGATTGATGCAATAGTATGGTAACATAAGGACACTCAAAGATTTTATTCAGATACCCATAAGACTTTACAGAAACAAAAGTCAACCAGATTTCCTGACATTTAAAAAATCCCTTTTGAAAAATATGCAGTGAAAGCCTTGTCTATACCAGAACGATGTGGGGTACTGTTGAAAATATAGTGAGCATTATCCTACCACTTGGCATGCAGAAGGTGTAGGACTCCATTTCAGTGGCTCTTTCAGACCCCTGCAGATATCAGTTGCAGGATTGCAGGACCCATGTGGAGGAGGAACAGCTGTGTGGGTTGGATGGGCGGGGTAGAGTGAGGGAGTTGAAATTGCTTCTCCCTTGAACAGATGTGAGGTGAGCTCAAGCAACTTTGAGCCTGTTAAACAGTTACTTTTTCTACAGGAGGTCATTGCTTCTTTGTAGGGTTGCAAGGTCCCTCTTCGCCACCAGCGGAGCCTAAGGAGGGCGGGGTTTGGGGAGGGACTTCAATTCCATAGAAGTCCGCTTTGGCCATTGGACTCTATGGCATTGAAGTCCCTCCCAAACCCCACACTCCTTAGGCTTGCCCCAAAAACCTCTTGCCGGTGGAGAAGAGGGGCCTGGCAACCCTAGTTCAGACATATCCAAACAACTCAGCAATCAATTCGCCTCCCTGTGCTTACAAATGGCAAATAGGAAGTAAACTGAACCAGCAGGTATTTCAGTATCTCTAGTGATATCTGTTAAATGGGAAAATAATCTTTAACAATATCTGAAAAACTGTATTACCTTTAAAAAATAATTTCAAGGACTGTGTTCTGGTTTGGTTAATGGATGTTCCCAGTGAAGCAAATGTGCAGTCCAACCCTATTTAATGTGACTTGATCCCAAGTAAGCATTGCTGAGAATGGCAAACTTAAATGGAAGTCTAAATTGTATATTTTTCATGCAGGTTGATGCAATGAAGAGAGCCCTTGAAAGCCTTAACCTGAATATTGTAGAGATGACAGATGAAAATGCAACCTTAGATGGAGGAGATGTTTTATTTACAGGTAATAAAAAACAACTCTGCCATTTAATGTTTGGTTGTGCAAAACTTATGATAGAGAACTGTTTAACTTCTGTCTGCAGTTTTTATTGATATAACAATTTTATGAGCTTGTTTGTTTGCCAAACAGCCTTTGAGTATTGCTCTAATGCAAAATATAGCTCTAATGCAAAAATTCCCTAATGCCAGAATCACAAGTGAAGTATACAAAGTACAACTAATTACATTAGTTTAGCTCTTAATCAGTTGCTGTAGTGGAAGTGTACTGTGAAGTGTGATAATATACTAGTCAAGAAGAAATTACTCTCTTGGTAGACAAATACTCTGCTATAAGTGCATAATATTCTAATTACAAACAGCCATGTTTGTATTGATAATTTTTCAGAACTTCTGTACGTTTGGTAAGTCATCACGTAGGATTGGAACCAACCAGCACCTTTACTCAATTTCACCTAGTTTCCCTCCTTGTACAGGCTTCAAATCATCCCCTACGGCTTTTGAATGTACAAGTCCCCAGATTCCTGGCATAATGTTTTTTGGTAGCCAAAGAGGTCCCAGGAGAGAAACTGGTTGGATCCAACCTATAAACTGCTCTACCCACATCAGCAGGTATAAACATTGCTCTGAGCAGTGTAGGAGGAGCCATAGAGGAGACAGCAACCATGCTACTCTAAGTAATATATAAAATGAATAATGCTCTTAGTCCAGTCCAAGCAGCAAAGCTGCCATGATAGGAGGTTGCTAAAGAAACAGGGGCCCTTAGTATTAATTGTGTGATGTGGCAACTGTGGAAGTAACACGTATCTGTGGTCAGGTTCCACTTGCATCATGAATGTATAAGAGTACTGACAGCTAACACATGAGTTACTTAGACTGCCCGGGTACTTCCTGCATCAGCTTCTATGACCCACTATCCAGGCCCAGCTTGCCTGTGGTATAGGCTATTACGTATATTGGGGGGGGGGCTGCCATCCTTAATTTAGAGTTTTTGAAGTAATGTTATTTTGTTGATTCCCGAGAATGAAAACTCAAGAAATTGAAGTTATCGTTTTATGTATCAATTTTGTATTAGTGCAAACAAACCTTTAGTGCAAAAAAACTGCCACCGTTAAGCTGTGGCTCCGTATTCACTTCTGTTTTGATCTTTCCACATTACTGCATGACATGCTAAGGGATTCCTACGTCTCCTCATGGTACCAATTCATTCGGCAAAAAATTAATTCCTTAGGAATTAATTTAGACTCACTAAATAATTATGGTGAGTCTCAAATTTTCTTCACCATCTGGTAAAGAATTAGGGACATTGAAAAACAGATCATAAATGCAGGCCCCACTATGACATGTTCCCCCTGTTTCCACGGACTGAGGACTTATATGCCTGGAGGTGCCCCCTACATACAAAACCTCACTAACCCCCTTCATCGGCGGGCTTTATGCTTGCCAGATTTAACATATTTCTCAGCAGTTCTCTCCGGGAGACTCCACAATATCCCGTTTAGAGACAGATTATGTCAATTTTGCCACCTCGAGCCCGATTCCATAACTCCCACCTTACTGATTTGCCCTTTTTTCTCCGGTTTCAGAAATCGTTTCATAGATCCAATCATTATGAATCTCCCTGGCCCAGCAAATAGGACTACCCAACTATTACTAGCGGAGAGTCCCCCAACTCTACAGAAGCAGTTGCAGAATATTTGGCAAAAACTTTAGCTACTGATTTTAACACTGACAAGTAATAGCTGTGCCAATTGCTTGTGTTCTTTGGTGCCTATAGTGGAACTCTACTATTGTATTATATTGAACTTGAGAAGTATTGTACTATTTTAACATGCTCTTTCTATGCTCTTTTTATGCCATTAAAGTTTTTTGACTTTAAACTTCTCAGAAAAGGGTTTTGCTGTTTGTCTTATTTGTCATGCCTTTCTGAAATTACAAAACCCAAAGCCTGTTTATAAGGATACTATAAAGTGTCAGAAATTGAAGTTGAATGGAAAATTATACAGAAAAATGCAGAAGGCCGACCAGTATTGCTGTGATGTGATTAGTACAGAATTTTAAATGGGAAGGGTGATATTGGTTTTCTTGCAAAGTACTACTTCTAATATTTTAAAACTATAGTTAAACTCAGTGTTGGATAATCATGTGTGTTTACTAATGGTCATTTCTATAGTTAGTTAATTATTTACTTAAGTATTTAATTAAGTAAAGTGTGTGTGTATCTAAATCATCTAGAACATAAATATGATCATCTTTTCTGTTTTTAGGAAGGGAATTTTTTGTGGGTCTTTCAGATCGGACCAATCGTCGTGGTGCAGAAATTCTGGCAGATACCTTTAAGGTTTGTAGATGTTAAGATTGCTGTCTTTACTAGGTAGTTCAAACAGTAGAGTATTTATACAGCATGAGGAGGAGCTAAAAATAAGAAGCAGCTATGTGACATGTTACGTAACCATTTTAAGACTACTAGCCGGCAACTGACACTTATGAATAAAATTACTACAACTCTGTATGGTTTCAGCACGTTTAATCCATTGTATCAGCTTCTTACCTTGCTATAGAAAAACATGCTATAGTTTTAGAGTTGGTTCTGCCCTGTTTAAGTCGTTAAGATATACGCATTCCTTTACGAAGAAACTGCAGTTTATCGATGTGGTAATTTGAGATTGCTAGCCTAATTTGAGATTGCTAGTCTAACTTCCCTTGCAAATACCTACATTCTATACAGGATTATGCCGTCTCCACAGTCCCCGTTTTTGGTGCTTTGCATCTGAAGAGTTTTTGCAGTATGGCTGGGCCAAACCTCATTGCCATTGGTTCAAGTGAAGCTGCACAGAAAGCCCTCAAGGTAAACCATGCTGGAAATCATGTGTGCTGAAAAATATTGCTTTTGCTCCCTGTTGTTTTCTTATAGACTCTATATAAGGGAGAACCTCTATATACACATAAATTTGCCTTATATTGATTCAGACCATTGATCTATCAAGTTCTGTATTGTGTGCTCAGACTGGCAGCAGCTCTTCACAAGTCTTTCACATCCCCCATTTTCTAATCCTTTCAACTAGAGATGCCAGGGATTGAACCCGGGCCCTTCTACATGCAAAACAGATGCTCTACATATGAGCCACAGCCCCTACGCAAATACCAGTGAGCCTGCTCCTGTAGTTTTCTGACCTGATCTACCTTGGTGGTTGCAATTGTAGCACTTTGCTTTTTATTTCCCCTGCTTTAAAGAGAATTTTTGCAGTTTAAAATATAGTTTAATGTTTGCACATAAATCATAGTGTACTTATTTTATAGAGTAAGTAGGCTGAACCTGTAATTGAACAAATTAAATGTGAAATAACCGTAATATGTCAATCCTGATAAGGAACAAAGAGCCAGAAAACCATTTTTCAACTGTCTGGCCAAATGTAGTAGTATCACATTTAGAAAGCTTTTTGCTGCTCTGTGTTAGAGTCATCATAATATCCAAAAAGGAAAACTTCTCTGGGAGAGCAGGAGCTCAGGGAATAAAGCCAGGTAATGCATTTGAGAATACGCATGCACTAGAGTTATCCATCAAGTACAGGGCTTTCTGAGTCAATTAACTCTCTTTCACTTAACAGATTAATTAACTGATTAAAGTAAATCTTTTGGTATATCAAAACAATGACATTTTGAAGATATTTAATTAAGAAATTTTTTTTTTGCAATTAACACAGACAAATCTGTGATTATTGACTGCAAAAAAATCATTTCCTAAATCAAAAGATAAATATAAATATAACATACATTGCCATCAGAAGCATACATCTTTTACATGTGATGGATGTGATTTTAAAATACCTGCTTTTTAAAATATGCAGTTAATCTTTTTATAGGAGGTGCTCAGTAGCAGATAAGTAAAGAGACCAGTAATGATCAAGACATGCTTTGCCAAAGGGAATATTTGAAGCCTGGCGTTTTCAAAGACAGGGCCATGTCCGCACTGCACGTTTGCGGGCATTCCTTGCATGTTCCCACTTCAACTTACCCGAAGGATTCCGAGGACGTCTCCAGAGCGCAATTTCGCCGCGTTAAGCGCATCCACTTATACGGCGAATTAAAAAAATAACACGTCCTCCACACCTGGTGCCTGAAAGTGGGAACATGCAATGCGTGTTCGATCCACTTCCTGCTGCCAGCCCACTTCCTGCTGCCAGCCAACCCCCGCACTCCCCCCGCCTCCCTTACTAACGCTGGACCAATCGCCGTCCTTGCTTGGAGTGCCGACTGGACATGTGTTGGAGCGTGCCGGTCTGGGCTTTTCAAATGCAGCAGAGAAAGGCAGCCCGGTGGGAACAGAAATTTAAAGTCGTATTGGATTCTTTTGTACTGGGCGTGTGTAAATTGCAAGGTATGTTTCTAGTGCATTCACAGGGCAGATTAGTCATTAAAGTGACTGACCTCTGCTCACACTTCAGACTTCCTCTCGCCCTCAGAATCACAGGGCTGGGAATGTCTTTGTGTCATACTGAACCAGCTAAATTGACAGGTCTCTGGGAACTCTTGGGATTGACTAGATTCCAGTGATGGCTGCTTATATACTGCAAATGAGCAAATTGTATTCTACCTTCAATATGTTGTCCTAATTGATCTTCAGTATCTCCATCATGATTCTAATATTCATGGAGCCCAAGGCGGGGTTGAACAGGAATGTGATGGGGAAAGTATACCTACCATCTTGTTTGGGTCTGTCTGTGGGATCCAGTGGACCCCCTCTTAGCTGTAATCAACTGGCCTTCTTAAGCAAGACTGCACAGAGTTTGGAATGAAGTGCCATTGGTAACACCCAACTCTTTTTAACCAAGTATTGCAAAGGAAACCACATCCCAGCAACTCAACTCTCTGAGTAACATGAAACTTCTCTTTTGCGGGATTACTGGAGAATACTGGCTATATTGCAGTCGAAGACACATTGTTGACTTACACTGCCTTATGGGATGTCCCCCAGAATTGTGTAACAGAAGATTAGCTAATTGTCTTGAATTACCAGAAAGGCCCACACATTCCTGACAGCGGGCTGTAACCCCAGTTTTTTCCATAAAACTGTAACAACGTCCAGATGGCTGTTTTAATGTGTTCATGTTGGATGAAACAAATGAATCAAATCACAAACATATCAAACAAAAGCACTCCCCAGAAGTGTGAGATGCAACAGTATATGTATCCCTAACACTATTTGTTTTAGGTTGTTAAGATTAAACTAAGTTTTTTTTATAAATGTGCTATTCAGCTGAATGTCTGCAGAGAGCCCTACATATGTACAAATGCGTGTTCTCTTCCTGCAATCAGAAACTTGAGCACATGTATACAGCCCATGTGCGTTCACTTATATGTGCACAGTTCTGTCTACAGATGCTCAGCTGAATGTGTAAATGGTGCAGGCAAAGCCTGTGGGTGCAGTCATTCTCAGCCCAGTGAACTTACACTATACTTTTCTTAGCATCTACATAACCCTGCAAAAGTCTGGGTGTTGGCCTTCTGTGGCTGCTAGGCCCTGATTCAACACATCTGTCCACTAGGGTTGCCAGGTCCCTCTTTGCTATCGGTGGGAGATTTTTGGGGCGGAGCCTAAGGAGGATGGGGTTTGGGAGGGGAGGGTCTTAAATGCCATAGAGTCCAATGGCCAAAGCAGCCATTTTTTCCAGGTGAACTGATCTCTATCGGCTGGAGATCAGTTGTAATAGCAGGAGATCTTCTGCTATTACCTGGAGGTTGGCAACCCTACTGTCAGCTGATAAGGCTGAAGCCACTTCGGGGCATGTTGCAGTAGAAATAGTTTCCCTGAAGGGTTACAAAATGTGTTTGAATGGGAAAGGGAATAGCAAAGTGTAGAAAATGCAGTTGAAACATGTATTTGCAGAGATACCATATACCCATTGGGGTGTGAGATTTCCTACCCCCAGCTCTTGTTGTGAGTGGTGGTGGACGAAACATTTTTTTTAATCGCATGACAGTATTAGGTCATTTTGCAGGAACCCAGAAATGACATCACTCTGCTCTTTGAGTTGCTAGGTTTTCTATTTTTACCATAGAGTTTCTAGTGAGTTCTAAAGCAGAGTGATGTCACTTCCAGATTTTCCCTGAAGTGATGTAACGCCATTTGCACCCCCGCTTCCACTGGTTCCAAGCCACTGACTAGCAACCCTGTGTATTTCCCACTCCACCCATATTTCCATTAATTAATTTGTACAGAACATTAATTTGTACAGAATAGCATAGTTTTCACAGTTTTAGAACATTTCATTTAACATTTAACATATTTCATTTAACATATTTTAACTAAAAATTGTAAATGTTTGCAGGTTGCCTTTAATTAAATCCCCATTTTTCAGTAGGCCGGAGTCAACAAAGCTTGCTGTTGAAAGGAGACAGCAATTCAACTAACCTGTGCAATGCTAGATCCTTCTAGCTGCCTGCCTAAGGATAGTAGGACCAAGGAGTCTCCTTAGACACATTCTTTCTATGTTTTTGGGTATGTGTGTGACTAATTTCTCCAGCTTGATTGGCAATTGGATCTCTACCCCAGCCACTTTTCTGTGAGTGGAGTTGGCCAGGAATATAAGGGAAAAAATGGATTTGTCCAAAAAGAAATCAGTAGTCTTTAATATCCCATATCTGTCTGTTGACCTCATGCCTATTCTACATTTATTTATTTAATTATTTATTTATTAAAACATTTAATATCTTACCTTTCCCTGTGGTTCAAGCTGTCTTAAATGTAAATTTTATACCATCAAGTAAATAGTCATTAATTGTTTCAGAAAGCACTACTTTCCTCTTACCACGAAGACTATGGCAGCCTGGAAGGGCAAACTTCGATTGCACAGGGAAATTACACAAGAGTACATACTTTCTCCCTCACTACTGCTTCAGCAATCAGATTAATAACCCCAGATTGCTGCTTTGAAAGAAAAAAATCAAAAACTACAGGAGATCCTAATCCTGAATTTCCCATGTCACATCAAGCTTCTTCTCTGCAGAAACCACTGACAACTACCTATTAGGTATTTTTTCTTTGATGTTATCTTCTTTCAGTCCCCCTCCTTTCTTGCTGTTCAGTTTACATGCTTAAATTCAGTTGGCTAGGAAGTTGGAGCAGAATATATTTCAGACTGGAAATCAGACATTTTAATTTAGGCATGAGACAGATATACCTATAAAAGGATTCCCCTTATTTCGCCCTGCGGATAGAATGGCACTACTTATGGTGTATACAGCAAAATAAAATTGCTCTAAAAGGATATGAAATATCATCAGGATCATTAATTTGTTTGTTATACTCTTATTCATGAGGGTTTTCTTTGTCTAGGATAGCTTTTAGCATTGTCCTGTAATAACATGCGGAATAGCAGGTTGTGTGGAAGACAGTGGTTATCCATGCATAGCAAAGCAAATGCTATTTATTTCCTTTGTATAAACCTTATTAGTATTGTCTAGCTGTTCTTAATGACAAATTCCTCTCAAAAGTAACAGGAACAACAATCTATAGAATTTTAAAGCTGTTAATCTACAAAACTGAAACGTGTATTTATGAACATCTAGAGGCTTTCTGTGAGGACAAACCCTCCCCACCTAATAAAAAGAGCATTTTCTTTAAAGGGGAAATATATTGGTGTCTTTTAAGAACTAAAATCTAGATCTACTTGCCAATCATATAGTCCCTGATAAATACATGATTACAATTGTTGCACAAAGTTCTATTTTAATTCCACTATTCATGTTTCTAAGTTGGTTTATTGCCTTTGTATGCCTGATTGTAGGCTTCCTAGACCTAGAGCCATCGGGTTTGCCATTGTGAGAAACAGAATGCTGAAGTAGAGGAATCCTTGTAGGTGGTATCCATGACTGATGGGCTCTATCACTCTGTACTCTATCAATCACATTTTTATCCCACCCTTCCTCCAAGAATTGCAGAGTGTTTATGTTTATGACTGAGGGGGGATTTGAATTCAGTTCTTCCCAGTCCTAGTCTGACACTCTCACCCCACCACGGCTATAGTCTCAAGCTATTTCCAGTATTCTGGGTATGCATTTTCCTCACTGTGTCAGATTATGACTCTGGTGTTGAGCTTTCTTGTGCTTGCTGCCACATTGTGATTATTTGAAGCTGACTTCACTTGGGATAAAAAGCAATCTTACTGGTTGCTTATAAATGCTCTCTCTCTCTCCCCCCCCTTCTCTCTCTCCCCGTTTACATTCTTTTAGAGAGGAGATGGGGAGCTCCAGAGCAAACGAGTTATTTTCCAGCCACTGTGCATTGTAAACTGAGAGTAGATTTGAATGGACAATAATGACTTGGAACCCTTGTTATTTATTTATTTAGAGAATTTTTATGTGGCCTCTCCAGGGAACTTGCCCAAGGCGGCTTACAAAGTGAAGTATAATAAAACATTTAAAATTCTTAATTAAAAGCCAGCATTAAAAAGAACATAAAAAGTAGATAATTAAGCAGCATAGAATAAATACTAGTTTCCAGACTAAAGCACATGATTAAAATGGTGATAAAACACCAACCCCTTAATGAAAAGGGATGTTCTGGGTAAACAGAATACCAACAAGTGGATAATAAACTGCAGTTGCATGAAACTTGGAAAGGGGTCGCAGACTCCAGAACTGAGGTTTTTGAGATCCAAAATAGAGAGTCGAACCTGAGATTTCATGGGATTGATGAGGAGTTCGGGAAAGATAACTCACTACAAAGTTTCACAGAACTGATTCAAGAGTATTTACAAGGGAAAAAAGAACCATGTCTCATTTACAATATTTACAGAATAAACACCAGCTTTGCGAGAAAAAACAAGGTACCAAGGGATATCTTGGTTAAGTTCTCTCAGAAGATAACAAAAAATACAATTCTGCAACTACAGAGAGAAAGTTCTCTTGTCTACAAAGGTAAACAAATCAATTTTTCAAGATTTACTGACTTCAGTTGTTAAAAAGAGGACAGAATTTCAACAATTAAGGCAATTCCCACTGAGAAGAGAAATAAGATACCGTTGGACCATGCCAACAGGCCTAGAAGTATTTTTACCTTTGGGCAGAAGAACTGTCACTAACCAAGACCAAGCTGACCTGCTGATCAAAGAATTGCAGATCACGGAAAATAATGAGAAACCGAGACCAAATGAGAAAGAACAAAGCAGTTCTTCATCTAGCCCAAAAAAGACACTGAGAAGACTAAAGAATAAACTGAACCAAAACAAAAAGGGAAAGACAAGACTCAACAAGAAAAAGACAAAGCAGATCAAAAAGAAAGTTCAAAACTAGACAAAGCAGCCACTTATTAAAAAATAGAGAAAATGGAAAAAATGAAGTTTATTTCTTTAAACATTAACAAACTTAATGTACCATCTAAGAGAAGCAAAGTATTCCATCAGCTCATAAAGCAAAAGGCAGACATAACATGTATCCAAGAAGCACATATCAAGAAATCACATGAATATTTATTGAAGAATAAGAAGTTGGGTCAATCATTTATCTCCTCAGCAGAAGAAAAGAAAAAGGGCATTGTTATTCATATAAGAAACCCGCAATTGAATGTGATTACTGAAATTAAAAATCCAGAAGGAAGGTATCTTTTAATAAAGCTTAGATCGGTGGAGGGGAAATTTTTGGCACTGATTAGTATTTATGCACCAAGCAATGGTAGATCTCATGTTTTTGAGAAAATCTTTCAGATTGTGTCAAAGGAACAAGAAGGATAACTAATTTTAATCGGAGATATGAAGGGTGTATTGAACCCAAAAGCTGACAGATCTAAAAACCACAAAGGTGGATGTCTCCCCCAAAATGTTTTAGAATACATGAACAGTCTGTAATTACAAGATGGAGAAGCAAAAACCCCACAAAAAGAAGTTACACCTTCTATTCTAACAAACATAACTCATTCTCAAGGATAGTCATGTGCTGGATTTCGAAGACTCTCTTGAGCAAATTAGAGAATGTTGAAATTTTACTGAGAACATTATCTAATCATAACCCAATAGAACTGACATGGTCTTATTTTAGGCCAGAAAGAAGAAGATGGAGGCTTGAAGACAACATCCTGTTAAAAGAAGAAGTAATACTTCAATGTAAGAAAGAACTCAAGGAATTCTTTGAATTGAATAAATCTCCAGATGTCTCGTTGGCAACCATATGGAATGCGAGGAAAGCCTATATGCGAGAAAGGTTGATTACTATAAACTCCAAGCTTAAAAAACAAAATTCAGAATGGAGAAATTGATGGGCAAAATAAAAAAAAACTTGAAGAACAACATATCAAAACGAAAAAAAGTATACTAAAAGAAATCAAGAGGAAAAAAATAGAAATTGACATGATTGATACAGAAGAGATGCAGAAGAAATTAATGTTTGTTAAGCATAAACATTTTGAATAAACCAGGAAGATATTTAACTCACTGTCTTAGAAGAGAAGCTGAGAAGAAAACGATAACAGGTGTTAAACTGAAGAAAAAAATAAGTTTCTTAGAAAAAGACATTCATGACCAATTTTTAAATTATTTTAAAAATTTGTATAAAAAAATAGATGGGAGTTAATTTCTTTTTTCTGTTTTAAATATATTAATATGTTATCTCTAGATTTCTCAGTTTTCTCTATATTGAATGTATCGGGAAGGGGGTCACACTTAGTGTGCCTGAGGGGACTGTAGGCTGAGAAATCTCACTTCCTGTAAGGCATGGTAGATTCTTTTCTTCATTTGATGTTTGGCAGAAACTCTGACCCAAAATTCTGACCCAAGGACTTGAATAATGGCCCCTGGTCCTCAGGATGAAAAGGTTCCACATCAGCCCCTTTACTGAACTCTGAACTACTACTTATAGCTCCAACTACTGACTTCCCATTAAAAAATATGTATTTTCCCTTTCTTGTACTCTTTGAGAACAGAAAAGAAAATGGTTTTTATTAAGAAGAGCAGATGTTCCTAACCACATAAGATTGAATAAGTCTATTGTGAATGCAGACAAAAGTTCTTTGCATTTTTTTACTTTGTTCCTGCATTTTACTCCTGTTTATAATTATTTAGACTTTCTGTTGTTCAAATTGTTGTGTTTTTCTTTTGGATATGTTAGTACACTGCGTAAGGTAATGGTTTTTGTATGTGAGGAGGGGCAGGGAGAAGCATTAAAAAGTATTGCCCAACGTTTGCAGTCTGAATTGGTACAGTTCAGGATTCTATTGCCTAAATCTGCAAACTCAGTCTACATATTGTACAGATTGACTCTTAGGATTCCTTAGCCTCAATATTAATATTAGGCTTCCAGAATACTGCTTGTTCATGGAACTAATAGATATCCAACATTACAGCTTAGAAAAACAATGTGGTGATTCTTCCTTAGTTGTAATAGGAAAATGGAAGAGATACAAGAGACAGGCATCTATCAGAGCAATCCTAAACAGTTCTACTCAGAATACTACTTAGGTCTATTCACTGCAGCTTACCCTCAGCAAAGTTTTCTTATGACTGCACTGTGTTCTTCCAGTCTCTACAGAGTCTTTGGGCACTTTCACACAGCCCAAATAATGCACTTTCAATCCACTTTCAATGCACTTTGAAGGTGCATTTTACTGTGTGAACTGGCAAAATCCACTTGCAAACGATCGTTAAGGTGCTGTGAAAGTGGATTGAAAGTGCATTATTTGGGCTGTGTGAAAGTGCGCTTTGAGTCTTTGATTCCAGCTCCATTCTAGTTCCTGATACTGTTTCATATTTTATTGACTTTATCTGGAAAAAATAACTATAATTCACACTGTCTTCCTGGATAGTATTCTAGTAGGCCAATGGTGCTCCTGAGTTACATCAGGAATTTGAGCTCTTTGAAATTTTGAGCATGCGCAGTGTAACTTAGATTTTATCTCAGCCAACAGATGTATATCTCCAAATTACAGTTTAAAATGGCCTCCCTGTCATGTGTGTTTTTTTAGAGTCACTTTTTAGCAGCCCGTAGAGTCCTGCTGAGGCAATAGTTGAAATGATGCCTATTTGTGATGTAATTCAGTTAAAGTTTCATTAGCCCTGGGGACACAGGCTAGACAAAATCCCCACCAAGAATTACTGAAGGAACAAAACTCTACTTTATTCTTATTATGCAGTCCTCCTGCTCATCCTTTCCTTCACATTTAAATCTGCAGATTCTGCTTGTTTACTTAGCTGGCTGGGCAAATATAAGTGGTCAGCTACTAGGGTGCGTATAATCCTGTAGAGTTTGTATCAGCATTACCAGGCAGCATATTTTAGTGTTCCCTGTTGTAGGTACCAGAAGCTGTGGCTTATTCAATATTGAATCCAGTAGCCAAAGAAGCATCTCTTGTGCTTCAAGCCATTTGTCATTTTCAAGCACTTTCAAGCACAGTTTTCCAAAGGGCTTTCGTATAGGCCTGTCTAAATTTCTTTTCAGCATTAAGTACTTTTGCATAAATGCCATGAAAATATATATATTGATGCCTATTTGTTAGGATAGTTCGTAGTAAATATTTTCCAGTTCACTAGATGCTGTTTGTATAGAGAAATAAAGAAGTGACATCCATTACATTACAGTCTTTTTGCCAATGTGGAGCATTAGAAGCTTATGTTACACAAAAGGTATACTGGTCATAACTCTGTTTGCTTGTGGGGAGGAGGTGGAACAGGATTGAAGTGAGTTTAGAGTTGACACTGGTGATCAAAAGGTTTGCTGAAATTATAGTTGCAAGTTTCTCCAGTACTATAAGTCATTTGAGAATAAAAGAGTAAGACAAGTAGGGGCAGTATGGAGAGGGATATCTAGGGTTGGAATATCTCCTGGATAGATTAGGGGGGAAATGCTACATAGAGATCTAAACATGGTCTTTGACCAGTGAGGCTTTGGAATGTTTGTCATTGTGATCTGAGGTTCATGCAAAGGCCTTTCAACCTGGGACAGTGCCAGATATTTTGTTAACATGTTACTTTGTTAATTTTGGAAACTTAGGGATCTTTTAGATGTTGATTGGATGTTGACCGCAGTTAATAGATGCTAGGACCAGCACATTGCCCTCCTAAACTGCTTCCACATAGTGATTATTCTCTCTTGGGCTCTCATTGCTGCAGTGAATGGAGAAGCGTTCACAGTGGCAGTGGGTGTTCCCTGTGGTATCCCTTCATGCCTGCCACACAAACGCAAATGCTCAATTTTATGGCTTTTTAAAAGTTGGCAGTAGGTATATTACCACAGCGTTATGACACTACAGTGCTATACCTACTACCATTGTTTTTTAAAAAGCTGACATCACCAGTGGTATAAGGGCAGGTGGCTGGTACAAGGGGATGTGGGGGAGAAATGATGCTGAATGTGGGCAGTGGTGGTCCAGAAATCCATACCTTTTCTTCCACGTAGTGATCAAACCCATTTTTGAGCATGATCTCCCCGTGAACAAGGTGCGTTCATTTGTAAGCACATTGTTGTGAGTATTGTGATCTAACACGCTGTCGCAGAGGAGACAACAAACTCAGATCCCGCACTAGCGTGCTGTTATTGTTGGTCATTACCGTATTTTTCGCTCCATAAGACGCACCTAGTTTTTAGAGGAGGAAAACAAGAAAAAATCTTGTTTTCCTCCTCTAAAAACGCGGGCAGGGAGCGGGCGCGCCAAGCGCTCAGAGCGGGCGGGGAGGAGGCGGGCGGGCGCTCCAAGCGCTCAGAGCGAGCTGGGAGGAGCCGGGCAGGAGAGGCACGCCAAGCGCTCAGAGCGGGCGGGGAGGAGGCGGGCGGGCGCTCCAAGAGCTCAGAGCGAGCTGGGAGGAGCCGGGCGGGAGAGGCGCGCCAAGCGCTCAGAGCGGGCGGGGAGGAGGCGGGCCGGCGCGCCAAGCCGCCCCCGCTCCGCTTCCCAGCTGGGAGGCGAGCAAGCGCACAGAGCGGGCTGGGCGGGCGCACAGAGCCGGCTGGGCGCGCTGGAACGGCGCGAGGCAGCTTTCCCCGGCTGCCTCCCAGCGCGCCCAGCCGGCTCTGTGCGCACATTCGCTCTATAAGACGCACCCACATTTCCCCTCACTTTTGAGAAGGAAAAAAGTGCGTCTTATGGAGCGAAAAATACGGTAATTCATCAGGGCCATCAGAAAGCACCTCCTGAGATAGGCAATCAAATCTATTTGAGTGCTTAAAAGGAGCGAAGTAGTCCTCTAGCTTCGTTTGCTTGCTCTGCGGGGCTGAACATTCTTCTACAAAAGGGTAAGCTCTCTTCACCCCCATAATTTAACTTTCAGCTTGCTTTACTTTAGTTTGTCTCTCCAAGGCCGTTTGTAATCAGGCAACCAAACTCCTCCAACTGACCTGTTGTATTAGAAACAAAGAGCTGGAAGGGACCTCAAGGTCATCTAGTCCAACACTGTACAACGCAGGAAATTAATAGCTACCTCTCCCTCCACTCCCCCAGTGACCCCTGCTTTATGCCCAGCATCATTCACGCTTTATTGCAGCATCACTGTTCAAAAATACTTTTGCATAACTTGATGTCAGGAATACATAGTCCCCTAATAAATTACTCCCTGTGAGATGTCATAATTTCTCAGTTTATGATCCTACAGAGGGTTACTGTGGTAATGATTACATACACAAATATTAACAACCTGACGAGAGAATTATTTCAGGTAGAGAATCAGCAGATAGACACAACAACTGCTGATTTGTGTTTAAGCCAAACTACAAAGAATGAAAGAAAAGAAATCCCAAAGTCATGGTGAATGGCGTTTTAATGGGAACTTTCCATGAAGCTGCATCCCCCTTTTCCCGCACTATATATCAAAAGTTACCTGTGCTATCTAATGTTTTAATTGTTGTTTGCAGCAGCCTATTATTCCTTATAATGGACACTTAAGTACACTTATAAGTCAAACTTATACGCATGGTGTAGTGGTTAAGAGCAGTGTACTCTAATCTGGAGAACTGGGTTTGATTCCCTGCTCCTCCACATGAGCGGTGGACTCTAATCTGGAGAACTGAATTTGTTTCCCCACTACTCCACATGAATCCTGCTGGGTGATCTTGGGCTAGTCACAGCTCTCTCAGAAGTCTGTCAGCCCCACCTATCTCACAAGGTGTCTGATGTGGGGAGGGAAAGGGAAAGCGATTGTAAGCCACTTTGAGACTCCTTGAGGTAGAGAAACGCCAGGTATAAAAACCAACTCTTCTTTTTCTTCTTACTGAAAACAATGACATTTGTGTAAATGAGTAGGTTCACACTTAATTCAGCCGTGTGTGGGCTCTGTTCTTGATTGAAAAGTATTACGCTTAAAATGATATTTTTATGTTGATATGAAAGTGCTACATGTAGTGATTAATCAGAAATGGCACAAGTCGCACAACAAGCAGCAATCAATGAGAGAAACATGCAATGCTTATCATGGTTAACCCACCATAGCTAAAATGGCTTCAGAAATAAAACATGTAAGCAACTAAATTTCAGGCCCACTAATTAGGGTTGCCAACCTCCAGGTGGCGGTTGGAGATCTCCCACAATTACAACTGATCTCCAGCCTATAGAGATCAGTTCACCTGGAGAAAATGGCCACTTTAGCAATTGGACTCCATGGCATTGAAGTCTCTCCCCCCTCCAAACCCCGCCCTCCTCAGGCTTTGCCTCAAAAATCTCCAGGTATTTCCCAACCCAGAGGTGGCAACCCTACCACTAATTAAAATTTGCTTCTGTCAGATTAAACCTATGAAAAAATAACACTATTAATCATCATATTCTGTGACTCCTCTTTAATATTCCCATTCAGATATCCTTGGCAGGAAGGGAACTATCATTGGAATCTGTAAATTTTAGTTTTCAGAATTTATTTCCAAGTAATTGTCATTCACTTGCTAGTACAAAAGATTACATATTAGGTATATTGAACTGAATTTAATTATTATTATTATCCTGCTTTTTCAGACAAGTCTGCTTACCAACATGGTTTACAGGAATGAAAAATAATTAAAATTAGATCAAAGTTCAGTATACATGTTTTGTGGTGAGGGTTGATAGTTCTCATCTGAACTGGATTCAGACATAGTAGGGGGGTGCTTCTTCCTCTCCTCCCTCTAATTCAGGCAGGAGCGATGGGGGCCTCTTAACTTGACCTGGACCAACACATAGCAGAACAATGCCTGAGTGCTTTTGCTTCCTCTCCTCTCTCTGATGGTCCTCTCTGATGGCAGTGGAATATAATCCTGCCTGTGCCTGACCAACACGGTAGTTTTTTTATTAAGAACAACGGAGTTTAGGAGGATAGTTAATTTACACAAGCTCCCGTTCATTTTAGCACATCTGCCTACATCATCCCTGCATCATTTTTTGTGATATGTTGACTTGGAATGGTCCATCTTAAGTAGTCATTTACTGGATCAACCTGGGGTGGGGGTTGTATTGTTTAGAAAGATTTTTGAGATTTAAAAACTGCTACATTCTAAATAGGGACTGTAGTTGTGCTAGATATTAGTTAACTCCAAATAAACTTAAATAAAACAATGAAGATTGTAAATGGAAGTTGAAAGAAATTAATGAAAAAGAATGGGAGAAACACAAAATCTGGGTTCCTCTGTACTTGAGTGCCCAGTCTTTGTCCGCTTCCAGGAGTTAGATCTTGTGATTGAAAAGGCTGTCAATCTGACTTACATAAATAAGAATTTTGCTTCCCAGCTGTTGTTCTTGTTTGCTTTCTTTTGCTTTCCAGAGAACCAGCTTCCCTTCCCATGTTCATGTTCCACAGGACAGGATGTTAATTCTCAGAAATTTATTTAATGCAGCAACAATTTGAGCCATTTCCTTGAGCTCTTTTGTGCCACATTCTTTTGCATTCTGCAAGAGTTCCTGTGCAAAGGCTGATTCTGAATCATCACCACAGTCATGGTATAAGGTTATTATAGATGAGGCAGCACAGCATAGGCACATGTTAAAAGTATGCACAGCACAAATTATGTGCATGTATCCACAGCACTTGAAGTGGGTCTCTTAAAGACAAAGAAGAAACACTTATAGTTGGATATGTGGGAATCCTGGCTGCAAAGTTGCTTTTACTAAAACAGCATGAAATTGTTTGTTCTGGAGAACAGTTCATATTGGAAGGAGGTATTTAATGAACCGTAACTGGTTCATGCATAGTTGGGTGTATGAGTGGCTTCCTACAGATTAGCATGGATATATTTTCAAATGCACTGAAGAACTATCGGCTTTAATTTAGTTATTCAAATCAAGTTTCCATATTTAGTTTAAAGGAAGATATTAGCTATTTAGTACACTTCTATCCCACTCTTTCTCCAAGGAGCTCAGGATGGCATACACTGTTATTCCTCCTGCATTTTATCATCACAACAACCCTGTGAGGTAGATTAGGGTAAGAGAGACTGACCCAAGGTTTGCCAGCAGACTTTGCATCATGGTGTAGATTTGAACTTTAGTCTCCCATATTCCAATCCAACACTCTACCCACCATACCATACTGGCTTTCACTGATATTAAAGACAAACACAAACTCCTAAGTATCTGGTGGCTCAACTACAGTTTCTGAAGTGATTGGGCTAGATGGAGGATCATGCCCTAATGGAACAAATCACAGCTAAGGAAACTTCGCATGGATGAAGAATATTCAATCTGTCTATAGTCTGCTAATTACTCTGTAAGGTATTACTTGTTTCCATAGACAGCATTTGGCCAAGTATATTTTGTAAAACACAATTGGGGGGAATTTGTGACCTTTGGAAATCATTTTGTTTGACATCAAAAAAGCATGACTAAGAACAAAGAGAATGTTGATCAAAAATTACCCTGTCCAGGAGGGACAAAATTCCCAGAACAATCCAGCATACAGGAAATGCCAGGTTGCTGGTATAGCTGGTCATGCAAAGGTTTTCTGGGCAGGAAACCAGACTCAAATCGGATTTGTTTCTGTTATCTTCATAAACAAGGAAGTTTCCCCAATAGTACATATTACATAATGTACATAATGTAATCTGGCAAAATGAATGTTCATTGTTTCTGTTGTACAGAACTGAGTTAAACACTGAACCATCATCTGCCTCCAAAATCCTTCTGCAAGAAGTAGAGGAGGAAGATTCTAGTAAATCCCATTAAAAGAGAGATTGCGGCAGGATGAGTAGAATTTCCTGTTGGTGGAGGACTTTTGTGCAGTCTCTGCTGAGGGTGAAATGTTGAGGAAACTGGATTGCTCCCACAGCCCTGGTAGCCTCCAAATGGCCCTGTTGTTTGTAGACTGACCCGCTGCGCTGAATTTTCAGCAGATTGTTCTCAGGCCTATCTGCACATCTGGCTGGGCTATCTATACAGTGACCCACGTCTGTCCTGCATGTGCTGTTGGGTTGGGATGACAGTGTTGTTGTTCCCTATGCAGAGCCACTGCTGGGCAATGTGGCTGTGGCTCCTTTTGCATAGACTTGTGTATTGTCATAGTACCATCACAGTGCTTTTGGTTTTGTCAAGTGTTTGTCTTTTTCTTTCTTCATTTGCTTGGCAGGAAGGGAAAAAGAGTAAGTAGCAAGCTGAGCAGTATTTGCTAGGCAGTTTCCCTCAAGAGGAATAGAGGAGGCTACCTTCTTTTGCACCATTATGTAGTAACTGCAAATATATTGTTTTTCTTCAGTATATACTTCTCTATTTTGAAGGCTCAATATGGTTAAAAGTATGAATAAAAACAAACCATTATATAGTCTTATTCTCATGTGGTCACCCAGGTACTGTCGCAAGCATGGATAAGAGTAACTGCTCACTCAAAAAGTATTATGTGGATAGTAGCACTGTTTTAGTTTTTCAGAAATCTCACACAGAAAAAAAATTCTGAGTAGTTTTCTGTTTTGCTGCTCTTTTTTATTCTAAAACCAGCACATATTTAAAAGATTGCTGTTTCACAGTGGATGAAGCATTGAGAGAGAACTGTAGACAAGGGACATAAATGCATAAAACTGTCTTATACTGAATCAGACCATTGGTCTGTCAAGGTCATTATTGTCTACCCTGAGTGGATGCAGCTCTGCAGGATCTCAAGTAGAGATCTTTTATATCACCTACTACCTAATTCTTTTAATTGGAGATGCCAGGGATTGAAACTGGAACTGCCTGCATGCAAAGCTGAGGCTCACTGGCTGAGCCATAGCCCAATCTTAAAATTTGGATGGGGTAGACTTGGGCAAAACATTATGAAAATTATATTTTAGGAAGGCTCAGCTGATATATTCTGCCTTCAGGTTTAAACATGATTTGTATAATCACCTAAAGTGATCCGTTTACTGACATGACAGGAAACTGAGTACTTCTTGTTTACACCAACCTACAGTATATCATGTAGTATGATGTGGATGTCCGCATAGACAATTTGCAATTTTTTTTTTAGTTCCTCTACAGTCTAGTTCCTCTACAGTCAAGGATGAAACAAAAGCGAGTCTGAATACAAAGACAGCAGGTCTTTTCATTGCTTGCAGACTTCTAAGTTCAGCTGGTAACAACACCTCACCTGTTTTTACTTATTAGTGCAAGGAGGCTTTGTTGACTGGTGAGGTTTTTCCCCTGCATTTCACCTTTTTGGCCCTGAGTGATGTTACACAGGTTAAGTCCATGTTAGATGTTCTTCAGATCACTTGTTCCAAGATCTACTGCAGGCACATTTTGATTCGGTTCCCCTCCCTCCATTTAATGTAGTTACTAAGATAGTAAACATTTTTCAAGTGGCCTTAAACTTGTTGGCTTAATATTCTTCCAGAGGCCCACAATGTACATACATCTGCATCCCTGCCACTGGGATAGCCTTCAACACAAGACGTTCACTTCTATCTTTTTTTTTGGAATAACATGATCATTATCTCCACATTTTATGTGTCTGATTTGCTTTCTAAATATTACCATCCTTTGTCCCAGTGTTTGGTCTTGGTTTAAGTTGCTGTTGCACTTGGGGCCTTACGTACCACGGAAGGTATTGCTCAATACAGGGTTATATTTTCCAAAGAAGCACTGAATACTGTAAACAAAAGCAAAAGGTGTTTGGTTTCTGTGCCTTCTGTTTAAATGATCTTTTGCAACGGAATCAAAATACATTCCTGAGAGCTGAGCAACAGCTTCCATAAAAATTACAATAGCAGGTTTTGATTTACTTTTTTCCAACAAGATTGAGACGCCCCACTGCACCAGACTAAACCAATCCTTGGTTTTTTTGCACTAATACCCATAGTTTTATGCTAATATAATAAATGATGTACATGAAGATGGAAGCTAGACAGATCAATTAATTGTGAATAGAGCTAGTGGCTTTTGGAATAACTCTTCACCAAGGCAACCTGCATTCTGTGCCAAGAATTAAAATAGCTGATAAACGGTGCAAATTAAAAAATATTTTCAATCATTTGCAAATTTTTGTGTAGCTTAGTCTTCTGCTAATTATTTTGAATTGTATGATTGTTTTACTGGTGTTGAGTGTTATTGGTATGAAATAGCATTTCTGGATCAGATCAAAAGTATACTGAGTCCAGCATCCTGTTTCTCATAGTGGACAGCCAGACGTAATAGAGATATCCACCCTCTGCAGTATGCCTCATACCCTGAAATACCCTGGATAACATGGATATCCCATGGAGGTAATATAAGAATACAAGAGGTGCCATTCTGGATTAGACAAGTAGTACATATAAGTAATCCAGCATCCTGGAGTGGTGCTGCAGAGCCAACAACCCAGACATATGTCTATTCCTCTTTTAAATCCATTCATGCTCATGCCCAACTCTCCATCCATTGACAGAGAATGTCATAATTTATGTAACTCATTGAGTGAAAAAATACTTTGCCCATCCGGAATCTATTGCACCTGAACTTTTAGGGGACAGCTTCTCCTTTGTACTTTTTCCATCCCATGCAGAATTTAACAAATTCCATTCACTTCTTAGTTGTCTTTTTTCTAAACTGAAAAGTCTCGGATTCTTCAGATTCTTCTTGTATGAATGGAGCTCAGTGTATGTGAGTACAAGGTGATGCACTTTCTTCAGCGGTGAAACATCTGTTTTTGAGATACAGCAACTAGAGAACAATATTCTGGAAGAGGCTGCACCATAGACTGCTTCGGATCCTGAGATGTTCAGAGAAAAGTCAGGCATATAAATATTTAAAAATAAATTAATATAGATCTATACAAAGGCATTACAATATCAGCCGTTTTCTTTTCATAGAATCACAGAATCGTAGAACCATATGAGTTGGAAGGGACCACTAGGGTCATCTAGTCCAACCCCTTGCATAATGTAGGAAATTCACAACTACCTCCCCCCCACACCCCCAGTGACCCCTACTCCATGCCCAGAAGATGGCCAAAATGCCCTCCCTCATGATCTACCTAAGGTCATAGAAGCAACATTGCTGACAGATGGCCATCTAGCCTCTGCTTAAAAACCTCCAGTGAAGGAGAACGTACCACCTCCCAAGGAAGCCTGTTCCACTGAGGAACCGCTCTAACTGTTAGAAAATTCTTCCTAATGTCTAGAGAGAAACGCTTTTGATTTAATTTCAACCTGTTGGCTCTGGTCTGACCTTCTGGGGAAACAGAAAACAACCTGGCACCATCCTCTCTATATGACAGCCCTTCAAGTACTTGAAGATGGTTATCACATCCCCTTTCAATCTCCTCCTCTTCAGGCTAAACATACCCAGCTCGTTCAACCTTTTCCTCATAGGACTTGAGACCCCTCACCATCTTTTTTGCCCTCCTCCGGACACATTCCAGCTTGTCTACATCCTTCTTGAATTGCGGTGCCCAAAACTGAACACAATGCTCTAGGTGAGGTCTAACCAGAGCAGAGTAAAGCAATACCATCTCTTTGCGTGATCTGGACACTATACTTCTGTTGATACAGCCCAAGATCGCATTTGCCTTTTTAGCTACTGTTGACTCATGTCCAGTGTTTGGTCTACTAAGACCCCAAGATCCTTTTCACATACACTACTGCTAAGACAAGTCTCCCCCATTCTATAATTATGCATTTGATTTTTCCTACCTAAATGCAGAACTTTACATTTATCTTTGTTGAAGTGCATTTTATTAGTTTTAGCCCAATTCTCCAGTCTGTCAAGATTATCCTGTAGCCTGTCTGTGTCTTCTACTATATTTGCTACCCATCTCAATTTATTAGTATCATCTGCAAATTTAATAAGCATCCCCTCTATTTTTTCATCCAAATCATTTATAAAAATGTTGAACAACACAGGGCCCAGGACAGATCCCTGAGACACTCCACTAGTCCCTTCTCTCCAAGTGGATAAGGAACCATTAACAAGCACCAGTTACAGATCCTCTTAACAGTAATAGGATCTAAACCACATTTTCCCGATTTGGGAAATTCGGTTCCTTTCCAAATACTCCCCAGCATGAAGTTTTTCACCACTGCAGCACACAGAGAATATTTTCACCAAGCTGTCCACCACTACCGCTACCCCAGCATCTCTTTCCCTCTGAGTATCAGTATATATTTAAAGTTAGAATTCTTGGTCCAGTTTCCATCCATCCCCTTCCTCTCATGTACTTTGAACTTCATTTCCTATGTCGTTACCCAGTCTCCCAATTTGGAGACATGGGAGTTCTTCACAATCTTGGTTTTCACCTTCCTGAATAGTTTTGTATCCTCTTTCAACTTGGCTCAGTGGTAGAGCATCAGTTTGGCATACAGAAAGTCCAGGTTCAACCCAGCATCTTCAGTTAAAAGGATCTGAGACTGGCAGTAAGTGATGTCAAAGACTTCTGCCTGAGACCCTGGAGAGCTGCTGCCAGTCTGAGTAGACAATGACCATGATGGGCCAAGGGTCTGATTCAGTATAAAGTAGATTCCTGTGTTCATGCTCACCCCTAATTCCAGACCATACATGGACAGATTAAATAGCACTGGTCCCAGTGATCTTGCAGGACCCTGTGCTTACTTCTCTTCACTGTCAAAATTATGCATTATTCCTGCTCTCTGCTTTGTGTTGTTTAACCAATTTTTGATCAATAAGAGGACCCATCCTCTTCTCCCATGACTGCAACGTTTATTCTGGAGTCTTTGATGAAGTACCTTATCAAAAGCCTTTTGGAAATCCAGTTATATCCAGTCTTACCACATGCTTACTTGACATGCTTGTAAATTCTTCTCAAAGAATTTCAGCAGGCTTTGCTCCTCTAAGAGTTTAATAATTCTGTCTTTAATAACAATTTCTACTAGTTTACCCCAAACAGGCATCACTTCTGAGTTCCTTTTTTAAAATGTTTGCTACTTTCCAGTTCTTTAGTATTGAAATTACCAAAGAGAGAGAATAATGAATCAAATAAATAGGGATGTTTTAAATCTTTTCGTGTTTATACATGTTCTCCTACTAAGTAGTACTCTAGCAACAACTGTTTGCTGTACTAAGGAAACAAAAATGACCCTAGACAGCCATAAGGATTTCTTTAAAGATGGTAGAAGAACATGAAGTTTAGAGGACAATGATGATATTTGCTCAGGAATGCATGATATTCCTTACTGTAGTTGTACTCATAAGTCAGCTGTACTGTGGCTCTTGTAGCCAGACATACCAAGGAACGGTTGAAAGATGTGTGCACCACTTTGGGGGACACTGCTGTGAGTCAGTTGTTGTTTTTCAGTGCTCCATTTGCAGGCAGATTAACATGGTCTTTATGCAGTATTTATCAGAGGAATATCCAAATGTTTAACCTGTATGTTTTTAGAGACCTGTAATGGGTAAAGAGACAGTGCAGTGGTTCTTGTAGGTTATCCAGGCTGTGTAACCGTGGTCTTGGAATTTTCTTTCCTGACGTTTCGCCAGCAACTGTGACAGTTGTGCCAAAAACTGTGGCGAAATGTCAGGAAAGAAAATTCCAAGACCACGGTTACACAGCCCGGATAACCTACAAGAACCAATGAACTCTGACCGTGAAAGCCTTCGACAAGACAGTGCAGTGTTCAGCAGCTGACCTCTAAACTATGTATTCTGTAAATGAGGAGATTAAGCTGAGTATTTTTTTTTTAATTAGGGGCAACAAATGTTTAAGTGAACAAACAAACAAAAAGAACTCAGGGGAGGCATGGCTCAGTGGTGGAGCATCTGCTTTGTATGCAGAAAATCCCAGGTTCAGTCCCTGGAATCTCCAATTAAAAAGGTCAGGTAAGTGATGTGAAAGACCTAGACTTGAAATCTTGGAGAGCCACTGCCAGTCAGAGTAGACAATACCTGATGTGGGTAGATGAATAGTTTGATTCAGTATAAGGTGCCATGTAACATGTAACACTCATTATCAAAGAGATAAGTAGCAAGAAGTATGCTGATAGTGGGCAGGACCTGGAGAAACAGAGTGGAGTTTCACTTGTAGTACATCTTCCTGTTGCAGTCCTCTACATCCCACTGCGAATGGCGTGGGATGTAGCGTGTGGAAGTGCGTTTGGAGGAGGGAATCCTCTTTCTACAAGCAGAAGTTACTTGCAATAGCATAAGGGGGTGTTGGTTCCAACTTTTTACTCTACTTGTGGAAAAAGCCAATGACTTAGCCATATGTGTTAATAAATTGATAGTTTCCATTTTGGAAACTCTAGAATGTTGACTCTCACAATGGCTCTGATTGTGCTTATTGTAAAACAGCTGCTAACAGCCACAGCCTGGCTCTAGTGATTATGATTTTAAATCTAATAAAGATTTGTTCTTTTGGTGAAGGATGTCGAAATGTCATAATCCTATAATATGTTTGTAATGAACCTCATCAACTATAGCAAGGCAAACTGTGTGTTAGATATGTCTTAGAATACATGAATATGTATGCATATACACTAGTGTCATTTCACATGCACATTCAGGGTAAAGACAGATGTGATATAAAAAGATGACTCCCAACATGTACTTCAGCTAGCCCAGCATCACCACTGAAAATAAGATACAGGTAGAATATCCCTTATCCGGACATCCCATATCCAACTGATCCGAAAACCAGACACTTTGAGCCGGCATGCAGGCAGCTCCGTGCTGTCTGCTTTCAATGTTTCCGCTCACCTAAAAAAATAAAATACAGTGTACACCTGCATCGTAGGTGAAGACTGAAAGGCTGTCGTTGTTAGTTTGTTACTTTTTGTTGTTCTGGTTTAACAGCTGCTACAGGTATTCTGGTGAGATAGTTACACCTTTGCTTTCTGATGGTTCAATGTGCACAAAACTATTAAAAATATTGTTTAACATTACATTCAGGCTATGTTTATAAAGTGTATATAAAGCATAAATGAATTTGGGTCCCATCCCCAAAATATTTTATTATGTATATGCAGATATTCCAAAACATTCCAGTATATGGAGGATTCAAAATACGGACCACTTCTGGTTCCAGGCAGTCCGGATAATGGATACTCAACCTGTATGAACATACTAGCCAATTAAATCCTGGTTCAATTATCCAGACATGTCCCCTCTGTGCTTTCTTATTTAGTGCCTACTCCTCTTCCTCCAGCTGGGGAAGGTTAAATAAAGCACTCCAAAGCTTCCCATTTCAAGCAACTGTCTACTGGATAGTTTTGAATTGCAGAGTGAATTTAGTGGTATGTACTTTAAGTGTTCGGATAAATCTAAAGATGTTTATATTTAAAGCAACCTACCTGCTTTAAACTTCTAAAATTCAGGTGTATGTTTTTTAAACTTCGTGAACTTGTTCCAGATGCTAACATGCTTGATTTTCAGTGATGCCAAGCATGAGGACACACAGTTGCACATATTACTTTTAGTGTCCACTATTATACAGACATCTTAAATTGTACTACTGACTGCTACTTCACTGTGCGCTAAGATGTCTCCCATTTGAAATGCCGGCCACAAGGCAAGAGGCTTCCTGGTTTGGATTAACCTCTATTGAGCAATTATTATTTTCATGTGGTTTTATTTTTTAACTACATTTCTCTGTTTAAATTTCATTACAGACTATGCAGCAGATGAGTGACCACCGCTATGACAAGCTTACAGTTCCTGATGACAGTGCAGCAAACTGTGTATATTTAAACATTCCTGGCAAAGGCCATATTTTGTTGCACCGAGCCCCTGAGGAGTATCCAGAAAGTGCAAAGGTAAAACCAACAATAATGAAGCCTTGTTCCTATAAGGTAGCAATCTATCCTACGTTTCAAAATAGATGTGAGGAACAGGGCAGAATTTATCATGAGCCTGGTGTTCAACCACTGCCAGCATAGGGTTGCCAGCCTCCAGGTACTAGCTGGAGATCTCCTGCTATTACAACTGATCTCCAGTCAATAGAGATCAGTTCCCCCGGAGAAAACGGCTGCTTTGGCAATTGGACTCAATGGCATTGAAGTCCCTCTCTTCCTCAAACCCCGCCCTCCTCAGGCTCTGCCCCCAAAATCTCCCACTGATGGCGAAGAGGGACCTGGCAACCTTATGCCAGCAGTATACAACTCAGTTGTTATGCTGCTATGTACAAATAAGAAAGGGAGAAGGCAGATGAAGCCTCATGATGCAATAATGTGTATGAAGCTAGCTAGAGTTCTAGTTGATGGAGCTTGTGCTTTTGTTGAGGAACCCTAACCTGCTCCATGTAAAGGTCCATCAGCTGGTGATCTCAAAAAGGTGATCCCATTGTAGAGATTATTCTTTTGTTTTCCATCCTTTTGGCTGCATACAGAGGAATCAAATACTTTTTCTAGTTCCTTACTGATCTATTATACCTCCTCAAGAATTCCACTGCACTTTACATTTCTCTAGACAGATGGATTCATGCCATAGGTGGGAATACTGGCTGCTCCTGTCAAATTTTCAACCCATTGAGCCAGTTCTAGATTAGATGCTTTTTTAAACTACCTGATTTTGTTAGGTCTTCCTCCACAGTGTGTCTGTTCCTTTCATTTGAATGAGGAATAATTTTGCTCATTTTTGCTCATTTTCGGCCTGTGACAACTTTAATAATTTGTTAGGATGAGAAAGCTTACTCCTGTCTGTCAAAAGTACTTCCAAAGAGGGGGTATGTTTGAGTGTTCCTGCATGCATGCACATAATGGACTTCTAAATAAGAACAGTTGAGGGTTACTAATTAATCTGAGGCAAAGGCAAAATTGTACTAGTGCAACATTTATTCACACATGTAATTCTTTTTCCCTCTTTTTTTTCCTAAATAGGTCTTTGAAAAACTGAAGGACCACATGCTGATCCCTATAGCCTGTACAGAGCTAGAAAAAATAGATGGATCACTCACTTGTACTTCTGTCCTAATTAACAAAACTTCAGAATTATGAATTTACAGACTCCCTCCCTTGTAACTGGCAATAATGTACATGCAAGGTAGATGAATCTGTATCCACATTTATTGGTTTTCTTGACAATCTACTGTGCCACTGTGCTACTAACCTTTGTTTACAATGGTTCCCCTTCAGATGGTAATTAAGGTGTGCATATGGTTTTTTTTTCCTGATGTAAAAGGACTCTGCAGCATGTTTGTCTGACATAACAGAAGACCATTATGATGTTTAGTGGTTTATATAATTGGTGTGAAACTGATCTAGGAACTAGAAGCATGGGCTACTTCTAGCGTTACTTTTGATTGACCCAGATCTTAAGACCCATGTCTTAATATCACTTTACAGTGGTTAGGTGCAAATTAATCTTTTGTAGGCAAGTCTCCCTAGGGCCATATGACCTGCTCTTGGCGTAATTTTTCTTGACCATCTTCCACAAACCAGTATTGGACCTGGCAGGACTGGGCTGACCTCTACACCCTTGTGCCTGATGTCCCAGGATAAAATGGTGCTAGGGCCTGATAGCAGAGTGCTTAATTTGCTGCTTCTGTTGCTGAGGATGATGTCACAGAAATTTTGTAGCACTTCCACGAGGACCTTCTCCACTCCTTTCCCATGGAGTGCCTGTCTTGTATGCCCAGTATTGATGAGCAAGAGCTGCCAACTACATCCTTTTTAATTAGTGAAAAACTGTCACAGGAAGATCTCCAGAGGAATGGACAGAGGAATAGCAGGGAAGAGCTGCCTGCCTCATTTCTCTGTGGCCATTATTCTGCTCAACAATCACCATCCATGACCAGGGGTGGGGGAGAGATATGGTCTTCAGCCAGCTTTGGGGAAGGATTTTGAGTGGGGAAATGTTAGGAATAAAGGGGTCAAGCGGCTTAACCCATTTGTCTGCTCTAAAACATCAGCAAGAATAGCCCTCCTCCATTCTCCTGCACCTGTCGGGATCCATTCTGTTTATAACATGAATGAGAGAACTACTTTAACCAGAAACTCAATTCGCACTGCAGGTGATTTTGTTTCCCTTTCTTTTCCACATTAGCAACAATGAAATGTTCTCATAAATGACATGAGAGAGGCTTGCATATGAAAACAGTCTTAAGTCTTGCATATGAAAACAATCACGGAATGAGCATGAATGTAACTGACATTGGTCTTTCAGATCTTAGTTAATAAAGCGTAATGTAGGAATCAGCCGTGACTTAAATCACTGCAGCTTTTTCTTCCTACCTTTGTCTTTTGTTCAGTGTCTCTCTGTTTGCCTCATTTTCCTTCACTTCTCTTCCTTTTGCCTTCCTTTGCTGTTTATAACTTTTCTCTTGCTCTCTTCCAGACATAGAAGTTATAGGAAACATTTAAAAAGAAAGAAATTCAATAGCATTATGAACCTGTGCTTCTGTGTAGAAGTCTGTGTAGCCCTCCCTGCAGTATAAAACTAATGGTGTTTATTATCCCATAGTATCATGTTGCTGCTTGTGCACTAGGGTTGCATTTGAAGAGAAGCATGAGCAGAATCTTTTGCAAACTGCAGGTGGCACCTGGGGAAAAGCTATTGCAAATGTGGATTCAAAGGGGATTTTATTCTGATAGTCTTGAATTACAGCAAAGTTTAAATCACTTGTAAGTATGCACTAGAAGCTGAGACAGTGACTAGCTTGTTTACCTTTTTAATCACTGGAAATCCTTATAACTCATAAATTAATTTTATACTGGCTGTGTTTTTAAAATAATGAGCATAATAATGCTCTGACACCCAGATAATTGGCTTAGCAAAAGTTATTGATAAATTATGCTCTGCTTTTGAGGGTGTTTGTTTATGTTTTAAATTTTTATTTAATCAACTTTCTTAAGAGCTAATGCTAAACCTCTTGGAAAAGTCTGAGAATGAAAAATGTGGAAGATTGGTCAACATGTTATTTTTACTGAAGTATAGTCCTCTGAGCAACGAAAATAGTTATTTTCCAACAGGCTACCATGAGTACTTTATTTAAGCACCACAGTTGTTGTGCTGAGAACAATGGATATTTTATGGGGTTTTTGTTTTGTGTGAATTTTTACTGTGGAATTCAATTGAAATGTTTGCTATGGCAAATTTTGCCACGCACTTACGGCCTTACTCATATGTTTTTCACCACACAAAAGAAAAGAAAATACAATTGCATTCTCATGACATCGTTAACATCTTAAAGAATGGAGAGATTATGTAACTAAAGTATGGATTGGAACTCTGGGAGCTCACATACAGTCTGACTGTTTTATCAACTTCCTGGTAAAGTCCATCATTTTGCAAAGCTATGTCTGGCTAACAGTTGAGATGTAATATCAGGAAGTTCAAATAAATCTGATAGGAAAAGTAAGCAGAAACTGTTCATGTAACCATACAAAAATCTAAGAAATGTAAACTACTGATTCTTAAACATGTTCTAATTAATCTTTTATTTCCTTTAATGAGAAACTGTTCTCTCTCAAGAAAGGTAGAAAACATCTTGTTTGCCTGTTAAGTGTTGATCATGTTCTACCAGAAACCTTAAAATGAGTTTACAGGAAATGCGTATGGTGAAACATAGAAACATCCACAGAAGCATCAGTGCTGACACGGATGGAAAGGATTTAATTTGGAAATGAGGGCAGTTTCACCTTATGAAAGTATATTAGTAAGAGGTGATAACCATGCAAGAATTATACAGAGCTTCATAACAGCATTTCCTTGGGCGGCGGGAAGGGCTTATTCTTCAACAAGCCCTCATCTTTCACCATCTGAAGAGAAAAGGGGAATGGGCATGAACCAGTACTACCCTCTGACTCAAACCCCCACATCACAAAGGAGAAGAGTTCTTCTGCTTTGTTACTGCTATAATTCTTGCCACAACAGAGAGCTAAGCCAGCTTCAGGTTTCATCTTTAAGATGGAGCCAGAGTTTGAACATTCCTGAGCAAGGTTCAGTGTTCTTGGCACTTCCTATCATTTGTTTTCCACTCAGTGTTCAGTTGTTAGTAAATTTCCAGTGTAGTGTGCATATATCTTTCCAAATGAAATTTTGTGGATAAAGTATGTCTGCTTTACACCTAGGGTTGTCACATCCCCCCAGCAACCAACAGGGTGAGGGCTTGCCAGTATTGGAGGCCAGTATTGCCATCACTTCTGGAAGTGACATCATCATGTCAGCAACGTCAAGGGAGACACTCGGGTATTTGGCCAAAAATGCTATGGCAAAGGCTGTTTTTACCATAGAGTTTTGCCCAAATTAGAATCATAGAATCATAGAGTTGGAAGGGGCCATAAAGGCTATCTAGTCCAACCCCCTGCTCAATGCAGTATCAGCCTAGAGCATCCCTGACAAGTGTTGGTCCAGCCTCTGCTTAAAGACTGCCAGTGAGGGGGAGCTCACCACCTCCCTGGGTAGCTGATTTTACTGTCGAACAACTCAACAGTAAAAAACTTTTTCCTAATATCCAGCAGGTACCTGTTCGCTCGCAATTTAAACCCATTATTGCGAGTCCTATCGTCTGCTGCCAACAGGAACAGCTCCCTGCCCTCCTCTAAGTGACAACCCTTCAAATTCTTAAAGAAAGCAATCATGTCCCCCCTCAACCTCCTCTTCTCCAGACTGAACATTCCCAACTCCCTCAGCCTTTCCTCCTAGGGCTTGGTCTCCAGGCCCCTGATCATCCTCATTGCTCTTCTCTGCACCCACTTGATTCGGTCCACATCTTTTTCAAAATGAGGCCTCCGAAACTACACGCAATACTCCAGGTGTGGCCTGACCAGAGCGTCTCCCTCAACATCACCGATGTAGTGATGTCACTTCTGGAAGAGAGGACATTGCACTTATGGGGCCAGGGCCTCATTTTATGCCTGGTAATACTCCCGCCAGCCAGCTGGATGATGCCGGGGGAAGGGGGCCCAAATCAGGGGATCCCTCACCCCCAGCAGGGGTCTGGCAACCCTATTTACACCTGACATTGTTTTTATGATACCTCACGACTTGTCTGCAGCTGACGTTTGGAGTGAAGAATAGGGAAAGCAGCTGGGAAAACCATGATATGTTGCATGAGAATAGAAACTCTTGTAACAGGTTGCCTGAGAGCCAGCTCTCTCATCAGTCAGGTGACTTAATTGATTGCCGTGCATCTGACAGTTGCAGTGGTATCAGTTTTTCTGATTTTTATCATAACTCGTTATTGTGTCCTGAATCAAGAACCATCTCTCTCAACAACAAGGCAATATCAAGAATTTGAAAAGTGTATATGTAGAGAAGGAAATATTTATTGGACTCTCATTCATTCTGTGCTTTCTCCTGATTGGCTTGACCATTCTATCCATTTCTCCTTGTCACAATATTGATTACTTACATAAACACAAGGAGTATATACTCCAGGTAAGTTTTCTACAAATCAGTTTCATAGCATAGCAAAGTTTCCTGTTCAGGCTGAAACTACATTTTATAGGGATCTAGGATTAGTGCAAAATCCAGTAACCTTGTGTCTTAAATGTCTAGGGTTAGTGTGGCAGGATTGGGCATCTCCCAGGTGACCTGTAGTACTGCAGCCTGGAACCAGCTGGGTAAGGGTCTAGAGTCCATTGGTCCCATTCCACCAAGCACACACAGAACTGTCCAATCAGTTCAGCCAGTCATTTATTCAGTCCTTCAGTCATACAGTGCAAGAAAGTAGTTGACAGCACTCTTCCTGCTTCATGGTTCTAAAGTTCCCCTCACTATTCCATCTGCCATCCTCAGCAAGCCTCTCCCTAGCCTTAACAAGCACCCTGGCTTGGCTGACCTGCTGCCCCACCTACTCTCAGCTGCTGCTAATTACTGATGGCTTGTCCTGCCTCTAGGGTTGTTAGTCCTCACCAGCTCCACCTGGGGTTTTTGCCTTTTCTGAGCAGGTTTCTGAGAGCTGCTAGTTTCCCCTTTTGCTTTCAGCTGTGACTCATGGATTTCCTTCTGAGGAGTATCTCCTGGCCTCTGGTAACTGGGCTCCCTTTCTAACCTATCCTTGTCACAGTTAGTCAATGTGTGGTAAGAACAGAGGAAGAGACTAGGGAGTTAACCGTTTTCTGTGGCCAATCCCATATCTGCCATAGTGGTGTTGGTTTGGGGGAGGGTTTTTAACCTGAAGAACTGAACATTTGCCTAAACAAGAAATAGTGGCTTAAACTTTTGTTTGGCCTTGACACACAGGGACAGCAAAATTAAGTGGCAAAGCCATTCTTGGAATGCATCATTTTAGGTTTCAGAAAGGGAACAGCATTTTTGTAATAGTCTCCTACATAAAATGTAGCCTGTTGAAGAGAATTGTTCAGTGTATCTTTCTGCACTGGCAATGGCTGTTACCGCACTAGATATTCCCAGCGATGTATTAAGAGTTTGGAAATGTTATAAAAAATACTGTTCGCACTTTCTGTGTATTCCCACCGATGTATTAAGAGTTTGAAACTGTTATAAAAAATACTGTTTGCACTTTGTTTGGCCCCTTTAGCTGTGAAGACGTCTTCCAACCATTTTTTAACCTTGGCATCCAAAAAACCCTTTTAAAGCAATGTTTTTATAACATTTCCAAACTCTTGATACATCACTGGGAATACCTAGTGTGGTAACAGCCAATGTGTTTCTTCTATGTGCAGAGAATCTTTTGTGGGATCATTCAAATATACCACGTTCCAAATGCAGCTTGAAGTAGCTGAGTACAGAAAAAGGTTTACCACTCTGTTGATGGTATAAATTGGCCTCATATCTGTTTCTGACATCTAACTTGACCCCTCTCAAACAACCCAATTCCATGTTAAAATGTCCTGAACAGGTTGAATGAAAAAGTAGCAAGCCTAACACTATTGTTAGAGCACTTACCATGTCCAACTTTTTCGTTGTCATTGTCCAGTATATGCCCAGAACTTGGTGCCCTATATCCAACCAGGCAGTTAAGAAAACTTAAGTATCTTTAAGTTTTCTCATGAAGAGCAATGATATTTGCAAATCTCCCCCCCCCCCCCCACTGGCTGCATTTTGTTCGGGGGTGGTCAGTGCAACTTCAGGAACAGCATAACTAAGGTCTGCACTAGGAAGAGAGAATCAGTGGACATCGCCACCCCATCTTGAGAAAACGTGTCCTGAAGTTTTCTTAATGTGGTTGTCTATAGACTGGTATTTTTTTACTGAACTTTGGTGGTAATAATGTTGGCCTCTCTGTTCCAAGCCTTGCTGCCTGGTTTGTTTTGCATGATTCCCAGCTGAATAGTGTGATGCAATATGTGGGTTTTCTTGTTGGACAGAACATGATCAGTGTCAAGTAAGACTCCCTTCTTTGTGCCAATGAGAAGTTTGTATACATGTTGTACCTTAGTTTTGCTACCCTTGGCATTTTTCCAGTCCCACCCACACCACAAACTATACACTCAGCTGAATCTTTCACAGATGCAGTGTTATAGAATTATAGTGTGTATTTTTTAAGGACACATGCAACACAACAATCCCCTTGAGATGGGCTCATAACTCATGTAGAACACCATGTTCAGTTTGGTACAGAGTGGTCAAATTTGCTCCTTCTCTTCCTTCCCCTAATTTACAACAAACTGTCTTTTGGTACATTCTAGCTGCTTAAAATTAATCTGAGTAACAGTCAAAAAGTCCTCAGCAATTGGTACGTATCCACGGAGAATAAGAGAGCCTATTCTGAAAGTAGTTTTCATCTCTTAGTAGCTGTGAACAAAATATCAGGGACCTCATATGAACTCCCAGAAAACCTGCTAGTGAATGTCTGATGATGTAACTTGTATGGAGTTACATGTGAATCATGTGCATTGTGTTTCTCTTCAGAACACAAAATAATGGCTACTAGATCACCACAGTATTAGACTATAACCTTTGAGAGACTCTTATGACAATACAGAATTCTGTTACCCACTATGTGTATATGTGTGCCAAAATGTTAATGCATTTTATGGTCTGTTAACACTGGAAAAAAATTGTTCTGGGTTTTCTTTTTTGTTTGCTTTGATTTTTGCAGTTTCAGTACTTCAACACTATGGAATAAATTGTCAGCTGTACTTTAACTGTGTTTGGGTTTTTTTTTTTAATTCTGTCATATTACTTGAATCTGCTGTTTCATCTGAATTTTCACAAATGTTGCACTTTTAGTAAATAAGACTTTTAGTGCAATCCTAAGTAGAGTTAGGTAAAGGTAGTCCCCTGTGCAAGCATCAAGTCATTACTGACCCATGGGGTGACGTCATATCACAATGTTTATTAGGCAGACTATGTTTTACTGGTTAGCCTTCCCCAGTCGTCTACACTTTACCCCCACCAGACTGGGTACTCATTTTACCGACATTGGAAGGATGGAAGGCTGAACCAATCTTAAGCAGACTACCTAAAACCAACTTCTGTCGGGGTCAAACTCAGGTCATGAGCAGCTTTTGACTGCAATACTGCAGCTTATCACTCTGCACCACGAGGCTCCTGAAGTATTGTTACACCCTTCTAAATCTGTTGAAGTCAATCCATTTTACTAACCTTATACTCCCATTTTAAAAAGCAGTAATTTAAAAGTAATGTTAATTTTAATAACATGCATGAAGCAATTTGGCCTAATATTACACACAAAACAGATTCCAAATTCATCCATTACCCAAAAAAACACAAATACTTATTAATTCTTTACTGATGGCTTTAAAACCATTTTCCTGGTGCACGTTGCACATACCCCAGGGGTTGCTGTTCGCCCTTCAGGGGGAAATTGCAGGTACTTATAGAGTACCTATTAAGTTTTCCTTGCAAGGAAAACAGCAGTGGGGAGGGGATTTCCCTGCTTTTGAAACTGTCTTCTATGGATACAGGGACAATGGTTACCTCTTGCCCCAGCTTTGAGCCTCAATCTGAATTGACTCTCCCACTTTTCCATTAGCAGCTTAAAAAAAACAAACAGAAGATTTAATCACAAATCTGTTGCCATCTTTTCCAACCCTACCCTGTGGCCTTTAAAAATACTTTTGTGGGTAAATTCACTTCATCCCATCAGCAAACACCACTGGAGCAGCGTCTGAGCACTCCAAATGGGGCTGTTGGCAGCTGGAGGAGGGGGAGTTGAGAAGGACAGAGAAATAGCAGCTGTTTGGGGAGAAGCAACCCTGAAGTCTCTATAATATACAAACTCATAAAGATTGGTTTCTCAGTGTTTGCACACCTGTGTTCATGGGATTTCTTTTGAATGGATGGCATCTTGTATTGCAGTGGGACTTACTCCCAGTGCCGGATTTACGTATAAGCTAAACAAGCTATAGTTTAGAGAGTGGGGGCCCCAAGAGAGTGGGCCCCCCAAAAAAATTTAAAGGAAAAAAAACTGGATGTACATTTCCAAAATATAAGATAAAAAACTAATATAAAACCTACAGCAACAGTGTTTTGTGTTACCATAATATAGCATAACTATATACCATATAATTACCATTTACCATATAGCATATATATAGCAACACAAAAAACAGCGACAATTTGTTGTTGACAAAGGAAAGCTGAAACATATAAAGGGCCCCATTACCTTCAATAGCTTAGGGCCTCATCAAACCTAAATCCGGCCCTGCTTACTCCTAAGTAAATGTGTGTTAGATGGCAGCCTTCAAAAGCAAAAAATAAGGATAGAAATAATACAATGTTAATACTTTATTGATGACTCTAGAGCCATTTTCCTGGGTGCAGGTCATACACATCCCAGAGCTTCTGTTTGCCCTGGGGAAAATGGTACCCATCAGAATATAGGTAAGGAACTTCTCTTGGCAGTATACTGCCATCTAGTGACAGCCACTGGCCTGGAGGATTATTAATATGCATTATAAAAGCTTATGTATGGCCATTTCCATTGTCTTTTGCCTTTTATGCACAGGATGTTTTGGTTGCTTGCCCCCGCCCCCATTACTTCGAGGCTTTGTTTTCATTATGCATGTTTTCTTCAGCCTTTAGAAGTGCCTTGCTCTCCCCTCACGTTTTCTCCGCGTTTTCTGGATGTTGTTTTAGCCCAAATTTATAAAGTCTGCCTCGATCCCAAATCAAAAGCCAGTCCTGTGCATACTTAACAGTTCAAGTTTTTCTCCCCATGCCCATTCTCGCTTTTCCCTCCCGCTTGACTTATCCCCTTATCCAACCCATCCCCTCAAAACCATCTTTTTTTGTGTGTGAGAGAGTGTAAGGCTAGCCAGAGAGCGGTAGAATACTATGAGGCGGCTTATTTGGTCAGTTTCACAGCAAGTGTTTGTCAGTTAGACCTCAGCCGACTGGAACAGAATGGGGATGATTTGCCACCCTCCCCTTATATGCATCCTCTTTAAGATAGGCATGAAAGCCATGTTTGTTTGTTTGTGAGTGCAGGGCTATAGATATAATGCTGGAATAATCACAAATGACCTATACGGCTGCTTATTTCCCAAGTCTCCATTTAACGTCTTGTTCAACTGCCCCCCCAGATGGGGAGAACTACTCAGCCACTCAGCTTAGTTAAAATGAAATAATCCCACCTGGGGCTGGTGACGTATGTTTAAAAAAACAACAGCAGCTAATTACAAAGCAGTATTTGCAGGGGTGGGATCTCACACGTAAGTTCCTTTTCGTCGTCAGCGATCTATCGCCAAATCAATCTATCACTAGATCACATGCGTGATTTTAAAAAAGGGGTGCAAGCTGCGTAACAATAACAACATCAGTGACCACTCCCCCCTTGATTCAGACGCTCCGCATTTTCACTGACACATGCAGAAATTTACTCCGAGTAATCCCAATTATTCTGGGAATTTATTTGGGGGGAAAGCCCCTGTGCAGAGCGATTTGAGAATTCGACTGCAAATACTGTGCATCGAGAGAGCAGCATAACCAATGGAAACAACACAGAGTGCTCAGAAGTAAAATGAACCAACTCACAAAATAGACATATCACAAATTTGATTGCTGGCTAATTTGACATGCATTTTTATGGATAATTTTAGAAATTACTGCAACACCATAAAGTCTTAGCAGGTGGTACAGAAGGAAACAAATTTTGTCTTTGAAAAGTGTAATATCACACAGATACAATTGGTAGGCTGTAGAAGAATGTGGGCAGGCCATATCAGTTTATCAATGGCAGCTTGTGCCAATATGACATTAGAGAAATGTTATCTGAATCATATACCCTTACAGCTGGCACAGGATAGGGCTGTGCTGTAACTTTTTACAATATTCCTTGAGACCTGCTGAGCAGTTTTAAAGGATATGCATGTCCTGAAGGAATTCCTTTTTCTTGTCATGAAGTGAAACCCATAAAAACAATGTTCATTAAGTATAGGGATTTTTTTTTAAAGCAGATCATTAAGTACATATCACCTTCCTTGAATCTTAAGTGCTAATTTTGAAAGAGCCCAATGGTGCAGAGTGTTAAGCTCCAATACTGCAGTCAAAAGCTCTGCTCACGACCTGAGTCCGATCCCAACGGAAGTTGGTTCCAGGTAGCCAGCTCAAGGTTGACTCAGCCTTCCATCCTTCCGAGGTCGGTAAAATGAGTACCCAGCTCGCTGGGGGTAAAGGAAAGATGACTGGGGAAGGCACTGGCAAACAACCCCATAAACAAAGTCTGCCTAGAAAACGTCGGGATGTGACGTCACCCCATGGGTCAGGATTGACCCAGTGCTTGCACAGGGGACCTTTACCTTTACGTGCTAATTTACTGTTGCTCTAGTTCAGACCAATCTATGTCCCTTGATGTCTAATTTGGATTAATTTCCCCAACCTTCTCCAAAGGGGATTGTTGGTTTTTTAATGAATGCTGGCACTGGGGAAATTGTATTATTATGGAGAGGGAAGAGACCGCATTCAGGTAAGCATTCAGGTAAGCGTTATGAAGGATAGAATGGGAAGGGAGAAACATGACTGAACAACTGATACCTGTAACCCTAATACTTGGTTGTATCCTCTGCTTGCCGTCAGACGTCTCCCAGGTTAGTTACACCTGAGACAGAATGTGACAGCATCAGTGGAAGATGTTCCTCTCTCTCTACTATGAAACAATCACTTTGCAGAAAACTGGGGCTTTTATGCTTCATTTGCCATAGAGTGTACTTGTTCAGTACTCAAACTGGAAGCTGAATGTCTACTACTAACAGACGTAGATTGGAGGTAGGAAATAAAAACATTAATTATCTGATTTTGCTATATTTTGGGTTCAGCAGTGACTGAAGTTTTAGAAGTTCAGGCTAAAATTGTATTTTAAAATAAATATATTGGAAGGTATCAGGGTACACGTAGCTCAGAGTCTAGCTAGAATAGCAGAGTTCTAGTACCACAGTGGTGTGCATATCCTGCCATGTTATCAAACAACCTATGCTAAAGAATAGCATAGAATTGGACACAACACCATGTGATCTTTTGTCCTGACTTTTTGCTCCCCCCCCCCGCCTCTGGGGAACAAAGGGGCCCTGAAGGGGAATGCTTGGTAGCGTGCACTCATACACACATTCATTACGCACTCATTTATCTGTTGTGAGACTCCATGAGTTTTCTCATTGCTGTGGTACTGGAAAGTAATGTTTCCCCTCTCCAGGTCTTTCCCCAGAAATTCTGGGTTGGCTGCCTTTCTTAGCCTGCTTTGCTTTCATATGTTAATTATCTGGAGCAATTTGCTCAATGTCTGCCTTCTACTTATAGCATATACTGTTGTCTAGGTCTGTGGTTCTCAACCTTTCATATCTTATGTCCTACCAATCACCATATTGAAGACTCTGCATGCCACCATGACAGGAAGAAAGAAAAAGCCCACTTTTTCCAGGAAGGATATTTATGTGTTTATAATTCTGTTGTTATACTTATCATATACAATAAGTCATGAAGATATAAAAAAATTGCAGAAGCGCAAAGAATAATCCCTGGCATGCAGGACTGGCAGGCAGAGATACATCAAAGACACTTGCTGGTGGACAGGAGGAACAAGGGATTAGGAGAAATTGTGAACTATCCCACATTATATGGTTGGTTCAAACGCACGGGGAGCCTCCAGCAGCTACTTGTTTCAGACTTACAGTGGGATGGGCTGGCGTCATGCGTTTGATTATCCAGTCTTAAATATTGTCGGATTAAAATATTGTGAGATAACAGAGGAGCGAACAAGGAACATTCTGCCCATGCGTTAATCCCCACAGAGTGTCCAAGGTTACTACTAGCATGCCAAAAGGTCACAGATGGATAATCTGTGGCTGGTAGAGTTGGTAGGAGATGATACATCAGATTTGCTGGTAGACATGGGCAGTAAAACCGATTGAATTCTTAATAATTGTTATTAAAAACCCTGCATGCTACCTAAACTATTTTCTCTGGAGCACCACATATATTCTGTCTTCCCAATACACTTACAGCACTTCAGGAAAAGACTGCTGTCATTTCTATTTCCCAGCTCTTGAGAGCTGCCCAGGAGTCACTATTAAGGTACCTATGCCACACAGAAGCTGAAAGGTGGGAGACGAATTTTGTGGGAAGCCATGTGCTTGAGGTGGTCCCGTTGCACAAAGATGCCTTGTGAATCAGAGAGGAAATCAAAAACAGAAAGATCATGCAGAGTTAAGTTTACTGTGGAAGACAGCAGACGTTAGCAGCGGCACCAACAGAGCTGAACGCTGTTACCTCATTTCCAAGGAATCATCTTTGGCAGCAGCCAAAGGTTGCATATATTTTGGAAGATATCAACATCCATTATGTCATATTGAAAAGCCATATCATGGTTTAAAGGCCAGTTCTAATTAAATGCATAATGGTCTTATTGTAAAAGTGTTGAAAAGGAAATAATTTGCATAGATAGAAAATGGAAGATAGCCAGGAAGGACCCTCCCCCCCAAAAAAGTTAGAAAATAAGGAAGAGCTGCATAAAAATGCTGAACAGCCTTGTCTCTGTGCTCATGGTATCATCAAAACAAGGACAATCAACTGAATTGCCGGAGGATCTAAGCCTTTCTTCTAGTGTGCACAGTCCATGTTGTCCTGTGATTTGTTCATATCCATACAAACTTTGGGGCCCTGAGAGCCATCTATAAAAAGCATTTCCATGCATTGGCTACCCTGCAGTTCCCAAAACTGAATGGTCCTAATTGACAGAGAAAGTTGATATTCCCAGAACTACTGCTGGCTGATAACTTGCTCTTGGGCTTGTCATGACAGAGGGGAGGGCATTAGACATCCTTGTGAAATGGAGATAAGTCTGAAAGAGAAAAGCAAAATACAAGCAGAGCCCTTGTATCGATGAGGCTATCAAAGTACAAGTGCCTCTTTGAGTACTTCACAGGCTTTTAAAAAACACTCTTGTTATTTCCTTATATTCTCACAACCGCATGTGGAAAACTTTGCAACGGCTATATTGTGGTGAGGGCTGAACAGCAATGCTTTCTGGTTTCAAAGAACTAGTTGTTTACTTTGTTTATATCCCACCTTTATCCCCAATGGGAACCCAAAGCAACTTACATTATTTGCTCCTCCATTTTATCCTCACAATAGCCCTATAAGATAGACTAAGCTAAGGGAGAGTGATTGGCCTTGGTCACTCAGCAAGCTTCCATGGCAGAGTAGGGATTTCAAAGCGGGTCTCCCAGATCCTAGTCTTGACACTCTAACCACTACACCACACTGGCACTCAGCTTTCCCTCCTCCACCCCTGTGGCAGCCTCTCCCTGGCAAACACCTGGCCAAGCTGCGGTAATGCGGTAGCAAATCACTCGGGTGAGTTATGTGGTGGCCACTGCCAGACACAACCAAATTGCACAAGTTATGCAGAAGCTGCCCCTGGGCCCAGATGAATTGTTTTGCATCAAGTTGTCTGGTAGCTGCTAACACGCTTGAGTGAGTCATGCAAATTGCATGGTAGCAGGTTGCCAGTGGCTGCTGCTGGGCCAGGCCCTGATGAGTCTTCCCTCCAGGGCAGGGCGACAGGGGTAGATCTGGAGGCCAAAATAGCCCTGAAGGGGGCTCTCCCCCCCCCCCCGTTTTGGACAGAAACCAAGATTTGAAGACTGGCAATATTATTGTCGAAGGCTTTCACGGTCAGAGTTCATTGGTTCTTGTAGGTTATCCGGGCTGTGTAACCGTGGTCTTGGAATTTTCTTTCCTGACGTTTCGCCAGCAACTGTGGCAGGCATCTTCAGAGTAGTAACACTGAAGGACAGTGTCTCTGACACTGTCCTTCAGTGTTACTACTCTGAAGATGCCTGCCACAGTTGCTGGCGAAACGTCAGGAAAGAAAATTCCAAGACCACGGTTACACAGCCCGGATAACCTACAAGAACCACTGGCAATATTGTTGTTTTGCCTAGCAACTCCCACCCTGGTCACTGACTGGTCATCCCTTTCTTAAAGGAACAGGTGCTGCTTCTGTTATTGTGAGGGTAGTGAACGTCCTCTTGGTGATTTTTTTAAGATTTCAGATTTTTCTTCCAACCTGATGCTTTTCTCAGGTTTGTCGAAAGAGCTGTCTTGTGTGTTTATGGCTTCAAGTTTCAAATTTAAGTATCTATAGAAGAGGCTACACTGTGAATTAGATATATTTATTAATGTCCTTGATTAGAAGCCATGCCAAGTATATCATTCTATGAACAGCTCTACTAGGGCTGCATAAAAGGAGGCTATCACAAAGCTCTGGAAACTGAATCAGCGAGACTCACTTCTTAGAACTATCCCTCTAGCATTTAGGAGGATGATTCAGCTGAAACTAATACTCCTGTAACAACTGGCTGGTCCAATTTTCCCTTTATTCACTTCTAGCAGTGCCAGCAAAAATTAACAATATTGAACATGCTTAGGACAAACGTCTGGACCTCACTGAGAAAACTTTCATACCCAGCCACATTGCTCAGCCTTCTAGCTTTTGTAATCTGCCATGACACTTTCTAACTAGCTGCCAAAGCAGAGCACTTTACTATTGTCATAGATATACAAAATTGATTGTTCAAGACATTTCAGTCTTTTCTTCCAGATATCTTCAGATCATTTGTTACAAGAGACTCTCAGTCTCCCCATTTCCTGAAACATTCTAAAGAAACAGGATCTGTTCACTCAAGATTCTCTTTATCAAACTTATCTGATTTCCTGAGGAGCAGAAGAGAACAGAAATAGGTAGGAGCCTTGGGAGAAAGAGTTTTGTATGCAGTTCCCTTGCTAGGCCATAGCACAGCAGGCATTTGCAGTGCATGCTATTCTCACTTTGGCACAACTTTTCTATATAGCAAAACATAAAACTGGAATAATTAGCATGTTTCCCACAGACTCTAAAAAAATATTTGCAATGTGTTCCACTTTTATGGATGGGCAGGACTGAAAGCTTTTGAGTTGAGCAATGGATTGATTTACTCTATTTATACCCTGCCTTTCTCCCTAGTGGGGACCCGTAGCAGATTACATTGTTTTCTTCTTCTCCATGTCATCCTCACAACAACCCTGTGGGGTAGGTTAGGCTGAGAATGTGTGACTGGCCAAAGATCACCCAGCCAACTTCCATGACACAGTGGACATTTGAACCCGGTTCTCCCAGATCTTAGTCCAGCATTCTAACTTCTACACAACACTGGAGGGCAACAGTTAAGTAGCCTGTCTCCGCCTTCCCTTCCTCTGCCCAGGCTACTCTGGGTTAAAACAAAAACCAGAGGAAATAATTTATTGAAAATATTTATACCTAGGGCTGGCAGCTCTGGGTTGGGAAATACCTGGAGATTTTCAGGGTGGAGCCTGAGAAGGGCGGAGTTTGGGAGGGGAAGGACTTCAATGGGGTATAATGGCATAGAATCCACCTTCCGAAGCAGCCAGGTGAACTGATCTCTATCATCTGGTGATCAGTTGCAATCCCATGAGATCCCAGCTACTACCTGGGGGTTGGCAACCCTATTTATGCTTTTCCTTTCTAGCTCCAAGGCAGCTCCATCTCAACACTCCGTGCAATTTGGCCTACAAGTTTCCTTTATCAATACCCTTTTGCAGTGTCAAAATTGCTGTTTCAGTTGGCTTCAAAAATCTTTTTAGTGGAATATAGGGCATTTGTAACAGGTGGGCAGGAGGAAAAGACAAGGAAACTGAGGGGAAGATAGTTTTCAGTAAACCTACAGTTCTCAGTTTTCAGTAAACCTACACTTCTCAGATGTGAGAGGAAGTAGGAACTGGGAGAAGGGGATAGTCCTGTGTGAAAGAGATTAGCTTGGATAGCAATAGAGTGGAGACTGGGTTCTCTGATGATGGAGTGTTAAAACAATGCTGTTTCTATATCATAATCCACTGCCCTTACAGGGCACACACTTTCACTCTCCATGCAGGGTTGAAAACAATGGGCTTAGACTGGAATAATCATATGTCCACAAGAAGGTGGTGGATCAGCTACCTTGGTCTGGCATTAAAAATACATTGGGGCTATTTCTGACCCTCTTAATGTCTATTCTGTTATTGACCTTGAACTCTTGAATGCCAACCAATGAAAGCCAACCAAAATAAAAAAAATGGTTAATGAAGCTTCCAAAAGTGTATTACCCATGGTTCAAAAACTAATTCCAACAGGCAATTATTGGTGACAAAAAGGTATGCAGCTTTATTAACAGAGAACAACCCTTTACCCAGTCCAATGACCTTAATAAGATGGGAAGTCGTCTTTTGGAGGCAAGCAAGCCACTCTGTGAAGTCACACCTCCTGTCAGGCCGCTGGGCCTCCTTTTGCAGGCGATTCTTCTCACTGGGGGCCCGAGCTTCACTCTTGTCTGGAGCCCTCTCCTCTCTCTCAGCAGAGAGCTAAGCCAGATTTATTGTCCCATCACCAGGTGCTCATTTTTTACAGTGCTGTGTGGAAGTTAACCCCCTAATGCCCTGAGATTGCTCTCACATGGGGAAGGGCTGCATTGATCACCATCTACCTCCTCATGATTCTTCCGCAGTTTCCACTACAAAAAGATACTCAGATTTGACTTTGATAAGTCTTCCAAGGACAGGCACTCCAGACAGCCATAAAAAAGACAACAGCCTCCCTCTCTTCTTTTAGTGTCTGAAGTTGTTTCAGAAATACTCAACAGGATAATCTGTTTTGCTTTTTTTGATATCACAACAGGACAGAAGAAAAAAGCAGTTTTGTACAATTGTGCATCCTTAAAAGTGTTATACCTTTATTTTTATTTATGTACAGATTTTAATATAAAAAGACACAAGAGGAGCACCCATAATGATTTGTGGTTGATGGAAACCCCTACTCCTTCCCCCATTGGACCCTGCTTTCCTACTCTTGTCCTGGCTCCCCTTGTCCACCCATTTTCCCTCCATCAGTACTGGTTGTGCTTCCTCACCCTCCTACCCCAGTCACCCTCTCACCCAATCTTTCTTTCAGCCCATCCCATTGCCCAACTGCCCATCTGGTTTCTCCTCCCACACTCACTCATTCTTTCAGTTGCTGGCTCTCCCCCCTTCATAGCCCCTGCAGTTTTATCCTCCCCAGTCCTTTTCCCCCAACTCAATTCCTCTTCTTTTTTTCCTTCCTGCAGCTCTGGCAACCAAAACTGCTACCGGAAGTTCTTTTTTATGATATCTGCACATGCTGAGAATCACTATTTGGTTTGTCTGCAATCCTGGGATCCCTCTCCAATTTGCAGAAACAAACCTTAGAAGCATTTATTTCAGATGTATATACCATATATATATAGTATATGTCTATCTATATGAAACTTTAGAGACCCCTTGCATATTTTTATCTGCACATGGGGGCATATTTCCCTATTACTTATATGATACAAAAATTCAAACAATTAAATAAATGTAATTATAGCATTTCTACACATAGTGAGTAACAGAATGTTGCCTCTTTTAATCACAGAGTAAACACCAATTAGACTCCTAATATATAATAAGAATTACTGTGTAACAATCAACAGTGTTTTTCTTTGGTGGCCCATATTTAGGCATTTAACTGTCTCTTAAGGCCTTACAGTAGACGTTGTTGCTGTTATACCTAAAGGCAATGCTCGGAAATTAAATGAGAAAAGATTGCTTGCAAAGCATCCTGAAATATGAAACAGCAGAGACCTCTAGTGGACACCCAACAATTAGCAATGGACCAAATCTGCATCAAGAGTTGATCACATTAGCAACACACTTTCATTAACCAGCTGCAATGGCTAGTATTCTAAAAAACAACTGCCACATTCAAAATATTTCTGGAGCTACCAGCCTTGGAGTAGGCTAAGAATTATTTAACCAGAATTAAAATACTCCATTGTTTACTAATGTAGGAGCCTCATGGTGTAGAGTGGTAAGCTGCAGTACTGCAGTCCAAGCTCTGCTCATGACCTGTGTTCAATCTTGACGGAAGTTGGTTTCAGCTAGCTGGTTCAAGGTTGACTCAGCCTTCCATCCTTCCGAGGTCGGTAAAATGAGTACCCAGCTTGCTGGGGGTAAAGGGAAGATGACTGGGGAAGGCACTGGCAAACCACCCTGTAAACATAGTCTGCCTAGTAAACGTCATGACGTGACAACATTCCATGGGTCAGGAATGACCTGGTACTTGCACAGGGGACCTTTACCTTTTATTCTGGATCAGATCAATGCTCTATCAAGTCCAGCATCGTTGTCATACCTAGTAGCCAACCAGATGCACAGGAAGGCCTACAAACAGTGAGGAGGCAACGTTTCCCTACGTTCTTGCTCCCCAATGCTTGTATTCAGATGGTTATTGCCTCTGAACATGATTCCATTTAGTCACTGTAGGTAGAAGCCAGCATGGTGTAGTGATTAAGAGTGGCAGATCTGGAGAACCAGGTTCGATTCTTCACTCCTCCACGTGAAGCCTGCTGGGTGACTGTGGGCCAATCACAGTTCTCTCAGAACTGTCTCAGCCCATGCGGAGGCAGGCAATTGGGGTTTGATTCTCCACTCCTCCACATGAGTGGCGGAGGCTAATCTGGTGAACTAGATTTGTTTCCCCACTCCTACACATGAATCCTGCTGGGTGACCTTGGGCTAGTCACACACTCTCAGCCCTACCTACTTCACAGGGTGTCTGTTGTGGCGAGGGGAAGGTGATTGTAAGCCGGTTTGATTCTTCCTGCAGTGTTAGAGAAAGTCGGCATATGAAAACCAACTCTTTTTCTACAGGGTTGCCATAAGTCAGATGTGACTTGACAGCAGTTTCCACCACCACAGGTAGAAGCCACTGATAAATGGACCCATCCTCCATGAATTTGTCTGATTCCCTTCTAAAGTCAACGAATCGAGTGGCCATCCGTGCCAATCACTCTTAGTACTTCCGTTTTCTCAGTTCTGAATGTACTTTCCATTGTAAGTTCGAATACTAAAGAGGGAGAGAGTTCTTTCTGTCCCCTTTCTCCACCCTATGCATAATGTTATACGCCTCTGTCATATCCCCATTTGGCCACCTTTTCACTTATAAGCCCCCAGTTCATTAGCCTTCCCTAGGGATGGTGCTCCAGCCCATTGGTTAATTTGGTTGCCCTTTCCTGCACATTTTCCAGCACTATAAATTCCTTTGGGGGGGGGGGCTGTTGAGATAAGGTGACCAGAACTGTAGACCATATTCCAAATGCAGTTACACCAGAGACCATATAAGAGCATCATGATAGCGACCCTTCCCCTAATAATCTCTAGCATAGAATTTACTTGCCCTTTCCACTACTGAGTCAGCATTTTCATTGAGCTATATTCACCATGACCCCCAAGATCTCTTTTCTCTCCAGTCATACCCAGTACATAACTCACGGTATATACTGATAGTGTATTTTCACTCCATTCTGCCTCAGCTTATATTTACAGTTGTTATTGTCATAGCACATAGGGCACTTTACAGTTTCATAAACCAAAAGGAGATAAACCTCTACCCCTGTAGGAATTTACAATCCGAAGCAGACACTGGGAAAAGCAGACATGGGGAGTAAGTTACAAGAGGAGGCAGAGACGGAGGTACACAAACGTATATGCTATTCCCGGCCAATGCTAAAGTGGGGTTCAGACACTGCGGGAGATCCCAAGACAGTTTTCCTCCCGTGCAAGCCTATACAGAGTAAGGGGGTTACCGCACTTTGTATTCCCAGCTGATGTATTAAGAGTTTGAAAATGTTATAAAAAAAACATCGCTTTAAAAGGGTTTTTGGATACCACAGCTTATAAATGGTTGGAAGACGTCTTCACAGCTAAAGGGGCCAAAGTGCGAACAGTATTTTTTATAACATTTCCAAACTCTTAATACATCGCTGGGAATACAAGTGCGGTAACCCCCTGCTATTCTAGTGGGGTAATTCTTTAAGAACACTGTATAAGTCGATTTCACATATCCATAAAATGACAGTCTAGACTTGCACTCTCTAGTAAGCCCACACTTCGCGGACAGGCCCCTTTTACACGTGCTAACTCCGAACTGATACCGCTCACTGATACCGTTAAGGGTTTTCCTCCGATTTTTTAACGGGACCATGTAAAGGATACTCATTGATCTAATCCCTTATTCATGCTTTGTATTAATTTTTATATTAGGTATTGATTTCATAATGTTGGATATGACAAGAACAGATTAATTAAAATAATATTGGGATTAGTTCCGTTAGCAAAACATTGTACAATTTAATTTTAGACGGGAGAGGGAGAGGGGGAAGTCCTTTGATTGTTAAATTAGAATACTATTTGTTTTTTCTCGTTATTATTATTATTATATTGTCTTTATGGATATATTAAATGAAGGAATATAAAAAATTATTATATTATTTTAAAGGGTTTTCCTCTGGGACCACAGGAAAAGTCCACTTAAGTAACCCGCCGTCGTACGCCACCACAGCCGCCAGATTGGTATATGCTAGGAGATGGAAAATGGCTGAGATACCAAATAAATCGGAGTGGATAGAAAAAAAATGATGGAACTAGTTGAAATGGCAAAACTTACAGCGTCAATAAATCAAAAAGACGATAATGAATTTGCAACTGAATGGGAGGCATGGACAAATGACTGTTTGAATGAACTTAACTGTGATATTAAGAAATTTATTTTGATCTAATTCTGATTTGTTGTAGGGGATATGGACGATTTGTTATAATAGAATTAGGCAATAATTACAAAGAGAGCAACAATGATAATAAAGAGATAGAGGAGGGGAGAGGGGAAGTTAAAGAAATATACATTTGATAAGAAAACACTGTTACAATATAATTAATCAATGGCTATGTAGAAAAGGAATATGAAATGATTTTGGGGGGGAAATAAAAAAAAATTATAAATAAAAAAAGTAACCCCCCGCCGCCGCGAGATCCCCGACGCAGAGCACGCTCGCAGGAGCCCCGAGAGCAACACGCACGCGCAGTTCACCCCCGAGCGAGCCTTCGCCCTCCCCGAGCGGGGCGTGGCCAGGGTGGCCTCAGCGCCGGAAGCGCCGGTCAGTTCGCGGCGGAGGCCGGCTGCGGGCGGTTGGGCTGTCGCCTTTGGCCGACGGCGGCCGTTGGGCTCCCGTCATGGCGGCCTGTGGGGTGCCCACGGCGGTAGCGACCACTGCCGAGAGGTCGCTCACCGACGATGAGATGGCGGAGGTGAAAAAGGAAGTAAGAAGCCGTCTTCATTCACCAGTGGGCTGGCGCGGAGAGGAAGTTGGATGGGGGAGGGGCGCAGGGGGAATCTGTGAGGACGCCTGGATGGCACCGAGGACGAAGAGGATATAAACCGAAAGGAGCACCGTTTTTTAAAAGCGTGCTCTGGTGAGGAGGAAGGAAGTAAAGTGCAGATCTGCTTGTCGCAGCACGACTGTCAGGCCTCAGACCCTGAGAGACTCCCGCCCCTTGAAGAGTAGAAAGGGGAAATCCCGCCAGGTGTGGCTTTTCCTGTCGTTGCAGCCCTGCGATGGGGTGAGGAGGGGAGGGAAGCTGCACCTGGTGAAATTCTGCCTTTTATGGAACTGTTAAGAGGCCGAGAGGAGGGGCCATTCAAAGCTGCTTCCTGGTCCGTTGTGCTTCTTCTGCTTCATTACTTTATTTCTTTGTCTCCTAAGAGAGGCCGGGACCTCCTTGGCAGTTCCAGGGTTAATCTATTATAGCAAAGCAAAATAGAAGTCATTAAGGACTGAGGACCTGAGCTCACCGGACCTGGAACAAATACTGTTAGTCCTTACAGTGCCACTGGACTTCTGTTTTATTTTGGGAGTTCTGACCCTGGCATCTATGGTTGAAGGCTGTAGTAGCGACAGTAGCGGGCTATTTGCTATAGTGTAGATAGGTTCACATAGTCGTGTTGGGTTCAACAGTTGGGGAAGAAGCCACTTGTATGTGTTACTGGTGGAGGGGTTTGTCCCGGTCTTTGCACTCCTTTTTTTCTCTGCCTCCTCCTCCAGCCTCTCGTTCTAGATAATAGGTGAATAAAGAAAGGATCGTATAGGGAGAGGAGATGATTGAGGGAGTCATGAATGCCCGCTTGCTGTTTTAGGATCACTGAGAGTTAGTTGCACTCTCACAAAAAACACTGTACCCAGCAATATTCTCAAGAACATAGGAAGAAGGGGATTTATTTTAGGAAAATCCCTTTTTCCACAACACAGGAGTGGAGGCTGAAGGCTTGTTAGGCTTGGAAAAGCATCAGAGGGAGAAGTTCATCAAATTGCATAGTTTCTGCTCCAGCTTACACATTTCTATGTAGGAGTTTCTCCTAGAGCGCTGATAGGAAATCCCCTATTTGTAGCTGAGTTCTGTCAGCCATGAGTCACTGAAAGCAGTTTTTGGCTTATAGTAGTTACCTCTTCCTCCTCCTCCTCTGCCTACTGAAGAGAAATTGTACATAGGCCTTAAATTATAAATCCAAGTCCATAGTGATATTATGTATTTGTTACTAATGGCTGTATTGTGATCTTGCTCCGAGAATGACGGAGCTGATGTCACATTCTCTGGAAAAATTGCATTTCTTCCCTGCTTCCCCAGTTTTAAGTACTCATTGGTTCTTCACCTTAATTGAAAATAATTTTTGAATTTTCATTGTAGGTTTACTTAGCTTTACAGACTTCTGTTCATAACACACATCTGTAAAATAGACAGATCTTGGTATGACTTGAAAACCAGGAGGAGTATTCAAAGCTGTAATTTTCAGGCTAAGTGTCAATCTTTTATGTCAAACCTGTAAGTTTGGTGAGTTATTCTTAAAGTTGCTCTTGAACCCTAGCACCTAAGACTAGAATGCCTACTTCCATGAATTTGCCTGTGTCATGAGATCGTCCAGTGAGGCTTTGCTCTGTGTACTACCTTTTTCAGATTAGGCTAATGGTAATAACAGTACTGCCCCGTGGCGCAGAGTGGTAAGCTGCACTATTGCAGTCAAAGCTCTGCTCTGGCCCTGAGTTCGATCCCAACTGAAGTCGGTTTCAGGTAGCCGGCTCAAGGTTGACTCAGCCTTCCATCCTTCTGAGATCAGTAAAATAAGTACCCAGCTTGCTGGGGGTAAAGTGTAGATGACTGGGGAAAGCAATGGCAAACCACCCTGTAAACATAGTCTGCCTAGTAAACGTCATGACGTGACATCCCCCCCATGGGTCAGTAATGACCCGGTGCTTGCACCTTTACCTTTAATAACAAAACAGTGCCTTTTCTGCTGTGGTGTTTCCTTATTGAACTTTTTCCATATGCAGTCTTTGGGACCTTCTAGGAAAATGGCCAAATATATTTTTTTTGTTTTATGGAGGGAACTGCATAACTTTTATGGAATTTTATAACAGCTGTAATTCTCTTGGAGTTCTGGTTAAAGAAGAAGAAGAGTTGGCTTTTATATGCCAACTTTTGTATCAGATTCTGCTGGTCTTTGACAGTAAATAAATTTGAATTTGATATATGCTGACTTTCTGTACTACTTAAGGAAGAATCAAAACGGCTTACAATCACCGTCCCTTCCCCTCCTCACAACAGACATCCTGTGAGGTAGGTGGGGCTGAGAGAGTGTGACTATCCCAATGTCACCCAGCTGGCTTCATGTGTAGGAGTGGGGAAACCAACACGGTTCTCCAGATCAGAGTCCACTACTTCAAACCACCGCTCTTAACCACCACACCACGCTGGCTCTCCCTGTTAATTCTCTTGGTCCTCTCAGCCACTTACAGTACCATCTTTCACGGTGGTCTTTTGGAATACATTTCTGGGTGGATACTGGGAGGCACCATTTGCGGTGGTTTTGGTCCTACCTAAAAGGTGGATTTCAGAGTGTGGTGCTAGGGATTGCTGCTCAGCCCCTTGACCTATGGCTTCTGATAAGTTTCAATCTCATCTCCAACTAAAGAAAGGGCCTTTTCAGTCATGGCACCAAAACTTTGGAACTCCCTCCCAGGGAGATTGGTCTGTCTCCCTCTATTGTATTCTGCCAGCAAAGACTTTTTTATTTTGTCTGGCATTCCCTCACTGACTCTTATTGGCCCTCCTTTCTGTTTGTGTGTTTCTATGTGTTTGAATTTAGGTCTTATTTTATTGCTTTACATATTTTATATATATTTGTATTTAAAATGATTGAAGCATTTTAATATTTGACATGTTTTAATGGATACCAGCTTGGGAACCCTGAATTGGGTGGAAAGGCAGCCAGCAATATTGTGACTAAATAAAATATAAATGATGCAAACCTGTCTTATTGTTAAAAACAGACGACAAAATCTAATGGTATGATCTTTGTCATACAGGATAGCCTTTATAATGTGCTCAGAATAGTATAATCAGTACTGTGCTTTCCCGTATATTCTGCTCTTTAACAGAAGCTCAGGCTGAGTAGAAGTGTAAAATATATGTTAAATTGCCAGCATGGTGTAGTGGTTAAGAGCAGTGGACTCTAATCTGGAGAACCGGGTTTGATTCCCCACTCCTCCACATGAGAAGCAAACTCTAATCTGCTGAACCAGGTTTGTTTCCACATGAAGCCTGCTGGGTGACCTTGGGCTAGTTACAGTTCGCAGAACTCTCAGCCCTACCTACCTCACAAGGTGTCTGTTGTGGGAAGAGGAAGGGAAGGTAATTGTAAGCTGGTTTGAGACTCCTTAAAGATAGAGAAAATCGGGGTATAAAAATCAACTCTTCTTATATGCTCAACCATTGAATGTCAGACAAAGGAAAAGCTGTACAGTGCTTTTAAAATATGCTTAGAATAGGACCCTTAAGAATGTTGAGCAATTACTAAAAATAAATATCTGTATGTCCTTTAAGTTTGGACTGGGTATGATTTTCCTGGGAGGATCCTGTTGATGTTTTTGATCAAAAGGAGAGGTAGAGAAAGATCTGGTTTTCAAGCAGAGTCAAAACTATAGAAGTTAAGATTGGCACATTAACTTTTCCCTGATAGGTGGTAGGAGGCTAATGTAAATGGTGGCAAGTGTTTAATGTACTTTTGGTTAGCCACTTTCTGTGGAACTTGCTCTTCCAGTTTCAACTGCTGCAGCTTCCAATAGTATTTTTAATTGTCCTGCAAACTGTTCATCAGTGTTGGTTCTTGAGGCTACAAAGGTTTGAGTAATGACTGTCATGTCTGAATTAGGGAAAGAAGGTTACAGATGTTTCTGAGCATTAGTGTGACTTGAGAGTCAGTGTGCAGTAAAGAATCCAGGAGTTTACCAAGGTTACACCTCGGTGAATGCAGGAGACCAAACTCCATGTCTCCAGGCCTTCTAAACACACATTAGTGGATTTCAATTTCCAGTCCCTGATATAGCCACTCCTGTTACACAGAACTTTGAACAAATGACAAGAATAAATGAGAAAAAGAGCACAGCGTGAACAAAATGACAACTTTTAGCTCATTATGCATTCTAACAGTGGGAATACTGCTGGTCTAGTTCAGTGGTGTTCAGGCTGTTTCTCTTCTGAACCTTATCAGAATTCCTCAGTTAGAATATCAGTAATGGTGCCCTAGAATCTCTGAAAGATCTAATTATGGATCTTTCTATGCAATGTGTGGCTGTAAAGGAGAGTTCCAGGGTATACTTTTCATTTACACAGGGCAAAGATGAGGCCAATTATATCTGAACATTGTCCCATAATATGTTCAGTAACTCTTGGAGGCTGTGAGGCATTTATTTAGTGTGTGTGTTTTTTTAATGAACAGGTTACTGTGGTAAATGTTCCCTGAAATCAAAAAGTTTTAAAACTTGATCATTTGGTAATCAACAAATTAATAATTGTTTCAGGGTTATGATGAAAAAGGAAATTCTCTAATAAACAAAATACATGCCAGATGAATCAGGATGAAGTAGTAGCCCAGGTTGTCCTAGGCATTAGCTTCCTGCCTGTTGTGTTCGTATTTCCTGATTCTATAATGATCACAGAAAAGACAGCTTCAGAGTACAATATTGAAGCATTTGAATTTTAGCTCTAAGGACAACTGGATAAAATGAGGCTGTGCAGCAAGCAGTGTAAAAGAAAGCAAGCCATGGCTTGTTTTCCATCACATTAGTTGTCTCATAACTTAGATTTATACATCTAATTTTGAACTTGGCCCCATAGTGTGGGTTTTAAAAGTCTGGGAACATCCAGGTTTTCAGAAATATCCCAAAATGTTCTTTTAAGGTGTGGGGTGGGGGGTTAAAACTGAATTAGAGAAGTGATGTGTGCACAAGCACAAACATTACAACTCATTCAAAAAAGCTGAACAAGGTCTCACAAGAACTTATAGGCTACCTGGCTGAAAATGGCTCAGAGCAGAAAACCTGTCCTGTGTGGTTTTCAGCTCCAAGCCTTCCTGCCACTGGCCAAATGATGGGGAGTGGGTGGGTCTGGGCCTGGAACAGAAAGCATATCCTGCATGCTTTCCTTTCGGATTCTTCCCCCTTAACCACTTGGCTTGCAATGGCTGCCTCTGGGCGGGAGCTTGGACTAGAAAGAGCAGCCTCAAGGCCAGCTTCCCCCCCCCCCCCTTATATGGCTGCTTATTGCAGTGGGGGCACAACACTGGTTTAACTTTATTAACTTTAACTTTATTAAGCTCAGTCACCCCAGAAATAAAATGTGTTTGGAGGGATATTTTAAAAATGGAATGTATTCTAGAGAAAATGCAGTTTCCTGGTTCTGTTTGGTTTGCAAGTAAGTATTTGCGAGAACATGCCACACTCCCCTATCTGCCTACTCACCCCATGACTCCCCCTCCATACTTCTGTAGATCTATGCGAAATACTTGGCTGAGCAATTGTGCTGTTCCCGTAAAACCATACAACATATGGCATTTTGGGCAGGGTACACATGCAAGGCACTCTTTTTTTTAGGTTACCTGCCAGTAGCTCAGTGGACAGAAGTGAGAGTGAGAGAGCCATACACAGCCATACATAGCCCTGTGAAAACCCTCTGGCAGCTATATGCACCCCTCTATCCCAAGGGCAGTGTTTGATATCACAGTGAATGTTTGAGACATGGGCACTGGGGTCATGTATGAACATTGACAATTCCAAATCAGTTTTCATCATTCCATGGTCTACAGCAGGGGTGGGGAACCTTTTTCCTGCCAAGGGCCATTTGCACATTTATAACATCATTCGGGGGCCATATCAGGTGTAGATCTCCGAGTGGGGGGGGGAGAGGCTAGGGTTGCCAGGTCTCCGGCCACCACCTGGAGGTTGGTAACCCCAGGGAAGGCCTAGAGGGCGTCCCCGCTCCCCCGGTCCTCCCTGCTCCCAGGCGGGAGGGCAGCCAGCGGTGGGCCCGAGCAAACGAGGCGCCATGGGGGCGCAGTCCGTGGTCAGTTGGCAAGGGAGGAAGGAAGGAAAACAGAGAAAGAGGAAAAGGGAGAGAGGGAGAAAGAAATGGAAAGAGGGGGAGAAAGAAAATGACCGAGGGAGACAGACAAAGAAAGAGACAGAAAGAGAGGGAGAGAGAAAAGCCTCCCCACCCCTACACACCCACACGCCGGCCCAACACGACCTGGCCCAAGGCTCCATGCCCTCCCCCCCCCCCAGAGTCCACAAAAGGCCCCCCGAAACCCGATCAGCTCCTGCGCCCATGCTGTGCCGCCGGGAGCTGTGGGCCTCTTTTCCCCCTCCCTCTCGCTGCTCAACAGCCGACAGGCAGCGAGAGGGGCTTACAGTGTGCCCTGGTGGCTACAGGGGGCAGCCTTGGGGGAAGCATCCCTCCTCCTCCTCTCGCCGACTAACAGCCGTCAGTTGGTAAGAGGAGGTCCAAAGGGCGCCGGAGCGCACCTGCAAGCCGTGGCCCCAGGAACACCCTCAGGGAGGGCTGCCCTGCCTTGCCCCTCCGCGGCAGGGCCCTGGAGCTCCCGAGGGCCACAAAAAATCTCCTCGGGGGCCGCATATGGCCCCCGGGCCTGAGGTTCCCCATCCCTGGTCTAGTTTCATTTTGGCAGCTTTTTCTGCATGGGCTGGTATCTGTAATTTTTGAATGTTAACGAAGTTCATCAGGCATTATTAGATTTTGTGGATTCTTAAAACAATACAAGAAAATGTTGAAATTCATGACATTTTAGACACTTCAGCATTTCCATCCCCATTTCCCTCAGAATTAGGCTGTGCAGGCAGCTGGCATAGCATTTCTTATCTTTTCACATGTTGATAAGCACCAACTGTTAGGCATTCACTGTGACAATATATGCCTGATTAGCTGAAAATAATTGTGAGCTCAGGAGTTTAGGCAAAATGTTTAAATACAAGGCTGAAACCAAAACTCTGAAAGTAGGGATTCTATTCAGCACTGTGACTGTGTAACAAAACTAAATCTGTAAAACCTGGTCCTATCTGTGCAGCCAAAGCAAAATAGCAAATTAAGGCCTAGTTGATCTGGAATACTTTCATGACATTAAGCAATGGCAAGTTCATTGGTTATTCATACAGTTTACTATAAATTTACAATAAGTAGTGGTGGTTGTATGGTTCTAGTCTCTCCTCAAGAGAGAGAGAGACCTAGACCTCCTTTATTTTGGGCCTGTAATTTCCCACTACTCAGGCTTTTCTCCTCCAGCCTGCATCGTTCTGGGCAGGGAAGAGCCACACAGGGACGAGCCTCACACCTTTGCTTAAGAAATATAAACAAGTTTATTGGTTTCTGAGAGAGCAAAAAAGAAAATAAGCTCTCACACCGTTACAGGCAATTTAAAAGGAAAATAACAAACGCAAAGCAACTAGCAATCTACTCTACTTACAACGCAGAGCTGGGCTGTTACCGCACTTGTATTCCCAGCGATGTATTAAGAGTTTGAAAACATTATAAAAAATACTATTCGCACTTTGTTTGGCCCCTTTAGCTGTGAAGACGTCTTCCAACCATTTATAAGCCGTGGAATCCAAAAACCCTTTTAAAGCGATGTTTTTTATAACTTTTTCAAACTCTTAATACATCGCTGGGAATACAAAGTGCGGGAACCCCCCTGGTCTTATTCCTTCTTACTATCAGTCACTGTAAAACAAACAGAATCCCGAACCAGGACCCCTCCCCCTGGAGCAACCTCCCTTTTTCAGTTAACTGCCGACCTTGGTTTCCTGCCTCCTCATTAGTTTCACCTGTTCTCAAAACTATCCCAGCTGTAATTCCTGGGGGGTGAAACTCTCAAGGCTGGATTGCTCCATGGCTTCCTTACAGTGGTATGTAACGCAAACAGATGCGTAGTGGAAAAAATTTCTAGTGCTTTATTTTTCTGTGGAAAACTTTGCCACGTCGTTTTGTAAAACTAGTAACAATGAATGGACGCCATTGCCAAAATAATATTGGGCAATCTTGGCAGTTTCAAAGTTGCTGTGTTTTTCAGATAATTATCCCCAGCAATTGTACGATTAAGAACATTTATGTTGATATATATATTGGGGCAGGATAAAGTTATGAATACTCATAGTAATCCAAATTAAAAATCACGTTATAAATTCACCTGATTACCTTTGCAGGTCAAATCAAATCCCAAGCTAGGATTCTTATTTCTATGCCTCCTCTCACAGGGTGGAAGAGAGATGAGTAGTGTAAGTAATGGTACCCAGAAGGACAGTGAAACTGACTTGCTCCAGTGACCTCCATGGAAAAGAATTAAAGTCTGTCGAAACAGCTGAGTGGACAGCCACATCCATGGCTTCTCCTGCACAGTGCTTTGCGTGTGCTAAAATTAGTGTTAACAGTCCTAATGCTTAAGCTTTCCTCCTCCCTTAAATTTTTAGAAGTATTATTCTAATTAAAATAATTTAGACATAAATTGTTGAATTGCACTAAAATTTAAACTGTACTTGATTTATTTATTTCCTAATAAAATATTTCAGTTCAAGTATTTGTTGCTGTTGGGACATAAAAATAACACAGGGTGGTTTAATTTTGTTTATTAAACATGCCAAAATAAACATGTTAAATTGGATCATGCTCTATTTCGGGTATCAGATAATTTTTATGGAAAATCCACATCCCTGGATATAAAATATTTCAGCGTATGGCATTATTGTAATACTTAGTATTTTGGGTGTGTTTTTCCTCACTGCTCAATATGCTTAACTTGCATTTTCATACTCTTTAAAGGGAATTATGAGGTAGACCACCCAGTGAATTCCTGGTTGAACTAAGATTTGAACTGTAGATTTGCTCTGTGAACTAAGCACAGCACTGTGCCAATTCCTAAATGGAACAACTTATCAAGTTTTGCATATTTTTTTAATATTGTAGTTACTATTCATATTAGTCTGAAATAAAAACAATATGATACAAGTTTTGCAAACTTTGTCTTATCTTTATTCCAGGTCTTAGAACAATTGCGGCGCTATCTGTGTGAGAAAATAATTGCAGAAAGGCACTTTGATTATCTGCGTTCAAAAAAAATACTCAGTCGAGAGGACACTGAAGAAATCTCTTGCCGAGCCTCAAGCAGGAAAAAGGCTGGGAAGCTGCTGGATTACTTAGCAGAACATCCAAAAGGACTAGATGCTTTGATAGAATCTATTCGATTAGAAAGAACACAGAATTTCCTGTTACAAAAGATAACTGATGCCATCTTGAAAGCAAAAAATGAAAAACTTGAAGGTCTTAAAGGTAATAACTCGGAATTACTCATTTATTCCAAAAACCTTTGTAAAAATTAGTAAACTTGCAGCTGAATTTCTTGCAGAAAAAAGGCTGCATAAATTCAGGTAAGTAAATAGAAAAGCAGCCAAATTTTGCCTTCAGTTGCAATGATTTTAGTATTCTTTATGCATAGGGTTAAAAAACTGAGGATGTTAGCTAGTGACCAAGCTGTAAATTTCTGGGAGTCTAGATACTTTAAAAACTATTTTGAAGATTTGCATGTACGTTTTTTTTGGGGGGGGGGGAATGTTTGTTCAAAAGTTGGAGAGCTCTCCTATGACTCAACCTGCTCAAATGTATAGACAGCCTTTTGAGATTATTTTAAACTCATTTATTTGTCTTGGAAGAAAGAAATCTTGGCACAAATTGCGTTCTGCTAGTTTAACAAATCTTGACATTGACAACAGAATAGCACTGTTGTTTGCATTATATATATGTCATAACATCTCAGTTTAAGGAAAACAGAAAATTTGCTGTATGCGTTTATTCTCCATTGGTGCAATAGCAAGATGCTTAAAAAAAAAAACACCTGTATTTCTTTATGCCCATGAATGTGTGTACTTCATCTGTAAGTTAAAATCTTCGTTTACTATGTCAGCACTCGAAAGGGTGAATGGGCTTCTTTTTTTAAAAAAAATGTGTGTGCTACTTTCTCATATACGAAAATCAGACAAAGGTTTCTGAGTTTAAACACAGGAAAATGGACAGTAAATTGCCATTGATCTAAAGGCTTGTGCACATTAGTTTTTTTGGTTATTTTTCCTTGTAGAACACCTAGATCTCAAATACAAAGTTAGGTAAGTCGAGCAGGAGATTGCATTCTGAAATGCAGGCCACATTATTCATTTCAAAAGTTAATGTGTACAGCTTGGTCCCATGCTTGCTTCCTCCCAGGTAAATCTGCGTAAGATTGTGATCTTACATGCTTTTTATCACTTATAAAAAAGCAAGTGATTGTTCTCCAGTTCATTGGATCAATAGCGTTTGTACTTGAGAAAATACATTTTTCAGTTAATACCATTAAGGTAGAGAATTTTCTTCTGTTGAAGTGGCTAAGCCTAAATAAAGTGTTATTCACATTTGGTACTACTTAAATAGCCACCACAACAATTTTACAATTGATAATAAATGTTAAAAGCTGCCATGATTTCATGCAATTAATTATTTTGGTGACAAGTGTTTCTGCCCCGTAACTTCACCTACATTCATCCTCTGCACACACACACAAAAAGAGTGGCGTAGAGGTTAGCGTCAGACTGGAATACAGGAGATCCAAGTTCAAATCCCCATGCTGCCACAAAAGCTCACTGGGTGGTTTTGGGTCGGTCACTGTAACCTGCTCTACAGGGTTGTTGTGAGAATAAAGTGGAGGAGGTGAGAATGATGCTGTAAACTGCTTTGGGTCCCTACTATAGAGAAAAGCAGGGTATAAATACTTAAGAGGAGCTATCATAGTTCCCCTGCTGTGTGTGTTTGCTTCCACTTCCTGTGTGCAAAGTAAGTAGCAGTAGTGTACTAGCCCGACCCTTCGCCCCTGCAAGCTGATCCCAAATTTCTTTGCCACCATTGCTTCCCTTGAACCTCTCTGTTTTTGCCAAGCCTAACTAATTGTAACTGCTTTTATGGACCCAGTAAATGGCAATGTGCTCATACTTACTATGGAGCACTGCATATGTCCAGCCAATACACGCAATTAGATTTGATACCGTTTCAAGTTTTAAAGGTTTAATAGCAACTTAAATTCCAGTTTCTATCCAAAGCTACTACACATTTGCATTTCAGGATGAAACTACTGTGGCTGTCCAGGAATAAGAAATTTAAGTCACTGAAGTGCACACTGCCAAGTTTAAATAATTAGTTGAAATTGAATTAAAACTTGATCTTCCACAATATTGATGGGATTTGAATATTAAGTTTTGGAACCTATTTTGTATGTCAGTGAAATTGATAGCTTTGCATGCTTCATATTCCCATAATGATGATAATGATAAAATTCTTTGTTAATTTGTTAACTCATACTCAAGAGAAATTCTTCTCCTGCAATATACTCACAGTGTGTAAGCACATTGACTTCAAAGGACATAGGCTGTTACCACACCAAGCACTTACCGCATATTATCCTTGTGGTTGATCTCTGAGGTTTGGCAGCACATTCAAAATACCTGTTCCCATTGTCGGCCCTTTCACCATGGTATTCCTTCTACCTGAGAACCTTTCCATACTTTCCTGCTTTTGGGGAATCATGGCATTGTTTGTGACGTTGCAGGACGCTCCCCTCTCCTTCCCTCCTTTTTCTGTTTTTGTTTTGCGTGTGTTCTAACAATGGCGCGATGCTGCGCTATGATTGGCTGCGTCTGACTGGGGTGTGTCCCTTCTTTTAAAGTAACATTTCCTTGAAACGCCATCTCAGGAATAAACTAATGTGTTTTGTCTTGCACCCGTGCATGGTGGGTGCTGTAGAGCCGGCACAAAGGTCACAGAGGCAGTGAAACGCCACCAGAGGACAACACAGGATTGGTGGGGCTTTCCATGAAGGGAAGTCAGGCGCTCCAAAGCAGCTCCACATGGGGCTGCCGAGAAACAATAATAATTCTGCAGCTCTCAAGGGAAGGGGGAAGAGTTAGGGCAACGCTCCAATGATCCTCTGCTAGTCCCAGTTCATTAAAATCAGGACCCGGCACAATTCAAGGATGGTTGGGGGATCGTCCAATGCTCCAACATTAGTCCAAGTGCATTTAAAAAAAAATTAAATAGCACAGAAAATGGCCACGGAGGGAAAGAGGAGAGGCGGGGACAGTGGGTGTGGACAACAGAGGTGTGGAGAAATAAATAGCATCTCAGTCTTGTCTGCACCTCAAGGGAAGCCGTCTGGGAAATGGAGAAAGGGAAAATATCGTCCTGTAAGCATTTGCAGAAACCACTACGATTAAACGACTGGAAAACAGTTCCACCCCCAAAGAGTGGGGGGAATGTGAACATGAATAAATAAAAGTATCTTTAAATGTTTCAAAAAGTTGGTGCGGTAATGACCTTGGAATGGTATAACTCTGCTTAGAATTGCACTGAAATTACTTGTTAGAGCCTCAGAAATTATGGGTTTTAAGACAAATGGCCAGCTAAAAATCCCACAGTCCTAAAACTGATGTATGTTGAGCTATATGTACTGTAGGATTTCTGAAGGTGCTTTTTTGATGCACTCAACAAGTCATTCCTTCAAGGAGAATGCTAGTGAATTTAGAGAAGATATGGTTGGCAAAAAAAGTGAATGTTGGCCAGCGGTTCCCAATGTGGGGCACAGGCCCCACAGGGGGCAATTTGAAAGCTTGTTTAGACCAGGTTAATGGTCTTTTAAGACTTCCTCCACGTGAATAGTTCACTTTTTGAATAATAAGAATTATATGTAACCGGGCGGGGGGATCAGAATTTTAGAGATGCTTAGGTGGGGCATGGCCAAAAAAAGGTTGGGAACCATGTGTATTCTTAAGAACCACTATGAAATTGATCTGAATGTATGTAAAGATTTTAATGTTTACATTTAAGTTTGCAATCTTGCAAGTAAAAATCAATTTTGGAAGAAGATTGCTTGCTAGGTGATCCATATTATGCCAACATTTAGTATTTTTATTACTTTTTAAGCACTATGTTAATTGTATGCAAATCTGATTTATTTCTTTTACAGAGTTGAGCTGTAGCAACTGCAGGCCTTCGTTACGTGAACAAACAAACAACCTCTCTAGGTCACAGTCAAATGAATCTAATTTCTTTGAAAAACAAAAAGACCAAGAATGTACCCACCTTCCTCATCCAGAAATGTTTAGTACATCTGCTTTTGTGTCAGCTGCTTCTCTTTGTTCAATGAATTTACCCATTACTGAAGTTGGAAATGCAGAAAACTCAGTTTTTTCAGCTGTCCTTCCTGGACCGGGAGAGCCTGGAGCACCACCTCTTCCACCCCAGTTGCAAAATGAACAAGAGGAGATATGTTCCACTTCCAGTGAGAATCACTTCCTGCCTTTGAGATCCCGCTCACTTCTTCCACAGTGAACTATAAGGTTCCTTGATGAATCTTAAATGGTAATAACGCTGCACCGAATGTCTTATACAGTTTCACAAAAAAAGATGTTTTTAAACTGTGAAATAACAATTGTTTAAGAATGCTGAGGATAATCTGCTTTGAAAATAATTCATTGAACCTGATAAATAGTTTAGGAGGTGAAGCAAAGCTGCATATTTTCTCTGACATCATAGCACAGTTGTTTATTCTGCTTTGATTATTGCCACTTAAATGCCTTTAAAGGGACTTCTTTTTTATTCAGATAGGGAAAATGATGTTCAGGCTATTTAAAAATAATTTACATTACAGGGTTTTTCAGCTTTCTTACAAAAAGGACATTACTCCTCTTAACAGTAGATGTTTAATCTGATAATTTGAAGCACTTGCCCAAACATATTAACTCCTGACCGCCTCCTAGATGTTTCCCTAGTGGATATTATTCAAGTGCCATAAGGAGGAATTTTTAGCACAGAAGGAAATCTATAGATTTCTTACCTCACTGTTACTGGCTTACATTGGAAGTAAGTTTTCACTTGTGCCTTATTCATGTATGCAAATTAAGTTGTCTGGAAACCACACATGAATTTGCTGCAGAAAAGGTAAGAGATTGATATTTGCTTGATTAGCAATGGGCAGAGATAAAGAAAAGAAACCCAGCAGCTGTGGCAGGCATCTTCAGAGGAGTAACACTGTCCTTCAGAGTTACTCCTCTGAAGATGCCTGCCACAGCTGCTGACGAAACGTCAGGAAAGAAAATACCAAGACCTCAGTCACACTGCCCAGATAACCTACAAGAACCAATCTCCCTCAGTCATCTGGAGGAGTTCCTTGTGGCCAGGTCACAGAAAAAGGGGCGGGCATTGGGGCGGGAACTTCTATTACTGTAAAGCAGCTTATAGGATTTGCTTTGGTTCATTTTATGAAAAGTTTTCTAATTATCTTTCCACAGTAGTGAGAAGGGGTGTGAGACTTAGCTTATATGTAAACATGCGTAACAATGAAAAAATGTGATATTATTTTAGAGGCCGTATTTGTTCAGGCCATATTTGTACAATGTAAAGAAAATATTCATGTTTTGTGTACTATTGGGGTAACACTGCAGTATTTCAGCTAATCCTTTTCAAATATTCTCTTGCAGTAGTTGTATGCCCACTATTTGGATCGCAGGGAGATAGTGCCTTTCAAAACTTACCAAAAGGAAGCTGGCTTCCCATGGGGCCTCTGAGATGCAATAGATTGTAAATGTATCTTTGCATTATTTTGTTTTTAATTGTTTTTGAAAAATCATGTTTAATTGCACTGATAGCCTGGTTCTTATGCATGTTTATGCAGAAGTAAGTCTCACTAACTTCAGTGCAACTTTCTCACAGGTTAAGTAGGAGTAAACCTAATAAAATTCCTAATGAGTGCAACTTTTAGTTGTGTATAATGTGCTGATTACTGCTTGTTGGAGTACTTGAGTTCTTTCATAAGCTTGTTCTGTTTTTCTCCTAAAGGTGTGACCATTTCTATTACAAGCTTCCCTACCTCATAGCTTACCTCAGCTCAGACTTTTACAGTGGCATTTTACAAGGCATTCTGTGTCTGGTATATTTGTTTATAGAATCCATACATTCACATAAGAGTGGACTAGTGATTCCCATTGCTGACTTAAGTATACTTTTGTGGATATTAAATACTCCTATGATTACTTCACTCTTTTCTGAAGTTTGATATGAGATGCAATCTATACTGTGTAATCTTACCATTACTATGTCATATTCAATGTAGATTAGGGTTCCCCAACATGATGCCTGTGGGTGCCATGGTACCTGCCAATACTTCCCTTGGCGCCCACCAAGCTTTTCCGAAAGTGAGTGGAGCCATTGCAAGGCAGGGCTTGTTATTGACTTCCCTCATTCAAATGAAAGGGTTTCCCATGGCTGCAAAGTAAGGAGGGAGATATTGCATTAGGCTCCATCTCCTGCTGCAGCTGTTGTGGGGTGGCACTCTCCACTCCCTCTAAAACATTCCGTTGGTACTCGCAGGCTCAAAAAGGTTGGGGACCCCGGTGCAGATCTTTGGAATTATTATATATTTTTAATGTTTCAAACTGAACAGTTTTTAAAACAATTACTTTTATAAAAAACGCAACTGAATTGTAAAAATTAAACCTTTGTTTGGTATTTTTGTGCTTACAGGTTGACTCATTCTTCCCAAATACTTCCATACATCTCAAATTCTGTAATCTGGAATATAAGAGGCATTTGTTCCTAAGGTCTCTTATTTATTTACAAAATGTATATCCCACCTTTCAGCCCTTACATGAGCTGCCAAGGCAGCTAACAATTTAAAATATACATGGTTATAAAACTACTAAAATAACCCCCCTCCCAAACATACCTTATTAAAACAATTTTTAAAAGAGTAAAAATATAAGCAAAACGTTAAAATATTGTTTAGGAAGGAGGGATCATTGAGCAAATACCAAACAAAACAAAGAAGTCTTCACCCCTTGGCGGAAGATAGCAACAGAAGGGGACAGACAAATCTCCCTGGAGCGAGAGTTCCAGAGCTTTGGTGCCATAACTGAGAGGCTCTCTCTAGGATTGCCACCTGCCTTGTCTCAGAAGGCAGGGGCACCCAAAGTAGGGCCTCTGAAGATGGCTGTAATGGTCAGGCATGTTCATAAGGGATTAGTTGTCCTTCAGGTATGTTGGTCCCAAACCATATAGGACTTTGAAGGGCAAGACCAGCATCTTGAATTGTGTCCAGAAACAAATTGGAAGCCAGGATAGGTAGACCAAGACTGGGAATAAGCTTCAGTTTATTAGCCCACATCCACTTCAAAACTGCCTTCAGGTGCTGGTTCAGGGTTTCTACAGCATCCCTAGGATCAGCTGGAAGTGTGAGATAGAGCCAAGTGTCATCTCCATATTGGTGACAGCCCAGCCCAAATCTCCAGATGACCTCTCCCAGAGGTTTCATGTAGGTGTTAAAGAGTGTAGGAGACATGATGAAACCTTGTGGGATACCAAAAACCAAGGGGCTGAGCAGTAGCCTCTCACCACCACCTTCTGAACACTATCCTCCAGGTAGGACTGGGACCACTTCAGAATGGTGGCTCCCAACCCAGATAGGTGGTCCAGAAGGATACCATGATTGATAGTATTAAAAGCTGCTGAGAGGTCCAGGAGAATTAACCGATTAGCACTGCCTCATCCAGGAAATCTTGGAATTGTCCAGATTGATAATTATATAAGATATTTGGCTCAGCTTTGCTGCTGATGGAAACAACGAAGGTGGGGGTGGGGTGGCAGCTTCTACACAGCATCCTCCTACTCTTGTGCATCCTCTGGATTTTCCCCAGTTTTTCTGCAATTTTTCAGAAACTCTTTACTATAGGAATGTCACATCAAATCTGGGGTGGTTGCTGTGTGTATATGGTTTACAGATGACCATCAAAGCTTTTATCTATCTGAGTAAGGCAAAATCTCTGGATATTCCTAAAGTATGGTGAAGCATCCTTACTGAAGCTAAGCAGGCCTGGATAGGACCTGGGAATAAAGCTACCTTGAATACTAAGATAAAGGAAAGAGAGAGTTTATTTGTTTATATCTTGTCTTATATCCTTAGATTCAAGGTAGCTAACAAAGCAACATGTTGCAAACTACACAAGATTAAAAAAGGATATAATTGGCATCAAAATAAGAATACAATACTTTGCCCCAGAGAATGAGAAAAGTTATGGGGTCTCTTTGGAAAACTTGCTGGTGGTGCATGATATGCATGATATGAGCTGTCTTTTGTACTATGTCTATTAAAGGTTATTGAATTGAATATGCAAGCCCCTCCCCATAACTTCTGCTGCTTTCATTTTGTTGATGGGTATTGCTTTTCGTTAAATTGCATTAGTTTTTGCAGTGTGATGTGTGCTGCTTTTCACAGCCTCCTACACAAGCTTTCAGACACTTGAGAAAGAGTTCAAATTCAAAAAGGTAGTAAAAATGTTGATACCTACATTTGTGAAGTGGACTGTGTGCCTAGTAATAAAAGAAAGAGAGAGAGAGAAATTGGTTACTGAAGATGAGAGAATGATCAGAGGGATGCAAAGCAAAGTATACCGTGTTAACAATAAAATGTGGTCTTGGTGTAGATTGAAGGTGATATAGATGGAGTGGTTAAATGAGGCATTGTAAATTTCTGCATTACTGTCAGTTTTAAGACAAGATCGTTTACAAACATTGATTTGTCATCTTTAAAAAGCACAGTTGGACTGTGACATTGTATTCTGTAGATTTTGGTGTTACATTTGGAATGGATAAGCAACTATTGGTGTATATACTTGAACAAATTCTGATAAACCTATCCTATGCCCACAGACACTGAAGAAAAAGAACCATTAGACTCATACAGAGAAGTGGGCAAGAAAAGGGGCTGAATGGCATATCCTTACTTTCTGAAAATAGCATAATAATTTTATCAGTACCGACTATTAACACATTCGTTTTGTAAGTGTTGTGGGAAGAATGTCACCAAGTTCCTTATCTTGGTCATGAGACACTACAGTGAATTCCTTCCTTATCCACTCACCCAGCCCAGAGCACTTGTTAAAGTACACAGACTAGAAGGCGAAACATTGACAGAAGGGGATAGTGAGAAACACTTGGCTTGGTGACAGCTCTAGAGTCTTAATCTTTGAAAGCAATTTATGCTATGACTCCTGTCAAGTGGTGTCTTTGGCCAGTGGCTGCCAGAAGTATTTAGTGCTTGCACAGAATCTACATCAGATTGGATCAATTTTCCTGAAAGTATCAAGGACTAAGTGTGCCTTAATTCAGCTGGGTGACTGTAGTGGAGTGGCCTAGTAGTGACTAATTTTTTTTAGCCCTAACCTTTCTAGGTTGGCTCTGGAGGGAGCATAGGAGCTTTTCAGCCAATTGTTGCTTGTCCGTCTCCTGCTGCCTGTAACTACTATATCCCTTTGGCAGTTCCTTAAAAAGGTTCTAGGGCAGGGGTCCTCCAACCTTGTGCCTATGGGCCACTTTTCTGGTGCCTGCCAGGTATTTTCAGAAAGTGGGTGGGGCCAGCAGAGATTCTAATTGGCCACTGGAGATCTGAGATACTGCCAGATGTTTCTTAGTTAGCTCATATTTATACTTGTATGTATGCAAGAAAGTATTTTTAAACAATATGTTCATTTTTTAAAAGCATCCTATTAAACAGTTTCTGCCTGAAATGCAGATGAGTTACAATCAGAGTTAAACGTAACCTCGCTCCCTGACATTTTGTGGTTGGCTATGCCTCTTGCCACAACCATTTTGCAGTTGTGCCCACCCCCGTGTCAGATTGCCAAGGTGCCCACTGGCTCAAAAAGTTTGGTGACCCCTGCTCTAGGGAAAGACTTTGTTGGAACGTTTTAAAGCCTCTGTCAAAAGTAAGCAATGGGCTAGAGATGGGTCCAAGCAATGAGGCCAGTTTATAATGGCTGTGTTCTGAAATCATCTTAAAAGTTTGCCGTTGATAACGAACTAGAACTACCAGAGACTGTTCTCCAAGTCCTACGCTGCTAACGTAGGGTTGCCAGGTCCCTCTTTGCCACCAGCGAGAAAATTTGGGGGTGGAGCCTGAGGAGGGAATGGTTTGGGGAGGGACTTCAATGCCATAGAGTCCAATTTGCATTAACTGATGTAAGAGTCATACTCCATGAACTGCAAAGTTGCAGTCGGGTGAGTAGAAATTGTAAGAAAAAATATTGATGTCAGTTTCATAGTTGCTGAGAGGGGAATGTGGATATTATTTTATTTTATTATTGTTATAGATAAAGGAAATATATAATCTGAAGAAGCCAGCGAAACAAGATAAAAACCCGGGTCTTGTCATATTATTTGGCAACGCTTTAGCTGTGCACAGCGGCGACAGCAACGCTTAGCTGGGCACTACAGCAATATAAGTAACCTTGCCTGATTGGCCAGGAATTACCAGCTGACTACAGGAGCAAGTGCATCTCTTTGGCATTCGCGGAGCGAGGATCCACACAGCCGCTTTGAATTTAATGTTTAAAAATCCCTGGCGAACCACATTACTATACAGTGGATTACAATATAGTTAAGATTTTGATCTGCAAACGGCAAGGGACTGCAACGACACAGGATCATGTTGATCTCAGGGGACTCTGTGCGTATTGTTTACAATCAATACCCGTTTGTTATATACTGTGTAATGGTGTGAGAAATAGCTCACTGTGTCATTATTTTGTATTGATATGGCAAACAAGGGTTCGTGGGGGGAGAGAGAGACCGGAGATCGTTATTTCAAGAAAACAGTTTACTTGCAGCTGCTGACTCAGAGGCCCTAATGGGCAGAAATCTCTGAGCCCCGATCATACTGAGGAAGGGATATTTATCCAAATTCAAGATATGACAACCCATCAACATTCAGGGTAGCGCTGATAACACTCCAGACATAGAGGCGGCGCAGTACAGTTCAGTTCTATCCAGTTCTTGTTATGGTTTACTGTAACCCTCCATGACTCTTGCCCCAATTCCTTAGCACACAGGCATACACACACAGAGACATCCTGCCCAGCAACAAGCTATTCCCTTGCTGTCTTAATACATTTCAATACATTTACAGAAAGGAAAAGAGATTATTACAAATTGCTAAATCAGTGGATCTTCCATAGTCAGGGGAAGTCTACCTTGCTGTCACAGTATGTTGGCATAATCGTTTTGTATAATTCAGTTCAATACCCTTATTGGCATATGAGAAAATAGTCAGAATAGCCTACAAACTGTCAACATTAGATTTAAAAGTTTCATATATTTAAGTAAGTACTTCAAGAGTAGTAGAAAAGGGCAAGAGTCCAGCAGCACCTTCAAGACTAACAAAAATATTTTCTCACGAAAGCTCATAGCCTACCAGAAAATATTTTTGTTAGTCTTGAAGGTGCTGCTGGACTCTTGCCCTTTTCTACTACTCTTGAAGTACTTACTTAAATATATGAAACAGGCTCACGAAAGCTCATAGCCTACCAGAAAATATTTTTGTTAGTCTTGAAGGTGCTGCTGGACTCTTGCCCTTTTCTACTACTGCAGACAGACGAACACGGCGACCCACTGGGAATTAACTTCAAGAGTAGTAAAACTAATTAGCATTCTAGTGGCTGCGTACTGATAATTTCTCAGGGATTTTTTGCACAACTTCCAGGCGGTCGGCAACCCTATGCCAAGGTGACATATTAAACTCAGACCAGCACGAATGCTTGAATAAAACATTGCTTTTGTTTTTTTTTTTAATATTTTTTTCATTTTCTTGATTTAAAATCTCAACCTATAAAACATTATCCAATGTTAAAAAAATAATAATACTATAATATATAATATAATATTATTCTTTTGACGCGCCATGAGCGTCCTGTTCGATGTTTGCAGCAGCCTCCCAAGGTAACTCCCGCGGAGCTCTCAGCAGAGTGCTGGAAGCCGGAAGGCCGCTCTCGCGATCGACGGCGACCGAGGCTTCGCTCCGAGCCGGAACCTTCCGCTCCGCGTCTCCTGGCTGCGGCGGACGGATGTCGCGGCGACACCAGCCCCGCCATGGCAGGGGCGGAAGGCAGGGACCCGCTGGGCTTCTTCGCGGCTTACGGCAGCGACAACAGCTCGAGCGCCGAGGACGAGGAGGGCTCCGGCTCGCCGCGGGAGGCCGCTCCGCCGCAGGGGGTCCCTGGAGGGAAGCCGCTCTTGCCCGGGCCCGACGAGCTCTTCAGCAGCGTCAACCGGCCGGCCTTTCTCTACAACCCGCTGCATAAGGAGATCGACTGGGAGAGCCGGGTGGTGCGCGCGCCCGAGGAGGTCGGTGCGCGCCAGGGGCCCCGGGTGGGGTGGGGCGGGAAAAGGCTCGAGACTGGCAAGGAGGGCAAGGGTCCAGCAGCACCTTAAAGACGCTACTGGTGCTCCTGGACTGTTGCCCTTTTCTACTACTGCAGACAGACTACCCACTGTGCATTATCTTCATGGCAAGGAGGGGCAGCCCGGGAGATGGAGAAGGGAGCCTCCATCTCCTCCTCCTCCTGCCACGCCCCCCCAATACCTGATTTTTTTTGGGGGGGGGGGCTGGAGAGTGGGCTGAGGAGGAGAAACGGCGCCCTCCTGCTCCTAGTTCCTGGCCCCAACGAGCCTTTGCCGGCAGCGCACAATCCCGATCCCTCTCGCAGGCCGCATTTTGGGGAGGGAGCGACTCCGGGGCCGTTTACGCAGGGCCGATTCTGCTCCTCGCTCAGGGCTGATTTTTTAAAACCCGTCCTTTAAAATGACTCGTCGCGGTCCCGATGCAAGAGGAGAAAGTCAAACGGATTCCACCCCCACCGCCCCCACCCGCCTGTTCCTTCGTTTGCATAGCCATTCGTGAAGTGCCCTGGTTGTCTTATAGAGTCCGATGAAGACAACTAGGAGGAGGTTAAAAGGAGCAACAGGTCTTTATTTAGCTAAACAGAGACCCTGGGGGTGAAATAACCCCCAAATAAGATGCAGAGTTACTCACCCGAGAAACAAAGGAAAGTCAGTATCGTTTATGCATTCTCATGGGACAGGCCCATGGCTGCTGCCAAGCAGATTGATACACAAAAGCACCAATGCACATTAAGCGTCTACTTCACTCTAATTAGCATAACCTATAGATATTGGCCGAAGTGAGTGCCTGATCTTGTGAGCTCGGTAACCAGAAACCACATTCCTGAAGATGAACGTAATTCAGAGCTCTCTACTGGTGAGAGGCCATACCAGACACAGAGAGCATGATTTGTTGGTTCATGGCTCCCGGATGCCAACTTCCCAAAGCTTCCATGTCTGTGCGTATGAATACATAGTGTTCTAAACCAGCCCTTATATCTGGGCATTACATTTGCAGTAGTCCTTTGCATAGCTAAGCCCCGGCTGGGATTCTGCATGCTTCAAAATATTGTTGAAGGCTTTCACGGTCAGAGTTCATTGGTTCTTGTAGGTTATCCGGGCTGTGTAACCGTGGTCTTGGAATTTTCTTTCCTGACGTTTCGCCAGCAACTGTGGCAGGCATCTTCTCAGAGTTACTACTCTGAAGATGCCTGCCACAGTTGCTGGCGAAACATCAGGAAAGAAAATTCCAAGACCACGGTTACACAGCCCGGATAACCTACAAGAACCAATCTGCATGCTTCCTTCAGTGAATGCTTCAATGCAAATACAAAAGGTCGCGTTAAAGGGGCTCTTAAGACACGCAAAGCAGGTATGCACCAGCTTCTTGGTGACGTCTGAAACGACAGTTCAGCGTGAAGAAATAAAAAATATATATGCTGAGCACTTCATCCTGGAACGCACTTCTCATTACCAAGCATAAACGGCCTGGGATAACCGGCCGTTCCACGGCAGCGGCCCACTGAGATCTTTCTCAGTAAAGGAAATCTCCAGTCTGCCCTGGCAGCAAGACTGGGCAATGAGGGAAACATGATGGCCAACATAGTGCCATGGCTTTTAGCATCCCTTGCTTCTGGGTATTTTTCACTTCATTTTTGTTTGCCTTGTAGATACCAAGATTTGCTAGGACTTGGAGCCTCGCCTTGGCAAGAGAGCTTGAGCCTCTTAACGTGGTTGATTTAACTCTGTGTAATATTTATCGTTTAGCATTTGTTGGGTCAAATATCTGTTTTTACTAGAATTAAATAGAAATTTAGTGGCACCTTAAAAGGCTGGCAAAGCTTATTCCAGCACAGGCTTTTGAGAATCAGAGCTTGCTTCTTCAGGCAAGCAGGTGTATTCATCCAAAGTAGGTAAATCTGTACTGGTGAGTTCAAGCAACAGAAGGGGCGGGGGCAGAGGAGAATCTAGGGTAAAACAAGAGTCAAAGGGTAATCAAAACATTCCAAGTGGGTGAGGTCTGCTCCCAATTATCATTAAATAAGTAGTAGTAGAAGAAGAGTTGGTTTTTATACCCTAAGGAGTGTCAGACTGGTTTACAATCACATTCCCTTCCTCTCCCCAAAACAGACACCTTGTGAGGTAGGTGAGGCTGAGAGAGTTAGGAGACTAGTCCAAGATCACCCAGCAGGCTTCATGTGTACAAGTGGGGAAACAAACCTGGTTCATCGTATTAGAGTCCACCGCTCTTAACCACTACACCACAATAAACTATAACAAAAACTTTAGAAATGTCAGCTGGCTAGTCTTTCTCTACTGTGAGAGTTGGGTCATACAGATGCCCAAGGAGATTAGGAGAAACCAGGAGGGGATCAGCTCATGGTCCAATGGTCATAGAATCATGGAGACATACAATAATTGAAACATAGAGTTGGAAGGTACCTCCAGGGTCATCTAGTCCAACCCCCTGCACAATGCAGGAAATTCACAACTCCCCCCCCCCTAAAGCCAGCCTCCAAATTAGAGCAACTCTTGTCCATGAGTGCATCTCTGCCTTTAAAAAATAGTCTAATACTCATCTCTCCCAATTAGTTTTCTGGCAGTACAGTGTTTTAATTGTTGTGTTTCCTTCAACAGCCTCCCAAGGAATTCAAGGCATGGAGTACAAATGCTGTACCACCCCCTGAGACTTACAGTGTTAAAGAAACAAAGCCCCCACCGCCGCCTGAACTCGATATGGCAATAAAGTGGTCAAATATGTATGAGGATAATGGCGACGATGCTCCAAGGCACGCAAATAAAGTCAACTTCTTACCAGACAAAGAACAAGAGACCTTCCAATCAGGTAATGCCATCTAATTTTATAGACAAGAAAGATAAAAACTATCTGAATTTTATTACTTTGTGAATTCATGCAATGTGAGTTATTCTTTCCTTTGAGGATTTGTGTTTCCCACTTTAACATTCCTTTCCTTTGATATTTATTTTGTATAGTAGATTTTGGAATCCAGTAATGCTAGGAGCTAGCAATACATCCCATAGCTCCTTAAACCGTATAGCAAATATAGAAAAGGCAGTGTGTCATCTGATCCAGTTTTACACCCTAGAACACTTTTTTAAATGTTATGGAGCTTGAAGAAAGAGGAACTTAGGCACTTCTGTTTCCTGTTCCCTCTGTCATCTGCAACAGAGCTTTTGCATTTCTCCACCTCTTTTGCACAATACATAGTATCATGGACAAGATTCACAAATTTAAGATCTTCCCCCCAAATCACTGTCCCTGATTAATTTGTGAAGCTTATATCAAGCAGAAAGCCTGGGATCCTTGTTGGCCACAAATATGTGCTAGCTCAAGCATCCCTGTGCCTGTCTTCATTCAAAAGAACCTTAAATGATAATTTGAAACTTTCACATACTTTCAGGTAAAGATCATAAAGAGAAACAGCCACTCTTAAGGGAACCTCTCCTCTTTATCTTAGATCAGAGTCCCCAGCCTTTTTGAACTTGTGGGCACCTTAGGAATTCTGACACAGGGTGGTGGGCTCATCCACAAAATGGCTGCCAAAAGAGGCGGAGCCAACCATAAAATGTCAGAGAATGAAGTTATAATTCTAATATTAAACTTTTCAGGCAGAAGCTCTGTTTAATAGGATGCTTGTTTTAAAATATTTCCTCATCTACGCACAGTTTACCTTCACTCACGTAGTGAAGATTCTTGTGCTGTGGGGACAGCTGCTGCCAAGGCAATGTTTTTAGAAATCTACATAGCCAATCAAAAGCCCTGTTGGGCAAAAGCTCCATCTGGCCTCTGCCATTTTCTAAAAACATTTAGCAGGTACCATGTTGGGAACCCCTGTCTAAGGATGTGTACTTAAGTTGATTCAACAGTCAGTAATTCACTGGTAATTCAGTCCTAAGCATGTATATTCCAAATCAATGGGGCTTACACCATAATAAATGTGTTTAGGCTAGCAGCCTTGGGAAATGAATTTAATACAAAATTTGATTTGACAGTCCTAGCTCTTATTCTTCATTAATGGACTCATTTCACTTTGAAACTTTACTTTTCCACTACATTAATCAGTCAGTCTGAGAACAATTGAAGCTGCTGTATTTGCATCTGTTGCTTTTGAAATCTTTGGCAGATATCCACTTCTTTTCATTGACAAACAATGTCTTTTATTTGAAGATGATGAAAAAGATGAACCTGTTTCAGTTAAGAAACGCAAGCTGGACCCTGAAGAGCAGACAAAGAAGAAGAAACGATGAACTGAACCAAGTTTGACTCTGAAAACTGTTTTTATTGAACACGTAGGACGACATCTGTTGGCCTTTAAGATCACTACTGGCGCAAGAGAATAAAAATGGCATCACCATATGGCACACAGCATATTTAGGGGTTGTGTAACTTCTGTGACATGTTTATAATCTGGAGTTTATCACTTGGCATTGTTATAGATTTTGTACTTACAAATCCAAAATGTTTCAGCTATGGATTTTTAATTAAAACAAAACGTCTTAGAATATTGTGATATCTGTCTGTGTTCATGCAGGCTATGGAAATTCACAGTATTCTTATTCAGCCACAAAACTGGTAAATGTGGTAATTATTTACTGAACTGTTGTGGTTAAAGATTTTTTTAAAATGAAGAAGTGACATTTTTAGGAGGGAGAAAATGTTTGAAATATTGTGTTACAGTTATGATGCTAGTTTGGAGTGTATGTAAAGAATGTACATAGATCATCAAAATAAAATTATTTAAAAGGGTATCTGCTAATATCAATTCGAATACATTCACTTATTAGCAAGTAGGTATCTTTGATTGGGGTTTCACTGGAGTGTGTTTGCACTGTTTGTAATATACTTCTAGAAAAACAAAGTCTTTAAAGTATCTCTGGACTCTGGTTTTGTTGTGCTACTTGTCTGAATATTAATAAGATCTGAGCTCCATCAGGCTGAAATAAAATTGTTTTTGATTATACATCCATGGTGAAGGTTAAGTACGTCGTTGGTATGCTTTTCTCAGAACGGGAGGTGGAACAGATTACGTCAGATAAACCACAGACAAATTATACCTTCTGCAGGTTAGAAAAGGTACTTGGTACCCCCATATGACTTTAAACCAATGTAGCAAATAGAAAACATGTGGTGCCTTTTGTGTTGATGCTGAGATGTGGTTCATCCAGGTTTTTGGAAGCAGTTGATAGCACAGATGAAATACAGGGTTGACTGTGTGTAACCTATAGATGGACTCTGTTGTCAATAGTTTTGTATAGTTCTTAACTACTGTGCTATGGGTTTCAAACAGAAATCAGATTCTGCCCTTATACTTACTGTGGCAATGATTTTCATGAGGGAGGAAATTACGGCAGTTAAGTCTTTTCATGAGCTCTGCTAAAATAGTTTTGATCTTGTCCTAATGGCAAATGAAATTTGTACTTCTGGCACTTCAGCAGTTTCGAGCCTGCTCTAAAGCAGCAGTTCCCTGTCAACTAACATGTTTGTCAGGATGGACAATCAAGTCATTCTCACATCTGGGGCTGGTAAACATGACTGAGTAGAAAATGCCAATTTGGTGTGTGTAAAAGAATATACTTTGTGTAGAATATACTTTTATACTAAAAGTGGAACATGTAAAATGGTCTGATTTAACAACTGACTTGGGAGAGTCAGTTTATGCAAAATCACTAACCACTTGTGGACAGCATGTTTGTAGGTGACAGCTGTTCTGCTGAAGCAGTCTGTGTTCCCAGAGAACAATAAGTGCTGTAAATAACCTGGATCTTTGTGTTCTTTCAGTCAGCAGTGAAAAGTCTATGGTCTGCTTGGAAAACAGACTTCTACTCTCCCAGGCATGAAAAATAAGTCAAGACATACCCTTAGGGTATAATTGTTGAGCTGGGATCTTCCCCATGCTACAGCCACACTCCTTTTGAAAGATGATGATGTAAACTGCAGCCCAAGCCACTAAATTAATAGGATAAATGAATAAGGCAAAGCATTATTTTAAATAGATCGTTCTAGGGTTGGAAAAATTATTTTATGCTTTCTTAATTTTGTTTGCCTAGATATTCCAATAGAGGGTGCTAAGTTGATGTTTTCCAATTTCAGTTGAACTTCCAGTAATAAGGGAACAAGTTTTGTCTGAGGGCGGGGGGAGGAATAACCTTTCCCTCAGCTAGTTCCTATGAAAAGGCACACCCTCTGCCCTGGGTACTTGCTTCAGCTGACCTAGATCTTTTGTTTCTGCTTAATGGTCTTTACTAAGTTCCATTTTGTTTGTTCTAGCCAACTTCTACACAAAAGTAATAAAAGCCACCCCCCACAAACAGGAGGTGTCCAGCATGTTGAAGACCAAAATATTTTATTCTAGCATAAGCTTTCATGGATAAGGGCTCACATGAAAGAATAATTGCTTCTGGAGAAGTGGGCTGTAGCCCATGAAAATTGTGTTCTGCTTTAAGGGGCTTGCAAGACTTGCTGTAACAGCATGGCTATCCCTCTGGAGCAACCCCCCAGCAAAGCTTGGGGGAGGGGGCAAAAGTGTGACAGAGCAGTGCGGTGTAGTGGTTAACAATGTTGGATTAGAATCTGGGAGACCTGGGTTTGAATCTCCACTTGTGCCATGGAAGCTTGCTAGGGTGACCTTGGGCCAGTCACGCTCTCTCAGCCTAAAGTTCCTCACAGGGTTATTCTGAGGATACAATGGAAAAAAGGGGAATGATGTCAGCCACTTTGCATCCCCATTGGGGAGAAAGGCCGGGTATAAATGAATTAACTAAGTTTAGTGGGGCAAGAGCCGCTTCGACTTTTGATCTATTGTATTTTTATTTTCCCCTTCCTCCAAGGACCTGTTTCTTCATTTTATATTTGCTGCATTTACAGCAGGGTATATTAGGCTGAGAGAACATGACTGACACAAGATCACCTGATGAGCTTTATGGGTGAGGCTCCACTCACACATTGAAGTATGTCTGCTAGTGACTTAATTTTATGTACATGGACTATTGTGTGAACAGTTTAATGCTGTTTGTCATTCCTGAAAATATTGCATCTCTTCATGCAATAAAATATCATTAATGTTGTACTGGTATTATTCTGTGGCTCAGAACAGCTTCCAGTGATCTTGGTAGACATTTGATCATATTTGTTTTATGAAGCTTGAATCATGCATAGTACTGAAAAATCAAATCTTGAAAGGTCCACAACCTTAGGCAGTAAATGTTGATACACCTGAGTGGTATAATCACAGATTTTTAGTATTCCTTCATGTTTGATCAGTAGGATATTGTGTAGACCCACACACACACAACCCAAAGAGTCATGGGAAACTAGTCAAACTTTTAACACAGAAACATAACCTATAGTGTCAGTGGGGAAATAACAGTAGCTAGTTGGATGTTCTTCCTTTTCAGACATAGAAATAGTGGTTCTGTCCCTCACACTTCCTTTTGCGAGCCAATTGGCAGGAATTTGTATTAATCTAATAGACTAACATGAGTCTAATTTAATTAATCTACTGTACTTAAAGTTGAGTTAGCATTTGCCTGGCTAGCTCAAATTTCATGTTTGAAATGTAACCTGCTCCTCTGTCTTACTTCTTGGTCCTTGTTGTTCTGTTAGTATTGATACCTTTCAAGGATGCAGTTACACCCAAAGCCACAATGAAGAGCGTTCCCTGTCAGAGCAACTGAGTCTCCCAATCTCCTTTGCCTGTCCATTTCTTTCCTACCTATAGCGCACAGATGTGTCTGTCTACAGGTTTTGCCCCTGTCCTCCTTCCTCTGTTTCTTCAGCTCCATGTCTCTACCACCTGTCCCCCCTGCTTTTCAAGCCGTTGTCTACTTTCTCCCATGTCCTTTAGAAAGTAATCCTCTCTTCCTTCCTTCCTTGTAACAAATGATACCTTACAACTGTGAGATTTCTTCAGCAGCTTCTCCCTTAATTTCCTTCCTGCCTCTATTCCTGATCTCCTCTGTTCTTCTCTCAGTTTCTGTTCCTCAGTCCATTGCCTGCTCAGTATCTTTCCTTCACTTTCTTGTATTTTAGCTCCCCTACTTCCCAGCCTACCTCACAAAGCAAAGTCTATGCACCGTTCCAATTTTAGTGCCAAAGCAAGCACAAGTAATTTCAAAGTAAGCTTGGAGCACAGCCAAACTGAGGACATTTCCTTCTCTCACAAGAGTTAGCCTACAAACATTCTGAGTCTTCTGATTTATGAGCAGTGACAAATTCGTTAATATCATACAAGTTCTGCCAATGAATGACAAATGCTTCAGTGCTAAAATACAGAACCGATATGATGATGAAAACCAATGGGAGATGGTAGTGACACTTTACAATTCAGTATAAAGTATTACAAGAGCAATGTGCTGTTGGATTAAGATATGATTTTTACATTCCTGAACAGATAGTTTAAACGTCACTGTAACTGTTGTTAAAGGAGGATCCTTTGTGTCTGTTCTTGAGGGTGAACACCACCGTCTCCCTTTTGTCTTATTTCTTTGCAGTACTTCCAGATAATTCACTGTTTTGCTATTTCAGAAATCTTGGAACAAGATAAACTTTGCAGAAAGAAGTTCAGCCATCTTCTGTAGTGGGAGGCCCGAGGGAAAGGAATTTGGGAGAAGTACCAAAAATGAGGGAACTTGAACACAATGGGAGAGAACTCCTACTCCTTTGGTTTAACTATTGTTCCCGTTCAGAGAGCAGAAGTGAGGTCTGAGCAATTTAATTGAGGGAAAGCTCAGTAACCTCTGCATCACGGAAGATAAGCAAATTGTATGTATGAGTGATGTGAGTTTTCCCCTTGTAGTCTCATTTACACCTCAGGCTGCTGTGGGTGTAGTTAGCACCATTTATGTTCAGAGCACAGGGGGGAAAGTACAAGAAAATCTTGTTACTGCCAGTGTAGCCATCCCCCACACTCATGGAACAGGTTCTTGGTAAGGAAGAAGGTCAACAGAAACAGCGACAAGGATCCTTGGTACAGCCATGTTGATGCTTACTGAAAACCTATTACCGGAGCCACTCCAAGGAATGACAGACAATAGTGGGATGGAAGGTGGGTCCGTGTGTACATATGAGGAGAAGATGGGGTCCGTGTGTACATATGAGGAGAAGACTCAGTGGTCCACTAGGCTGGGGAGCTGCTGAGGTGGCCTAGAAGAGCAGAGGCATGGCAAGTGTAAATCTTTGTTGGTGGAAGGCTTGTCTATGTAAGAAAAGAGGTGGTCTGTGGATGTTGGCTATGGCTCGTTTCCCAATCCTTCTGCATCTGTTCATACTTTGAACCTTTGGGTTTCTCTCCCTTCCTGTTCCTCCCACAATCCTGCTAATCAAAATGACCACTGCCCTTTGCAGTTCACTGTTCTCAACAATGTCAACCTAAACAGTTCTAAGACTTTTGGATTTTTAACTGACCATCTGGCTGAAGATGCCTTATTTCTAAGGCTTAAACAAGGTGACTTTCAGTGCACTCCTAAGAAGAGTTATACTGTCCTATGCCCATTGAGGGCAATGAGGTTAGAAAAGTGTAATTCTTAGGATGGTGCTGAAAAGGAAAAAAATATGGGTTCTTTTGTCTTCAAAATATTAACAACAGAATGAGGGAGTGTTTAGATTGGTGAAATCATAGAAGGCTGAAAGTGTTACATTCTTTTCTCCCACCCTGTGTTTAGTGCAGAAACTGCTGAACTCTAAAGGCTGTGGAAAAGTTTCATAATCTACTTTCGTTTGACCTGAACTGTGGTTTGAAGGGAATTTGTTTACAAAAATAATTAGGGGGTTAATCTATAGAAACCATTCATGGGACACATTTTTTTATTTTGTTAATGTAATTGCTTGTAGAAATAATCCGTATCTGGAATCCATGTAGTATGTCTTGGCTCTGAATGGAGTATGCATACCGAGTAACACCTCTGAGGAGCTGTTTTTGTGCATATTGATATCAGCTTTTCTTGCACAGAAAAAACAAACCAACCAACCGTGTATGTTCGCCTCTCAGAGCCTGGAATCTCTTTGACTCTTTCAGAGTCATGCCATAGAATGCAGAGGAGAATATTGACGAGAAATTAATGACATTGGTACCAGTGAGTTTAATTAAAATTAGAGGCTCTAAAGATGCATGGTTGCACTCTATAAATGTATGGAGAATGATCAATGTTAATGAAGACCAGGGGAACAAGAAATAATAGCTTTAAACTACCCATTCATAAATGTAGGTTGGATAGCAGAAGGATTTCTAAATATTAGTGATGGTTTACAACACATTTTTGGATCAGTCACAGACAGGGCCATGAACTTTGCCATGAACAAACATTTGCCAAGTGAACAGACTGTTTTCGATGTCTGTGATGGCTCATGAGCTGATCTTCAGAGCCCTTTGCCTCACTGCTGTCTGACTCAAGCAGCTGCTGAACAGCTTTGCTGCTGTTCAGTAGTTGCGATGGTAGGGTCTCATTTCCTTCTGCCTTGTGGCCACTTCTACATCTGCACAGAAGTAAAAATCAATTATCCTCTAGGATGGTCAATTAAATCAATTATCAATTAGGAAAATCAATTATCCTCTAGGACTGGGTCAGGTAATTAAATGTCACAGGCCCATTGCCTACTATAACTGTTGTAAGGCTGCATGGAAATATGCCATTTGTAAAATAACATCAAAATACAGGCTTGGATGAGTATCAAATAGTAAGCGTTTTTTAAAGAAACACAGTTTAATTGTCATAAAATTGTACAAGGAACCTATGGCAGTGTGCATCGTTCCTTCTCTTCATTTACCCTCACAACACCTTGTGACATAGATTAGGCTGGGTGAGGGTAGCTGGTTCATGGTTACCCAGTTAACTTCATGACAGAGTAGATAGTTGAACTTGTGTTCATCACCATTCCCAGTGCTTCACATTCTGGTCAAATTCATCATCATGTCTGAAGGTCATAAAGGAATTTTCCATTGTTTAGATTGTGTAGCAACCCTGAATGAGTTAATCTTCCCCTACAGCATATGGCTGTGCCATTGATTTAAGCCATCTGGTTCATTTGTCTAAACTGTTCTTTAATGATGTACACACTTCTTTGGCCTGAGGCACATCATTAACCTGCTTTCTGTTAGTGGCATACTATATCCTGGTGGATTTAATATCTATGTGTTTATGCACATGTATAAGAAGTTTATTATATGATTCAACTACGGGTTATTGCAGACAGGGTCCTGCCTTAGAGGTATTAGTTTTTGAGAGTAGGTGACAACTCACACATTGCATTTTGTAGGTATGGCGTCATTCCTGTGAATGATCCATGCCTGTATCCCTATATATAAATATTTGGATACACACCAATATTGTTTTTGCTATTGTATGTTCAGTTGATTCCAGAACGCATGCTTTGTGTTAGGGAGCTATTAACTTGCACAGAATGTTTTATTTTCACAGGGATCATTTACAAGACCAACCTGTTCTTGACAAATACAATGTATGAATTGTGAACATGGTTGCCTATTTGAATTTTTCCAGTCTTATAGCAAATCATCTTTTTTCAGATAGTGTAGCCAAAATATTTCCTTTCAAAGCACTTCAGGAATTTGTCTAAAATACCTTTTTTTAATTACTCAACTAAGTTTTCAAAAGCTTCATTTACTATTTCAGCTTTTATTGACATAGCTTTCTCCCTTGGAATTACTTGCCTGCTTTAACAGTTAGTTTGAGGCAAGCTACCAAACAGGTTGAGTGGGTCACAACTGCCTGATACAGTGTGTGTGTGTGCGCGCACATGTCCGTGCGTATCTGTCTGTCTCCAAGATTTTTCCTTTCAAGGCCTGCAGGCTTTGACCTGCAAATAGGTGCCCAAACAGGGACACATCTGTCACACAAGTATGCAACAGCATCAAGGCAGAGAGAGTGCTATGTAGTAATGGTCTCTTATCGCATAGTTCACTGGTGGTGCTCAATAACCAGGAGATATAACTGGAATATGATTAGAATGTTCAAAGGTGTGAAACTCAAAAGGGAATGAAAGCTGGCAGGCCTGAAATGTAAGCTGTGCACTTTTCTTGGGGCTGAAATTAATAAACTTTTTTTTTTTGCCAGGTCCCAGAGCACAGGTCCCCGCCAGGTCCCCGCCACTATCATAGTTGGATCCTACCACCCTACTGTAAAGAGCACACACTCTGCACATTCAGGATATTGTACAGTCCTTTCCCCTCTGGCTTCTTGTTGTTCTTGCCAGTACCACCTCATCTCCAGACTACAGAGATCAGTTCCCCAGGAGAAAATGGATGCTTTGGA